>NC_092342.1:199740000-202140000 GCF_046630445.1 Rutidosis leptorrhynchoides | reverse complement strand
ATACAGGATGCTCCGTCATGCGTAAGCCCTGAAGGCAGCCTAGCGCGTAAGCCCTGACCGGAGAATGCCACCTTCAGCATAAATTTTGGATCACGAATAACAGAACGTATCATCATCTGACACGTGTCCCCGAACAATCTGGTGGATCTGACACTATAAATAGACCCCTTGGGTCGTCATTTCACACAGTTCAGATATTCTGACAACTTTGAGAGCTGAGACTTCACTTTCTTTCTCTCTCTACTTTCTCTCACTAGAAGTCATCCGGCTAGCACTTTTACGCTCTACGGACGACATATTGATTAAGCCACCCCACAAGTTTCTACACTTGTGAACCGGGCCTGCAGGGATTATTTCCCAAGGGTAAAAATCAATCGGCAACACTCCGCCCTCCTAAAGCTAGATTACTTCTAGTATCATGTTGACACACTAAGCCTTACCTCATAAGGAAATAAGTGTTAATAGTTGGGGTGAGAAACAAGGTTTTTAGATTGTTACGGGGCTGTTGGGCATTACGAAACCCTCGTCCCTTTGACGATGTTACAACATGATGTCTTATCAACGGCCACAACGGTTATGTTCCACAAAAACAAGGATGGGAAGTAGTCTTAGTAAAACCAGAATGTATGATTTGTTTCTGGACTTATGATCTACGTGTCTTTATTGCCTTTGTTGAACGACTTGCGTATTAACTAGGATTGTCATCGAAACTGCTTTGTATCAATGTTATTGTGTGCTATATCTTATGCTATATAGCGGTATTGTAAGTTTGTAAAATATTGTGTAATAGTTTGAACGCGAAATATTATTATAATCAGTTTTTCATATAGAATTGTAGCGGTTGAATTGTATAGTAGCTACTAAGTATGAACTTAACGGGTAGGTACTACCCGAATGGAAAAAAAAAACTATAAAATACTAATATGAAGAAAAAGCTTTTATAAATAAGTTTATATTATGCTACGAAATACTATTGACTACTCTTGATATTCTATATGATTAACTAAATTCTTTTGGCTATTTTTGAAGGAAATGGCACCAACTACTCGACACACCCTGAATATGAGTGAGGAGGAATTCCGTGCTTTCCTTGCAGCAAACATAGATGCAGTACAGGCTGCGATGAAAAATAACAATAACTCTGAATCCAGCAATGGAACTAACGCCACGAGAACTCGTGTAGGATGCTCCTACAAAGAATTCACTGCCTGTAAACCTTTGGAATTCTATGGAACTGAGGGTCCAGTCGGATTAAAATGGTGGACTAAGAAGGTTGAATAGGTGTTTGCCATAAGCAAGTGCACTAAAGAAGACAAAGTAAAGTACGCTACGCATACCTTCACGGGTACTACGTTAACATGGTGGAACACTTATCTAGAACAGGTGGGACAAGATGCTGCTTACGCACTACCGTGGTCAGCATTCAAACACTTAATGAATGAGCAGTACCGTCCCAGAAACGAGGTCAATAAGCTCAAGGTAGAGCTTAGAGGGTTACGAACACAAGGGTTTGATATTACCATGTACGAACAACAATTCACAGAGTTGTGCCTATTGTGTCCGGGAGCGTTCGAAGATGAAGAAGAGAAAATCGACGCATTTGTAAAAGGGTTACCGGAAAGGATCCAAGAGGATATAAGTTCACACGAGCCCGCATCCATACAAAAGGCAAGTCGAATGGCTCATAAACTTATAAATCCAATTGAGGAAAGGATTAAAGAACAAGCGGCCGAAGAAGCCAATACGAAACAAGTCAAGAGGAAATGGGAAGAAACCAGTGACAAGGGTCACAATTTCAATAATCAACCCAACAATCACAACTACAATCGCACCAATTTTCGCAACAACAAACGCAACAACAACAACCACCCCAGAAACAACTACAACAACCGTTTCAACAACAATAACATCCGCAACAACAACAATCCCAACAATAACAACAAGAGGCAGAAATTCTGCCAGAGATGTGAAGGATACCATCCAACTGGGCTCTGTACAGCAGTGTGTACTAAGTGTAATAGAAAGGGCCATGGTGCGACAAAGTGCGAAATCTACGGATCAATGGCTAAGGGAACAAATAATGCCGGAACAAGTTATGCCGACATTACCTATTTTGGATGCGGGAAGAAGGGCCATTACAAAAATATGTGTCCAAATCAGGGGGATAATAATGGGCAAAGCCGAGGAAAAGTCTTCAACATTAATGCGGTTGAAGCGCAGGAAGACCCGGAGCTTGTTACGGGTACGTTTCTTATTGACAATACATCTGCTTATGTTTTATTTGATTCGGGTGTGGATAGAAGCTATATGAGTAAGGATTTATGTGCTAAATTAAGTTTTCCATTGAAGCCTTTGGATAATAAGTTTATACTAGAATTAGCAAACGGTAAATTAATTGCAGCAGATAATATATGTCAGAATCGAGAAATTAAACTGGGTAGCGAAACGTTTAAGATTGATTTGATACCAGTAGAGTTAGGGAGTTTTGATGTGATAATCGGCATGGACTGGTTGAAAGAGGTGAAAGCAGAGATCGTATGTTACAAAAATGCAATTCGCATTGTACGAGATGAAGGAAAACCCTTAATGGTGTACGGAGAAAAGAGCAACGCGAAGCTAAATCTTATTAGTAATTTGAAGGCGCAAAAGCTAATAAGAAAGGGTTGCTATGCTGTTCTAGCACACGTCGAGAAAGTACAAACTGAAGAAAAGAGCATCAATGATGTTCCCGTCGCAAAAGAATTTCCCGATGTATTTCCGAAAGAATTACCGGGATTACCTCCACACCGATCCTTTGAATTTCAAATAGATCTTGTACCGGGAGCTGCACCAATAGCTCGTGCTCCATACAGACTCGCACCCAGCGAAATGAAGGAACTTCAAAGCCAATTACAAGAACTTCTAGAGCGTGGTTTCATATGACCAAGTACATCACCATGGGGAGCTCTATTTTGTTTGTCAAAAAGAAGGATGGTACATTCAGGTTGTGTATCGACTACCGAGATTTGAACAAACTTACAATCAAGAACCGTTACTCACTACAGAGAATTGATGACTTATTTGATCAACTACAAGGCTCGTCGGTTTATTCGAAGATCGATTTACGTTCCGGATAGCATCAAATGCGGGTAAAGGAGGATGATATTCCGAAGACTGCTTTCAGGACGCGATACGGTCATTACGAGTTTATGGTTATGCCGTTTGGTTTGACTAACGCACCAGCTGTGTTCATGGACCTCATGAACAGAGTGTGTGGACCATATCTCGACAAGTTTGTCATTGTCTTCATCGATGACATACTATTTACTCAAAGAATGATCAAGAGCATGAAGAACATTTGAGGAAAGTACTGGAATTGTTGAGGAAAGAAAAACTGTACGCTAAGTTTTCAAAGTGTGCATTTTGGTTGAAAGAAGTTCAATTCCTCGGACATGTTGTGAGCAAAGAAGGTATTCAGGTTGATCCGGCAAAGATTGAAACCGTTGTAAACTGGGAAACCCCAAAAACTCTGAAGCATATACGTCAATTTTTAGGATTGGCTGGTTACTACAGAAGATTCATCCAAGATTTTTCCAAAATAGCAAAACCCTTGACTGCATTAACGCATAAAGGAAAGAAATTTGAATGGAAGGATGAACAGGAGGAAGCGTTCCAAATGTTGAAGAAAAAGTTAACTACGACACCTATATTGTCATTGCCTGATGGGAATGATGATTTTGTGATATATTGTGATGCCTCAAAGCAAGGCCTCGGTTGTATATTAATGCAACGAATGAAGGTAATTGCTTATGCGTCCAGACAATTGAAGATTCACGAGCAAAATTATACAACTCACGATTTGGAATTGGGCGCTGTTGTTTTTGCATTAAAGACTTGGAGGCACTACTTATATGGGGTCAAAAGTATCATATATACTGACCACAAAAGTCTCCAACATATATTTAATCAGAAACAACTGAACATGAGGCAGCGTAGGTGGATTGAGTTATTAAATGATTACGATTTCGAGATTCGTTACCACCCGGGGAAGGCAAATGTGGTAGCCGACGCTTTGAGTAGAAAGGACAGAGAACCTATGCGAGTAAAAGCTATGAATATAATTATTCGTACTAACCTTACTACTCAAATAAAGGAGGCACAACAGGGAGTTGTAAAAGAAGGAAAGTTGAAAAATGAAATACCCAAAGGATCGGAGAAACATCTTAATATTTGAGAAGACAAAACCCGGTATAGGGCTGAAAGAATTTGGGTACCAAAGTTTGGAGATGTGAGAGAAATGGTACTTAAGGAAGCACATAAAACCAGATACTCAATACATCCCGGAGCAGGAAAAATGTACAAAGATCTCAAAAAGCACTTTTGGTGGCCGGGTATGAAAGCCGATATTGCTAAATATGTAGGAGAATGTTTGACGTGTTCAAAGGTCAAAGCTGAACATCAGAAACCATCAGATCTACTCTAACAACCTGAAATCCCAGAATAGAAATGGGAAAACATTATCATAGATTTCATTACTAAATTGCCAAGGACTGCAAGTGGTTATGATACTATTTGGGTAATAGTCGATCGTCTCACCAAGTCAGCACACTTTCTGCCAATGAGAGAAGATGATAAAATGGAGAAGTTGGCGAGATTATACTTGAAGGAAGTTGTCTCCAGACATGGAATACCAGTCTCTATAATCTCTGATAGGGATGGCAGATTTGTTTCAAGGTTTTGGCAGACATTACAACAAGCATTGGGAACTCGTCTAGACATGAGTACTGCCTATCATCCACAAACCGATGGGCAGAGCGAAAGGACGATACTGACTCTTGAAGACATGCTACGAGCATGTGTTATATATTTTGGAAACGGTTGGGATCGACATCTACCATTAGCAGAATTTTCCTACAACAACAGTTACCACTCGAGTATCGAAATGGCACTGTTCAAAGCACTTTATGGTAGAAAGTGCAGATCTCCAATTTTTTGGAATGAATTGGGGGATAGACAGATTCCGGTTCCGGAGATAATCCAAGAAACTACATAGAAAATCATCCAAATTCAACAACGATTGAAAACCGCCTAGAGTCGACAAAAGAGCTATGCGGACAGTAAAAGAAAAGATATAGAATTTGAGATTGGAGAGATGGTCATGCTTAAGGTTTTACCTTGGAAAGGCGTTGTTCGATTTAGTAAATGGGGGAAACTAAATCCAAGGTACATTGGACCATTCAAGATTATAGATCGTGTCGGACCAGTAGCTTACCAACTAGAGTTACCTCAATAACTTGCGGCTGTACATAACACTTTTCATGTCTCGAATCTGAAGAAGTGTTTTACTAAAGAAGATCTCACTATTCCGTTAGACGAAATCCAAATCAACGAAAAACTTCAATTTATTGAAGAATCCGTCGAAATAATGGATCGTGAGGTTAAAAGACTTAAGCAAAATCAGATACGAATTGTTAAGGTTCGATGGAATGCCTGTAGAGGACCCGAGTTTACCTGGGAGTGTGAAGATCAGATGAAGAAGAAATACCCGTACCTATTTCCAGAAGATGCGTCAACACCTCCAACTGCTTAAAATTTCGGGACGAAATTTAATTAACGGGTAGGTACTGTAGTGACCCGAACTTTTCCATGTTATATATTAAATGAAAAATATATTTGCATGATTAAATGTTTCCAACATGTTAAGCAATCAAACTTGTTAAGACTTGATTATTTGAAATGTGCTTCATATAGACAATTGACCACCCAAGTTGACCGGCAATTCACGAACGTTAAAAATTTGTAAAAACTACATGATATATATATATATATATATATATATATATATATATATGGTTAATATGAGACTATGATAAGTAAGTATCTCACTAAGTATATTAACAATGAGTGATATACATAAAAATGAGTTTATTGAATTAAGAAACTCGAAACGATATATATAACGATTATCGTTATAACAACGTCTTACTAAATACATATGAATCATATTAAGATATTGATACACTATGTTTAACATGATAAAATGATAATTAAGTATATCATTAAGTGTGTTATCAATGAACTACATATGTAAAACAAGACTACTAACTTAAGAATTTCGAAACGAGGCATATATGTAACGATTATCATTGTAACGACATTTTAATGTATATATATCATATTAAGATATATTCATACATTATAATATCATGATAATATAATAATTTAACATCTCATTTAAGTATAATAACAATGAATTAATTACATTTAACAAGATCATTAACTTAAAGGTCTTAAAACAACACTTACATGTAATGACTAACGGTGACTTAACGACTCAGTTAAAATGTATATACATGTAGTGTATTAAGATGTATTAATACACTTTTGAAAGACTTCAAGACATATATCAAAGTATTTCTACTTAGCAAAAATGCTCAAAATTACATTCTCATTCGTTTCCATCAACAATTCTACTCGTGTACACCCGTATTTGTACTCGTACAATACACAGCTTCTAGATGTATTTACTATTGGTATATACACCTTTAATCATTCATTCTTAGCAGCCATCTTAGAGTCAAAAATATGTGGAACCATTATTTAACAACTTGTATGACTAATGAGATAAAAACAAACTTAAGGATCTTTTTTTCTTTCTTTCTTTATAACAAGTAATTTCGTTTTTATGATTTCACCCCATTTTTTCCATTCCATTTTCTCATACATACACTCCAAATTCTCTCTCAAAATACTCCTAACATCATACTTGATCATCTTCAAGCATTTTCACCATCTTTTAGCTTCAATTACAAGCTTTAATCATCATAAAAACAACCATTCAAGAACAATTCAAGAAATCTTTCTAGCTTACTTCCAATCTTGCAAATCCATTTCAAGTGATCATCCAATCTCAAGAAATCTTTATTATTTACAGTAAGATATCTTTCTAATTCAAGGTAATACTCATATTCAAACTTTGATTCAATTTCTATAACTATAATAATCTTATTTCGAGTGAAAACCTTACTTGAACTTGTTTTCGTGTCATGATTCTGCTTCAAGAACTTTCAAGCCATCCAAGGATCCTTTGAAGCTAGATCCATTTTTATCTTTTCCAGTAGGTTTATCCACAAAACTTGAGGTAGTAATGATGTTCATAACATCATTCGATTCATACATATAAAGCTATCTTATTCGAAGGTTTAAACTTGTAATCACTAGAACATAGTTTAGTTAATTCTAAACTTGTTCGTAAACAGAAGTTAATCCTTCTAACTTGACTTTTAAAATCAACTAAAAACATGTTCTATATCTATATGATATGCTAATTTAATGATTTAAAACCTGGAAACACGAAAAACACCGTAAAACAGGACATACGCCGTCGTAGTAACACCGCGGGCTGTTTTGGGTTTGATAATTAAAAACTATGATAAACTTTGATTTAAAATTTGTTCTTCTGGGAAAATGATTTTTCTTATGAACATGAAACTATATCCAAAAATCATGGTTAAACTCAAAGTGGAAGTATGTTTTTCAAAATGGTCATCAAGACGTCGTTCTTTCGACTGAAATGACTACCTCTTACAAAAATGACTTGTAACTTATATTTTCGACTATAAACCTATACTTTTTCTATTTAGATTCATAAAATAGAGTTCAATATGAAACCATAGAAATTTGATTCACTCAAAACGGATTTAAAACGAAGAAGTTATGGGTAAAACAAGAATGGATATTTTTTTTATTGTTGTAGCTACGGGAAATATTGTAACAAATCTATATTAATCATATCCTAGCTAACTCATATTGTATTATACATGTATTCTAATATATTATGTAATCTTGGGATACCATAGACACGTATGCAAATGTTTTGACATATCATATCGACCCATGTATATATATTATTTGGAACAACCATAGACACTCTATATGCAGTAATGTTGGAGTTAGCTATACAGGGTTGAGGTTGATTCCAAAAATATATATACTTTGAGTTGTGATCTAGCCTGAGACGTGTATACACTAGGTTGTGGATTGATTCAAGATAATATATATTGATTTATTTCTGTACATCTAACTGTGGACAACTAGTTGTAGGTTACTAACGAGGACAGCTGACTTAATAAACTTAAAATAGTAAAACGTATTAAAAATGTTGTAAATATATTTTGAACATACTTTGATATATATGTACATATTTGTTATAGGTTCGTGCATCGACCAGTGGCCAAGTCTTACTTCCCGACGAAGTAAAAATCTGTGAACGTGAGTTATAGTCCCATTTTTAAAATCTAATATTTTTGGGATGAGAATACATGCAGTTTTATAAATGTTTTACAAAATAGACACAAGTATGCGAAACTACATTCTATGGTTGGATTATTAAATCGAATATCGCCCTTCAAGTCTGGTAGCCTAAGAATTAGGGAAATGGCCCCTAATTGACGCGAATCCTAAAGATAGATCTATTGGGCTAACAACCCCCATTCAGGTTATGGATGGTTTAGTACTTCGAGATTATTATACAGACAAGAGGTTCTATTTTGGGGATATTCTATGCATTATGTTAACGTCGGTTACCAGGTGTTCAACATATGAATGATTTTTATGCACTTGCGAGTGTAATGATATTTATGAAAATGAGAAATCTTGTGGTCTATTATTATGATTTGATAATATATAGGTTAAACCTATAACTCACCAAGATTTTTGTTGACATTTTAAGCATGTTTATTCTCAGGTGATTATTAAGAGCTTCCGCTGTTGCATACTAAAATAAGGACAAGATTTGGAGTCCATGCTTGTATGATATTGTGTAAAAACTGCATTCAAGAAACTTACTTTGATGTAATATATTTTTATTGTAAACCATTATGTAATGGTCGTGTGTAAACGCTATATTTTAGATTATCATTATTTGATAATCTACGTAATACTTTTTAAACCTTTATCGATAAAATAAAGGTTATGGTTGTTATAAAAATGAATGCAGTCTTTGAAAAACGTCTCATATAGAGGTCAAAACCTCGCGACGAAATCAATTAATATGGAACGTTTATAATCAATATGAACGGGACATTTCAATTACCTTTCCAAAGCACTGCAGACATTGAATTCTCTATGGTCAAAACAGACTCACGATACAACGTTATCCTAAGGCGTAATGCCATGCAGAAATTTGGAGCAATTACATCAATGGTACATGGCATGTTGAAGTTTCCAACCCCAGCCGGAATAGCAACAATCCGGACGCAGGAGCTAGAACCAATTGAGTGTTTGCGGATATTCAAAGGCACTGATAACATCATAGTGCATGATGACGGCTACGTATCACCAAATCCTAAATATCCAAAACAACGGATCCAGATTGGAACTACTCTGAGCACTAACGCAAAAGACACGCTATGTAAACTGCTAGCAGCAAGTATCGATGTCTCCGCTTGGGAGCCATCCGACATGACTGGTGTTCCACGAGAGATAGTACAACAACTGCTAAATGTGAACCCAAACATCACACCTGTAGTCCAAAAGAAACGTGTAATAGCACTAGAACAAAGCAAATTCCTAGACGGTGAGGTACACCGACTTGTCGATGCTGGAATATTGAAAGAAGTAAAATACCAAACATGGGTAGCTAACCCTGTAAAGGTAAAAAGGCAGATGGCTCTTGGCGCATGTGCGTCGACTACAAAGACATCAATAAAGCTTGCCCAAAAGACAACTACCCCTTGCCGGAGATCAACTGAAAAGTCAAATCCCTTGCGGGTTTTAGGTTTTAAAAGCTTCCTAGATGCATACAAAGGCTACCAACAAATATCAATGGCAAAAATTGATGAAGAAAAAACTGCATTCTTCACAAACAAAGGCATCTTTTGTTATACTAAGATGCCATTTGGTTTAAAAAACGCAAGAGCAACGTACCAAAAAGTAATCGATAATGCATTCCAGAATCAGATCGGACGAAACATTGAAGCTTACATGGAAGACATCGTCATCAAAAGTGACTCAGAAGAACAGATGATTTTACATATCATCGAAACATTCGAGTCACTACAAAAATCAATACGAAGCTAAATTCGTCAAAATGCTCCTTCGGGATTGATATCGGCTAAAAAGTCACGTTTTCACCCCGGTATTAAGGCCCAAAAAAATAAAGATTCGAACTTTATTGGAAAAATACCCGCTTCATCAGTTAAAATTGAAGATCAAGTGATTACGAAGACGGTGCAAAAAGAATAAAGAAAATCGGAGCTAAAACGAAGATTCTAGAGCAAAAACGGTGAAAGACAAGAAATCAAGTTACGATTTAGCAAACCAGCAAGCCAAACGGGCTGCCAAACGGCCTACCAATATGGCAAACGGCCTGCCACATGCCCAAGGCAAACGACCATGGTAAACGGGCTGACTGATCAAACGACCCCTGCAAACGGCTTGCCAAACGGCCTGCCAGGCGTTTGCAGGCAAAATTCAAGCTTATTTAAAGGGTCTTTGTCATCCATTTCAACACATACTTAAATTCACTTATTTCTCTCTCTTATACAATATTAGTCATACTTTCAAGGTCTTCGACTCCGTGCTGGAAATCTAGTACCCGGAGAAGAATGCCGAAGATTGTATTAGGAGCGGTCTGTAGTTTGAAGTTGTCACATTTGTATTCGCAACTCGTTTAGTCTACTGGTACTTCTATCCTTTATCTTTATATAATGTCTTTGATGTTAAGCGAGGTGTATACGAAATAGTTATATTTTTACTACGAAATACTATTAAATACGATACAATTTTACACAAGTTATTTATTTATTTATTGAATGGATATACCTAAACCTTGCTGAAACACTATATGCAGTGTACCTAATCATAAAGTAGTGTAGTTTTTAGTAAGTCCGGTTCGTTCTGCAGGGAGCTAGCCAAGTTTAACGCTATATTTTTAAAACTATATTTGTATATATATATATATATATATATATATATATATATATATATATATATATAATTATTATAATAAAAGGGATTTTACCGTTTAATGACCGGTTTGTCGATTTTATGTCTTAAGTCACAATTAAAACCTAATGTAAAATATTAAATATAAAAATAACTTAATTTAAAGCGCAAAGTAAATGACGATAAATAAAAATGCGATAATTGAAAGTACAATAATTAAAAGTGCAATAAATAAAATGACAATAAATAAAAGTGCGATGAGATATAAAATAAAGGAATTATGCTTATTTAAACTTCTGTAATCATGATGTTTGACGTGTTGATTTTAATTGATTACCATGGGTTAATTGTCCTTTGTCCTAGATTATTCAATATGTCCATCTGGTTTTTGTCCATAACAGTCCATCAGTCATAAATATAAAGTGCGAGTGTCCTCGTCAAATTATTCTTATACCCGAAGTCAAATATTCCAACTAATTGGGGACTTAAACTGTAATAAGGTTTAATACATTGTTAATGATTACACCAGATTATTGACTGTATGCAATCCAAGGTTTTAATACTTTATTAACAATTACCCCAAGTGTCCTTGTATGTAATCCACCCCTGTTTTAATGAGTCCATTGACTATTAATCCATCCTCATGTCCGGTTTAATGAACGATTATTAGTACTTATAAATATCCTGCCCATCGTGTCCGATCGAGTGTATGTGGTTATTTATAATTACCTCAAATTGTAAATCTCTATATTAAATTAGCGAATTATCATTCAGTTAAACAAATATAAAGCCCATTAATAGCCCATAGTCCAATTTCCACAAGTGTCGGTTTTTTGTCCAAACCCCAATTATGGTACAAAGCCCAATTACCCCGTCTTAATATTTAGTCCAACATCATGATTACTTCGATTTAAATAAGCATAATAATAACTTAGCTACGAGACATTAATTTAAAAAGGTTGAACATAACTTACAATGAGTATTAATCACGTAGTGTTACACGGACAGAATTTTGACTTACAAACTTACAACATTCGCTACCATAACCTTATTATTATTAACTTAATATTAAAATTATAATTAAAATATAAATAAAAATATATATATATATATATATATATATATATATATATATATATATATATATATATATATATATATAGATTGAGAATTAGAGAAAGGAAAAGAAAAAGGTGTGCATAAAACGTCGAGCAAACTGCCTTTTTATAGAACCTGGCCAGCTACAGTGAGCCATACGATCGCATGGGTTTAAAGCTACCAGGCTATGCGATCGCATGGCAGCCATCTCCTGGTCACATTGCATTTTAAACGTGGGCTGCTCGTATTTATTTAATATATAATTTAATATATATAATTTTATATAATTATATATATATTATATTATATTCTTGTGCATTGTTGACTTATAATTTTAGGTCTGTTGCGTCACGCGTTGATAGTTGGTTCATGTCCCGGTTCTGAATTTTCGAACGACCTTTCGTACGATTTAATATCTTGTACTTTGCGTTTCGCAGCTCGTACTCTTGTAACTTTTAGACGTTTCTTATCAATAAATTGAACCACTTGGATTGTACTCTATACTTTTTAGCGTTTTGGTCATTTGCGTCTTCAATTCGTCGAATCTGTCTTTTGTCTTCACCTTTTAATATTTAAACGAATATCACTTGTAAATAGAACAATTGCAACTAAAAGCTTGTCTTTCTTGAAGGATAATGCAATGAAATATATGTTTGTTTTTAGCATTATCAAATATTCCCACACTTGAGCGTTGCTTGTCCTCAAGCAATATAGAACTTTGAATAAAAATATACTTGAATCACTTCTTTATTCTTCACACTTTGTACATCAGTGATTTCTATACGGCGGTGTGAACAATGATAGTAACGATGTGGTTTACAGTCCCATATGACTATAAAAATTTAGATCCTTTAGAAAATTAGATCTTTATGAAAACATTTGATCTTTTGAAAATTCAATCTAACTTTTACCCTAGATAAGTTTTCCGGAATAACCCTTCACCGGTGTTTGCAAAATATTTTTGTGGGTTTTAGATTTAAAAATTTTAGCTCAAAACTTATGGTTTTGTGTCACCCACTTGCTAACCTTGTATTAGGAAAGCACACGTCCAGTTTACTTGCTCCGTATATTACCTTTTGGTAAACTACCGTCCGGTTGTAAAGGAAAGCGTTGAACAAGCAACTGTTAAGGCAATG
This sequence comes from Rutidosis leptorrhynchoides, assembly GCF_046630445.1. Classification (NCBI taxonomy): domain Eukaryota; kingdom Viridiplantae; phylum Streptophyta; class Magnoliopsida; order Asterales; family Asteraceae; genus Rutidosis; species Rutidosis leptorrhynchoides. Next base: position 202,126,840 of record NC_092342.1, on the reverse strand, counting down.
TCTAATGACATGCTTTTGATTATGGTCTATATCATGTCGGATACAATTACTATCCTTTGTAGGAGTAATAGTAAAGATCACCTTATAGTTTTTCGGTCTGGCACAAGGTCATGTCTTCGACCATGCTATGCAACCACCATTCTTACGGTTGACACCCGATTTGGTTCAGGTGACCTAATGAATTCCGGTGAATTCTTAGGATTTTACATTCAATGGTAAGGAACGCATTGAAAATGGGTTTTTAGAAAACAAATCATTTTGTAATTTTGATCAAAATATTTTCTCGTTCAAGCTCGAGTTTAGATATCATTGAATTCCATGAGTTTGAATTCTCAATCTTTAAGGTCAATCTCAAGGATTGAGTAATATCAGTATTAAAAGCTGATTTTTGATCTTTAAGGAGATTATCCTTTCTGGGGATCTGATTCATTAGTCTTATAAGCTAATTTGCACGGTGCCCCCATTGTACGAGATAGATCCTCTCATGGTTAGGATAAGTCTGACCACTTGGCGACCTTGTTTGATGCTGAGGTCCGTGGATTTACAGCTGATTTTCGAGAAAACTTTTCAAAGTTTTTCATAGACTCTACAAATGGTCTGGATGACAACTTCCTGACCTAAATCAAGAAGCGCGTGTCTTTTTCTCTTGGAAGACTTTACTTCCTTTTAAATTCCATTTATATTACAAAAAATGGGTAAAACTGATTAATATCGTCCAAAACAAAGTATCTTCAATTATTTGTACAAAAATATGTGATATATGTTCTAAATAACTTGGTTAATTTTTTTCCCACACTTGGCTTTTATTTTCCTTTCTTTGCCGTTTTATTCTCCTCTATTCCATTTTAAATGAATTCTAATATTTTAGGTTGTTTCTCAATTTATGTCCTTTACGAGGTAACAATAATTTCGGTGTTAACACCTAGTTTTATCATTCATAAATATGTATAAACATGATTTTGAATTCATTTATTTGAAAATTTTTAAAATTTTTACTAGAAGTGGGTAGTCAGTATATAAGACTAGGGCTGTTCTTTATTATCAGAGAGCACTAGATTCTAATACAACAACTGCTTTACTAGTAAAATTTAACGGCGGTTATTAAACCAAGTGTATATGTCAAAAAAAATTTTAAAAACCGAAAGAATTTAATCCCTTCCCACACTTAAGATCTTGCAATGCCCTCATTTGCAAGAAATCAGTAGCAATTTAAATTATTGAGGTGATTAGCGTAGAAAAATGATTAAATTTTACCAAAGTTTCTAAACATATTGTTGTTTGTGTTGAATGATAAATGGTTCACATCATTTGTTCATTCCGTCTGTTGTTATTTCACATATATTTTGCATCTTGTCGTCAAAATTATTTGCTTTTACTGAACTTAATGCCAGTCTTTGAAAATGCACTGTTTTACCCTGTTGTGTATATGAGATAAAATACATACAATACAAATATAAACATGCATGGTAATTTGAAATGAGACTTAATATCCCACTTTCAAATTACAAAAATGAAATATTAGTACACAATAATAAAAATATTAAACATTACATTAAAGTATCAAAATGTTAAATGTTTTGCATAAATAGATAAAAATAATAAAAGATAAAACATCACCAATGGAATACTATTGATTTGGATAGGGGTTCCAGTTCATATCATCGCTCGGGTTCCATGGTTGGTGATAGGTGTTTTGGTAGGCTTGAATGGGGTCGTACAGGTCATAGGGTGGTCGCATGTCGGGCTGATGTGGTGGATAGTAAGCAGGCCGAGTCGGGATGTAGTTATTTGGTACCTGATATGATAGATGGCTCATGATTTGGTGCTGATGAACTTGCCAGCTATCATGTTGGCGTCGCCTGGAAGTCTCATACTCATCCGCGGCTTGCCACAGCTCATACCGACGATGCCTATTCTCGTTAGTCATTTCTACCTCATCTAGACGCTGGAAAATGTCAGTAGCACTATCCCTAATGACATTCCTAATGTCATCCGCTTCCTCTATCTCCTCATCCGAACCCCTCTCTACCTGTGGATGGCAGCCCTGATATGGTATTGCCTGATTGTGTCACCTAGTCAATACCTTTGCACCTTTATAGACTTGCAAACCTAAAGTCTCGTCTTGTTCCCTAACCACCATCATTGGACCCCCTTGTTCCCTATCTACACCTAAATACTCTCCAATGAGAGTAACAAAAATACCTCCTCCTATTATTCCCCCTTCCTGTATACCTTCCACCATTTTGGACAGATAAAAACCAACACCGTAGGGGATATTAACAAAGCTTCTAGTGTCTCGAATGCACTTAAGGTAAAATAAATCGTGTAAGGTCATTTTCTCCTTGTTGTTACCTCTTTGTGTAATCGAGTTTGCTAAGAATCTATGTATTATACAAAGCTCGGCTTTATTAATATCTAAATAGGAGTGTCTTCCTCCCCACGTAAACACATTAAACTTTGACATACGCCTCCAGATGGTGTTAGCGTCAAAATTTCTATCTACCCGCTCACCATGATAAATCAAATTTGTACAATCAGGTGATAGTAATTCAGCGGGAATGTAAATCTGTAAAGCCCTGACCATGTCCAGCATGGACATCCTGTACATCCTACGACCAAGTAAAAATCTAAGAAAACTCTTATCATCTAACCTATCTAAATCCTTATTAAAAGCTATAGTACTCATTAGCTCAACACACCACTCCTTATATACAGGCCTACGAGTGGTAAATAAAAGTTCCCAATCGGGAAAAGAAGAGCTGCCATACCTTTGGATTAGATGCTGCCTAACTGGGTTAGCTAGGTGGACCATTTCCAAAGGCTCTCAATCTATTACCCTTGGTACTTCTATATTTTTGGTCCAAAGCTTAAATTTGTTACTTTGGTACATCGGGTAATCTCTCCAACTTCTATCAATCCTTAAATTGGGATGCAACTGTTCTTCATGAATTGTTGGGTGTTCTATTATATGGTGAACGGGAAATACTACGTAGCAATAAAAAATTGTGGCTCCGGCTCATAGTATGGCACGTGTTGATCATAATGTTGTTGTTGTTCAGGTTGTTGTTTCGGTTCGTGATATTGTATCTCTGGCTGTGGTTCCGGATCAGGTTGCCTAGACGATGATGCACTGTCCCTATCTGTATTTCTCTGCAAAACACATTAAACATAAAATTTGTGCATCCAAATATGCATTAGTGTTAGCAAAATAACAAATTAAAACAATTACAATAACATGTTTAATCCATATTAAACTTATACTCATTTTCATATTTTTATCAATTCTACAATTTTTTCAAATAAGCACATATGAAAATGTTTACAAAGTTCATAAGCTTTTATTTCAAATAACATGTCAAAATAATCATTACTAGTAATTAAATAAGTTTCAAATAACATTTATATCAAATTAATCAAGTTCATGAATTTTACACTTAAAAAGTCCACTTTAATTCTCAAAAATCATGTTTATGATCAAAGTTTGGACCATTTAGCTACCTAAACATGTTACACTACTTAATTTAGCACTAATTTATAATAAAAATCGGCCATAACCTGTTTATATCAAAAAGCCCCAAATTGCTCAAGAGCACAAACCCTAGATTTCTAAAAATTTTGAAGTTTAAGGCTTCAAATCATGTTAAATAGCATCAATCTAGGTTATACAAGCATAATATGCTAAAAATTTATCTTTAATTACACTATAAATTATCAAACTAAGTTTATTGCAATTAATTGAAATTATCACAAAAATTAGGAAATTTATGAGTTTTGGGGTGAAATCTTTACCTTTGTGCTCCCAAATCCGAAGAAAGGCATGTTTATAGCGGATTGTAGGACGAAATTTGGTGGATTTTGGTTGAAAAATGATGAAATTTGAGTGTGTTTTGAGGGTATGTTCGTGTATGTGTGTGTGTTTTGTGATGGGAACAGAACAGCTCGCTGAGCTTTTTGTATTTGACCAGCATTTCCAGCCCATGTGATCGCATGGGTTGGCAGTGTAAACCCCATACGATCGCATGGGGTCCAGGATTTTTTTTTTAAATAAAAACCTTTAATTTATAAAACAAAAATTGATTAAATTTAAAATTTTGTTTTTTTTATTTAAGCAGAGGTTGTTTCGGTATGTTTACCTAGTCCGTCCCTCGACAAAATTTAAAATTTGTCATTTTAAAGCGTTGTTTTAAAAACAAAGTTTTTTGAGTTTTTTAAATGTTTTTTGCATACTTTAAATCAATAAGATTAAAAATAATGATAATAAAATTTTTCATCCCGCCCTCGGGTAAAGCAATTTCGGTTCAACGACCTAGTCTTCAACTCACGATGAATTTTAGAAATCATATTTTAACTTAATGAAATAAAGTACATTTTTGTTTTTAAATTCACACCAAATTTAAAATGCATAAAATTAAAAATTCATATAAATATCATTAATATTTAAATATCTTAATTTCACAAACTAATATTGAAAATATTAGTTTTTAAAATATTTACAAACTTAATTATATTGGTTTTTAAAAATTTACAATAATAATTTAATATTAATATATTAATTTTAAAAAAAGGTAGAAATAAAATTAAAAATCTTTTTGGTCTTTTTTATCCCACTTTAATAAATCAAATATTATCAAAAATATAAGCCCCTCTTTTGGGTAAAGTAATTTTGGCTATTTTACCTAGTTTTACTCCTGACGAATTTTTGAAATATTTTGGATTGATTGATTAAAGATATTTATACCTTATAAATAATCGGTAAATTTTGCAGTGATGTAATAAATTTTTGTATGATATCAATAATTTCGGTTTCGCATACCTAATTTTATTGAATATCAATTTAATACTTTATAGTGAACGATTCAGCCTTTATTATCAAAAGGTTAAAAGCAATAAAATAAAAAATAAAACTGTACATACATACCTGTGAGATAGAATTCTCAGAGTCCTGCTTTAGCCGACTCATATGAGAGTCGTGTAATTTGATTTTCCATAGCTACATAAGCGTAACCTCGATTCTTCAATAACTTTTCTTCTAAACATATGAACGGTCCTTCTCTGTATAGAGTAACAAATTCGGTATTTGAATATGTTTGATTGTTCGAACATTTACCTTCATGTGACCATTTTTCACATTTATGACATCTTTCAAGGTGTCGTGCTCTTCTTTTTGTTGCAGATTTTGATTTTCCTTTACCAAAATGTGTCTTATGATGATATTTCCTGAGTTCTTTCCTCACTTCGTCCATTTTGCCTCTTATGAATGATACCAGTTCACTCGGGAAGATGTTATTATTACGTTTAGTAATCATAGCGTGTAGTAGTAGACCATGGTTCAGATTAAAGGAATTCTTTATCTCGTAAAACCTAAAAGAAATAAAAATTCAGAATGGAGGGAGAAGACTAGTTCTTTAGGGTCTGCTAGGGAAAGACCATTCGGATTCCATTCTCGAAAACTACACGAAAACAGAATATCTAACTCTAACAGAAATACATATTACCCTTAAAAGATTCGAATCTTCCCACACTTAGTTAGCTGTGGTGTCGAAATTGTAATTAACTTCATCATCAACTTCCATTGGATTATCTATGTAATGTTTAACTCTATGACCATTAACTTTAAATTCAACCCCATTTGAATTTATTAATTCTACTGTTCCGTACGGGAAAACTCTTTTCACTATGAATGGTCCAGACCATCTTGATTTCAATTTTTCAGGAAATAGCTTGAATTGTGAATTGAAAAGAAGAACTCTGTCTCCTTCTTTAAATTCTTTTGAACTTCTGATTCTTTTTTCATGCCATTTCTTTGTTCTTTCCTTATAGATTAATGAATTTTCCTATGCTTCATGTCTCAATTCTTCTAATTCGTTTAGTTGACTTAACCGCAGACGTCCGGCTTCATGCAAATCAAGATTACATGTCTTCAAAGCCCAAAATGCTTCTTGCTCAATTTCTACTGGAAGGTTACATGCTTTTCCGTAAACAAGTTTAAAAGGTGTGGTTCCAATTGAAGTTTTATAGGCTGTTCTAAAAGCCCAGAGTGCATCCTCCAATTTTATGGACCATTTCTTCGGATTTGATCCTACGGTTTTCTCTAGAATACGTTTTAATGCTCGGTTGGTATTTTCAACTTGTCCACTTGTTTGTGGATGATAAGCGGTTGAGATTTTATGAGTTACTCCATATCTTTTGAGAACTTTCTCAAGTTGATTATTATAAAAATGAGTACCCCGATCATTTATTAAAGCTTTTGGTGTTCCGAACCTAGAAAAAAGACGTTTTAAGAAGTTGACTACAACTCGTGCATCGTTAGTTGGGAGAGCTTGTGCTTCCGCCCATTTAGATACATAATCAATGGCAACGAGAATGTAGAGATTATTATGAGATTTTGGAAATGGACCCATAAAGTCAATACCCCAAACGTCAAATACTTCACATACTTGAATGACATTTTGTGGCATTTCATCACATTGACTTATTTTTCTTGCCCTTTGACATGCATCACAGGATTTACAAAGAAGGTTTGCGTCTTTGAAAATTGTAGGCCAATAGAATCCAGCGTCATAGACTTTTCTTGCTGTGAGTTGAGGCCCATAATGCCCTCCTGTTGGTCCTGTGTGACAATGGTTTAAGATTTGACTAGCTTCATCTCCGAATACACATCGACGTATTATTCCATCGGGACAACTTTTAAACAAATGTGGATCTTCCCAAAAATAGTGTTTTATATCAATAAAAAATTTCTTTCGTTTTTGGTACGGCAACCCTTTTTCAAGGAAGCCACATATTAAGTAGTTTGCGTAGTCTGCAAACCATGGAATTTCATTATAATCGATCTTCAAAAGATATTCATCAGGAAAGTTGTCTTGTATGGCCGATTCATTTAGAACTTCTAATTCGGGATTTTCAAGACGAGAAAGATGATCAGCGGCGAGATTTTCTGCTCCCTTTTTGTCTCGGATTTCAATATCGACCTCTTGTAAGAGTAAGATCCAACGGATTAAACATGGTTTGGCATCTTGTTTTGAAAATAGGTATCTAAGAGCAGAATGGTCGGTATAGACCACCGTTTTTGCTAGAACGAGATATGAATGAAATTTGTTAAAAGCAAAGACAATAGCAAGAAGTTCTTTTTCAGTAGTTGTGTAATTCTTTTGTGCTCCATGTAACATCTTACTAGCGTAATAAATAGGTTGAAATCATTTTTCAATCCTTTGTCCTAAAACGGCTCCCATTGTAAAATCACTTGCATCGCACGTGAGTTCAAATGGTAGATTCCAATTTGGAGTTATCATGATCGGCGTATTAGTGAGTTTTTCTTTAAGAATATTAAAAGATTTGATGCATTCATCTATAAAAATGAATGGAGCATCCTTTTCTAGGAGTTTATTCATAGGAGTGGCAATTTTAGAAAAATCTTTTATGAAATGTCGGTAAAAACCGGCATGCCCTAGAAAACTCCTAACTCCTCTAACATTGGTGGGATGTGGAAGTTTAGCAATTACATCTACTTTAGCTCTATCCACTTCAATTCCTTCATTTGAAATTTTATGACCAAGAACAATGCCTTCTTTAACCATGAAATGGCATTTCTCCCAATTAAGTGCTAGATTTGATTGTTCGCATCTAATAAGCATTCGTTCAAGATTAACTAAACATGATTCAAATGTATCACCGAAGACTAAAAAGTCGTCCATGAAAACTTCCATGCATTCTTCTATCATGTTGTGAAAAATCGCCATCATGCACCTTTGAAAGGTTGCAGGGGCGTTGCAAAGTCCAAATGGCATGCGTTTGTAAGCAAAAGTACCATAAGGGTACGTGAATGTGATTTTCTCTTGGTCCTCGGGTGCTATTGGAATTTGAAAGTATCCAGAGAAACCGTCAAGAAAACAATAGTAACTGTTTCCGGCTAACCTTTCCAACATTTGATCAATGAAAGGTAAGGGAAAGTGATCTTTTCTGGTGGCGTCATTTAATTTTCTATAATCAATACAAACACGCCATCCCGTTACAGTCCTAGTAGGAATAAGCTCATTTTTTTCATTTGTGATGACAGTCATGCCACCCTTCTTAGGTACGCATTGAACTGGGCTTACCCATGGACTATCAGAGATTGGATAAATTAATCCTGCATCTAGCAGTTTAATAATTTCTTTCTTAACAACATCTTGCATATTTGGATTTAGTCTTCGTTGGCGTTGCACATAGGTTTTATGACCTTCTTCCATAAGGATTTTATGTGTGCAATACGAAGGACTTATACTTTTAATGTCATGAATCTTCCATGCAATAGCTGGTCTATGAGCTTTTAGCACAGAAATGAGTCGAGATTTTTCATTTTCCGTAAGAGAAGACGATATTATTACAGGTAATTCAGATTCACCATGTAAATAAGCGTATTCCAAATGGTTTGGAAGTGTCTTTAACTCTAATATCGGTGGTTCTTCTATCGATGATTTGTATCAATATCTGTCTTCCTCTTTTAGCATTTAAAGTTCTTCTGTTGTTCGTTCATATTCATTAGCCATGAGTGCAGCTAACATTTCAGCTTCATCAATTGGTTCAGTTCCTTCTCCTAAAGAACATTCTCCTGTTCCTTGTAATTCTGGAAATTCTTCTAATAATTCTGCATATGAATCTATAGTTTGAATATAATAACATGTATCATCTGCAGATTGCGGTTTTTGCATGGCTTTATCAACAGAAAAGGTAACACTCTCGTCCTCTATACTTAGGGTCAATTTCTTACCGAACACGTCTATTATTGCTTTAGTTGTGTTTAAGAATGGTCTTCCTAATATGAGAGGAACTCGAGAATCTTCTTCCATGTCCAGAATAACAAAATCTGCTGGAAATACTAAAGTACCAACTTTAACTAGCATGTTTTCCATTATCCCTCTAGGATATTTTACTGATCGATCAGCTAGTTGTATGCTTATTCGTGTTGGTTTCAATTCTCCGAGGTCTAGTTTAGCGTATAGTGAATACGGCATTAAATTTATACTAGCACCTAAATATGTCAATTCTTCTATTGAACTAAGACTACCCAGAAAATATGGAATTGTGAAACTTCCTGGATCTGATAATTTTTCTGATATCTTATTCAACAACACTGCAGAACAATTAGCATTCATTGTAACAGCCGAGAGTTCTTCCATTTTCTTTCTATATGTGATTAGATCTTTTAGAAATTTAGCATATCTTGGCATTCCTGAAATCACATCAATGAAAGGAAGATTTACATTTATTTGTTTAAACATATCAAGGAATTTGGATTGCTCGGCTTCAAGTCTTTCTTTTCTCATTTTACTTGGGTAAGGAAACGGTGGTTGGTATGGTTTAACATAAGGTTTAGCCTTAACTGTGTTATCTTCATTAACATTTTCAACTACCGGTTCTGTTTCCTTATCTTGCTCAGGCTGTGGTGCTTGTGTAGTAGGAATAACGTCATCAGAAATTACAGGCATTTCAGGTGGTTTAAGTGTAATACCACTTCTCGTGGTAATAGCTTTAACTATTTCATTCCAGGGGTTAGCATTTTTTATCGCTAGGTAGACTCCCTGGTTGTCTTTCACCTATCAACCTTGCTAGGTTGCTTACTTCTTGTTCCAGATTTTGAATAGAAGCTTGTTGATTTCTAAATGCTTGAGCATTTTGTTCATTAGTTTGTTTTTGAGATGTGAAAAACTGCGTTTGCGATTCAACTAGCTTCGACATCATATCTTCTAAATTTGGCTTTTTATCATCAGTTTGTGGTGGTTTATTTGGAAAAATAGGTCTTTGCTGATTATAAGAATTATTGAATACTTGCTGATTGCTAAGACCTTGTTGGTTGATGTATGGAATATTTCGGTTATAATTCTGGTTTTGATTGTATTTTGGTCTTGGCGGTTGATAATTATTCTGATAATTATTTCCAGGCCTTTGGTTCATGTATGAAACATTCTCTCTTTGTTCCATTGTTTGTTCAATACTAAGATAATCTTTTGTCAAATGTGGTCCTCCACACTGTTCACAACTAATTCGTATTGCGTGAATATCTTTAGTCATCTTTTCCATTCGTCTCTCGAAAGCATCTATCTTTGCGGAAATGGAATCAAAGTCAGGCTAGAATCGGCTCTAGCCGCTTTAGATGATCTAACGATATCTTTTTCTTGATGCCACTCATGTGAGTGGGAAGCAGTGTTATCAATAATTTTGTAAGCTTCAGTTGCGGTTTTCTTCATAATGGAACCACCAGCTGCTATGTCGATGTCTTTGCGTGTAGTAATGACGCATCCTTGATAGAATATTTGTACTATTAGATAAGTGTCTAAACCATGTTGAGGACATCCCCTCAATAATTTTCCAAATCTTGTCCACGCCTCATATAGAGTTTCATTTGGCTTTTGCGTGAACGTAACTATTTCTCCTTGAAGTCTCACGGCTTTAGATGCCGGAAAGAATTGTTTAAGAAAATTTTCAACTAAAACATCCCATGTATCAATCGCCCCTTCAGGTAATGATTCTAACCAATCTTTGGCTTCTCCCTTTAAAGTCCAGGGAAATAACATGAGATAGATCTGTTCATCCTCAACTTCTCTGATTTTGAACAGAGTACAGATCCTATTAAAGGTTCGAAGATGTTCTTTTGGATCTTCCTTCGGCGCACCACTAAATTGGCATTGATTAGTTACCATGTGTAGGATTTTTCCTTTGATTTCATAATCTGGTGCATTAATGTCTGGTTGAGTAATTGCATGACCTTGGCCAGTGCGTTTAGCCCTCATTCGGTCTTCCATACTTAGAGGTTCCAGATTTTCCATGATTGAATTTGTTGAATCTGAATCACTAGAGGATTCTGATTAAATGGTTTCTTCCTCGACAATCTCTGGATGAGTAATTTGTGGTTCATGAGGAATGATTAGTGGTTCAGGATCTCTGAATTGTCCCTGAATATCCTCCGGATTCTCAGTTGTGAGGTCGGGTTCAAAAAATGGATTATCGGAAATTTGAATCGGAGTACTTGGTTGACTAGATGACTATTCTAAAGAAAAATCAACGGCGACAATGTTGGCTAAATGTCTTGATCGAGTTACAGGTGGTGAATGTATGAAAGGTGGTGAACGTTTTACTCGGTGCATTCACTGAATATCCTATTAGTTATAAAGATAAAAATTATATAAGTTATCAAATTAATAGACTTTTCTGATTTTGCCCACGTTTCGAATAGCCAATAGATGCAGCAGGTAGCCAGGACCCTTTAAATCGGAAGACCACAACTCGCCAATAACAAATCCAACAATTACTACGAACCAAAAAATTTTAGATGTCTATCAATTTAACCGCTTAAAATAATTTTTCGTCGAAATTTTGAAGAAAAAAATCTATGTTCTAATAACTAGAGCGTAGAAATGAGAAAGAAAAAGAACGCGTCAAAAAACGTCAAAAAATAAAAGGTCGAAAAATAATAATAAGAAATTAAAGCGTTGAAACTTAAAAGTCTAAAACCCAAAAATTAAAACTTACGTCTAAAGGTATTAAAGCTTAAAAGAAATTCTATATCCAAAACGGCAATAAATTAAAAAGTACTAAAATCTTAAAACGGCGTCGCAAAATTCTAAAGCACCTAAATCTTAGTCTATAGAAAAAGCACTTAAGGGATTTTACGGCAAAGCCTAAAAATTTAGAAATAAAAATAACTACGGCAAAAATTAGCTTATAACTAATTACGAACGATAAAATATACAATATAAGAATAAACAATTAAAAAGATAGAAAATTTAAAAATAAAACTTAAAGTTTTAAAAATACAATTTTTATAAAAATATTATTTTTATATTATTATTTTATAAAAGTATTAATTTGTAATTTATTAAAACTAATTAAAACTTAAAAAAACAAATTAATTTAAAATAAACTAAATATTAAAAAACTAAACCCTAATTACTAATTAATTAATAATAATTATATTAAAACCTAACCCTAATTCGATTCAGTTTAATGATCGGACCTGTCAAGAGACTCCATGCGATCACATGGAGTGCTAGTTATATAGTCATGCGGTCGCATGACCTGCGGATCCAGTTCAAAGGTTTGGGCTGCTACAGTGTCGGCCCGATTACTTTTAAATTATTTTTTTCTCTGTTTTTAACTTATATAAAATATTTATATAAATAAAAACTTATATTTTAAAAACTAAAACAGAAATAGGAATACTTTATAATTTTATATATTTTAAACAAACTCTTATATATATATATATATATATATATATATATATATATATATATATATATATATATATATATATATATATATATATATATATATATATATATATATATATTTTATATTTTTGTGTTTTTAAAATTTAAAACGTATTTTTACAAAAATAAATAAAAAATCTTTTTTTTAATCGCGTTTCGCTTCGGCGTTTAAGATGTTCCCCGGCAGCGGCGCCAAAAATGCTTGATGTTAAGCGAGGTGTATACGAAATAGTTATATTTTTACTACGAAATACTATTAAATACGATACAATTTTACACAAGTTATTTATTTATTTATTGAATGGATATACCTAAACCTTGCTACAACACTATAGACAGTGTACCTAATCGTAAAGTAGTGTAGTTTTTAGTAAGTCCGGTTCGTTCTGCAGGGAGCTAGCCAAGTTTAACGCTACATTTTTAAAACTATATATATATATATATATATATATATATATATATATATATATATATATATATATATATATATATATATAAGTAATATTATTATTATTATTATTATTATTATTATTATTATAAAAGGGGATTTTACCGTTTAATGACCGGTTTGTCGATTTTATGTCTTAAGTCACAATTAAAACCTAATGTAAAATATTAAATATAAAAATAACTTAATTTAAAGCGTAAAGTAAATGACGATAAATAAAAATGCGATAATTGAAAGTATGATAATTAAAAGTGCAATAAATAAAATGACAATAAATAAAAGTGCGATGAGATATAAAATAAAGGAATTATGCTTATTTAAACTTCCGTAATGATGATGTTTGATGTGTTGATTTTAATTTATTACCATGGGTTAATTGTCCTTTGTCCTGGATTATTCAATATGTCAATCTGGTTTTTGTCCATAACAGTCCATCAGTCATAAATATAAAGTGCGAGTGTCCTCGTCAAATTATCCTTATACCCGAAGTCAAATATTCCAACTAATTGGGGACTTAAACTGTAATAACGTTTAATACATTGTTAATGATTACACCAGGTTATTGACTGTATGCAATCCAAGGTTTTAATACTTTATTAACAATTACACCAAGTGTTCTTGTATGTAATTCACCCCTGTTTTAATGAGTCCATTGACTATTAATCTATCCCCGTGTCCAATTTAATGAACGATTATTAGTACTTATAAATATCCTGCCCATCGTGTCCGATCGAGTGTATGTGGTTATTTATAATTACCTCAAATTGTAAATCTCTATATTAAATTAACGAATTATCATTCAGTTAAACAAATATAAAGCCCATTAATAGCCCATAGTCCAATTTCCACAAGTGTCGATCTTTTGTCCAAACCCCAATTATGGTACAAAGCCCAATTACCCCGTCTTAATATTTAGTCCAACATCACGATTACTTCGATTTAAATAAGCATAATAATAACTTAGCTACGAGATATTAATTTAAAAAGGTTGAACATAACTTACAATGAGTATTAATCGCGTAGTGTTACACGGACAGAATTTCGACTTACAAACTTACAACATTCGCTACAATAACCTTATTATTATTAACTTAATATTAAAATTATAATTAAAATATAAATATATATATAGATTGAGAATTAGAGAAAGGAAAAGAAAAAGGTGTGTATAAAACGTCAAGCAAACTTCCTTTTTATAGAACCTGGCCAGCTACAGTGAGCCATGCGATCGCATAGGTTTAAGGCTACCAGGCCATGCGATCGCATGGCAGCCATCTCCTGGTCACATTGCATTTTAAACGTGGGCTGCTCGTATTTATTTAATATATAATATAATATATATAATTTTATATATATATATATATATATATATATATATATATATATATATATATATATTATATTCTTGTGCATCGTTGACTTGTAATTTTAGGTCCGTTGCGTCGCGCGTTGATAGTTGGTTCATGTCCCGGTTCCGGTTTTTCGAACGTCCTTTCGTACGATTTAATATCTTGTACTTTGCATTTCGCGGCTCGTACTCTTGTAACTTTTAGACGTTTCTTATCAATAAATTGAACCACTTGGATTGTACTTTATACTTTTTAGCATTTTGGTCATTTGCGTCTTCAATTCGTCGAATCTGTCTTTTGTCTTCACCTTTTAATATTTAAACGAATATCACTTGTAAATAGAACAATTGCAACTAAAAGCTTTTCTTTCTTGAAGGATAATGCTATGAAATATATGTTCATTTTTAGCATTATCAGTCTTCTATCGTTATGTTTTGTGATGTTGCTACCATGGTTAGCGAGTAGTTATCTTTAGTGTATGCTATGATGTAGTCAGTTATAATGCCAAAATAATATTTTGATTTGTGTATGCTGTCGAAATGCTTTTCGATTATGCTTTAAACTCAATCGCTTTTTCAACTAATAGAATGTAGTTATTGGCTCTGTTATTGAGAAGTCGCGAACCCTAATTCAGAGTACACTATCTGTGTCACCCCTTGGAAAGAGAAGTCTATCGGATACAACGCAAGATCGAATGAGGCACACTGGTTGTAGTAAGTCTATCAAGCTTTGGATTCCGACTGAGGACTCTTTCGTAGTGAAACATCTAACTAGACCCTTAGTACATTGTTGGTCCTAGACCATGCTAGTGTAGTCACCAAGCATATAAACTTCGTACGTGCATGTTGAAGCACAACGGTTGTTATAAGCTGTACCTCTGCTAAGTAAGGCCATTGAACCTGGTCAGTGCTGATTAGTACACTTCATCATAACGTGGTCTCAAGCATTGCACCCCGCTTGAGGGATTATTGGTTAATTAAGGAACTGTTTGTTTAAACACATAAAGGATTGGACCGTTAGGATAACCGAACATGTTCATGGAAGTCCACTGGACTTGGCCATGGTGTTCTTTATGGTTAAACTCTTGGTCTAACTATCTTTTAAAAACAATCACTAACGAAAGCATCGAAACATATCACGTCTCTCGAATACGGTAAATCCTGTATTCTATTACGCTTAAGAAAGTTTAGACCTTTGTGGAATGTTAATACGTCACGCAACCGATTCACTCAATTGGATGAGCCTTCTGAACGTGTATGCCTGTAGTCAGACTGTACGGGCGTCGGGGGTAAGGGACGTTGCGGTCTCTTCAGAATCTTCAAGCCTATCGCATTACCCAGTGACATGTCTTACGACAGGGGCGTTTAGGACCAGTGTAATGCATACAAGGTCCCTACCTATTCATGAGCCAGCATTCCATAATCCCGACAGAATAACTGGTGAAATCATAGTACGCACTTGTTTTAACCTTATCTGAATTACGAATTTTATTGCATTTACTTTATCAGTCTTATTAACCTAAGAAAAAACCAAAATTAGGTAACCACTACTCCTTCTCCTTATAATTATCTTAAGCTGTAAATATAGGTTCGATTATACTGATATCTTAAAATTACGACCCTAGGTCATACTTCCCTTACTCATAATAAGGAGTAGTACGATTTAGGCCCCGTTAAATATAAATTTTAAACAGTACCCCCTTCTAGTGACTGATTCTGACGTGTTGCGACCAAACCACACTGCACAAATAAAACCGTCCGTTTCGGTCATATCAAGAAGGAAGCTAGTTTTTGGCACTGCTACCGGGGAACTGGTATCAGACAATACTGCTTTTATCAAACTCATTCACAAACATTTAGTGGTGTCTAAGAAAGACAATTATACACGGACTTGGTTGTTGGATTTTCCGAACAGTCTCCAATTATATTGGAACTAAAATGATCCCGCCTCTTCGTAGTCGGCCTGGCCACTTAGTTTGTTGAATAGTTCGTGCGAAGATCTGTTATCGAAATACCAGGGAAACAGTAGCAAGAACCAAAAACATATCTAAACTTAGGATAGTTAGATTATCTTAGATTAAATTAGATTATCTTGAATTAGACTAACTTAGATTAAGATTCTATTAGATTACTTTAGGATTGCCTTAGATTACCTTAGGAATTTAGTTTATCTGCTAAAATTAAAAACAAAAAGGCATACCCAGTGTATGACCCAATCCCGATCTAGACCAGGGCCGTTGTTCTTCGTACCTGATCCAGATGCAATAATCTCTAAAGCACGCAAGGAAGCATGAATCAGAAATCAAATGGCGTTACGCATTACTTTAGCATAACCAAACCCTCGATTGAAGGTCGAGGAGGACCGATCAGATTCTCAGAGATTCAAGGACATTCGTTCGAGTTAAAACATCACATCATTCAGCTCATTCAAAACAGCTGCCAGTTTCACTGATTACCGAATGATGATCCTAACTCTCACCTTGATAAATTCATATCTCTTTCGAACTCCTACAAACAACCAGGGATAGGACAAGATATAGTTCGGCTATACTTGTTTCCCTATTCTCTCACTCATCATGCACAAACATGGTTCGAAGGACTAGAAAAAGATTCCATCACGTCATGGACGGAGATGGCTACTAAATTCTTAACCAAATATTTCCCTCCTTCTAAACAAACCAAACTCAAGAATGACAACATTAACTTCAAACAAAGTTTTGATGAATCTCTTTACATTGCATGGGAGCGATTCAAAACCCAGCTGAAGAAATGCCCTAATCATCAATTAGAACAGTCAACTCAAATCTGTACCTTCTACAATGGTCTTACGGTAAATCATAGGACGACGATCAATGCAGCAGCTGAAGGAAATCTGATTAACCAAACCGCAGACGAAATATGGGAATTACTCGAGAACATGACAATGCATCATCATGACTGGAACAGTGGTGAAACAACTTCATCATCTGCCCTACTCTCTGCACTTAACAATCAAACAGAGACTATCAAATCCCTCACGGATAAGATGGAATCTCTCACCAAACAACTCAGAGAATTGAAAGCGCAGCCGCAGCAGGTTAACCAGGCTCATGCCTGTGTTAATTGTACCAAATCGCAACCCACTGAAGAATATCAAGTTGAGTACGAGAACCCTGATGGTTCACTCTATTACGTTCAATACCCAGCTCATCAACCAAATCCCAGATTCAATCAACAACCTAGGGTTAACCAATTTCAACAAAGCAACCAGCCTTTTCGCTATCGCTACCCACCTTATCCAGCCCAACAATCTCAATTGTCCTACGATCAAACACTTCCACTCACTGGTCCACTAGTCGAGAAAAATTCCCCAACAACCCAAATTACAAAAGTAACCAACCCAACTCTCGAAGCTGATGATCAACTGACTTTGTTCATTCAAGGACAACAATAACTAAATTAGAGAATTGCATCTACATAAGACCAGACAGAGATACTAATGAGAAATCAATTGGCTCTACTCAAAAGTCTAGAAACGCAGCTTAGACAGTTATCACAACGCCTTGAAACCCGACCACAAGGGAGATTACCTAGTAATACTATCCAAAATCCCCACATAGAAGAAGCTAAGCAAATGGATTCTGTAATCCCAGAGGAAGAACCACGGAGTTGGTCAGCTAGGCTCAAGAACAAATCAACATATACCTCAGAAGCTGCCTACTGACATCTCTTACGACAGGGGCGTTTAGGACCAATGTAATGAATATAAGGTCCCTACCTATTCATGAGCCAGCATTCCATAATCCCGACAGAATAACTGGTGAAATCATAATATGCACTTGTTTTAACCTAATATGAATTACGAATTTTATTGCATTTACTTTATCTGTCTTATAAACTAAGAAAAAACCAAAATTAGGTAACCACTACTCCTTCTCCTTATAATTATCTTAAGCTTTAAATATAGGTTCGATTCTACTGATATCTTACAAATACGACCCTAAGTCATACTTCCCTTACTCATAATAAGGAGTAGTACGATTTAGGCCCCGCTTCTAGTGACTGATTCTGACGTGTTGTGACCTAACAACACCGCACAAATAAAACCATCCGTTTTGGTCATATCATGGATGGAAGAAGGCAGATTCTTGGGGTTTATGGTTACCCCGAGAGGAATTAAGGCGAACCCGAAGAAAATTCAAGAAATCGAAAACATGGAATCGCCTAGAAGTAAAAAAGACGTGCAGAGTCTAAACGGGAAGCTAGCGGCACTAACGAGATCCTTGTCACGTGCTGCAGACAGATCTCTACCCTTCTTCCACACATTAAAGGGGTGTCTGAACAAAAAAGACTTCATTTGGATGGAAGACGCCGAGAAGGCCTTCCAGGATATGAAAGCATTTCTAAATGAGTTACCCACTCTAACGGCACCAATTTAAGGAGAAACCCTTACGGTATACCTTGTAACTTCCTCAGAAGCAATTAGCACAGTGCTAATCGCTGACAGGGGTAGAGTCCAAATGCTGGTGTACTTCGTAAGAAAAGTATTACAAAATGGAGAGGTGAATTACCCGACAATGGAAAAACTGATTTATGCCCTCGTGCACATGGCAAGGCGATTACAGCGATACTTCCAAGCTCACCCGATACAGGTCCTCACGGACCAACCAATCAAACACGTCTTGACAAGGGCGGAGATATACGGGAGGATGGCCAAGTGGGAAATTGAGCTCGGCGAGCATGAAATTAATTTTCTCCCAAGAAATTCAGTCAAGGGCCAAGTTATAGCAGACTTCCTGGTAGAGCTCCCTTCCGACATGATTAGACAGGGTGAAACTCCCGTTACAAGAAGTGACGAAGATGAAGTCTGGGAACTTTACACAGATGGGGCGTCAAGCGAGGAAGGAGCCGGCATAGGTTTGCTCCTAGTATTCCCAAATGGAGAAGAAATAACTTACGTCATCCGGCTAAAATTCGCTGCCTCAAACAATGAGGCTGAGTACGAAGCCTTGTTAGCTAGATTATGCTTGGTAAAAAGCATCTATGTGCAACGACTCACGGCTTACGTCGACTCACAAGTGGTGGCAAGTCAACTAAACGGTAGTTTCGAAGTACGGGACATAT
Source organism: Rutidosis leptorrhynchoides (assembly GCF_046630445.1). NCBI lineage: Eukaryota > Viridiplantae > Streptophyta > Magnoliopsida > Asterales > Asteraceae > Rutidosis > Rutidosis leptorrhynchoides. Next base: position 202,107,693 of record NC_092342.1, on the reverse strand, counting down.
CAATGCAAAAATACCTAGAGCTGGCAAAAGCGCTAGTCATAAAATTTGCGGCATTTGAAATCAAGCAAATACCCCGCAACCATAACAAGAAAGCAGACGCTTTAAGCAAGCTTGCCTCCATGCTTTACGATTACTTCACTAAAAAGGTCATGGTAGAGGTATTAGAAAGAAAATCCACCGAAGAAGATACCCTCATGGCAACAATAGAAAAGGAAGATTGCTGGATGACACCTTTCATACAATACCTCAATGAAGGTACCCTCCTGGATGAAAAATTAGAGGCTCGAAGGATACAGATGCGAGCACCGATGTACCACTTCCAAGATGGCATCCTGTATAGCAAATCAGTCACAAAGTCGTATTTTAGATGCGTCGAACCAACGCAGTACAAAGAAATCATACAAGAAATGCATGACGGAGCCTGCTCAACGCACTCCTGCTACCGAACGGTAGTTAGCAGGATCAAAAGAATGGGTTACTTTTGGCCGCACATGTATCGGGACATATATGACCTGATCGTGAACTGCAAGGCGTATCAGATACACGCTCCTGTCAACAAATCTCCCCGGCGTTACATGATCCCAATACACACTGCTTGGCCATTTTGCAAGTGGGGAATTGACATAGTCGGTCCATTCCCAAGAGGTGTCGGAAATGTTAAGTTCCAAGTTGTTGCAATCGATTACTTTACAAAATGGGTCAAGGCATGACCGTTAAGCACGATCACCATATGAAAAATCTTCCTTTGTGTGAGAGGATATCGTTTTTCATTTTGGATTACCGCGCGAAATAGTTAGCGATAACGGAACACAATTCGCACATAATCCATTTAAAGATTGGTGCATAGATATGGACATTCAACCATCGTTTACCTTTGTGGCATATCCACAGGCCAACGGATAGTCGAGGTCACTAACAGGGACATTGTTGCCGGAATAAAATCCAGATTGGGTAAACACCAACAGGGATGGGTAGATGAACTCCAACACGTGCTATGGGCACACTGGAAAACACCAAAAGACAGTACCAATGAAACCCCATTCAGCCTGGTATACAACACTAAAGCGGTTATCCCATATGAGGTGCTTGTCCAAACTAAACTTATAACAGCATTCAACAAACATCAAAATAACGAATCATTACGAGAAAACCTAGACGCCCTTGAAGAACGACGGACAATAGCATATATCCGAAAAGCCGAGAAGAAGCAAAAAATTGAAAATCACTATAACAAAAAAGTCAAACCACTGGAATTTCAGCTACATGACTTAGTGTTGCGAAGTAACGAAGCAAGCCGACAGCAAGATGTTGGAAAACTAGGACCACGATGGGAAGGGCCTTATAGGGTTTTTGGCGTAACCGACTATGGGGCATACCACTTGGAAACACCAGACGGAATCCTGATACAATGCCCTTGGCATGCTTTTCATTTAAATAAATACCATGTGTAATTTACCTACAACCGGGAGGACTGATCACCCACCCGGATAGCAGAAATGCCACACAATTATGTACCAAAATTGTTTCAAAGTATAAGTCCTAAGTATAATTACAATTAAAATTCTTGTAATGCGTAGTGACTCTGAATATGACACGAACACAATCAAAAGTCTTTTGGCATATTTCAGACCTACCGCCAGAAGAAATGCCTTCTAGCTTTCGTTGGTAGGAGGATATCTCTCGAAGAACCTTCTCGGATAATGAGAACATCCGACCAAATCATTGATGGTCTGATTTTACCGTATCAACATCTCGACCATACTCATGTGTAGTCTAGATATCTACGTTATTGTCATGAAAAATCACATAACTTAACTAAAAATAAACTAGTTTACACACGAGACATAACAAATGTAAAAACATTACATTCACCACAAAAGAAAAACACAACCGAGTGCATATCTCTATGGTTATTAATTTACAATATCTTCCATGGATGAATTCTCATCCCTACAAATCCTATCTAATTCTTCGAAGCTAATCTGGCTAAGAGCTTCATGCGCTTGCCGGCATTCTTCAATACAAAAGAACTTAACCTGCTCTTCATTCTTTTGGCTGCACTACCAGCCAGCAAGAAACACGGCACTCGTCTTAGCACCTCAGAGGTGGTTAATTTCTAGATGGCCTCTATAAAAGTATTGAACCGATGATGTACAAAAGAAGACTTCAATAGGTGGGAGAAAAGTATGGGAATACCAAACTGCAGACGAGTAAGCTCACTTAGTGTTACCGACACCTTCTCTGACAACTTCTTATTGTCATCCGAGAGAAAGGCAACAATCTCCTTTTCCCGGGCCAATTTCATCTTCGAAGCCTCCAATGCTTCTCGGGAGGCCTGCAACTCCTCCTGGGACAAACCATGGCCTCCCTTGTCGACGCGAGTTTGCTTTCAAATCGGGTATAATCGCCCGACAACTCTGCCATACGCCGGTTGTCATTCTCAAACATCACACAATGCTCATGAATGCGTTGAGCATCGGCCTCACTTCGGTTTAGCTCATCCGCCGTAAGATGTTGGGCAAACACAGCGAATTGGGAATGCAAATGACGCGACTGCATCACAGAAAGAGAAGCTAACGCTGTTTTTAGGGCAGGAAAAGTAATAAAATCTAAATACTCCTTAAAAATCAGATAGTGATATGCCCGAATCGGACGGTTTATTTATGCGGTGTCGTTAGGTCGCAAAACGTCAATTCAGGATATCGACTAAAGAAGTTGATTGTTTAATTTATATATGTTGGGCCTAAATCTATTATTCCTTCCTATGGGTTAGCAAGGGCAAATATGACATAGGGTCATTCCTTGAGCGGTCGAATTTGCAACGGAGCTTATCTAGATAATTTAGTAATTAAGATGGGTTTGTACACAATTTAATATCCAAGACTAGTGGCCAGGTACACCTTGTGTGGAGAGGCAGGATCCTTTTGGTCCCAATAAATTGACGACTATTTGGAAAATCCAACAACCAAGTCCAACAGGTTTATTCTAGACACCACTTTTATCCGAAATATCAAATTGTATAAAGGCAATAGTTGGGTTAATGTGATTTATAATTGTATTTAAGATATTAAAGCAATATAATTAAAATAAGTTAGCAAGCATGTAATAGCTAAGGACAGAGAAGACGTGGTTCACCATGATTTAAGATAACGTAGTGTCGGGATGATTGCGAGACACTCATTGGATAGATATAACTTGGTGTAAACACTAGATTCCCTACTAATTGATTTCTCTATTAGCATGTCACGAGGAACTAGGCTATCGTGATTCTGATCGGATGGACTATGCTCAACTCCCGACACTTTATTCGGTTTAAGGATATAAGGGGCCCACCTTGGACGCACGAATAAAGTAGCATAGCCATATATATAGAATATCCAACCTTTCTTAACACCTTAGTGTATCACTCAAGTGAGTGGTTATGATTGTGTTTCAAAGCCCTTTCTGTCAATGGTTTGGTAAAATCTAGGGGGTTTGTAGACAAATTAGAACCTCTGATAGTTCTCAGTCATCCTTAAAGATTTATAAGCTTAGCTTGTATTGTAGTGCGTTAAATTCCCATTTATGATTTAAACCAGCCCTTACTTAAATCTACCCAATAGATCCCTTAGTTATCCACCATGTACTAGACTTATAGTGATTTAATAGCTTATAAATTTGACCATGCTCAAGTGGTCCTATAGTACATCAACACTGTACTCTACTGTTGCAACATTATTTCCTCGAGTCTTATACTCTTGACCAATGTCTTGATGTGGTCCCACGATAATTCCCCATGTACTTTATAGTATTTCCAATGGGTTCATACCTTGACCAATGTATAAACACAGATAATTAATTATCTAATAATTGTTGACTTTATAAAAGGTGTTAATCACGTTTATTGGTGGAAGGACGATAATAACGAGGTTTAATATCATAGACAGAAAGCGAGTAAGAAATGTTAATCATCCCTAACTAAGTTTATTAAATCATGGCAAACAATCAAGCAGTTACTCACACATCATGGCAACAAACATTTCTAATATTAATAAATCACAAACATCGAACAAGAATATTATAATAAATTAATAAAAGAAAGGATAGATGTTGCCGAATGATGTCGGCAGAATAACACTTGTATTTCTTTATAATATCCATAGTGTTACAATGCTTGATAGCTTCTACTACTAACTACATACTAATCTACTATTGATCACTAGAGAGCGACAATAGAGAGATAATTATTTTTCATAATCTCTATACTTTTCTCTCTCTAGAATCTAGAGAGAGAAATCAAAGAGAGAACTAATCTCCTATATATCAATATAGAGCGACTATAGAGAGATATTTAGAGAGAGAAGTGAAGAATGGTGTGTGTTGAAATGGTGGGATGAAACCCCTATTTATAGGAAATGCTTGGTGGTAAAATTGTACTTAAATGGCTGAAAAAACCCCTGGCAGGCCGTTTGGCAAGCCATTTTCCAAGGCTATTTTCAATGCCCGTTTGCCAAGGCAAGCCGTTTTTGGTGGCCGTTTGCTTGCAGGCCATTTTTCCTTATGGCAAGCCGTTTGGCGGATCGTAACTTGTCTTTCACCGTTTTGGCTCTAGAATCTTCATTTTAGCTCCATTTTTGACAATTCTTATGCCCACGCGTTCGTAATTAAATATCCTACAATAAGAGATTAAGTAAATAAACTTTTCCAAAATTTATAAAATAAGTTATTTAAACACGAGTTAATCGTCTTAGCCGGTTTTGCTCATTTTTCATCCGTTTTTAGTGATTTTGAAACATAGCCTTTGTAATGATATAATCTACCAAATGAAGCAAATAAATGCTTATTTAGATGATAAAGTCAATTACTTTATCATAAATGGGGCTAATATCGGGGGTAAAAACGTGACTATTTAGCCGATATCAAATTTCCCATACTTAGACTTTGCTTATCCTCAAGCAAACCTCTCTTTTATTTTGAGTTCAAGGATGCTTCTGAGGTTTCTGTTCAATTATTCAAGTGGCTTGTTATTTATTATAAGAGCAAAATCAGACACACCGTCTTCTAAAAGGGTAGAGACTATCTTTACAAGCATGAGGGGAGGTTACATGACATTGGCTTCCTTATACGTGTCACTCAAATCACTCAAGTGTTTGGAGTTCCCTATCAATCTATGAAATGAAGTCGCTCCTAGCCAGTCATGCTGCAAGTATTGTCATAGGCTTGACCAAGAATCAAATCTCCACCGATTAGATAAGGACGGCACTGATCTTCTCCCTAATCATTCTTTCAAGAGGAAGAGCGGGTTTAAAGGTTGATTTGCGGAGAAAAGTGAAGATTTTGATATGGCGAAAAGGGCGATTTTTGAATCATTGAAATTTAGAGAGATTCGATAGAGTTCGGTTTCATGATGATATACTTTTTCTAGGAAAGATGGTACTCTATTTTTGTTGAAGAGTTCCTTTAAAGGGTGATGATTTTCAACGAAGACTTTGCTTCTTTTCTGCAATCCTCCTGGGTCACAATCTTCATTTTCTTGGGGATATAGACTTTTCTCTTCTCTTTATTGGAGACTTTACTCATAATTTTTTTTTTTTTTACATATCCCATCTTCATAACTTTGTCTATTTCTTCTTGTGCCCAGAGAGAAAGATATTTCACCAAAAATAGGTCTTTTTGACTTATCAAAAACAGTCTGGAATTCTGGAATTTTTTTGACAAGTGTTTGAAGTAAACTTGGTCGATCTATCTCTTTGAATTTCTAGATTTTGGAAATGAGAAAGAAAATAGGGTTGAAAGGGTAACGTATTTGATAGTGAATATGAGGGTGAGTATTTTCTGATTCATCAACTCTTTAAAGTGAGTTGGTCGGTTTAAATGCGTGGAGTAGAAACGGAAATGGATGGTTTTTGTCTTCTCTATTCATAATGATTTCGGAAGGAGTATTGCACCTACACCATGTATGGCGCTTACCAACCATTGGCCTCAAAATGTATGTCAAGGTCAAGTTCTAACTCTAAATGCTAATATCGGCACTCTCAATGGAAAAGATAGTGAAGCATTAAAAATGAATGCTTATTGGGCTATTTTTGGGGTGCCTCAAAACAATTATATTGGGTTGATTAAGCCTAGTCATGCAATGCTCTTTTAGAGAATCGATCCATTCTTAAGAAGATTTAATGGTGTTCTTAATGGTGGTTGTCTATATGGTGCTCCGATGGTCGATTAATCATAAACGAAAGTAGTAATAACAAAATGGTATCATCATCATCCTCCCGTTCTTTACTGTTTAAATCATCATTTTTATTTTTCTTAATCGTTGTAGTAGTGGTAGCGAAACAAGGATGGTATGGTGAGAGTGGTCAATCTGCATATATAGAATATAAAGGTATAGCAGCTGTAGCTGCTGCTGCATAAACATGAACGATATGTTGCAGCTTGATGAATGATTTAGAGATGGGTTTTGATTCGAGGTTCGATCGAAGGAAATTAAAGAGAAAAATAAAATGAAAAGCAGTTAGCATAGTTTAAAAATGGTGATGATTGTTTGCTATTTTCAAAAAGAAAATATATATATATATATAAAACGTGAGAGTGGGTTAGGGTGGTGAGTGTAACCGGTGATGGTGGATGGCTGAATGGAAATGGAAAAGTGTAGCTGTAGCAGTTGTAGAAGAGTGTAGCTGTTTTGATGGGTGGTGTGTACTCGGTTGTAGACGAAACAGTTAATGGTGGATTCTTGATGGTGATGAGGGTTTAACGAGCGTGATGATGACGGCTAGTTGGTCGATGGTGATCTCCAAAATAGAAAACATGAAATAAGTATGATGGTTGATTTTGGGTTTTATTAGAGATGAAGGTGGTGGAAGTGAAGGGGTTACTCAAGGTGGCGGTTTTTCATGATCATGGTGGGTTGAGTGGTGGTGGAAGTGATGGTTGCAGGGGCAGCTGGTTGGTTTCGAGAAAACAAAACAGGAACTGAGAAGTATCATGTTACCTTGTGATGGTGTTCTTGCTTAAAACAGAAACAGAAAAATTTGATGGGTTTTGAGGGTTGGTGTTTTAGGATTTTATGATGGTTTAAATAGGTCGTGTGTTATTTGGACGAACCAGGAACACAGTACACAGACAACATGTGGTTATGATGTGTTTGAACAAGGAGAAAGGTGGTGGATTGAGGTCGTTCACGATTTAGAAGTGGTGGTGATAGTTATTTCTCTCGAAAAGTAAGAAGAAGCAAGGGATATAAGTGGGTATTTGAATGTTTAGGCTATTAGTCGTTTGATTTACGTGTGTCTATTCTCAATATGCATATGTGTGTATATAAATAAGAGAAAGTGTGATAGTGAGATCAATCAAAAACAGTGAATCCAAATAATATAATTATATTTATAACATGTGAAATGAATCATTGAGTTACAGTAATTGAAATTATAATTGAAATAGTTTAGCAGTCGGATGTCTTGGTTGTATCTACCGACAGTATTAACGGGTTATTATATCGTGGTACATTGTTAATCAGTGGCGGATAAAAGTCTCCAGAAAAATCCCATATATTTAAATTAACTATATTTATTTATTTTAGTCATTATGGTATAAAATTCGATCATTAACTATTAAATAAAAATTACATGAATTATTCACTCCCAACCCCAAGTAAAATATGAAAAGTTTTAGAATTCAACAAATAGTTCCTAAATATATTTTTAATAAGCCTAAAATTTATATTACTCATTTTCGGATCACCGTTTATTTTAAAATCATATAAGTTCGTTTATAACTTGTTTATTATCAATCGAATGATAATTGAGTGTTACTATCATTTTCCAAATAAATTAGAAACTATATATATATATATATATATATATATATATATATATATATATATATATATATATATATATATATATATATATATATATATATATAGATACTTCTTAAATAATAACCATTATAATATCCTGTTTTTATTTTACTTTACATAAATAAATTTTAGTAACAACAACATACAATATTTAAAATTATGTTTCCAATTATTATTTATATATATATATGTATATTTGACACCCCCAAATAGGGCCTGGGGTATTTGTGTCTAATTATATCAAATCATAGTTGTATAAACGAGAACGACTCTACATGAGATGTTTTGTTGAGTTTTGCAGCGGAAGATAAATATGTCTTTAATTGGTATGATATGTAATGAAGACTCCAAGCATAGCAAGAAATCATCATCAAAGCAGTAGATATACAGCGGAAGCAATATTTAAGTACCTGAGAATAAACATGCTTAAAAAGTCAACACGAGGTTGAGTGAGTTCATAGGTTTGTCATAAATAATGATTTCAGTAATAGTGTTAGACCACAAGATTTGTTTTCATAAGTAGATCACTCAGATCTAGTCAAGTTGATCTCCCGCAGGATCAAAAAGTTATGCCAGTGCATGATATTTAGACTAAACGTTGTTTGCCCCGTGACAAGTTGTTCTGTCCTTGTCGTTTAATTTTATTATCAAGTAATACAAAAACTTAGTCAAATGTATCGGGGATGTTACTCCCGATAGGCCTATCCCCAATAATTAAGAATGCCGCAGCAATTAAAAATATCACTGTAGGGACTTAGTCGGATATAGCCGGGTATAGCATAGTTTAACAGTTGGTACTGATATTTAGACTAGACTTTCATGTTTGCCCCGTACAAGTTATCGTTTATATTTTTCGGTTGGGGACTTGCTGGTCATAGCCCAAAATATCATAGTTTAATAGTTGATACGTGTAAAACAGTTGTAAAAGTTGCGCATGTATTTTCAGCCCAAAAATATATAAAAAAGGGAGCAGATGAACTCACATTAAATAGCAGTTGAAGTATTCCACGCAAGAAGGAAAGTAAAGCAAGTAAGTGATCTGGATATCAACCTTGAGGTATAACGTTTGATTAGTTAATGTCTAACTTGACATAAAGTATGTTTATTAATATAGCAAGTATATTGACAGTGACGGTTTTCGAGAAAAGTTCCTATTTCTCAAAAGTTTCTATTTTTGGAAACCTACTATTTATGAAAAACTTCCACTTATAGTAAGCTTCTAGTTTAAGAATGTTCGGGTTATAATTCTTAACAAAGATGTTGTACAATCTCGCCCAGGATCTCTTGACCAGAATCTAAGTCTTGGCATTCAAGATCCACAAGCGTCCCATAATGGTAACAAGGATCACCCTAGGCCACAAGTAGCGGTGATGTTTGTAGTCTTTTTACGCTATCTTTAATTATAACCTTCACGTTAGGTGCGTATATACATATATATATTCATTAATTCGATTTTAATTATAACTCCTATATATTAATTCATAAAAATACTTTTATAATTTTTAGTAACATATATTATTAATTATAACATGTTATTTATTTTAATTTTAATTGCATATAATTTATAACATTATTTACATGTTTCGGTAAAAAAATAATAAACCGAAGTAAATAGTAAAAAGTAAAAAGTAAAAAGTAAAAATTAAGAAAAGAATACTTACTAGTAGTAATTCTTCAAAGAGAGAATGAGAGAAATTTTGGTGTGAGTTTGAATGAGAAATGAGTGGTATTTATACTTGAAAAAATTAGGTAAAAAGAATAAAATAATTAAAAGAAAAAGAAATATTTTAATTTTTAATGGGATTTTAAAATTCAAAAGTATTAAATGTTAGGTCATGGGATAATGCACAAAATAAAATAATAAAAGTAGTTTTCCATTATAATTTTTAATTAAAAAGTAATTTATTTATTTATTTATTTATTTTATTAAAAAAAATCATTTATTTTAAGGATTTTTTTATATCTTTTTTTAAATAAACAAATTGATTTACTACTTTTCCAAGAATATTTGTCAATATTTTTTTTATTCATAATAACAATACTGATAATAAAGATATTAATTATTGATATCTTGTTTAAAAAGGATATTAATAATAATAATATTAATATATCAAATTAATGCGTAATTATTTACAAATAATTGTTCGTGAATCATCAGAATTAGTCGAGGTTAAATGAAATCATATAAAGATTTTTGTTTAAATTTTGCCGGAAATTTACGGGTTGTCACAATATATATATATATATATATATATACACACACACACACATATCAAGTTACAATTAATTGTTCGTGAATCGTCGGAACTGGTCAAAGGTCAAATGATTTCATGAAACAGTTCAAAAATTTTGAGACTCAACATTACATACTTTTCTTATCGTGTCAAAATCATATAAAGATTAAGTTTAAATTTGGTCGAAAATATCCGGGTCGTCACAGTACCTACCCGTTAAAGAAAGTTCGTCCCTGAAATTTGATCGAGATCGTCATGGCTAACAGTAAGAATGTTTTCATGACTTTTATGAGTTAGAAATTAGAGTTTTATCAATAATGAACAATATGGATAAAACAATTTGTTTATGTGATGAGTACGAATGAAGTTATCACAAAAGAGTGATATGAGTAAATGCAGGTTCGTCTTAACCGGTGACGTAGTCACGATTGATTTCCTGAATTCAAGAGAAAAGATAGAACTATCAAGATAATATATTCTCGATATGTTTAGAGATTAGATAGGATGTAAGAGTCGTGTAACATGGCATATGATGACATTATAATCTGTGAATCATCACGTTCCATTAGAAACTCAGCATGACTTACTGTAATATAATCACGTTGATCAAGTGTCATTATATTATACTAAATCATGCTTCAGTTCCCAACACTACTTCAAAAATATTCAAATTTTAAATTTGGATTTCTCAGAATTTAGAAACTAAAATAGATTCCTTTATGATGTAACACTGATATCGCGAAGAGATAAATGATTTCGGATAAGAATAGTTATGAAAATATCTTCAGACATATAGAGGATATTTATAATGAAAGGTACGATGATATCTTAATATTCTAGAATCAAAGTGTGATGAAGAAATTTATTCACAATGATTTGGAATGATTAAGGAGCAAGGTAATCGCCAAAGATTTCATCAGTTTTTTTTTTCAAAATTCAGAAAACTTGATTCATAGGCTTAAGCGCTTTTTAGAAATTCAGAATTGAAGTTTCGTAAATCCAGGAGATAGAAGTTATATATATATATATATATATATATATATATATATATATATATATATATATATATATATATATATATATATATATATATATATATATATATATATATATATATATATATATATATATATAATTGTTGTCGTAGAATTGTTGAGAACTTCGAGATTATCGATTGATGTCTCCCAATATTAGGTATGGTAATTATCGTTACAAGATGTCGATGAGTTCATGATAAGACTCCAATCGATAAGTACAGTGATTTGTCGGAGAGGTTTAAGTCAAGGTGCAAAGAGGTTGCTGGTAATATGGTGAAATATAAAAGGTTCCCCTGTAACAATAACAATGGAAAACGTATATATCAAAGTCATAATAAGGTTGATTTGAATGAAAAGTCGAAGTTGACTTGTTGGAGCTGTGACAAAATTGGCTATCTCGAACAGGAGTTGCAAAGTTAATTTCGGTGATAATAACGCTAAAGGAATTAGCACAGCTACGTGTTAAACGTTTACTCAGTTTCCGAGAGTTTTTCAGGTGCATAACTATATGCATCAATATTTTCTTCCGTACATGAAGTGCGGTTTGGTTCATCCTCTCGATTGAGGTGTTTTCAAGAATCATGAAAGTTTTGAACGCAGATTGTAATTGTCAAGATACAAATGAGGTTTGAGATGAAATCAAGTGGCAAACTTGAAGAAATGTTTAGTTTCATATGTTATAATCAATATTTTAATTCATTTTAATTGTCCAATGTTAATAGTCCATAGTTGGTAGTTTACAGTTAGTAGTTCAATAATTCATATACAGTTTAATATATAATATTCGAATTAATTAATACGTATCGTGACCCATTGTATACATGTCTCAGACCTGATTACAACTCAAAGTATATATATTATTGTAGAATCAACCTCAACCCTGTATAGCTAACTCAAGCATTACTGTATATAGAGTGTCTATGGTTATTTCAAATAATATATATAGATGCGTCGATATGATATGTCAAAACCTTGTATACGTGTCCCGATATTTAAAATGCGTAAAATAAATAACAGAAATTAAATGATGATAAATAAAATTGCGAGAATTAAAATTGCTATAAATAAATTGCGATAATTAAATTGTGATAATTAAAATTGCGATAAATAAAATGTAATAAGGAATTAACAGTTAGCTAGGAACAGTTAGCTAGGATTTTGTTAGTGTGAATTCTTAACAAAATTTCTCATAGTTAATTTGTTGGTTTCTAACAAATTTTATTTTGTCCAATGTTTTCTTCTTTATGCCACTTGTTGGATTCTGATAAGTCAAAATCCAAATATGAAATTGAATAAAAATGGTTATTCTGCGGTGAACGGATGAAATGTCCCGTTCATATTGATTATAAACGTTCCATATTAATTGATTTCGTTGCGAGGTTTTGACCTCTATATGAGACGTTTTTCAAAGACTGCATTCATTTTTAAAACAACCATAACCTTTATTTTATCTATAAAGGTTTAAAAAGTATTACGTAGATTATCAACTAATAATAATCTTAAATATACCGTTTACACACGACCATTACATAATGGTTTACAATAAGAATATATTACATCAAAAATAAGTTTCTTGAATGCAGTTTTTACATAATATCATACAAGCATGGACTCCAAATCTTGTCCATATTTTAGTATGCAATAGCGGAAGCTCTTAATAATCACCTGAGAATAAACATGCTTAAAACGTCAACAAAATTTTGGTGAGTTATAGTCCCACTTTTAAAATATAATATTTTGGGATGAGAATACATGCAGTTTTATAAATGTTTTACGAAATAGACACAAGTAAATGAAACTACATTATATGAGTGAATGATCGAAGCCGAATATGCCCCTTTTGCTTGGTAGCCTAAGAATTAGTAAACCAATCTACTAATTGACGCGAATCCTAAAGATAGATCTATTGGGCCTAACGAACCCCATCCAAAGTACCGGATGCTTTAGTACTTCAAATTCATTTTTATCATGTCCGAAGGATTTCCCGGAATGATAGGGGATATTCTTATATGCATCTTGTTAATGTCGGTTACCAGGTGTTCACCATATGAATGATTTTTATCTCTATGTATGGGATGTATATTGAAATATGAAATCTTTTGTTGGAGGTGTTGACAAATCTTCTGGAAATAGGTGCGGGTATTTCTTCTTCATCTGATCTTCACGCTCCCAGGTGAACTCGGGTCCTCTACGAGCATTCCATCGAACTTTAACAATTGGTATCTTATTTTTCTTAAGTGTTTTAACCTCATGATCCATTATTTCAACGGGTTCTTCAATGAATTGAAGTTTTTCTTTGATTTGAATTTCGTCTAATGGAATAGTGAGATCTTCTTTAGCAAAACATTTCTTCAAATTCGAGACGTGAAAAGTGTTATGTACAGCTGTGAGTTGTTGGGGTAACTCAAGTCGGTAAGCTACGGGTCTGACACGTTGAATAATCTTGAATGGTCCAATATACCTTGGATTTAGTTTCCCTCGTTTACCAAATCGAACAACGCCTTTCCAAGGTGAAACTTTAAGCATGACCATATCACCAATTTCAAATACTATATCTTTTCTTTTAATGTCAGCGTAGCTCTTTTGTCGACTTTGGGCGGTTTTCAATCGTTGTTGAATTTGGATGATCTTCTCGGTAGTTTCTTGTATTATCTCCGGACCCGTAATCTGTCTATCCCCCACTTCACTCCAACAAATCGGAGACCTGCACTTTCTACCATAAAGTGCTTCAAATGGCACCATATCAATGCTTGAATGGTAGCTATTGTTGTAGGAACATTCTGCTAACGGTAGATGTCGATCCCAACTGTTTCCGAAATCAATAACACATGCTCGTAGCATGTCTTCAAGTGTTTGTATCGTCCTTTCGCTCTGCCCATCAGTTTGTGGATGATAGGCAGTACTCATGTCTAGACGAGTTCCTAATGCTTGCTGTAATGTCTGCCAGAATCTTGAAATAAATCTGCCATCCCTATCAGCGATAATAGAGATTGGTATTCCATGTCTGGAGACGACTTCTTTCAAATACAGTCGTGCTAACTTCTCCATCTTGTCATCTTCTCTTATTGGCAGGAAGTGTGCTGATTTGGTGAGACGATCAACTATTACCCAAATAGTATCAAAACCACTTGCAGTCCTTGGAAACTTAGTGATGAAATCCATGGTAATGTTTTCCCATTTCCATTCCGGGATTTCGGGTTGTTGAAGTAGACCTGATGGTTTCTGATGCTCCGCTTTGACCTTAGAACACGTCAAACATTCCCCTACATATTTAGCAACATCGGCTTTCATACCTAGCCACCAAAAATGTTTCTTGAGATCCTTGTACATCTTTCCCGTTCCATGATGTATTGAGTATATGGTTTTATGAGCTTCTCTAAGTACCATTTCTCTTATATCTTCAAATTTTGGTACCCAAATTCTTTCAGCCTTATACCGGGTTCCGTCTTCCCGAAAATTAAGATGCTTCTCCGATCCTTTGGGTATTTCATCCTTTAAATTTCCCTATTTTAAAACTCCTTGTTGCGCCTCCTTTATTTGAGTAGTAAGGTTAGTGTGAATCATTATATTCATAGCTTTTACTCGAATGGGCTCTATGTTCTTTCTGCTCAAGGCGTCGGCTACCACATTTGCCTTCCCCGGGTGGTAACGAATCTCAAAGTTGTAATCATTCAACAATTCAATCCACCTACGCTGCCTCATATTCAGTTGTTTCTGATTAAATATGTGTTGAAGACTTTTATAGTCGGTATATATAATACTTTTGACTCCCATATAAGTAGTGCCTCCAAGTCTTTAATGCAAAAATAACCGCGCCTAATTCCAAATCATGCGTCGTATAATTCTGTTCGTGAATCTCCAATTTTCTAGACGCATAAGCAATTACTTTCGTTCGTTGCATTAATACACAACCGAGACCTTGCTTTGAGGCGTCACAATATATCACAAAATCATCTTCAATAACTGAAACGCTTTCTCTTGTTCATCCTTCCATTCAAATTTCTTCCCTTTATGCGTTAATGCAGTCATGGGTTTTGCTATTCTGGAAAAGTCTTGGATGAACCTTCTGTAGTAACCAGCTAGTCCTAAAAACTGGCGTATGTGTTTCAGAGTTTTCGGGGTTTCCCATTTTTCAACGGTTTCAATCTTTGCTGGATCCACCTGAATACCTTCTTTGTTCACTATGTGACCGAGGAATTGAACCTCTTCCAACCAAAATGCACACTTTGAAAACTTAGCATACAGTTTTTCTTTCCTTAACAACTCTAGCACTTTTCTCAAATGTTCTTCGTGCTCTTGGTCATTCTTTGAGTAAATAAGTATGTCATCGATGAAAACAATGCAAACTTGTCAAGGTATGGTCCACACACTCGGTTCATGAGGTTCATGAACACAGCTAGTGCGTTAGTAAACTCAAACGGGATAACCATAAACTCGTAATGACCGTAACGCGTCCTAAAAGCAGTCTTTGGAATATCATCCTCCTTCACCCGCATTTGATGATACCCAAAACGTAAATCAATCTTAGAATAAACCAATGAGCCTTGTAGTTGATCAAATAAGTCGTCGATTCTCAGTAGTGGGTAGCGGTTCTTGATGGTAATTTTGTTTAATTCTCGGTAGTCGATACATAATCTAAATGTACCATCCTTCTTCTTGACAAACAAAACAGGAGCTCCCCATAGTGATGTACTTGGTCGAATGAAACCACGCTCTAAAAGTTCTTGTAATTAGCTCTAAAGTTCCTTCATTTCATTGGGTGCGAGTCTGTATGGAGCACGAGCTCATGGTGCAGCTCCTGGTACAAGGTCTATTTGAAATTCAATGGATCGATGTGGGGGTAATCCCGGTAATTCTTTCGGAAATACATCGGGAAATTCTTTTGCGACGGGAACATCACTGATGTTCTTTTCTTTAGGATTAACTTCCTCGATGTGTGCTAGAATGACGTAACAACCTTTTCTTATTAGTTTTTGCGCCTTCAACCTACTAATAAGATTTAATTTCGCGTTGTTCTTTTCTCTGTACACCATTAAAGGTTTTCCTTTTTCACGCATAATGCGAATCGCATTTTTGTAACAAACGACCTCTGCTCTCACCTTTTTCAACCAGTCCATGCTAATTATTACATCAAAACTCCCTAACTCAACTGGTATTAAATCAATCTTAAACGTTTCATCACCCAGTTTAATTTCTCTATCCCGACATATATTATCTGCTGAAATTAATTTACCATTTGCTAATTCGAGTAAAAATTTATTATCCAAAGGCATCAATGGGAAACTTAATTTAGCACAAAATTCTCTACTCATATAGCTTCTATCCGCACCCGAATCAAATAAAACATAAGCAGATTTATCGTCAATAAGAAACGTACCCGTAACAAGCTCCGGGTCTTCCTGGGCTTCTGTCGCATTAATATTGAAAACTCTTCCACGGCCCTGCCCATTAGTATTCCCTTGATTCGGGCAATTTCTAATAATGTGGCCCGGTTTTCCACATTTATAACAAACAGCGTTGGTATTACTTGCTCCGACACTATTCGTTTCGGCATTACTTCTTTCGACATTATTTGTTCATTTAGTTCTGTTAAACTTTGGTCCGTAGACCTCACACTTTTTCGCGCTATGACCATTTCTATTACACCTGTTGCAAAATATCGTGCAAAACCCATGATGATTTTCTTCACACCTATGACATGGCTGTTTTTGGTTTTTGTTGCCGTTGTTGTTATTGAGGTTGTTGTTGGGGTTGTTATTGTTGTTGAAACAGTTGTTGTAGTTGTTGTTGTTGTTGGGATGTTTGTTGTAGTTATTGTTAGGATTGCGGTTATTATTGCGATTGTTGTTGCGGTTGTTGGGATAGTTATTGCGATTGTGGTTGTAATTGTTGTTGTTGTTGTTGTTATTGTACTGGTGACTCTTGTCACCGTTTTCCTCCCACTTCCTCTTGAGTTGTTTTATGTTGGCTTCTTCGGCCGCCTGCTTTTTAATTCTTCCCTAAATCTAATTTATGAGTTTAAGAGCCATTCGACTTGCCTTCTGTATAGAAGAGGGCTCGTGTGAACTCACATCTTCTTGAATCCTTACTGGTAACCCTTTTACAAGCACGTCGATCTTCTCTTCTTCATCTTCGAATGCACCCGGACACAATAAACACAACTCTGTGAATCGTCGTTCATATGTGGTAACGTCGAACCCTTGTGTTCGTAACTCTCTAAGTTCTATCTTCAAGTTCTAAGTGTTCTTCATAAATTCTATAAGTTCTAGTTTCATAAAATCAAGAATACTTCCAAGTTTGCTAGCTTACTTCCAATCTTGTAAAGTGATCATCCAACCTCAAGAAATCTTTCTTATTTACAGTAAGATATCTTTCTAATACAAGGTAATACTCATATTCAAACTTTGGTTCAATTTCTATAACTATAACAATCTTATTTCGAGTGATGATCTTACTTAAATTTGTTTTTGTGTCATGATTCTGCTTCAAGAACTTTCATTCCATCCAAGGATCCTTTGAAGCTAGATCCATTTGTCTCTTTTCTAGTAGGTTTATCCACAAAACTTGAGGTAGTAATGATGTTCTTAAAGTCATTCGATTCATACATATAAAGCTATCTTATTCGAAGGTTTAAACTTGAAATCACTAGAACATAGTTTAGTTATTTCTAAACTTGTTCGCAAACAAAAGTTAATCCTTCTAAGTTGACTTTTAAAATCAACTAAACACATGTTCTATATCTATATGATATGCTAACTTAATGATTTAAAACCGGAAAACACGAAAAACACCGTAAAACCGGATATACGCCGTGGTAGTAACACCGCGGGCTGTTTTGGGTTAGTTAATTAAAAACTATGATAAACTTTGATTTAAAAGTTGTTCTTCTGGGAAAATTATTTTTCTTATGAACATGAAACTATATCCAAAAATCATGGTTAAACTCAAAGTGGAAGTATGTTTTCCAAAATGGTCATCTAGACGTCGTTCTTTCGACTGAAATGACTACCTTTACAAAAACGACTTGTAACCTGTAATTCTGACTATAAACCTATACTTTTTCTGTTTAGATTCATAAAATAGAGTTCAATATGAAACCATAGCAATTTGATTCACTCAAAACGGATTTAAAACGAAGAAGTTATGGGTAAAACAAGATTGGATATTTTTTTTATTGTTGTAGCTACGGGAAATATTGTAACAATTCTATACAAATCATATCCTAGCTAACTTATATTGAATTATACATGTATTCTAATATATTATGTAATCTTGGGATACCATAGACACGTATGCAAATGTTTTGACATATCATATCGACCCATCTATATATATTATTTGAAACAACCATAGACACTCTATATGCAGTAATGTTGGAGTTAGCTATGCAGGGTTGAGGTTGATTCCAGAAATATATATAGTTTGAGTTATGATCTAGCCTGAGACGTGTATACACTGGGTCGTGGATTGATTCAAGATAATATATATTTATTTATTTCTGTACATCTAATTATGGACAACTAGTTGTAGTTTACTAACAAGGACAGCTGACTTAATAAACTTAAAATAGTAAAACGTATTAAAAATGTTGTAAATATATTTTGAACATACTTTGATATATATGTACATATTTGTTATAGGTTCGTGAATTGACCAGTGGCCAATTCTTACTTCCCGACGAAGTAAAAATCTGTGAAAGTGAGTTATAGTCCCACTTTTAAAATCTAATATTTTGGGATGAGAATACATGCCGTTTTATAAATGTTTTACGAAATAGACACAAGTAATTGAAACTACATTATATGGGTGAATGATCGAAGCTAAATATGCCCCTTTTGCTTGGTAACTTAAGAATTAGTAAACCGATCTACTAATTAACGTGAATCCTAAAGATAGATCTATTGGGCCTAACGAACCCCATCCAAAGTACCGGATGCTTTAGTACTTCGAATTCATTTTTATCATGTCCGAAGGATTTCCCGGAAAGATAGGGGATATTCTTATATGCATCTTGTTAATGTCGGTTACCAGGTGTTCAATCCATATGAATGATATTTGTGTCTCTATGCATGGGACGTATGTCTATGAGAAATGAAAATCTTGTGGTCTATTAAAAATATGGAAATGAATGATTATGATAAACTAATGAACTCACCAACCTTTTGGTTGACACTTTAAAGCATGTTTATTCTCAGTTACGAAAGAAATCTTTCGCTATGCAATTGCTCATTTTAAAGATATTACTTGGAGTCATTCATGACATATTTCAAAAGACGTTGCATTCGAATCGTTGAGTTCATCAAGATTATTGTTAAGTCAATTATAGTTAGATATATTATGAAATGGTATGCATGTCATCAACTTTCGATGTAATGAAAGATTGACTTTTCAAAAACGAATGCAATGTTTGTAAAATGTATCATATAGAGGTCAAGTACCTCGTGATGTAATCAACTGTTGTGAATTGTTTATATTCGATATGGACTTCGTCCGGATGGATTAGGACGGATCACGTGAACGGATACGTATATCTGTGGATGTAAGTAGGATAGTATATGACTGTTGAATCAGATTCGAAGAATGTACAGTGTAACTTATTAATGTGAAATCTAAATATTCCTCGGGTATTACCTACCCGTTAAAATATTTTCACCATAAACGGTTTGTACAAAATAATACAATCTTTATGAAAATATACTTACATATATATTTTCTTCAGATGTAATCATGAATTTAATGAGTCAATATGATATTAGACTCATTTGATTTACCATTAGAATAAGAGTATATAATCTCTAAAACATTAAAGATTATATAATCGCCATGTCGAACGATGATAAATAATGTAGAATGATTCGTAGAACGATGATTATGCTCGAGGTACAGAATGAGATATTGGGGCATGTGATGTTGAAACTTGTGTTGTTGGTGGTACTGTTGATGCCGGTGATGTTGCTGAAGCTGGTACGTTTTGCACCATATTCTCCAAATTGATTGCTCGAGCACGAAGTTCGTTGTCTTCTTGTATTACTCCGGGATGATTGTCTGTCGGAACGAGCAGATGAATAAGGTTTCAAATTTTGAGATAGTATATAACCATGGCGAGATATTCGGGAAATGATGGTGAAAATGGTGTTTCAGACTGGTTCGCCGGTAAGTGCTTCAGGTTCTTCGCCAATAGGTGAATTCGATTGGTGGAAGGGATCGCCTTCTTCGCGTCTCCATTGATTAAGTCGACTACAAACCCATCAAATGAATTGGTTGATTCATTCTGGTAACACTGCTTTCGGAGCTTAGGTGAAACTCCATATCGGAATAGCTGTCGGAATCCGAGGAAATCGAACTGGTTGAGGGATTCATCTCGTACGATCAGATGAAGGATTTTCAATAAGAAATAGATTATAGGATGTAGATTAGTACCCTACAATACATAATTTACATATGCATATATAATACTAAAATCCCTAAGTTACGGAGGAATCTATGGAAGCTGTCAGGCAAAGTCTACTGTAACAGATACGCTAGGATATGAATTTTTATCTATACACTATTCATGCAGTCAATGCAGTAAAACGTGTCTAGACTAAAAATGATAAGCAGATAATTTCCGACAAGAGATGATAAGCAAAACTTTTGAGATGCAGATACGGTCGAAGTCCAGACTCACTAATGCATCCTAACAACTATCAGTTAGACACACTAATGCAAGACCTGGTTCGCTAATACCACCGCTCTGATACCACCTGTAGAGACCCGTCCTAATCCATCTGGACAAATACATTACATTTGGTTACATCGCGAGGTACTTGACCTCTATATGATATATTTTACAAACATTGCATTCATTTTTAAAAGATAAACTTTCATTTCATTGAAAGTTGACGGCATGCATACCATTTTATAAAATATCCAACTATAATTGACTTAATAATAATCTTGATGAACTCATCGACTCTAATGCAACGTCTTTTGAAATATGTCATGAATGACTCCAAGTAATATCTCTAAAATGAGCAAATGCACAACGAAAGATTTCTTTCATACCTGAGAATAAACATGATTTCAAGTGTCAACCAAAAGGTTGATGAGTTCATTAGTTTATCATAATCATTCATTTTTATCATTTTAATAGACCACAAGATTTTCATTTCCATTTCTCATAAACATACGTCCCATGCATAGAGACAAAAATCATTCATATGGATTGAACACCTGGTAACCGACATTAACAAGATGCATATAAGAATATCCCCTATCCTTCCGGGACATCCATCAGACATGATAAAAACAACATCGAAGTACTAAAGCATCCGCAACCATGGATGGGGTTTGTTAGGCCCAATAGATCTATCTTTAGGATTCGCGTCAATTAGTAGATCGGTTTACTAATTCTTAGGCTACCAAGCAAAAAAGGGGCATATTCGGCTTCGATCATTCAACCATAGAATGTAGTTTCAATTACTTGTGTCTATTTCGTCAAACATTTATAAAAGCGCATGTATTCTCAGTCCCAAAAATATATATTGCAAAAGCATTTAAAAAAGAAGTAATGAAACTCAATATACTGTATTTTGTAGTAAAAATACACATGACGACATTGAACAATGCAGGGTTGGCCTCGGATTCACGAACCTATATCATTTATATATATATTAACACATATAATTGTAATCGAACAAATTTATATATATATAAATTTATTAGTTATATTAATTTTATATTAATAACCTATGTGTTTCATACATTCATTTTATATATTTAATATAAATAAAAATATAAATCTTGTTTTATATATATATATATATATATATATATATATATATATATATATATATATATATATATATATATATATATATATATATCGTTTGTTTGTTTGTTAAAATTATAATAATACTAAAATAATATTAGTAATGATAAAAATAGTAATAGTGATACTAGTAGTAAAAATGATAATAATAATAATAATAATAATAATAATAATAATAATAATAATAATAATAATAATAATAATAATAATAATATAGTTGTATAAATAATAATTTTCAATAATAACAATACTAATAATGATAACAATAATGTTTATTAATAATAATAATACTTAAAATAATAATAATAATGATAATAAAGATTATAATACTTAATACCTTATAATAATACTAATAATAATCCTAATTGTAACCATAAACATAATAATAATAATAAATGATACCTAATAATTGTATTAGTAGTAGTAGTAGTAATAATAATAATAATAATAATAATAATAATAATAATAATAATAATAATAATAATAATAATAATAATAATAATAATAATAATAATAATAATAACAACAACAACAACAACAATAACAATAATAACAATAATAATAATAGGAATGCTACCTTAAAAGGAAAAGCTTCCAAAAAGAAAACAAACTGTCTCAGTCCGGGCTTGAACTTGAGATCTCTCGGTTAATAAATACACCCTTAACCACCCAGCTGTCTTTGCTTTTTCTGATTTAATTCACCGATCAAAGTCTATTAACCAATATGTCTGACTGACTTCTTCTTCTTCCTAAAAACTAGTCAACCTCATACATCACCATTAATCTATTATCTAAGCATCATCAATTATCGTAATTAAATCATACGTACGTATTACCATCATTATCATCATTTCATTTTAATCATCATCATGCTTGCTACTGTAAACATCATAATCAATATCATCATACATCATCTCGTTCATCATTACCGAATCACGTATCATCTTCATATGAACCATTCATCATCAACTTTCCTTATTATCACCATCCTCATATCATTTTCTATATTATGATCTTATGTATTATTATTAGCTCATCTTCTTCGTTTTCCTTTTTCATGAATATAATCATAATCTATCATCTATTTGGCCTAATAAAACTAGATTCAGGCCCAATTAGCATTTAGAACATATCGACCCAATAGAAGATAAAAACCTCACGGCTCAACCAGGGAAAATAGAAGTTTATGGCCCATTTAATAACCTGTATGTTCTCATTTTAATCTAGTACAGAAAACATAAGGAAATTGATAGCGGGTCTACATGTTTCCACTTTCCTCGATTCTTAGCCTTCTTTCACTAATTAATGGAATAAAATAAACTATCTAAATCATCTTCTTAAATATTATTATCATTATTTTAAATCTAAAATCATCATTGTAAACACGCCAAATCATCAACTTACCTATTGTTGTATCATCTTCTTCGCGGTTTAAATCATCATAGAAGTAGAAATTGTTTTCGAATCAACAACAAAAGAACTTCAATCAAGAACAAGATATGCATGTGTGGTGGTAATGAAGCGAATAAACAGAAAAGAAGAGAAGTAAACGCAGCAATAATTTTAATGGTGTTCTTAATGGTGGTTGTCTATGTGGTGCTCCGATGGTTGATTAATCATAAACGAAAGTAGTAATAACAAAATGGTATCATCATCATCCTCCCGTTCTTCACTGTTTAAATCATCGTTTTTATTTTTCTTAATCGTTGTAGTAGTGGTAGCGAAACAAGGATGGTATGGTGAGAGTGGTCAAGCTGCATATATAGAATATAAAGGTATAGCAGCTGTAGCTGCTGCTACATAAACAGGAACGATATGTTGCAGCTTGATGAATGATTTAGAGATGGGTTTTGATTTGAGGTTCGATCGAAGGAAATTAAAGAGAAAAATAAAATGAAAAGCAGTTAGCATAGTTTAAAAATGGTGATGATTGTTTGCTGTTTTCAAAAAGAAAAAAATTATATATATAAAACGTGAGAGTGGGTTAGGGTGGTGAGTGTAACTGGTGATGGTGGACGACTGAATGGAAATGGAAAAGTGTAGCTGTAGCAGTCGATAGTAATAGAAACAAAAGAGTGTAGCTGTTTTGATGGGTGGTGTATACTCGGTTGTATATGAAACAGTTAATGGTGGATTCTTGATGGTGATGAGGGTTTAACGAGCGTGATGATGACGGCTAGTTGGTTGATGGTGATCTCCAAAACAAAAAACATGAAATAAGTATGGTGGTTGATTTTGGGTTTCATTAGAGATGAAGGTGGTGGAAGTGAAAGGGTTACTCAAGGTGGCGGTTTTTCATGATCATGGTGGGTTGAGTGGTGGTGAAAGTGACGGTTGCAGGTTCAGCTGGTTGGTTTCGAGAAAATAAAACAGGAACTAAGCAGTATCATGT
Source organism: Rutidosis leptorrhynchoides (assembly GCF_046630445.1). Lineage (NCBI taxonomy): Eukaryota > Viridiplantae > Streptophyta > Magnoliopsida > Asterales > Asteraceae > Rutidosis > Rutidosis leptorrhynchoides. The sequence goes on along the minus strand of NC_092342.1, from coordinate 202,083,380 downwards.
TACCTTGTGATGGTGTTCTTACTTAAAACAGAAACAGAAAAATTTGATGGGTTTCGAGGGTTGGTGTTTTAGGATTTTATGATGGTTTAAATAGGTCGTGTTTTATTTGGACGAACCAGGAACACAGTACGCAGACAACATGTGGTGATGATGTGTTTAAACAAGGAGAAAGGTGGTGGATTGAGGTTGTTCACGATTTAGAAGTGGTGGTGATAGTTATTGCTCTCGAAAAATAAGAAGAATCAAGGGATATAAGTGGGTATTTGAATGTTTAGGCTATTAGTCGTTTGATTTATGTGTGTCTATTCTCAATATGCATATGTGTGTATATAAATAAGAGAAAGTGTGATAGTGAGATCAATTAAAAAACAGTGAATCCAAATAATATAATGATATTTATAACATGTGAAATGAATCATTGAGTTACAGTAATTGAAATTATAATTGAAATAGTTCAGCAGTCGTATGTCTTGGTTATATCTACCGACAGTCTTAACAGGTTATTATATCGGGGTCCGTTGTTAATCAGTGGCGGATAAAAGTCTCCAAAAAAATCTCATATTTTTAAATTAACTATCTTTATTTATTTTGGTCATTATGGTATAAAATTCGATCATTAACTATTAAATAAAAATTACATTAATTATTCACTCCCAACCCCAAGTAAAATATGAAAAGTTTTAGAATTCAACAAATAGTTCCTAAATACATTTTTAATGAGCCTAAAATTTATATTACTCATTTTCGGATCACCGTTTATTTTAAAATCATATAAGTTCGTTTATAACTTGTTTATTATCAATCGGATGATAATTGAGTGTTACTATCACTTTCCAAATAAATTAGAAACTATATATATATATATATATATATATATATATATATATATATATATATATATATATATATATATATATATATATTCAATACACTTTATCTATATATAGATACTTCTTAAATAATAACCATTATAATATCCTGTTTTTATTTTACTTTACATAAATAAATTTTAGTAACAACAACATACAATATTTAAAATTATGTTTCCAATTATTATTTATATATATATACACATATCAAGTTACAATTAATTGTTCGTGAATCGTCGGAACTGGTCAAAGGTCAAATGATTTCATGAAACAGTTCAAAAATTTTGAGACTCAATATTACATACTTTGCTTATCGTGTCAAAATCATATAAAGATTAAGTTTAAATTTGGTCGAAAATTTCCGGGTCGTCATAGAATAGGGGAACAGATACAGATGAACTACATCTTGTTCAACCTCGTTTTGCTTATATGAGTTGGATAAGGAGATGAATCTATCTAAGTGAGAGTTGGTATCATAAATTGGTAAGCCATGGAAGTGGCAATGGTTCTGAATGAGTTGTATGATGCTATCCTTAAGCACAAAAGACGCTCTGTTAACCTCTAGATAGAGTATCGGTCCTCCTCGTCCTTCTAACGAGAGTTTGGTGATGTCAGTGAGAGTGATGCATGCGGCCATCGTTGAACTATCGGCACGTAAGTGTAGATCTCGTCGGATGGGTACAATGTATGATATCGGATAGAAGAAAGGATGTGTCAGAAGAATTCTTAGCGGTCTAAGTAGGTTAAACCATCCTAAAGGTTCACTAATAAGGAAGTCCATTTTAAACGTTTTAGTTAATCTGAATTAAGCTAATATTAATTAACCTAACTACGGTAAACTAGTAACTTCTGACAAAGCTAGTCTTAGTCAAAAGGGTCTCTTAATAACTAACTAATCTAAACAGGCTCCAAATCGTACTACCGCTCCCCAACAGCGGCGCCAAAAATTTAACTCTCTCCTGATATGCCCGAATCAGACGGTTTATTTATGCGGTGTCGTTAGGTCGCAAAACGTCAATTCAGGATATCAACAGAAAAAGTTGATTATTTAATTTATATATGCTGGGCCTAAATCTATTATTCCTTCCTATGGGTTAGCAAGGGCAAATATGACTTAGGGTCGTTCCTTGAGCGGTCGAGTTTGAAACGGAGATTATCTAGATAATTTAGTAATTAAGATGGGTTTCTACACAATTTAATATCCAAGACTAGTGGCCAGGTACACCTTGTGTGGAGAGGCAGGATATTTTTGGTCCCAATAAATTGACGACTGTTCGGAAAATCTAACAACCAAGTCCAACCAGTTTATTCTAGACACCACTTTTATCCGGAATATCAAATTGTGTAAAGGCAATAGTTGGGTTGATTTGATTTATAATTGTATTTAAGATATTAAAGCAATATAATTAAGATAAGCTTGCTAGCATGCAACAGCTAAGGACAGAGAAGACGTGGTTCAACATGATTTAAGATAACGTAGTGTTGGGATGATCGTGAGACACTCATTGGATAGATATACCTTGGTGTAAACACTAGATTCACTACTAATTGATTTCTCTATTAGCATCTCACGAGGAACTAGGCTATCGTGATTCTGATCGGATTAAATATGCTTAACGCCCGATGCTTTATCCGGTTTAAGGATATAAGCAGCCCACCTTGGATGCAATGCATACCTTGGGGGCACAAATAAAGTAGCATAGCCATATATATAGAATATCCAACTTTTCTTAACACCTTATTGTATCACCCAAGTGAGTGGTTATGATTTTGTTTTGAATCCCTTTCTGTCAATGGTTTGGTAAAATCTAAGGGTTTATAGACAAATTAGAACCTCTGATAGTTCTCAGTCATCCTTAAAGATTTATAAGCTTAGCTTGTATTGTAATGCGTTAAATTCCCATTTATGATTTAAACCAGCCCTTACTTAAATTTACCCAATAAATCCCTTAGTTATCAACCGTGTACTAGCCTTATAGTGGTTCCATAGCTTCTAACCTTAACCATGCTCAAGTGGTCCTATAGTACATCAACACTGTACTATACTATTGCAACAGTATTTCGTCGAGTCTTATACTCTTGACTAATGTCTTGATCTGGTCCTACGATAATTCCCCACGTACTTTATAGTATTTCCGATGGGTTCATACTTTGACCAATGTATAAACACAGATAATTAATTACCTAATAACTGTCAACTTTATAAAAGGTTTTAATCACGTTTATTGGTGGAGGGACGATAATAACGACGTTTAAAATCATAGACAGAAAGCGAGTACGAAACGATAATCATCCTAACTAACATTATTAAATCATGGCAAACAATCGAGCAATTACTCACACATCATGGCATCAAGCATTTCTAATTTCTAATATTAATAAATCACAAACATCGAATAAGAATATTATAATAAATTAATAATAGAAAGGATAGATGTTACCGAATGATGTCGGCAGAATAACACTTGTATTTCTTCATAATATCCATTGCCTTACAATGCTTGATAGCTTCTACTACTAACTACATACTAATATCCTATTGTTCACTAAAGATCGAATATAGAGAGATATTTAGAGAGAGAAGTAAAGAATGGTGTGTGTTGAAATGGTGGGATGAAACCCCCATTTATAGGAAATGCTTGGTGGCAAATTTGTAATTAAATTGCTGAAAAACCCCTGGCAGGCCGTTTGGCAGGCCGTTTGGCAGGCCGTTTGGCAGGCCGTTTGGCAAGCCATTTGCCAAGGCCGTTTTCTATGCCCGTTTGCCAAGGCAAGCCGTTTTTGGTTCCCGTCCTTATGGCAAGCCGTTTGCTGGATCGTAACGTGTCTTTCACCGTTTTCGCTCTAGAATCTTCGTTTTAGCTCCATTTTTGACGATTCTTGCGCCCACGCATTCGTAATTAAATATCCTACAACATGAGATTAAGTAAATAAAGTTTTCCAAAAATTATAAAATAAGTTATTTAAACGCGAGTTAATCGTCTTAGCCGGTTTTGCTCGTTTTTCCTCGTTTTTCATCTGTTTTTAGTGATTCTTGAAACATAGCCTTTGTAATGATATAATCTACCAAATGAAGCAAATAAATGCTTATTTAGATGATAAAGTAAATTACTTTATCATAAATGGGGCTAATATCGGGGGTAAAAATGTGACTATTTAGCCGATATCAGATAGTCTGAAGCAGCACAATGAAGGAGATCACGAAATGGCTCAACATCACAATCAGGCAGTTCCTCCTTACGAGGCTCTGATGGCTACACGGTAGGCTCCTTGCTAGAATGATGGCCCTGCACCGTCTCTCTCTCGATGACCGGCACTTCCTCCATCACCCGTTCCTCTTCGAAAATAAGCCTCGTCCCCTCCTGGATAACAGCTCCCTCTGATAACCGTGTTGCAGGAGCAGATGCACGTGTCTCCTCGGATGCACCGACATGACTTACACGGGAAAGATTAACCAATACAAAGAATTTCTGTTAATCCCAATCAAGAAAAACATATCAAAAGGAATACCTTCATTTGTAGGGACAGGCCCAATCTGACGCCTAGTACGACGACCCAAACCACCATTCAGAGATTCAGAATCATCGGGCAACAGTGCCCGACGTCGGCTGGTGGATGTCGGGTTTGCTCCCTCTACTACCTTATCGGTGAAAACCATCACATCCAAACTGGTAGACCGGAGAACCTCTGACACGGTCAACTCTGCATAAGTTACAAATGTCATTACAAAGCTTACAAACATGAATAAGAAAATAAAGAAAATACATACGTAGATACCCCTTCCACCCATGCGAACAATAGGAATCCTGTTAGAATGGTCCCAGTTATTGCTAACATTGGCCATCACCAGCATGTGCTCGTTGTATGTCCTTTGCAGAATTTTTAGGCCTCTCAATTGATTGACGAGCTCAGCAGCCAGCTCTGATAGCTGTTGAGGACGCTTCACGGCAACGGTCTTAAAGACATAAGACTGCACATCCCTCAATGAAAAATCAGAACAATTTTTGAAAACAAACGATTGCACCCGGTCATCTGCAATCACTGATGATTCACCAAGAAAACTGATCTCAACAGTAAAAGTGTACCACCCCTTGCGGTATGACGTCAGACGAAATATACTCCTAAAGATCTTCAGGTTAAAGGCCATTCCCAGGCCATTGAAATACATCTCAAACAGAATGATAGAACGAATGACATTTAGATGCAAACGCGCAACGCTGAGGCCATAAAAGTCATGATCCCTAGTAAAAAACGGTGTGAAAAGATACCTAAGATTTGAAACCTCGAATGGTCTCGAATAGATCGCACACTTGTTCGGAGGGGGACCACAAGCTCGTTGCTGAGATCTGGGAATAACCAGTCGCAAATTCCGCAAACGAGGACATAAAAAGAAAACTCTGTTAAGATACGCTTCATCAACATTACTGGAAGCACGTAACACATCATGAAGAGGATTCGCAAGTCTGGAAGGCATGATGTATAGGAAAAGAAGAAAATAAAAGGATGATGTGAATGGTCATTTGAATAAGATAAAGAAAAAATTTTGTATAAAAGAAAGAAGTATTGAAACAAGAAAGATTTAGTTGAAGATAGATGTTTGTTTATAAAGTCAAATATCCCATATAGGCCCCACAAAGCTCAAAAAGTGCATTGAAATACGCGAAAAGACTTTACTATGATTAAGATAGAATCCAACGCGCATTGATTGCATGTCACATCAGCCATGTGGGGCGTATTCTATTAAAATGTTTGGCAACGCAACTGTCCCAACTGACATCACCAAACTCGGGGGACTTGATGATACGCATAATGATCCGTCTCAGAAAGGCACACTACTGGTAACACTCCGACTAAAGTGTACCCGACATGAACCATCTCGGGCAAGGAACATCTTCCCTGTTCAACTTTAGTAACCTAATCAGAAGATTACCTGTGTGGGCATCCGGGAACAAGCATACCGGGCAAGGGCTAGCCAGAACACTGCATAAACTCATCTTACTCGGGCAAGTGTACAGGCTGCCGGCATCACTTAGCCGGGTGCAAAAGCATCAAGAAGCCAAGAACAATATCATAAAAAGGCCTGCTGGACCACGAACGTCGGGCACCCGATAATCTTTACAAAGTTACTTACAAACCGGTTACCACCTTGCCTGGTCATAACACTACCGTGAAGAAACACTTGAAATAAAACATCAGATGAACCCATTTATCTGGGCGAGAGCAAGACACTCATCCTTTACACTCTAGACGGATCTACCACACTCTCGGGATTACCATGTCTTTCCTACCTAGGTGTCCAGTCCAGGGACAAGGACTTTGTCCCGGGATAAGCACACCATCTCGGAATAAGCACACTGTCCCGGACAAGTACATGATCCTGGAACAAGCACATGATCCCAGAATAAAGACACAAATGAGCTGCATGCCACGTCAACCACGAATCTAGGAAAGTTTGTTAGGATCTATTTGTTATTCCTATGAAAGGGACATGTGCCACATCAACCCTTGGGATTAGCGAAGTTTGTTACAACCATGAAAGGGACATGTGCCATGTCACCATTCTCTCATAATATCTATAAATACGCAAACAAGATTATTCATTCAATAACACTAGATGCATTAACGTTACTCCGCCAAAATCAACTACGATAAGCTTAATTCCATCGATTGTTTTAGGCCCTTGAAATCTAGATTTCAAATCGGGGTTTGTACAGTTATTGGAGTTTGTTGAGTCTCCAAAGTAATTAAGTATTTAATTATGACAAAACAGAATTTATTTACACTAAAATGTAATGTGCAGCCAGCACAAGTTTGTTTATGTATAGACAGCAGATTTCGCTGTGTCAAGTGTTTAGTATGCTGTCTAGTCTACCAGCACAAGGTAGACAGTATTCTTCAATTAGCACATGATGTGTACCCAGCAATTCAAGAATATCTTGTGACTCAGCAATGAAGAACCAGCATAGCTGGAATGCAGCTTACTACACAAGATAGCTATGCTCCATTACAAGCATAGTAGTTTCCTGAGTGGTCTACATCAATTGTACTATTCAACAGAAGTCAAAGACAAAGTTGAACAGAAAAGGACACGTGTCGGCGGCTGACAAGTGACCTTCCAAGACTACGTGGAAATGCAGAAGTTTAACGCATGTGCAGACATAACATTTGTCAACACCTAGGGAACACAACATTCTATTTGTTTAATCAAATAGTGGTGCCAAGCCGAATTGTGGTGTTCCTGTAAATAGCTACCAAAGAGGAAAGAGGAGAGCACACTCTCTAATGCAGTTGTCTTCACAAGTACAGACATCCTATGTACCAGTAGACAATAGAACAATTACACGAACAATAGGACTACTATAAATTGATGTATCTACTATTGTAACAACTAGTTGTGTGTGTTTTATAATTTAGAGTCCAAAACGTGTAATAGTTTTAAGTTTATCCTCATAGCTATAAACTAGGTAAATCTGTATCAACCAACTATCATTCCGCCAAGGATATTTGTAATTCTTTGTGATTCAATCAATAAAGAATAAACCGTTGAAAATTATGTGACTCTATTTAATTTTATTTACTTGAGTACTAAACTGTGTCTTAACCGTTAAGTTAATTAAAAGAATTGTATTCACCCCATACAATACTCCTGTTGTTTATCAAGGGACCAACAACTGGTATCAGAGCTTCAGTCTTGATAATTAAATACCTTGGATCTGAATTCTTTCATGGCTGCTGTAACGACCCGGATTTTTCCGACTACTTGATTATACTATTTACATGATTTAATTATTCCGACTTAATAAGCAATGACTTTTAATAAGTATTGAACCACCAGAAATAGTTTTACACAAGCTTTTGGTCACCCTTTTATTCCGACGATTCACGAACGTCATAACTTGATTTAATTGTTTAATTGTTTAATTATTGTGTATATATATGGTTTATATATATTTAACTTGAAAATATGATAATTAAATATCTCATTATGTATATTAACAAAGTATTATATATATATATATATATATATTTTCATACTACTAATTTAAAGAGTTTTTGAACAATATATATGTTACTATTTAAACGACGTAATTAACTTATGTTAAAATGTATTTACATATAAAGTATTACGAGTGTAAATACATCCTTACAAGTATTGAATACACTTTATAATATACAAATACATATAAAGGATAGCTATACTAGTATTTTCGTTCAATTTCCTCAAGAATTCTACTCGCATTCATACGTTATTTTTACCCGTATTATACACAACTTCTAGAAGTATTTACTATTAGTATATACCAATAGAAATCTGCAATTATTTGTGTAATATGTCATCCATGACCTAATCAATTTAATATGTCATCCATGACTTAATACATTTTAACTTATCTTACATATTTTCACTAAAAACCAAATTTTCAAGCCTATAAATAAGCACCATTTCTAACTCATTTTTACACATTCATTTTCCAAATTTTACTTCCAATTTACACACACTTGTAAGAACTCTCTCAAGTTTTGTTCTACTACTTTTTTCCAGCAACTTTACATTCTAAACTTGAGGTAAAAACTCTACTTCAACTCTTGTTCAATTCATATGTCTATAGCTATCTATATAAGAGTTTATAAACTATAACATAGTTTAGTTAATTCTAAACTTGTTCGCAAACAAAGTTAATCCTTCTAACTTGACTTTTAAAAAAAACTTAACACATGTTTTATATCTATATGATATTCTAACTTAATGAGTTAAAACTTGGAAACACAAAGAACACCGTAAAACAGGACATACGTCGTCGTAGTAAAACCGGGGGCTGTTTTGGGTTAGATAATTAAAAACTATCATAATCTTTAATTTAAAAGTTGTTCTTCTGGGAAAATGATATTTCATATGAACATGATACTATATCCAAAAATCATGGTTAAACTCAAAATTGAAGTATGTTTTTCAAAATGGTCATCAAGATGTCGTTCTTTCGACGGAAATGACTACCTCTTTCAAATATGGATTATAACTTGTAAATCCGACTATAAACCACCACTTTTTCAATTTAGTTTCACAAATTACAGTTCGTTATGAAACCATAGCAATTTGATTCACTCAAAACGGATTTATAACGAAGAAATTATGGGCAAAACAATATTGGTTAGAAATGGATAATTTGATTACGGGATTTATTCATTAAAATCTATACTAACCATATCCTAGCTAACTTTTCTTGTATTATACATGTATTCTAACATGTCATGGTTACACAATACGTCGGATAAATCAAAAGACACCACATACACAATACGTGTAACTTCAATAGCGGTATTGTGGGTCATGATTGAGTCTTATACAACACGTGTATACTATGTACTACTAATTGTGGACTAATAACTGTGGACTACTAACTGTGGACTACTAACGTTGGACTGCTAACTTGACAACATAAACTTAAACAATCACACGTGATTGAAAATATAAACTTAAACAATCACACGTGGTTGAAAATATAAACTTAAACAATCACACGTGATTGAAAATATGAACCTAAACAATCGCATGTAATTGAAGATATGAATAATAGTTGTATTACATTTTGATATACATATATATTTCTTACATGTTCGTGAATCCAAGGACGATGGCCATATTTTTAATAAGTTGAAAACTTATTATTAATATACTTTTACTACCGTGAGTATATAGTCCCATTTTTAAACTCTAAAAATATTTTGGGATGAGAATACATGCATTTTATGTTTTACGCCATGAACACAAGTACCTAAAATATATTCTACGTTGAGTTGTACCACCTTGCATATCTTCCCTAATAGCTTGGTAACTATTATTTACATGTTGTGAGAACATGTTAGCGCGAATCCTATTGATAGAACTATCGAGTTTGACAACCCCAACCGGGCTAGTCGCTCAAGTATAGTAAACGGTTGCATAGTACATCATTTTTACTACACTTGGTACAGTGTAGGGAGATTTCATAATAAAGGGAATATGCCACATTAATGGTTAAGTATGGTTACCGAAGCGCTCAACAACTTATAGAATATCTTTATTGAAATATTGATAACTATGAAATCTTGTGGTCTATATTTATATCGATGATAGCTTTAAACCTATATATCTCACCAACCTTTGTGTTGACTGTTTAAGCATGTTTATTCTCAGGTCCTTAAGAAAGTCTTCCGCTGTTGCATTATCTGAGCAAGCTGTACATGGAGTTTCATGCTTTTAATTAAATAAATTATTGCATTCAATAAAACCGCTGTTGCATTCACGTGTGTAGTATTTGAAAATCGATGTATTATGGGGATTATTCCTTAAATAATCACCCAATTATTTAAAACATGCATTATGTATAATAATGGTGTGCTTTTTATGAAACGAATGCAATATTTTCTAAAACGTATCATATAGAGGTCAAATACCTCGCTATTGGACCAATGAATAACGTACTGCATTTATAGTAATATGGACGGGTTGTTTCAGTTGGCATCAGAGTGGTGGTCTTAGCGAACCAGGTCTTGCATTAGTGTGTCTAACTGATAGTTGTTAGAATACATTAGTGAGTCTGGACTTCGGCGATGTCTACATGTCAAAAGTTTTGCTTATCATTTCTTATCAAAAATTACTTACTTATCATTCTTAGTCTAGGCACATCTTACTGCATTAATTGCATGAATAGTGTATAGACAAAATTCGTATCTTAGTATATCTGCTAAATCATATCTTAGCGTATCTGTTACTGTAAACTTTGCCTGACATATTCTGTAAATTCCTCCGTAATCTACGAAATCTTTTGTTCTATATACCATCCAATAGTCGAAAATCATTTCATATCAAAAAAATCCTTTATTCAATCTTACTAAATGGAACTCGCCACAAGTTCAAGTCCCTCGGATTTCTATACGGAGTTTCACTCGAGCTCTGAAACCAGTGTGACTGGAATGGATCAACCAATTAGCCATCATCTATTCTGGATGAATTGGGGATGGGTTCACAGTCTACTTAATCATTGGAGACAAGAAGAGGGTGATCCCTTCCATCCACCACATTTCCCTCTTGGCCAAGAACCTGAAGCACTTAACGACGAACCTGTCCGAAACACCATTTTCTCTCTCATTTCGAGAGTATCTCGTCACGATTATATACTATCTCACATTCTAGATCTTATTCATCCACTTGTCCTAAACGAAAATCATCCCGGTGTAATAGAAGAAGTCAACGAGCTTCGCACTCGGGTAGTGGCTTTAGAGAATATGGTGCAAAGGTTACAAGTACCAGCAGCATCACCAGCATTAACAGTACCACCATCAGCAACATCAACAATACCATTACCACCATCAACAATAACATCCGCATCCCACACCTCAACGTCACAATCTGTACCTCGAGCATCAACGTCATACGCACCATAGATACCAAGGAGTGCTAATAAAAATCAACGATGAAGTATTGATTCATAACTTAATTGGAGAAAAATTCTGCGACGATTATGTAATCTCTAAAGTCTTAGTGATTATCTATTCCAACCTTAACCATAAATCAGATGAGTGGACCGAAATGATAGAAGGAAGAGTAGAAACCCTGACAAAAATGGTGCGTGGTTTACAAGCTAGACTTGTTATACAAGCACCACCGGTAGTACCCCCAGCATCACCATCAGTATCACCAACACCGGCAAAACCTGTAGCACTACGAGCTCCACCAATTCCATAATCATCAACATCATCACAAATCAACAACGCCTATATTGTATCAACGAGTTATGAAGTATTAACTCATTCCCCCTTAAGAAATTATATGTATATTTTTATATATATATGAATTTTGAGATCAAAATATATCTTTCCGTACTAAGATATTATGTATGAATTAAATTAGGGTAGATACTACTCGGTTAAATTCATATTACTAATATGCTATGATGTATATCCTTCCTTAACAACTTAACCATCGTTAACTACGACCTCAGTTTCAACTCCATGAATTCTGTTTCATAATAAACTAAGTGTATTATTCAATTACATGTTTGATTTTACACTTAGATATACTTGAAGCTTTCTAGAAAACATCATTCATATCTTACAAAGTTCGCAAGAATTCACAAGCATCAACATCCGTCACCAAGGAATGTCAATAAGAATAAATAATAAAATATTGATTACATTAGTGAAATACTCCGCGAAGATTATGTAATCTCTATTGTTTTAGAGATTATTCATTTCTAATTCCAGCCGAAAATCAAATGAGCTTAATTTAATATTAACTCATCAAATCTGTATTACATCTGAAGAAAATATACATATATTTTCATAAAGAATGTAATAAAAATTCTCCTGTACCAAAATATTACTTGTGAAACTTTTTACGGGTAGGTAATATCCGAGAGATATATAAATTCACAATTAATATATTACATTCTTTGAATCTGATTCAGCAATCATCAACTATACTCACTATTTTCACAATAATATACATTTTTTCATCAAAAACCAGAATAACCATTTTTCATACAAATTTGATTACATATTCTGATTTTGAAAAATCAGAATCTAAGTCAAGATTTAACAGAAGACATCACTCTTAGATCCCTATACCTTTCATAGCCATACTTTGAATTCAAAACTGTGCTAGAACATCACTTTTATTCATAACACCCAGAAAGATATTAGAATCATTCCAGATTCACGACGATTTCATCATATGTATATTGACGATTACAATCTATGTTCAAACCCTTCATGATTCTTGAAAACAGCTCAACTAAGAAACAACCGAGAGAATGATTCAACCACACATTACCTATGAAAAGAAAGACTTATGCATATAGTCATATATCTGAAAAACTCCCGGAACCTAGGTAGAAGTTTAACTCGAATCTATGATCCATTGGCATTGTTATTACCGAAAAAATAACTTTGCAATCCCTCTCTAAAGTAGCCAATTTTGTCACACCTCCAGCAAATCAACTTCGACTTTCATTCGGATTTGCTGAAATGTCCTGTTCATATTGATTTATAAATGTTTCATATTAATTGATTTCGTTGCGAGGTTTTGACCTCTATATGAGACTTTTTTCAAAGACTACATTCGATTTTAAAATAAACCATAACCTTTATTTTATCGATAAAGGTTTAAAAATATTACGACGATTATCAAATAATGATAATCTAAAATATAGCGTTTTCACACGATTATTACATAAGGGTTTACAATAATATTACACATCAATTTAAGTCTTCGAATGTAGTTTTTAAACAATATTATACAAGCATGCTGACTCCAACTCTTGTCCATAAATTAGCATGCAACAGCGGAAGCTCTTAATAATCACCTGAGAATAAACATGCTTTAAACGTCAACAAAAATGTTGGTGAGTTATAGGTTTAACCTATATATTTATCAAATCGTAATAATAGACCATAAGATTTGCATAAAAATCATTAATATGATGAACACCTGGTAACCGACCTTAACAGGATGCATATAGAATATCCCCATCATTCCGGGACTCTCATCGGACATGATAAATTGAAGTACTAAAGCATCCGTAACTCGGATGAGGCTTGTTGGGCCAAATAGATCTATCTTTAGGATTCGCGTCAATTGGTGGCAATTATAATAAACACCAATTCTTAGGCTACCAAGCTAAAAAGGGGCATATTCGGTTCGATAATTCAACATAGAATGTAATTTTGATCACTTGTGTCTATTTTGTAAAACATTTATAAAACTGCATGTATTCTCATCCCAAAAATAATAGATTTTAAAAGTGGGACTATAACTCACTTTCACATATTTTTACTTCGTCGGGAAGTAAGACTTGGCCACTGGTCGATTCACGAACCTATAACAAATATGTACATATATATCAAAGTATGTTCAAAATATATTTACAACATTTTTAATACGTTTTAATGTTTTAAGTTTATTAAGTCAGCTGTCCTCGTTAGTAACCTACAACTAGTTGTCTACAGTTAGATGTACAGAAATAAATTGATATAAATTATCTTGAATCAATCCACGACCCAGTGTATACACGTCTCAGGCTAGATCACAACTCAAAGTATATATATTTTTAGAATCAACCTCAACCCTGTATAACTAACACAATCATTACTGCATATAGAGTGTCTATGGTTGTTCCAAATAATATATATACATGGGTCGATATGATATGTCAAAACATTTGCATACGTGTCTATGGTATCCCAAGATTACATAATATATTAGAATACATGTATAATACAATATAAGTTAGCTAGGATATGATTTGTATAGATTTGTTACAAATTTCACGTAGCTACAACAAGCAAAATTATCCAATCTTGTTTTACCCATAACTTCTTCGTTTTAAATCCGTTTTGAGTGATTCAAGTTGCTATGGTTTCATATTGAACTTAAGTTTATGAATCTAAACAGAAAAAGTATAAGTTTATTGTCGTAAATACAGGTTACAAGTTGTTTTTGTAAAGGTAGGCATTTCAGTCGAAAGAACGACGTCTAGATGACCATTTTGGAAAACATACTTCCACTTTGAGTTTAAACATAATTTTTGGATATAGTTTCATGTTCATAAGAAAAATCATTTTTGCATAAGAACAACTTTTAAATCAAATTTTATCATAGTTTTTAATTAGCTAACCCAAAACAGCCCGCGGTGTTACTACGACAGCTTATATCCGGTTTTACGGTGTTTTTCGTGTTTTCAGGTTTTAAATCATTAAGTTAGCATATCATATAGATATAGAAAATGTGTTTAGTTGATTTTAAAAGTCAAGTTAGAAGGATTAACTTTATTTGCAAACAAGTTTAGAATTAACTAAACTATGTTCTAGTGATTACAAGTTTAAATCTTCGAATAAGATAGTTATATATATATATATATGAATCGAATGATGTTATGAACATCATTACCACCTCAAGTTTAGTAGGTAAAGCTACTAGAAATGAGAAAAATGGATCTAGCTTCAAAGGATCCTTGGATGGCTTGAAAGTTCTTGAAGTAGAATCATGACACGAAAACAAGTTCAAGTAAGATTTCCACTCGAAATAAGATAGTTATAGTTATAGAAATTGAATCAAAGGTTGAATATGAGTATTACCTTGTATTAGAAAGATATGTTACTATAAATAAGAAAGATTTCTTGAGCTTAGATGATTACTTGGATTGGATTAGAAAGCTTGGAAGTAATCTTGCAAACTTGATAGTATTCTTGATTATTGGGCCATGCGATCGCATGAGCCCAACGCCTAATATTCATGCGATCGCATGATCGTCTGACAGGCTGATCCTTTGACGCAT
The DNA here is from genome assembly GCF_046630445.1 of Rutidosis leptorrhynchoides. NCBI lineage: Eukaryota > Viridiplantae > Streptophyta > Magnoliopsida > Asterales > Asteraceae > Rutidosis > Rutidosis leptorrhynchoides. Next base: position 202,068,196 of record NC_092342.1, on the reverse strand, counting down.
TAATTACAGCTGTAGGGTTTTTATAATTATTATTATTTAATTTAATTAGGGTTTGTATTAATTAATATATTTATATCTAGTTTTATTATTATTTGTAATTTAAAGTTTATTTATTTGTACTTATTATATAGAAAAATATAAAAATAATATTTTTATATAAAATCTTATTTTTTATCATTTTTATTTTATATATTTTAGAGTATGTATCTTTTTATCGTATCGTTCGTAATTAGTTTTAAGATAGTTTTTGCCGTAATTTTTTTTATACTTCTAGATTTTTAGGCTTTGCCGTAAAATCCCTTAAGTGCTTTTTCTTTAGATTAAGACTTAGGTGCTTTAGAATTTTACGACGTCGCTTATTGCTTTAATATTTAATAGATTTTAGTACCTTTTTAAGTTATTGCCATTTTGAATATAGAATTCCTTTAAGCTTTAATACCTTTAGATGCAATCTTTAATTTTTAATTTTTAGACCTTTTAAGTTTCGATGCTTTACGTTCTTATTTTTATTTTTCGACTTTCTATTTTTTGACGTTTGTTTTTCGAGGCGCTCTTTCTTTCTCATTTCTATGCTCTAATTTTTAGGACATAGATTTTTATCTTTTTTTAAATTTCGACGGAAAAATTATTTTAAGCGGTTAAATTGATAGACATCCAAAATTTTCTGGTTCGGAGTAATAGTTGGATTTGTTAGTGGCGAGTTGTGGGCTTCCGATTTAAAGGGTCCTGGCTACGTGCTGCATCTATTGGCTATTCGAAACGTGGGCAAAATCAGAAAAGTCTATTAATTTGATAACTTATATAATTTTTATTTTTATAACTAATAGGATATTCAGTGAATGCACCGAGCAAAACGTTCACCACCTTTCATACATTCACCACCTGTAACTCGATCAAGACATCTAGCTAATATTGCCGCCGTTGATTTTTTTTTTAGAAACATCATCTAGTCGAACAAGTTCTCCAACTCAAATTTCCGATAATCCATTTTTTGAGCCCGATTTCACAATTGAGAACCCGGAGGATATTCAAGGACAATTCAGAGATCCTGAACCATTTATCATTCCTCCGGAACCACAAATTACTTATCCAGAGATTGTCGAGGAAGAAACCATTAAATCAGAATTCTCTAGTGATTCGAATTCAACAAATTAAAAAATGGAAGTAACGGAACCTTAAAGTATGGAAGAACGAATGAGAGCCATACGCACGGGCCAAGGTCACGCCATTATTAAGCCAGATGTTAATGCGCCAGATTATGAAATCAAGGGACAAATCCTACACATGGTAACTAATCAATGCCAATATAGTGGTACGCCAAAAGAAGATCCAAACGAACATCTTCGAACCTTTAATAGGATTTGTACTCTATTCAAAATCAGAGAAGTTGAGAATGAACAGATCTATCTCATGTTGTTTCCCTGAACTTTAAAGGGAGAAGCCAAAGATTGGTTAGAATCGTTACCTGAAGGGGCGATTGATACATGGGATGTTTTAGTTGAAAATTTTCTTAAACAATTCTTTCCGGCATCTAAAGCCGTGAGACTTCAAGGAGAAATTGTTACGTTCACACAAAAGCCAAATGAAACTCTATATGAGGCGTGGAAAAGATTTGAAAAGTTGTTGAGAGGATGTCCTCAACATGGTTTAGACACTTATCAAATAGTACAAATATTTTACCAAGGATGCGATATTACTACACGAAAAGACATCGACATAGTAGCTGGTGTATCCATTATGAAGAAAACCGCAACTGAAGCTCACAAAATTATTGATAACACAACCTCCCACTCATATGAGTGGCATCAGGAAAAAGATATCTTTCATTCATCTAAAGCGGCTAGAGTCGATTCTATCCATGACTTTGATTCCGTTTCCCCAAAAATAGATGCTTTCAAGAGACGAATGGAAAATATGACTAAAGATATTCACGCAATACGAATCAGTTGTGAGCAATGCAATGGACCACACTTAATGAAAGATTGTCACATTGAACAAACGATGGAACAACGAGAGAATGTTTCCTACATGAACTAAAGGCAGGGAAATAATTATCAAAATAATTATCAACCGCCAAGGCCAAACTTCAATCGAAATCAAAACATTCTTTACAATCCAAATGGACCCAACAATAACTCGTATAACCAACAAGGTCTGAATAACCAACCAACTCAAAACAACACATTCAATCAACAAAGACCTGGTTTGTATAAACCACCACAACAAACCGAAGAGAAAAAGCCAAATCTGGAAGAAATAATGGCAAAGCTAATGGAATCTCAAACACAATTTATTACATCTCAAACCCAAATAAATGAGAGGTTGAATCAGTCATTAAGAACTCAACAAGCTTCCATTTTGAATCTAGAAAAATACGTAGGTACTCTTGCTAGCATGATGAGTGAAAGGGAACAAGGAAAGCTACCGAGTAATACTGAAGTAAATCTTCGGAATGAGAATGTTAATATGGTTTAAACGAATTCTGAAAAACCAACACCAGAAGATGGGAAGGTTTTAGATATGAGTAACAATGAAGAAGTTACAACACCACCACCACCTGAGTATGTAAAGCCAGTGGTGGCACCATACAAACCACCCATCCCGTTTCTAAGAAAAGGAGTTGAGTATGAGCAAGTAATAGGTAATAAAGTTTGTGATACCTCTGGAAAGAAGAAGAAGAATAAGAAAGTACAAGAAACAAAAACCGTAAAAATAAACCCGGTGAAGACAGTTCCACCGAAACCTCCACCCAGGTTGGGTGATCCGGGTGAATTTATTGTTCCTTGTCTACTTAGTGATTGTGTTATGTATGATGCACTAGCAGATTTAGGTAGTAGTGTGAGTGTTATGCCTCTTTCATTATATAAGAGATTAGGTGTAGGTGAGCTAAGTCCAACAGAAATGAGTGTTCGACTCTTTGATCAAACAATTAGGCACCCAGTTGGAATTGCTGACAACCTACCCATTCAAGTAGGTAATTTAACCATTCTAGTTGAATTTATTGTCATTGACATAGAAGAGGACCCAAACATTCCTCTAATTTTAGGTCGACCAATCTTAGCGTCCACCGGAGCGTTATTTGATGTAAGAGAGGGTAGAATGACACTTAGTAATGGTGAAAAATCGATCACCTTTATGATTCGAAAGTCTAAATCTCCACCAACTAAAACCGTTGAACCGATAAAAACGATCAATGAGAAGCATATTGTTTTACCAACTCCAACGGTAGTGCTTAACAATAATAAAACGCCTAAGTGTAGGGAAGATGAAGTAACACTTAATGATGACCTGATAACAAAGAATCCCGTTGTTGATACGAAATTAAATGACCCCGTTATTAACAGTTCAATGAAAAAACTTATTAAACGGATTCGCGATGCTAGAACCAAGGGAAACTTTAAGTTATGTAACCGGTTAGTATTTAATCTATCGCCTAAAGAAAAGGCAAAACTAGTTGAATTTGTAGATATTACACAGGAATCCGACCAATGGCTTAAAGCAAAAGTCACAGATATGCAAGTTGCTTATGGTCCAAGAGAAATTGACAATGAAGTTAATCACAAATTCGACACGACAGCTACCTAAGTGTGGGGAGATTCAAATGTTATAAGAAATAATGCTGTCTAGGGTTAGTTGTTCTGTTCTCGTGTAGTTCCAAGAATGGAATCCGATGGGTCTTTTCCACTAGCAGACACTAAAGAACTAGTTTTCTCCCCTCATTCTGAATTTTTTGTTTTGTAGGTTTTGTATGAAATTTATAGGCTTTTAAAAATAAATTTTTGTGTGAATTTAAAAACAAAATTTACTTTATTTCATTAAGTTTAAAAAATGATTTCTAAAATTCATCGTAAGTTGACGACTAGGTCATGGAACCGAAATTACTTTACCCGAGGGCGGGGCGAAAAATTTTGTTATCATTATTTTTAATTTTATTGATCTAAAGTATACCAAAAAAATTAAAAAACCCAAAAATCTTTGCTTTTAAAACAATCGCTTTAAAAACGACAAGACATCGGAATAAAAATTACAAGTCACATATACACGAGAATATAATATAATATAATATATAATTAATTAATTTAAATTATTTAAATTATATATATTATAAAATTATGTCGATGAACAAAGACACAAAAAGATGTGAGCTGGAGACAGGTGGCCATGCGATCGCATGGCCAGAAGCCTAGTAAACCATGCGATCGCATGGCAGACAATTTCAGGCCAACACTATAAAAGCTCGACCATTTCTACTTCTGATTCAATTCATTTTACTCCGTATTTATTTTATTAATTATTATTATTATTATTATTATTATTATTATTATTATTATTATTATTATTATTATTATTATTATTATTATTATTATTATTATTATTATTAAGATTATTATTATTAATCTTATTCTTAATAGTATTAGTATTATTATTTTTACGATACAAAAATAATAATATACATAAAATATTACGACGGAGTGATGTCCAAATGATTTCAAAATGGGTTTTCAAGCGGGATAGAGCTAAGGAAACTATGGGTTATAGTTATGGAGGTTATGGGTAATATTCATGGGTACTGTTCGCAAGTCAAACCTAGTGTTTATCATCTCTGTTGCGTCTACGTACTTTCCTGCAATATTGAATCACAATATTGATACGTGAGCATTCATATCTTATCTTTTATATATTATTTGTGTATCCATGTCTAGTGCTCAAGTATATATATTTATGCATGCTTGTATGCTAAATTTCGTTGTTAAACAATTTATGATGAATCAAGAATTAAATACATATATTACTGATAAAAGGTATATGATATGCATGTTTTTGGAAATCTGGCGAAAAATCAATAACTTTTCATTTAGAAATCGCGTAATTTCGATGAACGAATCAAAAGATATGGTCAACTGAATTATGATTGACGTTAATTGGAATTTCTTTTGAATCTGCAATCAATATTTAAACAACTTGTTTGTAAGATTGATAAATTGGATTTTTGAATATTACCAACCGAGTAAATGAATCCTTATATAAGGTACGTCTCGTTTTGTTGAACTATTGTCAAAATTGACCTTTTGAAACGACTATGGATAACTTTTGTTTGTCGATCTCGAGCATTAGGATTGTGATACACTATGACCAGACCTAGCTTGTTAAACATTTATTGACCAACGTATGTTCTCTAGGTTGAGATCTACGGTTATTTGGGTATTCCGAGTTTCGGTCACATTTCGGTGAACAACTTTATGTGCTGCTAAGGTGAGTTTCATTTGATCCCTTTTTAATTACTTTTGCAATCTATACTTTTGGGCTGAGAATACATGCACTTTATTTGAAACGCAATGGACACAAGTACATACTAAATTCTACACCGAGTTTGAACCGAAAATCCCTTAGATTTGGTAACTAGTAACTGCCGGTTATAAGAATTGGTGGGCACGAGTAGTTATATATGGATCCATAGGGCTTGACATCCCCGTCTATTCCAGGTATAGAAACCCTAGCCTAAACTATAAAACAGACGTATGCTATTTGAGTTTAGTACACGTTGGTTTGTGTGTATTGTACATGTTGGTTGCATGTATGTTAAAACACGAGTACTTATTATATAGACGTTAAATTTTAGTTACCAGGGTGCTCAATCTTGTAGAATATTTTGATAAACGTTTCTGGATGAAATAACTGAAATCTTGTGATCCACCTTTATATACAGATTATACGAAACATTAAAACTATAAACTCACCAACCTTTGTGTTGACACTTGTTAGCATGTTTATTCTCAGGTTCCCTAGAAGTCTTCTGCTATTTGCTTATATGTTATACAAGATATGTGCATGGAGTCATACATGCTTTATTCGAGAAAACGTTGCATTCACAAATCATCACCATCTATCTTATTTTGACTGCATTGTCAACAGAAGTATTATTGTAAACTATTATATTACGGTGATTGTCTATATGTAGAAATCATCAGATGTCAAAAACCTTTGATTTAAATATTCATTTATGGTGTGCCTTTTCAAAAGAATGCAATGTTTACAAAACGTATCATATAGAGGTCAAATACCTCGCAATGAAATCGATGAATGACGTGTTCGTCCAAGTGGATTTGGAGCGATCATCACATGGTCCATTTATCCCAACTGAGACTATTGATAGTATTCCAGCTACTGCTGACACTCCTGCCATTCCTGGCAGAGAGGTTGTTCTCACTCCAGTAAAATGGGATGCTGAGGACAAACGTCGTGTTGGACTTGACCCTAAGATCAGAACTCTGTTAGCTATAACATTACCTAACCATATGTTGAAACTGATTAAGGGAAAACTGAATGCTAAGCTTATGTTAGACTATCTAGATGTTACTTATAAAGGCATGGATGAGGTTAGGCAGAATAAGATTATTGCTTTGAAAAGAGAGTATGAAATTTTCTTTGCCTATAAGAATCAGATCCTTAAGCAAACCTCATTAGGTTTAATTCCTTAGTTGCTGACCTGCTTACCTTGAAAATCACATATACTGATTTTGAACAAGTAAACAAATTCGTTGATGATAGTGCTCCAAATGAACATATATTTAGGCACAATATCCTTCCAATATGTAAAGCTTTTAGTTGCAATTGTTCTATTTTTATGTAATATTCGTTTAAATAAATAAGTGCGAAGACAAAAGAAGAAAACGACGATTTGAAGACGCAAATGACCAAAAAGCTCAAATGTACAAGATATAATTCAAGTGGTTCAATTTATTGATGAGAAACGTCTAAAAATGACAAGAGTACAAGTCGCGAAATGCAAAGTACAAGATAACTACGCGTACGAAAGGACGTTCGAAAATCTGGAACCGAGACATAAACCGAGCATCAACGCGCGAGTCAACAGACCTAAAATTACAAGTCAACATTGCACAAGAATATAATATAATATATATAATTATATAAAATTATATATATTATATATATATATATTAAATTATTCGAGCAGCCCACGTTTTAATCAAGAGAGAGTGCTGGCCAGCCTGTCCATTTGATCGCATGGGAATAACAAAGGAATGCCATGCGATCGCATGGCTTCCAAAATCAGGATACATCTATAAAAGGCCAGCGAATTCAGACGAATAAACATATCATATTTCATTCTTCCTCTGTAATCAAATATATATATATATATATATATATATATATATATAATATTAAGTTTAATTTAAGTTTAATAATAATTGGGTTATTGTAAGAAATGTTTTATGGGTTTTAAATTCGGAACTCTGTCCGGGTAACGCTACGCGATAAATAATCACTGTAAGCTATGTTCTTCCTTTTTAAATTAATGTCTTGTAACTAAGTTATTATTATGCTTATTTGAGCCGAAGTAATCGTGATGTTGGACTAAAAATTAAGATTGGGTTATTGGATTTTGTACCATAATTTGGGTTAGGATAAAAGACCAACACTTGTGAACATTGGACTATGGACTATTAATAGATAGGGGTTATTGTCTAATAACGAATGACAACTCGTTGGAATCTGTCGAACCTATCTTCAAATTAGTTAATCTAATAATTATTAAATTGATTACAAATGTCCTATTTAGTGACGTTTATACGACATCGTTTATACGACATCGTTTACAATCATTTAATTAATCAAGTGAATAAATTAATGTATCATGGACTAAATAAAATAGGGGTGGATTACATACAAGGATAATTGGTGTAATTGTTAACAAAGTATTAAAACCTTGGATTACACGCAGTCGATAACCTGGTGTAATTATTAAACAAAGTATTAAAACCTTGTTACAGTTCGAATCCCTAATTAGTTGGAATATTTGACTTTGGGAGTAAGGTTAATTTGACGAGCATTTTATAATTATGACCGATGGACTATTATGGACAAAAACCAGATAGGTATCAAATAAACCAGGACAAAGGACAATTAACCCGGGTAACAATTAATTAAAATCAAAACGTCAAACATCATGGTTACAAAAGTTTAAATAAGCATAATTGTTTTATTTTATATCTCATCGTACTTTTATTTACTATCATTTATTTATTTTCATTTTAAATATTGTTATTTATTTTACGCATTTTAATTATCGTCATTTATCTTTACGTTTAAAATATAAAATCGACAAACCGGTCATTAAACGGTAAAACCCCCCTTTTATATAATACTTATATATATATATATATACATATATATATATATATATATATATATATATATATATATATATATATATATATATATATATATATATATATATATATATATATATATATATATATATATATATATATATATATATATATATATATATATATATATATATATATATATATATATATATATTATATAAATATAGTTGTTAAAAATATTGTACGTATCACTAGCTCCCTGTGGAACAAACCTAACTTACTAAAAACTACACTACTCTACGATTAGGTACACTACCTATAAGTTTTGTAGCAAGGTTTAGGTATATTCCATAAATAAATAAATAAAACTTGTGTAATTTGTATCGCATTTTGTACTAAAAAATATAACTATTTCGTATACACCTCGCATAACATCAATTGACTCACTGTCTACTAAATGAAAACCTGTGACTGACTCTCTAAGAACCACCCAGACTTTAAAGAACTTTAACATGTCTTCTCTCTATGGTACACTTTGGAACAATGAGAAGGCAGAAGTTAAACTCGAACTGAACTTGAAAAAAGCTTTAAGTCTGCCACACCACTTCAAAATCTTCTAAAACAGATGATATTGCTCTTATTGATGCTGCTAAAAAGAAAGCTCAAAAGGTTTTACTGGTTCAAAAGTTGACAGCAGAAGAAGAGTCAGCTGAAGATGATGTGGAGAGTGGTACTGGGTCTGAAGAGAGCAGTGATGATGAAAATGATGTGAAAGGGTTTGCTGAAGGTATGGCATTACTGGCTAGGCAGTTTAAAAGGTTCAATCGTAATAAAACCAGCAAGTCATACAAAGGGAGTTAGAAGCTGAGTGCTAGGTATAATAACAAATCATGTGACGACCCGGAAATTTCCGACCAAATTTAAACTAAATCTTTATATAATTCCGACACGATAAGCAAAGTCTATAATGTTAAGTCTCAAAAACATTGGAACGAATTACATGAATGCATTTACCCTTTGACCATTCCTGACGATTCACGAATGATTGAATTGTAAATAAATATGTATGTATATATATATATATATATATATATATATATATATATATATATATATATATATATATATATATATATATATATATATATATATAAATGTAAGTATATATATAGTAATCTGAATTTATAAAAAATATAACTTAAACATTAAAATATGTAAATTAAGTTACAAAATATTTATGATGTAATTTAAAATGAATCTATGTATAAATATGTATAATTATTTTTATACAAAATATATAAAATCTATAAATATTATTGAGTCAATAAAAACTATTACATGATATGTTATATGATTAACAGATATCACATAATAAATAATATATTATTAACAAGTTAAAATATAGCTGTAATAGTAATATTATTATTACCTTCATCATTATTATTAATACTAATATTAATGTTAATAATTAATCTCGGTATTAGTTATATTACTATAGATAAGATATAGATATGAAATTTAGCGCATTTAGTTAATCAACTTTACTAATATTATTATTATTACCTTTATTAATATTATCATAATAAGTATTTAATATTAAAAACAATGTTATTATTATTATACATAATACATAAATATGAAATTTGATACACTAAAACTATTACAATATTTTTATTTCTGATGTTATTGTTATCATTATTAATGTCATTACAAACATGATTATTGAAAAATTATCATTTATTATTATTATTATTATTATTATTATTATTATTATTATTATTATTATTATTATTATTATTATTATTATTATTATTATTTTTATTATTATTATTATTATTATTATTATTATTATTATTATTATTATTATTATTATTATTATTATTATTATTACATTTATCAATATTAGTATTATTAATTTCATTAATATCATTATAGTTATTATTAATAGAAAATAATACAATCTATTATTAATATCATTAATAAAAATTATATTTCCATTATTCATAATTCTATTAGTACCAATCAGTTTTTTTTTGTATTATTATTATTATTATTATTATTAACATTTTTATTCATAATTATTAATTATTAATATTAATTATATAAAAATTTTATACAGTTATGGGATCCGTTTCATATACACATCATTTACAGTCTACTAATCGATAAAAATCAAGGAGATACATTACAAAATTGGTTTGATGTCATTTTCTCCCTTTATAAAATATGTCATTTGAATTAAAATCCTGTCGACCAATTATTTGTATATAACAAACGATTTGTGCAAAGATAGTGATTTAATCATTCAATTCCTTCATTACTAATATCAATTATCAACATCAATACGCTGCAATTCGAGGAACTAAACAGAAATAAAAGAAATTGCACCATATACCCCTGTTCTTGGCTCGTTTCATCCAAAGCTCAAAACCAAACGAAAATACAAAATGTATAAATGTAGAAAGGTTAGAATTCCTCCACTTAAACTATCTTCAAAATTCTAGACTATAATTGCTTCGATTAAATCCAAATTTTGAAGTCAAAATATTTATAAAAACAAAGTCAAACGTTGTTCAAAAATCAAATTGAAGGTTTTGATGTAATTTCGGTTAAAACTGATAATCTCAGAAGCTTCTATAAATGATTTACGAGGTCTTTCATGTTGTAAATATAAGCTAAAAGAATTCCAAGTCGAAGAATGGATTTTTGTTCTTAACGAGCTGAAACAGTGGGGTATATATATATATATATATATATATATATATATATATATATATATATATATATATATATATATATTTTTCATTTGCTTCTGTTAATACAAATCAACACTATGAATCATTTCTGTTCCAATGGAAGGACTTAATGAATTAGATTAGTTAGTGGTTATGATTGGTTTTAGTTCCAGTCGATTGTCATGTGAGGAAGAAGATGTGTAAACAGATTACGGTTAAAATAAATAGGGAGGTGGTAGTATAAAGAAAAACGGGTTAGTGCAGATGGTTAGGGAAGTGTTGGATGAACGGGAGGTCGCGGGTTCGAGCCCGGTTCGGGGCATCTCTTTTTAGAAAATCTTGGAAGGTAGTTTTCAATACCAAAATTATTATTATTATTATTATTATTATTATTATTATTATTATTATTATTATTATTATTATTATTATTATTATTATTATTATTATTATTATTATTATTATTATTATTATTAATATTATTATTATTATTATTATTATTATTATTATTATCAATATTTTTTATTATTATTATCATAAGTATTAGTAATATTATTAGTAATATTATTATCATTATTAATAAAATTATTACCAAAGTTATTAAAATTATCAGTATTATTATTATTATTATTATTATCATTATTACTAAGAGTATAATAATTTTTAAATTTATCATTTTTTATTAAAATTAGTATTATGTTTATTATTATTATTATTATTATTAGTATTATTAATATACTAAATAAAGATTTTTCTATAAAAAGATATATTTATGACATAAAACATAACAATACCAATATTTTTGCAATAAATATTAATTATCTATTTAAAGTATATAAAAATAAATATATCTATTTAAGTTATAAATAAAACATATAAATAACAATTATATCACTATTAATATATAAATTGTTCGATTACAATTATATGTGTTAATATATATATAAATGATACAGGTTCGTGAATCCGAGGCCAACCCTGCATTGTTCAAAATCGTCATATGTATTTTTACTACAAATTACAGTATAGTGAGTTTTATTTGCCTTTTTTACCCTTTATATTTTTGGGCTGAGAATACATGCGCAATTTTTATAACTGTTTTACGAAATAGGCACAGGTAATCGAAACTACATTATATGGTTGAATGATAGAAGCCGAATATTCCCCTTTTTGCTTGGTAGCCTAAGAATTAGTAAACCGATCTACTAATTGACGCGAATCCTAAAGATAGATCTATTGGGCCTAACAAACCCTATCAATGGTTGCGGATGCTTTAGTACTTCGATGTTGTTTTATCATGTCCCATGGATGTCCCGAAATGATATAAATGATAGGGGATATTCTTATATGCATCTTGTTAATGTCGGTTACCAGGTGTTCAATCAATATTAATGATATTTTTGTCTCTATGCATGGGATGTATATTTATGAGAAATGAAAATCTTGTGGTCTATTAAAATGATGAAAATGATCGTTTATGATAAACTAATGAACTCATCAACCTTCATGTTTATTCTCAGGTATGAAAGAAATCTTCTGCTGTGCATTTGCTCATTTTAGAGATATTACTTGGAGTCATTCATTACATATTTCAAAAGATGTTGCATTCGAGTCGTTGAGTTCATCAAGATTATTACTAGGTTAATTATAGTTGGATATACTATGAAATGTTATGCATGCCATCAACTTTCGATGTAATGAAAGTAACCAAATGTAATGTATTCGTCCAGATGGATTAGGACGGGTCGTTAGAGTTGGTATCAGAGCGGTGGTCTTAGCGAACCAGGTCTTGCATTAGTGTGTCTAACTAATAGTTGCTTAGATGCATTAGTGAGTCTGGACTTCGACCGTGTCTGCATGTCAAAAGTTTTGCTTATCATTTATTGTCAAAAATTATTTGCTTATCATCCTTAAAGTCTAAACACGTCTTACTGCCTCTATTACATAGACAGTGTATAGATGAATTCATATCTTAGCGTATCTGTTATTGTTACCTTTGCCTGACAGCTTCCGTAGATTCCTCCGTAACTTATGAGATTTTAGTATTATATATGCATATGTAAATTATGTATTGCAGGGTACTAATCTACATCCTATAATCTATTTCTTATCGAAAATCCGTCATCTGATCGTACGAGATGAATCCCTCAACCAGATCGAATTCCTAGGATTCCGACAGCTATTCCGACATGAGTTTCACCTAAGCTCCGAAAGCAGTGTCACCAGAATGAATCAACCAATCAGCCATCCCCAATTCATCTGATGGGTTCGTAGTCGACTTAATCAATGGAGACGCGAAGAAGGTGATCCTTTCCACCAACCAAATCACCCTCTTGGCGATGAACCTGAAGCACTTACCTGCGAACCTGTTCGTAATACTATTTTCTCTCTCATTTCCAGAGTATCCCGTCACGATTATATTCTATCCACAATTCTAAATCTTATTCATCCTCTCGTTCTGATCGACAATCATCCCGGAGTAATAGTAAAAGTCAACAAGCTTCGCGCTCGAGTTGTAGTTTTGAAAAATATGGTGCAAAATTTACAGCTTCAACAAAATCACCGATACCAATAGTACCATCAGTAACAGCATCAACATCAATACCAGTACCACCAACAACCCAAGTTCAACATCACACACCTCAAGATTTCATTCTGTACCCCGATTATAATCTTCGTTCTATGTATCGTTCTACATCATTGATCTTCGTTCGACATGATGATTATGTAATCTCTAATATTTTAGGGGTTATGTACTCTAAGTTTTAACCGTAAATCAGATGAGATTAATATCGTATTAACTCATTAAATCCATGATTACATCTGAGGAAAATATATATGTAAGTATATTTTCATAAAGATTGTAATTAAAAGTTCTTTCATACAAACTGTTAATGGTGAAAATATTTTAACGGGTAGGTAATACCCGAGGAATATTTAGATTTCACATTAATAAGTTACACTGTACATTCTTCAAAGCTGATTCAACAGTCATTTACTATCCTACTTACAACCACCGATATACTTATCCGTTCACCGCAGAATAACCATTTTCATTCAATTTCATATTTGGATTTTGACCTATCAGAATCCAACAAGTGGCATAATGAAGAATACATTTGACAAAATAAAATTTGTTAGAAACAAACAAATTAACTATGAGAAATTTTGTTAAGAATCCACGCTAACTGTTCCTAGCTAACTGTTCCTAGCTAACTGTTAATTCCGTATTACCTTTTATTTATCGCAATTTATGTATCGCAATTTATTTATCACAATTTATTTATCGCATTTTATTTATCGCAATTTTAATTCTCGCAATTTTGTTTATCGTCATTTAATTTCTATTATTTATTTTACGCACTTTAAATATCGGGACACGTATACAAGGTTTTGACATATCATATCGACGCATCTATATATATTATTTGGAATAACCATAGACACTCTATATGCAGTAATGTTGGAGTTAGCTATACAGGGTTGAGGTTGATTCTATAATAATATATATACTTTGAGTTGTAATAGAGTCTGAGACATGTACACGGGTCGCGATACGTATTAATTAATTCAAATATTATATATTAAACTATATATAAATTATTGGACTATTAACTGTGGACTACCAACTGTGGACTGCCAACATTGGACAATTAAAATGAATTAAAATATTGATTATAACATATGAAACTAAACAATTTTTCAAGTTTGCCACTTGATTACATCTTAAACCTCATTTGTATCTTGACGATTACAATCCCCGTTCAAACCTTTCATGATTCTTGAAAACACCTCAAACAAGAGGATGAACCAACCGCACTTCATCTACGGAAGAAAAGATTGATGCATATAGTAATGCACCTAAAAATACTCGGAACCAGAATAAACGTTTAACACGTATCCGTGTCAGATCCTTTGGCATTTACTAGCAAAAAAAATGACTTTTCAATTCCGTTTCAAAATAGACAGTTTTGTCACAGCTCCAGCAAGTCAACTTCGAATCTTCAGTCAAAATAGACTTATTATAACCTTGATATATACATTGTCGTTGTTATTGGGGAACCTTTCATATCTCGTCACATTAACAATAAATTTATCGAAAACTTCACTTATCTTTGACCTTCCGAAGAATCATTATATTTATCGAAACCCCAACATTGACTCTTTCGCATCTTGTAACGAGAATTTCCATACGAATCATCAGAAATTAGCAACCAGTATTTTGAACTTCGTAGCATTTCTATGCCAACAGTTATATATGTACATATAACATAATTCGAACATGAAGTTTTCTGAAAAACACCCCAAACTATGATTTAGTTCTCTGAAGTTTTGGAAACGCTGAATGAAGCAGTAGAAACTGTAGACAACCGTAATAGTCAAAAGTTTAATGACAAAGAATAGTGTATTGACAAAGCTCAGGAAAAGAGAAGATTTGGAACTGGAAAACGGATTGAGCAAAGTATGAAGGAGGCTGTAGACAAATCGCAAAGACTGAACCTGTCTTCAAAGAATCCAAATGATTCAGTATCTACCGAAGTCATTATCGAATACCTTGCTCCTGACTCTAAACTCTTACGAACAATATTCTTCATCATCCTTTGATATTAGAAATTCTAAGATATTATCGTATCTTTCATTATAAATATCCTCCATATTTCTGAAGATATTTTCATAACTATTCTTATCTGAAATCAATTATCTCTTTGCGATATCTGTGTTACATCATAAAAGAAACTATTTTAGTTTCTAAATTCTGAAACCTTTGAGTTTAAAATATGAATGTTTTGAAGTAGTGTTGGAAACTGAAGCATGATTTAGTATAATATAATGACACTTGATCAACATCATTATATTACAGTAAGTCATGCTGAGTTTCTAATGAAATGTGATGATTCACAGACTCTAATGTCATCATGTGCCATGTTACACGACTCTTACGTTCTGTCTAATCTATAAACATATCAAGAACATATGTAACAACCCAAACCATTCAACGACAAAACCACGTGAAAACAGCAAAATAAAAAAAAAATTTCCTGAACAGCATGTTGCGCGGCGCGCCATATAGGCCGCGCGGCGCGCCAAAGTGGACTGTCCAAAAAGTTCCTAATTGCGAAAATGTTTGACTAGTTCCCGACATATTTAGGCGTAACGCTTTTAACCCCATGTTCCATATATAAAAACTAGCACGTTCTATTAATAAAATTATGTTTACGAAGCGGGGCCCACATCGACCCAAATTACCCTTTAAGTATCAAAATACAATTTTCGACCATAAGACTTTTAATACAAAACAAAGCCGAGCATGGCGACTGGGGATACGCTACCCAATCCTAATAAATCCAAAAGCAAGCCTTCTACGCAAACTATGCAAGTCCTCTAATCCTCGCGCTTACCCGAGCCACCATCCGCATGCAATCTATAAAAAAAGTCAACAACGAGAGGGTAAGCTAACGCTTAGTGAATGATAATATACTACATACATATATATGTATAAAATGGACACGCCACAAAATAACAAATACCGCATACCGAGGCATCCATATAAGGCACTACTCTAAGCATACCGTACGATCTCTAAGCAACGAGCTAAAGATACAACAACAATATAAGTTCACCAACGACGATGTGAACAACGCCAAATAGCTACACCCGGAGGGTTAGCTACAACACAATAATAAATTAATATACGTATACAATATATATATAACAACGCGTAAAACTCCCAAGGTTAACCATAAAGCTATGGTGCTACCGGCTCGTGGTTCACACCATACGCAATTGAGTCATACTCTTTTATAGTGCTACCGGCTCGTGGTTCACACTCGATGCTACCGGCTCGTGGTTCACATCAATTATTTTATAGTGCTACCGGCTCGTGGTTCACACTCGATGCTACCGGCTCGTGGTTCACATCTTAGTTTATAGTGCTACCGGCTCGTGGTTCACACTCGATGCTACCGGCTCGTGGTTCACATCTTAGTTTATAGTGCTACCGGCTCGTGGTTCACACTCGATCACACACATGTTATGGCACTACCGGCTCGATGGTTCATACCATAACACCCACAAATAAATACGTCATATACACATACGTATAATTATTCCACTCACAATACTACCCTTCGCCATTGGGGTTATATCTAAGTCCGCATCACAATATTAACCCTTCGCCATTGGGGTTATATCAACCACATCACAACCACGTGTGATAATGTACACGCGAACGCGTACTTCGCCAAAGGTGGCCAACTAAAACGCACAACCGTGCCAATTGGACCTATACACAAGTCCATCAAATCCACCTATATGTGAAGTGAGCTCTATAACCAAGAAACACTTCACCCCGACCCGCACCCATCCTACACATACATATGCACATAGGATATTAACACTCACCTTGAAGTCTTGAAGAATGCTTCCAAGTAATCTGCAACTCGTCAATGGAAAGTACCTATTCCATTATCACAAATTCAACAACACACTTAGATTGGATTTACAAACCAACCCAATTTGACACTTAGTGCAAATTCGACCCAAATGCACTTCCAAGTACAAACCGCGCCCAAAATTAACCAATAATCACTAACACAAGTGAAAATGGTCTTAATACGCCAATTAAACCCGATCATAGGTGTTAAACACCTATCTTGCCCAAAAAGACACTTAAACCCTAATTTGACCCATAAGAAGTCAATATCACGCCATTAGCAAGTTTTGACACCAAAACATATTTAACTCGGTTCTATGCTTTAACTTAATCCATTTTAAGTTTATAAACCTTATTAAATCGACAATTGGGTCATAACCGTCACCAAACCCTAATTTTGACCCATAGTCAAAATTAGTCAACCAAATAACCCTAAATGGGTTCCAATACTTCCATAATCACTAAACCTAGTGATTAAACCCAATTACAAGTCCTAACCATGGCCAATTAGTTCACCAACACAAAATCCACCAACAATAATAATAAACCCGATTACTAGCATCCACAAACTCAATTCAAGAGTTTGAATGGGTTTATTAACAATTTAAGTTCAAACCCTAACTTGAATATCAAATCACTAAGATGAAATTCGGAGTTAGAACTTACCAATACCGCCAAAATGATGCCGTTGACGAGTAGAACAACTTTAATACCCGAGGTTTGACCCGAAACACCCTTCTTCTTCTCCAATTGGAGCTCTCTCTCTCTAAAGCTCTACTCTCACTCTAGGGTTTGAAGATGAGAGTGTTTGGTGAGTGAAAATGTGATCCAAACTGATCAAAGGATCAGTTTTGATGACCCCAAACCGACCCCAAGTGAAAAGACCAAAGTACCCTTCATTTAGACCTTTTAAAAAGGCTGAAAATTGCATCAGACGGGTTCGGCGCGCCGCGCCGAAAGGTGGAGCGCCGCTCCAACCTTCAGGTCAGTTTTCAGTTTCTTGTTTTGGCCATAACTTTTTGACCGTAGCTCCGTTTTCGATGAATCAAATATCGTTGGAAACGTGATAATATTTCCTTTCCAATGGTAAGGCTTTGGAACATCAACACAAACTTTATTTGGGGTTGAAAGGATACGTACACACCCTGTCACTTCAGACAACGTCCAGTTTCCTTCAGCGTCCGAGCAAGCAACACGTAAACTTCATACACGCATCGTACACCATAAATACATTATGTACACTAAATATTTAGGTCTTACAACTCTCCCCCACTTAAACTCGATCACGTCCTCGTGATCTTCTCCACTTAACCAATCCGGACCTACTTAACGATCCTCACTCAAGTCCCAATACGAACTTTCCTAGACAATTCTTCCCAACGGATCACTTTTAACAACTAAAATCGTCAACCGTGATTTATCAAAACCACAATCCGAGCACTAAAACCTGCTCAATTTCCCATATCGGGAAAAACTCAACCAACCTCGTACCGAGATATAAATTCCTTAGCGTACCTTTACCACGGACAACGCTAAAAGTGACCAAGTCTCAACCTAAAGTCAACAATCCGAACGTTGAAGATCAAACCACATGAATCCTCACGGATTACTCTTACCACTAAACATCCTTTGTAGTGCGCAATACAACCAATACGCCACTATCCTAACATCATAAGCAACGACTAAAACCAAAAGCGCCCAAAACGACTATGGCAACGCTAATCCTAAGGTGTCCAAAATCGACAATTGTCACACCCGTAACAACACGTGAGCAAAACACGGCTATCGCAATCACTAATCACACAACATGGTCCTCACGATCCCACCATCGGTGTATAAAACAACCAATAGATCACTCAACACCGGATGAAGTCAGCGGACCCCGAAGGTCATGCTCCACCAATCAAAAATACTATGATGAAGTCAGCAGACCCCGAAGGTCATGCTTCACCAATCACATACGTACTTTTGGCCTCGAACAACGAGTAGTGCAACATCGCACTCTGTTACACTATAGTGAACCCTAACGGATACCACTAACCATCCACACAATCGAGCAAGAACCACCTATATCAAACATAGGTACAAAACAGTAATTCTCTAAAAGAGAATCCGACACACACATCCCTTAACCGAGGGATTTCACCTTGCTTACCAAACACGTCCATTATCTCTCAACGAGATTTACCACATTACCACCTTGGTGATAATTCAAATCCAAAATCATAAGTACAATTTAACCGAAATTGTACTCTACCACAATCGACCAAATCTAGGTCCCGACACAAGTTTCGGTTTACTAAAACATTGTCCGAAATCTCACACTAAAACCTCCTCGTGCGGGAGTGTAACTCCTCTACTTAGAACCACGTTCCATATCCACAACTCGTACAACCGTACAATGCTACCACATGTAGACTTTACCAACAATTGGGCTCACACGACCCATTACCACATCTTGCTCCAACCTTGAGCACACGAAGGATTTTAACCAACCCTTAAACACTTTGTACGAAAAGTGTACCGCAACACAATCGGAGTCGAACACCACGCTAGTAGGTATAAAAGAGGCACCTAATGTTGCGTCATAAAGACTCCATTACCAACACACATCGAGATTTAAAACACTCAATCTCAAGGGTTCCAACCAACCGACGAACCTCATGATTCGTCACTTCAACATAAAAGCGAACACGCGCTCAACAACCAAACACCAAAACCATTTCCGTGGCTTGGTAGAAACGTTTCCCAAATACTAAGGAATGCTTGGTTGCACCAAGTCTTACGCCCTTCGCCCGTCAATCAATCATCAACATAGGGTACTTCCATTAGGAACGTCACCCATAGCATAACATGCACAACAAAGGCACGCAACTCAAACTCAAACGGCATTTAATAAATAATCAGAAGACATATTTATCAAAATTAAACGTACCTTAACGTCTCCTGGCCGCACCCGTCCCCGCTAACTTGGGACATTCTGACTTACGATGTCCTTCTTTTTGCCAATTGAAGCACACCATACCATCACCCTTTGGTACCGAACATTCCCAAGACTTGTAACCCCTCACGCCACAATTGTAACATCTAGCCGCAACAGAATCCGACATACCCGCTCGCGTACCACCCGTGCTCACACTCGGACCCTTAGCCCTCTTACTCGGAGCACCATAAGAAACGACCCTTCGCTCACTTGAAGGTTCACCCTTTTTCGATCGTGAATACGACTCGAAACCTCTAGCCAAGTCGAATAATTCCGAAAACAATTTCGCTTGACCCCGGCTAATTTTACTTTTCAAGTCATCATTCAAGGTCCGATAGAAATCTCCCATCAACAAACGATCATTCCCCAAATACTCCGGACCAAAAACGAGCCTTCGCCATAAAGGTCGTCTTGAGAGTACTCAAATCCATAGATCCTTGTCGCAAATTTCGCAACTCATTACGCAATTCCCACAAATCGGCCGAAGTCCGGAACTCCTCGAAGAATTCCTCCTTAAAGTCGTCCCACGATAAAGCCATAAACGTCTCGCCACTGACAAGATCAATCTTACCATCCAACCAATCCCTTGCCCTACCCCGCAACAAACTCGTAGCGAGTCTCGTCTTTCTCTCGGGAGGGCAATCAATAGTACGGAAACACCCTTCGACGTCCTAAATCCAAGTTGTGCTTACCAAAGGATCCGGCTTTCCGTCATACATCGGGGGTTTAGTCCTCATGAAGCTCTTAAGATAACGCTCCATTTCACCACTACTTTGAAGTTCGGAATACCTCCTTTCCATTCTTTCTTCTAACGCACCCATTTGCTCCGCAACGGCAGCCGCAACCCTAGCGTTAAACTCCACGTCATTCTCCTCGGTCTCGTTTCGCGTCGTCATTCTAAAGAATGCAAAACGATTAGTCCACGAACGTGTAAAACCGTACGCACGACACAGCCCCATCTTGCTAAACACTCATCGTACATCACTTGTTAGACACGATTTGCACCCGTAATAAGGTTTGCAAGTTCTTATTACGCACACATGCCGCATCGACTCGTTAGTACAACGACCGTCTCGCTCGATGATATACACAAACACAACCAAAATTTTACGCGGTACAAACACACGCGAGAATTATTATCACAACACGACAACATATTAATAATATCCGCATTACTAATATAAACGTTAGACAACCTATAGCCAAGGCACTAACCAAACCCATTCCAACCCGTAATCCTACAAGTCCCGCAACAATTTAAGCACACACAAGTCTAAGTCTAGGCACCTATCTCAAGTCACCTAAATCCCTTAGACCATGCTCTGATACCACTTGTAACAACCCAAACCATCCAACGACAAAACCACGTGAAAACAGCAAAATAAAAAAAAAAATTTCCTGAACAGCATGTTGCGCGGCGCGCCAAAGTGGACTGTCCAAAAAGTTCCTAATTGCGAAAATGTTTGACTAGTTCCTGACATATTTAGGCGTAACGCTTTTAACCCCATGTTCCATATATAAAAACTAGCACGTTCTATTAATAAAATTATGTTTATGAAGCGGGGCCCACATCGACCCAAATTACCCTTTAAGTATCAAAATACAATTTTCGACCATAAGACTTTTAATACAAAACAAAGCCGAGCATGGCGATTGGGGATACGCTACCTAATCCTAATAAATCCAAAAGCAAGCCTTCTACGCAAACTATGCAAGTCCTCTAATCCTCGCGCTTACCCGAGCCACCATCCGCATGCAATCTATAAAAAAAGTCAACAACGAGAGGGTAAGCTAACGCTTAGTGAATGATAATATACTACATACATATATATGTATAAAATGGACACGCCACAAAATAACAAATACCGCATACCGAGGCATCCATATAAGGCACTACACTAAGCATACCGTACGATCTCTAAGCAACGAGCTAAAGATACAACAACAATATAAGTTCACCAATGACGATGTGAACAACGCCAAATAGCTACACCCGGAGGGTTAGCTACAACACAACAATACATTAATATACGTATACAATATATATATAACAACGCGTAAAACTCCCAAGGTTAACCATAACGCTATGGTGCTACCGGCTCGTGGTTCACACCATACGCAATTGAGTCATACTCTTTTATAGTGCTACCGGCTCGTGGTTCACACTCGATGCTACCGGCTCGTGGTTCACATCAATTATTTTATAGTGCTACCGGCTCGTGGTTCACACTCGATGCTACCGGCTCGTGGTTCACATCTTAGTTTATAGTGCTACCGGCTCGTGGTTCACACTCGATGCTACCGGCTCGTGGTTCACATCTTAGTTTATAGTGCTACCGGCTCGTGGTTCACACTCGATCACACACATGTTATGGCACTACCGGCTCGATGGTTCATACCATAACACCCACAAATAAATACGTCATATACACATACGTATAATTATTCCACTCACAATACTACCCTTCGCCATTGGGGTTATATCTAAGTCCGCATCACAATATTAACCCTTCGCCATTGGGGTTATATCAACCACATCACAACCACGTGTGATAATGTACACGCGAACGCGTACTTCGCCAAAGGTGGCCAACTAAAACGCACAACCGTGCCAATTGGACCTATACACAAGTCCATCAAATCCACCTATATGTGAAGTGAGCTCTATAACCAAGAAACACTTCACCCCGACCCGCACCCATCCTACACATACATATGCACATAGGATATTAACACTCACCTTGAAGTCTTGAAGAATGCTTCCAAGTAATCTGCAACTCGTCAATGGAAAGTACCTATTCCATTATCACAAATTCAACAACACACTTAGATTGGATTTACAAACCAACCCAATTTGACACTTAGTGCAAATTCGACCCAAATGCACTTCCAAGTACAAACCGCGCCCAAAATTAACCAATAATCACTAACACAAGTGAAAATGGTCTTAATACGCCAATTAAACCCGATCATAGGTGTTAAACACCTATCTTGCCCAAAAAGACACTTAAACCCTAATTTGACCCATAAGAAGTCAATATCACGCCATTAGCAAGTTTTGACACCAAAACATATTTAACTCGGTTCTATGCTTCAACTTAATCCATTTTAAGTTTATAAACCTTATTAAATCGACAATTGGGTCATAACCGTCACCAAACCCTAATTTTGACCCATAGTCAAAATTAGTCAACCAAATAACCCTAAATGGGTTCCAATACTTCCTTAATCACTAAACCTAGTGATTAAACCCAATTACAAGTCCTAACCATGGCCAATTAGTTCACCAACACAAAATCCACCAACAATAATAATAAACCCGATTACTAGCATCCACAAACTCAATTCAAGAGTTTGAATGGGTTTATTAACAATTTAAGTTCAAACCCTAACTTGAATATCAAATCACTAAGATGAAATTCGGAGTTAGAACTTACCAATACCGCCAAAATGATGCCGTTGACGAGTAGAACAACTTTAATACCCGAGGTTTGACCCGAAACACCCTTCTTCTTCTCCAATTGGAGCTCTCTCTCTCTAAAGCTCTACTCTCACTCTAGGGTTTGAAGATGAGAGTGTTTGGTGAGTGAAAATGTGATCCAAACTGATCAAAGGATCAGTTTTGATGACCCCAAACTGACCCCAAGTGAAAAGACCAAAGTACCCTTCATTTAGACCTTTTAAAAAGGCTAAAAATTGCATCAGACGGGTTCAGCGCGCCGCGCCGAAAGGTGGAGCGCCGCTCCAACCTTCAGGTCAGTTTTCAGTTTCTTGTTTTGGCCATAACTTTTTGACCGTAGCTCCGTTTTCGATGAATCAAATATCGTTGGAAACGTGATAAGATTTCCTTTCCAATGGTAAGGCTTTGGAACATCAACACAAACTTTATTTGGGGTTGAAAGGATACGTACACACCTTGTCACTTCAGACAATGTCCAGTTTCCTTCGGCGTCCGAGCAAGCAACACGTAAACTTCATACACGCATCGTACACCATAAATACATTATGTACAATAAATATTTAGGTCTTACAACTCTCCCCCACTTAAACTCGATCACGTCCTCGTGATCTTCTCCACTTAACCAATCCGGACCTACTTAACGATCCTCACTCAAGTCCCAATACGAACTTTCCTAGACAATTCTTCCCAACGGATCACTTTTAACAACTAAAATCGTCAACCGTGATTTATCAAAACCACAATCCGAGCACTAAAACCTGCTCAATTTCCCATATCGGGAAAAACTCAACCAACCTCGTACCGAGATATAAATTCCTTAGCGTACCTTTACCACGGACAACGCTAAAAGTGACCAAGTCTCAACCTAAAGTCAACAATCCGAACGTTGAAGATCAAACCACATGAATCCTCACGGATTACTCTTACCACTAAACATCCTTTGTAGTGCGCAATACAACCAATACGCCACTATCCTAACATCATAAGCAACGACTAAAACCAAAAGCGCCCAAAATGACTATGGCAACGCTAATCCTAAGGTGTCCAAAATCGACAATTGTCACACCCGTAACAACACGTGAGCGAAACACGGCTATCGCAATCACTAATCACACAACATGGTCCTCACGATCCCACCATCGGTGTATAAAACAACCAATAGATCACTCAACACCGGATGAAGTCAGCGGACCCCGAAGGTCATGCTCCACCAATCAAAAATACTATGATGAAGTCAGCGGACCCCGAAGGTCATGCTTCACCAATCACATACGTACTTTTGGCCTCGAACAACGAGTAGTGCAACATCGCACTCTGTTACACTATAGTGAACCCTAACGGATACCACTAACCATCCACACAATCGAGCAAGAACCACCTATATCAAACATAGGTACAAAACAGTAATTCTCTAAAAGAGAATCCGACACACACATCCCTTAACCGAGGGATTTCACCTTGCTTACCAAACACGTCCATTATCTCTCAACGAGATTTACCACATTACCACCTTGGTGATAATTCAAATCCAAAATCATAAGTACAATTTAACCGAAATTGTACTCTACCACAATCGACCAAATCTAGGTCCCGACACAAGTTTCGGTTTACTAAAACATTGTCCGAAATCTCACACTAAAACCTCCTCGTGCAGGAGTGTAACTCCTCTACTTAGAACCACGTTCCATATCCACAACTCGTACAACCGTACAATGCTACCACATGTAGACTTTACCAACAATTGGGCTCACACGACCCATTACCACATCTTGCTCCAACCTTGAGCACACGAAGGATTTTAACCAACCCTTAAACACTTTGTACGAAAAGTGTACCGCAACACAATCGGAGTCGAACACCACGCTAGTAGGTATAAAAGAGGCACCTAATGTTGCGTCATAAAGACTCCATTACCAACACACATCGAGATTTAAAACACTCAATCTCAAGGGTTCCAACCAACCGACGAACCTCATGATTCGTCACTTCAACATAAAAGCGAACACGCGCTCAACAACCAAACACCAAAACCATTTCCGTGGCTTAGTAGAAACGTTTCCCAAATACTAAGGAAAGCTTGGTTGCACCAAGTCTTACG
The DNA here is from genome assembly GCF_046630445.1 of Rutidosis leptorrhynchoides. Lineage (NCBI taxonomy): Eukaryota > Viridiplantae > Streptophyta > Magnoliopsida > Asterales > Asteraceae > Rutidosis > Rutidosis leptorrhynchoides. The sequence goes on along the minus strand of NC_092342.1, from coordinate 202,042,358 downwards.
CCCTTCGCCCGTCAATCAATCATCAACATAGGGTACTTCCATTAGGAACGTCACCCATAGCATAACATGCACAACAAAGGCACGCAACTCAAACTCAAACGGCATTTAATAAATAATCAGAAGACATATTTATCAAAATTAAACGTACCTTAACGTCTCCTGGCCGCACCCGTCCCCGCTAACTTGGGACATTCTGACTTACGATGTCCTTCTTTTTGGCAATTGAAGCACACCATACCATCACCCTTTGGTACCGAACATTCCCAAGACTTGTGACCCCTCACGCCACAATTGTAACATCTAGCCGCAACAGAATCCGACATACACGCTCGCGTACCACCCGTGCTCACACTCGGACCCTTAGCCCTCTTACTCGGAGCACCATAAGAAACGACCCTTCGCTCACTTGAAGGTTCACCCTTTTTCGATCGTGAATACGACTCGAAACCTCTAGCCAAGTCGAATAATTCCGAAAACGATTTCGCTTGACCCCGGCTAATTTTACTTTTCAAGTCATCATTCAAGGTCCGATAGAAATCTCCCATCAACAAACGATCATTCCCCAAATGCTCCGGACCAAAAACGAGCCTTCGCCATAAAGGTCGTCTTGAGAGTACTCAAATCCATAGATCCTTGTCGCAAATTTCGCAACTCATTACGCAATTCCCACAAATCGGCCGAAGTCCGGAACTCCTCGAAGAATTCCTCCTTAAAGTCATCCCACGATAAAGCCATAAACGTCCCGCCACTGACAAGATCAATCTTACCATCCAACCAATCCCTTGCCCTACCCCGCAACAAACTCGTAGCGAGTCTCGTCTTTCTCTCGGGAGGGCAATCAATAGTACGGAAACACCCTTCGACGTCCTAAATCCAAGTTGTGCTTACCAAAGGATCCGACTTTCCGTCATACATCGGGGGTTTAGTCCTCATGAAGCTCTTAAGATAACGCTCCATTACACCACTACTTTGAAGTTCGGAATACCTCCTTTCCATTCTTTCTTCTAACGCACCCATTTGCTCCGCAACGGCAGCCGCAACCCTAGCGTTAAACTCCACGTCATTCGCCTCGGTCTCGTTTCGCGTCGTCATTCTAAAGAATGCAAAACGATTAGTCCACGAACGTGTAAAACCGTACGCACGACACAGCCCCATCTTGCTAAACACTCATCGTACATCACTTGTTAGACATGATTTGCACCCGTAATAAGGTTTGCAAGTTCTTATTACGCACACATGCCGCATCGACTCGTTAGTACAACGACCGTCTCGCTCGATGATATACACAAACACAACCAAAATTTTACGCGGTACAAACACACGCGAGAATTATTATCACAACACGACAACATATTAATAATATCCGCATTACTAATATAAACGTTAGACAACCTATAGCCAAGGCACTAACCAAACCCATTCCGACCCGTAATCCTACAAGTCCCGCAACAATTTAAGCACACACAAGTCTAAGTCTAGGCACCTATCTCAAGTCACCTAAATCCCTTAGACCATGCTCTGATACCACTTGTAACAACCCAAACCATCCAACGACAAAACCACGTGAAAACAGCAAAATAAAAAAAAAAAATTTCCTGAACAGCATGTTGTGCGGCGCGCCATATAGGCCGCGTGGCGCGCCAAAGTGGACTGTCCAAAAAGTTCCTAATTGCGAAAATGTTTGACTAGTTCCCGACATATTTAGGCGTAACGCTTTTAACCCCATGTTCCATATATAAAAACTAGCACGTTCTATTAATAAAATTATGTTTACGAAGCGGGGCCCACATCGACCCAAATTACCCTTTAAGTATCAAAATACAATTTTCGACCATAAGACTTTTAATACAAAACAAAGCCGAGCATGGCGATTGGGGATACGCTACCTAATCCTAATAAATCCAAAAGCAAGCCTTCTACGCAAACTATGCAAGTCCTCTAATCCTCGCGCTTACCCGAGCCACCATCCGCATGCAATCTATAAAAAAAGTCAACAACGAGAGGGTAAGCTAACGCTTAGTGAATGATAATATACTACATACATATATATGTATAAAATGGACACGCCGCAAAATAACAAATACCGCATACCGAGGCATCCATATAAGGCACTACACTAAGCATACCGTACGATCTCTAAGCAACGAGCTAAAGATACAACAACAATATAAGTTCACCAATGACGATGTGAACAACGCCAAATAGCTACACCCGGAGGGTTAGCTACAACACAACAATACATTAATATACGTATACAATATATATATAACAACGCGTAAAACTCCCAAGGTTAACCATAACGCTATGGTGCTACCGGCTCGTGGTTCACACCATACGCAATTGAGTCATACTCTTTTATAGTGCTACCGGCTCGTGGTTCACACTCGATGCTACCGGCTCGTGGTTCACATCAATTATTTTATAGTGCTACCGGCTCGTGGTTCACACTCGATGCTACCGGCTCGTGGTTCACATCTTAGTTTATAGTGCTACCGGCTCGTGGTTCACACTCGATGCTACCGGCTCGTGGTTCACATCTTAGTTTATAGTGCTACCGGCTCGTGGTTCACACTCGATCACACACATGTTATGGCACTACCGGCTCGATGGTTCATACCATAACACCCACAAATAAATACGTCATATACACATACGTATAATTATTCCACTCACAATACTACCCTTCGCCATTGGGGTTATATCTAAGTCCGCATCACAATATTAACCCTTCGCCATTGGGGTTATATCAACCACATCACAATCACGTGTGATAATGTACACGCGAACGCGTACTTCGCCAAAGGTGGCCAACTAAAACGCACAACCGTGCCAATTGGACCTATACACAAGTCCATCAAATCCACCTATATGTGAAGTGAGCTCTATAACCAAGAAACACTTCACCCCGACCCGCACCCATCCTACACATACATATGCACATAGGATATTAACACTCACCTTGAAGTCTTGAAGAATGCTTCCAAGTAATCTGCAACTCGTCAATGGAAAGTACCTATTCCATTATCACAAATTCAACAACACACTTAGATTGGATTTACAAACCAACCCAATTTGACACTTAGTGCAAATTCGACCCAAATGCACTTCCAAGTACAAACCGCGCCCAAAATTAACCAATAATCACTAACACAAGTGAAAATGGTCTTAATACGCCAATTAAACCCGATCATAGGTGTTAAACACCTATCTTGCCCAAAAAGACACTTAAACCCTAATTTGACCCATAAGAAGTCAATATCACGCCATTAGCAAGTTTTGACACCAAAACATATTTAACTCGGTTCTATGCTTCAACTTAATCCATTTTAAGTTTATAAACCTTATTAAATCGACAATTGGGTCATAACCGTCACCAAACCCTAATTTTGACCCATAGTCAAAATTAGTCAACCAAATAACCCTAAATGGGTTCCAATACTTCCTTAATCACTAAACCTAGTGATTAAACCCAATTACAAGTCCTAACCATGGCCAATTAGTTCACCAACACAAAATCCACCAACAATAATAATAAACCCGATTACTAGCATCCACAAACTCAATTCAAGAGTTTGAATGGGTTTATTAACAATTTAAGTTCAAACCCTAACTTGAATATCAAATCACTAAGATGAAATTCGGAGTTAGAACTTACCAATACCGCCAAAATGATGCCGTTGACGAGTAGAACAACTTTAATACCCGAGGTTTGACCCGAAACACCCTTCTTCTTCTCCAATTGGAGCTCTCTCTCTCTCTAAAGCTCTACTCTCACTCTAGGGTTTGAAGATGAGAGTGTTTGGTGAGTGAAAATGTGATCCAAACTGATCAAAGGATCAGTTTTGATGACCCCAAACCGACCCCAAGTGAAAAAACCAAAGTACCCTTCATTTAGACCTTTTAAAAAGGCTGAAAATTGCATCAGACGGGTTCGGCGCGCCGCGCCAAAAGGTGGAGCGCCGCTCCAACCTTCAGGTCAGTTTTCAGTTTCTTGTTTTGGCCATAACTTTTTGACCGTAGCTCCGTTTTCGATGAATCAAATATCGTTGGAAACGTGATAAGATTTCCTTTCCAATGGTAAGGCTTTGGAACATCAACACAAACTTTATTTGGGGTTGAAAGGATACGTACACACCTTGTCACTTCAGACAACGTCCAGTTTCCTTCGGCGTCCGAGCAAGCAACACGTAAACTTCATACACGCATCGTACACCATAAATACATTATGTACAATAAATATTTAGGTCTTACAACTCTCCCCCACTTAAACTCGATCACGTCCTCGTGATCTTCTCCACTTAACCAATCCGGACCTACTTAACGATCCTCACTCAAGTCCCAATACGAACTTTCCTAGACAATTCTTCCCAACGGATCACTTTTAACAACTAAAATCGTCAACCGTGATTTATCAAAACCACAATCCGAGCACTAAAACCTGCTCAATTTCCCATATCGGGAAAAACTCAACCAACCTCGTACCGAGATATAAATTCCTTAGCGTACCTTTACCACGGACAACGCTAAAAGTGACCAAGTCTCAACCTAAAGTCAACAATCCGAACGTTGAAGATCAAACCACATGAATCCTCACGGATTACTCTTACCACTAAACATCCTTTGTAGTGCGCAATACAACCAATACGCCACTATCCTAACATCATAAGCAACGACTAAAACCAAAAGCGCCCAAAATGACTATGGCAACGCTAATCCTAAGGTGTCCAAAATCGACAATTGTCACACCCGTAACAACACGTGAGCGAAACACGGCTATCGCAATCACTAATCACACAACATGGTCCTCACGATCCCACCATCGGTGTATAAAACAACCAATAGATCACTCAACACCGGATGAAGTCAGCGGACCCCGAAGGTCATGCTCCACCAATCAAAAATACTATGATGAAGTCAGCGGACCCCGAAGGTCATGCTTCACCAATCACATACGTACTTTTGGCCTCGAACAACGAGTAGTGCAACATCGCACTCTGTTACACTATAGTGAACCCTAACGGATACCACTAACCATCCACACAATCGAGCAAGAACCACCTATATCAAACATAGGTACAAAACAGTAATTCTCTAAAAGAGAATCCGACACACACATCCCTTAACCGAGGGATTTCACCTTGCTTACCAAACACGTCCATTATCTCTCAACGAGATTTACCACATTACCACCTTGGTGATAATTCAAATCCAAAATCATAAGTACAATTTAACCGAAATCGTACTCTACCACAATCGACCAAATCTAGGTCCCGAAACAAGTTTCGGTTTACTAAAACATTGTCCGAAATCTCACACTAAAACCTCCTCGTGCGGGAGTGTAACTCCTCTACTTAGAACCACGTTCCATATCCACAACTCGTACAACCGTACAATGCTACCACATGTAGACTTTACCAACAATTGGGCTCACACGACCCATTACCACATCTTGCTCCAACCTTGAGCACACGAAGGATTTTAACCAACCCTTAAACACTTTGTACGAAAAGTGTACCGCAACACAATCGGAGTCGAACACCACGCTAGTAGGTATAAAAGAGGCACCTAATGTTGCGTCATAAAGACTCCATTACCAACACACATCGAGATTTAAAACACTCAATCTCAAGGGTTCCAACCAACCGACGAACCTCATGATTCGTCACTTCAACATAAAAGCGAACACGCGCTCAACAACCAAACACCAAAACCATTTCCGTGGCTTAGTAGAAACGTTTCCCAAATACTAAGGAATGCTTGGTTGCACCAAGTCTTACGCCCTTCGCCCGTCAATCAATCATCAACATAGGGTACTTCCATTAGGAACGTCACCCATAGCATAACATGAACAACAAAGGCACGCAACTCAAACTCAAACGGCATTTAATAAATAATCAGAAGACATATTTATCAAAATTAAACGTACCTTAACGTCTCCTGGCCGCACCCGTCCCCGCTAACTTGGGACATTCTGACTTACGATGTCCTTCTTTTTGGCAATTGAATCACACCATACCATCACCCTTTGGTACCGAACATTCCCAAGACTTGTGACCCCTCACGCCACAATTGTAACATCTAGCCGCAACAGAATCCGACATACACGCTCGCGTACCACCCGTGCTCACACTCGGACCCTTAGCCCTCTTACTCGGAGCACCATAAGAAACCACCCTTCGCTCACTTGAAGGTTCACCCTTTTTCGATCGTGAATACGACTCGAAAAATCTAGCCAAGTCGAATAATTCCGAAAACGATTTCGCTTGACCCCGGCTAATTTTACTTTTCAAGTCATCATTCAAGGTCCGATAGAAATCTCCCATCAACAAACGATCATTCCCCAAATGCTCCGGACCAAAAACGAGCCTTCGCCATAAAGGTCGTCTTGAGAGTACTCAAATCCATAGATCCTTGTCGCAAATTTCGCAACTCATTACGCAATTCCCACAAATCGGCCGAAGTCCGAAACTCCTCGAAGAATTCCTCCTTAAAGTCGTCCCACGATAAAGCCATAAACGTCTCGCCACCGACAAGATCAATCTTACCATCCAACCAATCCCTTGCCCTACCCCGCAACAAACTCGTAGCGAGTCTCGTCTTTCTCTCGGGAGGGCAATCAATAGTACGGAAACACCCTTCGACGTCCTAAATCCAAGTTGTGCTTACCAAAGGATCCGGCTTTCCGTCATACATCGGGGGTTTAGTCCTCATGAAGCTCTTAAGATAACGCTCCATTTCACCACTACTTTGAAGTTCGGAATACCTCCTTTCCATTCTTTCTTCTAACGCACCCATTTGCTCCGCAACGGCAGCCGCAACCCTAGCGTTAAACTCCACGTCATTCGCCTTGGTCTCGTTTCGCGTCGTCATTCTAAAGAATGCAAAACGATTAGTCCACGAACGTGTAAAACCGTACGCACGACACAGCCCCATCTTGCTAAACACTCATCGTACATCACTTGTTAGACACGATTTGCACCCGTAATAAGGTTTGCAAGTTCTTATTACGCACACATGCCGCATCGACTCGTTAGTACAACGACCGTCTCGCTCGATGATATACACAAACACAACCAAAATTTTACGCGGTACAAACACACGCGAGAATTATTATCACAACACGACAACATATTAATAATATCCGCATTACTAATATAAACGTTAGTCAACCTATAGCCAAGGCACTAACCAAACCCATTCCGACCCGTAATCCTACAAGTCCCGCAACAATTTAAGCACACACAAGTCTAAGTCTAGGCACCTATCTCAAGTCACCTAAATCCCTTAGACCATGCTCTGATACCACTTGTAACAACCCAAACCATCCAACGACAAAACCACGTGAAAAAAGCAAAATAAAAAAAAAATTTCCTGAACAGCATGTTGCGCGGCGCGCCATATAGGCCGCGCGGCGCGCCAAAGTGGACTGTCCAAAAAGTTCCTAATTGCGAAAATGTTTGACTAGTTCCCGACATATTTAGGCGTAACGCTTTTAACCCCATGTTCCATATATAAAAACTAGCACGTTCTATTAATCAAATTATGTTTACGAAGCGGGGCCCACATCGACCCAAATTACCCTTTAAGTATCAAAATACAATTTTCGACCATAAGACTTTTAATACAAAACAAAGCCGAGCTTGGCGATTGGGGATACGCTACCTAATCCTAATAAATCCAAAAGCAAGCCTTCTACGCAAACTATGCAAGTCCTCTAATCCTCGCGCTTACCCGAGCCACCATCCGCATGCAATCTATAAAAAAAGTCAACAACGAGAGGGTAAGCTAACGCTTAGTAAATGATAATATACTACATACATATATATGTATAAAATGGACACGCCACAAAATAACAAATACCGCATACCGAGGCATCCATATAAGGCACTACACTAAGCATACCGTACGATCTCTAAGCAACGAGCTAAAGATACAACAACAATATAAGTTCACCAACGACGATGTGAACAACGCCAAATAGCTACACCCGGAGGGTTAGCTACAACACAACAATACATTAATATACGTATACAATATATATATATAACATCGCGTAAAACTCCCAAGGTTAACCATAACGCTATGGTGCTACCGGCTCGTGGTTCACACCATACGCAATTGAGTCATACTCTTTTATAGTGCTACCGGCTCGTGGTTCACACTCGATGCTACCGGCTCGTGGTTCACATCAATTATTTTATAGTGCTAACGGCTCGTGGTTCACACTCGATGCTACCGGCTCGTGGTTCACATCTTAGTTTATAGTGCTACCGGCTCGTGGTTCACGCTCGATGCTACCGGCTCGTGGTTCACATCTTAGTTTATAGTGCTACCGGCTCGTGGTTCACACTCGATCACACACATGTTATGGCACTACCGGCTCGATGGTTCATACCATAACACCCACAAATAAATACGTCATATACACATACGTATAATTATTCCACTCACAATACTACCCTTCGCCATTGGGGTTATATCTAAGTCCGCATCACAATATTAACCCTTCGCCATTGGGGTTATATCAACCACATCACAACCACGTGTGATAATGTACACGCGAACGCGTACTTCGCCAAAGGTGGCCAACTAAAACGCACAACCGTGCCAATTGGACCTATACACAAGTCCATCAAATCCACCTATATGTGAAGTGAGCTCTATAACCAAGAAAATCTTCACCCCGACCCGCACCCATCCTACACATACATATGCACATAGGATATTAACACTCACCTTGAAGTCTTGAAGAATGCTTCCAAGTAATCTGCAACTCGTCAATGGAAAGTACCTATTCCATTATCACAAATTCAACAACACACTTAGATTGGATTTACAAACCAACCCAATTTGACACTTAGTGCAAATTCGACCCAAATGCACTTCCAAGTACAAACCGCGCCCAAAATTAACCAATAATCACTAACACAAGTGAAAATGGTCTTAATACGCCAATTAAACCCGATCATAGGTGTTAAACACCTATCTTGCCCAAAAAGACACTTAAACCCTAATTTGACCCATAAGAAGTCAATATCACACCATTAGCAAGTTTTGACACCAAAACATATTTAACTCGGTTCTATGCTTCAACTTAATCCATTTTAAGTTTATAAACCTTATTAAATCGACAATTGGGTCATAACCGTCACCAAACCCTAATTTTGACCCATAGTCAAAATTAGTCAACCAAATAACCCTAAATGGGTTCCAATACTTCCATAATCACTAAACCTAGTGATTAAACCCAATTACAAGTCCTAACCATGGCCAATTAGTTCACCAACACAAAATCCACCAACAATAATAATAAACCCGATTACTAGCATCCACAAACTCAATTCAAGAGTTTGAATGGGTTTATTAACAATTTAAGTTCAAACCCTAACTTGAATATCAAATCACTAAGATGAAATTCGGAGTTAGAACTTACCAATACCGCCAAAATGATGCCGTTGACGAGTAGAACAACTTTAATACCCGAGGTTTGACCCGAAACACCCTTCTTCTTCTCCAATTGGAGCTCTCTCTCTCTAAAGCTCTACTCTCACTCTAGGGTTTGAAGATGAGAGTGTTTGGTGAGTGAAAATGTGATCCAAACTGATCAAAGGATCAGTTTTGATGACCCCAAACCGACCCCAAGTGAAAAAACCAAAGTACCCTTCATTTAGACCTTTTAAAAAGGCTGAAAATTGCGTCAGACGGGTTCGGCGCGCCGCGCCGAAAGGTGGAGCGCCGCTCCAACCTTCAGGTCAGTTTTCAGTTTCTTGTTTTGGCCATAACTTTTTGACCGTAGCTCCGTTTTCGATGAATCAAATATCGTTGGAAACGTGATAAGATTTCCTTTCCGATGGTAAGGCTTTGGAACTCAACACAAACTTTATTTGGGGTTAAAAGGATACGTACACACCTTGTCACTTCAGACAACGTCCAGTTTCCTTCGGCGTCCGAGCAAGCAACACGTAAACTTCATACACGCATCGTACACCATAAATACGTTATGTACAATAAATATTTGGGTCTTACAACATATTTTTTGGTAGTCCTATCTTTTCCTTGAATTCTGGTAATTTGACAAGTCATATTGTGCTATTACCGTTTCTTTCTTAGAACATTAACAATGTTCATTCTGAAACTATATCTGCGAATTCTGGACCATTACAAGAGATGCCCAATCGCAAGAAGAAGAAACGAAGGGATAAAGCTCTGAAATAGAAATTGGAGTATAAATCGCAGCAAATAGGATGAAGTATTAACTGTGGATGATAGTGATTATAGGATATAAGAATAGGGACATTGAAATATAAGGGAGAATATAAAACCCGATAACAAAAATAAATTACAAATTCGTGTATATCAATGTTATTGCAACATAGAGACATGAGAGAATTAAAAGCACTATAACACCAAGGGTAAAGTAGAAGTAAGCAGATTCCTCTGGTGGAAGTTGGAAAAGGAGAATAATGGTTGCGATAGTAAGGATAAGGACAAGGATTAGAACTGGATTAAGCATTTGCACAATCTTTTAAATTTGAGAATTGAGTATAGGAATGGTAAAAGATACAAAACAAATGAAGTTAATTTATAGTGAAATATTTGATAGTGAAATCAAGACAGATCTCCGCATTTAATTAGAGAAACCCTAATTTCCTTATTCGCCGAAGAATCAAATCTTTTAGATTTCGAATATTTTCATTAAATTCCTTGAATTCCAAAAATCAACCGTGACTATGTCACCGGTTAAGACAAATTTGCATTTACTCATTTCATTCTTTTGTGGTAGCTTCACTTATACTCTTCGCGTAATCGAATTGTTTTATCCATATTACTCAATGATGATAAAACTCTAGTTATCAACTCATTTTCGTCATAAAAACATTTTTATTGTTAGCCATGACGACCTCTATCAAATTTCGGGGATGAAATTTCTTTATGTGACGACCCGGAAATTTCTGAACAAATATAAACTAAATCTTTATATAATTCCGACACGATAAGCAAAGTCTGTAATGTTAAGTTTCGAAAACTTTGGAACGAAGGACATGAATGCATTTACCCTTTGACCATTCCTGACGATTCACGAACGATTGAATTGTAAATAAATATGTATGTATGTATATATATATATATATATATATATATATATATATATATATATAAATGTAAGTATATATAGTAATTTGAATTTATAAAAAATATAACTTAAACATTAAAATATGTAAATTAAGTTACAAAATATTTATGATGTAATTTAAAATGAATCTATGTATTAATATGTATAATTTCTATGTATAATTATTTTTATACAAAATATATAAAATCTATAAATAATATTGAGTCAATAAAAACTATTACATAATATGTTATATGATTAACATATATCACATAATAAATAATATATTATTAATAAGTGAAAATATAGCTGTAATAGTAATATTATTAATACTAATATTAATGTTAATAATTAATCTCAGTATTAGTTATATTACTATAGATAAAATATAGATATGAAATTTAGCGCATTTAATTAATCAACTTTACTAATATTATTATTATTACTTTTATTAGTATTATCAGAATAAGTATTTAATATTAAAAACAATGTTATTATTATTATACATAATACATAAATATGAAATTTGATACATTAAAACAATTACAATATTTTTATTTCTGATGTTATTGTTATCATTATTAATGTCATTACTAACATGATTATTGAAAACTTATCATTTATTATTATTATTACATTTATCAATATTAGTATTATTAATTTCATTAATATCATTATAGTTATTATTATTAGAAAATAATACAATCTATTATTAATATCATTAATAAAAATTGTATTTCCATTATTCATAATTCTATTAGTACCAATCAGTTTTTTTTAGTATTATTATTATTATTATTAAGATTTTTATTCATAATTATTAATTATTAATATTAATTATATAAAAATTTTATACAGTTATGGGATCCGTTTCATATACACATCATTTACAGTCTGCTAATCGATAAAAATCAAGGAGATACATTACAAAATTGGTTTAATGTCATTTTCTCCCATTATAAAATCTGTCCTTTGAATTAAAATCCTGTCGACTAATTATTTGTATATAACAAACGATTTATGCAAAGATAGTGATTTAATCATTCAATTCCTTCATTACTAATATCAATTATCAACATTAATATGCTGCAATTTGAGGAACTAAACAGAAATAAAAGAAATTGCACCATATACCCCTGTTCTTGGCTCGTTTCATCCAAAGCTCAAAACCAAATGAAAATACAAAATGTATAAATGTAGAAAGGTTAGAATTCCTCCACTTAAACTATCTTCAAAATTCCAGACTCTAATTCCTTCGATTAAATCCGAATTTTGAAGTCAAAATATTTATAAAAACAAAGTCAAACGTTGTTCAAAAATCAAATTGAAGGTTTTGATGTAATTTCTGTTAAAATTTATAATCTCAGAAGCTTCTATAAATAATTTATGAGGTCTTTCATGTTGTAAATATAACCTAAAAGAATTCGAAGTCGAAGAATGGATTTTTGTTCTTAACGAGATGAAACAGTGGGGTATATATATATATATATATATATATATATATATATATATATATATATATATATATATATATCATTTGCTTCTGTTAATATATATATATATATATATATATATATATATATATATATATATATATATATATATATATATATATATATATATATATATATATATATATATCATTTGCTTCTGTTAATACAAATCAACACTATGAATCGTTTCTGTTCCAATGGAAGGACCTAATGAATTAGATTAGTTAGTGGTTATGATTTGTTTTTAGTTCCAGTCGATTGTCATGTGAGGAAGAAGATGTGTAAACAGATTGCGGGTTAAATAAATAGGGAGGTGGTAGTATAAAGAAAAATGGGTTAGTGAAGATGGTTAGGGAAGTGTTGGATGAACGGGAGGTCGCGGGTTCGAGCTCGGTTTGGGGCATCTCTTTTTAGAAAAGCTTGGAATTTAGTTTTCAATACCAAAACTATTATTATTATTATTATTATTATTATTATTATTATTATTATTATTATTATTATTATTATTATTATTATCATAAGTATTAGTATTATTATTAGTAATATTATTATCATTATTAGTAATATTATTACCAAAGTTATTATTATTATCCGTATTATTATTATTATTATTATTATTATTATTATTATTATTATTATTATTATTATTATTATTATTATTATTATTATTATTATTATTATTATTATCATTATCATTATTACTAAAAGTATAATAATTTTTAAATTTATCATTTTTTATTAAAATTAGTATTATGTTTATTATTATTATTATTATTAGTATTATTAATATACTAAATAAAGATTTTTCTATATAAAGATATATTTATGACATAAAACATAACAATACCAATATTTTTGCAATAAATATTAATTATCTATTTAAAGTATATAAAAATAAATATATCTATTTAAGTTATAAATAAAACATATAAATAACAATTATATCATTATTAATATATAAACTGTTCGATTACAATTATATGTGTTAATATTTATCTAAATGATATAGGTTCGTGAATCCGAGGCCAACCCTGCATTGTTCAAAATCGTCATATGTATTTTTACTACAAAATACAGTATAGTGAGTTTCATTTGCCTTTTTTACCCTTTATATTTTTGGGCTGAGAATACATGCGCAATTTTTATAACTGTTTTATGAAATAGACACAAGTAATCGAAACTACATTGTATGGTTAAATGATCGAAGCCGAATATGCCCCTTTTTGCTTGGTAGCCTAAGAATTAGTAAACCGATCTACTAATTGACGCGAATCCTAAAGATAGATATATTGGGCCTAACAAACCCCATCCATGGTTGCGATTGCTTTAATACTTCGATGTTGTTTTATCATGTTCGATGGATGTCCCGGAATGATAGGGGATATTCTTATATGCAACTTGTTAATGTCGGTTACTAGGTGTTCAATCCATATGAATGATATTTTTGTCTCTATGCATGGGACGTATATTTATGAGAAATGAAAATCTTGTGGTCTATTAAAATGATGAAAATGATCGTTTATGATAAACTAATGAACTCACCAACCTTTTGGTTGACACTTTAAAGCATGTTTATTCTCAGGTATGAAAAAAATCTTTCGCTGTGCATTTGCTCATTTTAGAGATATTACTTGGAGTCATTCATGACATATTTCAAAAGATGTTGCATTCGAGTCGTTGAGCTCATCAAGATTATTACTAGGTCAATTATAGTTGGATATACTATGAAATGGTATGCATGCCATCAACTTTCGATGTAATGAAAGTTTGTCTTTTTTAAAAACGAATGCAATGTTTGTAAAATGTATCTTATAGAGGTTAAGTACCTCGCGATGTAACCAAATGTAATGTATTCGTCCAGATGGATTAGGACGGGTCGTTAGAAATCAGTCAAAGGTCCTAAATCTGAGTGTTACAATTGTGGAAAGGTTGGACATTTTGCTGCTGAATGCATGTCCAGGAAACCTTCAATCTCACATGCTAACTCTTTCTCAAAAGATGATAAGTACCAGAACAAGTACAAAGCTATGAAAGCTCAGATGAAGGAGAGTGCAAAGACTGATAAGAAGGGAAAGAAGCCAAAAAAGGTTCTAGTTGCTGAGCATCATGACAGGGATGAAACCAGCTCTTCTTCATCTTCTGACAGTGATACTGATGATGATGATGATGATGCTAGTTATGCTTCTGGTAAAAAGCTGTGTTTAATGGCCAAGGAGGTCGAGGAGTCTGATGAGGATGATAATGGTAGTACATTTGTGTCTGATATGAGGGAAGCTGACCTGAAAAAGGATTCACCTCAATGGAAAACTGAAATGCTGTATAAGGTTGATAATTTTCGAACTTATACTGATGATGAAAATCCTGAAATGTTTGACTACCTAAGAGTTGATCTATGTAGAGGCAGTAAACGTGAAGAAGTTTTGAAAAATGATAACAAATCTTTAAATAAAAAATTTAAAAGCAAAACTGATGAAATTAAAATCTTGAAGGATGAAATTTCAAAACTTGAAAAACAAAATTTTGCTCTAAAGTCTCTTCACGTTGAGGCAGTAGATGTTAAGAACCAGCTAAACGACCTCAAAAGGATTGTTTCTTCATGGTGTACATCAGCTCAACGTACAGCTAAATGTTTAAATGAGTAGGTGCCTGCCCAAGTTGAAGCCTTCTTTGCTGGTGACTATGCTGCTGCTGCTCTTGCAGAAGTTACTTTTATGGACCCCATTCTTAAAACTGATCCTAAAGCTGTCTTGCCAAATACTTTTGCTAAGATAGTTAAGGGTAAAAAGGTCTTAACGAATAAGTTTGTCACACCTACAGAGACCCCACCACTGTCGATGAAAGAAATTTTAGAGAATGAAGTAAAAGCCAAAGAAACCAGTACTTCAATTGATAAAACTACTGATCCCTCAAGCATTTACTATATGACTCTAAAAGAAAGACGCATTAAAAGGGAAATCACTAAAAACAATCAAAGAAAGTCGAAATCAATTGATTCCCCTTCGTGTTCAAATTCCACCAATGCTGAGCCAGCTGATGAAAATTGTATTGGTCACCAGTAGCTGCTGACAAGCTAGCAAAACGCATTAATGGCAAGTCAAAGGCAGCAATCAAGATTCATACTAGTCGACTGGTATCAGCTGACGGGTCAGTAACTTTACACACTAGCTCGTCGAATAACAAAGCCAAAGCAGTATATCATGATTATGGTACTGGTTCTAAGAAGAAAGCTTCCCTTAAGGGAAAAGTTAAAGTGGACCAAATTGTGGAATCATGTGATGGGTCATCTATCACTGAGATAATGACTCTCAAGCTTGACCATCTCATAGCTGCCATATCTGATAGCAGACCTGATCTTACTGCCCCCATTTACTTAGTGTATGATCAGTCACCAATACCAAAAGTGAGAAAATGCTACAAGTGTGGCAGCAAGTTTTACTTATCTATCAAACCCGAACCCCATCTGCTGCTGCCTCTTCTAGCAAACCAGCAGACAGGAAAAGATCATCAAAGATGACCCTTCCAGAACCCATCCTTGGATGGGTTCCCAAAAAGAACTAATCTCTTAGCTACTGTGCAGGACATTCAAAACAAGCAAATCTGGTATCTCGATAGTGGATGTTCGAGACATATGACTGGAAGTAAGTCCCTGCTAATAGACTATCAAGAAAAGGATGGTCCAGTTGTTTCATATGGAGATAATTCGTTGGGTTACACAAAGGGTTTTGGTACTTTAACAAATGGGAATGTTACATTTTCAAATGTAGCATATGTCATTGGGCTTAAACACAATTTACTCAGCATAAGCCAACTGACAAGCAAAAGTAAGATAGTTCAATTCAGAAGGAAATTGGCACTATTTTTGATAAGAAAGGGAAGCCACTGCTGACAGCTAAAAGACATGAGAACATGTATCAAATTGACATGAACACGGCAGTCATAACAACTAATACTTGTTTTATTCAAAGGCAGCAGACAACCTCAAGTGGTTATGGCACAAGAGACGCTCACATCTCAACTTTAAAGATATTTATAAATTATCTAGTAAAATTTTGGTGTTTGGGCTACCCACAATGTCTTATGTGAAGGACAGATTGTGTCCTGGATGTGAAAAAGGAAAGCATCACCATGCCTCATTCAAGTCAAAGCAGATTTCATCTGTTGAGAAACCATTTCACCTGCTTTATATGGATCTTTTTGGTCCTGTTAATATAGCTAGCTGTAGTGGGAAGAAGTATACACTGGTGATTGTTGATGAATATTCCAGATACACTTGGGTACTCTTTTTGAAGCAAAAGAGTGAAGCTGCTGATGAAATTATCAATTTTATCAAAAGAATGGAACTACTGAATGGGCAACTGGTGAAGCAGCTTAGAAGTGATCATGGTACAGAACTCAGAAATGCTACATTAGAAGAATTTTGTGCTGACAAAGGTATTTCACAGAATTTTTCTGCCGTGAGAACATCTCAACAGAATGGTGTTGCAGAAAGAAGAAACAGAACTCTAATTGAAGCATCAAGATCTATGTTAGCTGAGTCTGGGCTAAAAAATTCATACTGGGCAGAAGCTGTGAACACTGCTTGTTTTACCCATAATAGATCTTTAATAGTAAAAAGACATCATAAAACTCCTTATGAAGTTCTCAAAGGCAGAAGACCCTCAATTTCATTTCTTCATGTATTTGGCACTCCCTGTTTCATTTTAAACAATAGGAATTAGCTAGGCAAGTTTGATGTTAAGGATGATGAAGGTATATTTCTTGGATATTCCAACATGTTAAAAGCATATAGGGTTTTCAATAAAAGAAGGGGTTGTTTTGAAGAATCTATTAATGTTACATTTGATGAAACTTCCCCTACTTCATCTTCTGGTCAAGAAGATGAGGAATTACTGTTTGAAGAGCCAACTCAGAAAGCTCTAGATGATGAAGAAGAACCAGCAGCAAATCCCTCACCAATCCATGTTGTTGGGTTCTCTGATGATAAAATGGAACACTCTGTTCCATTTGTGTCTAAACCAGGTGGACCTACTGGCTCTACTGAAGTTTTACAACTTCAGCATAGGTCTACTGGTTCTGAAGGATCACAAGCTGGTACTGGTTACACTCATAATGAATAGCTGACTCCCACTGCTGCTCATTCCTCTGAGCCAGCGGATTATCAAGATGCTGTGTGTTCCACAAAAAGCTCACCTGTTCATAACTATAGATGGACAAAGGAGCATCCAATTGAACAAGTTATTGGTAATCTGGCCAGTGATGTTAAAACAAAAAGACATGCAACCAGCAATTTTTGTATGCATGTGAACTTTATATCTACCATTGAACCTACATGTCCTGAAGAAGCAATCAAATATCCAAGCTGTGACAACCCGGAAATTTCCGAACAAATTTAAACTTGATCTTTATATGTTTCCGACACGATAAGCAAAGTTTGTTAAGTTAAATCTCAAGAATTTTAAACTGTGTTCATACATTCATTTAACCTCGACTAAATCCCGATGATTCACGAACCATTTTATAATCGGATATGATTATATATATGTATATGTGTATATGTTATAACTTGAAAACGTTAACAAAGTATTAGACGTATAATACCTTACATGAACGTATTTGTTTCAAAATATATTTAAAATAATTATCAATGGAATTAAAAGATAATATCAAATGATTGAATTATCATATACATTGAATTATGATTTCGAGTCTCTGTTGAGAGGTCCACATGGATTTGAGAAATCTTCCCATTTTAACGATATTCGGAAGATAGTAATGTGATTTACAAGTAAGAACAAATATGTCAATTTACAGAAATTAGACAAAAGTTAGTGGAAGACCAAATTACATATTAATCAATTAATTTAGTTTTAAATGTACGAAAAACGCTTTTCTATATAAAAGAACTTGTTTATTTAAAATGTCTTTGATTAAATAACGAGAGTTGGAATATTGGTTGTTAAATACATAGATAACTTGCAACGTGTATTTAAAGTGTGTTTTTGTATATTAGATACATTTCAAATTAATTAAGTATACAAATGAGCTACACCTGTTTAAGTTTTAGAATGTAAACGCTATATGACGCAGTATTTTCTATTATGTAAACGTTTTTCAATTATACTTTGAAATATAAATATCGTCTGAAAGACTAAATAATACATTACTCAATAAATATTACTAATATGGATAGATTACTTTTCTAAATGAAAATATATTATTATTTTACAAAATGATAGAATATAATATTAACTTACTCATAAAACGTTTTGATTTAAAATAATATTATTAAATATACTATGATAAATAACGAGACATTAATTGGTAGAAGCAAATGAC
The DNA here is from genome assembly GCF_046630445.1 of Rutidosis leptorrhynchoides. Classification (NCBI taxonomy): domain Eukaryota; kingdom Viridiplantae; phylum Streptophyta; class Magnoliopsida; order Asterales; family Asteraceae; genus Rutidosis; species Rutidosis leptorrhynchoides. The sequence goes on along the minus strand of NC_092342.1, from coordinate 202,023,416 downwards.
CACAACACTCAATTATATAAGTTACATTTTTCATAAAGTAATTTATCGATGATTAAGTCTAAATTTTGATAAAGGTACACGTCGCGAAATGTAATGTATCAGTTTTCTAAACGTACGAAAAGGCGTTCGAGAAACCGGAAGCAAGACATAAGTCGAGTGACACCGTACAAGTCATTGGAACTATTTTTAAAAAATTACTACGCACGTGAATTTAATATAATATATAAGTAATTATATAAATTAAATATAATATATATAATAATAATAAAGAAGTGTCAGCAATGAGAATTAAGTGCATATGAGCTGGGAGAGGACCTCATGCGATCGCATGGGTTCCCCCTCACACCCTCATGCGATCACATGAGGAGGATGGTGAGGCCAAGTCCCTTTAAAAGTCGAACGTACTCGTTTTCTGATTCATTTTTACTTCATCTATCTATCTCTATCTATTACTCCGTATTACTTATTGTATTTATTTTATTATTTTTTAATATTATTAAGGATTGATTATTAATCTTATGATATTAATATTAGTAGTATTATTAGTAATATACATAAAATACTACCACGAGGTTCTGCCCGCGTGTTTTTAAAATGAATTTTTCGAGTATGATAGAGCTAAGGAATTATGAGTTATGGATATGGAGGTTATGGGTATGTATCAGGGGTATGCTCGTGAGGTCATACTAGTGTTTATCATCTCCGTTGCATTTACGTACCTTTCCTGCAATATTCAATCTCAATATTGATACGTGAGCACTCATAACTTAACTTTTATATAGTAATAGTGTATCCCTGACTAGTGCTCGAGTATATAGGATTATGCATGCTTGTATTTTTGATATTGTCGTTAGATAGGTTATGTTGAATCCTGAATTAGATACATATGATACTAGGATAGGGTGTATGATATGCATGTCGTTGGAAAGCTAGCGAAAAATCAAGAACTTTTCATTTAGAACTCGAATGGTTTCGATGAACAGATTAGAAGTAATAGTCAACTGAATTTTTGTATTATTGTTAAAATGATTATTATTACTATCGTCGTTATTATTATTATCTAATAATTATTATTATTATTATTATTATTATCATTATCGTTATAAGTATTCTCATTAAAAATTATCATTTTTATTACTATCATTATTATCATTAAGATTATTATTAAGATTATTATTATTATTATTTTTATTATTATTATTACTATTATTATTATTATTATTATTATTATTATTATCATAAAATAGTTATTAGTATTATCATTAATGTTATTATAATATTTATTATTATTAATATTATTATCATTAAAAACTAATATTAGTATCATCTAATTATTATGATTGCTATTATTATCATTATTATGAATGCGATATAAAAGAGGATTAAAAGCTATTAAACAAATCGATTAGGAAATAATGAGTATGAGTATCATGATGAAATTAAAATATGGTAAGATATTAATTTAGATAAAAATATCATTTTTCATTATTTTTATCATTATTTTACTATTAAAAGTATTATTAATATTAAAACTATCATTTTTACTAAACCTATTATTGTTAATAGAAATATCATTGCTATTGTAAAATATCACCTTTATTATCATTTTAGTATTATTATTAATAAAAATTATCATTTTAAATAGAATTATTATTTTTATAAAATATTATTATTATTATAGTTAATATTAAAAAGTATCGTTATTATCAATATTATCAGGTTTAGAATTATCATTTTATCATAATTTTAATATCTACTAATAACAACCAAAAAGTTGGTCGTTTCATTCCCAACCATTTGTGTTTTGGCCAAGGAAGGATTTTGTCATATACCCAATAATTTAGGGGTAAAATTTGTAAGTTTTTTGGGTAAATGCTATAATTTAAGGGACTAAAATTTACCTCTACACTTTTTTATAATAATAACTAAATAAACTCACCCAATATTTTTTTTAGGGATTTATCTTTTTTCCCGTCGCGAGTTAGGTTTCTCCGTCACCATCGTTCAACTCGAAATAATTTTACGAAAAAAAACAACTAATTATTTTCAAAACGGAGCTTTTTTTATTTTGGATAAATTATACTTCGTATGTGTATATATATAATTTTATCAAATGGATGACTATAGTAAGTGGTAAGTTCATGAGTTTGTAAGGGAAAATACTTGGGTTCGAGTCCTCCTAATATTTTCTTTCTTTTTACGTAGTCATTTTGTACATAAATATCGTCTGATACTAAAAACGGGTATCAAACAACGTATATCTAAATGAAACCGCAGCAACGCGCGGTTCAAACTTTCTCTAGTTAATATCATATTTAGTAAATATAAATATTGTTATTATTTTTATTAGTAGAATAATAATAATTATTATTATTATTACAAAATAATACAACTTTTACTTATTATTGCTATCATCAATATTATTTTAACAAATAAATATGTGATACAAAGATATTTCTTATCACATGTAATATAATTACATTAATATTACATACCATCATATTTTTATGATATTAAGTGAACTTTATAAATTTTATTAATTAAGATATACAAAAGTATATTTTTATCATATACAAATTTAAAATATAAATTTATTAACAAATGACTTTTATTAAATCTAATAAAATCTGATAAATATATTTAAATATATGAAACAACTATATTTATGTTATATAGATTTTGGAAGTCATTTTATGTCAAATTGACTTTTGTTGACTTTTGCATATTAGACTCGAGCATTAGGATTGTGATACACTACGGTTTAACCTAAATTGTTAGACAAATATTGACTAACATATAAATATATATAATTAATATAGGTTCGTGAATCCGAGGCCAACCTTGCACTTGTTCAATGACGTCATATGTATTTTTACTACGAAATACAGTATTGCGAGTTTCATTTGCTCCCTTTTTAAATGCTTTTGCAATATATATTTTGGGACTGAGAATACATGCGCTGCTTTTATAAATGTTTTACAAAATAGACACAAGTAATCGAAACTACATTCTCTGGTTGGATTATCGAATCGAATATGCCCCTTTTTAGTCCGGTAATCTAAGAATTAGGGAACAGACACCCTAATTGACACGAATCCTAAATATAGATCTATTGGGCCCAACAAGCCCCATCCAAAGTACCGGATGCTTTAGTACTTTGAATTTATAATGTCTGAAGGGAGTCCAGGAATGATGGGGATATTCTATATGCATCTTGTTAAGGTCGATTACCAAGTGTTCACCATATGAATGATTTTTATCTCTATGCCGTGCGAAATGCCTGATATGAGATGATGATTATGAGAAATGGAAATGAAAATCTTGTGGTCTATTAAAATTATGGAAATGATCAATTATGATAAACTAATGAGCTCACCAACCTTTTGGTTGACACTTTAAAGCATGTTTATTCTCAGGATTGAAAGAAATCTTCCGCTGTGCATTTGCTCAATTTAAAGATATTACTTGGAGTCATTCATGGCATATTTCAAAAAGACGTTGCATTCAAGTCGTTAAGTTCAGTAAAGATTATGATTAAGTAAATGATAGATTAGATCATTTATAGTTGGATATTATAAAATGGTATGCATGCCTGTCAACTTTCGATGTAATGAATTTTTGTCTTTTAGAACGAATGCAATGTTTGTAAAATGTATCATATAGAGGTCAAATACCTTGCAATGTAATCATATTTTATTGTATTCGTTCTTATGGATTAGGACAGGTCTTTACACAAGCTGGGCATGAGCTATGCAAGAAGAGATCTCCCAGTTTGATAGGAATAATGTTTGGACATTGGTACCTAAACCTGATGATGAAACAAAGAAGATCATTGGTACCAAGTAGGTTTTCAAGAATAAGATGGATGAATATGGGATTGTGATCAGAAACAAAGCTAGATTGGTAGCTCAGGGCTTCAAACAGGAAGAAGGATTGGATTATGGAGAGACATATGCACCAATGGCTAGGATGGAAGCTATTAGATTGTTCTTGGCATATGCTGCTAAGATGAACTTTAGGGTATTTCAGATGGATGCTAAGTATTTTCTAAATGGGAAGCTGCAAGAAGAAGTCGATATCAAATAGCCTCCTGGTTTTGTAAGCAGTAAATATCTAGAACATGTCTACAAGTTAGACAAAGCTCTATATGTCCTAAAACAGGCACCAAGAGCATGGTATGAGACACTTCATGTGTATCTCACTGGTATAGGTTTTAAAGTTGGAACAATTGATACCACTCTTTTTTCAAAAGAGATAGAAGGTGATCTCTTGCTGGTACAGATGTACGTGGATGATATTATTTATGGATCTAAAAATGAACAACATTGTCAAGATTTTTCAAAACTTATGTCAAAGACATATGAAATGAGTTTACAAAGAGATTTGCAATACTTTTTAGGATTGCAAATTAAACAACTTGATGATGGGATTTTTATAAGTGAAGTTAAATATATCAAAGATATGCTAATGAAATTTGGTCTGACCTGTTTAAAAGATATGGGGACTCCAATGGCAGCATCCATTAAAATAGATGCTGATTCCAATGGTGAACCAGTCAATATCACTGAATATAGAGGTGTGATTGGATCCCTACATTATCTCACAGCCAGCAGACCAGATATTATGTTTGCCACATGTCTCTGTGCCAGATATCAAGCTGATCCTAAAGAGTCGCACTTGCTAGCAGTAAAAAGGATATTTAGGTACCTAAAAGGTACTGCTAAACGTGGTCTTTGGTATCCCAAAGACCAGGATTTTGAACTAATTGGGTATTCAGATGCTCACTTTGTAGGCTGTAAAATAGACATGAAAAGTACTACTGGTGGTTGCCAGGAACTGGGTGGTAGGCTAGTTAGCTGGACAAGCAAAAAGCAAAATACTGTGTCCACATCTACTGCTAAGGCAGAATATGTCTCTGCTAGTAGCTGTACTGCTCAAGTACTATAGATGCAAAGCTAGCTGAAGGACTATGGTGCTCATGTTACAAAAACTCCAATCTACTGTGATAACACAAGTGCAATTGCTATTACCAACAATCATGTGATGCATTCTAGGACAAAGCACATTGACGTTCGATATCATTTCATAAGGGATCATGTTCAAAAAGGAGACGTGGAGCTACATTTTATTTCAACAGACTAGCAGTTAGCAGATCTCTTCACAAAGCCCTTAGATGAGAAATGTTTTAACTATCTCATCTCTGAGCTGGGTATGCTTGAACTTTAAAATAAAAGACAAATTTGTTGGTGTGCTGGTTCTACAACATGAAGGGCAAACCAGTAAGAAAAATTATTTACTTACTGCCTACATGTCAAACAATTAGCACAACAAGGTTTTTTGTATCATGGTTATTCAATGTCTAAAATAAAATAATAAATAGCTCACAACATTAAAGGATACCTTAACACAGAAACTCATTTACTCCCAATGATTTAAAATTAAATTCATGACATATTAAAGGTAACAAAGAATTTTTATATTTAATACAAACTTTATTTTGTGGTCTTTAACTTCATTTTGAATTAAAAACTGCTGCATTTAATGCTTAATGGGAGGTATGAGTGTTCAAGCCGATTATACGTCATGTCAACAGTTGGTGTCCCCTCGAAAACGTGCCAGTCTGTCACATCTGCCCACGCGCCTGCAGATGACAGTTGCCATTTCTCTCTCTCCTGCACTTTTTCCACCAATTTGAAAGGTTAAATAAGGCGATCTATTTCTCATCATAACCTTCGGTTATTAACTCTTCAATTTACCTTTCAAAAACACACTCTTCTCTCTAATTCCCCAAATCATCAAATCATTCATACATTCATCTTCAATAATCTTCTCAATGGTAGACCAACAACAATCACCACCCGTTGAGAACCAACTGAAGGAACAACAACAATAGCAACAACAACATGAACAACCTCAACCAGAACAACAACCTCCACGGGCACTGGAAGAACATATTGAACAAGGACCATTGTTCAATCTTCATTCAAGCCTTGTTAAGGCAGCTAACGCACCTGCACATGATCTCATTTGCCTATCTAGAGGCAATACTGCACATGATCTCTCCATCCCCAAGTCTAAAGCCAACATAGGCTATGAGACTTTGATCGACTACATTAGGCGATGCCCTTTGGCGAGATCCATCACCGGAGTGCCTTCTCGACATTATCCAGCCTGCTTAACCAGATTATGGTACACTGCCACCATGGCCTCCACTCAACAGAATGCTCCATGTATTCGTGGCATTGTTACTGAAACCCTAAATTGCTCAATCACCGTTGATGCCATTCGACGTGCCCTTCAACTTCCAGGTGGACCATTTGTTAATTCACCAATGAGCGATGAATTTAGGAGGCAAGTGTTGGAAACAATTGGATATACTGTTCCAATTGCTCATACGCCATTAAGGAAGCACATGCCACCGTTGTGGTATTATTTCTTCGGACTGCTAACCCAGTGCATCAGCCAGAAGTCCGGTAGCTTCGATCAATGCTCAAACTTTGAGCTTAAGATTGGTCATGGATTGCTGTTCAACAGAAACATTGATTATGCAGCTGAGATCTATCTGAGGTTAAGGGAAATGGTGCTTGCACCCAAAAGAACACATTTAATCTCTTTTCCAAGGTTCTTGAGCCCTGTGTTTGAAAATGAGCTGGGTGATGCTTATCAGCAGATTGCTGACGAATCGTTTGACCTGCCTTTAAAGCAAGGGGGATGCCAAAAGATAAACCGAATGCTCCATATGCTGCCTTGACGCCAGCAATGCTTGAGTATCTAGCTGATCATATCACACCCCCAGTTAGGGCCTGGGAGAAATGTGACTTAATATCAAAATATACCAACATATTATAATAACGAGAACAATACTAAATGAGAAAGTTAAACTTTATGGAGTACGCAGCGGAAAATGAAATGTCGTTGTAAAGGAGTAAAGTAAATATTTAAATGTAATAGTAATAAATGCGATAATCTCTTGATCCTATGTCCAAGTAGCATCACATAAGCAGTAGATAAGTAAGCTTGAATCAAATAGCACCTGAGACAAAACATGCTAAAGTGTCAACCAAAAGGTTGAGTGAAGTTCATAGGTTTAACAAAAGTTTGACCGTTGTTTTAGACCACAAGATTTAGTTTGTAAAGTTGATCTCCCGCGGGATCAAAAAGTTATGCCAAAGCATGATATTTAGACTAAACATTCAAGTTTGCCCCATGACAAGTTGTGTATATCCTTGTCGGTTTAATTTCATTATCAAGTAATACAAAGACTTAGTCAAATGTATCGGGGACGTTACTCCCGATAGGCCTACCCCCAATAATTAAGCATGCAGCAGCAATTAAAAATATCACTATAGAGACTTAGTCGGACATAGCCGGGTATAGCATAGTTTAACAGTTTGGTACTTGTGTATAAATTGTAAAAAAGTAAAAACAGCATGTGTCTCACCCCAAGTAAAGTAAGTAAGTTTGCTAGCAATAAAGAGGGGCTATGAATTCACCTTAAATAGCAGTTAAAGTTTTCCACGCAAGAAGGAAAGTAAAGCAAGTAAGTGATCTGGATATCAACCTAGAGATATAACGTTTGATTAGTTAATGTCTAACTGACATAAAGTATGTTTATTAATATAGCAACTATATTGACAGTGATGGTTTTCGAGAAAAGTTCCTATTTCTCAAAAGTTTCTATTTTTGGAAACTTACTATTTCTGGAAAGCTTCCACTTATAGTAAGCTTCTAGTTTAAGAATGTTCGGGTTATAATTCTTAACAAAGATGTTGTACAATCTCGCCCAAACTTCGTTGCTAACATCCAAGTCACTCGAATGATCTATTGTTACCGAGTGGCCCAGGATCTCTTGACCAGAATCTAAGTCTTGGTATTCGAGATCCACAAGCGTCCCATAATGGTAACAAGGATCACCCTAGGCCACAAGTAGCAGTGATGTTTGTAGTCTTTGTACGGTATCTTTAATTATAACCTTCACGTTAGGTGCGTATATACATATATATTCATTAATTCGATTTTAATTATAATTCCTATATATTAATTCATAAAAATACTTTTATAATTTTTAGTAACATATATTACTAATTATAACATGTTATTTATTTTATTTTTAATTGCATATAATTTATAACATTATTTACATGTTTTGGTAAAAAAATAATAAACCGAAGTAAAAAGTAAAAAGTAAAAAGTAAAAAGTAAAAAGTAAAAAGTAAAGAGTAAGAAAATAATACTTACTAGTAGTAATTCTTCAAAGAGAGAATGAGAAAAATTTTGGTGTGAGTTTGAATGAGAAATGAGTGGTATTTATACTTGAAAAAATTAGGTAAAAAGAATAAAATAATTAAAAGAAAAAGAAATATTTTAATTTTTAATGAGATTTTAAAATTCAAAAGTATTAAATGTTAGGTCATGGGATAATGTACAAAAAAAATAATAAAAGTAGTTTTTTCATTATAATTTTTTAATTAAAAAGTAATTTATTTATTTATTTATTTTTTTAATTAATTTATTTTAAGGATTTTTTTTATATAAATAAACAAATTGATTTAGTGCTTTTCCAAGAATATTTGTGAATATTTTTTTTAATTAATAAATACAAATTTTGCATAAAAATAATAAATAATTTGGTATTTTGTATTTTTAATAATAATTATTATTTTAATTATTAAACTATAGTTTTAGTAAGTTTGTAAATATTATTATATTTATATATAATTGGATTTATTATATAGTTAAATATATAATACATTAACTAAATAATAAAAGTGATACAAAGTTTATATACTTAGTTAAATTATGTCAAATTATATAAATTAATAATATATTATTTATTTAAGCGTACATTGTTGACTAAAAATTACTATTCGGTCAATATTTAATTGTATATAACAACCCTTAATACATATAGTCAGGCAGATAACCCTAGGGTTAATTCACTAAATTTAGAAGTCGAAAAGTGAGGGTTGTTATAGTACCTGCCCGTTAATAAAAACTTCGTTTAGGTAGACTTCTCGGATGCATCAGCGGTTGAGAAGAGTTGGGGATATTTCTGTTTCATTTGGTCTTCACGTTCCCACGTATACTCGGGGCCACGTCGTGAATTCCAACGGATCTTAACAATAGGTATGGTGCTTTGTTTTAAGCGTTTAGTAGATCAGTCCATGACTTCTACGGGTTCCTCTATGAAGTGCATTTTATCATCAATGTGAATGTCATCCAAAGGAATAACGAGAGTGTCATCAGTAATACACCGTTTAAGATTTGAGACATGAAACACATCATGTATTTGACTGAGTTCTGTTGGTAGTTCTAATCGATATGCCACGGGACCAATTCTTTCAGTGATTGTGAAAGGTCCAACATATCGTGGACTAAGTTTACTTCGTTTACCGAAACGGACAACACCTTTCCAAAGGGATACTTTCAACATGACTTTATCTCCAACTTGGTATTCGATATCCTTTCGTTTCTTATCGGCATAAATCTTCTATCGGCTACGGGCAGTTTCTAAATGTTGCGTGATTTGAACGATCTTTTCGGTAGTTTCATGAATGATTTCAGGACCAGTTAAATTTCTGTCCTCAAGTTCATCTCAACACATAGGGGATCTACACTTCCGTCCATATAGAGCTTCAAAAGGTGCAGCTTTAATGCTAGAGTGATAACTGTTGTTATAAGAAAATTCAACCAAAGGCAGATGTCTATCCCAGCCTTTGCTGAAGTCGATAACACAATCACGAAGCATATCTTCCAATGTTTGAATGGTTCATTCACCTTGACCATCGGTTTGTGGATGATAAGCAGTACTCATGTCGAGTTGAGTTCCAAGAGCAGTTTGTAAGGATTTCTAGAATCTAGAAATGAATCTACTGTCACGATCGGATATGATTGATATAGGAACACTATGACAAGAGACAATTTCTTTGATATACAGTTGTGACAATCTCTCCATCTTGTCGGTCTCCTTGATCGGTAAGAAAAGAGCAGATTTAGTAAGACGATCTACTATGACCCATATAGTATCATTTCCACTAGAAGTCTTGGGCAATTTAGTAATAAAGTCCATAGCGATACATTCCCACTTCCACTGCGGAATATCGGGTTGTGTCAACAGACCAGAAGGCTTTTGTTGTTCAGCTTTGACTTTCAAACAAGTGAGACACTTGCTAACATAAGTAGCAATGTCGATTTTCATGTTAGGCCACCAGTAGAATTCCTTCACATCGTGGTACATCTTACTGGGACCCGGATAAATAGAATACCTAGTCTTATGCGCTTCATCCATGACTAGTTCACGGAGATTACCGAAGCGAGGAACCCAAATTCTGTTGCCAAAGTACCGTGTACCATTAGCTTTCACTTGGAGTTGGTTCTAGAAACCGATAGGTCCTTTACCTTTGATAAGTGTTGGTTTAATAGCTTCCAGTTGAGCTTCGCAAATTCGTGATATAAGATTTGATTTGATTTTCAGGTTTAAGGCACGAACAAGTTTAACATCGTCTTTTCGACTAAGGGCATCGGCAACTACATTTTTCTTGCCAGGATGATATTCCATCTTACAGTCATAATCGTTCAAAAACTCGAGCCATCGACTTTGCCTCATATTCAGCTGTTTTTGATCAAAGATGTGTCGAAGACTTTTATCGTCAGTGTACACCGTAAACTGGGTACCATATAGATAATGTGTCCATATCTTTAATGCAAATACCACGGCACCTAACTCAAGGTCATGTGTGGTATAGTTCTCCTCGTGTTTGTTCAACTGTCTAGATGCGTAGGCAATAACCTTTTCACGTTGCATTAAAACGCAACCAAAGCCTTGCTTTGAGGCATCGCAGTAAACAACAAAATCGTTAGTACCTTCAGGTAAAGATAGTATCGGGACTGTGGTCAACTTCTCCTTTAGAATCTTGAAAGCAGATTCCTGTTCTTCGGACCACTCGAATTTCTTCCCTTTTTGTGTTAGCTTCGTAAGAGGTTTAGCAAGAAGTGAAAAATCCTTTATAAATCTCCGATAGTAACCGGCAAGTCCCAAAAATTGGCGAATATGCTTCGCAGTCTTTGGTATCTCCCAGTTCTGAATAGCAGTGATTTTAGCAGGATCAACATGTATTCCTTTTCTATCAACAACATGTCCAAGAAATTGTACGGTTTTGAGCCAAAACTCACACTTAGAGAATTTAGCATAAATTTGTTCCTTTCGTAAGAGTTCAAGAATCATACGCAAATGTTGCTCATGTTCTTTCTCACTCTTGGAATAGATCAAGATGTCATTAATGAATACAATGATGAATTTATCGAGATAGGGTTTGCAAACACGGTTCATAAGATCCATGAACACAGCAGGAGCATTGGTCAAACCAAAAGGCATGATACAGAATTCATAGTGCCCATAACGAGTGCGAAAAGCAGTCTTAGGAATATCAGATTCCTTGACTCTAAGTTGGTGATATCCGAACATCAAATCAATCTTTGAATAAACACTTGACCCTTGAAGTGGTCGAATAGATCATCAATACATGGCAACGAATAATGGTTCTTGATAGTAAGCTTGTTAAGTTCGCGGTAATCAATGCACATCCTTAACGTACCATCCTTCTTTTTAAAAAATAGAATAGGAGCTCCCCATGGGGACGAGCTTGGACGAATGAAACCTTTATCCAATAGTTCTTGGAGCTGGTTGGAAAGTTCCTTCATCTCGGAGGGTGCTAAATGATACGACGCTTTAGCAATAGGAGCAGCACCAGGAGTTAAATCAATTTGAAATTCAACTTGTCGAGGAGGTGGAAGACCAGGAAGATCTTCGGGAAACACATCAGGAAAGTCTTTAACCACTGGTACATCTTCAATACGCTTCTCTTTTGATTCCATCATCTTAACGTGAGCTAGAATAGCTGGATAACCTTTCTTAAAGTATTTGATAGTTTTAATACAGGAGATGATGTTGAGATTGGAACCACTCTTTTCACCTTGGATGATGAGAGTCTCTCCATTTCCCAATGGAACATGAACAGTTTTATCGTAACACATGATGGCAGCTCTCAATGGACGTAACCAATCCATTCCAACTACGACGTCAAAACTTCCGAGTTCAACCGGCAAAAGGTCTATCTTAAATTCTCAATGGACGTAACCTCCATTCTCGCCACGTGGCGAAGCAAACCTTCCACGTTTCTCTCGGTATCTTTTCGCAAGCTCATGACCTCATACTAAGCAACATCATCATAAGAAGGAGATTGAACTCTTTTCCTTGACGGACTAGTTTCCTCAGGACGTTTCCCTTTGTCTTCAGTTTTCGGGGTCGGGTAGTGATCGGGAGAATTAGGTAAGTATCCGGACAATAGTTTGGTGAACGAGGACCACCATTCTCGCCATAAGGTGGACTTTGGGCTGGTCTTTCAGTGGAAGACCATTTAGTATCTTCTTCGGTCGGCTTGAAAAGAGTCATTTTGTTCGCTTGATGAAAATTAGACATTCTAACATTAAGAAAGAGACTTTGATTAGCATTTTAAGCCAAGATTATCAAAGTAAGGTTGTTAAGATTATAAGGTAATCCTAAGTGCTTTAAGTCTAAGGCAGGAAAGGTTATAGTTTCCTAGATTGCTAAGGCACCCTAGCTAACACATAAGGCATACACAAAAATGCAATCCTGGTTCTCTATAACAGCCTGGTTATGCTCTGATACCAATCTATCACACCCCCAGTTAGGGCCTGGGCGAAATGTGACTTAATATCAAAATATACCAACATATTATAATAACGAGAACAATACTAAATGAGAAAGTTAAACTTTATGGAGTACGCAGCGGAAAATGAAATGTCGTTACAAAGGAGTAAAGTAAATGTTTAAATGCAATTGTAATAAATGAGATAATCTCTTGATCCTATGTCCAAGTAGCATCACATAAGCAGTAGATAAGTAAGCTTGAATCAAACAACACCTGAGACAAAACATGCTAAAGTGTCAACCAAAAGGTTGAGTGAAGTTCATAGGTTTAACAAAAGTTTGACCGTTGTTTTAGACCACAAGATTTAGTTTGTAAAGTTGATCTCCAGCAGGATTAAAAAGTTATGCCAAAGCGTGATATTTAGACTAAACGTTCAAGTTTGCCCCATGACAAGTTGTGTCTGTCCTTGTCGGTTTAATTTCATTATCAAGTAATACAAAGACTTAGTCAAATGTATCGGGGACGTTACTCCCGATAGGCCTACCCCCAATAATTAAGCATGCAGCAGCAATTAAAAATATCACTGTAGGGACTTAGTCAGACATAACCGGGTATAGCATAGTTTAACAGTTTGTTACTTGTGTCTAAATTGTAAAAAAGTAAAAACAGCATGTGCCTCACCCCAAGTAAAGTAAGTAAGTTTGCTAGCAATAAAGAGGGGCTATGAATTCACCTTAAATAGCAGTTGAAGTTTTCCACGCAAGAAGGAAAGTAAAGCAAGTAAGTGATCTGGATATCAACCTAGAGGTATAACGTTTGATTAGTTAATTTCTAACTAACATAAAGTATGTTTATTAATATAGCAACTATATTGAGAGTGACGGTTTTCGAGAAAAGTTCCTATTTCTCAAAAGTTTCTATTTTCAGAAACTTATTTATGGAAAGCTTCCACTTATAGTAAGCTTCTAGTTTAAGAATGTTCGGGTTACAATTCTTAACAAAGATGTTGTACAATCTCGCCCAAACTTCGTTGCTAACATGCAAGTCACTCGAATGATCTATTGTTACCGAGTGGCCCAGTATCTCTTGACCAGAATCTAAGTCTTGGCATTCGAGATCCACAAGCGTCCCATAATGGTAACAAGGATCACCCTAGGCCACAAGTAGCAGTGATGTTTGTAGTCTTTGTGCGCTATCTTTAATTATAACCTTCACGTTAGGTGCGTATATACATATATATTCATTAATTCGATTTTAATTATAATTCCTATATATTAATTCATAAAAATACTTTTATAATTTTTAGTAACATATATTACTAATTATAACATGTTATTTATTTTATTTTTAATTGCATATAATTTATAACATTATTTACATGTTTTGGTAAAAAAAAAAATAAACCGATGTAAAAAGTAAAAAGTCAAAAGTAAAGAGTAAGAAAAGAATACTTAATAGTAGTAATTCTTCAAAGAGAGAATGAGAGAAATTTTGGTGTGAGTTTGAATGAGAAATGAGGGGTATTTATACTTAAAAAATTAGGTAAACAGAATAAAATAATTAAAAAAAAGAAATATTTTAATTTTTAATGGGATTTTAAAATTCAAAAGTATTAAATGTTAGGTCATGGGATAATGCACAAAATAAAATAATAAAAGTAGTTTTTCCATTATAATTTTTTAATTAAAAATTAATTAATTAATTAATTAATTAATTTTTGTTTTAATTAATTTATTTTAAGGATTTTTTTATATAAATAAACAAATTGATTTAGTACTTTTCCAAGAATATTTGTCAATATTTTTTTTTAATTAATAAATATTGCATAAAAATTATAAATATTTCAGTATTTTGTATTTTTAATAATAATTATGATTTTAATTATTAAACTATAGTTTTAGTAAGTTTGTAAATATTATTACATTTATATATCATTGGATTTATTATATAGTTAAATATATAATACATTAACTAAATAATAAAAGTGATACAAAGTTTATATACTTAGTTAAATTATGTCAAATTATATAAATTAATAATATATTATTTATTTAAGCGTACATTGTTGACTAAAAATTACTATTCGGTCAATATTTAATTGTATATAACAACACTTAATACATATAATCAGGCAGATAACCCTAGGGTTAATTCACTAAATTTAGAAGTCGAAAAGTGAGGGTTGTTATAGCTCAAGGTGTAGTTGCCCAATCGAATGCCTCTAGTGTTGCACCAGCTGAGGGGGAGGGAACTCAGCAAAAGCCAGCTACTCGTAGGAAGAAGCCAGCTACCTCAACTAGAACAGCCATCATCTCACATACTGGTAAAGCAATAGTTGTATTAGAATCTACTACTCTCTGATAATAAAGAATAGCCCTAGTCTTATATACTGACTACCCACTTCTAAGTATCGGAATCTGTTGCTTATCTATTTCTTGGTAACAGGCAAATCCAAAAGTGCTAAAGCTGGCTCCACGCAAGCCACGGGGGAGATTGCCCCAGTCTCAAATGCTGCTTCTGAAAAGAATGCTGCTATGGAACCTGGTGCGTCTCTAGACCAAACATCAGAAATCTCTAACTTAATTAAAACTATTTTAACTATTGACTTGAAAAATGAAAGTGGAGTTATAGGTACAACCTTGGCTCCCAAGCTGACTGGTTTTAAAACTAGTGTTACGAAGAGTAGAAACCCATACTCTTCTAACCAGGTACTTCCATATTTTTCAAAATTATACTTCAAGAAATATCCTCTGCTGACAGTACAACCAGCAGAGAACATAGCTGACCCCCAAAGCAGATTTGAGCTGGCTCCTCATCGTGTTGAACTAGCTTAGGCTACTGCACAACCTAAATGTTACTTGGATTATGATAAGAGTCACACTCCTACATCATTACAAGCCAGAACTCTTACACTATCTTGGTCCACATGTGTTGCCAATGAGTCAGCAGAGTCACAGCTGCATTTATAGACACCTTACTCTATTTCAATCAAAGGGCTGACTAAATCACCAGTCTGTCCCCAGAGACTAACAACAGATGCAATTGTTGAGTCAAATTTATTTGTTTCTACAGTTGTTAACATAAAATGTTCTTTTGTTTCAGTTCTTAGCAGGGTAGATGAACAGGCAGAGGGGGAGCAAGAAAAGAATGTCATTGTCTCTACTGATGAGCTCTCTATTTCTGCTACTAGTGTTGGTGTTACTGATTTGCATGCTAGTGGTGCTGATACTAGTGATGTTGCCTCTACTGATGCTGGTGATATTGGGGATGTCATACCCCCAAATAGGGCCGGGGAAATATGACTTCACAATATCACAACACAAGGATGTATAAATGAGAATGACTCTATATGAGACATTTTAATTAAAAACCAATGTATTATAAGCAGCGGAAAGTATCAAGTCATTAGAAATGATTCCTTAAAGTTTAAATGTAATCTAATAATATGAATGTATAAATGCAGACTCCAAAAGCAGCAAAGTCTAAATCGCAAATAATCTTTAGCAATCTTCACCTGAGACAAAACATACTTAAAGTGTCAACCAAAAATGGTTGAGTGAACAACATAGGTTTATCAATAATAACCAATTTTTTAGACCACAAGATTTAATTATAAAGTTTAATCAGTTCGGTAGTAGTGCTGGTGTATATGATATCGATACTAACCATAAGTTACCCTAAACACATCACATTCGTGTCGTGCATCATTATTATGTATCCATTGACCAATGATCATCCGGATAGAGACGTCACTATCCATAGCACTATTCACAATAACTAAGCTTGCCTTTATATGTAGCAATTAACGATATCATGGTAGGGATTTAGCATGAATCAAAGCATGTTAGCAACAGTTTGAACTAATCAAAATAAAGTTTGAGTACTCATGTCTAAGCGTAAAACAGTTTAAAAGCAAGCATGTGTCTCACCCCAAAGTTATAAAACAGTTAAGAAATAGTAAAAAGAGGGGCTATGAAGTTCACCTTAATAGCAGATAGATATTCCTCGCAAGTTATATGATCAGAGTGTTGGACACGGAGATCTCAACCTAGAGATATTATGTTCGATTAGTTAATGTCTTATAGACATAAAGTTTGTTTATTAATATAGCAAACTATATCAACAGTGACCGTTCTCGAGAAAAGTTATATTTATATAAGTGATAATATACTTAGTGTATTTAAGTGTTACTATATAGGTAAGTGTATAAGTTATACTAATAATGGTATTATTATTTACTTTAATCAACTATTATGTATCTTATCATTATATGTTACGTATATAATTATATCTATGTGATACATACATATATATTCTTTATTTATTATTATACATGTATGTGTTCTTAACTATACGATATATATACATTAGGTGTAGGTGTTACATATACATATATGTGAGATGATACATATGTATATACTTATCACTTTTCTTATTATTATGTTTACTAACTTTTATAACTTACATAATACACATTCATACATACATACACACATACATATACCTACAGTGTATACATTCACATACGTACGTATGCTTGCATGCATGTACATTCTTTATTATTACTTATTAATTAATCTCATGCACATAAAATCATAACCTAATTATCATAACCTTAAACTAATAACTTTAACATAAAATCATAAGTTTTTAATTACAACCTTTAATTTTTAATCATACTTACTCATCTTCATAATCTATATCATAATCATACAACTATTATTATTAACTAGTTCATTAATCAAAACACTAATCTTTCATTATAACTAATTAATTATTCTCCTAGTTTATTTACATAAGATCATAATCACACTCTTATAATTATTCTTTTAACATCATCATTATCTTATTCATAAGACTTCATACATAATTATTTAACTTACTCATAACCTATGCCAAATTCATTAACCATAATAATTATTCATGTTTATCATCTTCTTCTATATTAATTAACTTCATATCAAGAATCATCAACTTTTATTTACTAGCACTTTCAAGTTTATAATCATACTACTTAATTATAATCATATTCTTATTCATTAATCATTCATTATCACCTTTATACTCATATATATATATACTCATATATATATATATATATATATATATATATATATATATATATATATATATATATATATATATATATATATATATATATATATATATATATATATATATATATATATATATATATATATATATATATATATATATAAGTTCTTATTAATTGACACAATATTTATAACCATTAATCATTAACAAACTATGATCAAACATAATTCATAATACTTATATTTAACTTCAAGAACAAGACCAATATTGATCATCATAATATATTAAAAGTAATAGATTAAAATAGGTTTATCATTAGGGTTTAGGTATACCTTAGGAGACTAGAGATCAAGAAAATTAATGATGATATATGCGAACAGAAAACAGAAGCCAAACAGCAGCAGTAACGACTCACAAAAAGGGCTTTTTGGGTCTGATTTGTTCGACAGAAATTAGCAGCAGCACAACAGGAATTCACAACCCAAAAGAGGCTGTTTTGGGTCCTCTTAATCACGCATCACAACAGATTACAGCAGCAGAAACAAGTAGCAATAAATAGGAGATAATACGCAGTAGGAAAAGGAACGATTTGAGCAGTCTTTGGTGATGATTTTTGTTGACTGGAAAGCAGCCTGGATGAGAGTTTTCATGTGGGTTTAGTCGATTGAAAAGTAGGCTGGGTGCAGGTTGTTTAGTCGACAGGTTTTGGAGGGAAACAAGGCTGGATATAGTTGTCAGAAAAATAGAGAGAATGCCAGAGTATTAGTCGACTATTTTTGCAGTTTTTGGGGTGAATAAACTTGGAAAGACTTGAGGGTTTATATAGGTGATCAAGTGTTAGATCATGGTTTGGATTCTTGGTGATCAAGGATGGAAATTGGAGTTTAACTCGGATTTATAGATTTAGTGATCAAGTTTCAATACCCCTCATCTCTAATCAACCGTATTATTTGTGACCCATGTATATTTTCTTTTTTTTATACGGCATTCCATAATTTATTTAAGTATTTTATATTTATTTTTATTATTATTATTATTATTAACATTTAGGGTTACATTTATTTAAATATATTTTATTTATTTATTTACCCTTAACTTTTATTAATTTACTTCTATTTAGTTTTAATATCTATAATTGTATTTGTTATAAAGTTAATTATATATTATATGTTACTTTAACTATTTAACGAAGGTAATATAATTTACATATATGTTCATAATGTTAATAATTTAATTAGCACTAAGGTTAGGGTTTATTTTATTAATTTATTATTAGGGTTAGGACTTATAATATTAATAAACTTTTAGGGTTAGAGTTTAGATTATTAATTACTATTAGGTTTAGGGTTTCAGATTTTTTTTTAATTACGAACATTATTTATAAAGCATTTAATACGTCTTGATAACAACCCTAATGATGAGACACAGAACAAGAAAACGAAATCCTAATTAGTAAATTCAGAATGGAAAAAATGAGGCTTGTTATAGTACCTCCCCGTTAATTTAAACTTCGTCCCGAAGTTTCAGGAAGACTTCTCCGATGCATCTATGTTTAAGAAAAGATGGGGATATTTCCGCTTCATCTGGTCTTCACGTTCCCATGTATACTCGGGGCCTTTTCGTGAATTCCAACCGATCTTAACAATAGGAATAGAGCTTTGTTTTAAATGTTTAACCTCACGATCCAGAACTTCTATAGGTTTTTTGGTGAAGTGCAATTAATGCGAAGATCATTCAAGGACATAACAGATATGTCATCAACAAGACACTTTTTAAGATTCGAAATGTGAAATGTATGAACTTTAATTAACAGGAAGTGTTGACTAAAAATTAGCATTCGGTCAACGTTTTGTTAAAGCAAAGTTTACACTTAATTACAGTGGGGTTCTATTTAAGTGAG
The DNA here is from genome assembly GCF_046630445.1 of Rutidosis leptorrhynchoides. NCBI lineage: Eukaryota > Viridiplantae > Streptophyta > Magnoliopsida > Asterales > Asteraceae > Rutidosis > Rutidosis leptorrhynchoides. Next base: position 202,003,790 of record NC_092342.1, on the reverse strand, counting down.
AGCTGATGTTGCAAGAAATTTAAGCTAAAAGAGCCTAGGTGATTAGAATATCTAGTCTTATGGACTTCATCCACGACTAGTTCTTGAACATTTCTGATTAATGGTGATTTTTATAGGATCGACATGTATTCCTTCACTATTAACTACATGTCCAAGAAATTATACGATTCGTAGCCAAAATTCACGCTTGGAAAAACTTGACATACAGTTGTTCCTTCTTTAAAAGCTCTAGAATCAATAGCAGATGTTGCTTAGGCTCTTTCTCGCTCTTGGAATAGATTAAGATGTCATCAATGAAAACGGTTACGAATTTATCAAGATAAGGTTTGCATACACAGTTCATAAGATCCATGATTACAGCAGGAGTATTGGTTAAACCAAAAGGCATGACAAGAAACTCATAATTCCCACAGAATGGTACGAGTGATTAATGAAAGATATCGTTCAATATATACGAACTTATCCTTGCGGAAAGCACCTTATGATCATGATTTTAACTATATGTTGAAACAGAGGTCGAAATTTGTTTAGAATCACATCTAGTTATAACTAGTGAGGAAGAAATGTTTAGTGTATACATAAACACCATAATCGTTTAAGGTAACTCCTTTAGAGAGGATAGCGAGGATCATAAATTATATTTCTGATAGGAAACCTCACGAAAATATGTGATCTCTTAATGAGAAAGACGTTCTCGCTCAGATGGCGAGTCGATCTATCATTCACCTATGAGTTTAAGTGCGGATGAAAAGAAATATGAATCATTGGCTACAAAGAATAGTTTACACCTGGTGAGGAAATATCTGAGAAATGCTTTCTTGTGCTAAAAAGATATTAAATCATAGAATAGACGTTTTACGAGGTTGATGTGGTTTAGCCGTGAGACATCAGAAGTAAAATCTTCTCAACGGTCAACCTTACAAAGGAAAAGTTACTGAGATCATAGAGTTTTGAATGATGAACTCAATGGTAAGTTTCGAAGGGTAGAGGAATTGTGATTACTACGTGGAGTAGAATAATACAAAAAATTTTATATAAACAAGTAATGAAAATTTTATAGAAGTTCGAGTCATTTAAGGCGACAATTTAAAAAGGAAGCGAAGTTCTTATTAAAACTAGAGTTATGTACAACATGTACTATTTTATGTAAAATATCTTTTGATTAAAAAAATTGATTTGAAAAAGTGAGAGTATAATTTTATATGTACTAGTCAAAATAAGTAAAGGTAAATTTTATTTACTTTAGTATATAAACTTATACGATTTATAAAATTTGTACGAATGGTAGTAAATAAATTTATTTCATAAAATTTTTGGAGAGGATCGCACAGTAAAATAGTGTGTGTAAAATTTTGGTAACAGAATTTTTTTCATATTTCGAAGGTTACGAGTTGGAAAAGGATCGATGAAGATCGGGTGAAGGTATTTTGAAAATGTCGTGCTATTTTTAAGCAAAAATGTTGTGAGATAATGAAATCTATTGTATTTAAATACGGTTGTTGACTATTATTAGAACATATGTCCTTGGAATTCAAAATGTTCATGTGTGAAGCTGTTGCTGACAAGTGAGATATGAATGGTAGAGTATGAGAACGTGATAGTGAATGTGGTGTTTATAATATCTTCGTTTGAATATTTGAATGAAGATCTTGCGAGTGGTTGTCGCTTATCTTAGACGGGTTTCCTAATGGGTTTATGAAAATCTACACTGGGAGCATAAATGTAGATAACAGGAGGCATGCTTCGAAGAAGTTTCGGGGTGTCGCTTCAGGTCACTTAAGAACAGGCATCCTTCCTTCCAGCGGGGATGTGATAATTAAGCGTCGAAGAGATAAGTTGTTTAAGAAATAAAGAATGCTAAGCTTTACAACTTTTATGGCATAGGAGAATTTGTTAATCTACTTAAGGGTATGAGATAGATAGTTTAATCGTAATGATCTCTTCGTATATATATAAATCAGATGATAATTACCCTTCATGTAATAACATTGAGATTTTTGAATTAATGTATTGGGAATTTTTCTTTGATTCACTTTCCATTCCATATGTCATGATATTGGAATTTCTATATGAATTACCGTAATATAATCATGTCGACCAAGCGTCACTATATTTCACTAATTCATATTTCCATTCCAAGTTCACTCTAAAAGGTCAGGACACGTGATCAAACTTAGATAGTTGACGTGGGAATATTGAGTCATGAGTGACATCCCTTCGTGTGAGTCAAAGAATACTTTGAATCACAATGGCGAAGTCAGGTCATAAGATATGTATGGATATGATAACAATCACATACTAACTGATCCTTCAGAATTGGGATCAGGCAAGATGATAGGGTTTTGACTTGACATCCTTAGGAAAGGATACAGAATTTCAACAAAGGTAAAAGCATGAAGTAATATGAAATAACATTATAAAGATTAAAGGAAAGCACTTATAACTTAGGCAGGAAATGTTATAGTCCTAAAGATTACTAAGGCACCTAACTAACACATAAGGCACACATAAAATGCAATCATGGTTCTCTATAACAACCTGGCTCTGATACCACTCTGTCATACCCCTAAATAGGGCCGGGGAAATATGACTTCACAATATCACAACACAAGGATGTATAAACGAGAACGACTCTATATGAGACGTTTTATTTAAAAACCAATGTATTATAAGCAGCGGAAAGTATTAAGTCATTACAAATGATTCCTTAAAGTTTAAATGTAATCTAATAATATGAATGTATAAATGCAGACTCCAAAAGCAGCAAAGTTCAAATAGCAAATAATCTTTAGCAATCTTCACCTGAGACAAAACATGCTTAAAGTGTCAACCAAAAATGGTTGAGTGAACAACATAGGTTTATCAATAATAACTAAGTTTTTAGACCACAAGATTTAATTATAAAGTTTAATCAGTTCGGTAGTAGTGCTGGTGTATATGATATCGATACTAACCATAAGTTACCTTAAACACATCACGTTCGTGTCGTGCATCATTATTATGTATCCATTGACCAACGGTCATCCGGATAGAGACGTCACTCTCCATAGCGCTATTTACAATAACTAAGCTTGTCTTTATACGTAGCAATTAACGATATCATGGTAGGGATTTAGCATGAATCAAAGCATGTTAGCAACAGTTTGAACTAATCAAAATAAAGTTTGAGTACTCATGTCTAAGCGTAAAATAGTTTAAAAGCATGCATGTGTCTCACCCTAAAGTTATAAAACAGTTAAGAAATAGTAAAAAGAGGGGCTATGAAGTTCACCTTAATAGCAGATAGATATTCCACGCAAGTTATATGATCGGAGTGTTGAACACGGAGATCTCAACCTAGAGATATTATGTTCGATTAGTTAATGTCTTATAGACATAAAGTTTGTTTATTAATATAGCAAACTATATTAACAGTGACCGTTCTCGAGAAAAGTTATATTTATATAAGTGATAATATACTTAGTGTATTTAAGTGTTACTATATAGATAAGTGTATAAGTTATACTAATAATGGTATTACTATTTACTTTAATCAACTATTATGTATCTTATCCTTATATGTTACGTATATAATTATATCTATGTGATACTTACATATATATTCTTTATTTATTATTATACATGTATGTGTTCATAACTATACGATATATATATATTAGGTGTAGGTGTTACATATACATATATGTGAGATGATACATATGTATATACTTATTACTTTTTTTATTATTATGTTTACTAACTTTTATAACTTACATAATACACATTCATACATACATACACACATACATATACCTACATATATACACATACATATACGCGTACGTATATATTTACATATACAAATATACATATACATACAGTGTATACATGCACATACGTACGTATGCATGCATGCATGCATGCATGTACATTCTATATTATTACTTATTAATTAATCTCATGCACATAAAATCATAACCTAATTATCATAACCTTAAACTAATAACTTTAACATAAAATCATAAGTTTTTAATTACAACCTTTAATTTTTAATCATACTTACTCATCTTCATAATCTATATCATAATCATACAACTATTATTATTAACTAGTTCATTAATCAAAACACTAATCTTTCATTATAACTAATTAATTATTCTCCTAGTTTACTTACATAAGATCATAATCACACTCTTATAATTATTCTTTTAACATCATCATTATCTTATTCATAAGACTTCATACTTAATTATTTAACTTACTCATAACCTATGCCAAATTCATTAACCATAATAATTATTCATGTTTATCATCTTCTTCTATATTAATTAACTTCATATCAAGAATCATCAACTTTTATTTACAAGCACTTTCAAGTTTATAATCATACTACTTAATTATAATCATATTCTTATTCATTAATCATTCATTATCACCTTTATACTCATATATATATAAATTCTTATTAATTGACACAATATTTATAACCATTAATCATTAACAAACTATGATCAAACATAATTCATAATACTTATATTTAACTTCAAGAACAAGACCAATATTGATCATCATAATATATTAAAAGTAATAGATTAAAAATAGGTTTATCATTAGGGTTTAAGTATACCTTAGGAGACTAGAGATCAAGAAAATTGATGATGATATATGCGAACAGAAAACAGAAGCCAAGCAGCAGCAGTAACGACTCACAAAAAGGGCTTTTTGGGTCTGATTTGTTCGACAGAAATTAGCAGCAGCACAGCAGGAATTCACGACACAAAAGAGGCTATTTTAGGTCCTCTTAATCACGCATCACAACAGATTACAGCACCAGAAACAAGTAGCAATAAACAGGAGATAATACGCAGCAGGAAAAGGAACGATTTGAGCAGGCTTTGGTGATGATTTTTGTTGACTGGAAAGCAGTCTGGATGAGAGTTTTCGTGTGGGTTTAGTTGACTGAAAAGCAGGCTGGGTGCAGGTTGTTTAGTCAACAGGTTTTATAGGGAAACAAGGCTGGATATAGTCGATAGAAAAATAGAGAGAATGTAGGAGTCTTAGTCGACTATTTTTGCAGTTTTTGGGGTGAATAAACTTGGAAAGACTTGAGGGTTTATATAGGTGATCAAGTGTTGGATCATGATTTGGATTCTTGGTGATCAAGGATGGAAATTGGAGTTTAACTAGGATTTATAGACTTAGTGATCAAGTTTCAATACCCCTCATCTCTAATCAACCGTATTATTTGTGACCCATGTATATTTTCTTTTTTTTTATACGGCATTCCATAATTTATTTAAGTATTTTATATTATTTTTTTTGTTATTATTATTGACATTTAGGGTTACATTTATTTAAATATATTTTATTTATTTATTTACCCTTAACTTTTATTAATTTACTTCTATTTAGTTTTAATATCTATAATTGTATTTGTTATAACGTTAATTATATATTATATGTTACTTTAACTATTTAACGAAGGTAATATAATTTACATATATGTTCATAATGTTAATAATTAAATTAGCACTAAGGTTAGGGTTTATTTTATTAATTTATTATTAGGGTTAGGACTTATAATATTAATAAACTTTTAGGGTTAGAGTTGAGTTTATTAATTACTATTAGGTTTTGGGTTTTAGATTTTTTTTTTAATTACGAGCATTATTTATAAAGCATTTAATATGTCTTGATAACAACCCTAATGATGAGACACAGAACAAGAAAATGAAATCCTAATTCATAAATTCAGAATGGAAAAAATGTGGGTTGTTATAGGGGATCTAGTTGGTGCTGGTTCAACTGTTCCTACTGGTCATGAGGAGATGGTTTCTGATGTTAATGCTGCTGTTATTCCTCCTCCTATTTCCAGTATTGCTATCTCAACTATTGATTCTGAAGTAGTTGATGAGATGATAATGGAACCTTCTCCTGCCCTTGAAAAAGTTATTGATAATATTGTTAAGGAGGTTCTTGATTCCGATGTTACTGGCTCTACCATTGTTATTCCTCCAGCTGCTGCTACTGAGGAAATTACTACAGGTGGTGACCAGGATGACGCGGTGCTTACTGATGAGCTTATTGCAGCAAATGCTGCCTATTCTACACATGTCACTAGTTCTGTTAGTATTCCAGATGTTGCTGATCTTCAATCGAGACAATTTATTACTGTGGATCCTGCTGGTAATCTAAAGGTTTCTGATTCAACACCGGATACTTTCTTTAAAGGTGCTGCAGATACTACTTCTTCACCTACTGCACAGTCACCTACTGCTGCTACTGGTTCTACGGAACCCACTATGGATGCTGGTACCTCTACTGCTGCTACTACTGACACTACTCCGACTTCTGTTTCTGGTGAAAAGCCCAAGTATGTGTGCCATATACCAGATCCAGATGAAGTTGTGCCCAACTTCATTTACAAGGAAGCCTCTATCACTCCCAAAATTGCCTTGCTAGTGGATCAGCTGACTATTGTTCATCAAAGTGCGTTAGTTTCAGCCAGCAAATTACCCACAGAGGAGTTGACTGAACTACTATCTCAGCTTGATCAACCATCCCGTGAAGAGGTATATGAGAGGCTGGCCACTCTACAGCAAGTTAATGAGTAGCCATACTACCATTACTTTGGTATGGCTCCAGCTATGAAAGGACCCGTTCATATCGATTATAAACAAATTACAATAGTTGATTTCAGTGCGAGGTTCTGACCTCTATATGATACATTTTACTGACATTGCATTCGTTTTTAAAAGACAAACTTTCATTTCATCGAAAATTGACAGGCATGCATATCTTCTATCCAAACTATAAATGACTTAATGGTAATCTTGTTGAACTCAACGACTCGAATGCAAGTAGTATCTCTAAATGAGCAAATACACAGCGGAAGATTTCTTTCATACCTGAGAATAACATGCTTTAAAGTGTCAACCAAAAGGTTGGTGAGTTCATTAGTTTATCATAATCGATCATTTTCATCATTTTAATAGACCACAAGATTTTCATTTTCATTTCTCATAAATATACGTCCCATACATAGAGACAAAAATATCATTCATATGGATTGAACACCTGATAATTGACATTTACAAGATGCATATAGAATATCCCCTATCATTCCGGACTCCCTTCGGACATGATAAATTTCGAAGTACTAAAGCATCCGCAACAACGGATGGGGTTTGTTAGGCCCAATAGATCTATCTTTAGGATTCGCGTCAATTAGGGGCTCTTTTCCCTAATTCTTAGATTACCAGGCTAAAAGGTACATATTCAGCTTCGATCCATTCATCCATATAATGTAGTTTCGATTACTTATGTCTATTTCGTAAAATATTTATAAAAGCGCATGTATTCTCAGTCCCAAAAATATATATTGCAAAAGCATTTAAAAAGAGAGCAAATGAAACTCACAATACTGTATTTTGTATTAAAAATACATATCACGATATTGAACAATGCAAGGTTGGCCTTGGATTCACGAACCTATATCAATTATATATATATATTAAAACATATAATCGTAATCGAACAAGTTTATGTTTTATTATTAATTGTTATGTTAGTAACTTTTATGTTTCATTAATAACTAAATTAACTATATTTTATTTTATATACATTAGATAAATAATTAGTATTTATTATTATGTTTTAAATATATTCTTATATAGTTATTTATTTAGTAAAATAATATCAATAATAATAAATAAAAATTTGTATCTTTTTATGATAATAATAATAATAATACTAAAAAAAATTACATTTAGTAATGGTACTGATATTAATAGCTTTGATAATAATACTAATAATAAAAGTAATGTTAGTCATAATAATAATTTTTAATAGAAAAAAATAATAATGATAAGATAAAATGTTAGTTTTCATAAAAATTATATTTTAAATAATAATGGTACTTTTAACAAAACTGACAATTTTAATAGAAATTTTAATAGTCTTATAAATCATAATAATACTATATATTTTAATAGTAATAATAATAATGATAATAATATTAATTATACTAAAAATCTTATTTCTAATATTTGTAATAATAATAATTACTTAATAACAATCAATAATAAATAATAAATAATAATAATAATAATAATAATAATAATAATAACAATAATAATAATAATAATAATGAAATAATAATAATAAGAGTATTAGTAATAACTACCTTAAAAGCTTTTTCAAAAATAAATGCCCCAAACCGGGCTCGAACCCGCGACCTCTGGCTCAACTACAGCACTACTAACCATTACTCCACTTGTTTCTTTCTGTTTTAATTTGTAATTAATTTCTTTTGATCCATCTGTTTCATAATCTCATCATAATTCTATCTTTTAATCATATTCATCATTAATACCTTAGCATTCCTACAGCAACTATATCAGGCTTTCGACCCAAGCTAAAACCATCATCCCAACAATAGTTTAAAAGCCCAATTTGACTTGACCCACTTGTGCAGCTAAAAATAAATAAATGAATAACTGCACCATCTTAGTGTCAAACCCATGACCTCTCGATTAACAAACACGCCCTCAACCATCTGCTGTGCTGTGTCTTTTCTGATTAGTTACCTCCTAAAATTCTTTTAACTTATATTATCCTGTTTTCTTTTTCTCATTAAACCAACCGCTCATTATCATCAAGTAACACCATCTTTATATCATCCGGATTATCATCATCATATCCTAATCATAAACTTCATCACCATCCTTTTAGTCTAACACTATCATCAACTATTCAACCCAACGACATGATATATCATTATCATCATAAACGTCATTTATCATCACCATTATTTATCATCCAAAAATACAAGTGGCTCAAGTTTTTGAGCCCAAATAGTAACCCAATACTATGCTTAATGAACCAAAGTATAAATCAAATTTTTGAGACCTTGGGCATGCTTCATCAGAAAAGGAAAAAACGTAACAACAACAAAGCTTTGCTTTTGCTTTCGACATCCACAACTTAACAGCTCATCACCAACTCATTTTTCATTATCATAATTATATAGACAGCCTACCGACACTTTAAATTATAATACTTTGTTATTAATAAATAATTAAGTAAGATCATAGGTATTATCTTTTTCGTTGTTTCTTCATCCCTTCCATTCCATTAATTTCGTATTCATCATCATAATAACACCACATAACAGAAAGCACTAGCATTGTTTAATTAGAGCAGTAAAGAAGAGAAGTAGCAAGATCAAACAGTAGCAGTAGCAACTCACGATGGTGTTTTAATGGTAGTGGTTCGACGGTGATTGTTGGTTGATCAAAACAAAAACACACTTAGCAATAGCAGATGCTCGAGCAGTTGACATGAAGCAGGAAGAATCAACAAGTGGGTGTTCGATAATGTTTGATGATGGTGGAGATTGTAATGGAGGTAGAAGTGAAGATAGTTCTCGGTTTATCAAGTCTATAAGGGAGTAGCAGCTTGCATCCCGATGATGGTGATCAACCGGTATAGCAACTATTAGCTTATTAGTATAAAAGATGGGTTTTTGGGTTTTCAGTTTACAAACGAATGTGAATAAGATTAGTAGCATCAAGGGGGTTATCGATGGTTCTTGGTGGTGGTACTAAGATGGTTTCCTCGGTGGTAATCTTATGGTTATTCACGATGGAACAAATGGAGGTAGCTAATAAACAAGAGGAGTATTATGTAGTTTAACGTGTTAACTTGTCAACAAAACAGAAACAGTTCGGGTGGTTGTGGTGATTAACTAAGGTAGGTGGGTTGGGAGATTGATAATTTTTGAACAACACAAATAAGAAGGATCTTGGTTTTAACAGGAACGAGGTGAGTTACAATAGCAGTGAGGCGTGTGGTGGTGGTAATGTGGGTTTTCGTTTCCATAGAACCGGTTCTTTCTTTTTAATTAACAACAAACATAACAATGGTTTGGATAGCAATAGTTTTACAAGTGTGTTATGATCGAAAGTGATGATGTTTTCGACGGTGGTGAGGTGATTTATGGTGGTTTGAACTGACCATAATAAGAGAGAGATGTGACGAGAGAGGAGAGGAAGGTGATGAAAGTTGGAGGTTAATATTGGAGTGGTGGGGATATATAACTATATCTCATACATTTATATCTATATATGTTTGAGTGTGCAGACAAACAATAACAATGATTCCAATTTAACACAGTAATATAAATTACTCTGAAATGGACATGAAACAGAAAGGAGATTAGTGGGAAAATAAAACAAGGAATAACAGTAATCGAATAACAATATATAATATAATAATAATTATAATATAATTTAAAATATAAACGTGTAAATTGTTGGCCGTCGTCTACTATTTCATTTACGGACTGAAATTCATGCTCCGTTGATAAATCAATGGCGGATAAAAAGTCTTCAGAAAAATCTCATATTTTTAAATTAACTATATTTATTTATTTTGGTCATTATGGTATAAAATTTGATCCTTAATTTGTTAAATAAAAATTACATCAACTGTCCCTCTCAATTCTGGGTAAAATATAAAAAGTGTTAAAACTTAAAAAATAGTTCCTAAATACATTTTTAATAAGCCTAAAATTTATAGAACTCATTTTTGTATCACCGTTTATTTTAAAATTACATAAGTTTGAATTTAACTTGCTTAATATCAATCAGAACATCAATCAAGTATTACAATCATTTAATATTTATTTTTAATATACTTTACTTATATATAGAGATATATTTTAAATAATAAATATTATAATATCCTATTTTTATTTTATAAATTTTTTAATAACAACAACATATAATACATTCAAATTATATTTTGATTTATTATTTATATATACATACACACATATCTATTTATAATTAATTGTTCGTGAATCGTCGAGAGCAGTCGAAGGTCAATTGAATATATGAACATCGTTCCAAAATTTTCTAGACTCAACATTACATACTTTGCTTATTGTATCGAAATCATATAAAGATTAAGTTTAAATTTGGTCAGAAATTTTCGGGTCATCACAAGCTGCTTCTCCGTGGCCTGGTACTTGGAGGCCTCTCAAATTCATCATTGATCCTGCTACTGGTAAGTGTGTAATGCAAAACATTTCTGATTCGTCAGTACCTTCTGATTCCTCAGCTTCTTCCTCATCATCTTCGTCTGATGATGATGCTGATAAAGGTACTGTAAGGAAGAGCCAGTCATTCATGATAATGTGACTGGCTCTAAGGACAAACCAGTGGATCTCAGTGATGATAATAATGATGATGCTGCAAAGGATACCAGTGGTTCTAAACCTTCGGGTGAAGGTAAAAATGGTGGTGATCATGGTGATGAGTCAGATTCTGACCTTCCACCTCCACCACCCCATGGAGGTTCTCCTGTTGTAGCTCCTAGTGATCTCCCCTTAACCAGTAGTTTTGATCCTACTGAGGTGGCTGCCATTTCTACTCTGGTTGTTTATCGCACTGTAGCCAGAATCACACCAGACATCCGAAGAACCATCCGCGATACTCTCACTGATCGCAAGTCTGAAGCCATTCGCAGAGTTGGGAACGTTACAACGTCCACTATTGAAGCCCAGCTCAAACAAGTATGTGCTTTTGCAGATCTATCAGTGGATGCTATTGTCCAACACCATGAAGAAGAGGAGGATCTTAAAAAGAAAATCATCTCTCATAATGAATATGCTGATCATATTTCCCTTCTTCAAGCTAAACTTGATGCTGCTAATTGCAGGATTCTTTTTCTTAATGAGGAGAATAGGGTATTAGAAGAGAGGTTGGATTCACAGGAACAGCAAATGGCTACAATGATTCCTGCCTCTGCTTATGTTCAAATGGTGGAGGTAATGCAACGCATGGCTGCTCTTCAAGATGATGTAAGAGCCAGTGTAAATCAAATGGCCACGGGTGTTGCAAGGAATTAAGTTCGTTCTTCAAACCTATGCCTCAGATAATATGGCGTGGATCCTAGTGCCCATCTATCTCATGCTGATGCTGACTGGAACAACTTTGCCTTTTATGTTCCAGAGTCAGATAGTGACCATGATGCACATGTTTTTCCAGACCATCCTTCTGCCCCTGATGATGACAAAAAGGGGGAGAAGAAATCTAAGAAGCACAAAAAGAGAAAACAAACTGAGGGGAGCATGAGTATGAAAAAGCTCCAAAGCAGCAAAGGAGAGATGGTGATGATGGTGGTGATGGTACTGATCAAGGTACTGGCACTAAGCCCAGCAACGCTCATACTGAAGCAGGTGTCAAGACTGCTGGTGAATCTCAACCCAGTGTGTCTGCCACATCTGTGGATGATATTGGTTCTGGCAGTAAGCCCAGTGATGTTTCTAGACTGGCTGTTGCTGAATTTTTTGTTGTCTCTCAAACGATTCAAAGAAAAATGAAAAGGAAAATGGTGAGGCATCAGAAGAGACAGCAGGAACTGAACAATGCCTTTAACGCAAAATGGGAGGCCTATGTTGCTCACAAAAGACACAGAATTGAGCATAGTTAAAGCCTAGTCCCTGAAAAGATGGATATTCATGATGAACTGCTCAGCATAAACAAATAAAAGAGAGATGCTCGAAAACAAAATGCTAAGTTCATGGTGAAATATGATAAAAAGAAGGCAAAGCTGTATACTGAGAGAGCAGACAGGATTAAAAGAATGACACCTGAAGAGTTGTAAGATTATTTGCAATCTACTGAGTCAGGAGGAGTTAAAGCTGATGTATTCATGAAATGGCTGGATGCTATATTAGAAACCAGCCAATCCTCTCGACCAGCATCTACTGCTCAGCCAGCTGCACCACAACAGCCATCAGAAGTCATCAACCTTGATGATGATATTATTGAGGGGGAGTATCTTGTTATTACTCCCTATCTGCCTCGACAAGAACCAGTATCAACATAAGAACCACCAGCTGAACCCAAGCCAATCGATAAACAAAGGGTAAAATCTGCCCCTAGGGACAATCAGGCCCTAAGGAAAGAGCCCTTATTTGAGGCAGCTGGTGAAGATACTGTGGTAGTTGTACCAGCTGATAATAATCAGTCAGCTGGTACTGAAGACACGGAAAGGAGTGTTGTGAATAAAGACCCATCCAGAAGTGTGCTGCTGGGTGTAAAAAGTGATGAAGACCCAGCTAAGGTGGTTGAGGTGGGTGCTAATGATGATGCTAATTCTGTTGATGCTGGAGGGAGTTCAACTTTTATTCAATCACCTATTCCTACCCGGACTCTTTCTTATTTTGATAAGACACGGGATAAACCCGATTTTAAACCCGTGGGTCCTTCTGGCACAGCAGAATCATTCTTCAAATATCCTCTATCTTCCCCAAAATGTCATGATAAACACACTACTTGGGAAGATAATTCAGCTGTACAAGGTGAGCCAGACTTAAGAAAGATGAATCCAGATGAAAGAGAGGCTTACAGGCTGAAGATCACTGTTCCTAAACTGCTTGAACAAAGAGCAGCAGATATACCTGAAAGGATACGCCAAATCAGATTGATGTACCATCCACTTGATCAGCAATTCTACATCAATGCCTTGGAATTTAGCATTGAAGTTAGTGTGTATCTATACAACAGTGGTCAAAGGCTACATAATGATGAAGAGAAAGCTCTCTTTTATGAGGCTCTGCAGCTGGATATGGACTTAAAGAAATACTGTGATGCCATGACTACTGATGAAGGCAGACAGTTGATTGCTACAGCAAAATTACTGAACATGACGGTTAATGAGTATATTACAAGGGTTCAGCTTGAACAGCAAATAAGGGATGATGTTGAATATGCTGAGAGGCCGAGGCTTAAGGGAGAAGAAGACAATTTGGCTGCTGACAGACAACAAGAAGCTGAATCTTTAAAGTTAGCAAAAGCCATTGTCAAAGCTCAGGATAAGGCACTTGATGAACAGGAATCAGCTGAGAAAGCACCTACTGTAGCTCCTATAGAAACTGAACGAACAATAGAGCTATATGATCATTACTATAGGATCAAGTATAGTGATGTGATAACCAGAAGATCCAATCCCAGCAAGATCATCAAGGTGCACAAAGGCACGAAAAGGGCCTTCAGTGTTAGCAGGGAAAATAATGTTCAGGAGAGGGTAGATTACACTGATCTAAGATCCTTAGGATTCAGTGAATGGATGGAGATACTGCAGTACTTTATTGGTAAAGGTAAAAGTGGTATTAAAGATACACTGAAACCTGAACTTCAAGAGCTCTTCAACAAAGAAGTAAAGTATGGGAATGCACCAGTACTGAATGTAGAAGAAGTTCTCTCTCAAAAGCTTAAAAGGAAGAAGTCTATTGGTGCAGGTCCACAAAGGAGAGATCCCATCATTCTACCCGCTCAAATTCCAGTGTATGACCCTGTTGTGTTACCTTACCTATTCCCTGAGGCCTGGGCAGCCCTCAAAGTAAAAGAAGAAAAGCTATCTGAAGAGGAACAAGATAAAGACAAGGATAAGGACAGATAGCCTTCAAGTACTTAAAATTGTATCTTTTGATTATTTAATTCTTCATTATAATGTTTTGTAATTATTGTATATACTCTGTTGTAATGAAAATGAAATGAGTTTATCTTCAAAATCATATCAGTTTATAAGATATAGATAACTCAGTAAAAGATCCCAAAACAAACCAAAAAGGGATAAATTTACTGCCTATTTTTCATTAGGCCCCTTAGTGCTGGCTTTAGTTTTTTCTCTATATGTCATAGGTTTTGTCATCATCAAATAGGAGGAGATTGTTAAGTCTCCAAAGTAATTAAGGATTTAATTATGACAAAACAGAATTTATTTGCACTAAAATGTAATGTGCAGCCAGCACAAGTTTGTTTATGTATAGACATCAGATTTCGCTGTGTCAAGTGTTTAGTATGGTACCTAGTCTACCAGCACAAGGTAGATAGTATTCTTCAATTAGCACAGGATGTGTACCCAGCAATTCAAGAATATCAAGTGACTCAGCAATGAAGAACCAGCATAGCTGGAATGCAGCTTACTACACAAGTCAGCTATGCTCCATTACAAGCATAGTGGTTTCCTGAGTGGTCTACATCAATTATACTATTCAACAGAAGTCAAAGAAAAAGTTGAATAGAAAAGAACACGTGTCGGCGACTGACAAGTGACCTTACAAGACCACGTGGGAATGCAAAAGTTTAACGCAAATGCAGACATGTGTTATCCTTTGTCAACGCTTAGGGAACACAACATTCTATTTGTTTAATCAAATAGTGGTACCAAACCAAATTGTGGTGTTCCTGCAAATAGCTACCAAAGAGGAAAGAGGAGAGCACGCTCTCTGATCCAGTTGTCTCCACAAGTACAGACATCCTATGTACCAGTGGACAATAGAACAATTACACAGACAATATGACTACTATAAATTGATGTATCCTCTATTGTAACAACTAGTGGTGTGGGTTTTATTATTTAGAGTACAAAACGTGTAATAGCTTTAAGTTTATCCTCATAGCTATAAACTAGGTAAATCTGTATCAATCAACTATCATTCCGCCAATGATAGTTGTAATTCTTTGTGATTCAATCAATAAAGAATAAACCGTTGAAAATTACCTGTGACTCTATTTAATTTACTTGCTTGAATACTAAACTGTGTCTTAACTGTCATAACCTGGATTTTTCCATGATTATATATTATATGAGATTAATATTTATATGAATAAATGTTTCCAACATGTTAAGAAATCAAACTTGTCAAAACTTGATTAATTGAAACGGTTTTTATGTAAACGTTTGACCACCCAGTTTGTCCGATGATTCACGAACGTTATAACTTGTATATGACATGATAATATATATATGGAGATATATATATATGTTTAACATTATGAAATGATATTTAATTATCTCATTATGTATATTAACAACAAACTATATACATAAAACAAGACTAATAACTTAAGGAATTCAAAATGATATCTATATGTAACGATTATCGTTGTAATAACGTCTTAATATTTATATATCATATTAAGATATATTAACACACTATGTTATCATGATAACATAACAATTTAACATCTCATTAGATATAATAATAATGGGATTAATTACATTTAACGAGATCATTAACTTAAGGTTTCAAAACAACGCATGCATGTAACGACTAACGTTTATTTAACGAATTAATTAAAATGTATATATAAGTAGTGTATTAAAATGTATTAATACAATTTTGAAGGACTTCAAGACATATATCAAAATACTTTTACTTAACAAAATTGGTTACAATTGCATTCTCATACATTTTCATCAAAGAATTCTACTCGTATTCGTTCGATATTCATACTCGTATAATACCCAGCTTCTAAATGTATATACTATTGGTATATACACTCAATGATCAGCTCCTTAGCAGCCTTAATGAGTTACCAAACATGTGGGAACCATCATTT
The DNA here is from genome assembly GCF_046630445.1 of Rutidosis leptorrhynchoides. Classification (NCBI taxonomy): domain Eukaryota; kingdom Viridiplantae; phylum Streptophyta; class Magnoliopsida; order Asterales; family Asteraceae; genus Rutidosis; species Rutidosis leptorrhynchoides. Next base: position 201,987,393 of record NC_092342.1, on the reverse strand, counting down.
AGCAACTAGCATGAATGATTACACTAAAAATCATAATAATGTGACCATATATGGACACCATGGTTCACGTTTTCTTCACTCACACAGACACTTGCATTTTTCAATTTTCTTTCATCCATTTGATCTCTCTTTTGTTCCATGATTATGTTCTAAGTGTATTTCATCATATTCATCAAAAACTACATCAATATAGCTCATAAATCCAACCTTTGATCAACCTATAAAACAACTACTCAAGAACACATCAAGAACACTTTCAAGTTTGCAAGATTACTTCCAGGCTTTCAAATCCATTCCAAGTAATCATATAAGATCAAGAAACCTTTGTTATTTACAGTAGGTTATCTTTCTTATTCAAGGTAATATTCATATTCAAACTTTGATTTAATTTCTATAACTATAACAATCTTAATTCGAGTAGTAATCTTACTTGAAATTGTTTTCGTGTCATGATTCTACTTCAAGCACTTCCAAGCCATCAAAGATCCATTCAAGCTCAAGATTATTTCTTGTCTTTTCTAGTAGGTTTACCTACTATACTTGAGGTAGTAATGATGTTCATAACATCGTTTGATTCATATTTATATAACTATCTTATTCGAAGAATATAACTTGTAATCACTAGAACATAGTTTAGTTAATTCTAAACTTGTTCGCAAATAAAGTTAATCCTTCTAAATTGACTCTTAAAAACAACCTAACACATGTTTTATATCTATATGATATGCTAACTTAATGATTTAAAACTTAAAAACATGAAGAACACCGTAAAACCGGTCATACGCCGTTGTAGTAAAACCGGGGGCTGTTTTGGGTTGGAAAAATAAAAACTATCTTAATCTTTGAATTTAAAGTTTATTTTCTGGAAAAATGATATTTCATATGAACATGATACTATATCCAAAAATCATGGTTTAAGACAAAGTAAAAGTATGTTTTTCAAAATGGTCATCAAGATGTCGTTCTTTCGACGAAAATGACTACCTCTTTCAAAAACAACTTGTAACCTGTTACTCAGACTACAAACCTATACTTTTTTTGTTTATATTATTAAATTTCAGTTCGATACGAAACCAATGCAATTTGATTCACTCAAAATGGATTTATAATGAAAAAATTATGGGTAAAACAAAATTGGATGGAATTACAAGTTTTAGCTACGAAAATTTTTATAACAAATTTATACTAACCATATCCTAGCTAACTTATCCTATATCCTACATGTATTTATACATGTGTTGATCCCTTATTAGTAGAAATGCAAATTATAATAGCCGGGGTTAATTCTACGACAATATATTATAGTCTTAATAAAAATCGTAAGACACTATATATATATATATATATATATATATATATATATATATATATATATATATATATATATATATATATATATATATATATATATATATATATATATATATATATGTGACTTGATATCCATAGACATGTATACAATGTTTTGGCATATCATGTTGACATCATCTATATATATTATTTTGAATAACCCATAAGACACTATATGCGGTAATGCTCGAGTTAGCATATAATGGGTTGAGGTTGATTCTAAAATAATATATATACCATGGGTTGTGATCGAGTCTGAGACATGTATACAATGGGTCGTGGGGTGATTCAGACAATATATATATTATGTGTCTTAATTATATTAAGACAATATATAATAGTGTTAGTTAATTCTAACACGATATACATATTTATATATATATATATATATATATATATATATATATATATATATATATATATATATATATATATATATATATATATATATATATATATATATATATATATATATATATATATATATATATATATATATAATTGGATTATTATGGACTACTAATTGTGGACTATTAACGTTGGACTGTTAACTTGACAACTTAGTACGTTAAAACGTAAATAAAAATTGATATGAATATATTTCCATCATAGTTTGATATATATGTATATATTTGTTATAGGTTCGTGAATCAACCCGTGGCCAAGTCTTTTTCTGACGAAGTAAAAATCTGTGAAAGTGAGTTATAGTCCCATTTTTACTATCGAATATTTTTAGGATTAGAATACATGCGGTTTTATAAATGTTTTACAAAATAGGCACAAGTACTTGAAACTACATTATATGGTTGGATTATTATACCAGATATCACCCTTTTTAGTCTGGTAATCTAAGAATTAGGGAACAGAAACCCTAATTGACGCGAATCCTAAAGATAGATCTATTGCGCCTAACAAACCCCATTCGGGTTACGGATGCTTTAGTACTTCGATTTTATCTTGTCCGATGAGAGTCCCGAAATGATGGGGATATTCTAGATGCATTTTGTTAATGTTGGTTACCAGGTGTTCACCATATGAATGATAGGTTATGTGTATCATGTTTTGTACACGGGCTACGTGTGCGGTTAAATATTTGAAATCTTGTGGCATATTATTATTACGATTTATGATATAGGTTAAACCTATAACTCACCAACATTTTTGTTGATGTTTAAAGCATGTTTATTCTCAGGTGATTATTAAGAGCTTCCGATGTTGCATGCTAAATAAAGACAAGATTTGGAGTCAGCATGCTTGTATAATATTGTTTAAAAACTGCATTCGAGAACTTGTTTTAATGTAACATATTATTATTGTAAACCATTATGTAATGGTCGTGTGTAAACGATATATTTTAGATTATCATTTCCTGATAATCTATGTTATGTTTTTTTCTAAACCATTGTCGATAAAATAAAGGTTATGGTATGTTTTAAAAACGAATATAGTCTTTGAAAAATGTCTCATATAGAGGTCAAAACCTCGCAATGAAACCAATTAATATGAAACATTTATAATCGATATAAACGGGGCATTTCAGTTGGTATCAGAGCGTTGGTCTTAGAGAACAAGAAATTGGCATTAGTGTGTCTAACCGAGTTTGTTAGGATACATTAGTGAGTCTGGACTTCGACCGTGTCTGTTTTAAAAACGATTGCTTAATACTTTTGTTGGAAACTATATATTTTTAACATGTAAATATAGTGTGCTATATTAATCTCTTAACGTGCTTACTATTGTGTATTAGATGTCTACTTCTAGTACCAATCCCATCGACTCACCTAATAACAATGATGAGTCGGATACATTTTGGGATGATTCACAAATTCCGAAAGAAGAAGAAGAACCGGAAGAAGAAGAACCGGAAGAAGAAGATCCGGAAGAAGAAGATCCGGAGGAGGAAGTGTTAAAAATCAAAGAAAAACAGTTAAATAAAAGAAAATCTTCAACCAATGGACCAAAGTTAAAAATGGTCGATGGTGTCTCCGCTGAGGAGGAAAAATATTAGGAAAATTACCAATTTTTTGATGAATCGGATCCCGATGAGGATTCCGATGAAGTAATAGAAATTACCGCGGCCCAATTTAATAAAGAAAAAGAAAACAATAAGAGAAAAGCTATCAAAATAGAGAAACCTGATCCCAAACCCGATGAACTATATGTTAACATGAAATACCCTGACGGAATATACTGTGAACACCCGTATTTCATAAACTTTAACTAAAGCCCGGGAACATCTAAGGGACCATATTTTTCCAAACCATTTGTGAAAAGGACTCCTCGTATGAGTACTGGCCCGTTTATCCCTAGGAAATTAGCAAAACGAACCGAGTCCGAGGAAGATGAAGCAAACAAGTCTGAATAAAAGAGTTGAAGTCATTTACTCTTACCATGTCTTGTAATATATGTCTGATAACGTGCTTGTACTTTTATGCTATATGTAAAATAGCGGTATGGTATGATTGTAAAATATTGTATCAAAAGTTTAAGCGTGAAATATTAATGAATTAAGTTTTTCATGATAGAATATTATTTCGATAGTAGTAGTTAATTTTGCGCTAGCTATTAAGTATGAACTTTAACGGGTAGGTACTACCCGAATTAAAATTATAAAACGCTAATATGGAGAAAAGGCTTTTATAAATAAGTTCATATTATGCTACGAAATACTATTGACTACTCCTAATATTCTATATGATTAACTTAACTCTTTTGGCTATTTTTGAAGGAAATGGCACCAACGACTTGACAAAACTTGAATATGAGCGAGGAAGAATTTCGTACTTTTCTCGCAGCGAACATAGCCGCAGTACAGGCTGCAATGCAAAATAACAATAATTCAGGGTCCAGCAGTGGAACAAATTCTGCAAGAAATCGTGTAGGATGCTCCAACAAGGAATTTACTGCCTGTAAACCCCTTGAGTTCGATGGAACTGAAGGACCAATCGGATTAAAACGGTGGACTGAGAAAGTCGAATCTGTGTTTGCCTTAAGTAAATGTACTGAAGAAGACAGGGTAAAGTACGCTACGCATACCTTCACAGGTACTGCATTAACATGGTGGAACACCTATCTCGAGCAGGTAGGAAAAGATGCTGCTTACACACTATCGTGGTCAGCATTTAAACACATGATGAATGAGCAGTACCGTCCCAGAAATGAGGTCAATAAGCTCAAGGTAGAGCTTAGAGGATTACGAACACAAGGATTCGATATTACCACATACGAACGATGATTCACCGAGTTGTGCCTATTATGTCCAAGAGTGTCCGAAGATGAAGAAGAGCAGATCGATGCATTTGTGAAAGGGTTACCAGAGAGGATTCAGGAGGATGTGAGTTCAAGCACGCCTACATCAATGCAAAAGGCAAGTGGAATGGCTCACAAACGCATAAACCATATTGATGGAAGGATTAAAGAGCAAGCGGCCGAGGAGGCCAAAATGAAACAAGTCAAGAGAAAGTGGGAAGTAAACAGTGACAAGGGTCACCAATACAACAACAACAACAACAACAACAATCACAACCATAATCATAACAACAATAACAACAACCGCAACATCAATCGCAAAAACAACAATCGCAATCCCAACAACAACTATAATAACAACCAAAACAATTACAACAACCGTCCCAACAACAATAACAATCGCAACAACAACCATTTCAATAACAACAATGGCATCAAAAACCAGAAAATTCCGTGCAAAAGGTGTGAAGGATACCATCCGACAACTTACTGTTCGGTATCATGTATCAAGTGTAATAGAAAGGGACATGGTGCTACAAAGTGTGAAGTTTACGAACCAGGGGTTAAAGGAACAAAAAATGCCGACATTACTTATTTTGGATGCGGGAAGAAGGCTCATTACAAAAGTATGTGTCCAAACCAGGGGAATAATAATGGTCAAAGCCATGGAAGAGTCTTTAATATTAAAGCGGCTGAAGCGCAGGAAGACCCGGAGCTTGTTACGGGTACATTTCTTATTGATAAAAAACCTGCTTATGTTTTATTTGATTTAGGTGAGAATAGAAGCTATATGAATAGAGATTTCTGTGTTAAATTAAGTTGTCCATTAATGCCTTTGGATAATAAGTTTTTACTCGAACTAGCGAACGATAAATTAATTAAAGCCGATAATATATGCCGGAATCAAAAAATTAAACTGGTCGGTGAAACGTTTAAGATCAACTTAATACCAGTAGAGTTAGGGAGTTTTGATATGATAATCAGCATGGATTGGTTGAAAAAGGAGAGAGCAGAGGTTATTTGTTACAAGAATGCGATTCGTATTCTGCACAAAAAGGGAAAACCCTTAATGGTGTACGGAGAAAAGAGCAACGCGAAGTTAAATCTTATTAGTAGCTTAGAGGCGCAAAAGCTAATAAGAAAAGGTTGCTATGCCGTTCTTGCACACGTCGAGAAAAAATCAATTATAAAGAAAAGAACATCAATGATGTTCCTGTCGCAGAAGAATTTCCTGATGTATTTCCAAAAGAATTACCTGGACTACCTCCACACCGATCCGTTAAATTCCAAATAAGTCTTGTACCCGGAGCTGCACCGATAGCTCATGATCCATACAGACTCGCACCCAGTGAAATGAAGGAATTACAAAGTCAATTACAGGAACTTTTGGAGCGTGGTTTAATTCGACCAAGTACATCACCATGGGGATCTCCTGTTTTGTTTGTCAAAAAGAAGGATGGTACATTCAGGTCGTGTATCGATTACCGAGAGTTGAACAAACTTACCATCAAGAATCGTTATCCACTACCGAGAATCGATGACTTATTTGATCAACTGCAATGTTCGTCAGTTTATTCGAAGATCGATTTATGTTCTGGTTATCATCAAATGTGGGTAAAGGAAGATGATATTCCAAAGACCGCTTTTAGAACGCGTTACGGTCATTATGAATTTATGGTTATGCCATTTGGTTTGACTAACGTGTCAGCCGAGTTCATGGATCTCATGAACCGAGTGTGTGGACCATATCTTGACAACTTTGTCATTGTTTTCATTGATGACATACTTATTTAATCTAAGAATGACCAAGAGCACGGAGAACATTTGAGAATGGTTCTAGAATTATTGAGGAAGGAAAAACTGTACGCTAAGTTTTCAAAGTATGCATTTTGGTTGAAAGAAGTTCAATTCCTCGGTCACATAGTGAGCAAAGAAGGTATCCAGGTTGATCCGACAAAGATTGAAACCGTGGAAAAGTGGGAAACCCCGAAAACTCCGACGCAGATACGCCAATTTTTAGGATTGGCTGGTTACTATAGAAGATTCATCCAAGATTTTTTTCAAAATAGCATAACCCTTGGCTGCATTAACGCATAAAGGGAAGAAATTTGAATGGAAGGATGAGCAAGAAAAAACGTTTCAATTGTTGAAGAAAAGGTTAACTACGGCACCTATATTGTCATTGCCTGAAGGGAATGATGATTTTGTGATTTATTGTGACGCTTCAAAGCAAGGTCTCGGTTGTGTATTAATGCAACGAAAGAAGGTAATTGCTTATGCGTCTAGACAATTAAAGATTCACGAACAGAATTATACGACTCATGATTTGTAATTGGGCGCTGTTGTTTTTGCATTAAAAATGTGGAGGCACTACTTATATGGGGTCAAATGTATTATATATACCGACCACAAAAGTCTACAACATATATTTAATCAAAAACAACTAAACATGAGGCAGCGTAGGTGGATTGAACTGTTAAATGATTACGACTTCGAGATTCGTTACCACCCAGGAAAGGCAAATGTGGTAGCCGACGCTTTAAGTAGAAAGGATAGGGAACCTATTCGAGTAAAAGCTATGAATATAATTATCCATACTAATCTTACTACTCGAATAAAGGAGGCGCAACAAGGAGTTTTGAAAGAAGGGAATTTGAAGAATGAAATACCCAAAGGATCGGAGAAACATCGTCATATTCAGGAAGACGGAACCCGGTATATGGCTGAAAGAATTTGGGTACCAAAGTTTGGAGATACGAGAGAAATGATACTTAGGGAAGCACATAAAACTAGATATTCAATACATCCCAGAGCGGGAAAAATGTACCAAGATCTCAAGAAACATTTTTGGTGGCCGGGTATGAAAGCCGATGTTGCCACATACGTAGGGGAATGTTTGACTTGTTCTAAAAGTCAAAGATGAACATCAGAAACCATCATGTCTACTTCAACAACCCAAAATCCCGGAATAGAGGAAAACATTACCATGGATTTCATTACTAAATTGCCAAGGACTGCAAGTGGTTATGATACAATTTGGGTAATAGTCGATCGTCTTACCAAATCAACACACTTCCTACCAATGAGAGAAGATGACAAAATAGAGAAGTTAGCAAGACTATACTTGAAGGAAGTCATCTCCAGACATGGAATACCAATCTCTATTATCTCTGATAGGAATGGCAAATTTGTTTCAAGTTTTGCCAGACGCTATAACAAGCATTGGGGACTCGTCTAGACATGAGTACTGCCTATCATCCACAAACTGATGGCCAAAGTGAAAGAATGATGCAGAGACTTGAAGACATGCTATGATCATGTGTTATTGACTTTGGAAATGGTTGGGATTGACATCTACCATTAGCAGAGTTTTCCTACAACAATAGCTACCACTCGAGTATTGATGCGGCACCGTTCTAGGCACTTTACGGTAGAAAGTGTAGGTCTCTTATTTGTTGGAGTGAGGTAGGGGGATAAACAATTTACGGATCTAGAAATTATCCAAGAAACTACCGAGAAAATCATTCAAATTCAACAATGGTTGAAAACCACCCAGAATCGGCAAAAGAGCTACGCGGACATTAGAAGAAAAGATTTAGAATTTGAAATTGGTGACATGGTCATGCTTAAGGTATCACCTTGGAAAGGCATTTTTTGATTTAGTAAATGGGAAAAACTAAACCCGAGATACATTGGACCATTCAAGATTATTGATCGTGTCGGACCGATAGCTTATCGACTTGAATTACCGCAACAATTAGCCGGCGTACATAATACCTTCCACGTCTCGAATTTTAAAAAATGCTTAGCTAAAAAAGATCTCACAATTCCTTTAGATGAAATTAAGATCAACGAAAAACTACAATTCATTGAAGAACCCGTCGAAATAATGGATCGTGAGGTTAAAGGACTTAAGCAAAACAAAATATCAATCGTTAAGGTTCGATGGAATGCTCGTAGAGGACCCGAGTTCACCTAGGAGCATGAATATCAGATGAAGCAGAAATACCCGTACTTATTTCTAGAAGAAGAGACAACACCTACAACAGCTTAAAATTTCGGGACGAAATTTATTTAACGGGTAGGTACTATCATAACCCGGATTTTTCCATGATTATATATTATATGAGATTAATATTTATATGAATAAATGTTTCCAACATGTTAAGAAATCAAACTTGTCAAGACTTGATTAATTGAAACGGTTTTTATGTAAACGTTTGACCACCCAGTTTGTCCGATGATTCACGAACGTTATAACTTGTATATGACATGATAATATATATATGTGAAGGTTTTTCGTATGCCCGAGAGACATACTAGATTAATGTGGCTAATGTATTATGATCCAAGTCGGGTCATACCCAATAACAAGCTAACTGACACCTTATATGTATTCAATTTTGACGATTGGATCGTTGAATAAATACGCGACACTTAGATTTTAGAAAATTGGATTTCTAAAATATTATCACTTGAGTCAAGTTATTTGGTTAATTTATTTCTTAAGGAATTATTTATTTATGGGGTTAAATAAATACTTTGTGTTACATTTTGTATATGATTTATAAAAATGTACAAGTAACATGACATAACAAGATATGTTTTATAAAAAAATCACCATTTTAAAATTCCCTAGAGGGGTAGACGGTTTTGGGGGTCTCCAAGACTCCACCCATGCTTGTTTTCTTGTGTTTTTCAATTACACACTTCCTAAGAAAAGATGCTAATGTTTTAACCAATGTTTTGACTCAAGGAAGGGACTAAGCTTTTAAAACTCTCTTGTTCTTCATACAAGGCCTGCTGGCCGTGAGCTTTGTGAGGAGAGGAAGAGGTTTTGCTTGCTAAATCTAGGTAATTAAGTGTCTTAAATCCTAACTCTTTCAAAGGTAATGTTGGTGCAAAAGGGCTTGTGGGTATTACACTCTTGAGGCTTCAAGTTAGAAGCTCATTTTGCATCATCTTCATCAACATTCTGCTGTCCAAATTCAGCTCATTTCTCAGCTTGAGGAGGTATAATCTTTCTTCCTTTCTTGTTAATTAGTAAGCATTATTTCACAACTTGATCCAAGACGGGATTTAGCTTTAATTGGTTTAATGATAACAAGTAAAATTGGTATTTTCACGCTTTCGTTTTATAATGATTCTTAAATGGTTTTAAGAGTTTCAAACTTGTTAAATCCCAACAATGGTATCTAGAGCCGAGGTTGTTGAAATATGCTTCGTAATGTTGTTTTAAACCCACTATATTTGCAATCTATGAACATGCATGAATGTAGATTGTAAAAATCAATGGGTTTGGGTGGGTTTATGTGTTAGGCCGAATTGTTTGGGTTCCAAAAGTGGGTTTTGGGCTCTTTCATTTGGTCATATTTGGTTGCATGTTCATGTTCACAATCATAGCCTTGACCTTGTGTTGAATGCATGTTATGGTTGTATGTTTGGTTAATTTGTAATATTCATTTGGTATGTAATATTAATTCATTCAATTGGATGTAATATTTATTTTGGCTATGTAATTTGTTTTACATTTGGTATGTAAAATAGAATAGGTTGTATTTTCATTTTCTAGATAAAAATGTATTAGGATACACATTTTGTAAAATGAAGATACAAGATGATGAAGACTTAAAGAACACAAGGAACATATGGATGCAAGGTTAAGTGGGAGACTTGAAATCTCCTACTTTGTACTATTACCCCTTAACCCGGTGACATTTGTTTTCGGCTAAACAAATGTCCACCTAAATGGCTAGATTGTGAACATACTTGTTTTGCATGTGTGGTTGTTTGTTTGTTTATTGTATTGTATATTTGGTTGATACAATTAATCACAAGATAACAACAAGCAAAACGACAATTTAATTGGTTAAATTAGACGTATTGATAACATGCAAGACGACAATTTAATTGGTTAAATTAAAAGCAACTAAAGACCTTAATAAATGGTTATTAAGAACAAGAAAAGGATCACATATATATAAAATGGTTTATATCAAGTAATTGGCAAATTACAAGACTTGAAAATGGATTTCAAATGAACCATACACTAAATGCATGTTGGTGTATGGCATAAATGTTTTCTTAAACTAGAATTAACGAAAACTTAAAATCCCTTAATCGACAAGGTAAACAAGTTTAACGCCATCCTTTTGTGGAAACACTTAAAAATATTAGGGAACTCTTAATGGGATAAAGGTCACCTAACCGTTATGAGCAAACTAATATGATTGAGGTGAATTTCGCACACTTGTGGGATAAAGGTCACCTAACCACTAGTATGTTGAATTTACACGTTAGCACAAGTAGGACGACTTGATTTGTGAATCATGAACTTAGGGTCACCGAAGCATGATGAACAAATAGGCGTTGATGGGATAATATGCCATGCAAAAGGATTGCATGATCCCATAACTTAGAAGTTGCAAAAGGATTGCAATTGTCATATAATGACTACCTAGCTGAATCGAATAACGGGATAAAGGTCACCTAACTGAAATTTGATTTACCGTTGGATTCTAATATTTAATAAGTCAATTAATATTTAAAGGGTATTGTTTGTTAAATATAAAATACAATACTTAAATGAACTTTGTTAATTTTGTAGATGGCCACCAATAACAACAACATGAAAAATGCACCACTTAACCTAAACAACCTATCGTTAAGGTCTCTCCTCGAGAAAGACAAACTCAACCATACGAACTTTATGGATTGGTTCCGTAATCTTAGGATTGTCCTCAAACTTGAGGATAAAGCGTATGTGTTGGAGGACCCTATTCCCGACCAACCGGATGAGGAAGATCTAGAGGGCATGGCTTATTATGACAAGTATTGTGCCGATTCGGTGCAAGTCGCTTGCCTAATGCTTGGCACTATGATACCCGAACTCCAAAAGGATTTCGAACATCATAGTGCATATGACATGATTACGCAATTGAAGGAGATGTTCCTTCAACAAGCACGTGTCGAGCGCTTCGAAACGGTTCGAGCACTACATGCATGTCGTATGGATGACACCCAATCCGTATCCTCTTATGTCCTCAAAATGAAAAGCCTCATTGATCGCGCAAACCGTCTTAACCTCAACATATCTAATGAGCTAGCCACCGATCTTATCCTAAACTCCTTGTCAAAGAGGTTTGACCAATTTGTAATTAATTACAATATGAATGGGATGGATAAGACCATTGGCGAACTTCATGGCATGCTCAGGACGGCGGAAACTAGCATGGGTAAGAGGACTTCACCCGTGCTAATGATCAATGATGGTGGGTCCAAAGGTAACAACACCTCTAAGCCAAAGGCGGCTAAAAGGAAAGGACCCGCCCATCAAGGCAAGGGAAAGGGGAGGATGGTTACCCCAACCAAAACCAAGAACAAGAAGCAAAAGGTTGCCGGACAAGCAAACCCCAAGGAAGACCCGTGCTTCGGTTGCGGTGAAATGGGTCACTGGAAACGCAACTGCCCGGTCTACCTTAAGGAGTTGAAGGAAAAGAGGGTGCAGGGTAAACCTCAGGTAATGTATATATGGTATACATTGAGCTTAGTATTACTTCTTCTAATACATGGGTATTAGACACAGGATGTGGAACTCATATTTGCAATTCTTTGCAGGGGTTCAAAAGAAGTGATCAAGATGCAGGAACAACAAGTCTCTTCATGGGAAATGGAGCAAGGGTGCAAGTGAAGGCTCAAGGAGACTTTGTATTAAAGCTTCCAAGTGGTTTGGAACTTATTTTGAACAATGTTTTGTATGCACCGGATTTATGTCGAAACATTATTTCAGTTTCCCGTTTAAAACAATGTGGTTTTTATCTTAATTTTGTTAATGATGATATCCACGTTTATTTAGATAATGTGTTCTATTTTAAGGCTTCGCCTTCGAATGGTATTTATGAATTGGTTCATGATGACACATCATACAATAGCTCAATATACCATGCAAACACCAAGAAACTCAAAAGGGATTTGAGTGATTCCTACTTATGGCATTGTCGCCTTGGTCACATAAACAAGAATCAAATGCATACACTTCAAAAGAATGGACTTTTGAAATCAAATGAACTAGACTCATTTGATGTATGTGAATCTTGTTTACAAGGCAAAATGACTAAAGCACCTTTCAAAGCGACCTATGAAAGGGCTAAAGATTTATTGGGATTAATACATTCGGATGTATGTGGACCCTTTAAACCCATGACTAGGAATGGTGAAAGATACTTTTTTACTTTCATTGATGACTTTAGTCATTTCGGATATGTCTACTTATTAAGACACAAGGACGAAACCTTTGAAGCATTCAAAGAATATCAAAACGAAGTACAAAATCAACTCAACAAGACAATAAAGGTACTTCGTACCGATAGAGGAGGTGAATACCTAAGTGATGCTTTCCAAGATCATCTTGGAAGTTATGGGATTATCTCGCAACTTACTCCACCCGGGACACCATAGCTTAATGGTGTATCCGAAAGGAGGAACCGAACCCTAATGGATATGGTTCGATCTATGATGGCTAGAAGCTCGTTACCTCTATCATTCTGGGGTTACTGTCTATGCTCAGCGGCTCGTATTTTAAATATGGCCCCAACCAAGAAAGTGGAACGAACACCTCATGAGATGTGGTTTGGAAAACCTCCATCTCTATCATACTTAAAGGTATGGGGATGTGAAGCTTATCCTAAGCGTTACGTCCCTAATAAGTTGAATGCTCGATCCACGAAGTGTATCTTCATAGGATATCCCAAGGATGATATGGGATACTATTTCTATGATCCTTCCGAGCAGAATGTATTTGTTGCTCGGAAGGCTGAATTCCTTGAAACTAAGTTCCTAATGGAAGGCAAAAGTGAAAGGAAGATAGATCTTGAAGAGGTTCAAGATCAAGTAGATGATACACAATTGGCTGACACTAGCACTCAACATGAAAATGTTGAAAGTGATCAGATGGATGATCAAAATACACAAGACGTTTGCAGATCTGGTAGGATTAGTAATCCTCCTGAGAGATATGGGTTTCTCATGGATGGTTGCTATGTGGTTGATTTGGATGAACCAATAAATTACCAAGATGCTTTATCAAGGATTGATAAAGATAAATGGCAGGAAGCCATGAACGCTGAGATGCAATCCATGTATGACAACCAAGTTTGGGAACTTGTTGCGCAACCTCCTGGCTCTAGGCTAGTTGATTGTAAATGGCTGTTCAAAATGAAAACCGACATACATGGAAACTTGGATACATATAAAGCTAGACTTGTAGCAAAAGGTTTCACTCAAACTCAAGGGGTTGACTATGATGAAACTTTTTCGCCTGTGGCGATGCTAAAGTCTATTAGGATATTACTTGCCATTGCTGCTCATTATGATTATGAAATATGGCAGATGGATGTCAAGACCGCTTTCCTAAACGAACATCTTGAGGAAGATGTCTATATGGTTCAGCCTAAGGGTTTTGTTGATCCGAAATATCCTAAAAAGGTATGCAAGTTAAAGAAGTCAATCTATGGATTGAAACAAGCGTCTAAAATGTGGAATCATCGTTTTAATGAGGAGGCTAAGAAATTTGGCTTCATTAAAAATGGTGATGAAGCTTGTGTATACAAGAAGGCTAGTGGGAGCACTATCATGTTCCTTGTACTATATGTGGATGATATATTGTTATTTGGAAATGATATTCCGGCAATGCAAGGTGTTAAAACTTGGTTAAGCAAATGCTTCTCCATTAAGGATCTTGGAGAAGCACAATACGTTTTGGGGATTGGGATCTACAGGGATAGATCCAAGAAACTGATAGGTTTAAATCAAAGTGCATACATTGAAAAGATCTTGAAAAGGTTCAAGATGGAGAACTCTAAGAAAGGTTTGGTACCTATTCAAAAGGGAACACTTCTCAGTTCATCTCAGTGCCCCACCACGAAAGATGAACATGAGAGAATGAAGAAAGTCCCATATGCTTCTGCCATTGGGTCAATCATGTATGCAATGATATGCACTAGACCGGATGTGTCATGCGCTCTTAGCCTAACAAGTAGATACCAGAATAACCCAGGAAACAGTCATTGAATTGCTGTTAAAAGTATATTGAAATACCTTAGGAGGACTAAGGATATGTTTCTGATATATGGGTCTGGTGAGGAGGAACTCGCTGTAAAAGGTTACGTGGACGCGAGTTTCCAAACTGATCGTGATGATTCTCGATCACAATCCGGTTATGTCTTCACATTAAATGGAGGTGCGGTCTCTTGGAAGAGTTCAAAACAGGATGTTGTTGCATTATCCACTACAGAGTCAGAGTACATTGCCGCCTCATTGGCAGCTCAGGAAGCTGCATGGATGAAGAAATTCATCGACGACTTAGGAGTGGTCCCTACCATTCAAGACCCTCTTGAGATCTTTTGTGACAACGAAGGTGCGATTGCTCAAATCAAGGAACCTCGTGCTCACCAAAAGACCCATCACATTGAGCGGAGATTCAACTACATAAGGGATGAAGTTGAAAAAGGAAAGATATGTATTCGCAAAGTTCACACAGATCTGAATATAGCGGATCCACTCACGAAGCTCTTATTGGATCAAAACATGCAGGACATGTTTGTGCATTAGGGCTTCGATATTCTAGTGATTGGTCATGATCTGTTTTGAGTATTGTAACGGAACGAAATTGTTCACACTCACTAATATAATTATGGTACTAATTTATTTTGAGTCATGTTCCTATGTTGCATATTTTATCCATGAATAAGTAATTATTCTAAATTCCGTAGTCGATCACATTCGTGGGAACAAGTGTGAGGTTTAGACTATTATGAACTTGGATTGGTATACATTCAAGTGATGAATGTGGGGCAAGGTTGCAACCAAGGTTCATAAATATTTGTGGGATACAAATATTGGAAGACCCGCCCTCAAGATTTACTAAATGGAGCCTTTGTGGTTGATCACATGTAATCTTGAGTAAAGGCGAATATCATTGTATCCTCTGACCTGAGATACATATTGGGTTAGGATATTTACCGAGTATCGTGCCTTGATTCTTTCCTTCGCTATTCTGAAATATGGTAGTTCACAAGGAAGAGCTCAGGCATAATGCAAGGTACATATCTAGGACGTATGTAGTCAAGATGGAATTTGTCCCTCTTATTCGTTGAGAGTCAGATGTCTAAGGCCTGATAAAGTTAAATCTAAAAGAGAGTGATCATTCTGTATCTCTTAGATTTAACATGACATCTAGGACGAAAGGATATTATGAAAGATTCACCTATTCATATTCGAGATGGAAACTCGAAAGGGATGATGTTATTGAATGGCACAAAGTCATAACATAATGGGGGTGATGGACGGTCGTTAGGTGGTATCCATCACTTGCATTAATTTCTTATGTTTCTCGTGCAAGTGGGAGATTGAAGGTTTTTCGTATGCCCGAGAGACATACTAAATTAATGTGGCTAATGTGTTATGATCCAAGTCGGGTCATACCCAATAACAAGCTAACCGACACCTTATATGTATTCAATTTTGACGATTGGATCGTTGAATAAATACGCGACACTTAGATTTTAGAAAATTGGATTTCTAAAATATTATCACTTGAGTCAAGTTATTTGGTTAATTTATTTCTTAAGGAATTATTTATTTCTGGGGTTAAATAAATACTTTGTGTTACATTTTGTATATGATTTATAAAAATGTACAAGTAACATGACATAACAAGATATGTTTTATAAAAAAATCACCATTTTAAAATTCCCTAGAGGGGTGGACGGTTTTGGGGGTCTCCAAGACTCCACCCATGCTTGTTTTCTTGTGTTTTTCAATTACACACTTCCTAAGAAAAGATGCTAATGTTTTAACCAATGTTTTGACTCAAGGAAGGGACTAAGCTTTTAAAACTCTCTTGTTCTTCATACAAGGCCTGCTGGCCGTGAGCTTTGTGAGGAGAGGAAGAGGTTTTGCTTGCTAAATCTAGGTAATTAAGTGTCTTAAATCCTAACTCTTTCAAAGGTAGTGTTGGTGCAAAAGGGCTTGTGGGTATTACACTCTTGTGGCTTCAAGTTAGAAGCTCATTTTGCATCATCTTCATCAACATTCTGCTGTCCAAATTCAGCTCATTTCTCAGCTTGAGGAGGTATAATCTTTCTTCCTTTCTTGTTAATTAGTAAGCATTATTTCACAACTTGATCCAAGACGGTATTTAGCTTTAATTGGTTTAATGATAACAAGTAAAATTGGTATTTTCACGCTTTCGTTTTATAATGATTCTTAAATGGTTTTAAGAGTTTCAAACTTGTTAAATCCCAACAATATGGACATATATATATGTTTAACATGATGAAATGATATTTAAGTATCTCATTATGTATATTAACAACAAACTGTATACATAAACAAGACTACTAACTTAAGGAATTCAAAACGATATCTATATATAACGATTATCGTTGTAATAACGTCTTAATATTTATATATCATATTCAGATATATTAACACACTATGTTATCATGATAACATAAAAATTTAACATCTCATTAGATATAATAATAATTGTATTAATTACATTTAACGAGATCGTTAACTTAAGGTTTCAAAACAATGTATATATATATATATATTTTTTATATATGTATATATAAGTAGTGTATTAAGATATATTAATACATTTTTGAAGGACTTCAAGACATATATCAAAATACTTGTACTTAAGAAAATTGGTTACAATTGCATTCTCATACATTTTAATCAAAGAATTCTACTCGTATTTGTTCGGTATTCGTACTCGTATAATACCTAGCTTCTAAATGTATATACTATTGGTATATATACTCAATGATCAGCTCCTTAACAGCCTTAACGAGTCATCAAACATGTGGGAACCATCATTTGGCAACTAGCATGAATGATTACACTAAAAATCAAAATAATGTGACCATATATGGACACCATGGTTCACGTTTTCTTCACTCACACACACACTTGCATTTTTCAATTTTCTTTCATCCATTTGAACTCTCTTTTGTTCTATGATTATGTTCTAAGTGTTCTTCATCATATTCATCAAAAACTACATCAATCTAGCCCATAAATTCAACCTTTGATCAACCTACAAAAGAACTACTCAAGAACACATCAAGAACACTTTCAAGTTTGCAAGATTACTTCCAAGCTTTCAAATCCATTCCAAGTAATCATCTTAAGATCAAGAAACCTTTATTATTTACAGTAGGTTATCTTTCTTATTCAAGGTAATATTCATATTCAAACTTTGATTCAATTTCTATAACTATAACTATCTTAATTCCAGTAGTAATCTTACTTAAAATTGTTTTCGTGTCATGATTCTACTTCAATAACTTTCAAGCCATCAAAGATTCATTCAAGCTCAAGATTATTTCTTGTATTTTCCAGTAGGTTTACCTACTATACTTTAGGTAGTAATGATGTTCATAACATCGTTCGATTCATACTTATATAACTATCTTATTCGAAGAATATAACTTGTAATCACTAGAACATAGTTTAGTTAATTCTAAACTTGTTTGCAAACAAAGTTAATCCTTATAACTTGACTCTTAAAAACAACCTAACACATATTTTATATCTATATGATATGCAAGCTTAATGATTTAAAACTTGGAAACACGAAGAACACCGTAAAACCGGACATACGCCGTTGTAGTAAAACCGGGGGCTGTTTTGGGTTGGAAAAATAAAAACTATCTTAATCTTTGAATTTAAAGTTTATTTTCTGGAAAAATGATATTTCATATGAACATGATACTATATCCAAAAATCATGGTTTAACACAAAGTAAAAGTATGTTTTTCAAAATGGTCATCAAGATGTCGTTCTATCGACAGAAATGACTACCTCTTTCAAAAACGACTTGTATTTGTGGACTACTAATTGTAGACTACTAACTTTGGACTGTTAACTTGACAACTTAATACGTTAAAACGTCAATAAAAATTAATATGAATATATTTCCATCATACTTTGATATATATGTATATATTTGTTATAGGTTCGTGAATCGACCAGTGGCGAAGTCTTTTTTCGATGAAGTAAAACTCTGTGAAAGTTAGTTATAGTCCCATTTTTACTATCGAATATTTTTTGGATGAGAATACATGCAGTTTTATAAATGTTTTACAAAATAGGTACAAGTACTTGAAACTACATTCTTTGGTTGGATTATTATACCGGATATCACCCTTTTTAGTCTGGTAATCTAAGAATTAGGGAACAGAAACCCTAATTGACGCGAATCCTAAAGATAGATCTATTGGGCCTAACAAACCTCATCCGGGTTATGGATGCTTTAGTACTTCGATTTTATCATGTCCGATGAGAGTCCCGGAATGATGGGGATATTCTAGATGCATTTTGTTAATGTCGGTTACCAGGTGTTCACCATATGAATGATTTTTATACACAAGTTATGTGTATCATGTTTTGTACACGGGTTACGTGTGCGGTTAAATATTTGAAATCTTTTGCCCTATTATTATTACGATTTATGATATAGGTTAAACCTATAACTCACCAATATTTTTGTTGATGTTTAAAGTATGTTTATTCTCAGGTAATTATTAAGAGCTTCCGCTGTTGCATGCTAAATAAATACAAGATTTGGAGTCAGCATGCTTGTATCATATTGTTTAAAAACTGTATTCGAGAACTTGTTTTAATGTAACATATTATTATTGTAAACCATTATGTAATGGTCGTGTCTAAACGATATATTTTAGATTATCATTTCTTGATAATCTATGTTATGTTTTTTTCTAAACCTTTATCGATAAACTAAAGGTTATGGTGTGTTTTAAAAACGAATGCAGTCTTTGAAAAACGTCTCATGTAGAGGTCAAAACCTCACAATGAAATCAATTAATATGAAATGTTTATAATCGATATGAATGGGGCATTTCAATAACTGTTAATTTAATTAAAAGAATTGTATTCACCCCCTCTACAATACTCCTGTTGTTTATCAAGGGACCAACAGAGTTAAAACATTCGATCCACTTTTTTCCATAATTTTGCACTCAAACCTGAAATCTATTTCAATCATAACGATTTTGGTATTGATCACAATCTATTCTTCGATTTTGAAGGAAGTACCGATCATATTCGGGTACATCAGTATAGTCCCAACTTGTCTCTGTCGGAGGCCCGATCCAATTTGCTCGCCATGGACACATAGCTGCCGTAAATAGTGACTTGTTTTGTCTCTAAAGACACATCAATAGTATATAAAATGCTTGCAACTCTCCTGTAATAATCGGGTATAATTTTAATGACTTGATAGTAGAATTACCATATTATGTTAAGTTAAATAACTATAATAATATGAAATATAATTAAGATGGTTACATAGCAATAAGTTGATAATAGTTGTAGCTTTTACATTAGTTGAGTTAATAATATTAGTTGTATGGCATGCATATAATATAATCGTACGTTTAAAACGAATAAAATTTATGTAACTGACAATTCGAATTAATTTGCCATGATTGGTGTCATTTACTCCACAAAGCTCACATGGTATTTCTTATTAAATAATAACGAATATACATATTCATTTAAGCATGAATCACTTACGGATAATAACATCACAAACACTTTCCGGTAAACAATAAACTAGAGATAAACCCAAAGAGGCGATTAGGGTGAATCGGGAACGAGAAGCTTTACATAATTTACGGTGCAAATTCGATCTCCTTTTAAAGGTACTTCTAATCCTAACTCAACCAATGATCTGTCAATAAATTTCGTTAATCATCGATGGTTCACAACTTTGATCAAAAACAACCGAAACCAACATGGTTAAACATCAATCTTATATTATAAGTTATGTTTTGCTGTGTATGTCTTAAAGGTCAAAGTTTTCATAAAATCCAATAGTTTAAATTTGATAAATCAGACTATATGAATGAAATGATGAAGATGATATGATTTTATGATTCTTATTTTTAGCCCCTGATTTTAATTTTAACGAATATGTTTTCATTGTAAATGGAAACTATATTGTATTGGTTAAATTAAAATAATTATATAATTACATTTACATTGTAAATGGCCTTACATTGTAAATGGCAACACCCACAATACGAATGAAATATGATTACATTTACGAGAGTTGAAATATTCATATATAACTATCCACATATTTTTATTGATGTGTTTATACGATAAGTAATGCGGTATGGGGACATCCAGAGAAGGGAAAATAAAACTAGGATAGTGTTATCGAGGTGTTAAGTTTAGTACATTGTATATGTAGACACTGTCAAGAATTTGGGAGGATCATGCCGATTAACGGATCTTTAGCTATTAATTCAGGTACGAATGTTTTATACTTTCTTTTAGCGTTATTTCAATCTTTGATATCTCGTTATCTCTTTCATTATGGGTTGTGCGTTTTGATTTTGCTTATTTGAGCTAAACTAAAATTTGAGATTTTATATTTGTGATAACTTTTTAGAAATGTGTTTACATTCACTTTTGAGAAATCTATTTTATGGAAACTTTTGACGAATGATTATTACGGAAATTCTTGAGAAAAGGTTTTGCGTAGAACATGATTTAATTATGAGAACCTTAGTTAAAGTGGTTTTGAGAAAACATTTTGTAAAATTAAATGATTCTGGAAAACTTTGTGAAGTTATATCTATTTTTGAGCATTCTTGATTCATTTAATTAGGTTTCATATGTATGGTGAACATAATTCTGGCATTGGTTACTATGTTCACTGTGCTACCATAGAACCCTAGATTCTGTAGACATGAGTTAGGTATACCGAGTCAACTACATGTGGAGGCAGGAGGTACCACAGGCTTGTCATTGTGGCGACCAATGACAAGGCACCATCTGTGGCGGTGGCATTAGACCACGGCGTCTCCACTTCTGTTACTGCTCATGGGAGAGCGTTATGTTATGTTATGTGATTATTGCTCGTGGGAGAGTGTTTTGATTTATTATGGAGGCGTATGGATGCATCCTAAGTTATGATATGCTATGATGTGATTATGTAGACGGATGTGTGATGTAGTGTCATACACACTTTGCGATTAAGATGACACCTAGAGTCGCGACCAGTGTGTGATTGTGATATGTGATATGATATGTGAAATATTCTGGTACCAGTGTGTGCGATTCTGAAATTCTGTTCTGTTAGGTGTACTCGATATAAATAACCCAACCCCTCGTTGCTTCAGTCTATAATTCATTTATTTATTCTGGTGTTGTGGTGGTACTCGGTGGAGACTTTTAAAGAAAGAAAACTTTTTTAGTTCCATTCACTCTTACTGTTTAAAATATTTTAATGTTACTATTACTGTTTATATATGTCAATACATCCGCGCACTGAGAAATTAGCTCAGCCACATTTTTTTTCCCTGCAGCAGGTATTCAGGGTAATTTGGGATGAGAGCGAGAGCTTCAAGATTTGAAGACAGCCTAGAGGCCTACCTTTATTTATTAGTTTGGAATTATATCATGTATAGAATTTAAATGTTCATTAAAGATAATATTTATAATTATAAAAAAAAACAAAGATTATTTAACTAAGACTTTAAAGACTTAGAAATAAACGTGACCTCCCGTTTCTTGTTTGTGACGGGGGTGTTACAACTAATGGTATCAGAGCCATAGGCCACTCAGGATGTGACGGACACTCGGTTGGTGCATCTCCTGCGGTATGCTCACGGGGTGTGACGGGCATGATGCTCCATGAGGTATGGATCCTGGGTATTAAGAATATTTCGGCCTGACGATGACGTCAAGAATTTAAGTGGTGGAGTTTGTAACAACTCGTCCCACATCAGCTAGACATTGAAAGTATTGGTCCCTTATAAGCTTAGAGTTGTGGCTACTTAGTATCTCCCACCATGGTTTTTAGTTGAAACCTGGAGATACCCGGTTAGTTCACTTCTTGCGCTTATGAGGGGCAATTGTCTCTTGGGTTGTGACGGGCATTCGGCTCGTGCATCTCTTGGGGCCGATTCGAGGGTCATTTCAGTGAGCTTGTTCTTCATAGTCAATGAATTTAATATTCATCACTGAAACAATTAAAAAAACACTTATGTCATTAAGAGTATCATGGTCACCACAGAAACTTTGTGACTCATACATATCACTTGCGATCCAGAGCATATGACCGAATACCATGCATGATTCGCAAGGTCATGTCCTGGTTGCAAACAACCTTGCGAACAAGTCATGACCAGTAATTTTTGAGTTATTGATTTGGCACTAGGTTCGCAGCGTCATGGCAAGGTCGTAAACAACCTTGGGAACAGTCATAGTCGAAGAATTCTAAAATCTACTGCACACTAACTATTCAATGAAATGCTTGTAAGGAAATAACAAGAGTGTAGAAATTTACCTTGTTATTTTTCCATTGTACATATGTAGGGACTAAAATAATTGTTATATCTACAAGCTTACACCTTCGAATTCTTCTAAGAACCTTTTGAATTTATATCTTTTTGGCGGCGGTGGTTGACAGCGTGGTAGGTTGTTGTGGGTGGTTTGATTTTGTTGTTTTATGTTTACTAATCGACGAAACTGAGATATAATGGGGTTTGTAACCGTTCTTGGTTGGTAAACTTTGTATCCGACGCACAAAATTGTAAAAATCACGAGAGTGTTTTTTGTCTGAGCGTAATGTTGAGTTTTTTAACCGAGTAATAATAAGTAGGCAAAAACTTTCACAAGTCGCAAGGTTCTCAAGATTCGCAAGATCAAGGGATACCTGGCGACTTGTGATTCACCGGCCATGACTGTAAAATTCAGGTCGTGACTCCGAATTTCTCGTTCATGACCTAGCAATCAGGATTCGCAAGCCAATCATACGACTTGCGATGGCATTTTGAAAATTTTGTTTTGGAGAGCGTATCTTTAGTTAGTTTAATATATGAGCGTTATGATTAATAGTCTTTATTAAATGGTCTTTTCACTTGACATAAAAAGTATTCATGTATAATGTATAAGTAGTAGATATGTATAAGAAATAACGGTAACAATATAAACACTCATGATACAAATATTTTTAAAGAGAAGTAATCCCGTAAAACCATTAAAAAGGTTGAAATCCAAGGAGCGCTTCTCAGCCCTTGGATCATCTTTGATCAATGAAACAAATTAAAACACCAAATAATATAGGGATATTATTCTGGTTAGTTTTCAAATTAGACATTTACGAACCAAACAAAAAAGCTGATCGTGAACGAAAAACCTTCAATAACCCTAAAAAGCACCCGACAATGGCGATTGAAGTTTCTCCGGAGAACAATCAGTTATCTTCACCTTCATTAACACCATTAATTCACTCTGATTACTGATTATACGATTTTGTAACCGTCATTAACTTCGATTACTAAATATACGATTCATAAACAGTCATTCACTCCGAATTGCTTATTATACGAATTCATTGTTCAATCAATTCATATTCACCTTCAATTTAAGCAATGGAACCAGGATACGATATCAATGATGAAGAAATTAATGAAATCCAGAATGATGAAGGTATGTATATTGTTTCTTCTTCAATCACATGTGATTAGATTTTAATGATTACTGTGACTTTAAGTAATTTCCTGTAAAATCACATGTATTTCTTGTAAAATCACATGTAAGTGTTTTATGATAATACATTACAGCGATTTGAAGTGTTACTGATCAATACAATGAAAATAAAATCGAACTCTTGTAAACTTTTACTTATTCAATCAAATGTGATTGTGTTTTCTGATAATACATTATGTGATATGTATATCGTCTCTTATTTCAGTTAAACATTCAAATCACATGTGTAATTTGTTTTCCACTGAATTATAATACACCAACAACAACTACAACACGTAAAAACGAAACACCAGGTGGATCATCGTATTATGCACCAATTGTTGACAAAAGTTTCTTACCGGTCATTGGAAATAATTATGAAACACTTGATCAACGTGAAGAAATGTATAGGTTATATGCATATAATGCATGTTTTGACATAAGAAAGGCTGGTCAGAAAACTGCAAAATCTGGGTTAGTCAAACAAAAATATTACTTATGAAACAAGGTTGGCACACCAAAGGAAGTGTCCTTTGACACATTGCAAGAAACTAAAAAGCCAATTAGGAAAAGAAACATGGAATGCACATGATGTAGGGCTAAAGTTAGATTTGAATGGGTGTATGGAACAAATAGTTTTTTCCTTGTTGACTTTGAAGAACAACATAATCATGAGTTGCTACTAATAGAATACCGACATTTAAGTAAAAAGAAAAGACAAATGAGGTATGCAGAACAGTTGTTTATATACCATTCGACGGTATCAAATATTGGTCCAACAAAGGAATACGAAGTTTACAGCAATATGAAAGGGTCTGAAAAAATGTTCATGGAACTGTAATTGACTTCAGAAACTAGAAATGAGATTTGAATGTGTTTATCAATGCAAATGATTCTCAAATGCTCGGTAATAAAATGAAATAGAGGAAAAAATATGTTTCCGGTTTTTCATTTGAATACAAGCTTGAAAAAAGTCAATTACATTCCATTTTCTGGGCGGATGAAGTTGCAAAGTGCAACTACAAAGAGTTTAGTTACATTATCTCATTTGATGCAACCTACAGAACTAACAGGTATGTTATCTGGTTTATTACATTTTCTAATCTCATGTAATTTATAGGTTATTTGGCTTATTTGAGTTTCTAACATTATATTTTTGTTAACAGATACAACCTCAAGTTTGTACTATTTACTACCATAGATAACCACCGTAGGTGTGTCACTGTTGTTGCGGGAATAATCAGGGATGAAACAGCAGAGAGTTACACATGTCTTCTTAATTGCTTCATGAAGACATTCGGGAAAGAGCCAAACATGATTGTGACAGATCACGACAAAGCAATGGTGATAGCCATAAAAGAGGTCTTTAAGACGGCAAAGCAAAGACTATGCATGTGACACATTATGCGAAAGGTGCCATCAAAGGTATGAGTTTTGTTATTGAATACTACATGTAACTAATCAAATGTGATTGACATGGTTAATGATACATATACATAATTTGCTTAATATGAATGATTAACCAATTAAACATGATTACAGATTCAAGAAGCAAATCCTAATATTGAAAACGGAAAAGAGAAAGACTTCAAGAAGAGATTTGATAAGATTGTTTGGAATATGTACATCGAACCAACTGTTTTTGAAGAAAAATGGGAAAAGTTGATGGACGATTTCTCATTGAAGAATGGCAGTTGGTTCAAACATATGTTTAATATTAGATCAAGTTGGATACCCGCATATTTCATTGAAACTGGAATGTTTGGTTTGATGCGAACTACTTCAAGATCAGAGAATGAAAATGCTTTTTTCACACTTTACAAGATCTGCATCAAATCTGTTAACTTTTATGGACGGCTTTGAATCTGCCATGTTAAAATAGAGGTCAAAGCAAGAATCTTTGGATGTACAGATAATCAAGAAAAATCTAAAATTATTAACTATGCCAAAAATTGAAAAACATGCATCAAAGGTAAACACTCATACAATTTTTCTAATTATTCAACAAAAGATTGTTGCAGCTTTGTATAGATGTTCGTAGGATAAAACGGATAAAGAGGAAGACACATAGATATTTGTTGTTAAAGAGAAACTCGAAAAGATAAAGAAAGGCTCGAATGAATAGAAGAAAAATGAAGGTTCGAATGAAGAGAAGAAAAATGAAGGCTCAAATGAAGAGAAGAAAAATGAAGGTTCGAATGAAGAGAAGTGTAAGACCCTGAATTTTAATACATCAAAAAGTGTCACCGGAAAGTGTCACCAGAGAGTGTTCTCAGAAGTGTCACTAAAAGTGAACCTAACACTTATGCATTTTCAGATTTTACATTAAAATCAGAATCTGACAGTTTCAGTCCCTGTATTTCTAGAACTGTGTTGTCTCCCTTTTATGTTGTAGTGTGCGCCGGGCAAAAAGACCCCATTCGTGATTATTAATATTTTAGAAGGGCATTTGGGTCTTTTCACTTGAGGGTCGGTTTTTGAGCCTCAAAACTGACCCAATGCTTATCTTATTTCATTTTTCACCCCTTCCACCCATTTCCATATATATATATATATATATATATATATATATATATATATATATATATATATATATATATATATATATATATATATAGAGAGTTAGAGAGAGAGAGCTTAGTTTGAGGAAGAAGAAGAGTGAATCTGGTAAAGTCTCAAGTATTAAAGTTGTTCATCTCATTCACAGCTACATTTTGGTTGTGGTGGTAAGTTCTAACTCTGAATTTCATTGTTTGATTTGATATTCAAAGTTAGGGTTTGAACTTGATTTGTTGAGAAACCTATTTAAACCCTTGAAGTGAGTTTATTGATGCAAGTAATCGGGTTTATTATTGTTGGTGGGTTTTGGGTTGGAAACCGACTTGTGAAATATCCCGTTCATATTGATTATAAACGTTCCATATTAATTCATTTCGTAGCGAGGTTTTGACCTCTATATGAGACGTTTTTCAAAGACTGCATTCATTTTTATAACAACCATAACCTTTATTTTATCGATAAAAGGTTTAAAAAGCATTACGTAGATTATCAAATAATGATAATCTAAAATATACCGTTTACACACGACCATTACATAATGGTTTACAATAAAAATATATTACGTCAAAGTAAGTTTCTTGAATGCATTTTTTACACAATATCATACAAGCATGGACTCCAAATCTTGTCCTTATTTTAGTATGCAACAACGGAAGCTCTTAATAATCACCTGAGAATAAACATGCTTAAAACGTCAACAAAAATGTTGGTGAGTTATAGGTTTAACCTATATATTATCAAATCATAATAATAGACCACAAGATTTCTCATTTTTCATAAATATCATTACACTCGCAAGTGCATAAAAATCATTCATATGTTGAACACCTGGTAACCGACGTTAACTTAATTCATAGAATATCCCCAAAATAGAACCTCTGGTCTGTATAATAATCTCGAAGTACTAAACCATCCATAACCTGAATATGGGTTGTTAAGCCCAATAGATCTATCTTTAGGATTCGCGTCAATTAGGGGTCATTTCCCTAATTCTTAGGCTACCAGACTTGAAGGGCGATATTCGGTTTAATAATCCAACCATAGAATGTAGTTTCGCATACTTGTGTCTATTTTGAAAAACATTTATAAAATTGCATGTATTCTCATTCCAAAAATATTAGATTTTAAAAATGGGACTATAACTCACTTTCACAGATTTTTACTTCGTCGGGAAGTAAGACTTGGCCACTGGTCGATTCACGAACCTATAACAAATATGTACATATATATCAAAGTATGTTCAAAATATATTTACAACATTTTTAATAGGTTTTACTATTTTAAGTTTATTAAGTCAGTTGTCCTCGTTAGTAACCTACAACTAGTTGTCCACAGTTAGATGTACAGAAATAAATCGATATATATTATCTTGAATCAATCCACGACCCAGTGTATACACGTCTCAGGCTAGATCACAACTCAAAGTATATATATTTTTGGAATCAACCTCATCCCTGTAAAGCTAACTCCAACATTACTGCATATAGAGTGTCTATGGTTATTCCAAATAATATATATACATGGGTCGATATGATATGTCAAAACATTTGCATACGTGTCTATGGTATCCCAAGATTACATAATATATTTGAATACATGTATAATACAATATGAGTTAGCTAGGATATGATTAATATAGATTTTTTACAATATTTCCCGTAGCTACAACAGTCAAAAAATATCCAATCTTGTTTTACCCATAACTTCTTCGTTTTAAATCCGTTTTGAGTGAATCAAATTGCTATGGTTTCATATTGAACTCTATTTTATGAATCTAAACAGAAAAGGTATAGGTTTATGGTCAGAAATATAAATTACAAGTCATTTTTGTAAGAGGTAGTCATTTCGGTCGAAAGAACGACGTCTTGATGACCATTTTGAAAAACATACTTCCACTTTGAGTTTAACCATGATTTTTGGATATAGTTTCATATTCATAAGAAAAATCATTTTCCCAGAAGAACAACTTTTAAATCAAAGTTTATCATAGTTTTTAATTATCAAACCCAAAACAGCCCGCGGTGTTACTACAACGGCGTATGTCCGGTTTTACGGTGTTTTTCGTGTTTCCAAGTTATAAATCATTAAGTTAGCATATCATATAGATATAGAACATGTGTTTAGTTAATTTTAAAAGTCAAGTTAGAAGGATTAACTTCTATTTACGAACAAGTTTAGAATTAACTAAACTATGTTCTAGTGATTACAAGTTTAAACCTTCGAATAAGATAGCTTTATATATATGAATCGAATGATGTTATGAACATCATTACTACCTCAAGTTTTGTGGATAAACCTACTGGAAAATAGAAAAATGGATCTAGCTTCAAAGGATCCTTGGATGGCTTGAAAGTTCTTGAAGCAGAATCATGACACGAAAACAAGTTCAAGTAAGGTTTCCACTCGAAATAAGATTGTTATAGTTATAGAAATTGAATCAAAGCTTGAATATGAGTATTACCTTAAATTAGAAAGATATCTTACTGTAAATAAGAAAGATTTCTTGAGATTGGATGATCACTTGAAATGGATTTTCGGCTAGAAATATTTCTTGAAGTGTTCTTGAATGGTTGTTTTTATAATGATTAAAGCTTGTAATTGAAGCTAAAAGATAGTGAAAATGCTTGGAGATAATCAAGTATGATGTTAGGAGTATTTTGAGAGAGAATTTGGAGTGTAAATATGAGAAAATGGAATGGAAAAATGGGGTGAAATCATAAAAACGAAATTACTTATTATAAAGAAAAAAAAAGATCCTTAAGTTTGTTATTATCTCATTAGTCATACAAGTTGTTAAATAATGGTTCCACATGTTTTTGACTCTAAGATGGCTGCTAAGAATGAATGATTAAAGGTGTATATACCAATAGTAAATACATCTAGAAGCTGTGTATTGTACGAGTACAAATACGGGTGTACACGAGTAGAATTGTTGATGGAAACGAATGAGAATCTAATTTTGAGCATTTTTGCTAAGTAGAAATACTTTGATATATGTCTTGAAGTCTTTCAAAAGTGTATTAATACATCTTAATACACTACATGTATATACATTTTAACTGAGTCGTTAAGTCACCGTTAGTCATTACATGTAAGTGTTGTTTTAAGACCTTTAAGTTAACGATCTTGTTAAATGTAATTAATTCATTGTTATTATACTTAAATGAGATGTTGAATTATTACATTATCATGATATTATAATGTATGAATATATCTTAATATGATATATATACATTAAAATGTCGTTACAATGATAATCGTTACATATATGCCTCGTTTCGAAATTCTTAAGTTAGTAGTCTTGTTTTACATATGTAGTTCATTGTTAACACACTTAATGATATACTTAATTATCATTTTATCATGTTAAACATAGTGTATCAATATCTTAATATGATTCATATGTATTTAGTAAGACATTGTTATAACGATAATCGTTATATATATCGTTTCGAGTTTCTTAATTCAATAAACTCATTTTTATGTATATCACTCATTGTTAATATACTTAGTGAGATACTTACTTATGATAGTATCATGTTAACCATATATATATATATATATATATATATATATATATATATATATATATATATATATATATATATATATATATATATATATATATATATATATATATATATCATATAGTTTTTACAAATTTTTAACGTTCGTGAATCGCCGATCAACTTGGGTGGTCAATTGTCTATATGAAGCACAATTCAAATAATCAAGTCTTAATAAGTTTGATTTCTTAAC
The DNA here is from genome assembly GCF_046630445.1 of Rutidosis leptorrhynchoides. Classification (NCBI taxonomy): domain Eukaryota; kingdom Viridiplantae; phylum Streptophyta; class Magnoliopsida; order Asterales; family Asteraceae; genus Rutidosis; species Rutidosis leptorrhynchoides. The sequence goes on along the minus strand of NC_092342.1, from coordinate 201,956,904 downwards.
ATGTTGGAAACATTTAATCATACAAATATAGTTTTTGTTTAATATATAACATGGAAAAGTTCGGGTCACTACAGTACCTACCCGTTAATTAAATTTCGTCCCGAAATTTTAAGCAGTTGGAGATGTTGACGCATCTTCTGGAAATAGGTGCGGGTATTTCTTCTTCATCTTATCTTCATGCTCCTAGGTAAACTCGGGTCCTCTACGGGCATTCCATCGAATCTTAACAATTGGTATCTTTTTTTGCTTAAGTCTTTTAACCTCACGATTCATTATTTCGACGGGTTCTTCAATAAATTGAAGTTTTTCGTTGATTTGGATTTTGTCTAACGGAATAGTGAGATCTTCTTTAGCAAAACACTTCTTCATATTCGAGACATGAAAAGTGTTATGTACAGCCGCAAGTTGTTGAGGTAACTCCAGTTGGTAAGCTACAGGTCCAACACAATCTATAATCTTGAATGGTCCAATGTACCTTGGATTTAGTTTCCCCCATTTACCAAATCGAACAATGCTTTTCTAAGGTGAAACCTTAAGCATGACCATCTCTCTAATCTCAAAATCTATATCTTTTCTTTTACTGTCCGCATAGCTCTTTTGTCGACTCTGGGAGCTTTTCAATCGTTGTTGAATTTGGATGATTTTCTCTGTAGTTTCTTGGATTATCTCCAGACCCGTAATCCGTCTATCCCCCAATTCATTCCAACAAATTGGAGATCTGCACTTTCTACCATAAAGTGCTTTGAACGGTGCATTTCGATACTCGAGTGGTAACTGTTGTTGTAGGAAAATTCTGCTAATGGTAGATGTTGATCCCAACCATTTCCAAAATCAATAACACATGCTCGTAGCATTTCTTCAAGAGTATATATCGTCCTTTCGTTCTGCCCATCGGTTTGTGGATGATAGGCAGTACTCATGTCTAGACGAGTTCCCAATGCTTGTTGTAATGTCTGCCAAAACCTTGAAACAAATCTGCCATCCCTATCAGAGATTATATAGACTGGTATTCCATGTCTGGAGACAACTTCCTTTAAGTATAATCTCGCCAACTTCTCCATTTTATCATCTTCTCTCATTGACAGAAAGTGTGCTGACTTGGTGATACGATCAACTATTACCCTAATAGTATCATAACCACTTGCAGTCCTTGGCAATTTAGTAATGAAATCCATGGTAATGTTTTCCCATTTCCATTCTGGGATTTCAGGTTGTTGGAGTAGACCTGATGGTTTCTGATGTTCAGCTTTGACCTTTGAACACGTCAAATATTCTCCTACATATTTAGCAATATCGGCTTTCATACCCGGCCACCAAAAGTGCTTCTTGAGATCTTTGTACATTTTTCTTGCTCCAGGATGTATTGAGTATCTCGTTTTATGTGCTTTCTTAAGTACCATTTCTCTCACATCTCCAAACTTTGGTACCCAAATTCTTTCAGCCCTATACCAGGTTCCGTCTTCCCGAATATTAAGATGTTTCTCCGATCCTTTGGGTATTTCATTCTTCAACTTTCCTTCTTTTACAACTCCCTGCTGAGCCTCCCTTATTTGAGTAGTAAGGTTAGTACGAATAATTATATTCATAGCTTTTACCCGCATAGGTTCTCTGTCCTTTCTACTCAAAGCGTCGGCTACCACATTTACCTTCCCCGGGTGGTAACAAATCTAGAAATCATAATCATTCAATAACTTAATCCACCTACGCTACCTCATGTTCAGTTGTTTCTGATTAAATATATGTTGGATACTTTTGTGGTCGGTATATATGATACTTTTGACCCCATATAAGTAGTGCCTCTAAATCTTTAATGTAAAAACAACAGCGCCCAATTCCAAATCGTGAGTTGTATAATTTTGCTCGTGAATCTTCAATTGTCTGGACGCATAAGCAATTACCTGCGTTCGTTGCATTAATACACAACTGAGGCCTTGCTTTGAGGCATCACAATATATCACAAAATCATCATTCCCTTCAGGCAATGACAATATAGGTGTCGTAGTTAACTTTTTCTTCAACAATTGGAACGCTTCCTCCTGTTCATCCTTCCATTCAAATTTCTTTTCTTTATGCGTTAATGCAGTCAAGGGTTTTGCTATTTTGGAAAAATCTTGGATGAATCTTCTGTAGTAACCAGCCAATCCTAAAAATTGACGTATATGCTTCGGAGTTTTCGGGGTTTCCCAGTTTACAACGGTTTCAATCTTTGCCGGATCAACCTGAATACCTTCTTTGCTCACAACATGTCCGAGGAATTGAACTTCTTTCAACCAAAATGCACACTTTGAAAACTTAGCGTACAGTTTTTCTTTCCTCAACAATTCTAGTACTTTCCTCAAATGTTCTTCATGCTCTTGATCATTCTTTGAGTAAATAAGTATGTCATCGATGAAGACAATGACAAACTTGTCGAGATATGGTCCACACACTCTGTTCATGAGGTCCATGAACACAGCTGGTGCGTTAGTCAAACCAAACGGCATAACCATAAACTCGTAATGACCGTATCGCGTCCTGAAAGCAGTCTTCAAAATATCATCCTCCTTTAGCCGCATTTGATGATATCCGGAACGTAAATCGATCTTCGAATAAACTGACGAGCCTTGTAGTTGATCAAATAAGTCGTCGATTCTCGATAGTGGGTAACGGTTCTTGATGGTAAGTTTGTTCAACTCTCGGTAGTCGATACACAACCTGAATGTACCATCCTTCATTTTGACAAACAAAACAGGAGCTCCCCATGGTGATGTACTTGGTCGTATGAAACCACGCTCTAGAAGTTCTTGTAATTGGCTTTGAAGTTCCTTCATTTCACTGGGTGCGAGTCTGTATGGAGCACGAGCTATTGGTGCAGCTCCCTGTAACGACCCGACCAAAACCATTATTGACGGCGCCGTTAACTTAGGTCCCATTGCGTGGTCGTAGTCCCTATATGAGACTCGTTTGACCAAAATTATGTCGCATTCATTTGAAAGGCACAAGACTTGCAAGTTTAGTTTACAAAACCGTTCGACAACAAGTCTAAGTTTACAAAAGTCATAAGGTATAAATGAAATAACTTGCGACATAATATAAGTTGAAAAACACAGTGCTATAAATAGCGTAAGTATGTAAACAAAAGTTTGAATCCAAAAGTGCTATCCCTAGCGTAATGTATGTATGTATGCTTGACCCCAAGCAAGAAATCAGAGTGTATGCATGTATGCTCGACTCCAAGCAAGTATGAGTGTACGCGGAAGCATGTATCAAATAGCCAAGTATGAACCTGAGAAACATATAGAAAACTGTCAACGAAAAACGTTGGTGAAATCATAGATGTATTTGTAAACGTTGTTTTTGAACCACAAGATTTAGTATTCCCATAGTTGATTATCAAAATCGTTTGCATTCCAAAAGTATTGTTCGCGAGCACCCAATTATCAAGACTTAACGTTTCCTTCCATAGAACCCCATCACAATAGTGTTAGAACATACACTGTTTCTCAAAAATATATTTCATCCGCATAACGGTAGCGAACCGTCCGAATGAGGGTTTGTCAAACCCGTATGGCCACACAATATAAGTTCTCGCTTACACCCTGCAAGTGTAACTAATGATAATCGAATTGAGGATTTTTGTTCTAACTCGCTGTGGAATGGTTGTTTTCCTTGTACTTGTGTTCAAAGTATAAAAGCAAGTAGTACAAAATGTAACAAAGTATATGTTTCTCAGCCCACAATTTAAAAGTATAAAAAGTTGTTGAAAAGGTGGGACTATGATCTCACCTCGAGTGCACGAGTATAAAAGTACTTCAACAAGTAAACGTGTGCATGAAAGTTGCTTAGCCTTGACCTAAACAAGTAAGTTATATCAATTAACCGGTTACGACACAAGGTCGGGTGAAATGTGTTCAATTAGTCCTATGGCTCGTTACGACTCGATTAAGTATAGCATGTGAATCACGTTGTCAAGTTTCATACAAGAAACAAGTATAAAAGCATGTTAGAATGATTGTATAAAAGTTTGGTTAAGTTTGACTAAAAGTCAAACTTGGTCAAAGTCAACGAAAAAGTCAACACGTTCGGGTTCGGTCCCGAACTATTTTTCTGAGGTTTTTATTCATATATAAGCATATTAGAACAAGTTTCATGTGAATCGGAGGTCGGTAGCTAGTCAAACATTTCGCGTGAAATGTGACAAAGTGAGCAGAATCTGGCCAGGCGATTCTGCGCGCCGCGCGGGGATGTGGCGCGCCGCGCCACTACCTGGCCAGAGAATTCTGGTCAGTTTTTCCAAGTGTGCACGAACCAAAACCTTTTCCAACCCAATTCTTGACCCGCAAACACTTATAATGCCTATCATATATCGTCGAAAAGGTATTTTGACGAGAAATACAACTAACCATATATCATCAATCAAAAACATCATTTACAATAACCGAAAACTCGTCAATTGATCAAGAAAGGTTTATTTTCAAAGTTTCAAGTTCGTAAAACGTATTTTATGATTCGGGAATCCAATTTACACATACGACATGCCGTTTTGAAGGTAATAACGCATACATTACAACTAAACACTAACAATTAACATTCCATGGCATTCAAGCATCAAAAGTTCATGTCAAGAACTATCAAACCCTAGTCAAACATCACAAAATCAATATTCATGTTTTTGAAGTTTTCTTAATCAACCTACGCATCAAAACGAAGCTAGTGATACTAGTAACACAATTAAAACATGCACTTTAACAATCTAACAACATTAACTCATCCAAAATCAAGGATTAAGCACACCCATTTCAAGTTCATGCTAGTTACTCCAAAAACAACAAATCGAGCAAACCAAACGTATATTCATGTTAGACTTGAGCCATAGACACTAACTAACACCATTTCAAATCAAAAACACGAATTTAGAGAAATCTAGAGTTTTAGAAATGTTACCCTAAAATCAATGAAGTTAGTATCAAATCGTAGAGAATGATGAGAGGATCAAGAATATGTAGTCGGATTTGTTGTGAGCTCCCAAGATTGAATTTAGATGATGAATGAATGGAATGGGTTTGTGTGTGTGTTCTTGAGATGGAGAGAAAAGAGAGGAGGGAGATGATGGAATGAATGAAAAATGGGTTGACTAGTTGACCTAGTCAACTAGTTTGCCCATTTGGCAACTCCGGTCCCTCGAGTTTCAAAGCGGGTGCGGGATTTAACCGATCGAATATTTTTAAAACGCTCGAGTAAACGGGTGATGTCAAAATTAAATAGCGGAAAGATAATGAACGTTACTCACGGAAACTATTAATTTAAATACGAAAGATTATGTTTTTTAAAAAAAAAGACGGTGTTAAAATTAAATTTAACGGAAAAACGCGGGATGTTACATTATCCACACCTCAAAAGAAATTTCGTCCCGAAATTTAGTTGGAAGTAGTAGTTGTTGAATCTTACTCGAGACCTTGCGTTGTAAATTCTACGAATAAGTGAAGGTGCGTCCTTGAGTATTTCCACGAATTTTGACGGTCGGGATCATATGTTGTTTTAAGGTTTGGCTTCCATGATTCATGGTTTCAACCGGTCCTCCTAGGAAGTGAGGGTTATCGTCGATAGTGAGTTCATCAAAGGAGATAACAAGTTCTCGTTTCGCAAAACACGTCTCTGAGTTGATACATCGAATGTAGGATAAACGGAGACCCAAAATGAGTCGGAAAAGTCTAAACGGTTAGCGACGGGTCCAAAACACCCCAAGAATTTAAAGGATCAACATATCGCGGATTTAGCTTCCTACGTTTTCCCGAAACGGATTGCACCTTTCCAAGGTGCGACTCTTAACGTGACGCGGTTTCCCACGTGGAATTTGAAATGTTTACGTCTAACATCGGCGTAGCTCTTGGTGATTACGAGTCGCGTAGGGTTTTACTTGAATATGAATAAATCCTCTCGATTGCTCATGAATAAATCCTCTCGACCCCGGTGAATTGATCATCGTTTACTTGGTTTCGACAAAAAGGAGGATGATGTTTCCGGTCACATGTGGTTTCAAAAGGTGTGACGTTAAAACTCGAATGAAAATCACTGTAGTACGAGGATTCGGTTAAAGGAAAATACTTTTCTCAAGTAAATTTGAAGTTGGTAATACAAACTTGTATTATGGTTTCCTAGGTTTAAATCGCATGTTTGTTCGGTCCGTCGGGTTGTGGATGGTACGCGGTACTCACGTCTAAACGCGGTCCCGAGGCTTTTTGTAAGACACTCCGAAGTCTAGAAATGAAACGAGGATCTCGGTCCGAAATGGAGTACATTCCGTAAGGTATATTTGAACAAGTTTGTTAGGACAAGTTTCTCAAGAAAAATTCGCGTCGCGGAAGATTTATCTGTTTCCAAAAACGTTCGTCGGAACTATTCACCCTCGAGGTGAATACTAGTATAACGTGGAGAGTCTCTCTCCATTGGGAATTTAGAATAAGGACCTCCTGAACCGGAAGTACGAGGGTGATGCAAAAGAAGTTCCCGCCCCGATGTGAGCATAACGAGTAAATTGTAGTTAGTCAATAAGACTGCGCGAGGACGAGCTAGTATACCCGTGTGACATACGGATGAAGTCGAATGGAATCGGTAATTCATTCGGAAGCATAAATATAATTTGACAATAATTGAAGGTGTGTCCCCGGTATGGTTGTTATAAATATTCTCGGAGTTTTCGGATGTCCAAACCTGAAAAGATGAAGTCATGTACATGGCACATGGTGGTGTTTAGGTTGATCGAGTCTAACCACCATCACGCGTCACTAGAACTTTGGTATGTCTTACCGTAATATAACCACGTTGATCGAGTGTCGTTATATTACGCTAACTCATACCTCCATTCCCACATCACTCTATAGATTCAAGTTCGTGTAATCGTGAAGTTTAAAATAAACAAAGTGTAACGACGTCTCTAACGTGACTCGTATTGAATCGAAAGAATTAGTGCAACCATAAAGAAGCGTTCCCCGAGGGAAGTGTATAAATGATTGTTCACGTCAATGTGGTTCGAGTCAGACAATAAGGTATTCAGGTATGAAAAGAGTAACGAGTCATGATAACGAGTTGTACGCAACCGTAGTGATAAATGTTGATGACGATACTCACCTAGAGTAGTGATGGTAGTAACACCAAAAAGTAGATAGTAAGAAACACCAGTGGGAAACCGATAGTAAGTTGAAACGGTGGCAAACAACAATCCGGGAGACAGAGTTCCCGAACAAGTGTGACTAATGAAGTCGTCGTCATCCATACGTGTATGAATCATGAATTTACGTGTGTTACCAAAAAGTGGCGGAATACGAGTTCGTATGATGAAGGTTGGGTACCATTAAAAAGTTTGCCTAAGAATGATTCAAGTATAATGCACAAGTAGTCAAGTAAGTGCTATCTATAGCAAATGTATGTCAGAATGCAATGGCTAACTATCCGGTTGTAGTCTAGACTCACTAATGCGTCCTAACGACTCTGTTAGACACACTAATGCATCCTAGTTCTCTACAACCAACGCTCTGATACCATCTGTAACGACCCGACCAAAACCATTATTGACGGCGCCGTTAACTTAGGTCCCATTGCGTGGTCGTAGTCCCTATATGAGACTCGTTTGACCAAAATTATGTCGCATTCATTTGAAAGGCACAAGACTTGCAAGTTTAGTTTACAAAACCGTTCGACAACAAGTCTAAGTTTACAAAAGTCATAAGGTATAAATGAAATAACTTGCGACATAATATAAGTTGAAAAACACAGTGCTATAAATAGCGTAAGTATGTAAACAAAAGTTTGAATCCAAAAGTGCTATCCCTAGCGTAATGTATGTATGTATGCTTGACCCCAAGCAAGAAATCAGAGTGTATGCATGTATGCTCGACTCCAAGCAAGTATGAGTGTACGCGGAAGCATGTATCAAATAGCCAAGTATGAACCTGAGAAACATATAGAAAACTGTCAACGAAAAACGTTGGTGAAATCATAGATGTATTTGTAAACGTTGTTTTTGAACCACAAGATTTAGTATTCCCATAGTTGATTATCAAAATCGTTTGCATTCCAAAAGTATTGTTCGCGAGCACCCAATTATCAAGACTTAACGTTTCCTTCCATAGAACCCCATCACAATAGTGTTAGAACATACACTGTTTCTCAAAAATATATTTCATCCGCATAACGGTAGCGAACCGTCCGAATGAGGGTTTGTCAAACCCGTATGGCCACACAATATAAGTTCTCGCTTACACCCTGCAAGTGTAACTAATGATAATCGAATTGAGGATTTTTGTTCTAACTCGCTGTGGAATGGTTGTTTTCCTTGTACTTGTGTTCAAAGTATAAAAGCAAGTAGTACAAAATGTAACAAAGTATATGTTTCTCAGCCCACAATTTAAAAGTATAAAAAGTTGTTGAAAAGGTGGGACTATGATCTCACCTCGAGTGCACGAGTATAAAAGTACTTCAACAAGTAAACGTGTGCATGAAAGTTGCTTAGCCTTGACCTAAACAAGTAAGTTATATCAATTAACCGGTTACGACACAAGGTCGGGTGAAATGTGTTCAATTAGTCCTATGGCTCGTTACGAATCGATTAAGTATAGCATGTGAATCACGTTGTCAAGTTTCATACAAGAAACAAGTATAAAAGCATGTTAGAATGATTGTATAAAAGTTTGGTTAAGTTTGACTAAAAGTCAAACTTGGTCAAAGTCAACGAAAAAGTCAACACGTTCGGGTTCGGTCCCGAACTATTTTTCTGAGGTTTTTATTCATATATAAGCATATTAGAACAAGTTTCATGTGAATCGGAGGTCGGTAGCTAGTCAAACATTTCGCGTGAAATGTGACAAAGTGAGCAGAATCTGGCCAGGCGATTCTGCGCGCCGCGCGGGGATGTGGCGCGCCGCGCCACTACCTGGCCAGAGAATTCTGGTCAGTTTTTCCAAGTGTGCACGAACCAAAACCTTTTCCAACCCAATTCTTGACCCGCAAACACTTATAATGCCTATCATATATCGTCGAAAAGGTATTTTGACGAGAAATACAATTAACCATATATCATCAATCAAAAACATCATTTACAATAACCGAAAACTCGTCAATTGATCAAGAAAGGTTTATTTTCAAAGTTTCAAGTTCGTAAAACGTATTTTATGATTCGGGAATCCAATTTACACATACGACATGCCGTTTTGAAGGTAATAACGCATACATTACAACTAAACACTAACAATTAACATTCCATGGCATTCAAGCATCAAAAGTTCATGTCAAGAACTATCAAACCCTAGTCAAACATCACAAAATCAATATTCATGTTTTTGAAGTTTTCTTAATCAACCTACGCATCAAAACGAAGCTAGTGATACTAGTAACACAATTAAAACATGCACTTTAACAATCTAACAACATTAACTCATCCAAAATCAAGGATTAAGCACACCCATTTCAAGTTCATGCTAGTTACTCCAAAAACAACAAATCGAGCAAACCAAACGTATATTCATGTTAGACTTGAGCCATAGACACTAACTAACACCATTTCAAATCAAAAACACGAATTTAGAGAAATCTAGAGTTTTAGAAATGTTACCCCAAAATCAATGAAGTTAGTATCAAATCGTAGAGGATGATGAGAGGATCAAGAATATGTAGTCGGATTTGTTGTGAGCTCCCAAGATTGAATTTAGATGATGAATGAATGGAATGGGTTTGTGTGTGTGTTCTTGAGATGGAGAGAAAAGAGAGGAGGGAGATGATGGAATGAATGAAAAATGGGTTGACTAGTTGACCTAGTCAACTAGTTTGCCCATTTGGCAACTCCGGTCCCTCGAGTTTCAAAGCGGGTGCGGGATTTAACCGATCGAATATTTTTAAAACGCTCGAGTAAACGGGTGATGTCAAAATTAAATAGCGGAAATATAATGAACGTTACTCACGGAAACTATTAATTTAAATACGAAAGATTATGTTTTTTAAAAAAAAAGACGGTGTTAAAATTAAATTTAACGGAAAAACGCGGGATGTTACACTCCCGGTACAAGATCTATTTGAAATTCAACAGATCGGTGTGGAGGTAATCCCGGTAATTCTTTCGAAAATACATCGAGAATTTTGCAATGGGAACATCATTGATGCTCTTTTCTTCAGTTTGTACTTTCTTGACGTGTGCTAGAATAGAATAGCAACCCTTTCTTATTAGCTTTTGCGCCTTCAAATTATTAATAAGATTTAGCTTCGCGTTGCTCTTTTCTCCGTACACCATTAAGGGTTTTCCTTCATCTCGTACAATGCGAATTGCATTTTTGTAACATACAATCTCTGCTTTCACCTCTTTTAACCAGTCCATGCCGATTATCACATCAAAACTCCCTAACTCTACTGGTATCAAATCAATCTTAAACATTTCGCTACCCAGTTTAATTTCTCGATTCTGACATATATTATCTGCTGAAATTAATTTACCGTTTGCTAATTCTAGTATAAACTTATTATACAAAGGCGTCAATGGAAAACTTAATTTAGCACAGAAATCCTTACTCATATAGCTTCTATCCACACCCGAATCAAATAAAACATAAGCAGATGTGTTGTCAATAAGAAACGTACCCGTAACAAGCTCCGGGTCTTCCTGCGCTTCAACCGCATTAATATTGAAGACTCTTCCTCGGCCTTGCCCATTATTATCCCCCTGATTTGGACACATATTTTTGTAATGGCCCTTCTTCCCGCATCCGAAACAGGTAATGTCGGCATAACTTGTTCCGGTATTATTTGTTCCCTTAGCCATTGATCTGTAGATTTCGCACTTTGTCGCACCATGGCCCTTTCTATTACACTTAGTACACACTGCCGTACAGAGCCCAGTTGGATGGTATCCTTCACATCTCTGGCAGAATTTCTGCCTCTTGTTGTTATTGTTGGGATTGTTGTTGTTGCGGTTGTTATTGTTGTTGAAACGGTTGTTGTAATTGTTACTGGGATGGTTGTTATTGTTGCGTTTGTTGTTGCGAAAATTAGTGCGATTGTAGTTGTGATTGTTGGGTTAATTATTGAAATTGTGACCCTTGTCACTGGTTTCTTCCCATTTCCTCTTGACTTGTTTCGTATTGGCTTCTTCGGTTGCCTGTTCTTTAATCCTTTCCTCAATTTGATTTATAAGTTTATGAGCCATTCGACTTGCCTTTTGTATGGAGGCGGGCTCGTGTGAACTTATATCCTCTTGGATCCTTTCCGGTAACCCTTTTACAAATGCGTTGATTTTCTCTTCTTCATCTTCGAACGCTCCCGGACACAATAGACACAACTCTGTGAATCATCGTTCGTACGTGTTAATATCAAACCCTTGTGTTTGTAACCCTCTAAGCTCTACCTTGAGCTTATTGACCTCGTTTCTAGGATGGTACTGCTCGTTCATTAAGTGTTTGAATGCTGACCACAGTAGTGCTTAAGCAGCATCTTGTCCCACATGTTCTAGATAAGTGTTCCACCTGTTAACGCAGTACCCATGAAGGTATGCGTAGCGTACTTTACTTTGTCTTCTTAAGTGCACTTGCTTATGGCAAACACTGATTCAACCTTCTCAGTCCACCGTTTTAATCCGATTGGACCCTTGGTTCCATCGAATTCCAAAGGTTTACATGCAGTGAATTCTTTGTAGGAGCATCCTACACAAGTTCTCGTGGCGTTAGTTCCATTGCTGGATTCAGAGTTATTGTTATTTTGCATCGTAGCCTGTACTGCGGCTATGTTTGCTGCAAGGAAAGCACGGAATTCCTCCTCGCTCATATTCATGGTGTGTCGAGTAGTTGGTGCCATTTCCTTCAAAAATAGCCAAAAGAATTTAGTTAATCATATAGAATATCAAGAGTAGTCAATAGTATTTCGTAGCATAATATGAACTTATTTATAAAAGCTTTTACTTCATATTAGCGTTTTATAGTTTTTTTTTTCCCATTCGGGTAGTACCAACCCGTTAAGTTCATACTTAGTAGCTACTATACAATTCAACCACTACAATTCTATATGAGAAACTGATTATAATAATATTTCGCGTTCAAACTATTACACAATATTTTACAAACTTACAATACCGCTATATAGCATAAGATATAGCACACAATAACATTGATACAAAGCAGTTTTGATGACAATCCTAGTTAATACGCAAGTCGTTCAACAAAGGCAATAAAGACACGTAGTTCATAAGTCCAGAAACAAATCATGCATTATGGTTTTACTAAGACTACTTCCCATCCTTGGTTTTTGGAACATAACCGTTGTGGCCGTTGATAAGACAGCATGTTGTAACATCGTCAAAAGGACGAGGGTTTCGTAGTGCCCAACAGCCCCGTAACAATCTAAAAACTTTTTTTCTCACCCCAACTACTGAGTCCGTTACTTGTGGGAATGTTTTGTTTAATAGTTGTAATCCGATGTTCTTTTTCTCACTTTGGTGAGAAGCGAACACCACTAACCCATAAGCATAACATGCTTCTTTATGTTGTATGTTAGAAGCTCTTTCTAATTCACGAAGTCATATGTTGGGATAAGTTGAGTCAAAATAGGTTCTTAATCCGTAGCGTAAAATTGCACTTGGGTTCCCCGCATTTAATGCTTTAAATAAAACACGACGTAGCTTACGGTCTCCCCAATGTGATATACCCTAACTTTCAAAGGAATTCCTTTTATAAACTAAGGCATTCTTGGAATTTTCATCAAATGTTCTACAAACTAATTTCGCCGTAAATAATTGTGCCGACGAATTCTGACCAACTTTAGACAAGATTTCATCAATCATGTCCCCGGGTAGGTCTTCTAAAATTTTTGGTTGTCTATCCTTAACGTCCATTGTGTTTTTATACTGTAAAACAAACGAGGATTAGATTTGTAAAAGATAATTATCAAATAATACAACCAAATTTTTTTTTTACATACAACATAAAAGTACAAGCACACTTATATTACATACATTACACCGCATGATTACAACCCTTTATTCCGACTCGCTTGTTTCTTCTTCTTCGGACTTAGTTCGTTTCGCTAATTTTCTAGGGATATATGGTGCTCCCCTAATACGAGCTGTCGTTTTCCACAATGGTTTAGAAAAACCTGGTGGTTTAGAGGTTCCCAGGTTATTGTTACAATTTAGAAAATACGGATGTTGCCGACACATATAAAGTTCATCAGGGTTGGAATCAAGTTTCTCTATTTTTATACCTTTTCCCTTATTATTTTTTTTTGCCTCTTTAAGTCGGGGTAATTTCTATAACATCATCGGAATCCTCATCGGGATCCGATTCATTAGAGAATTGGTAATCTTCTGTTAGGACCCCGAAGTTGTATAGTGTTAATGTGAATTAAGCTTAAATGAAGGTTCCTTAGAAGAGGGCTATATAAGGAACCTAAGTAGTCCTAATTAGATAGCCATTGTATTGTAACCGAGTTCTAGAAGCTATGGAATGTAATTTTACCGATTCTCTCTCATACCGAGTCTGCTTCCTACATACCGAATCTCATTCTATCTTATCATTTCTCTCAATCTCAACATGATCTGACCTATCATTTGGTATCAGAGCTTCCAGGAAGTGATTCTACATCACTATATCGATCCAGAGATTGTAGATTATAGAATCTGAATACTCTCGGTAAAATGAATCAGATTCGGTATTATCGAATTTGATAATCTGACGTTCAGATTCTTGTGATAAGTTCAGCGAAGGTGTATTAGGTCTATTAGAAAGAGTTTCGATCATCATTACAGCTTTTTAACTTCAATTATGGAGAATCAAGTTGATTTTTAGAGTTTGTGGCTAAAATTCTCGGTATTGCTTAATTTAAGCTTGATTCTGGATTTTTGTGAAGATTTAAAGATTCAGTTGTGTTCGTGAAGTGTTAAATCACATTTCTGTTGGTTCAATTTCTTCAATTCTTCAAGTTTTGAAGATTTGATCAACACTTGGTATCGTAACCGTCATACCGAGTCTGCTTCATTACTGAAAATTCATCTTAAGTGTTGCAGATTGTGGTGTGTTTGTGATTCTATCACATTCGATTTGAATATACGTAACTAATTGGTGTGGTTTGAGAAAGGATTCTGTTATATTTCTAAGTTTTAGACTTTGACTCGGTATTACCAACTGCTACAGTTGACATTCGGCATCCTGAATCTTAAGTATCATTGATATTCTGTTTGTTACTAACTTGTTTTCTTGTGCAGTAAGGTTACTTAATCTAATTCAAGGGAATTGGATTGTGTTTACACATAATATTTTACAGAATTTGACTACCGAGTCATTTACCGAATCAGAATCTCGGTTTCGCTTAATTCTTTAGTTTTAAGTATTCTGAGGCTTCAAGTTGTGTGGTTACCGAATCCATACCGAATCTGGGTGTGTTACTTGTGATTCTTATCAGTTTCTGATACAGAATCTGGTTTACCGAATTGTTACCGAATCTGCTACAGTACCAAACCACTTACCGACTCTGATACTGTACCGAATCTTTACCGAATCTGACATTCTTGTTAGATTTTATACTGAACCCTGATCATAGATTGTGTTTAATACTGAATCGATACCGAATCTACCTCAATTTAAGATGTCTACTCAAGATACTCTTATCATTGGATCAGATTCCTGACCTCCAGTATTGTTTGATGGCAAGTACACTCAGTGGCTTCATCGTATCACTTAGTACATAGACTATAAGGGTGAGAAAGCTAAACATATATGGGCTTCTCTGAGAGATGGTCCAGTTGTTGATTTTCATCCGGATACTGGTATGCCAATTCCAGTCTATGAACTTTCTGGTGATAAACGTGAAAGAGCTCAGGGTGACATAGAGGCTAAGAATATTGTCATGCAAGCTATCCCATATGAGCTATTTAAAAATGTTGATAGCAACACTATTGCAAAAGATATATGGGATGAGATCAAATGACAACAAGAAGGTTATGACATGTCAGATGTTACTAAATTGAATAAGGCTCTGGGATTGTATGAATATTTCAAGCAGGAACCAGAAGAATAACTCAAGGATACCTACCGTCGTTTCAATGGTGTTCTCAATGAGTTGAAAAGGTGTAAGATTGTAAAAGTACATGCTGAAGTCAACATGAAATTCCTCAAAAAGCTCAATGCTGATTGGCTTCCTTATGGAACCATTGTTCGATCTACCAAAGAGATTGACAAGTTGACTATTCATGAGCTTGTTGGAGTTCTTATGCATTACCAACCTGAGGTGTCTAAACTTCAA
The DNA here is from genome assembly GCF_046630445.1 of Rutidosis leptorrhynchoides. NCBI lineage: Eukaryota > Viridiplantae > Streptophyta > Magnoliopsida > Asterales > Asteraceae > Rutidosis > Rutidosis leptorrhynchoides. Next base: position 201,941,655 of record NC_092342.1, on the reverse strand, counting down.
GAAGGAAGGAAAGAGTCTTCTCCGGGCGATCCTCTTGCCCTAATTGCCAAAAAGAAGAGCAAATCATTTTCCAAAAGCTTGTCCAAGAAAGTGCTTGTTGAAGAATCACCTGATTCTGAAGAGTTGAATCTTTCTAATGTTGATGATTCTCACCTTGAATTAGTCAAGATGGCAGCCATGTTCACAAACGCCTTGAATAAACACAAATTTAAAGGCACATCAAGCAATCAACGCAAAAACTCATCATCTTCCTCGTACTACAAGAAAGCTGATCAATCCAAACAACAACGTGCTGATGATTCCAAGAAGGAAGATTCAATCTGTTTCAATTGTGGCAAAGCTGGTCATTACTCTCGTGAGTGCAAGATGCCTAAGAAGAAGGACGCAGCTTACTACAAGAAGAAAATGTTGATGGCTAAGATTGTGGAAACTGGGGGAGAGCTGAAACCGGTTGATGATACTTGGTTTAACTGGACTGATGATTCAGACTCAGAGGTGGAACATGAAAATGTTTGCAAGGTGACTAAACTCATCAAAGCTAAGGAAGCATTGGAGAATTCTGACTCAACATCTGACGATGATGAGGCTTTCGACGTCTGTGTTTGGTATATCGATTCTGGTTGTTCTCGACACATGACGGGCGATAAATCCTTGCTTGTCAACTTCATTGACAAATTCCTAGGAACGGTTACATTTGGAAATGATGAAATTGCAGCGATAACGGGTTACAGAGATTATGTGCAAAATGGCATAACAATCAAACGGGTTTCATATGTTAAAGGTTTGAGGTGCAGTTTATTTAGTGTGAGTCAATTCTGCGATGGAGATCTTAAAGTTCTGTTTGAACGTCGACAATGCTCGGTGAAATTCACCAAAGGAAATGATCTTCTTGTTGGTAAACGTTGTGCTTCACTATATACTATTGACCTCAATGATGCACCTTCACATACAACCATGTGTTTGGCTACTCATTCTACCAAAGAAAATTCATGGTTATGGCATCATCTGATGTCACACCTGAATTACAAGGGTATCAATCGACTTGTCTCTAAAGACTTAGTTGATGGTATTCCAAACTTTCAATATGATAAGCATCATGTGTGTCCATCATGTGCGATGGGTAAGCTGAAACGGACTAATCATCCGCTTAAGCAAAACCCCAGTACTTCATCGTCTTTGCAATTATTGCATATGAACTTATGTGGACCCATGCGTATTTCTAGCCTCGGTGGCAAGAAACATGTGCTTGTTATTGTCGATGACTATACTTGATTTACATGGATTTTTCTTTTGTGAACTAAGTCAGAAACCCCCGCCATTATCATTGAGTTCATTAAAAAGACTCAACGCTCTTTTAACAAACATGTTAAGAGCATTAGAACTGATAATGGGACGGAATTTAAGAATGACCCGCTTGATAGTTATTTGAAAGATCAAGGCATTAAACATCAGTTCTCTGCTGCTCGGACCCCCCAACAGAATGGAGTAGTCGAACGACGTAATCGTACGTTGTAAAAAGCAGCTCGAACGATGCTTGCTTACTCCAAACTACATCCAAAATTGTGGGGGGAGGCCATTTCAACTGCATGCTATATCCAAAATCGTTGTATTGTTAATAAACGTTTTGATAAAACTCCATACGAGTTATTATATGGTAGACGCCCGAATGTCAAATATTTCTGTGTCTTTTGTTGTATATGCTATGTGCTTAACGATTTTGACAGCCTCGGAAAGTTTGATCCAAATGGCGATCAAGCTATATTTCTCGGTTATTCTTCGAACAAAGTTGCCTTTCGGGTTTATCACAAACGGACAAAAACGATTAAAGGGAGCATAAATGTCAAGTTCGATGAATTTCCAGGAATGGCTTTTGAACAACTCAGTTCAAAACCCGATCCTACCCTGGCTACTACTTCTTCCGCGTAAAACTCAATTTTCTCGAGGAAGGGTGTTCCTACGGTTACATCAGAGGAATTGGATATCTTGTTTGATAGACTTTATGCTCCTCAACGGAATTCAAATTTTTAAGCCGTACCGGTTACACCGTCACAGTCAACTACTGTGGAGACTCAACAAAGTCTTTTTGATGAAGATACAACACCAACTGATTCACCTGTTGCTTCTTCATCCTCCCTACCACCTCCTGTTACTGATAATCTTGAACCTATTCAAGATTCATCAGTTGATACAACTCCAGCTGTTTATCCAGATATTCAATTGAATCCATTAGATAATGTTGCATCAGATCAAGCGGATTAAGGCTCAACGTCAACAATGGTTGATGTTTCAATGGATACCACTGATGTACAACCTCTTCCACACAACCGATGGACTAAAAGTCATCCAATAGATCTTATTATTGGTGATGCATCTGCTCCAGTCTCAACTCGAAGGGCTACTCGGAATATGTGTCTATACACTGCCTTTCTTAGTAAGATTGAACCAACAACAGTTGCTCAAGCTTTACTAGATCCGAACTGGGTGGTTGCAATGCAAGAAGAGATCAATCAATTTGAACGGTTGAAAGCATGGCGATTAGTTCCATGTCCAACGGGTCAACGACCAATAGGGGTTAAGTGGATTTTTAAGAACAAGAAGGATTCTGATGGAATTGTGGTTCGGAATAAGGCACGTCTTGTGGCCAAGGGATATCGACAACAAGAGGGTATTGATTATGACGAGATGTTTGCTCCGGTTGCTAGGATTGAGGCTATTCGTCTTTTCCTTGCCTTTGCTTCTTTTATGAAGTTTACGGTGTTTCAAATGGATGTCAAAACTTCTTTTCTGAAGGGCCATCTTCAAGAGGAAGTCTATGTCGATCAACCAGAAGGCTTTGTCGATCCCATTCATCCAAATCACGTATACTACTTGGAAAAGGCTTTGTATGGTCTGAAGCAAGCATCGCGTGCATGGTACGAGACCTTAACAAGTATTTGCTGGACAATGGCTTTTCTCGTGGAACGATTGATACAACGCTATTCATCCGTAAAAACCATGGTCACATTTTCTTGGTTCAAATTTATGTTGATGACATTATTTTTGGTTCCACGTCCCCGACCTTATACAAAGAATTTGGTGACCTTATGGCCAATAAATTCGAAATGAGCATGCTTGACCAGTTAAATTTCTTTTTGGGGTTACAAGTAAAACAATTACCAAATGGGATTTTTCTCAGTCAAATAAAGTATATCAATGATATGCTAAAACGTTTTAAAATGACTGCTTTAAAAGCAATGACAACCCCAATGAGGACTTTACTGGATGCTGATACTAATGGGGAACCCTTTGATATTACGCTTTATCGAAGTATGGTTGGTTCTTTAATGTATCTGACTGCAAGTCGACCTGACATTACACTTGCTGTAACTGTCTGTGCCCGTTTTTAGTCAAACCCTAAGAAATCTCATTCCAAAGCGGTTGTTAGGATTTTTCAGTACCTTAAAGGTACACCTAACCTTGGGATCTGGTATCCTCATGGATCCGATTTCAATCTCACTGCTTACACTGATGCGGATCATTTCGGTTGCATGTTGATAGAAAAATCACATCTGGATCAATTCAGATGTTGGGGAATAGGCTAGTTGGTTGGTCATCCAAAAAGCAGAACTGTGTGTCTTTATCAACAGCTGAGTCTGAGTACATTGCTGCAGCTCATTGTTGTTCACAAGTTTTGTGGATGCAAATTCAACTTTCAGACTATGGTTTTAAGTTTTCTAAGACCCCGATTTATTGTGATTCACAAATTGCTATTGCAATTACAAGCAACCCGGTCCAGCATTCTAAGACCAAACACATAGATATTCGCTATCATTTCATTAAGGACCATGTAGAGAAAGGGGATGTAGAGTTATACTTTGTGCCTACCAAAGTACAATTAGCTGACATGTTCACTAAGCCCTTAGATGAACTTGGGCTAAAGTTCTTGATCAAAGAGATTGGCATGGTAGAGTATAGTGCTTAATATTCCTTAGATCTGTTGGGCCTTATTCTTGGGATCTTGTGTTTAGGGAGAGTAGATACTTTCTAGGGGGAGCAACTACTTTCATATGCTTTGGATATCATCTTTTAAGGGGGAGCCTTTAGACTTATGATAACTTCCTAGATATAATTGTTCAATGGTTACGTAAGGGGGAGGTAACTCATTGATATCATATTTCAAGGAGGAGTTAATTCATTTTCTTGAGAATTTTATCAAAATGCTGATTTACTTTCTTGTATATCACATTTTGAGGGGGAGAAAAAGGGAGAAAATGAGAAAATTACTCAAAAATATTGTTTTTCAAAACTTAATTCATAAATTCTTTATTTTTTATCTGAAATAATTCACTAAGGCTTGTATACATCTCAGTATGCAACCCGTTTTAACAATTGGTATCACTGAAGATTTGTACTTTGTTCACAAATTCAAAGTTCTTTTAAGTACAAATCTTATTTTGAAAAATTCATAAAAATTGGAAAAGATAAAATCCAAAAATATTTGATTTTTACTGAATAAATGCTATTTTTAGCATTATACCGAATCTAACATCCAACAGTACAGATTCGGTAAGTTCAATGTTTTCCAAAAATTGTCTCAGAATTGTTTTCCATGAAAAGATTGAAATGAATTTTAAGAGGAAAAGTCAATTTGTCAAGATTTTGAAGTTAAATTGATAAAGTTTTGAATAGTGGACTGTATTCGGTAAAATAGGCCCATTCGGTAAAGCCCATTCGGTATTTTATCTTCGGTATCTAAATAAAGGAGGGTCAAAGTCAAACTAACTCTCTTACTGTGCTTAATTACCTACCGAGTTTTACTGAACATACCGAATCTGCCTAATCTACCGAGTCCGTTCTTCTGTTTCTTCAAATCTTTGGTATAATTTCATTTTAATCATTGCTTTAGATACATACATGTAGATCTGAGATAATTAAATGTTTTTCAACCAGAAAGTTCAAAATAACTGGATTATGACTCTCAATTTTGAAATTTTGTTGATTATACCGAGTATGAGTTGTATGCTACTAATCTTTGATTAAACTTAATTGATTTGGTTAATTAACATGAATTCTTGTCTAGTCAGAGTTATATTAATTCATCTATCATTTGACCAAGTTTGATTACATGTTTAATTGATTGTTTGATGGATTCTGTATCTACCGAATATGTTCTATCTACAGTACCGAGTCTGTTCATACGATTAACATGTTGTTCTGCTTCTAATTGAGTGGTTAATTGATTATGGTTGTGATTTTACATGATAGAATATGCGTGTTTGAGTGACTTTATGTTAATTTTGGAGATACCGAATCTGTTCTTCTCTTGATACCGAGTCTGACTTTTGGTACCTTGAAACTTTCTGATTTTTATCTTCAAACACTTAACATGTTTATTCTATATCTTTCTGATCTGAAAACTCAAGCTTATTTGGTTACAGAATCTCAAGTTTTCATGACTACCGAATCTGCTTGAATTGTGTTTAAAAAATTGACTAAGTGTTGTTCTGATTCTTTGTGTTATATAATTGACTTTGCATGATGAATTTGTATTGTGATGAATATCATATGAATGTCATGATTGTCAATTACTTGTTCATATTTGAGAATAAAGGATTTTATATCTTTGAAAAACCATAAAAAAACATAAAATATAAAAGATAAAACATATACAAAGGATTTCAAAGGCAAATAAGAATAGAGATATATGCTTTATGTTAAATATCTTGTGGTCTTCTATTTCTTATTTATACAGCTAAATGACGAACAATCACTTCATCAACTCTGAAACCAACATTCCCTGTAACTACTGGACTGCAATTCTAGAGAGGCACACTCTGTGGCCTGCTCTAAACTCTACAGTCAGTGTACCTGTAACAGATCTGGAGCTACTTAACAGAACAATTAGGTTTGTGGAAGCTACACAACCTACTGCTGAAAATCCAGAGGGAACACAAGCTCGTTTTGAATTTCAACTAAGAGGAGTTCAAGGGAGGAGGAGTATCACTAAGGCTGATTTTAGGAGGATATTCAGACTTCCTGTAGTGCAGAATGCTCCTGCTTTTCCTACTACTCAGCAGATGATGTCATCTATCTTTGATCTTGGTTATGTTAGAGCCCGCAATGTTCCTCCGGCTAAGTTTCAGAAGAAATATCTGCACTCAAGGTGGTATGTGATCTTCTCAATCATCAACAGATGCTTACTGATGACAAGGAGTGGATCTGACAGCCTGACTGTGCCAATGCTGAAGTTGTTCTACTCTTTCATAAGAGTAGAAGTTCCTGACTATGCAGAAATAATATGGGATTTGGTTCAAGCTCAAGTTGATAAGCCAAGGGGTTCATACATCCCTTGCGAAAGGTTTTTCTGTATCTTTATCCATGATGCTATAAATGCTTGCAGAAATGCAAATATATTTGTACCAGGTATACATGGATTACAGATGAAACGATTTGGGGAGCTGAAGATGAATACCTCGATGGTATCTGATAATTAATTCACTGCGCCGATTCCAAATTGGCTAGTGAGGCTAGCTGAACCCCAAGACGCTCGTATGTGTTCTTATTTTGAGGCTGTAGGAATACCTCTTCCGAACCCGGTACAACAAGAACAAGTTGAACCCGCCGCGGTTCCAGCCCCAGAGGTTGTAGAGGAACCTGTAGTTCAACCAACCAGACCAACAAATCCTCCACTTAGGGTGAACCTCAAACGATCTAGGGCAGCATACCAAGCTCAACCCGTGAGGATCAGGGAACCTAGTTCAACTAGGATTGAACCAACCCTTTCCACAACACCCGAAGTGAGCAGTGACACCGACACTTCAGCAACAGCATCTGAATCGTCTCCCGAACATTCTCCTAAGAGAACTCGATATGTGCCTGATGAGATGATTCAGACTCCGCCAACCCAACGAGTAACTAGATCTAGGACTTCAACACCTATCGTCCACCAAACAGTTACTACATACATTGGTGATACGGACCAAGACCTAGAGCCTATTAGGTCACCCTCACCCATCTCCGTATCACATCCAATAATAACAGTAAGCCCTATGCTAAATGAAGCGCAATCTTCGGTAGGCAAGATATCTAAATGCACCGATGGTAAAAAGACCACTAAGCCCATCCAATCTAAACAGGACTTAAGAATAAATCCTACAAAGCAAGATGTTTCGGCATCTAAGGAAGTAAAGTCTTCCTCTACAGTAAATTCTGCGTTGACTCAATCGATTGAGGAAACTCAATCATTGAAGTCCAGAACGGCCGAAGGGGAGCCGAAAAATCTTGAAAAGGCACCCTGCGTATCGGCTGGAAATCCTCTTGTGCCTCAACGTACAACAGGTTCTGGAGGTCCGGCTTATCTTAATGAGGGAGATCTGCCGCATCCCATGGAAACGAGGCAACATGACAATCCTTCGGGATATTTATCAGACTTCCAGCAGACTGATCCCTTGGTTCATGAAAGTGATCCATTGGATCAAACCACTTCTCTTCCGAATTCTGAAACTCAGAGTTTGGAGGAAGAGTCTTTAACGGAAAGAGATGTGCCACCTCATGGTATATCAATGATTTCGGGAGTCGGAGATAGCAATATCTCTGCAAGAGCTGAATCGACGGGTAGTTATGCTACTCTATCAGAGTCCCATGAGACTAAAGTCATGGAGGCGGATGCTTCGAAAGAAACTTCACCGGTGACAACTCCGGTTGTTACCCAACCTCCATCAGAAGGGGATATCATGAATCTGACTAGTAGTATGTACAGCCCTACATATAAGAATAATACAGCACAATCATCCTTACCTGCCCTCATGGTAACTCAAACACTTCCATCGACATCGCCTCTAACCGATGTTGCTGCTGCTGTTCCCATTGTTACTTTTCCACTATCACCCTCTCGTTTACCACATTTCTATGATGCTTTGAAGCAAGAATATTTTAGTCGTATGTTTTCTAGAGTCAATCTTGATGTTCTTCGACGCACTTCGCTTCAAGCATTGTTTCGTGCTCGTGTTCGATATCCACTTACTTCCTGCTCTTCTCCTTTGAGTCCTCACCGTGATGATGAACATGACGATTCTGATCCTCAGAATAGCCATGAGGGGGAGATAGGAGTAGATGGAGAATATCTATCGGTGAACATTTCAACCAAGGGTGGTGGTGTGAGAACTTCATTAGCTTCACAAGCTCAACAAGTTCTGACTGAATCAGAAATGTTTTCTACATATGATGAAATTGATAATAAGGAGCCTGAGCAAGTTATAATTCCAGTTGTTCATAATGAGGCTGATAGTGGACCAATAGATGAGGATTTGAACTTAAGTGATTTTTATCTTGAAGAGACGGAAGATGATGGATTTGTCATCTTAAGCAAGTTATCTTCAGTATCTTCAATTCCGGAAGATGTAGAGATTGTAGATGAAGGGAATCCTGATCCAGTAATAGAAAGTGATGCTGAAATGGATTCTTCTGATGACGATGAAGAAAATCTTTATGTTAATCCAAATGATGATGATATCTTTGATCATATTGAAGATAATGATGTACCAAATGATGATGCAACAAATCCTACTGATCATTCATCAAATTCTACACCCTCATCGAGTTCACATCCAACAAATGCTAATGGAAGCTCAACTTCTGGTACATCTACATCAAGTGAAACAGTAAATTCCAGATTCAAATACAACCATGGAATATTCTTTAAGAATCAGGAAAAAAAGATTGTTATTGGGAGTTGAACATGATTTTATAACGTTACGAAACACATTCATCGAAGAAAATGCTTACAACATCTTCCGCATCAATGATACACTAAGGAGTAAAAGGTTTACTTATATAGGTTCACGATTGCTTCCAGTAAGTGAAAGGAATTGGTATGAGTTTATGTGGAGGAAACATATCAACAAAGATGAAGATGATTTGTGGCTTCAAAGAAAATATCGTATTTCAGAAGTGTTGAATATTACTCGAGTTGGAGTAGAGATAAGTGAAAAGAAAGACGTCATCAGTCAGTTCCACGTTATTAGAGAAGATGAGAAAGAGTACAAGTTCACAGAAGCAAATTTTTATAATCTTGATATGCTTGACATCATTCACATCTACAACTACCACAGTATCATCACCATTCGACCTTTTGCTAAAGCTCAAGCTTTGGAAGCTGTGAAAAGATACATGATGGAGACAATTAAACTGATGAGATGTGAAGATTCTCAAATAGGTCTCGAAGTAAATAGGAAAAAGATTCGAATAACGTGTCCGAATCAATTTACGGAGGGACTGAAGGATATGAGGATGTTTCAAATGCAATTCGAACCCGAAGGGTTTGTATTTGTAAATTCTCAAAAAGAAAAGGTGTTCATTCGTTCTGAAGAGCTGAACAAATATTCAGATGGAACAATTAAGGCTGCACTGAAGTATCTTAAAATTCGTCAAAGCAAGGTTGATGATTTTGATACAAAAATCGGTCTTGGAGAGTTTATAAAGCATATCAGAGATCGTTTAAAGCTCCGAATCCGTACAAGACAATTTGAGATTCTTCGTGGCCAGAGAAAGAGAAGGTATTTCAAGGAAATGGATGAATATCCATTACATGAGGGAGATCCAAGGAAAGCATGGGGAGTCTGGAAAACTTCTAAGCAAATTTCAAAAAATCAAGTAGAAGTTTCAAAACCAGATGGCTCACGATGGAAACTAACGTTTGGACCTCTCAAGATTTCACGATAGGATTATATTGTAAAGTTCACATTTAACACTAAGGGGGAGATTGTTAGGACCCCAAAGTTGTATAGTGTTAATGTGAATTAAGCTTAAATGAAGGTTCCTTAGAAGAGGGCTATATAAGGAACCTAAGTAGTCCTAATTAAATAGCCATTGTATTGTAACCGAGTTCTAGAAGCTGTGGAATGTAATTTTACCGATTCTCTCTCATACCGAGTCTCCTTCCTACATACCGAATATCATTCTATCTTATCATTTCTCTCAATCTCAACATGATCTGACCTATCATCTTCCCAATATTTTGCTTCCTTAGCGGAAACACCATTGACCATTATTAACTTTGGTCCATTGGTTGAGGATTTCCTTTTATTTGACCATTTTTCTGTTGTTCTTAATATTTCCCCCTCCGGAACCTCTTCTTCTTCCGGTTCCTCTTCTTCCGGTTCTTCTTCTTCTTCCGGTTCTTCTTCTTCTTCCGGTTCTTCTTCTTCTTCCGGTTCTTCAGAAATTTGTGAATCTTCCCAATATATATTTGACTCTTCATTATTATTAGGTGAGTCAATGGGATTCGTGCTAGAGGTAGACATCTATCACACAATATCAGACACGTTAAGAGATTAATATATCACATAATATTTACATGTTAATAATATATAGTTTCCAACAAAAATGTTAAGCAATCATTTTTAAAGAAAACACGGTCGAAGTCCAGACTCACTAATGCATTCTAACAAACTCGATAAGACACACTAATGCAAATTTCTGGTTCTCTAAGACCAACACTCGGATACCAACTGAAATGTCCCGTTCATATTGATTATAAACGTTCCATATTAATTGATTTCGTCTCGAGGTTTTGACCTCTATATGAGACGTTTTTCAAAGACTGCATTCATTTTTATAACAACCATAACCTTTATTTTATCGATAAAAGGTTTAAAAAGCATTACGTAGATGATCAAATAATGATAATCTAAAATATACCGTTTACACATAACCATTACATAATGGTTTACAATAAAAATATATTACATCAAAGTAAGTTTCTTGAATGCAGTTTTTACACAATATCATACAAGCATGGACTCCAAATCTTGTCCTTATTTTAGTATGCGACAGCGGAAGCTCTTAATAATCACCTGAGAATAAACATGCTTAAAACGTCAACAAAACTGTTGGTGAGTTATAGGTTTAACCTATATATTATCAAATCATAATAATAGACCACAAGATTTCTCATTTTTCATAAATATCATTACACTCGCAAGTGCATAAAAATCATTCATATGTTGAACATATGGTAACCGACGTTAACTTAATGCATAGAATATCCCCAAAATAGAACCTCTCGTCTGTATAATAATCTCGAAGGACTAAACCATCCATAACCTGAATGGGGGTTGTTAAGCCCAATAGATCTATCTTTAGGATTCGCGTCAATTAGGGGCCATTTCCCTAATTCTTAGACTACCAGACTTGAAGAGCGATATTCGGTTTAATAATCCAACCATAGAATATAGTTTCGCATACTTGTGTCTATTTTGTAAAACATTTATAAAATTGCATGTATTCTCATCCCAAAAATATTAGATTTTAAAAATGGGACTATAACTTACTTTCACAGATTTTTACTTCGTCGGGAAGTAAGACTTGGCCACTGGTCGATTCACGAACCTATAACAAATATGTACATATATATCAAAGTATGTTCAAAATATATTTACAACATTTTTAATATGTTTTACTATTTTAAGTTTATTAAGTCAGCTGTCCTCGTTAGTAACCTACAACTAGTTGTCCACAGTTAGATGTACAGAAATAAATCGATATATATTATCTTGAATCAATCCACGACCCAGTGTATACACGTCTCAGGCTAGATCACAACTCAAAGTATATATATTTTTGGAATCAACCTCAAACCTGTTTAGCTAACTCCAACATTACTGCATATAGAGTGTCTAAGGTTGTTCCAAATAATATATATACATGGGTCGATATGATATGTCAAAACATTTGCATACGTGTCTATGGTATCTCAAGATTACATAATATATTAGAATACATGTATAATACAATATGAGTTAGCTAGGATATGATTAATATAGATTTGTTACAATATTTCCCGTAGCTACAACAATAAAAAAATATCCAATCTTGTTTTACCCATAACTTCTTCGTTTTAAATTCGTTTTGAGTGAACCAAATTGCTATGGTTTCATATTGAACTCTATTTTATGAATATAAACAGAAAAAGTATAGGTTTATAGTCGAAAATATAAGTTACAAGTCATTTTTGTAAGAGGTAGTCATTTCAGTCGAAAGAACGACGTCTTGATGACCATTTTGAAAAACATACTTCCACTTTGAGTTTAACCATGATTTTTGGATATAGTTTCATGTTCATAAGAAAAATCATTTTCCCAGAAGAACAACTTTTAAATCAAAGTTTATCATAGTTTTTAATTATCAAACCCAAAACAGCCCGCGGTGTTACTACGACGGCGTATGTCCGGTTTTACGGTGTTTTTCGTGTTTCTAGGTTTTAAATCATTAAGTTAGCATATCATATAGATATAGAAAATGTGTTTAGTTGATTTTAAAAGTCAAGTTAGAAGGATTAACTTCTGTTTGTGAACAAGTTTAGAATTAACTAAACTATGTTCTAGTGATTACAAGTTTAAACATTCAAATAAGATAGCTTTATATATATGAATTGAATGATGTTATGAACATCATTACTACCTTAAGTTTTATGGATAAACCTACTGGAAAAGAGAAAAATGGATCTAGCTTCAAAGGATCCTTGGATGGCTTAAAAGTTCTTGAAGCAGAATCATGACACAAAAACAAGTTCAAGTAAGGTTTCCACTCGAAATAAGATTGTTATAGAAATTGAATCAAAGTTTGAATATGAGTATTACCTTAAATTAGAAAGATATCTTACTGTAAATAAGAAAGATTTCTTGAGAATGGATGATCACTTAAAATGGATTTGCAAGATTGGAAGTAAGCTAGAAGGATTTCTTGAAGTGTTCTTGAATGGTTGTTTTTATGATGATTAAAGCTTGTAATTGAAGCTAAAAGATGGTGAAAATGCTTGGAGATGATCAAGTATGATGTTAGGAGTATTTTGAGAGAGAATTTGGAGTGTAAGTATGAGAAAATGGAATGGAAAAATGGGGTGAAATCATAAAAACGAAATTACTTATTATAAAGAGAAAAAAAAAGATCCTTAAGTTTGTTTTTATCTCATTACTCATACAAGTTGTTAAATAATGGTTCCACATGTTTTTGACTCTAAGATGGCTGCTAAGAATGAATGATTAAATGTGTATATACCAATAGTAAATACATCTAGAAGCTGTGTATTGTACGAGTACAAATACGGGTGTACACGAGTAGAATTGTTGATGGAAACGAATGAGAATGTAATTTTAAGCATTTTTGCTAAGTAGAAATACTTTGATATATGTCTTGAAGTCTTTCAAAAGTGTATTAATACATCTTAATACACTACATGTATATACATTTTAACTGAGTCGTTAAGTCACCGTTAGTCATTACATGTAAGTGTTGTTTTAAGACCTTTAAGTTAACGATCTTGTTAAATGTAATTAATTCATTATTATTATACTTAAATGAGATGTTAAATTATTACATTATCATGATATTATAATGTATGAATATATCTTAATATGATATATATACATTAAAATATCGTTACAATGATAATAGTTACATATATGCCTCGTTTCGAAATTCTTAAGTTAGTAGTCTTGTTTTACATATGTAGTTCATTGTTAACACACTTAATGATATACTTAATTATCATTTTATCATGTTAAACATAGTGTATCAATATCTTAATATGATTCATATGTATTTAGTAAGACGTTGTTATAACGATAATCGTTATATATATCGTTTCGAGTTTCTTAATTCAATAAACTCATTTTTATGTATATCACTCATTGTTAATATACTTGGTGAGATACTTACTTATCATAGTCTCATGTTAACCATATATATATATATATATATATATATATATATATATATATATATATATATATATATATATATATATATATATATATATATATATATATATATATATATATATATATATCATCATGTAGTTTTTACAAATTTTTAACGTTCGTGAATCGCCGATCAACTTGGGTGGTCAATTGTCTATATGAAGCACAATTTAAATAATCAAGTCTTAACAAGTTTGATTGCTTAACATGTTGGAAACATTTAATCATACAAATATAGTTTTCATTTAATATATAACATGGAAAAGTTCGGGTCACTACAACTTGGCCATGATTAGGGGTTGTAAATTTGGGTATAATCACTAGTATTAGTGATTATGAAAGTGTTGAAACCCATTTGGGTGTATTTGGTTAACTAATTTTGAAATGGGTCAAAATTAGGGTTTATGTGGTAAATTGGGTAAGATAAGTGTTTAACACTTATGATTTGGTTAAATTGGTGTATTAGGACCATTTTCACTTTTGTTAGTGGATATGGGTTAGTTTGGGCGTGGTTTGCGTTTGGAAGTGCATTTGGGTCAAAATTGCACTAAGCGTCAACTTGGATTGGTTTGTAATCCACCCTAATTGTGTTGTTTGTTATGTGTTAAATGGAATAGGTACTTTCCATTGGCGATTGCGGATTTTGGTATTGCCTTCATCATGGTGCTAAGGTGAGTGTAAATATATTATATGCGTATGTATGCATAGGATGGGTGCGGGTCGGTAGAGTGATCCTTGCTCGGATTCAATCTACATATGATGGGATGATGGATTCTTGGAGTTTTGGGTCCATGTTGTACGCTTATGCATTTTGGGTTACCACCCTTGGGATAGTGAATCTTTGGAGTATACGGATTCATGTCAACATGTTGGGCCAACCCCGTCGATGTTGATGATGTTGAGGAGACTAATCTCGGGTAGTTCGGATTCACGATGATGCGGGTAGTTCGGTCATCCCTATTCTTGGGTAGTGCTAATTCACTAAGGCACGGGTAGTTCGGCCAACCTCGATTGTTGAAACAATGAAGGTAGTGAATCTCGGGTGGTGCAAATTCACTAAGGCCAGGGTAGTTCGGCCAACCTTCATATGTTTAAGGTTAAGGGGTTAACCTTGTCGGATTTGGTTATATACTATATATGGATATATATATATATATATATATATATATATATATATATATATATATATATATATATATATATATATATATATATATATATATATATATATATATATATATATATATATATATATATATATATATTGTTGTGTTGTAGCAAATCTTACGGCGTTAGCTTGGAGTTATGTAGCGTGTAGCTACCTTGTGTATGTGCTTATCGTATAGCTTGTGTATGTTATACATGGATTGCGGTATGTGCTTATTAATTGTGCTTGCGGTGGATGTATTCATTGTATGCATATGTATGTATATAGTATGTTTATACACACTAAGCTTTCATAGCTTACCCTCTTGTTGTTTACATTTTTATAGATAGGAGTGGAGGTGGTGGCTCGGGTAAGCATGGGAACTAGTGGACTTGCGTAGGTTTCTTTAGAAGACGTACTTTTGGATTGATTAGTATTGGTTAGCATATCCCCAATAACCATGCTCGGTCTTTATTTTGTGTTAAAATAAACGGGTCGAAATGGTCACTTTCATGTAATTTTGGGTCGTTAGAGTCCCATGGGTGGTAACATACTTTTGTCAATTAAAAACCCGGTTGTTTAATGTTTGAAAGTGTTGGAATTGGTTGGGGTTTAATGAAACTCGAATTGTGGAAAAATGGTTTGTCATGCTTAAAATGGGATGCAGTGATTTCCCAGCTTTAACGTGCGCCACGCGTGGCCTTGCGCACCGTGCATAAGGCCAATTGCTGGTGGCCAGGTCTATTGTTAACTTTTAGAATGGTTTTACATCATAACACGCGCCGTGCACCCATATGCGCGCCGCGCATATGGTCAGGCGGAAACTGTTTGTTGTTTTAAAAAAAAGAGTCGTGTTTTCTAGTGGGTGTGGTGTTTAGTACTTCGAAGTTTATATGATTATTATACAGACGAGTTGTTCTGTTTTGGGGATATTATTATGCGCATTATATGTTAAGGTCGGTTACCAAGCCAAGCTATGAAAGCAAAGTGAATGTTATGTATCGAGAGAATGATTTTATACACAGGTTATGTGTATGTTATTTTTGTGCACGAGATATGTGTACGATTACTAAGATTTATGAAAAAGGATTTCGTATACGATAAAAGTGTACTGTATTTAAAAGATATCGCATATACATTACAGGTGGGTATAGGATTCGGGCCCATTTGTACCATGCAGCATTTAAATCTTGTGGTCTATCAAAATGATGAATTTTATTGTTTTATGATAAACCTATGGACTCACCAACCTTTTGGTTGACACTTGAAAGCATGTTTATTCTCAGGTATGAAAGAAATCTTCCGCTGTGCATTTGCTCATTTAGAGATATTACTTGGAGTCATTCATGACATATTTCAAAAGACGTTGCATTCGAGTCGT
Organism: Rutidosis leptorrhynchoides; assembly: GCF_046630445.1. Taxonomy (NCBI): domain Eukaryota; kingdom Viridiplantae; phylum Streptophyta; class Magnoliopsida; order Asterales; family Asteraceae; genus Rutidosis; species Rutidosis leptorrhynchoides. The sequence continues at coordinate 201,925,391 of NC_092342.1, read as the reverse complement.
TGAGTTCATCAATATTATTATTAAGTCAATTATAGTTGGATATATTATGACATGGTATGCATGCCGTCAACTTTCGATGAAATGAAAGTATGTCTTTTAAAAACGAATGCAATGTTTGTAAAATGTATCATATAGAGGTTAAGTACCTCGCGATGTAATCAACTATTGTGAATCATTTATATTGTATATGAACGGGGCATTTCATTCCCTCTGAAGAAATTATATGTATATTATATATATATATATATATATATATATATATATATATATATATATATATATATATATATATATATATATATATATATATATATATATATATATTGTGAAATAAAAATAAATCTTTTCGTGTTAAGCTATTGTGTGTGAATCTTAACTACTCGTTTAATTCATATTACAAATATGCAATAATGTACGTCGTTTGCCCGTAACTTAACCATCGTTAACTACAATTTCCATTCGAATTCAATAAATTATAACTCATAATAAATCAAGTGTATTATTCAAATATATGTTTGATTTTACACCTTCATCTTCGATATACCCAAAACTCTCTAAGAAATATCATTCGTACCTTGCGAAGCTCACAAGAATTTCACAAAAACCAACATCATGCTTCAACAAATAACAAAGTATTGATTCATAATTTCAATATCATTGAAGAAATACTTATGTAATTTCTAAAGTTTTAGGGATTTCTCAATTCTAGTTTCAATCGTAAATCAAATGAGTTTAATTTAATATTAATTCATTAAATCTATGTTACATCTAAAGAAAATATATACATATATAAATATATATTTTCATAAAGATTGTAATTGAATTCGTTTGTACAAAATATTAATTGTGAAAATTTTTTAACGGGTAGATAATACCCGAGGAATATATAAATTCACAATTAATATGTTACATTCTTCGAAACTGATTCAGTAGTCATCAACTATACTCACTATTTTCTCAACAATATACATTCTTTCATAATCAAAATAACCATATTCATTCAAGATTCAATTACATATTCTGATTTTTAAATCTCATAATTCAACTCGAGATATAATCAAAATCATCACTCTTAGATTCCTACATCTTTCCTGAAATGTCCCATTGATATTGATTATAAACGTTCCATATTAATAGATTTCGTTGCAAGGTTTTGACCTCTATATGAGACATTTTTCAAAGACTGCATTCATTTTTAAAACAACCATAACCTTTATTTTATCAATAAAGGTTTTAAAAGCATTACGTAGATTATCAAATAATGATAATCTAAAATATACTGTTTACACACGACCATTGCATAATGGTTTACAATAGAAATATATTACATCGACATATGTTTCTTGAATGCAGTTTTTACATAATATCATACAAACATGGACTCCAAATCTTGTCCTTATTTTAGTATGCAACAGCGGAAGCTCTTAATATTCACCTGAGAATAAACATGCTTTAAATGTCAACAAAAATGTTGGTGAGTTATAGGTTTAACCTATATATATCAAATCGTAACAATAGACCACAAGATTTCGTATTTCAATATATATCCCATACATAGAGATAAAAATCATTCATATGGTGAACACCTGGTAACCGACATTAACAAGATGCATATATAAGAATATCCCCATCATTCCGGGACACCCTTCGAATATGATATAAATTTCGAAGTACTAAAGCATCCTGTACTTTGGATGGGGTTTGTTAGGCCCAATAGATCTATATTTAGGGTTCGCGTCAATTAGGGTGTCCGTTCCCTAATTCTTAGATTACCAGACTTAATAAAAAGGGGCATATTCGATTTCGATAATTCAACCATAGAATGTAGTTTCACGTACTTGTGTCTATTTTGTAAATCATTTATAAAACCTGCATGTATTCTCATCCCAAAAATATTAGATTTTAAAAGTGGGACTATAACTCACTTTCACAGATTTTTACTTCGTCGGGAAGTAAGACTTGGCCACTGGTCGATTCACGAACCTCAAGTTTTCTGGATAAAGCTATTGGAAATGAGAAAAATGGATCTAGCTTCAAAGGATCCTTGGATGGCTTGAAATTTCTTGCATTAGAAAGATATATTACTGTAAATAATAAAGATTTCTTAAGGTTGGATGATCACTCTAAAAGATTGGAAGTAAGCTAGCAAACTTGGAAGTATTCTTGATTTTATGAAACTAGAACTTGTAGAATTTATGAAGAACACTTAGAACTTGAAGATAGAACTTGAGAGAGATTAATTAGATGAAGAAAATTGAAGAATGAAAGTGTTTGTAGGTGTTTTTGGTCGTTGGTATATGGATTAGATATAAAGGATGTGTAATTTTGTTTACATGTAAATAAGTCATGAATGATTACTCATATTTTTGTAATTTTATGAGATATTTCATGCTAGTTGCCAAATGATGGTTCCCACATGTGGTAGGTGACTCACATGGGCTGCTAAGAGCTGATCATTGGAGTGTATATACCAATAGTACATACATCTAAAAGCTGTGTATTGTACGAGTACGAATACGGGTGCATACGAGTAGAATTATTGATGAAACTGAACGAGGATGTAATTGTAAGGATTTTTGTTAAGTAGAAGTATTTTGATAAGTGTCTTGAATTCTTTCAAAAGTGTATGAATACATATTAAAACACTACATGTATATACATTTTAACTGAGTCGTTGAGTCATCGTTAGTCGTTACATGTAAGTGTTGTTTTGAAACCTTTAGGTTAACGATCTTGTTAAATGTTGTTAACCCATTGTTTATTAAATCAAATGAGATGTTAAATTATTACATTATCATGATATCATGATGTATTAATATATCTTAATATGATATATATACATTAAATGTCGTTACAACGATAATCGTTACATATATGTCTCGTTTCAAAATCATTAAGTTAGTAGTCTTGTTTTTACATATGTAGTTCATTGTTAATATACTTAATGATATGTTAAGACTTGTTTTTACATATGTAGTTCATTGTCAAAATCATTAAGTTAGTAGTCATGTTAACTATATATATATATATATATATATATATATATATATATATATATATATATATATATATATATATCCATATCCATATATATGTCATCATATAGTTTTTACAAGTTTTAACGTTCGTGAATCGCCGGTCAACTTGGGTGGTCAATTGTCTATATGAAACCTATTTCAATTAATCAAGTCTTAACAAGTTTGATTGCTTAACATGTTGGAAACATTTAATCATGTAAATATCAATTTCATTTAATATATAAAAACATGGAAAAGTTCGGGTCACTACAGTACCTACCCGTTAAATAAATTTCGTCCCGAAATTTTAAGCTGTTGAAAGTGTTGACGAATCTTCTGGAAATAGATGCGGGTATATCTTCTTCATCTGATCCTCACGCTCCCAGGTGATCTCGGGTCCTCTACGAGCATTCCATCGAACCTTAACAATCGGTATCTTGTTTTGTTTAAGTCTCTTAACCTCACGATCCATTATTTCGACGGGTTCTTCAATGAATTGAAGTTTTTCATTGATTTGGATTTCGTCCAACGGAATAGTGAGATCTTCTTTAGCAAAACATTTCTTCAAATTCGAGACGTGGAAAGTGTTATGTACATTCGCAAGTTGTTGAGGTAACTCAAGTCGGTAAGCTACTGGTCCGACACGATCAATAATCTTGAATGGTCCAATATACCTTGGATTTAATTTCCCCCGTTTACTAAATCGAACAACACCTTTCCAAGGTGCAACCTTAAGCATGACCATTTCTCCAATTTCAAATTCTATGTCGTTTCTTTTAATGTCGGCATAGCTCTTTTGTCAACTTTGGGCGGTTTTCAACCGTTGTTGAATTTGGATGATCTTCTCGGTAGTTTCTTGTATTATCTCTGAACCCGTAATCTGTCTATCCCCCACTTCACTCCAACAAATCAGAGACCTGCACTTTCTACCATAAAGTGCTTCAAACGGTGCCATCTCAATGCTTGAATGATAGCTGTTGTTGTAGGAAAATTCTGCTAATGGTAAATGTCGATCCCAACTATTTCCGAAATCAATGACACATGCTCGTAGCATGTCTTCAAGCGTTTGTATCGTCCTTTCGCTCTGCCCATCAGTTTGTGGATGATAGGCAGTACTCATGTCCAGACGAGTTCCTAATGCTTGCTGTAATGTCTGCCAGAATCTTGAAATAAATCTGCCATCTCTATCAGAGATAATAGAGATTGGTATTCCATGTCTGGAGACGACTTCCTTCAAATACAGTCATGCTAACTTCTCCATCTTGTCATCTTCTCTTATTGGAAGAAAGTGTGCTGACTTGATGAGACGATCAACTATTACCCAAATAGTATCATAACCACTTGCAGTCCTTGGCAATTTAGTAATGAAATCCATGGTAATGTTTTCCCATTTCCATTCCGGGATTTCAAGTTGTTGTAGTAGACTTGATGGTTTCTGATGTTCAGCTTTGACCTTAGAACACGTCAAACATTCTCCTACATATTTAGCAATATCGGCTTTCATACCTGGCCACCAAAAATGTTTCTTAAGATCCTTGTACATCTTCCCCGTTCCAGGATGTATTGAGTATCTGGTTTTATGAGCTTCTCTAAGTACCATTTCTCTCATATCTCCAAATTTTGGTACCCAAATTCTTTCAGCCCTATACCGGGTTCCGTCTTCCCGAATATTAAGATGCTTCTCCGATCCTTTGGCTATTTCATCCTTTAAATTTCCCTCTTTTAAAACTCCTTGTTGCGCTTCCTTTATTTGAGTAGTAAGGTTAGTGTGAATCATTATGTTCATAAATTTTACTCGAATGGGTTCTCTGTCCTTTCTGCTCAAGGCGTCGGCTACCACATTTGCCTTCCCCGGGTGGTAACGAATCTCAAAGTCGTAATCATTCAACAATTCAATCCACCTACGCTGCCTCATATTCAGATGTTTCTGATTAAATATGTGTTGAAGACTTTTGTGGTCGGTATATATAATACTTTTGACCCCATATAAGTAGTTCCTCCAAGTCTTTAATGCAAAAACAACCGCGCCTAATTCCAAATCATGCGTCATATAATTTTGCTCGTGAATCTTCAATTGTCTAGACTCATAAGCAATCACCTTCGTCCGTTGCATTAATACACAACCGAGACCTTGCTTTGATGCATCACAATAAATCACAAAATCATCATTCCCTTCAGGCAATGATAATATAGGTGCCGTAGTTAGCTTTTTCTTCAATAATTGAAACGCCTTCTCTTGTTCATCCTTCCATTCAAATTTCTTCCCTTTATGCGTTAATGCAGTCAAGGGTTTTGCTATTTTGGAGAAATCTTGGATGAATCTTCTGTAGTAACCAGCCAATCCTAAAAATTGACGTATATGCTTCGGAGTTTTTGAGGTTTCCCACTTTTCAACGGTTTTGATCTTTGCCGGGTCCACCTGGAAACCTTCTTTGTTCACTATGTGACCGAGGAATTGAACTTCTTCCAACTAAAATGCACACTTCGAAAACTTAGCGTACAGTTTTTCTTTCCTCAATACTTCTAGCACTTTTCTCAAATGTTTTTCGTGCTCTTGATCATTCTTTGAGTAAATAAGTATGTCATCGATGAAAACAATGACAAACTTGTCAAGATATGGCCCACATACTCGGTTCATAAGGTCCATGAACACAGCTGGTGCGTTAGTCAATCCAAACGGCATAACCATAAACTTGTAATGACCATAACGCGTTCTAAAAACAGTTTTTGGAATATCATCCTCCTTTACTCGCATTTGATGATATCCAGAACGTAAATCGATCTTCGAATAAACCGACGAGCCTTGTAGTTGATCAAATAAGTCGTCAATTCTCGGCAGTGGATAACGGTTTTTGATGGTAAGTTTGTTCAACTCTCTGTAGTCAATACACAACCTAAATGTACCATCCTTCTTCTTGACAAACAAAACAGGAGCTCCCCACGGTGATGTGCGTGGTCAAATGAAACCACGTTCTAAAAGTTCTTGTAATTGACTTTGCAGTTCTTTCATCTCACTGGGTGCGAGTCTGTAAGGAGCACGAGCTATTGGTGCAGCTCCTGGTACAAGATCTATTTGAAATTCAACGGATCGATGTGGGGGTAATCCCGGTAATTCTTTCGGAAATACATCGGGAAATTCTTTTGCAACGGGAACATCATTGATGCTCTTTTCTTCAGTTTGTACTTTCTCGACGTGTGCTAGAACAGCATAGCAACCTTTTCTTATTAGTTTTTGTGCCTTCAAATTACTAATAAGATGTAGCTTCGTGTTGCCCTTTTCCCAGTACACCATTAAGGGTTCTCCTTCTTCTCGTACAATGCGAATTGCATTTTTATAACATACGATCTCTGCTTTCACCTTCTTCAGCCAGTCCATGCCAACTATTACATCAAAACTCCCTAACTCTACGGGTTTCAAATCAATCTTAAATATTTCGCTACCAAGTTTAATTTCTCGATTCCGGCATATATAATCTGCTGAAATTAATTTACCGTTTGCTAATTCGAGTAAAAATTTACTATCCAACGGCGTCAATGGACAACTTAATTTAGCACAAAAATCTCTACTCATGAAGCTTTTATTCGCACCCGAATCAAATAAAACGTAAGCAGATTTATTGTCAATAAGAAACGTACCCGTAACAAGCTCCGGGTCTTCCTGTGCCTCTGCCACATTAATATTGAAAACTCTTCCACGGCCTTGTCCATTTGCGTTCTCCTGGTTCGGGCAATTTCTAATAATGTGGCCCGGTTTTTCACATTTATAACAAACTACATTGGCATAACTTGCTCCGACACTACTTGCTCCGCCATTACTCGTTCCGACACCATTTGTTCCTTTCGTTCTGTTAACCCCTGGTCCGTAGACCTCACACTTCACCGCGCTATGACCATTTCTTTTACACTTGTTGCAAAATTTGGTGCAGAACCCCGAGTGATACTTTTCATACCTTTGGCATAGCTGCTTCTGATTGTTGTTGTTGTTTTGGTTGTTATTGTTGTTGGGATGATTGTTGTAGTTGCTGTTGTTTTTATTGTTGTTATTGTTGTTGTTGTTGGGCCGTTTGTTGTAGTTGCGATTATTGGGATAGTTGTTGCGATTATTGTTGTAATTGCTGTTGTTGTTGTATTGGTGATTCTTATCACCGTTTTCCTCCCACTTTCTTTTGACTTGCTTCACATTGGCCTCTTCAGCCGCCTGTTCTTTAATTCTTTCCTCAATCTGGTTCACTAGTTTGTGAGCCATTCTACATACCTGTTGTATGGAGGCGGGCTCGTGTGAACTTATATCTTCTTGGATTCTTTCCGGTAATCCTTTCACAAACGCGTCGATCTTCTCTTCCTCATCTTCTAACGCTCTCGGACACAATAGGCACAATTCTGTGAATCGTCTTTCATACGTGGTAATATCAAATCCTTGGGTTCGTAACCCTCTAAGTTCTGTCTTGAGCTTATTGACCTCGGTTCTGGGACGGTACTTCTCGTTCATCAAGTGCTTGAATACTGACCACGGTAGTTCGTAAGCATCATCTTGTCCCACTTGCTCTAGATAGGTATTCCACCATGTTAACGCAGTACCTGTGAAGGTATGCGTAGCGTACTTTACTTTGTCCTCTTCAGTACACTTACTTATGGCAAACACCGATTCGACCTTCTCGGTCCACCATTTCAATCTGATCGGTCCTTCGGTTCCATCAAATTCCAAAGGTTTGCAGGCAGTGAATTCTTTGTAAGTGCATCCTACACGATTTCTTGTGCCGTTAGCTGCATTGCTAGATTCGGAGTTATTGTTGGTATGTAGCGCAGCCTGTACTGCGGCTATGTTTGCAGCAAGAAAGGCACGAAATTCCTCTTCGCTCATATTCAAGGTGTGTCGAGTAGTCGGTGCCATTTCCTTCAAAATAGTCAAATGAAACGAGTTAATTATATAGAATATCAAGAATAGTCAATAGTATTTCGTAGCGTAATATGAACTTATTTATAAAAGCTCTTTCTTCTTATTAGCGTTTTATACTCTTTAATTCGGGTAGTACCTACCCGTTAAGTTCATACTTAGTAGCTAACATACCATTTCAACTACTACAATTCTATATGAAAAACTAATAAAAAAAAATATCATATTCAAACCTTTATACAATAACTTGCAAACTTACAATACCGCTATTTTACATATAGCATGAAATATAGCACATAAAACTTTGATACAAAGTAGTTGCGAAGATAATTCTAGTTAATAAATAAGGCGTTCAGCAAAGGCAATAAAGACACGTAATTCATACATCCAGAAACAAGTCATGCATTCTGGTTTTACTAATACCACTTCCCATCCTTGGTTTTGTGGAACATAACCGTTGTGACCGATAGTAAGACAATGTGTTGTAACGTCGTCAAAAGGATGAAGGTTACGTAATGACCAACAGTCTTGTAATAACCTAAAAACCTCATTTCTTACCCCAATTACCAACTCCGTCACTTGTGGGAACATTTTGTTTAATAGTTATAGCCCGATGTTCTTGTTCTCACATTGGTGAGAAGCGAACATTACTAACCCGTAAGCATAACATGCTTCTTTATGTTGCATGTTAGCCGCTTTTTCTAAATCATGAAGTCCTATATTCGGATATATTGAGTCAAAATAATTTCTTAACCCGTTGCATAAAATAGCATTTGGGTTCCCCGCAATATATGCGTCAAAGTAAACACATCGTAACTTATGGATTTCCCAATGTGATATCCCCAATCTTTCGAACGAAAGCCTTTTATAAATCAAGGCATTCTTGGAACGTTCTTCGAATGTCTTACAAATTGATCTCGCCTTAAATAGTTGTGCCGAGGAATTCTGACCGACTCTAGACAAGATTTCATCAATCATGTCTCCGGGTAGGTCTCTTAAAATATTGGATTATCTATCCATTTTGTGTTTTTATACTGTAAAATAGACAAGAGTTAGATTCATAAAAAATACTTATTAATACAAGCAATTTTTACATATATCATAAAGCATAAGCACACTATATTACATATATTACACCACACGAATACAACTATCTTATTCTGACTCGCTCGTTTCTTCTTCTTCGGTTTTGGTTCCTTTTGCCAAGTTTCTAGGGATATATGATGTTCCCCTAATATGAGCCGTCGTTTTCCACATTGGTTTAGAAAAACCTGGTGGTTTAGAGGTTCCCGGGTTATTGTCACAACTTAAGAAATACGGGTGTTGACGATACATATAAAGTTCATCGTGTTTGGAATCAAATTTCTCTATTTTTATGCCCTTTCCCTTATTGTTCTCTTTTGCCTTATTAAATTGTGTTGGGGTAATTTCTATAACATCATCGGAATCCTTGTCGGGATCCGATTCATCAGAGAATTGGTAATCCTCCCAATACTTTGCTTCCTTGGCGGAAACACCATTGACCATAATTAACTTTGGTCGGTTGGTTGAGGATTTTCTTCTACTTAACCGTTTTATTATTTCCCCCACTGGTTCTATTTCTTCTTCCGGTTCCGATTCTTCTTCCGGTTTCGACTCTTCTTCTGGTTCCTCTTCGGGAACTTGTGAATCAGTCCACGAATCATTCCAATTTACATTTGACTCTTCATTATTATTAGGTGAGTCAAAGGGACTTGTTCTAGAGGTAGACATCTATCACATAATATCAAACACGTTAAGAGATTACTATATTACATAATATTCACATGTTAAAAATATATAGTTTCCAACAAAAATGTTAAGCAATCATTTTTAAAGAAAACACGGTCGAAGTCCAGACTCACTAATGCATCCTAACAAACTCGATAAGACACACTAATGCAAATTTTCTGGTTCTCTAAGACCAATACTCTGATACCAACTAAAATGTCCCGTTCATATTGATTATAAACGTTCCATATTAATTGATTTCGTTGCGAGGTTTTGACCTCTATATGAGACATTTTTCAAAGACTGCATTCATTTTTAAAACAACCATAACCTTTATTTTATCAATAAAGGTTTCAAAAGCATTACGTAGATTATCAAATAATGATAATCTAAAATATACTGTTTACACACGACCATTACATAATGGTTTACAATAGAAATATATTACATCGACATATGTTTCTTGAATGCAGTTTTTACATAATATCATACAAACATGAACTCCAAATCTTGTCCTTATTTTAGTATGCAACAGCGGAAGCTCTTAATATTCACCTGAGAATAAACATGCTTTAAACGTCAACCAAAATGTTGGTGAGTTATAGGTTTAACCTATATATATCAAATCGTAACAATAGACCACAAGATTTTATATTTCAATATACATCCCATACATAGAGATAAAAATCATTCATATGGTGAACACCTGGTAACCGACATTAACAAGATGCATATATAAGAATATCCCCATCATTCCGGGACACCCTTCGGATATGATATAAATTTCGAAGTACTAAAGCATCTGGTACTTTGGATGGGGTTTGTTAGGCCCAATAGATCTATCTTTAGGGTTCGTGTCAATTAGGGTGTTTGTTCCCTAATTCTTAGATTACCAGACTTAATAAAAAGGGGCATATTAGATTTCGATAATTCAACCATAGAATGTAGTTTCACGTACTTGTGACTATTTTGTAAATCATTTATAAAACCTGCAGGTATTCTCATCCCAAAAATATTAGATTTGAAAAGTGGGACTATAACTCACTTTTACAGATTTTTACTTCGTCAGGAAGTAAGACTTGGCCCCTGGTCGATTCACGAACCTCAAGTTTTCTGGATAAAGCTACTGGAAATGAGAAAAATGGATCTAGCTTCAAAGGATCCTTAGATGGCTTGAAATTTCTTGTATTAGAAAGATATCTTACTGTAAATAATAAAGATTTCTTGAGGTTGGATGATCACTCTACAAGATTGGAAGTAAGCTAGCAAACTTGGAAGTATTCTTGATTTTATGAAACTAGAACTTGTAGAATTTATGAAGAACACTTAGAACTTGAAGATAGAACTTGAGAGAGATTAATTAGATGAAGAAAATTGAAGAATGAAAGTGTTTGTAGGTGTTTTTGGTCGTTGGTATATGGATTAGATATAAAGGATGTGTAATTTTGTTTACATGTAAATAAGTCATGAATGATTACTCATATTTTTGTAATTTTATGAGATATTTCATGCTAGTTGCCAAATGATGGTTCCCACATGTGTTAGGTGACTCACATGGGCTGCTAAGAGCTGATCATTGGAGTGTATATACCAATAGTACATGCATCTAAAAGCTGTGTATTGTACGAGTACGAATACTGGTGCATACGAGTAGAATTGTTGATGAAACTGAACGAGGATGTAATTGTAAGAATTTTTGTTAAGTAGAAGTATTTTGATAAGTGTCTTGAAGTCTTTCAAAAGTGTATGAATACATATTAAAACACTACATGTATATACATTTTAACTGAGTCGTTAAGTCATCGTTAGTCGTTACATGTAAGTGTTGTTTTGAAACCTTTAGGTTAACTATCTTGTTAAATGTTGTTAACCCATTGTTTATTAAATCAAATGAGATGTTAAATTATTACATTATCATGATATCATGATGTATTAATATATCTTAATATGATATACATACATTAAATGTCGTTACAACGATAATCGTTACATATATGTCTCGTTTCAAAATCATTAAGTTAGTAGTCTTGTTTTTACATATGTAGTTCATTGTTAATATACTTAATGATATGTTTACTTATCATAATATCATGTTAACTATATATATATATATATATATATATATATATATATATATATATATATATATATATATATATATATATATATATATATATATATATATATATATATATATATATGTGTCAACATATAGTTTTTACAAGTTTTAACGTTCGTGAATCGCCGGTCAACTTGGGTAGTCAATTGTCTATATGAAACCTATTTCAATTAATCAAGTCTTAACAAGTTTGATTGCTTAACATATTGAAAACATTTAATCATGTAAATATCAATTTCATTTAATATATAAAAACATGGAAAAGTTCGGGTCACTACATTTCGAAGCTATACTTTGACTTCAAAACTGTGTTAGAACATCATATGTATATTAAAGATTACAATCGGTGTTCAAACCCTTCGAAATTCCTGAAGACACTTCAAATAATGAATAATCGAGATGATGATCCAACCACATGTTACCCACAGTTAAGCATTTGAAAAACTCCCGAAACTTAAGTAAAAGTTTAACACGTAGCCGCGTCGGATCCTTTGGCATTTATTAGCAAAAATAACTTTGCGATCCCTTTTCAAAGTAGCCAATTTTGTCACAGCTCCAGCAAGTCAACTTCGGCTTTTCATTCAAAGTAGCCTTACTATAACCATGATATATACGATTATCCTTTTGTTACTGGGGAACCTCTTATATTCCACCACATTACCAACAGAGGTACCAGCAACTTCGTCACTCTTTGGCCGTTTCTACTTCAACTGTTTTAAATATACATATGACGTCTACGTCCTAAACTTACATACCCTGAATTTGAAGTTTTTGAAAAACACCCCAGCCTAAGAAACAGTACTATGAAGTTTTGAAAAAGACTGATGAAGTGATAAGGACTGTAGACAACAATTACGGTCAAAAGTTTGATAATAAAGAATAGTAGATTGGAAAAGCTCAAATAAAAAAAAATTGGTACTGAAAAATGGATTGAGCAAAGTATGAAGGAGGCTGTGGACAAATCACAAGGATGAAACCTGCTTTCAAAGAATCCAAATGATTCAACATCTGCTGAAGTCATTAACGAATATCTTGCTCCTGACTCTAAACCCTTACGAACAATATTCTTCATCATCCTCTAATATTAGAAATTCTAAGATATCATCGTATCTTTCATTATAAATATCCTCCATATTTCTGAAGATACTTCCATAATTATCCTTATCTGAAATCATTAACCTCTTCGCGCTATCTGTGTTATATCATAAAAGAAACTATTTTAGTTTTTAAATTCTGAAACTTTCGAGTTTAAAATAGTAATATTTTTGAAGTAATGTTGGAAACTGAAGCATGAGTTAGTATAATATAATGACACTTGATCAACGTGATTATATTACATTAGGTCATGCTGAGTTTCTAAATGGAACGTGATGATTCACAGATCATAATGTCATCATGTGCCATGTTACATGACTCTGGTATTCTATTTGACCTTTAAAAATATCAAGAAAATATATTTCTTGATGATTCTGTCTTTTTCGAGAAATTTTGGTAATTTGACAAATCAATATCATACCATTACAATCTCCTTCTTAGGACATTATCCATGTTCATTCGAAACTCCATACCTACGAATTCTGGACCGCTATTCGCTTGATTTAAAGTCGGGAAGAGGAGACAAAAGTATGAAACTCTTAAATATAAAAGAAAATATAAATCTTGACAACAACACGTAAATTACAAACCGTGCATATCAATACGTATTGCAACGTAAAGGCACGGGAGAATTAAAATTACTATAACCCCAAAGTAATAGTAAAAGTAAACAAAATCCTCCGGTGGTAGATGAAAAAGGAGAATGACATATATGAAGGTTAGGAGTATATCAAGAATCAAAACAGAATGGAGCATATTGATAAATGCTTTAAAGTATGAATTGAGGGAGAAAGAATAGAAGGTGTGAGTTGTAAGGAAACGAAAGAGGTGGATTTATAGTAAAAGATCCGATAGAGCAATCAAAATAGATGATCGTATTTAAAGCGGATTCTAATTTCCTTGATTATCGAAGAATCAAATCTCATTATGAAGATTTTCCTCCAAATCTCTTGAACTTGGAAATCAATCCTATCTACGTCAAAAGATATGACGAATCTATACCTACTCATTTCACTCTTTTGGTTATATAGATTAAATAATAATTTATAATTAATATAATAAATAAACTAAATACTTTTGTTGGCAAGATAGTTTAAGTGATCATGAGCTGGAAAGAGAGCTCATGCGATTGCATGAGTTCTCCTCACATATATCATGCAATCGCATGAGATGTTTGGTAAGGAAAAGTTGTTTAAAGTCTCGAACGAATTCAAATTAAGAGGCACACACACATACACTTTTACATATTACTCTCTCTATTATTATTATTTATATTATTATTATTAAGATAAATATTTTTTTATTAATCTAATTATTATTTATTAAGAGTATTATTATTATTATTACATAAAATACTATGATGAGGTTATGGGCAAGTTATTTCAAACATGTTTTATGAGCGGGATAGGGCTAAATAAATTATGGGTTATAGCTATGGAGGTGATAGGTATGGTTCATGGGTATGCTCGTGAGGTCAATTTAGTGTTTATCATCTCCTTTGTGTCTACGTACCTTTCCTATAATATTGAATCTCGATATTGATACGTAAGAACTTATAATTTAATTTTTACATAATAATAGGGTATCCCTGACTAGTGCTCGAGTATTTAGGAGTATGCATGCTTGTACTTTTGATATTGCCCTTAGATAGGTTATGATGAATCTTAAATTAGTTACCTATGCGGTTGAGATAAGGTATAAGATATGCATGTCATTGGAAAGCTAGCGAAAAATTAAGAACTTTTCATTTAGATATCGAATGGTTTCGATGAACGGATTAGAAGTTATCGTCAATTGAATTTTTGTAAAAATGATTATTATTATCGTCGTTCAAGTTATTATTATTATTATTATTATTATTATTATTATTATTATTATTATTATTATTATCAATAAAAAGTATTATCATTAAAAATTGTTATCTTTACTATTGTTATTATCGTTAAAGTTATAATTAGTATTATTATTATTTTTATCATTAAAATGGTTATTAGTATTATCATTATCATAATATTTATTATTATTAGTATTATTATAATTAAAACGAATATTAGTAACACTTAATTATTATAATTACTATTATTTATCATTAAAATGAACGCGATATAAAAGACGATTAAAAGCTATTAGACAAATCGATTAGGAAATAATGAGTATGATTATCGTGATGAAATTAAAATATCGTAAGATATTGATTTAGATAAAATTATTGTTTTTCATTATTTTTATCACAATTATTATTAAAAGTATTAATTAATATTAAAACTAGAATTTTTACAAAATTATTATTTTAATAGGAATATCATTGTTAATATAAAATTTCAATATTTTTAAGAATTATCATTTATCATAATACCATTTTTTTCGTAACTATAAATATTGTTATTATTATTAGTAGAATAATAATAATTATTATTACAAAATAATACAACTTTTACTTATTATTATTATCAATGTTATTTCGTCAAATAAATATGTAATACAAAGATATCTTACTACGTGTAATATAATTACGTTAATACTACCTCTCATATTATTTTTATGATATTAAATGGACTTTATAAATTTTATTACTTAAGATATATAAAAGTATATTTTTTATTATATAAATTTTAATAATAAATAAATTATATTAATTACTCTAATAAAATCTTTTAAAAATAATTAAAAATATAAAATGACGATATTTAAACTATATAATAATCATGTATAAATTTTGGAAATCATTTTGAGTCAAATTGACTTTGGTTGACTTTTTCATTATTAGTCTCGAGCATTAGGATTGTGATACACTATGACATAACCTAAATTGTTAGACAAATATTGACTAACATATAAATATACATAATTAATATAGGTTCGTGAATCCAAGGTCAACCTTGCACTTGTTTAATGACGTTATATGTATTTTTACTACGAAATACAGTATGGTGAGTTTAATTTGCCTTTTTACCCTTTATATTTTTGGGCTGAGAATACATGCGCAACTTTTATAAATGTTTGACGAAATAGACACAAGTAATCGAAACTACATTCTATGGTTGGATTATCGAAATCGAATATGCCCCTTTTTAGTTTGGTAGCCTTAGAATTAGGGAAATGGCCCCTAATGATCTATGGACCTTGACACGTTCCATTCGGGTTATGAATGCTTTAGTACTTCGATTATCATGTCCGATGAGAGTCCCGGAATAATGGGGATATTCTATATGCATCCTGTTAGTTCAGTTATTAAGCGTTCACTATATGAATGATTTTTATCTTTATGCAGTGCGAAATGCCTGATATAAGATGTATATTTATGAGAAATGGAAATGAAAATCTTGTGGTCTATTAAAATATGGAAATGATTGATTATGATAAACCTATGAACTCACCAACCTTTTGGTTAACACTTTAAAGCATGTTTATTCTCAGGAGTTAAAGAAATCTTCCGCTGTGCATTTGCTCATTTTAAAGATATTACTTGGAGTCATTCATGGCATATTTCAAAAGACGTTGCATTCGAGTCATTGAGTTCATCAAGATTATTATTAAGTCAATTGTAGTTGGATAGTGGATATTATGAAATGGTATGCATGCCTGTCAATTTTCGATGTAAAGAAAGTTTATCTTTTAAAAACGAATGCAATGTTTGAAAAATATATCATATAGAAGTCAAATACCTCGCGATGTAATCAACTATTGTGAATCGTTTATAATGTATATGAACGGGTCCTTCAGTTGGTATCAGAGCGGTGGTCTTAGCGAACCAGGTCTGCATTAGTGTGTCTAACTGATAAGTCATTAGGATGCATTAGTGAGTCTGGACTTTGACCGTGTCTGCATGTCAAAAGTTTTGCTTATCATTTTGTGTCGAAAATTAACTACTTATCATCCTCAGGAAATTACCTGCTTATCATTTTTAGTCTAAGACACATCTTGCTGCATTGAATGCATGAATAGTGTATAGATAAAATTCATATCTTAGCGTATCTGCTAAATCATATCTTATCGTATCTATTACTGTAAACTTTGCCTGACATATTCCGTAAATTCCTCCGTAATCTACGAAATCTTTTGTTCTATATATATATATTCTATGTAGTTAGAATATCATCCAATATTCGAAAATCATTTCATATCAAAAATCTATTACTCAATCGTACGAAATGGAATTCGTCATTAGTTCAAGTCCCTCGGATTCCGAAATGGAATCCTACTCAAGCTCCGAAAGCAGTGTGACCGGAATGGATCAACCAATCAGCCATCATCTATTTTGGATGAATTGGGGATGGGTTTGTAGTCTACTTAATCATTGGAGACAAGAAGAAGGCGATCCCCTCCATCCACCACATTGCCCTCTTGACGATGAACCTGAAGCACTTACCGGCGAGCCTGTCCGAAACACCATTTTCTCTCTCATTTCCAGAGTATCTCGTCACGATTATATACTACATCAAATTTTAGATTTTATTTATCCGCTTGTCCGAACTGACAATCACCCCGGTGTAATAGAAGAAGTCAACGAGCTTCGCGCTCGGGTAGTGGCTTTGGAGAATATGGTGCAAAGGTTACAAACACTAGCAGCAGCACCAGCGGTATAACTAGTACCACCATCATCAACGCCAACAGTACCATTACCACCCCACTACAACCGTGTCATAAACCAAAACTTTACAATCTGTTCCACGAGCACCAATGTCATACGCCCTGTAGATACCAAGGAATACCAAACGATGGAGTGTTGATTCATAAATTCATTTGAGAAACATTCTACGGTGATTATGTAATCTCTAAAGTCTTAGAGATTATCTAATCTAGCCTTAACCATAAATCAGTTAAGCGAACCAAAATGATAGAAGGAAGAGTAGAAACTCTGACAAAAATGGTGTGTGATTAACAAGCTAAACTTGTTTTACCAACAGCATCAACAGTACCGTCAGCGTCACCAGCATCGTCAGTACAGTTAACATCAGAATCAACAACACCTATAACATCACAAATTTCGTCAGTTCAAGAATCACTGTAGACATCATTATGAATCAATAACGCGTGTATTGTATCAACAAGTTATGAAGAATTAACTCATTCCCTGTGACGACCCGGAAATTTCCGACCAAATTTAAACTTAATCTGATTATGATTTCGACACGATAAGCAAAGTCTGTAATGATTGAGTCTCAAAAAGTTTTGGAACTATGTGCAAATATTCAATTGACCTTCGACTTTTCCCAACGATTCACGAACCACTATTTGTAAATAGATATGTATATATTTAAAAATATGTATATATAATAATAATTTAAAATAATAAAATATAATTTAATCAGTAAATAATACATGATTAATAATATTTAATCTTAACATATTAAATTTAAATTATAAGTTCAAAATATAGTGGTTATAGTAATATTATTATACTTTCAATATCAATATCAATATCAATATCAATATTAGTATTAATATTATTATTGTAAATATATGATTAATATGAAATTTGTTATATATAAATTGTCATATTATTATTACTAATAATATTATTATCATTAATAATATTAATATCACTTTTATTATTAATATCATTATTAGACATTATTAATATTATTATTATTATTATTAGGATTTATATATATAAATAGATATATGATATTATTATGACTCTATATATATACATATAAAAGAACTCTAATAGTAATTACATAACATTTATAAAATATATAAATATTCAATACTCAATAGATATATTCATATAATGTATGATATAAATATTAATGTAATTGCAAGATGTATTTTTAATATATGTATAATTATAAGATAAATAAAGTTACTATATTAAAATGGTTATTAAAATAAGTATTAATATTAATATCAGTATTAGGAATATCATTATAATATATATATATATATATATATATATATATATATATATATAATTTGATACAATTAAATTGTTATACTATTATGGTTATTAAAAATAACCAATTCCATTTAAAATTATTATCATTATTTCTTTTATCATTAACTCTATCATTATTTTAATTATTTAGATATTATTATCATAATTATTTCTAATATTGCTTATTTTTTAATATTTTGATTATTAATAGTATTATTATTATTTCTGATATTATTAATATTAGTATTTTTATATATAAATGTATTATTATTATTATTATTATTATTATTATTATTATTATTATTTATTATTATTAGAATTATTAATATAATTATAATTATTAATAATATTACTTGTATAAAAGTTTATATATGAAAAGGGGAATCAAATTAAGTTGGACGTAACCATCTACCTTTATGCAATTTTGTTCTTGTCTCCATTACTATATTAAGATTCGAAAACAAACTCAGATGGATCCAAATTCCGTTATAAATCAATTGCAACTTTCATTTATTTTTTTTATTTTACTTCTGTTCATGACAGGAACTGTCAAAATCGATTTTTTTTTTTTTGCTATAAAGCAATCCATTCCATTTGTTAATTAAGATGATATGAGTTCACATTTTCAATTAAAACTTACATATATCGTTAACAATTTTTGTTTAATTTAAATTAAACAGAAAAATCATTAAATTAGTCGATACCTCTGTTTTTTTCCAACTTTTTAGTCATATCTCAAACTCGAATCAATTTCAAAAATGTAACAATGCAGTATTGTTTGAAATCCTTCGTACAAACTATCTGGAAAGTTTGGATCTCTAATTTTCTATATTGAATTCAAATTTTCGAGTCAAAGTAAATTTTCAAAAAAGGCAAACAGAGTGTTCATGCCAAAATTCATGATTTTTCTTATGATTCCGTTTAAATTAATTATGCAGAAAGTTTCTATGAATGACTTGGAACATTTTTCATTTTGTAATCATCATCTGAAAGTGTCTTAATTTCATAATCCATGTTTGGGTTCCTGGGTGTTCTTCGATATTACTGCTACTGCTTGATTTTTATTTTAATTTTTTTCTGATAATCCAAATCACTTTACTAAATCATTTCTGTTTTATTAATGAAATTGTTTTTTTTAAAAGCAATTCAATACCCTGTATTATTATGGTAAATGGTACCCTGGTCGACTAAGTTGTTTGAAGGAGATGAAGAACAACATAAAACAGATACGGTATATAATTAATTAGGATAGATTTAATCTCAGAAAAATAGAAACAGAGGGACGGTTCAAGGGTGTTTGTGTTTAGCGAGAGGTCACGGGTTCGAGTCCGGGCAACGGCTATTTTTTTTACAGAGTTCTTCAAAGGTTGTGTTTCATTTTTTTATTATTATTATTAGTATTATTATATTATTATTATTATTATTATTATTATTATTATTATTATTATTATTATTATTATTATTATTATTATTATTATTTTTACATTTTATTATTGTTGTTATTATATCATAATACTAATAATATGAATATTACTATCATGAATATTATTATTAGTTAGTGTTATTACAAGTATTATAATAATAGTTATTATAATTATTATAGTTATTATTAATATTAATTAGGAACTACTAGTTATTATTATTATTATTATTATTATTATTATTATTATTATTATTATTATTATTATTATTATTATTATAAGTATTGTTATTATTGTTAATACTATTGTTATTATTATTATGATTAGGATTATTGATATTATTACCATTATGAAACAATACAATATGTTATTTTTTTCATAAACATTAGTATTAGTATCATTTTAATATTATTATTATTATTATTAGTAACATAAGTATTATTATAAATATTATCATTATTACTATTAATTTAATTATAATATTGTTATTGTTAAATTTATTATCATTATTATCATTCTTATTAAAAATTATTATTTTTTATCACTAAAACCATCAATATTTTCACAAATAGATACTTTTATATAAAAATACATTACACTATACTTTTATTATTAAAAAGATATTAGTTAAGCTATATCAATTAATGTATAAATATATACTAAACCTTAATATACAACTTTTATTATTAATAATAAGAAATAGTTATATAAAACATATCAACTAAATATATTAAATTTATCCAAATAACATATAGTATAACAAGTATATTATTAATAACAAAATATATATACATATATATATATATATATATATATATATATATATATATAATTACTTGATTACGATTATATGTGTTACTATATATATAAATGATATAGTTTCGTGAATCTGAGGCCAACCCTACACTTGTTCAATGACGTCATATGTATTTTTACTACAAAATACAGTATGGTGAGTTCATTTGATTCCCTTTTACTCTTTACATTCGTGGGACTGAGAATACATGTGCTACTTTTACAACTGCTTTATTAAATATTTTTGAAATACATTTTGAACTGCGAATACATGAAATGCTCTTATAAATGTTTGACGAGATAGACACAAGTAAAATATTCCTCGAATGAATTATGTGGACGCGAAAATTGCCACCATTGAATTATGTGGACGTGATAATTGCTACAATTGATATGAATATTTTTCCCCTGATTATTATTGCTTGGTAACCTAAGAATTATGGAACATCACTAATTTTGAGAATTAGCGCACGCCTAATTGACGCGAATCCTAAAGGTAGCTACCGGGTTTAACACCCCCACCCAGAATGTTCACTAGACGGAAGGGCTAGTGGGCGTGGTGTTTAGTACTTCGAAGTTTATATGATTATTATACAGACGAGATGTTCTGTTTTGGGAATATTATTATGCGCATTATATGTTAAGGTCGGTTACCAAGCCAAGCTATAAAAGCAAAGTGAATGTTATGTATCGAGAGAATGATTTTATACACAGGTTATGTGTATGTTATTTTTGTGCACGAGATATGTGTACGGTTACTAAGATTTGTGAAAAAGGATTTCGTACACGAGAAATGTGTACTGTATTTAAAAGATATCGCATGTACATTACAGGTGGGTATAGGATTCGGGCCCATTTGTACCATGCAGCATTTAAATCTTGTGGTCTATCAAAATGATGAATTTTATTGTTTTATGATAAACCTATGGACTCACCAACCTTTTGGTTGACACTTGAAAGCATGTTTATTCTCAGGTATGAAAGAAATCTTCCGTTGTGCATTTGCTCATTTAAAGATATTACTTGGAGTCATTCATGACATATTTCAAAAGACGTTGCATTCGAGTCGTTGAGTTCATCAAGACTATTTTTAAGTCAATTATAGTTGGATATATTATGACATGGTATGCATGTCGTCAACTTTCGATGAAATGAAAGTATGTCTTTTAAAAACGAATGCAATGTTTGTAAAATGTATCATATAGAGGTCAAGTATCTCGCAATGTAATCAACTATTGTGAATCGTTTATATTGTATATGAATGGGGCATTTCAGTTGGTATCAGAGCGGTGGTCTTAGCGAACCAGGTCTGCATTAGTGTGACTAACTGATAGTCGTTATGATACATTAGTGAGTCTGGACTTCGACCGTGTCTGCATGTCAAAAGTTTTGCTTATCATTTCGTGTCGAAAAATTACCGCTTATCATTCTTAGGGAATCACTTGCTTATTATCTTAAGTCTAGACACATCTTACTGCATTTAGTGCATCGATAGTGTATAGAAAAAAATTCATATTTTAGCGTATCTGTTACTATAGACTTTTCCTGACAGCTTCCGTAGATTCCTCCGTAACTTATGGGATTTTAGTATTATATATGCATATATAAATTATGTATTGCAGGGTGCTAATCTACATCCTATAATCTATTTCTTATCGAAAACCCTTCATCTAATCGTACAAGATGAATCCCTCAACCAGTTCGAGTCCCTCAGATTTCGATAGCTATACCGATAGTTATTCCGACAACTATTCTGACATGGATGTTCACCTAATCTCCAGAAGCATCGTCACCAGAATGAATCAACCAATCAGCCATCCCCAATTCATCTGATGGGTTCGTAGTAGACTTAATCAATGGAGACGCGAAGAAGGTGATCCTTTCCACCAACCAAGTTGCCCTCTTGACGAAGAACCCGAAGCACTTACCGGTGAACCAGTCCGAAACACCATTTTTAGCCTCATTTCCAGGGTAGCTCATCACGATTATATTATGTCGACAGTTTTAAACCATATTCTTCCACTTGTCCCAACCGATAATCATTCCGGTGTGATAGAAGAAGTCAACGAACTTCGTGCTCGAGTAACCAATTTGGAAAATATAGTTCAAAACGTACCAGCTTCTGCAACATCACCAACACCAACAGTACCACCAACAAAAACCGCATCGCAAACCTCAACTTCACAATCTGTCACACGAACATCAACGTCATACGCACCATAGATACCAAGGTGTACCAACAACAATGAACGATGAAGTATTAATTCATAACTTCATTGAAGAAATATTCTGCGAAGAATATGTGGTTTCTAAAAGTTTTAGAGATTATTTATTCTAGCTCAAACCGAAAATCAAATGAGTTTAATACCATATTGTCTCATTAAATCCATAATTACATCTGAAGAAAATATATATGTATATATATTTTTTCATAAAGATTGTAATTGAATATTCTTTCGTACAAACTGTTAATGATGAAAATATTTTAACGGGTAGGTAATACCCGAGGAATATTTACATTTCACATTAATAAGTTACACTGTACATTCTTCGAATCTGATTCAACAGTTATTTACTATCATACTTACATTCACAGATATACGTATTCGTTCACCGCAGAATAACCATTTTCACTCAATTTCATATTGGATTTTGATTTACCAGAATCCAACAAGTGGCATAATGAAGAAAACATTGGACAAAATAAAATTTGTTAGAAACAAACAAATTAACTATGAGAAATTTTGTTAAGAATCCACGCTAACTGTTCCTAGCTAACTGTTCCTAGCTAACTGTTTACATTTTATTTATCGTAATTTATTTATCGCAATTTATATTCTCGCAATTTTATTTATCGTCATTTAATTTCTTTTATTTATTTTACGCTCTTTAAATATCGGGACACGTATACAAGGTTTTGAAATATCATATCGACGCATCTATATATATTATTTGGAATAACCATAGACACTCTATATGCAGTAATGCTGGAGTTAGCTATACAGGGTTGAGGTTGATTCTATAATAATATATATAATTTGAGTTGTGATCGAGTCTGAGACATGTGTACGGGTCACGATACTTATTAATTAATTCGAATATTATATATCAATTATTAAATTGCTAACTGTAGACTATCAACTGTGGACTGCCAACATTGGACAATTAAAATGAATTAATGTATTGATTATAACATATGAAACTAAACATTTCTTCAAGTTTGCCACTTGATTTCATCTTAAACCTCATTTGTATCTTGACGATTATTATCTACGTTCAAACCTTCCATGATTCTTGAAAACACCTCAATCGAGAGGATGAACTAACCGCACTTCATCTACGGAAGGAAAGATTTATGCATATAATTATGCACCTGAAAAACTCTCGGAAACTAAATAAACGTTTAACACGTATCTGTGCTAATTCCTTTAGTGTTATTATTACCCAAAATAACTTGGTAATTCTTTTCAAAGTAGCAAATTTTGTCACAGCTACAGCAAGTCAACTTCAACTTTTCGTTCGAAACAACCTTATTATCACCTTGATTTATATGTATGCTCTTTTATTGTTACCGGGGAACCTTTTATATTTCACCATATTACCATCAGCGTTTAATCATCTAAAAAAACAAAAACACAATTCTCCTGAACCCACCTCGGATTGATAACCGATGATTCAGATATCGTAGCATCAAATGCAGAGGAAACAGAAAAAATTGTAGATGGTCTAAACGGCCAAAAGTTTGATGATAAAGAAAGGAGTGTTAGGAACGCTGGATAGAAAATTTGGTACTGAAAAACAGATTGAGCAAACCATGAAGGAGACCAAGGCCAAATACAAGGACCATACCATATATTCAAAGAAACCAGGTAATTCTGGATCCGATGAAACCTTCAACGAATATCTAGCTCCGTACTCATGTTAAAATCTCGCTGAAAATCTTTCTTCCTCAACCATCGAACTTAGAAATTCCAAATCATAAATATCTTCGATATTTCTGAGGATATTTTCATAAATATTCTCGTATGAAATTATATACCTCTTCGTGCTTCCTGTGTTTCATTATATTGGAAATTTTTGAAAAATTTAAGTTTAATTTATGAATGAATTCTGGAGAAATGTAAAGAAATTGATGCATGAATTAGTATAATATAATGACACTTGATCAACGTGATTATATTACAGTAAGTCATGTTGAGTTTCTAATGGAACGTGATAATTCACAGATCATACAATCATCATGTGCCATGTTACACGACTCTTACATTCTATCTAATCTATAAACATATCAAGAACATATTTTCTTGATAGTCCTATCATTTCTCTTGAATTCGGGTAATTTGACAAATCAAATCGTGCGATTACATTCTTTATTGTTTAGAACATTAAGTTCATTCGAAGTTCCATACTTACGAATTCTGGACCGTTACTCGATTTACTAGAGATCGAGAAGAGAATAAAAAAAGTAAAGAGCTCCAAAATATAAGAGAAAATATAAAGCCCAACAATAACACGGGAATTACAAAACGTGGATATTAATACGAATAGTAATATAAAGACACGGTAGAATTAAGAATAGTATCACCCAAGGTAATAGTAGAAGTAAACAGATTCTTCTGGTGAAAGATTGAAAAGAAGGATGACAGAAATGATAATTAGAAAAATATCAAGGATTAGAACGAGATTAAGCATTTTCACAATCTTTTGGATGTATGAACTAAGAAAGAAAGTATAGGAATGGTGAAAATAATGGAACGGAAAAAGTTTAATTTATAATGGGAATATCAGACACAGTAATCGAGGCAGATCACCGTATTCACTTATAGAGATCTTAATTTCCTTACTCGTCGAAGAATCAAATCTCTTAGATTTCGAAGATTTTCTTTAAATCCCTTGAATTCCGGAATTCAACCCAGACAACGTCAAAAGTTAAGACGAATTCCTATTACCTCATTTCACTATTTTGTAATAGCTTCACTCATACACTTTACATGATCGAATCATTTTATCAATATTAATAAATAATGATAAAACTCTATTTATTGAATCATAATCATCATATTAACATTCTTATTGTTAGTCATGACCACCTCTTTCAAAATTCGGGACGAAATTTCTTTAACGGGTAGGTACTGTGACGACTCAGAAATTTTCGACCAAATTTAAACTTAATCTAATTATGATTTCGACACGATAAGCAAAGTCTGTAATGATTGAGTCTCAAAAAGTTTTGGAACTATGTGCAAATATTCAACTGACCTTCGACTTTTCCCGACGATTCACGAACCACTATTTGTAAATAGATATGTATATATTTAAAAATATGTATATATAATAATAATTTAAAATAATAAAATACAATTTAATCAGTAAATAATACATGATTAATAATATTTAATCTTAACATATTAAATTTAAATTATAAGTTCAAAATATAGTGGTTATAGTAATATTATTATACTTTCAATATCAATATCAATATTAGTATTAATATTATTATTGTAAATATATGATTTATATGATATTTGTTATATATAAATTGTCATATTATTATTACTAATAATATTATTATTATCATTAATAATATTAATATCACTTTTATTATTAATATCATTATTAGACATTATTAATATAATTATTATTATTATTAGGATTTATATATATAAATAGATATATGATAGTATTATGACTCTATATATACATATAAAAGAACTCTAATAGTAATTACATAAAATTTATAAAATATATAACTATTCAATATTCAATAGATATATTCATATAATGTATGATATAAATATTAATGTAATTGCAAGTTGTATTATTAATATATGTATAATTATAAGATAAAAAAGTTACTATATTAAAATGGTTATTAAAATAAGTATTAATATTAATATCAGTATTAAGAATATCATTATATAATATATATATATATATATATATATATATATATATATATATATATAATTTGATACAATTAAATTGTTATACTATTATGGTTATTAAAAATAACCAATTCCATTTAAAATTATTATCATTATTGCTTTTATCATTAACTCTATCGTTATTTTTATTATTTAGATATTATTATCATAATTAATTCTAATATTGCTTATTTTGTAATATTTTGATTATTAATAGTATTATTATTATTTCTGATATTATTAGTATTAGTATTTTTATATATAAATGTATTATTATTATTTATTATTATTAGAATTATTAATATAATTATAATTATTAATAATATTACTTGTATAAAAGTTTATATATGAAAAGGGGAATCAAATTAAGTTGGACGTTACCATCTACCTTTATGAAATTTTGTTCTTGTCTCCATTACTGTATTAAGATTCGAAAACAAACTCAGATGGATCCAAATTCCGTTATAAATCAATTGCAACTTTTATTTATTTTTTTTATTTTACTTCTGTTCATGACAGGAACAGCCAAAAATCGATTTTTTTTTCTATAAAGCAATCCATTCCAGTTGTTAATTAAGATGATATGAGTTCACATTTTCAATTACAACTTACATATATCGTTAACAATTTTTGTTTAATTTAAATTAAATAGAAAAATCATTAAATTAGTCGACACCTCTGTTTTTTTCCAACTTTTTAGTCATATCTCAAACTCGAATCAATTTCAAAAATGTAACAATGCCGTATTGTTTGAAATCCTTCGTACAAACTATCTGGAAAGTTTGGATCTCTAATTTGCTATATTGAATTCGAATTTTCGAGTCAAAGTAAATTTTTTAAAAAGTCAAACAGAGTGTTCATCCCAAAATTCGTGATTTTTCTTATGTTTCCGGTTAAATTAATTATGCAGAAAGTTTCTATGAATGACTTGGAACATTTTTCGTTTTGTAATCGTCATCTAAAAGTGTCTTAATTTCATAATCCATGTTTGGGTTCCTGGGTGTTCTTCGATATTACTGCTACTGCTTGATTTTTATTTTAATTTTTTTTCTTCTGATAATCCAAATCACTTTACTAAATCATTTCTATTTTGTTATTGAAATTCTTTTTTTAAAAGCAATTCAATACCCTGTATTATTATGGTAAATGGTACCCTGGTCGACTAAGTTGTTTGAAGGAGATGAAGAAGAACATAAAATAGATACGGTATATAATTAATTAGGATAGATTTAATCTTAGAAAAATAGAAACAGAGGGACGGTTCAAGGGTGTTTGTGTTTAGCGAGAGGTCACGGGTTCGAGTCCAGGCAACGGCTTTTTTTTTACGGAGTTCTTCAAAGGTTGTGTTTCATTTTTATTTTTATTTTTAGTATTATTATTATTAATATTAATATTAATATTAATATTATTATTATTATTATTATTATTATTATTATTATTATTATTATTATTATTATTATTATTATTATTATTATTATTATTGTTACATTTTATTATTGTTGTTATTATATCATAATACTAATAATATGAATATTACTATCATGAATATTATTATTAGTTAGTGTTATTACAAGTATTATAATAATAGTTATTATAATTATAATTATTATAGTTATTATTAATATTAATTACGAACTACTAGTTGTTGTTATTATTATTATTATTATTATTATTATTATTATTATTATTATTATTATTATTATTATTATTATTATTATTATTATTATTATTATTATTATTATTATTATTATTATTATTATTATAAGTATTGTTATTATTGTTAATACTATTGTTATTATTATTATTATGATTAAGATTATTGATATTATTACCATTATGAAACAATACAATATGTTATTTTTTTTCATAAACATTAGTATTAGTATCATTTTTAGTATTATTATTATTATTATTATTATTAGTAACATAAGTATTATTATAAATATTATCATTATTACTATTAATATAATTATAATATTGTTATTGTTAAATTTATTATCATTATTATCATTCTTATTAAAAATTATTATTTTGTTATCACTAAAACCATCAATATTTTCACAAATAAATACTTTTATATAAAAATACATTACACTACACTTTTATTATTAAAAAGATATTAGTTAAGCTATATTAATTAATATATAAATATATACTAAACCTTAATATACAGTTTTTATTATTAATAATAAGAAATAGTTATATAAAACATATGAACTAAATATATTAAATTTATCCAAATAACATATAGTATAACAAGTATATTATTAATAACAAAAAATATATATATATAATTACTTGATTACGATTATATGTGTTAATTTATATATAAATAATATAGGTTCGTGAATCTGAGGCCAACCCTACACTTGTTCAATGACGTCATATGTAATTTTACTACAAAATACAGTATGGTGAGTTCATATGATTCCCTTTTACTCTTTACATTTTTGGAACTGAGAATACATGCGTTACTTTTACAACTGCTTTATTAAATGTTTTTGAAATACATTTTGAACTGCGAATACATGAAATGCTTTTATAAATGTTTGACGAGATAGACACAAGCAAAACATTCCTCGAATGAATTATGTGGACGCGAAAATTGCCACCATTGAATTATGTGGACGTGATAATTGCTACAATTGATATGAATATTTTTCCCCTGATTATTATTGCTTGGTAACCTAAGAATTAGGGAACATCACTAATTTTGAGAATTAGTGCACGCCTAATTGACGCGAATCCTAAAGGTAGCTACCGGGTTTAACACCCCCACCCAGAATGTTCACTAGACGGAAGGGCTAGTGGGCGTGGTGTTTAGTACTTCGAAGTTTATATGATTATTATACAGACTAGATGTTCTGTTTTGGGGATATTATTATGCGCATTATATGTTAAGGTCGGATACCAAGCCAAGCTATGAAAGCAAAGTGAATGTTATGTATCAAGAGAATGATTTTATACACAGGTTATGTGTATGTTATGTTTGTGCACGGGATATGTGTACGGTTACTAAGATTTATGAAAAAGGATTTCGTACACGATAAAGGTGTACTGTATTTAAAAGATATCGCATATACATTACAGGTGGGTATAGGATTCGGGCCCATTTGTACCATGCAGCATTTAAATCTTGTGGTCTATCAAAATGATGAATTTTATTGTTTTATGATAAACCTATGGACTCACCAACCTTTTGGTTGACACTTGAAAGCATGTTTATTCTCAGGTATGAAAGAAATCTTCCGCTGTGCATTTGCTCATTTAGAGATATTACTTGGAGTCATTCATGACATATTTCAAAAGACGTTGCATTCGAGTCGTTGAGTTCATTAAGATTATTATTAAGTCAATTATAGTTGGATATATTATGACATGGTATGCATGCCGTCAACTTTCGATGAAATGAAAGTATGTCTTTTAAAAACGAATGCAATATTTGTAAAATGTATCATATAAAGGTTAAGTACCTCGCGATGTAATCAACTATTGTGAATCATTTATATTGTATATGAACGGGGCATTTCATTCCCTCTGAAGAAATTATATGTATATTTTATATATATATTTTGAAATAAAAATAAATCTTTCCGTGTTAAGCTATTGTGTGTGAATCTTAACTACTCGGTTAATTCATATTACAAATATGCAATAATGTACGTCGTTCGCCCGTAACTTAACCATCGTTAACTACAATTTCCGTTCCAATTCAATAAATTCTAACTCATAATAAATCAAGTGTATTATTCAAATATATGTTTGATTTTACACCTTCATCTTCGATATAACCAAAACTCTAAGAAATATCATTCGTACCTTGAGAAGCTCACAAGAATTTCACAAAAACCAACATCATGCTTTAACAAATAACAAAGTATTGATTCATAATTTCAATATCATTGAAGAAATACTTATGTAATTTCTAAAGTTTTAGGGATTTCTCAATTCTAGTTTCAACCGTAAATCAAATGAGTTTAATTTAATATTAATTCATTAAATCTATGTTACATCTAAAGAAAATATATACATATATATATATATATATATATATATATATATATATATATATATATATATATATATATATATATATATATATATATATATATATATATATATATATATATATATATATATATTTTCCTAAAGATTGTAATAGAATTCGTTTGTACAAAATATTAATTGTGAAAAAATTTTAACGGGTAGGTAATACTCGAGGAATATATAAATTCACAATTAATATGTTACATTCTTCGAAACTGATTCAGTAGTCATAAACTATACTCACTATTTTCTCAACAATATACATTCTTTCATAATCAAAATAACCATATTCATTCAAGATTCAATTACATATTCTGATTTTTAAATCTCAGAATTCAACTCGAGATATAACCAAAATCATCACTCTTAGATTCCTACATCTTTCGAAGCTATACTTTGACTTCAAAACTGTGTTAGAACATCATATGTATATTAAAGATTACGATCGGTGTTCAAACCCTTCGAAATTCCTAAAGACACTTCAAATAATGAATAATTGAGATGATGATCCAACCACATGTTACCCACAGTTAAGCATCTGAAAAACTCTCAAAACTTAAGTAAAAGTTTAACACGTAGCCGCGTCGGATCCTTTGGCATTTATTAGCAAAAATAACTTTGCGATCCCTTTTCAAAGTAGCCAATTTTGTCACAGCTCCAGCAAGTCAACTTTGGCTTTTCATTCGAAGTAGCCTTACTATAACCATGATATATACGATTATCCTTTTGTTACTGGGGAACCTCTTATATTCCACCACATTACCAACAAAGGTACCAGCAACTTCGTCACTCTTTGGCCGTTTCTACTTCAACAGATATAAATATACATATGACGTCTATGTCCTAAACTTACATACCTTGAATATGAAGTTTCTGAAAAACACCCTAGCCTAAGAAACAGTACTATGAAGTTTTGAAAAAGACTGATGAAGTGATAAGGACTGTAGACAATAATTACGGTCAAAAGTTTGATAATAAAGAATAGTAGATTGGAAAAGCTCTAATAAAAAAAAATTGTTACTGAAAAACGGATTGAACAAAGTATGAAGGAGGCTGTGGACAAATCACAAGGATGAAACCTGCCTTCAAAGAATCCAAATGATTCAGCATCTGCTGAAGTCATTAACGAATATCTTGCTCCTGACTCTAAACCCTTACGAACAATATTCTTCATCATCCTCTAATATTAGAAATTCTAAGATATCATCGTATCTTTCATTATAAATATCCTCCATATTTCTGAAGATACTTCCATAATTATCCTTATCTGAATTCATTTACCTCTTAGCGCTATCTGTGTTACATCATAAAAGAAACTATTTTAGTTTCTAAATTCTGAAACTTTCGAGTTTAAAATAGTAATATTTTTGAAGTAATGTTGGAAACTGAAGCATGAGTTAGTATAATATAATGACACTTGATCAACATGATTATATTACATTAGGTCATGCTGAGTTTCTAAATGGAATGTGATGATTCACAGATCATAATGTCATCATGTGCCATGTTACACGACTCTGGTATTCTATTTGACCTTTAAAAATATCAAGAAAATATTTTTCTTGATGATTCGGTCTTTTTCGAGAAATTTTGGTAATTTGACAAATCAAGATCATACCATTACAATCTCCTTCTTAGGACATTAGCCATGTTTATTCGAAACTCCATACCTACGAATTCTAGATCGCTATTCGCTTGATTTAAAGTCGGGAAGAGGAGACAAAAGTATGAAACTCTTAAATATAAAAGAAAATATAAATCTTGACAACAACACGTAAATTACAAACCGTGCATATCAATACGTATTGCAACGTAAAGGCACGGAAGAATTAAAATTACTATAACCCCAAGGTAATAGTAAAAGTAAACAAAATCCTCCGGTGGTAGATGAGAAAGGAGAATGACAGATATGAAAGTTAGGAGTATATCAAGAATCAGAACTGGATGGAGCATATTGATAAATGCTTTAAAGTATGAATTGAGGGAGAAAGAATAGAAGGTGTGAGTTGTAAGAAAATGAAAGAGGTGGATTTATAGTAAAAGATCCGAAAGAGCAATCAAAATAGATGATCGCATTTAAAGTGGATTTTAATTTCCTTGATTATCGAAGAATCAAATCTCATTATGAAGATTTTCCTCCAAATCTCTTGAACTTGGAAATCAATCCAATCTACATCAAAAGATATGACGAATCTATACCTACTCATTTCACTCTTTTGGTAATAGCTTCACTCGTACTCTTCACAAAATCAAATGGTTTTATCCATATTACTCAATGATGTTAAAACCCTAATCTTCAGCTTATATGCGTCATGAAAACATATTTATTGTCAGCCCTGACCATCCCAATCAAATTTCAGGACGAAATTTCTTTAACGGGTAGGTACTGTGACAACCCGGAAATTTCCGACCAAATTTAAACTTTAATCTTTATACATTCCCTACACGATAAGAAAAGTTTGTAAGTTG
This sequence comes from Rutidosis leptorrhynchoides, assembly GCF_046630445.1. NCBI lineage: Eukaryota > Viridiplantae > Streptophyta > Magnoliopsida > Asterales > Asteraceae > Rutidosis > Rutidosis leptorrhynchoides. Next base: position 201,891,983 of record NC_092342.1, on the reverse strand, counting down.
AATATTAAGAATTTTAAACTGTGTTCATACATTCATTTAACCTTGACCAAATTCCAATGATTCACGAACCATTATATGAACGAACATGATTATATATGTATATGTGTATATATTATAACTTGAAAAAATTAACAAAGTATTAGACGTATAATACTTTATATAAATGTATTTGTTTCAAAATATATTCTAATAGTTATCAATAGATGATATCAAATGATTGAATTATTAGATACATTGAATTACGATTACGAGTCTCTGTTAGGAGGTCCACTTTTATTTAGGAAACCTTTCCCTTTTAACCATATTCGGAAAATGGTAAAGTGATTTACAAAAGTGTCATTAAAGAGATTTAGTCAAAAGTTAATAATCATTTCCATTTAAATTTCAAAAGTGTACTTTACTTGTGTCCCTTGATAAATCAACTATATAGTTTTCATATTAAAAATATTATTTGGTAAAATAACTACTATTATTTAAAACGAGTTAAATTATATAAAATGAACTTTGAAATGTAATTGGATTTGAAAGACTAAAATATTATAGTAGTTATTTTACCAAATATTTCAAACATATATATTATGTACAAATTTAAAATTCTAAATAAAAATATATATGTATTTTAACTTAGTCATAAAACGTCCTTATTTAAAATAATATATTTTGATAAACAACGAGTCACTGATTTATAGAAGCAAATAACCACAACGCTCAATTTTATAAGTTAAATTTTTTATAAGGTAAATTATTGATGAGTAAGTCAAATTATTAATAAGGGTACACGTCGCGTAACGTAAAAGGCTAGTTTTCTAAACGTACGAAAGTGCGTACGAAAAACTAAAAGTGGTACATGAGTCGAGTGACAACGTACGAGTCATTTGAACAAAAATTACATTTTTATCATGCACGTAAATATAATATAATATATAATTAATTATATAGATTAAATAATAATTTATAATTAATATAATAAATAAACTAAATACTTGTGTTGGCAAGAGAGTTTAAGTGATCATGAGCTGGAAAGAGAGCTCATGTGATTGCATGAGTTCTCCTCACATATATCATGCAATCGCATGAGATGTTTGGTAAGGAAAAGTGGTTTAAAGTGTCGAACGAATTCAGATTAAGAGGCACACACACATACACTTTTACATATTACTCTCTCTATTATTATTATTTATATTATTATTATTAAGGTAAATATTTTTTTTATTAATCTTATTATTATTTATTAAGAGTATTATTATTATTATTACATAAAATACTATGATGAGGTTATGGGCAAATTATTTCAAACATGTTTTATGAGCGGGATAGGGCTAAGGAAATTATAGGTTATAGCTATGGAGGTGATGTGTATGGTTCATGGGTATGCTCGTGAGGTTAATTTAGTGTTTATCATCTCCGTTGCGTCTACGTACCTTTCCTGTAATATTGAATCTCAATATTGATACGTAAACACTTATAATTTAATTTTTACATAAAAATAGTGTATCCCTGACTAGTGCTCGAGTATTTAGGAGTATGCATGCTTGTACTTTTGATATTGCCCTTAGATAGGTTATGTTGAATCTTAAATTAGTTACCTATGCAGTTGAGATAAGGTATAAGATATGCATGCCATTGGAAAGCTAGAGAAAAATTAAGAACTTTTCATTTAGATATCGAATGGTTTCGATGAACGGATTAGAAGTTATCGTCAATTGAATTTTTGTAAAAATGATTATTATCGTCGTTATTATCGTCGTTCAAGTTGTTGTTGTTGTTATTATTATTATTATTATTATTATTATTATTATTATTATTATTATTATTATTATTATTATTATTATTATTATTATTATTATTATTATTATTATTATTATTATTATCAATAAAAAGTATTATCATTAAAAATTGTTATCTTTACTATTGTTATTATCGTTAAAGTTATAATTAGTATTATTATTATTTTTATCATTAAAATAGTTATTAATATTATCATTATCATAATATTTATTATTATTAGTATTATTATAATTAAAACTAATATTAGTAACACTTAATTATTATAATTACTATTATTTATCATTAAAATGAACGCGATATAAAAGAAGATTAAAAGCTATTAGACAAATCGATTAGGAAATAATGAGTATGATTATCGTGATGAAATTAAAATATCGTAAGATATTGATTTAGATAAAATTATCGTTTTTCATTATTTTTATCACAATTATTATTAAAAGTATTAATTAATATTAAAACTATCATTTTTATAAAATTATTATTTTAATAGGAATATCATTGTTAATATAAAATTTCATTATTTTTAAGAATTATCATTTTATCATAATACCATTTTTTCGTAACTATAAATATTGTTATTATTATTAGAAGAATAATAATAATTATTATTATTACAAAATAATACAACTTTTACTTATTATTATTAACAATGTTATTTCATCAAATAAATATGTAATACAAAGATATCTTACTACGTGTAATATAATTACGTTAATACTACCTCTCATATTATTTTTATGATATTAAATGGACTTTATAAATTTTATTACTTAAGATATATAAAAGTATATTTTTTATTATATAAATTTTAATAATAAATAATTATATTAATTACTCTAATAAAATCTTTTAAAAATAATTAAAAATATAAAATGACGATATTTAAACTATATAATAATCATGTATAAATTTTGGAAATCATTTTGAGTCAAATTGACTTTGGTTGACTTTTTCATTATTAGTCTCGAGCATTAGGATTGTGATACACTATGACATAACCTAAATTGTTAGACAAATATTGACCAACATATAAATATACATAATTAATATAGGTTCGTGAATCCAAGGTCAACCTTGCACTTGTTCAATGACGTTATATGTATTTTTACTACGAAATACAGTATGGTGAGTTTCATTTTCCTTTTTACCCTTTATATTTTTGGGCTGAGAATACATGCGCAACTTTTATAAATGTTTGACGAAATAGACACAAGTAATCGAAACTACATTCTATGGTTGGATTATCGAAATCGAATATGGCCCTATTTAGCTTGGTAGCCTAAGAATTAGGGAAATGGCCCCTAATTGACGCGAATTCTAAAGATAGATCTATGGACCTTAACACATCTCATTCGGGTTACGAATGCTTTAGTACTTCGATTATCATGTCCAATGAGAGTCCCGGAATGATGGGAATATTTTATATGCATCATGTTAGTTCGGTTATCAAGCGTTCACCATATGAATGATTTTTATCTTTATGCAGTGCGAAATGCCTGATATGAGATGTATATTTATGAGAAATGAAAATCTTGTGGTCTATTAAAATATGGAAATGATTGATTATGATAGATCTATGAACTCACCAACCTTTTGGTTGACACTTTAAAGCATGTTTATTCTCAGGTATTAAAGAAATCTTTTGCTGTGCATTTGCTCATTTTAAAGATATTACTTGGAGTCATTCATGGTATATTTCAAAAGACGTTGCATTCGAGTCATTAAGTTCATCAAGATTATTATTAAGTCAATTGTAGTTGGATAGTAGATATTATGAAATAGTATGCATGCCTGTCAATTTTTGATGTAAAGAAAGTTTATCTTTTAAAAATGAATGTAATGTTTGAAAAATGTATCATATAGAAGTCAAATACCTCGCGATGTAATCAACTATTATGAATCGTTTATAATGTGTATGAACGGGTCCTTTCAGTTACAAGTGGTATCAGAGCATGGTCTAAGGGATTTAGGCGACTTGAGATAGGTTCCTAGACTAAGACTTTTATGTGTGCTGATTTGTTGTGGGACTTGTAGGAGTACTGGTCAGACGGGGACTTGGTTAGTGCCTTAGCGTGTAGATGAACTAACTAGGATTATGGCTTGTATCGTGATATTATTTTTTGCGTGTTTATATCGCGTTGTATTTGTGGTTGCGTTTGTTAATATCATCGAGCAAGATAGTCGTTGCATTAACAAGTTGATATGGCGTGCGTGCATAATAATGAATAGTTACCGTTTTTACGGGTGCAAATCGTGTTGAACGAGTGATGTAAGATGATTGTTGAGCAAGATGGGCGATGTTGCGTATGTGGTTTTATGCGTTCGTTGTTTAATCGTTTGCATTCTTTAGAGTGAATACGAGAAACGGGACTTCAAGGGCGGATCGAAGCGATGATGATGAGTTTAACGCTAGAGTTGCTACCGCCGTTGCGGAGCTATTGGGTGCGTTGCGAGAAGAAATGGATAGAAAGTATTCCAAGTTTCAAAGTAGTGGTGAAATGGAGCGTTGTCATAAAAGCTTCATGAGGACTAAACCTCCAATGTATTACGGGAAATCGGATCCTTTGGTGAGCACGACATGGATCTCGGATGTTGAAGGGTGTTTTCACACATTGAATGCCCTCCCGAGAAGAGGATGAGACTCGCTGTTAGCTTGTTTCGTGGTAGGGCAAAGGATTGGTTGGACGGTAAGGTTGACATTGTTGACGGTGAGTCATTTATGGGATTATCGTGGGACGATTTTAAGAAGGAATTTTTTGAGGAGTTCCGGACACAAGCCGATTTGTCTGAACTGCATGATGAGTTGCGAAATTTGCGACAAGGTAATATGGACTTGAATACTCTCAAGACGACCTTTTTGTCTAAGACTCGATTTTGCCCCGAGTATAATAATAATGATAGGATGTTGATGGAGGACTTCCTTAACATTTTAAATGATGATTTGCGTGGGAAATTAGCATTGGTCAAGTGAACTCATTTGCGGAGTTATTCGCCGTGGCTAGGGGCTTCGAATCACATTCGCGATCAATGGTTAGTGAACCTTCAAGTAAGAGAAGGGTTGATTCGTATGGTGCTTCAAGTAAGGAAACTAAAGGTGCAAGTGCGAGTACGGGTAATGTGGAGAAAGGTACGACGAGTTCTCGTGCACCTAGATGTTTCAATTGTGGTGTTAGGGGCCACAACATATGGGAGTGCACAATGCCGAGAAGTGATGACGGAATGTGCTACTATTGTCATAAAGAGGGATATCGCAAGCCGGATTGTCCTAAGTTGGCAGCGGCGAATGCCGCGAGGAGACATTAAGGTACTTTTCATTTTTAATAAATATATCCTTTGATTAATTATTATGTGCCGATGTGGGTTTGTTGAATACATTGTGTTAGTACAATTTTCCGTATAGCGGCTGTAAGGTACTAGTACAGAAAATTAGCTGCTCAGCGTGTGACGTATACTGTTGATTGTTGTTTGCCCTTGAGAAATAATCTCTGCAGACCCGAAACACAGATGTAAGATCTGTGGGGTGGCCACAATCAAGCTTTGGACCAATCTGTAATGATCCGTCTAGCGCACTGCTGCTAAGCGGCTAATGTTGTTTTAGAGTGAGAAAGAACTGTGTGAGAGAGAAAGTGTACTTCTCTCTGACTGAAGTTCAGATCAGAATGATGTGAAATGTGGTGACCCAGGGGGTCTATTTATAGGCGTAGAATGATGTAATGACTGAAGTTCAATCACTGAATTGTTCTGTTACGTGAAGTATCCAGAATGTCGGTGGCGTGTGCTGACGTGGCTGCGTGCCGTTCACGCGCTGAGTTAAAGGGCTTATGCATAGAAGCTGCCTGCAGGGCTTAGGCTTGACGCTGGGCGGCCTGATAAACGCTGGGCGGCAAATGCTGAAAACTGCCAAATTTCATTATGTCTTGTGCTCTTTGATCGAATTTTTTGTATGAAACTGATGTTTTTATGCGTGTATCTCCTAGGATACACCATTAAGTCCCCCCAGTTTAATGTCTTTATTTTTGTAAAAAATAAAGTCATTAAACTAAAAATAAAAGATGCCTTTTTTCTCGAAGACACAAAACTGGTGTAGCCGTCTGATTCTCTGCTCTGACTTCATATATCAAATTATGAATTTGCCCCCGAAGTCTTAATTTATTTTCAAAGTTTAAATTGTTTGCTCTATTGATCTGTCCCATATACGTGTCTCAATCTCGTCCCTTTATTATCCATTTGCTTGACTATAAATAGCCCGACCTTTTACCTTTTTCCTTTTTCGAAAACTGATTATTTGCTGTGAAGATATCTTGCAATTTATTCAATTTAGCAATCCGTGAAGTGCAAGGTCAGTGATTGTTCATATTTTCTTCTGTTTGAATTTTCATTTTTTCGTACTACCATGGCCGAATCCAGCAGCACGTTTTCTCAGAGAGACAATTGTGACATCAGCACCATCCCTTCTAGTATCACTGAAGCTAATATAGAACAGTTATGTAAGAAGCACAGATATCTTGGATTGTTGAATCCTATTGTGCCTTTACCTAGCGATAGGGCCAATAAACCTCCGAAGAAGATGATTACCCTCTATAAATTGCAATTAACTGTAGGAAACCTCCGTATTCCTCTTTCTTCCTTTCTTCAACAAATTCTTGCCCACTATGGGATAGGTGTTAGTCAAGTTCATCCATTAGGTTTACAGAAAATTATTGTTTTTGAAATGTACTGTAATTCTGTAGGAGAAAATCCCAATGTGAATATTTTCCATGAATTATTTAGAACTAGATTAGTTAGCAAATGCTGGTATACATTTGATTGTAAGCCAAACAAGGCGTTTACTGGAGTGAAAGAAAGTTCTTTAAAGAACTCGAAAGATGCCTATTTCTTTGTTAATGAAAGGGTTGTTCAGGATGCCTGGGCATGTGTTCGTGGTTGGAGAAAAACTACCATAGGAGTTATCAAATCCACCACATTATCTAAGGATGAAAGTTTTATTCTTAGTACTTTGAAGACATTCAAATTTCCACAAAGGTCATATGATGATTATGAAGCCATATTGGTTCTCTGTAAAATGAGTAACAACTGGCGTTCTGGATATACACTGGTGCTGCGCTGGGAAGGCCGTGGTAGGCACCTTTATTGATATATTCTGTTATTTGTTATGCTGTTCTGAGTTGTGTATGTTCTTATATACGTTTTTGTTTGTTTGTATATTATCTTATTACAGGAGAAGAAATGCAGGTTTACAGAACCTTCAAGAAGACCAATCTTGATACTTTGATTGTGTCTGAACGGCCCAAAACCCCTGCTAAAATTGAGGCAGAGAAAGCCCAAGATGCTGCTTTTGAACAACAATTGAAAAGCCCAGAGCGGTCTGTTGAGGGCGGAGATGGTGGTACTGTTCAACCATCTCCTGATGTTGAGATTGTTGAAGTCACCCCTGAATCGCCCAGAGCCAAGAAGGCTAGAAAAAGTTCAAAACGTGAGGGGAAACGTCCAATGGGTGAAGCTGCTGACAAACCAAAAAGGAGAAGTATGTATCTTAGCTGCATCTGTATAAGTAGATTAATAATTTTGTGTCGAAGCTTTATTGTATATTTATCTGCTTCTCTATTTTATAGGATTGGTTTTTCAAGATGATGTTGTTGATACTTCTACTTGGAAGGATCCTGAGAGCAATAAAACTGTTAACGTTGAAGATGACAGTGATGATGATAATGAAGAAACTGATGATGTTGATTCTTTTGAGACCCCTCCACTCATAACTCTGCATACTCCTAAAGGGACTGATACAACCCAATCTTCTGCATCTACCCAACCACCATCTGTACCACTGGGTGGTTTACATGCTTTCCTTGACGATCCTGCTAACAAATCTGATAGTTTTGCTGCGTTTTTGAAGGTAATCCTCATAAGATTCATAATCTTATAACACTATTTCACTAATAATTGCTTTCTTATCAGAATTACGGAATTCCTTGTAGGCAAGCACCATTACTGATTTGTCTTCCTCTCTGTCCACCATGACACATAAACAAAGCTATCAATCCACTACTACAGCATTAGTGCTTTTAAATCAACATGTGATTCATGGTCTTAAGATGCAAAAAGCTCAAGACACTATTGTTGCCAATGCTGTTCATAATGCCAACAAGGTAAAGGGGCTTGAAGTTGACTTGAAAGATGCCAATTCTAAGTTGAAGACTGTAGAGGATGCTGTTAAGAAGAAGGAGGAGTTATTGCAGGTGGTGGAAACAAAATGTGTTGCAGAAAGGGTGGAAAAGGAGAAGTTTATGGAGGAGAATGATAAGCTGGTGAAGATTAATGAGGAGTTAAAGAAGTTGCTTGAGGAGAAAAATCAGTTGTTAGAGGAGAAAATTGTTGCTGCTGCTGAAGCTGAATAGAATTTTACTGATTTGAAGGTTGGTGTCCCTGGTCTGATGCATAGGGTGTTGAGCTCTTCACTTGTGGGTCAAACTTTTGATAAATATCTGGTGGCATCTACAGAAAGTGGCCTTTCAGATGCAATGGAAGAGGTTTTAAATGCATTACCTGTAAGGCCTGACCCTTTACCAGATGCTATTGCAAAACACATCAAACCAGATGCTGATGTTAAGCTGCAGGCGGCCATAGATGAAGTGACTACTTTGAAGATTACCTCCTTAGAAGAAATGTGTCTTAGGGATGATGTATCTGTTAAGGACATTCTAGATGTTCCCATTTGAAAATACACATATTCAGTAACAACATGTAACATCTCTATGTTGTATATACATTCTGTCCCTATGTTTAATGTGAACATGTGTTGTTACTTTTCATGATTGTCATATTACTGCCGTATGCATTTAACCATTACAAGCTTGTTAAAAAGCTTAGAGTTGCATATATCATATGAAATGATTTCTGTTTTAAACTGATTTTTGTAGTTGTACATGAATTGAACTGTCATCCGTCATCCGCTGTCCGTAATGCATAATGCCTCTTTATAAATCAGAGGTGTACTGCTACATAAATGGTATTATGAATATAGGTTATTAAAATTATACATCTGTTTTGTATTTCCATTTAATCAAAATAAGTTATGTAAAACGTTGTTATTGCTGTAATGAATATATCGAACAATTTATCCATTCTCCATTCTGTATCAAAGCATGTGTTTTGTAAAGAGGCTTTGAGAATTCTTAGATTGCTTTGTGAATGAATCATAATATTGTTATGCAATAAAAATCGATGAATCTGTTAGAGAAATTTCTGTTTATGGAATTATTAGTGTTCTGTTTAGCGTGTTGCGCTTATGTGTTGTGCGGCTTACAAAATACCCTTGTATTTCAATTTTTTCTGTTTACAAAATATAAATGGATTTATGCCGTTGTGATAAACCATTCTGTATGTCATGACATTATGAGATCTTTAGTTTTGCCTCGGTGCCCTTAGCGAAGTAAACACTTTACGCTAGCCGATCCCTTGTGTCTATAATGTTGACAAAAGATGCCTTGCCTTATGTGGGTAGGAATGAATGCTATGCTTTACATTCGTAACGCGTAACACTGTGCGTAAGAAAATTTTAAAATTTCATTGAAAATACTGTCACTCATACAACATTTTTGTGTAATATCTTCGTATGGGGTGATCAAGTCCCAATAAAAAAATTACAAAAAGTGTATTGTGTTATTGTCTGAACTGATGGAAATTAGAAATATGACAAAAAACTGTTCTGTAACATTCATGCTATTATACTGTATTCCGTTCAGCGGTCTGCATCTTACTGTTAGTTTGTCCACATTTTGGGTGGTTTGAAATACCCATTCACATCATTTCTACTGAACAACTGCCTCGATGATTCCCCGCTGACAAAATTCCCTTGAGCTTCATAAACAACTGATCTTTCCCTTACCGGTCCAACATATTCAGAGTGTATCACTGCTACACCGTTTGGCGTTGGGAACCGCAATTCTGCATGCATTGTAGAAGTAATTGCTCCAAATTTACGAAGAATTCGCCTACCAAAAAATGCATTGAATCTTGATCTGCCATCAAGAATTGTAAAGTCCACAATTTCTGTTCGAACTAAGGGGTGTGTTCCTGTTGTTACATCCAGCTTTACCCTACCAACTGCCTTCATTGATTCTCCCGTAATGCCAGTAATTTTCACAGTCGTATAGCGAAGCCTATCTTTCACGCTGAACGGATAATTTTTGAAACAATGCAAATATAAAATATCTGCCTCACTACCTGTATCGGTATAAATTCGATTGATGTTTCTGTTTGCAATTACAGCTGAGATGACCACAGGCTCTTCTGACAGACGCCAATTTGGAATGGTATGAAATATGATTGGAGTATACATCCAGGTCTCCGTCCTGCGTTCTCCGTCTATTTCATTTTCCTCTGTCTCATTCCACCGTGATGCATTTTTCCCTGCCAAGCAAAACGTTTGTTTGGATCATTTCTCCGATAGTTTTTTTCAGGTAAAAGATGATTCAATTCTCCATCCTTAATCTTTGCAATGATCTCTCTCATTAGTGACTTGCAATTATCTGTATCATGTCCATATGCCTCATGGAAATCACACCATTTGTCACTTTGTGGTCCCTGACGCTCTTCCATTGGCGGTGGAGGGTGGAATGATTCCTTAATTGGCTCTGTGAACAAAATTTCTTTTGGAGTTTTGGTTAATGCCATAATAAGTGAATGCCTGTCTAATGGCTTTCGATGGTGATAGTTGTCATTTGGATGGTTATTTCCCCTCCAACCGCTCTGCTGTTTCTGGTAATTACTGTCATAACCCTGTTGTCTCTAATAATTGTCATTCCTGTTCCGCTCTCCGCCTTGCTGCCTGAAGTTTCTCTAGTAATTATCTACTCTTGGATATCCCATTTCGCCTGCTCGTAAATGCTTCTGAGCAATACCCAACGCTTGATGCAATGTTTTTGGAATATCATAACGCAAAGCATGAATTAATCGTGCAAAACGTCACTGATCAAGACAAAATATAAATCCTGAAATAAGCTGAGACTCTGGTATGTCTGGTATCTTCTGACACTCAATGGTATAACGCTTCATAAAATCACTCAGTGATTCGTTCTGGTGCATTGTGATGAAACATGACTAGGAACTTCGAGATCAACAGGTTTAATTCACACAATGGCGGAATTAGTGAATCAAACCAATCAAAGTGAATATGGGAAGCTTTTTGGGATTAAATTAGTCAAACCACAACAAGGATTGTGATTAGATTAATGCCTAGAGCTATTATTCACTACCTGGAGTGATTTGGGTTGAGAGAGAATCGGATCAGGTGAACCAGATCTGAGTGATTGTGTGTGAGAGAGGCTTAACCTAAAATGAAGAACATAACCTTTATATACCTCAGCTGTCGACTCAACCGTACGTGTTATCCATCACTCGTACGAGTTGGCCTCATCGGCCGTACGATTGATCACTCACTCGTGTTTTCTCATTTAGGTTATAATTGTGACTTAGCTCAGCATCAACCGTGCGTATGAGCCTATCAGCCGTACGAGTGATGCTTCACTCGTACATCTGACTAAGTCTAACATAGTCAAACATCCTTATCGCGTTCTTGTAATACCTGTAACCACATATAAACATAGATAGGATAATAATGAGCGATCATGGTATCTTGTAAACTATTGCACCTGCAATGGACGTGGGTAGATGTCTAGGGACTTACATAAAATGCATCAACAACTCCCCCTAGGACCTAGAGCATCTATTACAATTAAGTAAACGTCCATAAACCATTCAAGTTCATAAACACAAACAGTTTAGTAAAGTTATTACAGATCCAAATTCTCTCTCTCTCCAAAATACATCATCATCAAAAACCAAAACAAGAATTACAAACTCACATCACAGTATTCGACACACATCAGCTGGCATGAACTTGATTTGAGCTCTGAGCATCACTTTCTCTGTTGAGGTACGCATAGAGGACATCGATCACATGTTGATATCTCATAGCATCTTCCTTTTGATCATCTCTGAACGTAATGTGATTGCGGTGAAGAGTCTCCACATTAAATCTTGACAAGTTCCTCAGCCACATAGGATCTAGAATCCTAACATTGTCGAACTGTATGCTTCCATCATCCTTCTCAATTACAGTCAAGATCACTGCTTCCTATGACAATTCATCATAGAACCACCATCTGAAGTTTTTACAAATATCCTTGGGTAAGGGCATCAAGGGAGATTGCTTCATGTACTTAGCTGGACGGAACTTTACAACACGAACAGGTCCTCCCTTAGAATTCTTCTTTGTTGGATGAATGGAGAATCTGGCGGCTGTTGACCTAAAGATATCCCATTTCCCTATCTTGTATTCATATCATAGTTTTCTCTAAAACCATCGGGAAATGTCACTATCTTCATCGGGAAATGTCATGACCTTGAATCTTACTCACAAGCTTATCTTCATCAACATCTAGCACAGCATTTCTCCAGAATTCTCTCTGATGACTGTAGTATGCAGTGCATTCAGTGGAAATAGCAGTGTGAATCCTTGATCTCTTAAGGAATTCAATAATCTCCTTAAAGTGAGAGCCTCTTTCCAGTGTAGTGTCATAAAGAGCAACTTGATTGTTGTGTTTGCCTATCTCTAATGGAATCTCTTGTTGAGCAGGTGGGTTGATGGGATTAGCTTGAGGATTAGCTTGTTGCTCCCCCTGTCCTTCAACATTAGCCACCAGAACATTTACTTGTTGTTCTGCCATTTGATGATAACTTAACAAGAACTGAAACATAAACAGAGATGTTAGATATATAAATCAATCAACATAAAGCATCAAAGCATTTGCATCAAGGTGTCATAATCATGTTATACAGAATGAAACGTGCGGGTGATAGTGTCACACATGCGGCTGAGGGATCAACCATGCGAGTGATACAATCACTCGTGTCACTGTTGACACTTTTGAGCAGTAATATGGTTTCAGCCAGGGTACACGGCTGATGCAAAAATTCTAAGTGAGTGAATCAACCGTGTGGTGACTCGTGCGTGTAAGCATACGTGTCAACTTTTTCAAACGAGTGATCAACAAAACAGGACAAATGAATGACCTTAAGGGTCCACACGGTTGATCATCAACCGTGTACTGACTCTTGCGAGTCATGTCTCACGCGTGCGAGTGATGTCACTCGTGCATGTCTGATGAAACCCGATATTGAATGCCTTTTTAAATCATCAAAATCACATAATCGAACGTTTTATGGACCGATTAACATCACAATATCATAATAAGGTTCCGATTAACACAAAAACAATAGCAAACTCAGTTCAAAATAAGCTCTAATTACACAAAATTCGATTTATAACCCTGAGGGTTTCGATGCATTCAAACAGCAAATTAAGGATCTTAAACATGATGAAATTGTACCTAATAGGTGGTGCTGGATTCGTTTAATGATGCTTAACGTTTGTTGCAAAGGAAAACTAGATCGGTGATGATCGAAATTAGAGAGAGAAAAGGGAGTGGGTGCACAAGTGTGACAGATCTATTCTCATCACCCCTATTTATACTCTCGTGATCAACCGTGCGATTGATCACACGATCCACCATCAAACACGCATCTCACCTATATCACACGTGCGTGTGACCCAATTTCCTTAGGACAATTTTGATTAGGGTCATCCGTACGGTTAATTCTCAAACGTGTGGTTACACGTACGGTTCACACATCAAGCGTGCGTGTGAGGACTTAGGCAATTTCTAATTTTTCAGATTTTCACAAACTTAGGATTCTGACTCGTTTGGCAATCTTAAAGCTAACAAACACTTTAATTCAAGTCATAAATCACTAAAACCTTCTGGAAATGACCATTAACATTTAGGCAGATCAAAAATCCTAACCTGACCAAGATTATTACCCTAAACATTATGTGTTCCAAAGGTAAATCCTACAGTGTAATGTCAACTTATCTTCCTGAACACTTAAAATATAAAGTCCTTCAAACAATCACAATCTCTACAAACATCTTTCTCATAGATTTGGTGTCCAACAATATCTTGATCTCGACAAGGTTCTGTCAGATGTTAATGCACATTCAGAGGATTAATCAGAAAATAAAGATAAACAAAATCTTTAAAGCTTTTCTGAAATATATCATGCAACTAAAAACATGCAAATAAAAGACATTCTATCATGAAATGCAACAACATGCAAAACCAAAATCTTTTTGTTGTTTTGAGTTTACAATGCAAACTAATTAACAGAATAGATATACAAGACATACAAATCCACATTCTTTTTGTGAGCAAGATGATTAATCAATTTAAAAAAAATGGATCAGAACTGACATATTGAATCAATTTCTGTTGTTCATTTCCAATTATCCAGTCTATGTCTATTATCATGCAATTACTGATATCAATCCTCATTAAACATGAACATATTCATTCCGGACACTTCGATAATCATGTTGGCATTAATTATAGAGCAGTGATTTTTGAGATCACGCTAAGTTCATTAATCTTTGAATCTTTCATCACTTATGATTGTGCATTTTTATTAGGTTGTCAATACATTACGCGTAACTTTCCGTTATCTCTTTCCATGTACTTCATTCAAATTGAACAGGATGGTTCTCACGGCATTTTGAATAACCCTGTCAGCCTTTGGCTTCTACCAATGTTTTGACAATCTTCAATCTAGTTGGCTCGGCTGATCTCAGAGTATATTGGATTATCCGAATAGGCGCACAATTTACCGTGGGGATTGGTCTACAGTTAAAGCAGACTTGCCTGATGACCCGTTGTCACACGAAGTAAATCTCAAGGCCCTTAACTTCTTTATGTTCAAGTTGTCATGGAAAGCAGAATCGAAAGTTAAACTTTCTCTTATATGCCTTTGGCACATCATATGTTTTCACACATTATATGATTTTAGCACATGTATAGTATTCTAGAGTATATCTAGGCAAGTATCTTCCTAACTTACAGCCTTAATGGGTATAACTCTAGATTGCAGACGGCAAGAATCTTGATAGTTCAGAGTGAACGTCCTGATTAAACAATTCAAGCTGCGCGGGGGAATCACACTAAGAATGATCTGAGTTCTTTATGAGCACATCATGAATCAGCATTCAAACTCTCAGGACTTTGGCATCTTGATACGCCAATTACTTTTGACTTTGATTTTCTTTTGTTATTTCTTTTTTCAGCATATCATTGTCTTTTGATATATTGATTTTGAATGCCATCATGAATGGATTTTCCATTTTTATGCATGAACTCATGTTTCTTTGTTGTGTGCTCAGATCACTCAAAGGTGTTCTCCCTTATGCTTGAACGGTCCGCAATAAAGAATTATACTTTTCGACCTTAAGTGAGAAGGGACACTTACTTCGACATAAACTAATTTTCTCTGATATTATCGGGGTTTAGTTTTGATTATAAAGTCTTAGGCCCGTGACAACGTGGTATGCACCAGCCAAACAGATAATCCTCAACCCCTTAAATGATCTATTGAATGTCCCAATCATAGCTGTGAGGCTGAATTGGTAGAGCAACGTTTGAATATTGCTTGGGGACATCCAACACCAACTTTCTCTAACGATTATCAATTATGATAGGGGATACCCTCAACCGACTGTTGAGATCCTCAGTAATTTTCATTAGATACAGTTTTGGAGATAATTAGGTGACTACCTTCAAACACTACAGATCGTCCATGACTTCTGATTCTTAGATGATTATGGTTCTTATTATGATTGTCTAATATCAAGAATTAATAAGTCACATCTATCAGTACATCACACAACAGATAAACACAAACATTCAAATCAGTCCTTACTAATCAAATATATCAATTCTCAGTAGAGTAATTTCTTCATCTCCCTCATATTAATCAAAACAAGCTCATTTTCGGATTTTTCAACTTTTTAAGATTTTCTGGTTAGGCATTTTTCACTTTTTAGGTATTTTCTGCTGAAGCATATACTCCCCCTAAAATACTAAAACATAAAATCTTTTTGTCTTTTAGGATTTTAACAAAGGAATACAGAAAATAACTACAGACTAGCATGCAAACATGAAAGAAATCATGCAAAGAAAAGCAGACAGCAAGCAAAAAAAATATGCAATACAGATTAAAAACTAAAAACTATATGTCATGCATCCTACATGCAAAGTCTAAAAGTTTGATTAACCCACACAATCAACATCCGAAATTACTTTGTCTCGATCAACAATGCCATTCATCTCTAGTAGTAGCAAGAACCTAGGTTTATCAAATGCCTTAGTAAAAAGGTCAGCCCTCTGGTCTTTAGTACCTATTCTCTTAACCTCAATAACCTTTTTCTCATGGCAATCCCTAAGAAAGTGATATTTAACACCTATGTATTTAGTCTTAGAATGTTGCACAGGATTCTTAGTAATTGCTATGGCAGCAGTATTATCAATATAAAGAGGAGAGAAAGAGATTTTTAGCCCGTAATCGCAAAGTTGTTGTTGAATCCAAAAACTTGCGAACAGCAACTTGCAGCAGCAATGTATTCAGCTTCACACGTGGAAAGTGCGACTGCAGTTTGCTTCTTGAACTGCCAGGTCACCAGCCTTTCACCTAAAAATTGACATCCTCCTGATGTAGACTTGTTGTTGATTTTGCATCCTGCATAATCTGAATCGATGTAAGCTACAAGATCAAACTTCTCATCGTTCGAATACTAGATACCGAGATTTGGCGAATGCAACAGATAACGTAGAATTCTTTTGGCAGCTGTAAGATGAACTGTATTCGGATTAACTTGATAACGAGCACACAGACATGTTGCGAACATAATATCCGGCCTAGATGCAGTGAGATACATGAGCGATCCGATGATTGCTCGATAATAAGTAGGATCAACAGGTTCTCCTTTGCACTCTAGCGAAATACCATGATTCACAGCTAACGGAGTTGACACAGGACGTTCTTGATTCATACCGAATCGTTCGAGTATCTCATTTACATACTTTGCTTGATGAAGAAAAATACCATTACTAGTCTGTTCAACTTGTAAACCAAGAAAGTAGTGTAAGAGACCCAATATACTCATTTCGAACTCGTCCTTCATCACCAGTTCGAACTCATCAACGAGTTCCTGCTTAGTAGCACCGAAAATAATGTCGTCCACATAAATCTGGACCAAAATGATATCATCATCCTTAACCTTTGTGAACAGAGTACAATCTACCGTGCCCATTTGATATCCTTTTTCAATTAGATAACTCGATAACCGTCCGTACCAAGCTCTAGGAGCTTGATGTAAACCATAAAGGGCTCGACGTAACTGGTAAACTTTGTCAGGGTGAAGATGATCTTCAAAACCCGGAGGTTGACTGACATATACTCTTTCATTTAGCTTGCCATAAAGAAATGCACTCTTAACATCCATTTGATAAACTTTAAACTTCATAAATGAAGCAAAAGTCAAGAAAATACGAATAGCTTCCAATCTGGCAACAGGAGCAAAAACCTCATCGTAATCAAAAACTTCGTTATCTCATGTGCATCAAGATGTGACAATGTGCAGCTTCTCAAGCTTTGATATTGCATCACAAACTTTGCCCTCAAATCAAGAAAACTGGTAATGCTCCTTGGTGGCAAGCTAGCAAACCACTCTCTTGCCATTTTCTGTAATACCATTGGAAATATATGGCACGCAGTTTCATCTTTCCAATGCTGTAACCTCATGACACCTTCAAACATAGTCAGAAAATCTTCTGGAATTCCCAAATTTCTTGGTAATGGATAATCTGCAATTCAAGGGATAAAACATTGTGTGGACTTTGCCATTGCTGGAGGTTTGATAGCTTCATCTCCAGTAATCAAAGCAAACAAATTATCTACAGCTGTTGCGCGGATAGTTGTTTGTGCTAATTTTTGCTTGAATCGCGATGGCGCTGTTTTAGTCAAAATTCCATCCAGTAACTTGCTTGCCATTTCTTCACTCATAAAGAACTGTTCACCCTCTTCTTCAAAATTCCAATCGTCCTTCAGAAAACCTTCATCACTGTGTTGATTCTCAGTGTCATCAACTAAAGCATTCAATTGATTGAATAGCTTAAACAATTGTGATTTGGAAATTGATTTTCCTTTGGCGTTATGTTTAGCGTTCACATCAGAAGTCTTCTTGAAAGAAACATTATGTGTTCCTCTCCTGGCTTTCCACATTCCTACACTAGAACCTCCCATCAATGGTTTTCTCAATCGTGGTATGGTTTCATGAACTTGATCATCTGCTGTGTCAGTGTGCAAATGATCTTCTTCTTCAACGGAAATCTCTTCAAGAGTTAACGGATCAACTGGTATATTTTCATCGACTGGTTCATTGAGGTTTTCATCGACTGGTTCAAGTGTTGTTTTTGATGAGGTTGTTTTAGTTGCCTTCATGCTCTTAGTGGTTTTGGTGGTCTTTGAGACGGATGGCGCCATCTGTTAGTACAATTTTCTGTATAGCAGCTGTAAGGTACTAGTACAGAAAATTAGCTGCTCAGCGTGTGGTGTATACTGTTGATTATTTTTTTGCCCTTGAGAAATAATCTCTGCAGACCCGGAACACAGATGTAAGATCTGTGGGGTGGCCTCAATCAATCTGTGGACCAATCTGTAATGATCCGTCTAGCGCACTGCTGCTAAGCGGCTAATGTTGTTTTAGAGTGAGAAAGAACTTTGTGAGAGAGAAAGTGTACTTCTCTCTGACTGAAGTTCAGATCAGAATGATGTGAAATGTGGTGACCCAGGGGGTCTATTTATAGGCGTAGAATGTCCGAAATTCACGGGATACACGTGTCAATCACTGAATGGTTCTGTTACATGAAGTATCTGGAATGTCGGTGGCGTGTGCTGATGTGGCTGCGTGCCGTTTACGCGTCGAGTTAAAGGGCTTATGCATAGAAGCTGCCTGCAGGGCTTACGCTTGACGCTGGGCAGCCTATTAATGCTGGGCGGCAAATGCTGAAAACTGCCAAATTTCATTATGTCTTGTGCTCTTTGATCGAATTTTTTGTATGAAACTGATGTTTTTATGCGTATATCTCCTAGGATACACAATTACATTGTGTTCTGCGTATTGTTGTTATAGGTGACATTCCTAATGGAATTACCCTATGGTGATGTTTTGATTGACGGATGAAGGGCGTAAGACTTGGTGCAACCAAGCATTCCTTAGTGTTTGGGAAAATGTTTCTACCAAGCTATAAAAAAGGGCTTTGGTGTTCGGATGCTAGCGCGTGTTCGCTTTCGTGTTAAAGTTGATGAACCATGAGGTTCGTCGGGTGGATGGAATCCTTGAGATTGAGTGTTTTGATCTCAATGAATGTTGGTAATGGAGTCTACGGGACGCAATGATAAGTGCCTCTTTCATACCTACTAGCGTGGTATTCGACTCCGATGGTGTTGTGGTTACATTGAACCTAGGGTACCATCAAGAAACCCTTAGGTGCTTGAGTGATGGTGTGAAGGTTACAAGTGATAGCAATTTGATGATTGCTAGAGTAATACTTGTACGGTTTGGTAAGTACTTCGGTTGAAGTAGTGAAGGATAATCCGAAACCCTTCGTATGCCCAATGACGGAGCAAGGTATTGTGATGTGTATATCGTGGGATACTATTATCTCAAGGGTGATGACACTTCCAACATTGTTTTTACTACTTCCACCACAATTTCAAGTCTCTTCCTAAAATACCCTTGTCATCATTATTATTTTAATGTAAATCATTTTTGTTAGGAATTATGGACCCAAACAAGACCGGTGATTTAAACCAATCATCAAACCCACGAATGATAAACGAATAAATAAAGCATAAGAACGATAAATAAAAGCATAAAACGACACAAGGATTTAATGTGGTTATATCCCAACTCCAAAACACAGAGAAGGGTTACTCCACGGGCGGAAACCAGAGATCTTTCTTTAATATATTTGTGCACACATTTACAGGTTACATGGGGTTATATTTATAGGGGAACAAAATTAATAAGCAACTTGTTGGACAAGCAAATAAGTTCCAGAATATATTCGTGGCCATCTTAATCTCACATTTGGTGACATACATGTCACCATTGGTGACATCTTTTCCAACAGCACACAAAAGGCTCGATCAATATTATCACGTTATGATACATGCAGTCACGTTTGATGTTCACCTCAATTCTTTTATTTGGTACATGATATGTCACCATTGGTGACAACTAGTCACCATATGTGATCCCCTTGTTTCTTTTTGTTCAAGTATACAAACTCAACAATCTCCCACTTGAAGACTTTGAACAAACCCCATACCGATATTCAACAGAAAATCCATCACACCTGTCAACCATGTTTAAACAAAACCCACAATAACTCTAGACTAGCTGATTACCAACTCCTTTTGATACCGCCGGATGTAACACCCGAATCACGCCACACTTCACTCGTTAGCTTACGAGCAAGTGAAGTCTTTCGACACCAAAACACCGCTGAGCGATAATCCAATCTCTTAGTTACTAGCTTGGGCCATCTCGATTTCTTTCGCCACCATCTTCTAACACGAAGATCATCTTCTTACACTAGAAGACCAATTGAAGTATGCAACTCTTCAATTATAGAATTCTTCATGAGACTACACCGCCTCACCGATCACTCTGGACATGTCCAATCCCGAACACACATGTTAACGATCACCCTCGTACAGGATTTCACAGTCTATCTATGATTTACCTTCCCAGCAATCAGAAAATCCAACAGACGCCCTCGTAGACTCTTCATCAAGGCTCCAGTGAGAACGCAGTCACAACCCTCGAAGTCTACTACCTTTTCAACTTTCCGCTTTTTCACTGGTACACTGACCTCATCATAGCTATGAATTTCACAAACCCATATTCTCATTCCAAGCACGCTCCTACTGTAAGAGTAAGAAATAAAACTGCGGCTACTCGAGAAGAAACTTGGTTTGTACCACCAGTCAGTCGCAAATTAATTTGCCATCGAAGAGTAAAACAAGTACTCGAAGCCCTAATGTTACCCGGAATCATCACACTAATCTTGAGAACATTGGAGAACAACATCGCATAATTATCTCCACCACTCTATTAGTTGACTAACTCCCACTAGCTCGATAACTTCCGTCGATTACTAAACTCACACTGAGTTCCCGACACCCTCAACGATCCTAAAAAACTCAAGTTCTGGGATATACAAGATTATCCTACCTTATTCCATCACCTAAAGACTCCTAATTGATCTCCCTCGAAGAAAACCGCTCCTTTTGTTGAAACATCAACCAAACCCGAGCAACCGTCGAACGCGTTCTATCCGACACTCTTTGTCAATCAACTTTCCTTAGTAATTAGGAACTCTAATCCGCCCGAATATTCCAAAAACCCTGGAATATTGACCACACACCATTGGTCATCCCATTTCCAACCCCCCCCCCCCCCCCTGCAAGCACCAAACTTCCCCGATAACTCCCACTATCGACTTTCAACCCGATGCATCTTGTTCATTACAATAATCTCTCTAAACCGAGAGAAGAACACCCTCCTGAGCTTCCATAACAAACCCACATCTTTGAAAACATAGCTCGTATCGCTCGAAGTTTCCAAGACAAAACCATCTCACGCTCGCGCCATCAAACCCAAAAAACTTCATCCTGAAAACTGGCCAGATTCGAAAAATCATATCTCAAGATCTAACGGTCTGATCAATCTTAAATTGTTACCACGTGTAGATCAGTAAGTGTACTATCCACACACAAAATATCAAGTCAATTCAACGGTTAACGAATCCTCTACGAATTTTCTACTACAACAGCTCCTGGAACTCCGAATTTGAAAGTTCAATCATTCTTTCACACGGGATCGCGAAGAACGAGAACTCAGATCCGACAACTGGATCTCCAAAAAAATCTCTCCGCAACGAACCCATCGACCCAACCTCTGACTCCGTAACCCTTCGCGAACCATCACTATAATAATACAATTCGTCGACTAATTGCATCATAAAAGCCAAGATCAGACTAACCTTGGTGTGATTAATCTTCATGGATACATAGACATACCCCAAGATTGTCACCAACAACTAAGTCACCTGGTCTCGATACATGTTGCAAACAAATCCCTTAAGCCCGTCGTTTTAATAACCTTGATGAAAAAACCGATTCATCAACTATATCAAAAACACTTGCTTTCAATTCGCCATCGTGCCCGAACTCGTAATCTTGAAGCTCTTAATACCACTTGTTACGAATTATGGACCCAAAAAGACCAGTGATTTAAACCAATTACCAAACCCACGAACGATAAACGAATAAATAAAGCATAAGAACGATAAATAAAAGCATAAAACGACACAAGGATTTAACGTGGTTATATCCCAACTCCAAACATGTAGAATAGTTTACTCCACGGGCGCAAACCAGAGATCTTTCTTTATTATATTTGTGCACACATTTACAGGTTACATGGGGTTATATTTATAGGGGAACAAAAATAATAAGCAACTTGTTGGACAAGCAAATAAGTTCCAGAATATATTCGTGGCCATCTTAATCTCACATTTGGTGACATACATGTCACCATTGGTGACATCTTTTCCAACAGCACACAAAAGGCTCGATCAATATTATCACGTTATGATACATGCAGTCACGTTTGATGTTCACCTCAATTCTTTTGTTTGGTACATGATATGTCACCATTGGTGACAACTAGTCACCATATGTGATCCCCTTGTTTCTTTTTGTTAAAGTCTATAAACTCAACAATTTTGTCATCATTTTTAACTCTTTCACGTTTTTCTTTCTAATTTTAATTGTGCTTTCCTTGCAATTCTTTATATAATAAAATTATAATTATAAATAATTATTAGTCATTAATCATAATTAATTCAAAATTTCAATTAAAAATGAGAAACAAATCAAATTTCAATACAGTAAGTATTAAAATAGCCACATTATGTGCTAAAAAATTACATGCTTCAAATAAATACCAAAATTCTTACTAATAACTATTTAAATGAATTAGTTGGTTAGCTGATGAAGGTGATGTTAATAAATCAACACTGAACCTGATCCCCAAAAATTCCAAACACGGCTCCACGACCCGAAAAAAAAACAAAGAAAGTAGCGGCGGGAAAATATTCCGGTGACCTGAGTGGGTGGCGCGTGGCGGCGTGTTTGTTGACGATGGCCGGAGAAAGTTGTACTCTCAAGTTCGGAAAGATGCAACGAATTTTTGGTGTAGGCTGTGGCTTCTCAAGAGCAAATTACGTTGAAATTTTTGGGGTTCCTTTTTAATTTTTGAGGTTAGATTAGAAACCTAGAGATAAGTTACACGAGATAGATGGAAGTATTTTTTCTTGTTCTTTTGGCATGTCCCTAGAAACCTAGCCATTTAAAAAGATAGATGACAGAAATAAAAACCGAAGGTGGATTTACCCTAGTTAATATAGGGTTATTTTGGGAAGTTGACTAAAATCATGGTGGAAGTATAAAAACTGAAGGTGGATTTATCAATTCCCTTATCTCAATGAGGTGGTTATGGAACGGAGTTTTAAGTGGGGGAGTTTGTACTCCCGCACGAAGAGGTTTTTAGTGAGCTGATGTTAGGATGGAGCCCGTATGAATTCGGGGCTAGTGTTGACATCTACGTTGGTCGATTGTTGTAAGAGTACGATTTGGATTAAATTGTACCTATTAAATTGGAGTTGAATTATCATCAAGGTGGTAATATGGTGAATATCTTTGAGAGATAAAGGACGTGTTCGACGAGCAAGGTGGGATCCCTGGTTAAGGGATGTGTGTGTCAGATTCTCTTCTAGAGAATTATTGTTGTGTGCCTATGTGCGATATAGGTGGTTCTTACTCGATTGTGATGGCGTTGTGCACGCGTATGTATAATGCGTGTGCAAAGATTTCAAGTGAGTGGAATAATTATACGTGTATGTAAATGATGTATTTACTTGTGTGGCGTGAAACGTGGGTTAGTCGCGGTGTTAAGACACCACATTTTACGTGACGAGTAGGTTAGTCGCTGAGACGACCCGTCCTAATCCATAAGGACGAATACAATAACATACGGTTACATTGCGAGGTACTTGTCCTCTATATGATACATTTTACAAACATTGCATTCGTTTTTAAAAGACGAACTTTCTTTACATTGAAAGTTGACGGCATGCATACCATTTCATAATACATCCAACTATAATTGACTTAATAATAATCTTGATGAACTCAACGACTCGAATGCAACGCCTTTTGAAATATTTCATGAATGACTCCAAGTATCCCTAAAATGAGCAAATTCACAGCGGAAGATTTCTTTCATACCTGAGAATAAACATTGTGACGACCCGTCCTAATCCTCCTGGACGAAGTCATCAACATTTGGTTCCATTGCGAGGTACTGTCCTAAATATGCCATGAATGACTCCAAGTAATATCTTTAAAATGAGCAAATGCACAGCGGAAGGTTTCTTTCATACCTGAGAATAAACATACTTAAAGTGTCAACCAAAAGGTTGGTGAGTTCATAGGTTTATCATATACAATCATAAAATTTAGTAATTTTGATAGACCACAAGATTTTAGTTTCATAAATATATGTACACTCGCAAGTGTATAAAAGTATTCTATAAATTGTAGGCACCCGGTAACAGGCCTTAACATTCATGGTTTACCCTCGGAAGTACACCAGATCAGGTGTGTTTAAAATAACCTAGAAGTACTAAAGCATCCCATAGTCAGGATGGGGTTTGTCAGGCCCAATAGATCTATCTTTAGGATTCGCGCCTACTGTACATAGACAAGTAGCTTAATGTTACCAAGCTAAGGGTATATTTCTGGTTTAAACCCACATAGAATTAGTTTTAGTACTTGTGCCTACTTCGTAAAACATTTATAAAACAGCGCATGTATTCTCAGCCCAAAAATATATATTGCAAAAGCAATTAAAAAGGGAGCAAATGAAACTCACAATACTGTATTTCGTAGCAATTATGTATATGACGGCACTGAACAAGTGCAGGGTTTGTCTCGCATTCACGAACGTATCAATATTGTGATTCAATATTACAGGAAAGTACGTAGACGCAACAAAAATGATAAACGCTAGGTTGACCTCACGAGCAATACCCTCGATCAATACCCATAACCTCCATAGCTATAACCCATAATTTCCTTAGCTCTATCCCGTTTGAAAACTTATTTTGAAATCGTCTGAGTATAACTCCGTCGTAGTATTTTATGTATACTAATAATATCTTGAAATAATACAAAGAAAATATATATATGTAATTCGATTGAGAGAGTTTAGAGAAATATATTTTCAAGTTTCTATGAAATAATGAAACCTATTCAATTTTATTTATAATAGATTTTTGAATTATTAAAGTGAATTATTAAAGTATGAATTATTAAAGTGAATTATTAAAGTATGAATTATTAAATTGAATTATTAAAGCGAATTATTAAAGTATGAATTATTAAAGTTAAAGTAAAGTAAAAGTAAAGTAAAGGTAAAGTTAAAGTATAGTAAAAGTATAAAACTATATACGTATAATACGCGTATAAATATATATAATATTAATTTAAATCGTTATATATATTTAATAAAATAAAATATAAATATCTTTATCTTTATTATACTGGTTAAGTAATGAGTTGTCAAAAGTGGTTATAAATATTTATAAAAGATATATACGTTTTAATAATAAAGTTCTTTTTAAACTGAAAACATTTTTTTACTTTTGAAACTAAATCAAATAAATATGATAATTTTGTTTTTTAAAACTAAATATATTTAAGAATCATTTTGTTAAAAGGTTAAAATAATGGAAATCGTTATATCATAAAACATTTTAGAAAAGTAGAATTATATATATTCATAATAGGTTTCAAATTTTTAAATTACAGTCTGTTGGTGAAGCATGGGATAAAGTCCAAAGGTTAAATAAACGTATGAAATCATCTTAATGAAAAATGTCGAGTTACTTAACTTGTCGATATCCAACATCTAAGTTATTTACACTCCACGTTCTTATTTTCATATTAAATAAAATGAAAGTTAACATAGTTATCTTATCAAGGTCACGAGAAAAATATTATAAAACATGCCTTGGAAATTAAACAGGAATTTCCACTAACCCTTGTCTAGTTCCCGTTAATTAACACATTTGTTCTTATTTATAAATCACTTTACCATTTTCCGAATGTTGTCAAAAAGAATAGATTTCTTAAATCACAGTGGACCTCATAACATAGGCCCGTAATCATATCATAATGTATCTAATAATTCAATCATTTGATATTATCTCTTAATTCTGTCGATAAATATATCGAAACAAATACGTTCATGTAAAGTATCATATATCTAATACTTTATTAATGTTTTCAGTTAATATTATATATTATATATACATATCTATATACTCATAATTGTTCGTGAATCGTCGAACACGGGCAAAGGGTAATTGATTACATGAATGTAGTTCCAAACTTTTTGAGATTCAACATTACAAATTCTGCTTATCGTGTCGGAAACATATAAAGGTTAAGTTTAAATTTGGTCGGAAATTTCCGGGTCGTCACAGTACCTACCCGTTAAAGAAATTTCGTTCCGAAATTTGATCGAGGTCGTCATGGCTAACAATAAGAATGTTATTATGATGAATATAAGTTAATTCATAGGGTTTTATCATGATTGAGAAATATGGATAAAATAATTCGATTACTCGAAACGTATGAGTGAAGCTATCGTAAAAGAGTGAAATGAGAAAATAGGGATTCGTCTTATCTTTTGACGTCATCACGGTTGATCTCCGGATTAAAGAAAATCTTTGTAATCTATATAGGATTTGATTCTTTGGTGATTAAGGAAATTATGATCCTCTTCGATTTAATGCGATGATTCATCTCGATTTTTCTGTCGAATATTTCACTATAAATCCACCTCCTTCGTTTCCTTTTAAGTCACACCTTCTATTCTTTCTCCCTCAATTCTTACTTTAAAATTATTCGTCAATATGCTTCATCCAGCGCTGATTCTCGATATACTCCTCACTTTCATATCTGTCGTTCTTCTTTTTCATCTACCTCCAGAAGAATCTATTTACTTATACTATACTCTTGGTTTTATAGTGTTTTTAGTTCTCCCGTGTCTTTATATTGCTATATGCATCGATATATACGGTTTATAGTTTCTGGGTTGTTGTTGGGTTTTATATCTTCCCTTATATTTCGATGTCCCTGCTTCTGTCTTCTATAATCATTGACATCCCCAATTAATGCTCTCTTTTATTTGCTGCGATTTATACCCCAATTTCTATTTTGGAGTTTTGTCCTTTCGTTTCTTCTTCTTGCAATTAAGCACCGCTTGTAATGGTCCAGAATTCGTATATATGAATTTCGGAATGAACATTGTTAATGTTCTAAGAAGGAAATTGTAATGGCACGATCTTGACTTGTCAAATTACTAGAATACCTCGGAAGAGGCCGAATCATCAAGAAATATTTTCTTGATATTTTAGAGGTTAAAGAGAATACAAGAGTCGTGTAACATAGCACATGATGACGTTATGATCTGTGAATCATCACGTTCCATTTAGAAACTCAGCATGACTTACTATAATATAATCACGTTGATCAAGTGTTATTATATTATACTAGTTCATGCTTCAGTTCCCAACACTACTTCAAAAATATTCCTATTTTAAATTCGAAAGTTTCAGAATTTAGAAACTAAAATAGTTTCTTTTATGATGTAATACAGACAGCACGAAGAGGTAAATGATTTCAGATAAGAATAATTATGGAAATATCTTCAGAAATATGGAGGATATTTATAATGAAAGATATGATGATATCTTAAAATTTCTAATATCAGAGGATGATGAAGAATATTGTCCGTAAGGGTTTAGAGTCAGGAGCAAGGTATTTGATAATGACTTCAGCAGAAATGGAATCATTTGGATTCTTTGAAGGTAGATTTCGTACTTGTGATTTATCCACAGCCTTCTTCATGGTTTACTCAATCCGTATTTTTCAGTACCAAATCTTCTCTTTTTCTGAGCTTTGCCAACACACTACTCTTTATCATCAAACTTTTTACCGTTAAGTTCGTTTATAGTTTTTGCTGCTTCATCAGTATTTCGATAACTAGTTCGCAGTTTAGGGTGTTTTTCAGAAACTTCACATTCAAAGTATATAAGTCCAGAAGATAGACACATATAATTGTTGGCGTAGAAATGCTGCGAGATTTTAAAATACTGATTGCAAATTTCTGATGATTCGTATGGCAATTCTCGTTACAAGATGCAGATGAGTAAATGATGGGGTTTTGATAAATATAAAGATTTTTCGAAAAGTCAAAGATCAATGAAGTTGTTAATAAGTTTACTGCTAATGTAGCGAGATATGAAAGGTTCCCCGGTAATAATGATGAAGGGGTAATCATTATAATAAGGCTTATTCGAATGAACAATTGAAGTTGGTTTGCTGGAGCTGTGATAAAACCGTCTATTTTTAGAAGGGATTGAAAAGTTATTTTAGCTAGTAAATGCCAAAAGGTCTGACATGGATACATGTTAAATTATGACTTTGGTTTCAAGAGCTTTTCAGGTACGTAACTGTGGATAACATGTGGTTGGATCATCATCTCGATTGTTCATTATTTGAAGTGTCTTTAGGTATTTCGAAGGGCTTGAACACAAATTATAATCGTTAATATACATACGATGTTCTAACACATTTTTGAAGTTAAAGTATAGCTTTGAAAAGATGTAAGAATCTAAGAGTGATGATACCGGTTATAACTTGAATTGAATTCTACGATTTCAAAATCAGAATATGTAATTAGATTTTTGAATGAGTATGGTTGTTTTGATTTCTATAAAAGAATGTATATTGTTGTGAAAGTAGGGAGTATAATGGATGATTTGCTGAATCAGATTCGAAGAATGTAACATATTAATTGTGAATTTATATATCTCTCGGGTATTACCTACCCGTTAAAAAAATGTCACAATTAATATTTTGTACAAAAGAATTTTATTACAGTCTTTATGGAAATATATGTGTATATTTCTTCAGATGTAATATAGATTTAATGAGTTAATATTAAATTAAACTCACTTGATTTATGGTTAAGGCTAGGATAGATAATTTCTAAACTTTAGAAATTACATAATCGTCGTAGAATGTTTTCCCAATGAAGTTATGAATCAATACTTCATCGTTGTGGTATTCCTTAGTATCTACAGGGCGTATGACATCGATGCTCATGGGACAGATTGTGAAGTTGAGGTTTGCGATGCGGTTGTTGTTGGTGGTGGTAATGGTACTGTTGATGTTGTTGATGGTGGTACTGGTTATGTTACTGGTGCTGCTGCTGGTGTTTGTAACCTTTGCACCATATTCTCCAAAGCCACTACCCGAGCGCGAAGCTCGTTGACTTCTTCTATTACACCGGGGTGATTGTCGGTTCGGACGAGCGGATAAATAAGATCTAGAATTTGGTGTAGTATATAATCATGACGAGATACTCTGGAAATGAGAGAGAAAATGGTGTTTCAGACAGGTTTGCCGGTAAGTGCTTCAGGTTCATTGCCAAGAGGGCAATGTGGTGGATGGAAAGGATCGCCTTCTTCTTGTCTCCAATGATTAAGGAGACTACGAACCCATCCCCAATTCATCCAGAATAGATGATGGCTGATTAGTTGTCCATTCTAGTCACACTACTTTTGAAGCTTGAGTGGGATTCCATTTCGGAATCCGAGGAACTTGAACTGATGACAAATTCCATTTCGTACGATTTGATAAAGGATTTTTCGATACGAAATGATTTTCCGGCTATCGGGTGGTATTCTAACTACATAGAATATCTATATATATAGATCAAAAGATTTCATAGATTACGAAGGAATTTAGGGAATATGTCAGGCAAAGTTTACGATAAGATATGATTTAGCAGATACAATAAGATATGAATTTTGTCTATACACTATTCATGCAATCAATGTAGCAAGACGTGTCTAGACTAAGAATGATAAGCAGGTAATTTCCTAAGGATGGTAAGTAGATGATTTCTGACTAAAAATGATAAACAAAACTTTTGACATGCAGACACGGTCGAAGTCCAGACTCACTAATGCATCTTAACAACTATCAGTTAGACACACTAATGCAAGACCTGGTTTGCTAAGACCACCGCTCTGATACCACCTGTGATGACCCGTTCTAATCCTCCTGGACGAAGTCATCAATATTTGGTCCCATTGCGAGGTACTGTCCTAAATATGCCATGAATGACTCGAAGTAATATCTTTAAAATGAGCAAATGCACAGCAGAAGGTTTCTTTCATACCTGAGAATAAACATGCTTAAAGTGTCAACCAAAAGGTTGGTAAGTTCATAGGTTTATCATATACAATCATAAAATTTAGTAATTTTGATAGACCACAAGATTTCAGTTTCATAAATTTATGTACACTCGCAAGTGTATAAAAGTATTCTATAAGTTGTAGGCACCCGGTAACAAGCCTTAACATTCATGTTTTACCCTCTAAAGTACACCAGATCAGGTCTGTTTAAAATAACCTCGAAGTACTAAAGCATCCCATAGTCAGGATGAGGTTTGTCAGGCCCAATAGATCTATCTTTAGGATTCGCGCCTACCGTACATAGACAAGTAGTTTAATGTTACCAAGCTAACGGTATATTTCTGGTTTAAACCCACATAGAATTAGTTTTAGTACTTGTGCCTACTTCGTAAAACATTTATAAAACAACGCATGTATTCTCAGCCCAAAAATATATATTGTAAAAGCAATTAAAAAGGGAGCAAATGAAACTCACAATACTGTATTTCGTAGCAATTATGTATATGATGGCACTGAACAAGTGCAGGGTTTGTCTCGGATTCACGAACGTATCAATATTGTGATTCAATATTGCAGGAAAGTACGTAGACGTAACGAAAATGATAAACGTTAGGTTGACCTCACAAGCAATACCCATAACCTCCATAGCTATAACCCATAATTTCCTTAGCTCTATCCCGTTTGAAAACTTATTTTGAAATCGTCTGAGTATAACTCCGTCGTAGTATTTTATGTATACTAATAATATCTTGAAATAATACAAAGAAAATATATATATGTAATTCGATTGAGAGAGTTTAGAGAAATATATTTTCAAGTTTCAATGAAATAATGAAACCTATTCAATTCTATTTATAATAGATTTTTGAATTATTAAAGTAAATTATTAAAGTATGAATTATTAAAGTGAATTATTAAAGTGAATTATTAAAGTGAATTATTAAAGTATGAATATTTAAAGTTAAAGTAAAGTAAAAGTAAAGTAAATGTAAAGTTAAAGTATAATAAAAGTATAAAACTATATACGTATAATACGCGTATAAATATATATATAATATTAATTTAAATCGTTATATATATTTAATAAAATAAAATATAAATATCGTTATCTTTATCATACTGGTTAAGTAATGAGTTGTCAAAAGTGGTTCTAGATATTTATAAAAGATATATACGTTTTAATAATAAAGTTCTTTTTAAGCTGAAAACGTTTTTTGTACTTTTGAAATTAAAAAAAATAAATATGATAATTTTGTTTTCCAAAACTAAATATATTTAAGAATCATTTTGTTAAAAGGTTAAAATAATAGAAATCGTTATATCATAAAAAATTTTAGAAAAGTAGAATTATATATATTCATAATAGGTTTCAAGTTTTTAAATTACAGTCTATTGGTGAAGCATGGGATAAAGTCCAAAGGTTAAATAAACGTATGAAATCATCTTAATGAAAAATGTCGAGTTACTTAACTTGTCGATATCCAACATCTAAGTTATTTACACTCCACGTTCTTATTTTCATATTAAATAAAATGAAAGTTAACATAGTTATCTTATCAAGGTCACGAGGAAAATATTATAAAACATGCCTTGGAAATTAAACAGGAATTTCCACTAACCCTTGTCTAGTTCCCGTTAATTGACACATTTGTTCTTATTTATAAATCACTTTACCATTTTCCGAATGTTGTAAAAAAGAATAGATTTCTTAAATCACAGTGGACCTCATAACATAGGCCCGTAATCATATCATAATGTATCTGATAATTCAATCATTTGATATTATCTCTTAATTCTGTCGATAAATATATCGAAACAAATACATTCATGTAAAGTATCATATATCTAATACTTTGTTAATGTTTTCAGTTAATATTATATATTATATATACATATCTATATACTCATAATTGTTCGTGAATCGTCGAACACGGTCAAAGGGTAATTGATTACATGAATGTAGTTCCAAACTTTTTGAGATTCAACATTACAAATTCTGCTTATCGTGTCGGAAACATATAAAGGTTAAGTTTAAATTTGGTCGGAAATTTCCGGGTCGTCACAAACATGCTTTAAAGTGTCAACAAAAAGGTTGGTGAGTTCATTAGTTTATCATAAATAATCATTTCAATTATTTTAATAGACCACAAGATTTTCATATTTCATAAACATCATTCTCATATCAGGCATTTCGCAAACTGCATAGAGATAAAATTCATTCATAATGATTGAACACCTGGTAACCGACCTTAACAAGATGCATATAGAATATCTCCATCATTCCGAGACACCCATCG
This sequence comes from Rutidosis leptorrhynchoides, assembly GCF_046630445.1. NCBI lineage: Eukaryota > Viridiplantae > Streptophyta > Magnoliopsida > Asterales > Asteraceae > Rutidosis > Rutidosis leptorrhynchoides. The sequence continues at coordinate 201,859,546 of NC_092342.1, read as the reverse complement.
GACATGATAAAATTGAAGTACTAAAGCATTCCAAATTCCAGAATGGAGGTTGTTAGTTCCCGTAGATCTACCTTTAGGATTCAAGTCAATTAGGGGTGCACTAATTCTCAAAATTAGTGATGTTCCCTAATTCTTAGGTTACCAAGCTAAAAGGGGCATATTCGGTTTAATAATCCAGCCATAGAATGTGGTTTCGATTACTTGTGTCTATTTCGTAAAACAGTTATAAAACAGCGCATGTATTCTCAGTCCCAAAAATATATATATTGCAAAAACATTTAATAAGGGACTAATGAAACTCACCTAATGTATTTTGTAGTAAAAATACATATGACTATATTGAACAATGCAGGGTTGGCCTCGAATTCATGAACCTATATCATTTGTGTATATATATTAATACACATAATCGCAATCAAATAAGTTTATAATATCACCTAGTAATAATATCATATTTATATTAATAATGTATTTATATTTCATATATTCTTTTTATATAATAAAATATTTTGTTATGTTATATGTGTTAAATATATATATATATATATATATATATATATATATATATATATATATATATATATATATATATATATATATATATATATATATATATATATATATATATATATATATATATTTATATTTATGTATTTCAATTGTTTATCAAAATAGGAGTTCAAATTATACTAAGTTAATATTAGTAAAAACCATGATAATAACACTAATAATATACTTATGTTAGTAATAACTCTATTAGTAATAATACCAATGATATTAATAATAATACTTGTAAAAGTATTAATTTTACTGTTAATGATAGTTATGATATTGATTTTCGTAATTACATAATAATAATAATATTCGTGATAATATAAGTAATAGTACTTATGTTAATATTAACAATTCTATTATTTTTAAAAAGATATTAATACTAATGTTTACGAAAATAATAATAATTTGTATTATTTTCATATTGAATATAATAATAAACCTTTTCATCGTATGGTAATAATATTAAAGTTTTGAAATTGATGATATTATCATAACTAATACTCATAATAAAGTAAGTATTATAATTATTATTACCATAATTATAAGTATGGTAATAATACTAATATTAATGATAATGATAATAGGTTGTATCGCTTTCCTTATAATGTTAATAATAATCATAATTATGATATTAATAATAATTATTATAATAATAATTATAATTATAATGATAATATTAATAATCATAATAATACTTACTTTAACATTAATAATTTATTCATAATACTTAGCATTAATAATAATAATAACACTCCTACTTAATAATAATAACAACAAAAATAATAATAATAATCATAATAATAATTAATAACTAATAGTAATAATAATAGTATTTGAAAACTACCTCAAGTGAAATGTGTTAAAAAAATATTGTGACAGCCCCTGGATTCGAACCCGTGACCTCTTGATAACCCAACAACACCCAAGACCAATCGATCGTATCTGTATATCTGTTTTCATTCCTATTTTAATTTATTTAACTCCAGTTTCTGTTTCATCCTATTCTTCACATTATGAATAGACCAGAGTCCCATTATCACCATCAACAAAACTTTGAAATGGTTTTATGATTCGTAATTAAAACAGAAAACATCTTATTTATGTGATTTTAATTTAACAGAACCAAAAACGAATTTAAATAATAAATATAGCAGTCGCTGTTCGATGTAAAAAAAAAATATGAACACAAACCGTGATTTTGGAATTAAAGCCGTTTTAATCCACGAATGCTGCACAAAAAAGTTTGTAAATTGTCTAAAGAAACTTCTGAATCCATTAATTTGATTTGAATCATAACAGGTAACTTGAATTCGTTCGAAGAACAAATTTTGACTTTTTTAAAACGAAACTTTGACTCCACAATTAGAACTCGATATTACGAATTGAATTTTTAAACTTTGCAGATAGATTAGACTAAAGATTTCTAACATATCTGCATTCATACAATTTGAGTTTTGATTCATAATCTCGGTTTTGTAAAATAAAAGTAATAGCAGAGCAGGGGACGGGTTCTTCCTTTATTTTGGTTTAATTTTTATAATTTGGAAACTGTAAAACGTATTTTGAAATGGGTAGTTAATAATGTAAGGTCGAATGAATTAGTTAATACTGGATTGGATCGTTCTATATACTAATGCGAGTGTCAATTAGTCAGATTACAAGGACGATGAAAAAAAATAATAAAAAAAAATGGAATGCGATTGCTAACTGATTTTGGCTGGATTATAGACTGATGTCGACATGTAATAATCTCAAAGACAGAAACAAAAATTAGCAACAGGTTGTTAGTTGCTTTACACTGAATCGATCACCTTTTTCTGATTTTTATATAAATTATATAATTAGTTTTTAATTAATTAATAAATATATATTAGAAATAATAATAATAATAATAATACTAATTAATAATAATTAAAATACTGATTTGTACTAATAGAATTATTAATAATTAAATGCAAATTTTATTAATGATATTACTAATAGATTGTATTATTTTCTAATAGTAATAACTATAATAATATTAATGATATTAATAATGATAATATTTATAAAGACAATAATAATAATAAATATCTATTAATAATAACTAAAGTTGTAATCTTACTACTAAATATGATAACAATAACACTAATAACAATAGTAATAATATAACAAATCAGTTGTATCAAATTTCATAATTAGGTAATATACATAATAATGATAATAACACTGATATTAATATTAAATACTTTTTCAAATAATAGTAATAATAATATTTGTAAAGATGACAAATTAAATGCGTTAATTTCATATCTATATATTATCTATTATAATATAACTAATACTGAGATTAATTATTAATATTATTATTGGTATTAATAATAATAATGAAAGTAATAATAATATTACTATAACAATTATATTTTAACCTATAATTTCATTTTATAATAATATTACAACTTATTAATTATATCATATTTATTAATTGTATTTATATACTATAAAATAACATTAAATGAATATTTAGTATTTATATATTTTATAGATGTTATAATATAATAATTATTATTTACAATCTTTCATCTATATATTCATATAGATTCATAAATAATATCATATATTTATTTATATATATTCATCCTAATGATAACTTATTTATCTTGTTATTTTACATTTTCAATTCTAATTGATTAAAGTATACCTTATTGATATTATATATTTGCACTTATATATTTTATTTATATTTATATTTATATTTACATATTTATTTGCACACAACTGTTCGTGAATCGCCGGGAATTGGTCAAAGGTTAAATGAATCCATGAAAATAGTTCACCAGTTTTGAGACTCACCAGTACAGACTTTGCTTATTGTGTCAAAATCATATAATGATCAAGTTTAAATTTGGTCAAAAATTTCCGGGTCGTCACAGTACCTACCCGTTAAAGAAATTTCGTCCCGAAATTTGAGTGAGGTGGTCATGACTGACAAGAAAAATGTTTTCATGACGAGTATGAGTGATAATTAGAGTTTTATCATTATTGACTAATATAGATAAAATAATTTGATTATGTGAAGCGTACGAGTGAAGCTGTCATAAAAGATTGAGGTAGAGGTTCAACTTTTGATGTAATCGTGGTGGATGAATTCAAAAGAAAACCTTGAAAATCTATAAGATCTGATTCTTCGGGATTTAAGAAAATTAGGATCCACTTCAATTAAATGCGATGATCTGTCTTGATTGCTTTGTCTGATATTTCACTATAAATTCACCCTCTTCGTTTCCTTTATATTTTGAAGTTTCATCCTTTTGTTTTCTCTTCCCGACTTTAAGTCAAGCGAACAATGATCCAGAATTCATAGGTATGAAGTTTCGAATGAACATGACAAATGTTCTAAGAGAGAAATTGTAATAGTACGATCTTGATTGGTTAAATTATCAGAATTTAAGAGAAAAGATAGAACTATTAAGAAAATACGTTCTTGCTATGTTTATAGATTAGATAGAATATAAGAGTCGTGTAACATGGCACATGATAACGTTATAATCTGTGAATCATCACGTTCCATTAGAAACTCAGCATGACTTATTGTAATATAATCACGTTGATCAGGTGTCATTATATTATACTAACTCATGCATCAGTTCCCAACACTACTTCAAATCATTCATATTTTAAATTCGAAGGTTCACAGAATATAGAAACTAAAACAGTTTCCTTTTATTATATAATACAGATAGCGCGGAGAGATAATTAATATCGTACGAGAGTATTTATGAAGATATCTTCAGAAATATTGAGGATATTAATAAAGAAAGATACGATGATTAGAATTTCTAATATCGATGAATGGTGAAGAAAATTTGTCCGTAAGAGTTTAGACTCAGGAGCAAGGTATTCGTTAATGACTTAGCAGATACTGAATCATTTGGATTCTTTGAAGGCAGATTTATTCTTGGTGATTTGTCCACAGCCTCCTTCATAGTTTCGCATAATCCGCCTTTCGGTACTAAATTTCCTATTGAGTGTTTCCAACACTCCATTCTTTATCATACTTTCGACTGTTAAGGTCGTTTATAGTTTTTGCTACTTCATTCAGCTTTTTCAACATTACGAGTATTGATTCGCAGACTGGGTGTTTTTCAGAGTTTCAGAATGGAAGTTCATAATTCTAAGAGATAAATGTTATATGTATACATATAACTGTTGATAAACGCTGCGAGATTCGAAATATTGATTGCTGATTTCCCGGTACTTGGTATGGCAATTCTCATTATAAGATGTGAATGAGTATATGATAAGGTTTTAATGAACAAATATAATGGTTCTTCGGAGAGACTTAAGCCAATGAGTAATGAAGTTGCTGGTAAGTTTACTACTAATATGGTGGAATATAAACGAATCTCCGGTAATGATGATGAAGGGGTAATCTTTATAATAAGGTTTATTCGAATAAAAAATTGAAGTTGATTTGCTGGAGCTGTGACAAAATTGGCTAATTTGAAAAGGAATTGCAATGTTATTTTCGGTAATAACAATGCCAAAGGAGCTAGTACAGATACGTGTTAAACGTTTACTCAGGTTCCGAGTGTTTTCAGGTGCATAACTATATGCATTAATCTTTTCTTCCGTAGATGAAGTGCGGTTGGCTCATCCTCTCGTTTGAGGTGTTTTCAAGAATTAAGAAAGGTTTGAACGCAGATTGTAATTGTCAAAATATAAATGAGGTTTAAGATGAAATCAAGTAGCAAACTTGAAGAAATGTTTTATTTCATATGTTATAATTAATATTTTAATTCATTTTAATTGTCCAATGTTATTAGTCCACAGTCGATAGTCCACAGTTAACAGTCCAATAATTCATATATAGTTTAATATATAATTTTTGAATTAATTAATAGGTATCGTGACCCGTGTACATGTCTCAGACTCGATCACAACTCAAAGTATATATATTATTTAGAATCAACCTCAACTCTGTATAGCTAACTCAAGCATTACTGCATATAGAGTGTCGATGGTTATTCCAAATAATATATATAGATGCGTCGATATGATATGTCAAAACCTTGTATACGTGTACCGATATTTAAAGTGCGTAAAATAAATAACAGAAATTAAATTACGATAAATAAAATTGCGAGAATATAAATTGCGATAATTAAATTGCGATAAATAAAATGTAATCAGTTAGCTAGGAACAGTTAGCTAGGAGCAATTAGCGTGGATTCTTAACAAAATTTCTCATAGTTAATTTGTTTGTTTCTAACAAATTTTATTTTTGTCCAATGTTTTCTTCATTATGCCACTTGTTGGATTCTGATAAATCAAAATCCAAATATGATATTTGGATAAAAATGGTTATTCTGCGGTGAACGGATACGTATAATTGTGGATGTAAGTAGGATAGTAATGACCGTTGAATCAGATTCGAAGAATGTACAGTGTAACTTATTAATGTGAAATCTAAATATTCCTCGGGTATTACCTACCAGTTAAAATATATTCACCATTAACAGTTTGTACGAAAGAATTTTTAATTACAATCTTTATGAAAATATATATACATATATATTTTCTTCAGATGTAATCATGGATTTAATGAGTTATTATAGTATTATACTCATTTGGTTTACCGTCAAAACTAAAATACATAATCTCTAAAACATTAGAGATTACATAATCGCCATGAAGAATGGAGATAATTGATGTAGAACGATACGTAGAACGATGATTATACTCGAGGTACAGAATGAGATGTTGAGGCATGGATTGTTGATGGTACTGGTGTTATTACTGATGGTACTGTTGTTGTCTGTGATGTTGTTGAAGCTGGTAAATTTTGCACCATATTCTCCAAATTGATTACTCGAGCGCGAAGTTCGTTGACTTCTTCTATTATTCCGAGATGATTGTCGGTCGGAACGAGTGGATGAATAAGGTTTAGAATCTGAGTTATGATATAGTCGTGGCGAGATACTCTGGAAATGAGAGAGAAAATGATGTTTCGAACAGGTTCGCCGGTAATTGATTTAGGTTCTTCGCTAAGAGTGCAGGTTGGTGTGTGGAAAGGGTCACTTCTTCTCGTCTTCATCGGTTAAGTCAACTACGAACCTATTCCCAATTCATTCAGAATTGAAGATGACTAGTTGGTTGATCCATTCCGGTCATACTGCTTTCGGAGTTTGAGTGAAAATCTATATCGGAATGGTTGTCGGAATCTAAGAAATTTGAACTAGTTGCGAGTTCCATCTTGTATGGTTAGATAAAGGATTTTTTGATATGAAATAGATTATATGATGTAGATTAGTACCCTGCAATACATAATTTACATATGCATATATAATACTAAAATCCCATAAGTTACGGAGGAATCTACGGAAGCTGTCAGGCAAAGGTAACAATAACAGATACGCTAAGATATGAATTTATCTATACACTGTCTATGCAATAGAGGCAGTAAGACGTGTCTAGACTTTAAGGATGATAAGCGAATAATTTTTGACACTAAATGATAAGCAAAACTTTTGACATGCAGACACGGTCGAAGTCCAGACCCACTAATGCATCTAAACAACTATCAGTTAGACACACTAATGCAAGACCTGGTTCACTAAGACCACCGCTCTGATACCACATGAGACGACCCTTCCTAATCCATAAGACGAATACAATAACATATGGTTACATTGCGAGGTACTTGACCTCTATATGATACATTTTACAAACATTGCATTCGTTTTTAAAAGACGAACTTTCTTTACATTGAAAGTTGACGGCATGCATACCATTTCATAATACATCCAACTATAATTGACTTAATAATAATCTTGATGAACTCAACGATTCAAATGCAACGTCTTTTGAAATATGTCATGAATGACTCAAAGTAATATCCCTAAAATGAGCAAATCCACAGCGGAAGATTTCTTTCATACCTGAGAATAAACATGCTTTAAAGTGTCAACCAAAAAGGTTGGTGAGTTCATTAGTTTATCATAAACAATCATTTCTATTATTTTAATAGACCACAAGATTTTCATATTTCATAAACATCATTCTCATATCAGGCATTTCGCAAACTGCATAGAGATAAAAATCATTCATATGGATTGAACACCTGGTAACCAACCTTAACAAGATGCATATAGAATATCCACATCATTCCGGGACACCCATCGGACATGATAAAATCGAAGTACTAATGCATTCCAAATTCCAGAATGGGGGTTGTTAGTTCCTGTAGATCTACCTTTAGGATTCGCGTCAATTAGGGGTGCACTAATTCTCAAAATTAGTGATGTTCCCTAATTCTTAGGTTACCGAGCTAAAAGGGGCATATTCGGTTTAATAATCCAGCCATAGAATGTAGTTTCGATTACTTGTGTCTATTTCGTAAAACAGTTATAAAACAGCGCATGTATTCTCAGTCCCAAAAATATATATATTGCAAAAACATTTAAAAAGAGAGTAATGAAACTCACCTAATGTATTTTGTAGTAAAAATACATATGACTATATTGAACAATGCAGGGTTGGCCTCGGATTCACGAACCTATATCATTTGTGTATATATATTAATACACATAATCGCAATCAAATAAGTTTATATATATCACCTAGTAATGATATCATTTTTATATTAATAATTTATTTATATTTCATATATTCTTTTTATATAATAAAATATTTTGTTATGTTATATGTGTTAAATATATATATATATATATATATATATATATATATATATATATATATATATATATATATATATATATATATATATATATATATATGTATTTCATTTGTTTATCAAAATAGGAGTTCAAATTATACTAAGTTAATATTAGTAAAAACCATGATAATAACATTAATAATATACTTATGTTAGTAATAACTCTATTAGTGATAATAATAATGATATTAATAATAATACTTGTAAAAGTATTAATTTTACTGTTAATGATAGTTATGATATTGATTTTTGTAATTACATAATAATAATAATATTCGTGATAATATAAGTAATAGTACTTATGTTAATATTAACAATTCTATTATTTTTAAAAAGATATTAATACTAATGTTTACGAAAATAATAATAATTTGTATTATTTTCATATTGAATATAATAATAAACCTTTTCATCGTATGGTAATAATATTAAAGTTTTGAAATTGATGATAATATCATAACTAATACTCATAATAAAGTAAGTATTATAATTATTATTACCATAATTATAAGTATGGTAATAATACTAATATTAATGATAATGATAATAGGTTGTATCGCTTTCCTAATAATGTTAATAATAATCATAATTATTATAATAATAATAATTATTATAATAATAATTATAATGATAATACTAATAATCATAATAATACTTACTTTAACATTAATAATGTTATTCATAATACTTATCATTAATAATAATAATAACACTCCTACTTAATAATAATAACAACAATAATAATAATAATAATAATAATAATTAATAACTAATAGTAATAATAATAGTATTTGAAAACTACCTCAAGTGAAATGTGTTAAAAAAAATATTGTGATAGCCCCTGGATTCGAACTCGTGACCTCTTGATAACCCAACAACACCCAAGACCAATCAACCGTATCTGTATATCTGTTTTCATTCCTATTTTAATTTATTTAACTCCAGTTTCTGTTTCATCCTCTTCTTCACATTATGAATTGACCAGAGTCCCATTATCACCAACAACAAAACTTTGAAATGGTTTTATGATTCGTAATTAAAACAGAAAACATCTTATTTATGTGATTTTAATTTAACAGAACCAAAAATGAATTTAAATTATAAATATAGCAGTCGCTGTTCGATGTAAAAAAAAATAAAAATATGAACACAAACCGTGATTTTGGAATTAAAGCCATTTTAGTCCACGACTGCTACACAAAAAAGTTTGTAAATTGTCTAAAGAAACTTCTGAATCCATTAATTTGATTTGAATCATAACAGGTAACTTGAATTCGTTCGAAAAACAAAATTTGACTTTTTTTAAAACTTTGACTCCACAATTAGAACTCGATATTACGAATTGAATTTTTAAACTTTGCAGATAGATTAGACTAAAGATTTCTAACATATCTACATTCATACAATTTGAGTTTTGATTCATAATCTCGGTTTTGGAAGAAAAAAAAGTAATAGCAGAGCAGGGGACGGGTTCTTCCTTTATTTTGGTTTAATTTTGATAATTTGGAAACTGTAAAACGTATTTTGAAATGGGTAGTTGATAATGTAAGGTCGAATGAATTAGTTAATACTAGATTGGATCATTCTATATACTAATGCGAGTGTCAATTAGTCAGATTACAAGGACGATGAAAAAAAAATAATACAAAAATGGAATGCGATTGCTAACTGATTTTGGCTGGATTAGAGACTGATGTTGACATTTAATAATCGCAAAGACATAAACAAAAATTAGCAACAGGTTGTTAGTTGCTTTACACTGAATCGATCACCTTTTTCTGATTTTTATATAAATTATATAATTAGTTTTAAATAATTAATAAATATATATTAGAAATAATAATAATAATACTAATTAATAATAATTAAAATACTGATTTTTACTAATAGAATTATTAATAATAAAATGCAAATTTTATTAATGATATTACTAATAGATTGTATTATTTTATAATAGTAATAACTATAATAATATTATTGATATTAATTATGCTAATATTTATAAAGACAATAATAATAATAAATATCTATTAATAATAACTAAAGTTGTAATCTTACTACTAATTATGATAACAATAACACTAATAATAATAATAGTAATAATATAACAAATCAGTTGTATCAAATTTCATAATTAGGTAATATACATAATAATGATAAAAACACAGATATTAATATTAAATACTTTTTCAAATAATAGTAATAATAAAATTTGTAAAGATGACAAATTAAATGCGTTAATTTCATATCTATATATTATCTATTATAATATAACTAATACTGAGATTAATTATTAATATTATTATTGGTATTAATAATAATAATGAAAGTAATAATAATATTACTATAACAATTATATTTTAACCTGTAATTTCATTTTATAATAATATTACAAATTATTAATTATATCATATTTATTAATTGTATTTATATACTATATAATAACATTAAATGAATATTTAGTATTTATATATTTTATAGATGTTATAATATAATAATTATTATTTACAATCTTTCATATATATATTCATATAGATTCATAAATAATATCATATATTTATTTATATATATTCATCCTAATGATAACTTATTTATCTTGTTATTTTACATTTTCAATTCTAATTGATTAAAGTATACCTTATTAATATTATATATTTGCACTTATATATTTTATTTATATTTATATTTATATTTACATATTTATTTGCACACAACTGTTCGTGAATCGTCGGGAATTAGTCAAAGGTTAAATGAATCCATGAAAATAGTTCACAAGTTTTGAGACTCGCCAGTACAGACTTTGCTTATTGTGTCGAAATCATATAATGATCAAGTTTAAATTTGGTCGAAAATTTCCGGGTCGTCACAGTCGTTGTGTTAAGACACCACTCCGGGGTTAGTGGCATGTGGGTTAGTCACGATGTTAAGACACCACATTTGTCGTGATGGGTGGGTTAGTCGCAATGTTAAGAAACCACCCGGGGGTTAGTATTATGTGTCGTTGTACACTAATGGTTGTTATGAACACCGATGGGAAATGCGAGTACCATTACCTTGTACTATTAGTTAACCATGGTTTGTGTGTTGTGTTGGGAGTAGTGTTATATCGGCATGGTATAGCATTATCAGGAACTGAGAGTACCGGTGGGAAATGGGAGTACCATTCCTTGTGTGGTGATTTGGGAAGTGAATATCGGTTTGCGCGTATTCACATTGACTCGGGTTGTTGCGGTCATCCCATTTTTTGGAAATATGGAATGGATTGGTGAATTTTGGGTTGTGGCGAATTCACTAAGGTTCAGGTTGTTTCGACCATCCTCCATATATGTTTAGGCTCGAGTTGTTTCGGCCATCTTTTGTGTGATTAGTGATGCGATAGCCGTATTTCGCTCACATGATTATTGAGGGTGTGACAATAGCCGTTTTTGTACACCTTGGGATTATTGTTGCCATAGTCATTTTGGAAGCTAGCGGATTTATCCGTTTGCTTAGGATTTTAAGATAGTTGTGTATTAGTCGTGTTTGTACACTACAAGGGATGTTAAGTGGTAAGTGTTATCCGTAAGGATTCGCTTTTATTCAGTCTTCATCGTTTTGGTTGTTGACCTTATTTTGGGACGTGGTTACTATTAGCATTGTACTTGGTAAGGGTACGCTAAAGGGTTGATATTTCGGTACGAGATTGGTTGAGTTCTTCCCGATGTGAGGGATTGAGCAAGTTTAAGTGCTCGGATTTGTGGATTTGATCAATCGTGGGTGACGATTTAGTGTTAAAGGCGATTCATTGAGAAGAATTGCCTAGAGAAGTTGGAAGAACACATGATGATTCCACGTATACTAAGTGATTGTAGTAGACTTCGGATGTTGTCTGCATTGCATGTCTCAGAATGCGTGCAAGTGTGTATTTGGTAAATGGAATAATCTTCAAGTTAATGATAAATGTGGTGGAAGTCTGATTGGAACGTATGTTTAAGGACCATAGAGTGTGAGTCTGGTCGATTAAGTGACGAGGATCACGGGGACGTGATCGACTTTAAGTGGGGGAGAGTTGTAAGGCCCTGAATTTTAATACATCAGAAAGTGTCAGCGGAGAGTGTTCTCAGAAGTGCCACTAAAAGTGAACCTAACACTTATGCATTTTCAAATTTTACATCAGAATCAGAATCTAACAGTTTCAGTCCCTGAATTTCTAGAACTGTGCTGTCTCCCTTTTATGTTGTAGTGCGCACTGTGCAAGGGGAAGCGAGCCGCGCAAAATGAGCTGACAGACCCCATTCGTGATTTTTAATATTTTAGAATGGCATTTGGGTCTTTTCACTTGAGGATCGGTTTTTGAGCCACAAAACTGACCCAATGCTTATCATATCTCATTTTTCACCCCTTCCACCCATTTCCATCTAGAGAGAGAGAGTTAGAGAGAGAGCTCGGTTTGAGGAAGAAGAAGAGTGAATCGGGTCAAGTCTCAAGTATTAAAGTTGTTCATCTCGTTCACGGCTACATTTCAGTTGTGGTGGTAAGTTCTAACTCCGAATTTCATTGTTTGATTTGATATTCAAAGTTAGGGTTTGAACTTGATTTGTTGAGAAACCCATTTAAACCCTTGAAGTGAGTTTATTAATGCTAGTAATCGGGTTTATTGTTGTTGTTGGTGGATTTTGGGTTGGAAACTGACTTGGCCATGATTAGGGCTTGTAAATTTGAGTATAATCACTAGTGTTAGTGATTATGGAAGTGTTGGAACCCATTTGGGTGTATTTGGTTGACTAATTTTGAAATGGGTCAAAATTAGGGTTTATGTGTCAAATTGGGTAAGATAAGTGTTTAACACTTATGTTGTATCTTGGTTAGTGTAGCGTGTTATATTCTTGTTTATGTAATTAACATGCTAGCTTGTAATTGGTTGTGTTATTTACGTTAGTGATGCTATCTTGTATGCGGTTATGTGTAAGTTTCGCAAGTAAGTAGTTTATGTATGTATGCATATAAGTATTGCACTCACTAAGCATTGTAGCTTACTCCTTTGTTGTTTACCTTTTTATAGATTGTGGCACATTGAAGGATAAGGGTAAGGAATTGGCCTAGCTTGCTTGTGGCGAATTTATGGAAGGCGCTTTTGGTATGGGTTGTCATACCCCGTCCTAATCCATCTGGATGAAGTCACCAACATCTGGTGCCATTGCGATGATCGACTCCAAATAATGTCTTTAAAATGAGCAAATGCACAGCGGAAAATTTCTTTCATACCTGAGAAAAAAACATGCTTTCAAGTGTCAACCAAAAGGTTGGTGAGTTCATAGGTTTATCATAAAACAATAAAATTCATCATTTTGATAGACCACAAGATTTAAATCCTGCATGGTACAAATGGGCCCGAATCATATACCCACCTGTAATGTACATGCGATATCTTTTAAATACAGTATACCTTTCTCATGTACGAAATCATCTTTCATAAATCTTAGTAACCGTACACATATCTTGTGCACAAAAATAACATACACATAACCTGTGTATAAAATCATTCTCTCGATACATAACATTCACTTTTCATTGCTTTCATAGCTTGGCTTGGTAACCAATCTTAACATATAATGCGCATAATAATATCCCCAAAACAGAACATCTCGTCTGTATAATAATCATATAAACTTCGAAGTACTAAACACCACGCCCACTAGCCCTTCCGTCTAGTGAACATTCTGGGTGGGAGTGTTAAACCCGGTAGCTACCTTTAGGATTCGCGTGAATTAGGGCCATACCCGATTCTAATTCTTAGGTTACCAAGCAATAATAATCAAGGGAAAATATTCACAACAATTAGTGGCAATTATAATGTCCAACTAATTCAATAATAACCCACAGAACTTCTGTCTGCATAATAATTCATTCGAGGAATGTTTTGCTTGTGACTATCTCGTCAAACATTTATAAAAGCATTTCATGTATTTGCAGTTCAAAAATATATTTCAAAAGTATTTAATAAAGAAGTTGTAAAAACAGCGCATGTATTCTCAGTCCCAAAAATGTAAAGAGTAAAAGGGAATCAAATGAACTCACGGTACTGTATTTTGTAGTAAAAATATATATGACGATATTGAACAATGTTGGGCTGGCCTTCGATTCACGAACCTATATCAGTTGCATAAATATTAACACATATCCTATTTAATCAATTATGTTTACTTATATTTTATAATTTATTAAATTTATTATCTTTAAATATAATTATACTTATAATAAATATATGATTTATAATTTAATTAAAGTTTTATCAATATAAATGGTAATATATTAGTTAAAAACATATTAATATGTAATATTAGTTGACTTGTATTATATTTTTATACAGATAACATTTGTTTGTTAAAAATAAGAATTATAATAATACTAAAAATAATAATAGTAATGATAATAATAAAAATGATAATACTTTTAATAATAATAATAATAATACTAATAATAAAATGATAAAAATGTTATGTGAAAATAATAATAATAAAATTGGTAAAAATAATAGTAATAATAATAATACAACCTTTGAAGACAAGCCTTAATAAAAATTAACGCCTTAGCCAGGATTCGAACCCGTGACGTCCCGCTAACCAACATAACACCTTAACCATCTACTCTGTCTAGGTTTTCTGTATTAATTTGTCATTCAGTTGTATTTAACCCAACAGTCCGTTTTCTTCTTCTTCTTAAAGCCTAATCTTACATATCTAATTGAAGCCCAATACTACTTCGGCCCACATATAAAACGAATCACAGCCCAGCTGAGTTTGAATGTGGTATTTGGCCTAACTGCTTATCCTGGTTACAACCCATCGAATACCACACACAATCCATGAACACAAAAAAAAAATGTCGGTCCTATTTCACAAGCTGGATACTATCGAAAGTCGTTCATCAGTTTTATACATTATCATTTATCTTTTTTTTTTTAAATTCGTATGGCAGTGAGAATATATAACATGGATATAATAATAGAAAGTAGAAGTCCTTCATGTGCTTGTTGTCCCCCACTACCATCATTAACAAATAAAAAAATGCCTTTTTCTTCTTTTCCATAACCAAGTTGTTAAAACCAGTGATTAACAAAACAAGTGAGCTTTTGAACATAGTCGAAGTAAACAACAGCAGGAGTTACAAGTGGATTTTCATGATTTTTAAAACAAAACAAAATATAGTAGCTGTATGTAACGAGATGATGATGTTTGGGATCTTCACTGATCAAACTAAAAAACAATAGTAAGTATAGTAGTCGACTCACGATGGCTTATATATCGGTTTTGATGTATACTTTGATCACTAAATAGAATAATTCGAGTAGTAAGAGAGATAGAGGAAGGTGATGAAGTGTGGCTCGTTGGTGATATAGTGAAGGGGATCAAATGGCATGTTTAAATGGGTCTTGGTGTTTGATGGAAAACCGAAGACGAAAAGATCAAAAAAAAACTTGATGGCTATGGCTATGGTGGTTGATGGTTCGAATGCAAACATGAATGTGAAAAATGGTGACGGTTTGTAGTGATGGTGACGAGGGTGATTGATAGTGGTGTTAGGAGATTGTGGTCTTTGAGGGTTGTTCTTGAAGGTGGGGAGTGGCGGTTTAGGATGTGACCGGAGGTGGTTCTTTGGACTTGCAAAAGAGAGAGATATAGAGAGGAATGGAGACGATGGATTAGTGGTGATGATTGGTGGTTGAAGGAGATGAGGGTTTCGATGGTTGGTGATTAGAATCGAAGAAGAGGAATAGGAGAAGAAGAATAAGTGTGAGTGATGGGTAACTCATATGCAAGTGTGCATATATCTACATACTGCATAACTTTAATTTAATAAATCCTAATAATAATATAATATTAAATCTAAATCACATGTTCAATAGATAGCAGCCACCATTTCGTCTCATTATGCCGACGCTTTATCCCGGAATGCTACATCGTTTCCATTGCTAAACAGTTAGCTCATAAAAGTGTCCCTAAAAATCCCAAATTTTTTTAGATTAACATATTTAATGATTTCACTCATTACCTGTTTGATACCTGATCAAAAAGGTTCGAAAATTATTTATTTTCTGTTCCGATTTATATGTACGGAGTACTAATATTTAAACTTAAAAAGTTAAAAATACTTTTAACAAATTTAAAATCTTCGTAATCGATTTACAGTTCAAATTTTATTTTAATCCTTCATAAACTCATGTTAAATCTATATGAACACTAACGAAATTTCAACTGAATATTACTGACGTTTACTAATTAAGCTTGAAATCATTTATTCCCTTTCTATATATAAACAGTTTTAAAAATAGCAAGTTTAATTACTAAAACAAATATGTTATATATTTTTAAACAAATAGTTTTAATATAACTTTATATGTTTACAAGTAATATTTATATGCATGTTTATTTATATCTGTATATTCTTAAATATAGTTTCCATCACATCGCATTTTATTTTATTTATTTTACAATATAAATTCTAATAATTAAATTATATAATATTCTAAATTATATATCAAATTATAAATACCTATTTAAATATATATGTTATCTATTTACAAATAGTTGTTCGTGAATCATCGGGAATGGTCGAAAGTCAAACGAGTATAAGAAATAGTTCAAAATTTTTGAGACTCAACTTAACAGACTTTGCTTATCGTGTCTAAATCATATAAAGTTTAAGTTTAAATTTTTTCAGAAATATCCGGGTCGTCACAGTACCTACCCGTTAAAGAAATTTCGTCCTGAAATTTGAGTGAGGTCATCATGGCTAACAATAAAAATGTCTTCATGACGAATATGAGTTGATAAATAGAGTTTTATCATCATTGAGTAATATAGATAAAACGGTTCGATTACTCAAAGCGTACTAGTGAAGCTGTCACAAAAGAGTGAAATGATTAAAACAAAATTCGTCTTAACTTTTGATGTAGTAACTGTTGAATTTAGGAAAATAAGGTTCGTATTAAATTTTGACGTTGTCTTGATTGAATTTAGAAAATAAGGTGTGTCTTGATTTTTGACGTTGTCTTAGTTGAATTCCAGAATTCAAGGGATTTAAAAGAAAATCTTGGAAATCTATAAGATTTGATTCTTCGGCGAGTAAGGATATTAAGATCTCTATAATTAAATACGGTGATCTGCCTCGATTACTATGTCTAATATTTCCATTAAAAATTAAACTTTTCCCATTCCAATATTTTTTTCACTACTCCCATTTTCTATACTTTAATTCATATTTCCAAATCATCAGTCAATATGCTTCATCCCATTTTAATTCTGGATATATTCCTGACTTTCATATCTGTCATTCTCCTTTTTCATCTACCACTGGAGGAATCTGTCTACTTCCACTATGCTCTTGGGTTTATAGTGTTTTTAGTTCTCCCGAGTCTTTATATTGCTATTTGTATTAATATCCATGATTTGTGACCTCCATGTTGTTATTGGGCTTTATATTTTCTCTTATATTTTGGAGCTCTTTGCCTTTTTATTTTCTTCTCGACCTCTAATAAAGCGAGTAATGGTCCAGAATTTGTAAATATGGAGTGTTGAATGAACATCATGTTGTAAACAAGAAAGAACGAAATCGCACGATTTGATTTGTCAATTTACCTGAATCACTGAGAATAGAACTATCAAGAATATACTTTCTTGATATGCTAGGGTCTGTGAATCATCATGTTTCATTAGAAACTCAGCATGACTTACTGTAATATAATCACGTTGATCAAGTGTCATTATATTATACTAACTCATGCATCAGTCTCCAACACTACTTCAATAGCATTCATATTGAGATTCGAATATTTCAGAATTTAGAAACTAAAACAGTTTCTTTTATGATATAACACAGATAGAGCAGAGAGATAATTAATATTGGAGGAGAATATTTATGAAGATATCTTCCTAAATATTGAGGATATTAATAAAGAAAGATACGATGATATCTTAGAATTTCAGAATCAAATTGTGATGAAGAAATTCATCCACGATGATTTAGAGCGATTAAGGAGTAAGGTATTCGCTAAAGATTTCATCAGAATCAGAATCATCAGGATTCTTTATGTACAAGTTTACTCTTTGTGATTTGTCCACAGTCTCCTTCATGGTTTGCTCAATTAATTTTTTTTTTAGTATCAAAATCTTTGAGCTTTTTCAACACTCCATTTTTTATCTTCAAACTTTTGACTGTTAATGCAATCTTCAGTTTTACTGCTTCATCGGTTTTTTTTTTTCAAAACTCAGAAAACTGATTCATAGGCTAAAGCGCTTTTCAGAAATTCAGAATTGAAGTCGTAAATCCAGGAGATAGAAGTTATATATATATATATATATATATATATATATATATATATATATATATATATATATATATATATATATATATATATATATATATATATATATATATAATTGTTGTCGTAGAATCTATGACACCCCCAAATATGGGCCTGGGGTATTTGTGTCTAATTATATCAAATCACAGTTGTATAAACGAGAACGACTCTACATGAGACATTTTGTTGAGTTTTGCAGTGGAAGATAAATATGTCTTTAATTGATATGATATGTAATGAAGACTCCAAGCAAAGTAAGCAATCATTATCAGAGCAGTAGATATACAGCGGAAGCAATATTTAAGTACCTGAGAATAAACATGCTTAAAAAGTCAACACGAGGTTGAGTGAGTTCATAGGTTTGTCATAAATCATGATTTCAGTAATAGCGTTAAACCACAAGATATGTTTTCATAAGTAGATCACTCAGATCCAGTCAAGTTGATCTCCCGCAGGATCAAAAAGTTATGCCAGTGCGTGATATTTAGACTAAACGTTGTTTGCCCCGTGACAAGTTGTTCTGTCCTTGTCGTTTAATTTCATTATCAAGTAATACAAAGACTTAGTCAAATGTATCGGGGACGTTACTCCCGATAGGCCTATCCCCAATAATTAAGAATGCCGCAGCAATTAAAAATATCACTGTAGGGACTTAGTCGGACATAGCCGGGTATAGCATAGTTTAACAGTTGGTACTGATATTTAGACTAGACTTTCAAGTTTACCCCGTACAAGTTATCGTTTATACTTGTCGGTTGGGGACTTGCTGGTCATAGCCCAACATATCACAGTTTAATAGTTGATACGTGTAAAACAGTTATAAAAGTTGCGCATGTATTCTCAGCCCAAAAATATAGATAAAGAGGAAGCAGATGAACTCACAATACAATAGTTTGTATGATATGCGTGTGATAACAATGAATAAGTACAGAGTTGTCCTCGGATTCACGAACCTATATCAAGTTTACATATTAACACGTATAATCGTAATTGAACACGTTTATATGTATTATTATTATTAATAATATGCTTGTTGTATTGTATGTTATCTTAAAATAGTGAATTAAATATATTTATAAGATATATTTTAAATAAATAAGCAATGTTTATTATAAAAACATAGTTATATTATAAGTTTTAGACTAGTATTTATTTGGTAAAATAATATTAATAGTTATAAATAAAAATTGTATCTTTTTATGATAATGATAATAATAACTTTTATAATTTTAATTCTAATAATAATACTTGTAGTTTTTAAATGAAAATTTTAATAATAATGATAATGAAAATAATCATTTTGATAATAATACTTCACACTTAATAATAATAATAATAATAATAATGATTAATAATAAATAAATAAAAAAAACTAGAGTTCAAAACTACCTTAGGAGTTTCTCTAAAAAGAATATGCCCAAGACGGGACTTGAACCCGTGACCTCTTGCTCACCCGTCAACACCCTTAACCATTCCTCTGTCTTAACATTTCTAATTTATACCGCGTATTTAATTTGTTTAACCCAAACTTATTCTGTTCTATATTCTACTTCTTCTTCGCTTAATACAATCAAATAGACTGAATCATACACGTCTAAGTAAGTTGTTTGGGTTTGAGACTTAAATTAGAAACAAAAATAATCGGTAATTGAGAATTAAATTAACATAATAAATAAATAAAAAAATTAAAAACAGAAAAACTGCTGCTGTTCGTGAAAGTAAAAAAAAGAAAATTGATTTCGAGTTTTGGGATCGTTTTAGACTTCAATTTCAACATGAAAGTGGTAGTAAATCACACTTATAAACTTTTCAAATCCTTAATTTAAACTATAACATAAAAACGAGCTCGAATTTCTCAATGAACACTTTGTTTGACTTTTAAAACCAAAACTTTGACTTCAAAATTCGACTTTGATTTTGCGAATTAAGAGTTGAAACTTTGCAGATAGTTAGGGTGGGTAATTCCTAACACAACTGCAATTCCAGATTTTTAGATTGAAAAGCAAAATCGAGGTTTTGAATTTTTGAGCAAGAACAGGGACCGACGGCGGTTTTTGGTTTTATTTTTGTGCTTTGATTTTCCATTTGCAGCAATCTACCACTAGATATATAAATGATAATGATGGTGTAAATAAGATGTATAAAGCAGTAATGGAAATCCATTTAAAATCTCGATCAGCAGAAGAATATATAAAAAAAATAAAAGCTGATACAAAAAATAAAAAAATAATGCAAAGACAGTACCAGAATTAGGTCGAATCTGTTTTCTAGTGATATTTGGGTCGATCATAATGTAAAGAAGAATTAAAATCAAAAAGCAGATAAAGTTATAACCTAATTTTGTTATCTGCACTTTTTATTTTTAATTACTACTACAATTAAATAAATAATACTAATTAATAATTATTATATTAATAATAATACTAATACTAATAATAATTATATATATTAATTATAATAAAAAAATACTAATAATTCATATAAATGATAATGATAATAATAATTTTTAATAATGATGTTAATAATAATAATAATAATAATAATAATAATAATAATAATAATAATAATAATTGTATTAATGAAAATTTTAATAAGTTGTTTTATAATGGTAATAATAATATTGATATTAATGATAATGATATTTTATTATATTAATATAAATGTTAAGTACTAATATAATACTAATAATATTAATAATATATTAGTAATTATATTAATGATAACGATAATTATTAATAATAATAATTATAATACTGTTAATCATAATGGTTGTAAATGATGTATATATACACGCATATATATTTTCATATCTTTTTTATAATTGTTTGTTCGTGAATCGTCAGAACTGGTCAAAGTTAGGTTTGAATTTAGTCGAAATTTTTCGGGTTGTTATAGTACCTACCCTTTAAAAGAAATTTCGTCCTGAAATTTAGTTGTTGCCATAAGTCGGCGTTGTTCATACATAGACGAGAATATTTACATTTTGTTTGGTCTTCACGTTCCCAGGTATGTTCGGGGCCTTGCGTGTTTTCCAACGGATAGAATATTGTTTTGTTTCAAGCGTTTAAGTCATACAAACCATAATTTCTATAGGTTCTTCTACGAAGTGCATTTTATCATTAATGCAGAGATCATTCAAAATGATGATGTTATGCAAGTCATTTCAGTAAATTGGATACATGAAATGTGTTATGAATAATATTGAGCTCATTTAAAACCTTGAGCGTTTATGCTGCAATATTAGGGCAGACAAAACAGAGAGGAGTTCATGAAAATCATAGTCATGAAATTTGATAGAGATCGTCATTCTTTACAACAAGAATGATGAATTAGAGTTTTATCGACATTAAATAATATGGATAAAGTAATTCGATTATAGAAAGAGTATAAACGAAGCTATCGTAAAAGAGTGAATTGGAAAATTAAATGTTCGCCTTAACTTTTGACGTAGTTACGATTGATTTTCGAATTTCAAGGAATTAAAGAAATCTTCGAAATCTTTATAAGATTTGATTCTCCGGTAATTACAGAAATTAGGGTTTTCTTTAATTAAATGCGGTGAATTGCCTTGATTGCTGTGTCTGGAATTTTGCTATAAATTTGCTTCTTCCGTTTCATTATCTTCACCACTTCTATACTTTCTTTCTCAATTCATACTTCCAAAAGTTTTGTTAATATGCTCAATCCAGTTCTTGTTTTTGACCTTATATTGGTTACCGCCACAATCATCCTTCTTTTCCAACTCCCACCAGAGGAGTCTGTTTACTTCTACTATGCTCTAGGATTTATTGTGTTTTTAGTTCTCCCGTGTCTTTATATTGCTATACGCATTGATATACACAATTTGTAATTTCAGTGTTGTTATCGGGCTTTATATTTTCCCTTATATGTCGAAGCTTCATGCTTTTGTAAAGCAAGTAACGGTCCAGAATTCGTAGATATGAAGTTTCGAATGATCATGATATTCAAAGCAGAGGGAAAGGTAATAGCACGATTTGATTTGTCATATTACCAGAATATCCGGAAAAGACCGAATCATCAAGAAAAATATTTTCTTGATATGTTTAGAGTTTAAATAGAATGTAAAAGTCGTGTAACATGGCAAATGATGATTATAAAGTCTATGAATCATCATCTTCCATTAAAAATTTAGCATGACTTACTGTAATATAATCACGTTGGCCTGACGTCATTATATTATACTAACTCATGCTTCAATTCCCAACACTACTTCAAATCATTCATAATTTAAACTTGAATTTTACAGAATATAGAAACTAAAACAGTTTTCTTTATGATGTGATAAAGATATCGCAAAGAGATAATTAATGGCTGACAAGAATCGTTATAAAGAAATCTTCAGAAATATAGAAGATATTTATAACAAAAGATACGGTGATATCTTAGAATTTCTAAGATCCAATGACGAGGAAAATTCTTCTGTTTCCTCTGCATTTAATGCAACCATATTTGAATCATCGGTTATCAATGGTTTCAAGAAATTTTATTTTTAGATGATTAAACGCTGACTGTAATCGTCAACGGATCTAATGGTTGACGAATAGGCGTTGTTGATTTCAAAAGTAATGAATGATAATTTCGGTGGTTTGATGTGATAATTCATTGCAGAATACGAATGAATATAATTCATGAATGTAGTAATCTTTAGGAAGATAACACCTGCTAAAGCTTTACCTGAATTCCGATATGTTAATTTCAGAATGTGTAATTGATTTTTTATGAACATGATTGTGTATCATTGTGAAGGTAGTGCATATAATTAATGATTTATGAATCGAAATTGAAGAATGTACAGTGTATTAATGTGAGATGTAAATATTTCTCGGGTATTACTTACCCGTTAAAATATTTTCACAATTAACAGTTTGTACAATAGAATTTACAATCTTTATGAAGATATACGTTCATATATGTATTCTTCAGATATAATCATGGATTTAATGAGTTAATATATATTAAACTCATCTGATTTGCGGTTTGGAACGAGAGTAAATAATCTCCAAAACCTTAGAGATTTCATAATTGTCGCGAAATATTTCGCTAATGAAGTTATGAATTAATACATTCATCGTTACACTTGATTCATTATGAAATGGAGTTTATTGTGATGAAGCAGTGATTAACAACTGTTAAGTCATTAACGGAGGGTGTACATCATAGCATATTAGTGATATGAATTAACCAAGTAGTACACACTAGTTGAGATTCACAAGTAATTGCTTAGTACGACAAGATTTATTATTGTTCCAAATCATATATATATATATATAAGGTATACATATATAATTCTTCACGAAGAATGAGTCAATACATCTTAACTCATTATTACTAATATTCCTTGGTATCTATGGGCATATGATGTCGATGTTTGAGGTACTGAGTGTGATGTTGAGGCGTGGAATGCAATTGTTGTTGTTGATGAAGCTGATGCTGTTGGTGGTGATGTTGATGGTACTGATGGTATTGGTGGTGATGCTGGTTATACTGCTGGTGCTGATGCTGGTGTTCGTAGGTTTCGCACCATATTCTCCAGAGCCACTACTCGAGCGCGAAGCTCGTTGACTTCTTCTATTATTCCGAGATGATTGGCGGTTGGAACAACGGGGTGAATAAGATCTAGAATCTTCGATATTATATATTCGTGACGGGATACCCTGGAAAGAAGAGAGAAAATGGTGTTTCGGACTGGTTCGACGGTAAGTGCTTCAGGTTCTTCGCCAAGAGGTGAATTCGGTTGGTGGAAGGGATCACCTTCTTCTTGCCTCCATTGATTGAGTCAGCTACGAACCCATCCCCAATTCATCTAGAATAGATGATGGCTGATTGGTTCGTTTGTTCCGGTTACGCTGCCATTGGAGCTCGAGGAGTTCGAGAAATTCATATTATGTGTTTGGAATAGGGTTTGATATGAAATGGGTATTGGATACTGAATGATATATTTGTCTCCTTGAATACGTATTTATAGCAAAAAGGTTTCCGTAATTTACGGAGGAAATTTAGGAAAAGTGTTAGACAAAGTTTATTGGGATAGATATGATAAGATATGATGCGTCCTCCATTTATGTAATAATGGTGATATGATGTGTTGAGTGTTGGGATTTAACAAGTTACATAATACTTAAAACCTTTTAAGAATCAAATTAAAGCGGAAGCATGAAAATATTACCGATTGAACTTGTTAATCTTTAACCTTTTAAAGTTAAATCCCAATTAGGATCAAGTTGTGAAATAAGCTTACAAACTACAAGCAAGAATAAGATGTTATACCTATTCCAAGCTAGTTGAAAGTGATGAAGATGATGATGTTGAATGGAGCTTCAAATGTATGAAACCTCAAGAGATTATACCCCAAACTTATGCACCAACACCTTAGCTTTGGTTAGGATTTTATTGACACTTGATAACAAGCTTGCAAAGAAGAAAATGAACCCACTTTTGACCTCCAAAGGCCACGGCCTAACAGCAACAAGAAGAGAGAAAAATGCAGTTTTTTTGCTTGTTATTTTGATGTGTACTTGCATGTGTGTGTAACCTTGAGTCAAGGAACATGTTTATAGATATATGGAAAAGCATGGGCAACTAAAGATTGGAATCTCTAGCATGTGCATCTCATTCCCTATGCCACTTCTCTTTCATATTATAAAATAAGTTTTATAAAAGTATTAGATTTTATAAAACTCTTTATAATACTTCCATATATATATAATTGTCATGTACATTTATTTTTATAAAACCAAAACTTTATAAAATGTAACATAACAAAATAAATTATTTAACCTATAAATAATTTAAAATCTTGTTATATATATAAATTAATCCATAATTTATATATATATATATACACATCAAGTAATATTTCAGAAAACCATTTTTCTTAAAGTTCAAGTGTCGCGTATTTGATCAACGAACCAATCGTTAAAATCGAAGACGAATAAGGTGTCGGTAAGTTTGTTATTGGGTATGACCCGACTTGGATCATAACACGTCAGCCACGTTAATTTAATATGTCTCTCGGGCATATGAAATACCTTCAATCTCCCACTTGCACGAGAAACATAAGAAATTAATGCAAGTGATGGATACAGCCTAACACACTGTCCATCACCCCTAATATGTTATGACTTTGTGCCATTCAATAACATCATCCCTTTCGAGTTCCCATCTCGAATATGAATAGGTGAATCTTTCATTATTTCCTTTCATCCTAGATGTCATGTTAAATCCAAGAGATACAGAGTGATCACTCTCTTATAGATTTAACTTTTCAGGCCTTAGACATCTGACTCTCAACGAATAAGAGGGACAAATTCCATCTTGACTACATACGTCCTAGATATACACTTTGTAATATACCTGAGTTCTTCCTTATGTGCTACCATGTTTCAGAATAGCGAAGGAAAGAATCAAGGCACAGTACTTGGTGAATATCCGAATCCAATATGTATCTCAGGTCAGAGGATACAATGATATTCGCCTTTACTCAAGATTACATGTGATCAACCACAAAGGCTCTATACAGTAATTCTTGAGAGCGGGTCTTCCAATATTTGTTTCCCACAAATATCTATGAACCTTGGTTGCAACCTTGCCCCACATTCAACCTATGAATGTATACCAATCCAAGTTCATAATAGTCTAAACCTCACACTTGTTCCCACAAATGTGATCGACTACGGAAATTTAGAATAATTGCTTATTCATGGATGAAATATGCAAAACAGGAACATAACTCAAATAAATTAACACCATAGTTATATTAATGAGTTTGAATAATTTCGTTCCGGTACAATACATAAAATAGATCATATCCAATCACTAGAATATCGAAGCCCTAATGCACAAACATGTCCCTCATGTTTTGGCCCATGTAAAAGCTTCGTGAGTGGATCCGCAACATTATGATCTGTATGAACTTTGCGAATACATATCTTTCCTTTTTCAACTTCATCCCTTATGTAGTTGAATCTCCGCTCAATGTGACGAGTCTTTTGATGGGCACGAGGTTCCTTGATTTGAGCAATCGCACCCTCGTTGTCACAAAAGATCTCAAGAGGGTCCTGAATGGAAGGGACCACTCCTAAGTCGTCGATGAATTTCTTCATCCATGCAGCTTCCTGTGCTGCCAATGAGGCGGCAATGTACTCCGACTCTGTAGTGGATAACGCAACAACTTCCTGCTTCGAACTCTTCCAAGAGACCGCACCACCATTTAACATGAAGACATAACCGGATTGTGATCGAGAGTCATCTCGATCAGTTTGGAAACTCGCGTCCACGTAACCTTTTACAGCGAGTTCCTCCTCACCAGACCCATATATTAGAAACATATCCTTAGTCCTCCTAAGGTATTTCAATATGCTTTTAATAGCAATCCAATGACTATTTCCTGGGTTATTCTGGTATCTACTTGTCAAGCTTAGAGCGCATGACACATCCGGTCTAGTACATATCATTGCATACATGATAGACCCAATAGCAGATGTGTATGGGACTTTCTTCATTCTCTTTTGTTCATCTTTCGTGGCAGGACACTGAGATGAACTGAGAACGGTTCCTTTTTGAATAGGTACCAAACCTCTCTTAGAGTTTTCCATCTTGAACCTTTTCAAGATTTTATCAATGTATGTACTTTGACTTAAACCTATCAATCTCTTGGATCTATTCCTATAGATCCCTATCCCCAATATGTATTGTGCATCTCCAAGATCCTTAATGGAGAAGCAACTCTTTAGCCAAGTTTTGACTCCTTGCATTGTGGTAATATCATTCCCAAATAATAATATATCATCCACATATAGTACAAGGAACATGATAGTGCTCCCACTAGCTTTCTTATATACACAAGCTTCATCACCATTTTTAATGAAGCCAAATTTCTCGGCTTCCTCATTAAAACGATGATTCCACATTCTAGATGCTTGTTTCAATCCGTAGATTGACTTCTTTAACTTGCATACCCTTTTAGAATATTTTGGATCAACAAAACCTTCAGGCTGAACCATATAGACATCTTCCATAAGATATCCATTTAGGAAAGCGGTTTTGACATCCATTTGCCATATTTCATAGTCGTAGTGAGCAGCAATGGCAAATAATATCCTAATAGACTTTAGCATTGCCACTGGCGAGAAAGTTTCATCATAATCAACCCCTTGAGTTTGAGTGAAACCTTTTGCTACAAGTCTAGCTTTATATGTATCCAAGTTTCCATGTATGTCGGTTTTCTTCTTGAAAAGCCATTTGCAATCAACTAGTTTAGAGCTAGGAGGTTGCTCAACAAGTTCCCACACTTGGTTTTCATACATGGATTGCATCTCGGCGTTCATGGCATCCTGCCATTTATCTTTATCAATCCTTGATAAAGCATCTTCGTAGTTTGTCGGTTCATCCAAATCAACTGTATAGCAACCATCCACGAGAAACCCATATCTCTCGGGAGGATTACTAATCCTACTAGATCTTCGAACGTCTTGTGTACCCTGATCATCCACTTGATCATTTTCAACATCCTCATGTTGAGTACTAGTGCCAACCAATTGTGTATCATCGGCTTGATCTTGTACCTCTACAAGATCTATCTTCCTTTCACCATCACCTTCCATAAGGAACTTGGTTTCTAGGAATTCCGCTTTCCGAGCAACAAATACGGTTTGCTCGGATGGATCATAGAAGTAATATCCCATGTCATCTTTGGGATATCCTATGAAGATACACTTTGTGGATCGAGCATGTAGCTTATTAGCTATATAACGCTTAGGATAAGCTTCACATCCCCATACTTTTAAGTATGATAGAGAAGGAGGTTTTCCAAACCACATCTCGTGAGGAGTTCGTTCCACTTTCTTGGTTGGGGCCATATTTAAAATACGAGCCGCGGAGCTTAGACAATAACCCCAAAATGATAGAGGCAACGAGCTTATTGCCATCATAGATCGAACCATATCCATTAGGGTTCGGTTCCTCCTTTCGGAAACTCCATTAAGTTGGGGTGTTCCGGGTGGAGTAAGTTGTGAGATAATCCCACAACTCCTAAGATGATCTTGGAAGGCATCGCTTAGGTATTCACCTCCTCTATCAGTACGAAGTACCTTAATTTTCCTATTGAGTTGATTTTGTACTTCGTTTTGATATTCTTTGAATGCTTCAAACGTTTCGTCCTTGTGTCTTAATAAGTAGACATACCCGAAACGACTAAAGTCATCAATGAAAGTAACAAAGTATCTTTCACCATTCCTAGTCATGGGTTTAAAGGGTCCACATACATCCGAATGTATTAATCCCAATAAATCTTTAGCCCTTTCATAAGTCCCTTTGAAAGGTGCTTTAGTCATCTTGCCTTGTAAACAAGATTCACATACATCAAACGAATCCATTTCATTTGATTTCAAAAGTCCATTCTTTTGAAGTGTATGCATTCGGTTCTTGTTTATGTGACCAAGGCGACAATGCCATAAGTAGGAATCACTCAAATCCCTTTTGAGTTTCTTGGTGCTTGTATGGTACATTGAGCTACTAGATAATGTGTCATCGTGAACCAATTCATAAATTCCATTTGAAGGTGAAGCCTTGAAATAGAATACATTATCTAAATAAAAGTGGATATCATCATTAACAAAATTAGGGTTAAAACCACATTGTTTCAAACGGGAAACAGAAATAATGTTTCGACATAAGTCGGGTGCATACAAAACATCATTCAAAATAAGTTCCAAGCCACTTGGAAGTTTTAACACAAAGTCTCCTTGAGCTTTCACTTGCACTTTAGCTCCATTCCCCATGAAGAGACTTGATGTTCCCGTTTGCTTGTTACTTCTTTTGAACCCCTGCAAAGAATTGCAAATATGAGTCCCACATCCAGTGTCTAATACCCATGTATTAGAAGAAGTAATACTAAGCTCTATATATACCATATATATATTACCTGAGGTTTGCCCCGCATCCCTCTTGTCCTTCAACTCCTTAAGATAAATCGGACAGTTTCGTTTCCAATGACCCATCTCACCGCAACCGAAACATGGGTCTTCCTTGGGGTTTGCCTTCTCGGCTACCTTTTGCTTCTTAGCTTTGTTCTTGGTTGGGGTAACCATCTTCCCCTTCCCTTTGCCTTGATGGACGGGTCCTTTCCTCTTAGCCACCTTTGGCTTAGAGGTGTTACCTTTGGATCCACCTTGATCGATTGCTAACACGGGTAAAGCCCTTTTACCCATGCTAGTTTCCGCCGTTCTAAGCATACCGTGAAGCTCACCTATGCTCTTATCCATCCCATTCATATTGTAATTAATTACAAATTGATCAAACCTTTTTGATAGGGAGTTAAGGATAAGATCGGTGGCTAACTCATTGGATATGTTTAGGTTAAGTCGGTTAGCACGATCGATAAGGCTTTTCATCTTGAGTACATAAGATGAAACCGATTGGGTATCGTCCATACGACAAGCATGTAGCGCCCGAACCGTTTCGAAGCGCTCGACACGCGCTTGTTGGAGAAACATCTCCTTCAATTGCGTTATCATGTCGTATGCACTATGGTGCTCGAAATCCTTTTGGAGTTCGGGTATCATAGTCCCAAGCATTAAGCATGAGACTTGAAGGGAGTCGTGGCAATACTTATCGTAAGAGGCCATTGCCTCCACATCATTCTCATTCGGTTGATCGGGAATGGGGTCCTCAAGCACATACATTTTATCCTCTTGTTTGAGGACAATCCGAAGATTGAGGAACCAATCCATAAAGTTGGTATGGTTGAGTTTGTCTTTCTCTAAGAGAGACCTTAATGATAGGTGGTTTAGGTTAAGTGGTGCGTTTGGAATGTTGTTGTTGTTATTGGCGGCCATCTACAAAATTAACAAAGTTCGTTTAAGTATCGATTTTAATTTAACATTCAATACCCTTTTAAATTTTAATTGACTTATTAAATATTAGAATCCAACGGTAAATCAAATTTCGGTTAGGTGACCTTTATCCCGTTATTTGATTTAGCTAGGTAGTCATTATATGACAATTGCAATCCTTTTGCAACTTCTAAGTTATGGGATCAAGCAATCCTTTTGCATGGCATATTTATCCCATCAACGCCTATTTGTTCATCATGCTTCGGTGACCCTAAGTTCATGATTCCCAAATCAAGTCGTCCTACTTGTGTAAACATGTAGACTTAACATACAAGTGGTTAGGTGACCTTTATCCCACATGTATGCGAAGTGTACCTTATTCATATTAGTTCGCTCATGATGGTTAGGTGACCTTTATCCCATCAAGAGTTTCCTAATACGTCTAAGTGTTTCCACAAAAGGATGGCGTTTAACTTGTTTGCCTTGTTAATAAGGGATTTTAAGTTTTCATTAATTCTAGTTTGAGAAAACTTTTGCACCATACACCAACATGCATTTAGTGTATGGTTTATTTGAAAATCCATTTTCATGTTATGTAATAAAGCCAATTTTATTACTTTGATATAAACCATTTTATATGTATGATCCTTATCATGTTCTTAATAACCGATTATTAATGTGCTTTTAGCCGTTTTTAATTTAACCATTTAAATTGACGTTTTGCATGTCGTTAATAATGTCAATTTTAACCAATTTAAATTGCCATTTTAGTTTGTTGTTAACTTGTGTGATTAACTTGTAGCATACAAACATACAATCCACATAATCATACAAAACAACCACGCATGCAAAACAAAGATGTTCACAATCTAGCCATTTTGGTAGGCATTTGTTTAGCCGAAAACAAATGCCACCGGTTAAGGGGTTATAACACAAAGTAAGAGATTTCAAAATCTCCCACTCAATCTTGCATCCAAATGCTTCTTCATGTGTTCTTCAAGTCTTCATCATCTTCATCATTTTACAAAATATATCCTAATACATTTTGTCTAGAAAATGAAAATACAACCTAATCTATTTTACATACCAAATATAAAATAAATTACATAACCAAATGAATATTATTACAAACCAATTGAATAAATATTATTACAAACCATAAGAATGAATTAAATCAACCAAACATACATGCAACCATACACAAGGTCAAGGCTAGGATTGTGAACAACATGCAACCAAAATTTGAACC
Organism: Rutidosis leptorrhynchoides; assembly: GCF_046630445.1. Classification (NCBI taxonomy): domain Eukaryota; kingdom Viridiplantae; phylum Streptophyta; class Magnoliopsida; order Asterales; family Asteraceae; genus Rutidosis; species Rutidosis leptorrhynchoides. The sequence goes on along the minus strand of NC_092342.1, from coordinate 201,827,831 downwards.
AAATAAAGAGCCCAAAACCCATTTTGGGACTCCTATAATTCGGCCCAAAATACACACCCACCCAAAACCATAAATTTTTGCATTTTACAATCATGCATGTACATAAAATGCAAAGTTATGGTGAGTTCAAAAACCATCTCGAAGCATATTTCAACAACTTCGGCTCTAGATACCATTGTTGGGATTTAACAAGTTACATAATACTTAAAACCTTTTAAGAATCAAATTAAAGCGGAAGCATGAAAATATTACCGATTGAACTTGTTAATCTTTAACCTTTTAAAGTTAAATCCCAATTAGGATCAAGTTGTGAAATAAGCTTACAAACTACAAGCAAGAATAAGATGTTATACCTATTCCAAGCTAGTTGAAAGTGATGAAGATGATGATGTTGAATGGAGCTTCAAATGTATGAAACCTCAAGAGATTATACCCCAAACTTATGCACCAACACCTTAGCTTTGGTTAGGATTTTATTGACACTTGATAACAAGCTTGCAAAGAAGAAAATGAACCCACTTTTGACCTCCAAAGGCCACGGCCTAACAGCAACAAGAAGAGAGAAAAATGCAGTTTTTTTTGCTTGTTATTTTGATGTGTACTTGCATGTGTGTGTAACCTTGAGTCAAGGAACATGTTTATAGATATATGGAAAAGCATGGGCAACTAAAGATTGGAATCTCTAGCATGTGCATCTCATTCCCTATGCCACTTCTCTTTCATATTATAAAATAAGTTTTATAAAAGTATTAGATTTTATAAAACTCTTTATAATACTTCCATATATATATAATTGTCATGTACATTTATTTTTATAAAACCAAAACTTTATAAAATGTAACATAACAAAATAAATTATTTAACCTATAAATAATTTAAAATCTTGTTATATATATAAATTAATCCATAATTTATATATATATATATACACATCAAGTAATATTTCAGAAAACCATTTTTCTTAAAGTTCAAGTGTCGCGTATTTGATCAACGAACCAATCGTTAAAATCGAAGACGAATAAGGTGTCGGTAAGTTTGTTATTGGGTATGACCCGACTTGGATCATAACACGTCAGCCACGTTAATTTAATATGTCTCTCGGGCATACGAAATACCTTCATTGAGATGATAAATAATAAGTTTGTAATCAGATATTGATTAAAGAATTTTAATTCGTATACTGTGATAACCCAGTGACATTTTCTGGTTCGCAAACCGATGCATAAAGGTATAAGATACGTAAATGTTTGGAGTAGTAGCAGGAGCTTGTGGACGAACCATTTTCTTCAATAACATAAGGGTGTATAGAAGTTTGATAAATCTGATAGGTCATAAGTTTGAAAGAAAAAAAAATTTAAGTGGAATAAAGATGAATATGATATAAATGAAACACTTTATTTTATTAAGAATGAGGCTTTAAACAAGCCTTCTTATTACATGATTCGGGGATAGAAATAGTTTAAGGCCTAGCCTTTGCATAGATAGAAAATAGGAAAATAACTAGGAAATATTAAGATTGAAGTAGTCTTCATATTTCTTTTTCTCGTCCTCAACCTTCTTCATAAACTTTTCAACTTTCTCGTTCTTCTCCTTTTGTTCCTCATAAAGATACTCGAGGTTATCATAAAGATTGGAAACATCATTGTTGATTACATGGCACATGTAGTCCCTCATAGAAAGTTGACTATTCATGTGGTCTTCCTCCATCTTAAATCTAAGGTCGACATCTTCTCTCAAATAGGCAAGAGATTGCTTTTCCCAGCGGGTATTGTGTTCTTCATCGTCCTTCACTTTCATTACTTTCTCCATCACTTTTTCTGTGTTATACTTTACAAGTTTTTCTAGCCTTTCGGTTTGGGTTTCGAAGGATTCTATGATGATTTCTTTCAAGATTTTGTTTTCTTTCTCTAGGTTATTTAGACGTGCCTCTATCTGAGCGATGTTTTCACGGGATGGTGAGCTAGCCCTTTTTGATGAACCGGTTTTATCAGCAGTAGCGGTTTCGGTTTGCTTTCTCTTTAGAGATAAGTTTTTAGACGATTCCTCAATAGCCTCTTTTTCGGGCTCGTAGCCTGAGTAGTCACCATTGTAGTTAGGAAGGCTTTGAATAGCTTCCCATTCAGAAGTACTCGTTGGTTTATATACCGGTGAGTGATTAGAGCCAGAGTCAGCAGAATCAATAGGTGTCGCATTTGAATGTGGTGGCATAATTGGAGAGTAGACAGAGTTCTCGGATTGGCTCGGCATTCTAAAAAATATTAAAGAATTTAATAAGCATAGTTTCTAAGGCATAGTGTAGCATTTAACAGTTAAAGGCAACAATTAAAGGCACTATGGTCAAGGAAAGTTGTAGTCCTACATTGCTAAACTACCTAATTGTATAAGGCACACATAAACTGCAATCCTGGTTCTCTGCAACAACCTGCTCTGATACCAATCCGTGACACCCCCAAATATGGGCCTGGGGTATTTGTGTCTAATTATATCAAATCACAGTTGTATAAACGAGAACGACTCTACATGAGATGTTTTATTGAGTTTTGCAGCGGAAGATAAATATGTCTTTAATTGATATGATATGTAATGAAGACTCCAAGCATAGCAAGCAATCATCATCAGAGAAGTAGATATACAGCGAAAGCAATATCTAAGTACCTGAGAATAAACATGCTTAAAAAGTCAACACGAGGTTGAGTGAGTTCATAGGTTTGTTATAAATCATGATTTCAGTAATAGTGTTAAACCACAAGATATGTTTTCATAAGTAGATCACTCAGATCCAGTCAAGTTGATCTCCCATAGGATCAAAAAGTTATGCCAGTGCGTGATATTTAGACTAAACGTTGTTTGCCCCGTGACAAGTTGTTTTGTCCTTGTCGTTTAATTTCATTATCAAGTAATACAACGACTTAGTCAAATGTATCGGGGACGTTATGTAGTGACCCGAACTTTTCCATGTTTTTATATATTAAATGAAATTGATATTTACATGATTAAATGTTTCCAACATGTTAAGCAATCAAACTTATTAAGACTTGATTAATTAAAATAGGTTTCATATAGACAATTGACCACCCAAGTTGACCGGCGATTCACGAACGTTAAAACTTGTAAAAACTATATGATGACATATATATGGATATATATATAGTTAACATGATATTATGATAAGTAAACATATCATTAAGTATATTAACAATGAACTACATATGTAAAAACAAGACTACTAACTTAATGATTTTGAAACGAGACATATATGTAACGATTATCGTTGTAACGACATTTAATGTATATATATCAGATTAAGATATATTAATACATCATTATATCATGATAATGTAATAATTTAATATCTCATTTGATTTAATAAACAATGGGTTAACAACATTTAACAAGATCGTTAACCTAAAGGTTTCAAAACAACACTTACATGTAACGACTAACGATGACTTAACGACTCAGTTAAAATGTATATACATGTAGTGTTTTAATATGTATTCATACACTTTTGAAAGACTTCAAGACACTTATAAAAATACTTCTACTTAACAAAAATTCTTACAATTACATCCTCATTCAGTTTCATCAACAATTCTACTCGTATGCACCCGTATTCGTACTCGTACAATACACAGCTTTTAGATATATGTACTATTGGTATATACACTCCAATGATTAGCTCTTAGCAGCCCATGTGAGTCACCTAACACATGTGGAAACCATCATTTGGCAACTAGCATGAAATATCTCATAAAATTAAAAAAATATGAGTAATCATTCATGACTTATTTACATGTAAACAAAATTACACATCCTTTATATCTAATCCATATACCAACGAACAAAAACACCTACAAACACTTTCATTCTTCAATTTTCTTCATCTAATTAATCTCTCTCAAGTTCTATCTTCAAGTTCTAAGTGTTCTTCATAAATTCTACAAGTTCTAGTTTCATAAAATCAAGAATACTTCCAAGTTTGCTAGCTTACTTCAAATCTTGTAGAGTGATCATCCAACCTCAAGAAATCTTTATTATTTACAGTAAGATATCTTTCTAATACAAGATAATACTCATATTCAAACTTTGATTCAATTTCTATAACTATAACAATCTTATTTCGAGTGAAAATCTTACTTGAACTTGTTTTCGTGTCATGATTCTGCTTCAAGAACTTTCAAGCCATCCAAGGATCCTTTGAAGCTAGATCTATTTTTCTCATTTCCAGTAGCTTTATCCAGAAAACTTGAGGTAGTAATGATGTTCATAACATCATTCGATTCATACATATAAAGCTATCTTATTCGAAGGTTTAAACTTGTAATCACTAGAACATAGTTTAGTTAATTCTAAACTTGTTCGCAAACAAAAGTTAATCCTTCTAACTTGACTTTTAAAATCAACTAAACACATGTTCTATATCTATATGATATGCCAACATAATGATTTAAAACCTGGAAACACGAAGAACACTGTAAAACCGGACATATGCCGTCGTAGTAACACCGCGGGCTATTTTGGGTTAGTTAATTAAAAACTATGATAAAATTTTATTTAAAAGTTGTTCTTCTGGGAAAATTATTTTTCTTATGAACATGAAACTATATCCAAAAATCATGGTTAAACTCAAAGTGGAAGTATGTTTTCTAAAATGGTCATCTAGACGTCGTTCTTTCGACTGTAATGACTACCTTTACAAAAACGACTTGTAACTTATATTTCTGACTATAAACCTATACCTTTTCTGTTTAGATTCATAAAATAGAGTTCAATATGAAACCATAGCAATTTGATTCACTCAAAACGGATTTAAAATGAAGAAGTTATGGGTAAAACAAGATTGGATAATTTTTCTTGTTGTAGCAACGTGAAAATTGGCAACAAATCTATATTAATCATATCCTAGCTAACTTATATTGTATTATACATGTATTCTAATATATAATGTAATCTTGGGATACCATAGACACGTATGCAAATGTTTTGACATATCATATCGACCCATGTGTATATATTATTTGGAACAACCATAGACACTCTATATGCAGTAATGTGAGAGTTAGCTATACAGGGTTGAGGTTGATTCCAAAAATATATATACTTTGAGTTGTGATCTAGCCTGAGACGTGTATACACTGGGTCGTGGATTGATTCAAGATAATATATATCAATTTTTTTCTGTACATCTAACGTTGGACAACTAGTTGTAGGTTACTAACGAGGGCAGCTGACTTTATAAACTTAAAATATCAAAATGTATTTAAAGTATTGTAAATATATTTTGAATATACTTTGATATATATGTACATATTTGTTTTAGGTTCGTGAATCGACCAGTGGCCAAGTCTTACTTCCCGACGAAGTAAAAATCTGTGAAAGTGAGTTATAGTCCCACTTTTAAAATCTAATATTTTTGGGATGAGAATACATGCAGGTTTTATAAATGATTTACAAAATAGACACAAGTACGCGAAACTACATTCTATGGTTGAATTATCGAAATCGAATATGCCCCTTTTTATTAAGTCTGGTAAACTAAGAATTAGGGAACAGACACCCTAATTGACGCGAATCCTAAAGATAGATCTATTGGGCCTAACAAACCCCATCCAAAGTACCGGATGCTTTAGTACTTCGAAATTTATATCATATCCGAAGGGTGTCCCGGAATGATGGGGATATTCTTATATATGCATCTTGTTAATGTCGGTTACCAGGTGTTCACCATATGAATGATTTTTATCTCTATGTATGGGATGTATATTGAAATATGAAATCTTGTAGTCTATTGTTACGATTTGATATATAAAGGTTAAACCTATAACTCACCAACATTTTTGTTGACGTTTAAAGCATGTTTATTCTCAGGTGAATATTAAGAGCTTCCGCTGTTGCATACTTAAATAAGGAAAAGATTTGGAGTCCATGTTTGTATGATATTATGTAAAAACTGCATTCAAGAAACATATGTCGATGTAATGTATTTCTATTGTAAACCATTATGTAATGGTCGTGTGTAAACAGTATATTTTAGATTATCATTATTTGATAATCTACGTAATGCTTTTGAAACCTTTATTGATAAAATAAAGGTTATGGTTGTTTTAAAAATGAATGCAGTCTTTGAAAAACGTCTCATATAGAGGTCAAAACCTCGCAACGAAATCAATTAATATGGAACATTTATAATCAATATGAACGGGACATTTCAGTTGGTATCAGAGCGTTGGTCTTAGAGAACCAGAAAATTTGTATTAGTATATCTTATCGAGTTTGTTAGGATGCATTAGTGAGTCTGGACTTCGACCGTGTTTTCTTTAAAAATGATTGCTTAACATTTTTGTTGGAAACTATATATTTTTAACATGTGAATATTATGTGATATATTAATCTCTTAACGTGTTTGATATTATGTGATAGATGTCTACCTCTAGAATAAGTCCCATTGACTCACCTAATAATAATGAAGAGTCAAATGTAAATTGGAATGATTCGTAGACTGATTCACGAGTTCCCGAAGAGGAACCGGAAGAAGAGTCGGAACCGGAAGAAGAATCGGAACCGGAAGAAGAATCAGAACCGGAAGAAGAAATAGAACCAGTGGGGGAAATAATAAAACGGTTAAGTAGAAGAAAATCCTCAACAAACCGACCAAAGTTAATTATGGTCAATGGTGTTTCCGCCAAAGAAGCAAAGTATTGGGAGGATTACCAATTCTTCGATGAATCGGATCCCGACAAGGATTCCGATGATGTTATAGAAATTACCCCAACACAATTTAATAAGACAAAAGAGAACAATAAGGGAAAGGGCATAAAAATAGAGATATTTGATTCCAAACACGATGAACTTTATATGTATCGTCAACACCCGTATTTCTTAAGTTATGACAATAACCCGAGAACCTCTAAACCACCAGGTTTTTCTAAACCAATGTGGAAAACGAAGGCTCGTATTAGGGGAACATCATATATCCCTAAAAACTTGGAAAACGAACCAAAACCGAAGAAGAAGAAACGAGCGAGTCGGAATAAGATAGTTGTATTCGTGTGGTGTAATATATGTAATATAGTGTGCTTATGCTTTATGATATATGTAAAAATTGCTTGTATTAATAAGTATTTTTTTTTAAAATCTAACTCTTGTATATTTTACAGTATAAAAACACAAAATGGATAGACAATCCAATATTTTAAGAGACCTACCCGGAGACATGATTGATGAAATCTTGTCTAGAGTCGGTCAGAATTCCTCGGCACAACTATTTAAGGCGAGATCAGTTTGTAAGACATTCGAAGAACGTTCCAAGAATGCCTTGATTTATAAAAGGCTTTCGTTCGAAAGATGGGGGATATCACATTGGGAAATCCATAAGTTACGATGTGTTTACTTTGACGCATATATTGTGGGGAACCCAAATGCTATTTTACGCAACGGGTTAAGAAATTATTTTGACTCAATATATCCGAATATAGGACTTCATGATTTAGAAAAAGCGGCTAACATGCAACCTAAATAAGCATGTTATGCTTACGGGTTAGTAATGTTCGCTTCTCACCAAAGTGAGAACAAGAACATCAGGCTACAACTATTAAACAAAACGTTCCCACAAGTAACGGAGTCGGTAATTGGGGTAAGAAATGAGGTTTTTAGGTTATTACGAGACTGTTGGTCATTACGTAACCTTCATCCTTTTGACGACGTTACAACTACCACAACGGTTATGTTCCACAAAACCAAGGATGGGAAGTGGTGTTAGTAAAACCAGAATGCATGACTTGTTTCTGGACGTATGAATTACGTGTCTTTATTGCCTTTGCTGAACGCCTTATTTATTAACTAGAATTATCTTCGCAACTACTTTGTATCAAAGTTTTATGTGCTATATTTCATGCCATATGTAAAAAAAAGCGGTATTGTAAGTTTGCAAGTTATTGTATAAAGGTTTGAATATGATATTTTTTTTTTGTGATTAGTTTTTCATATAGAATTGTAGTAGTTGAAATGATATGTTAGCTACTAAGTATGAACTTAACGGGTAAGTACTACCCGAATTAAAGAGTATAAAACGCTAATATGAAGAAAGAGCTTTTATAAATAAGTTCATATTACGCTACGAAATACTATTGACTACTCTTGATATTCTATATGATTAACTCGTTTCATTTGACTATTTTGAAGGAAATGGCACCGACTACTCGACACACCTTGAATATGAGCGAAGAGGAATTTCGTGCCTTTCTTGCTTCATACATAGCCGCAGTACAGGCTGTACTACATACCAACAATAACTCCGAATCTAGCAATGCAGATAACGGCGCAAGAAATCGTGTAGGATGCACCTACAAAGAATTTACTGCCTGCAAACCTTTGGAATTTGATAGAACCGAAGGACCGATCGGATTGAAACGGTGGACCGAGAAGGTCGAATCGGTTTTTGCCATAAGTAAGTGTACTGAAGAGGACAAAGTGAAGTACGCTACGCATACCTTCACAGGTACTGCGTTAACATGGTGTAATACCTATCTAGAGCAAGTGGGACAAGATGATGCTTACGCACTACCGTGGTCAGCATTCAAGCACTTGATGAACAAGAAGTATCGTCTCAGAACCAAGGTCAATAAGCTCAAGACAGAACTTAGAGGGTTACGAACCCAAGGATTTGATATTACCACGTACAAAATACGATTCACAAAATTGTGCCTATTGTGTCCGAGAGCGTTCGAAGATGAGGAAGAGAAGATCGACGCGTTTGTGAAAGGATTACCGGAAAGAATCCAAGAAGATATAAGTTCACACGAGCCCGCCTCCATACAACAGGTATGTAGAATGGCTCACAAACTAGTGAACCAGATTGAGGAAAGAATTAAAGAACAGGCGGCTGAAGAGGCCAATGTGAAGCAAGTCAAAAGAAAGTGGGAGGAAAACGGTGATAAGAATCACCAATACAACAACAACATCAATTACAACAATAATCGCAACAACTATCCCAACAATCGCAACATCAATCGCAACTACAACAAATGGCCCAACAACAACAACAACAACAACAACAACAACAACAACAACAACAGCAACTACAATAATCATCCCAACAACAATAAAAACCGCAACAACAACAACAATCAGAAGCAGCTATGCCAAAGGTGTGAAAAGTATCACTCGGGGTTCTGCACCAAATTTTGCAACAAGTGTAAAAGAAATGGTCATAGCGCGGCGAAGTGTGAGGTCTACGGACCAGGGGTTAACAGAACGAAAGGAACAAATGGTGTCGGAACGAGTAATGGCGGAGCAAGTAGTGTCGGAGCAAGTTATGCCAATGTAGTTTGTTATAAATGTGGAAAACCGGGCCAGATTATTAGAAATTGCCCGAACCAGGAGAACACGAATGGACAAGGCCGTGGAAGAGTTTTCAATATTAATGCGGCAGAGGCACAGGAAGACCCGGAGCTTGTTACGGGTACGTTTCTTATTGACAATAAATCTGCTTACGTTTTATTTGATTCGGGTGCGGATAGAAGCTATATGAGTAGAGATTTTTGTGCTAAATTAAGTTGTCCATTGACGCCGTTGGATAGTAAATTTTTACTCGAATTAGCAAACGGTAAATTAATTTCAGCAGATTATATATGCCGGAATCGAGATATTAAACTGGGTAGCGAAATATTTAAGATTGATTTGATACCCATAGAGTTAGGGAGTTTTGATGTAATAGTTGGCATGGACTGGCTGAAGAAGGTGAAAGCAGAGATCGTATGTTATAAAAATGCAATTCACATTGTACGAGAAGAAGGAGAACCCTTAATGGTGTACGGAGAAAAGGGCAACACGAAGCTACATCTTATTAATAATTTGAAGGCACAAAAACTAATAAGAAAAGGTTGCTATGCTGTTCTAGTACACATCGAGAAAGTACAAACTGGAGAAAAGAGCATCAATGATGTTCCCGTCGTAAAAGAATTTCCCGATGTATTTCCAAAAGAATTACCGGGACTACCTCCACATCGATCTATTGAATTTCAAATAGATCTTGTACCAGGAGCTGCACCAATAGCTCGTGCTCCTTATAGACTCACACCCAGCGAGATGAAAGAACTGCAAAGCCAACTGCAATAACTATTAGAACGTGGTTTTATTTGACCAAGCACATCACCATGGGGAGCTCCTATTTTGTTTGTCAAGAAGAAGGATGGTATATTTAGGTTGTGTATTGACTACAGAGAGTTGAACAAACTTACCATCAAAAACCGTTATCCACTGCCGAGAATTGACGACTTATTTGATCAACTACAAGGCTCGTCGGTTTATTCGAAGATTGATTTACGTTCTGGATATCATCAAATGCGAGTAAAGGAGGATGATATTCCAAAAACTGCTTTTAGGACGCGTTATGGTCATTACGAGTTTATGGTTATGCCGTTTGGATTGACTAACGCACCAGCTATGTTCATGGACCTTATGAGCTGAGTGTGTGGGCCATATCTTGACAAGTTTGTCATTGTTTTCATCGATGACATACTTATTTACTCAAAGAATGATCAAGAGCACGAAGAACATTTGAGAAAAGTGCTAGAAGTATTGAGGAAAGAAAAATTGTACGCTAAGTTTTCAAAGTGTGCATTTTGGTTGGAAGAAGTTCAATTCCTCGGTCACATAGTGAACAAAGAAGGTATCCAGGTGGACCCGGCAAAGATCGAAACTGTTGAAAAGTGGGAAACCCCAAAAACTCCGAAGCATATACGTCAATTTTTAGGATTGGCTGGTTACTACAGAAGACTCATCCAAGATTTCTCCAAAATAGCAAAACCCTTGACTGCATTAACGCATAAAGGGAAGAAATTTGAATGGAAGGATGAACAAGAGAAGGCGTTTCAATTATTGAAGAAAAAGCTAACTACGGTACCTATATTGTCATTGCCTGAAGGGAATGATGATTTTGTGATTTATTGTGACGCATCAAAGCAAGGTCTTGGTTGTGTATTAATGCAACGGACGAAGGTGATTGCTTATACGTCTAAACAATTGAAGATTCACGAGCAAAATTATACGACGCATGATTTGGAATTAGGCGCGGTTATTTTTGCATTAAAGACTTGGAGGCACTACTTATATGGGGTCAAAAGTATTATATATACCGACCACAAAAGTCTTCAACACATATTTAATCAGAAACAACTGAATATGAGGCAGCGTAGGTGGATTGAATTGTTGAATGATTACGACTTTGAGATTCGTTACCATCCGGGGAAGGCAAATGTGGTAGTCGATGCCTTGAGCAGAAAGGACAGAGAACCCATTCGAGTAAAATCTATGAATATAATGATTCACACTAACCTTACTACTCAAATAAAGGAGGCGCAACAAGGAGTTTTAAAAGAGAGAAATTTAAAGGATGAAATACCCAAAGGATCGGAGAAGCATCTTAATATTCGGGAAGACGGAACCCGGTATAGGGCTGAAAGAATTTGGGTACCAAAATTTGGAGATATGAGAGAAATGGTACTTAGAGAAGCTCATAAAACCAGATACTCAATACATCCTGGAACGGGGAAGATGTACAAGGATCTTAAGAAACATTTTTGGTGGCCAGGTATGAAAGCCGATATTGCTAAATATGTAGGAGAATGTTTGACGTGTTCTAAGGTCAAAGCTGAACATCAGAAACCATCAGGTCTACTACAACAACCTGAAATCCCGGAATGGAAATGGGAAAATATTACCATGGATTTCATTACTAAATTGCCAAGGACTGCAAGTGGTTATGATACTATTTAGGTAATAGTTGATCGTCTCACCAAGTCAGCATACTTTCTGCCAATAAGAGAAGATGACAAGATGGAGAAGTTAGCACGACTGTATTTGAAGGAAGTCGTCTCCAGACATGGAATACCAATCTCTATTATCTCTGATAGGGATGGCAGATTTATTTCAAGATTCTGGCAGACATTACAGCAAGCATTAGGAACTCGTCTTGACATGAGTACTACCTATTATCCATAAACTGATGGGCAGAGCGAAAGGACAATACAAACTCTTGAAGACATGCTACGAGCATGTGTTATTGATTTTGGAAACAGTTGGGATCGACATCTACCGTTAGCAGAATTTTCCTAGAACAACAGCTATCATTCAAGCATTGAGATGGCGCTGTTTGAAGCACTTTATGGTAGAAAGTGCAGGTCTCTGATTTGTTGGAGTGAAGTGGGGGATAGACAGATTACGGGTCCGGAGATAATATAAGAAACTACAGAGAAGATCATTCAAATTCAACAACGGTTGAAAACCGCCCAAAGTCGACAAAAGAGCTACGCCGACATTAAAAGAAAAGACATAGAATTTGAAATTGGAGAAATGGTCATGCTTAAGGTTGCACCTTGGAAAGGTGTTGTTCGATTTGGTAAACGGGGGAAATTAAATCCAAGGTATATTGGACCATTCAAGATTATTGATCGTGTCGGACCAGTAGCTTACCGACTTGAGTTACCTCAACAACTTGCGAATGTACATAACACTTTCCACGTCTCGAATTTGAAGAAATGTTTTGCTAAAGAAGATCTCACTATTCCGTTGGACGAAATCCAAATCAATGAAAAACTTCAATTCATTGAAGAACCCGTCGAAATAATGGATCGTGAGGTTAAGAGACTTAAACAAAACAAGATACTGATTGTTAAGGTTCGATGGAATGCTCGTATAGGACTCGAGTTCACCTGGGAGCATGAAGATCAGATGAAGAAGAAATACCCACATCTATTTCCAGAAGATTCGTCAACACTTTCAACAGCTTAAAATTTCGGGACGAAATTTATTTAACGGGCAGGTACTGTAGTGACCTGAACTTTTCAATGTTTTTATATATTAAATGAAATTAATATTTACATGATTAAATGTTTCCAACATGTTAAGCAATCAAACTTGTTAAGACCTGATTAATTGAAATAGGTTTCATATAGACAATTGACCACCCAAGTTGACCGTTAAAACTTGTAAAAACTATATGATGACATATATATGGATATATATATAGTTAACATGATATTATGATAAGTAAACATATCATTAAGTATATTAACAATGAACTACATATGTAATAACAAGACTACTAACTTAATGATTTTGAAACGAGACATATATGTAACGATTATCGTTGTAACAACATTTAATGTATATATATCATATTAAGATATATTAATACATCATGATATCATGATAATGTAATAATTTAATATCTCATTTGATTTAATAAACAATGGGTTAACAACATTTAACAAGATCGTTAACCTAAAGGTTTCAAAACAACACTTACATGTAACGACTAACGATGACTTAACGACTCAGTTAAAATGTATATACATGTAGTGTTTTAATATGTATTCATAAACTTTTGAAAGACTTCAAGACACTTATCAAAATACTTCTACTTAACAAAATGCTTACAATTACATCCTCATTCAGTTTCATCAACAATTCTACTCTTTTGCACCGGTATTCGTACTCGTACAATACACAGCTTTTAGATGTATGTACTATTGGTATATACACTCCAATGATCAGCTCTTAGCAGCCCATGTGAGTCACCTAACACATGTGGGAACCATCATTTGGCAACTAGCATGAAATATCTCATAAAATTACAAAAATATGAGTAATCATTCATGACTTATTTACATGTAAACAAAATTACACATCCTTTATATCTAATCCGTATACCAACGACCAAAAACACCTACAAACACTTTCATTCTTCAATTTTATTAGTCTAATTAATCTCTCTCAAGTTCTATCTTCAAGTTCTAAGTGTTCTTCATAAATTCTACAAGTTCTAGTTTCATAAAATCAAGAATACTTCCAAGTTTGCTAGCTTACTTCCAATCTTGTAGAGTGATCATCCAACCTCAAGAAATCTTTATTATTTATAGTAAGATATCTTCTAATACAAGGTAATACTCATATTCAAACTTTGATTCAATTTCTATAACTATAACAATCTTATTTCGAGTGGAAATCTTACTTGAACTTGTTTTCGTGTCATGATTCTGCTTCAAGAACTTTCAAGCCATCCAAGGATCCTTTGAAGCTAGATCCATTTTTTTCATTTCTAGTAGCTTTATCCAGAAAACTTGAGGTAGTAATAATGTTCATAACATCATTCGATTCATACATATAAAGCTATCTTATTCGAAGGTTTAAACTTGTAATCACTAGAAAATAGTTTAGTAAATTCTAAACTTGTTCGCAAACAAAAGTTAATCCTTCTAACTTGACTTTTAAAATCAAATAAACACATTTTCTATATCTATATGATATACTAACTTAATGATTTAAAACCTGGAAACACGAAGAACACTGTAAAACCGGACATACGCCGTCGTAGTAACACCGCGGGCTGTTTTGGGTTAGTTAATTAAAAACTATGATAAACTTTTATTTAAAAGTTGTTCTTCTGGGAAAATAATTTTTCTTATGAACATGAAACTATATCCAAAAATCATGGTTAAACTAAAAGTGGAAGTATGCTTTCTAAAATGGTCTTCTAGACGTCGTTCTTTCGACTGAAATGACTACCTTTACAAAAACAACTTGTAACTTATATTTCTGACTATAAACCTATACCTTTTATGTTTAGATTCTTAAATAGAGTTCAATATAAAACCATAGCAATTTGATTCACTCAAAATGGATTTAAAATGAAGAAGTTATGGGTAAAACAAGATTGGATAATTTTTCTTGTGGTAGCAACGTGAAAATTGGCAACAAATCTATATTAATCATATCTTAGCTAACTTATTTTGTATTATACATGTATTCTAATATATTATGTAATCTTGGGATACCATAGACACGTATGCAAATGTTTTGACATATCATATCGACCCATGTGTATATATTATTTGGAACAACCATAGACACTCTATATGCAGTAATGTGGGAGTTAGCTATACAGGGTTGAGGTTGATTCCAAAAATATATATACTTTGAGTTGTGATCTAGCCTGAGACATGTATACACTGGGTCGTGGATTGATTCAAGATAATATATATCAATTTTTTCTGTACATCTAACGTTGGACAACTAGTTGTAGGTTACTAACGAGGACAGCTGACTTAATAAACTTAAAACATCAAAATGTATTAAAAGTGTTGTAAATATATTTTGAATATACTTTGATATATATGTACATATTTGTTATAGGTTCGTGAATCGACCAGTGGCCAAGTCTTACTTCCCGAAGAAAGTAAAAATCTGTGAAAGTGAGTTATAGTCCCACTTTTAAAATCTAATATTTTTGGGATGAGAATACATGCAGGTTTTATAAATGATTTACAAAATAGACACAAGTACGTGAAACTACATTCTATGGTTGAATTATTGAAATCGAATATGCCCCTTTTTATTAAGTCTGGTAATCTAAGAATTAGGGAACAGAGACCCTAATTGACGCGAATCCTAAAGATAGATCTATTGGGCCTAACAAACCCCATCCAAAGTACCGGATGCTTTAGTACTTCTAAATTTATATCATATCCGAAGGGTGTCCAGGAATGATGGGGATATTCTTATATATGCATCTTTTAATGTCGGTTACCAGGTGTTCACCATATGAATGATTTTTATCTCTATGTATGGGATGTATATTGAAATATGAAATCTTGTGGTCTATTGTTACGATTTGATATATATAGGTTAAACCTATAACTCACCAACATTTTTGTTGTCGTTTAAAGCATGTTTATTCTCATGTGAATATTAAGAGCTTCCGCTGTTGCATACTAAAATAAGGACAAGATTTGGAGTCCATGTTTGTATGATATTATGTAAAAACTGCATTCAAGAAACATATGTCGATGTAATATATTTCTATTGTAAACCATTATGTAATGGTCGTGTGTAAACAGTATATTTTAGATTATCATTATTTGATAATCTACGTAATGCTTTTGAAACCTTTATTGATAAAATAAAGGTTATGGTTGTTTTAAAAATGAATGCAGTCTTTGAAAAATGTCTCATATAGAGGTCAAAACCTCGCAACGAAATCAATTAATATGGAACATTTATAATCCATATGAACGGGACATTTCACGTTACTCCCGATAGGCCTATCCCCAATAATTAAGAATGTCGCAGCAATTAAAAATATCACTGTAGGGACTTAGTCGGACATAGCCGGGTATAGCATAGTTTAACAGTTGGTACTGATATTTTGACTAGACTTTCAAGTTTATCCCGTACAAGTTATCGTTTATACTTGTCGGTTGGGGACTTGCTGGTCATAGCCCAACATATCACAGTTTAATAGTTGATACGTGTAAAACAGTTATAAAAGTTGCGCATTTATTCTCAGCCCAAAAATATAGATAAAAAGGGAGCAGATGAACTCACAATACAATAGTTTGTATGATATGCGTGTGATAGCACTGAACAAGTACAGAGTTGTCCTCGGATTCACGAATCTATATCAAGTTTACATATTAACACGTATAATCGTAATTGAACACGTTTATATGTATTATTATTAATAATATGCTTGGTGTATTGTATGTTATCTTAAAATAGTGAATTAAATATATTTATAAGATATATTTTAAATAAATAAGCAATGTTTATTATAAAAACATAGTTATATTATAAGTTTTAAACTAGTATTTATTTGGTAAAATAATATTAATAGTTATAAATAAAAATTGTATCTTTTAATGATAATGATAATAATAACTTCTATAATTTTAATTCTAATAATAATACTTGTAGTTTTTAAATGAAAATTTTAATAATAATGATAATGAAAATAATCATTTTGATAATAATATTTCACACTTAATAATAATAATAATAATAATAATGATTAATAATAAATAAATAAAAAAAACTAGAGTTGAAAACTACCTTAGGAGTTTCTCTAAAAAGAATATGCCCAAGACGGGACTTGAACCCGTGACCTCTTGCTCACCCGTCAACACCCTTAACCATTCCTCTGTCTTAACATTTCTGATTTATACCGCGTATTTAATTTATTTAACCCAAACTTATTCTGTTCTATATTCTACTTCTTCTTCGCTTAATACAATCGATTAGACTGAATCATACACGTCTAGGTAAGTTGTTTGGGTTTGAGACTTAAATTAGAAACAGAAATAATCGGTAATTGAGAATTAAATTAACAGAATAAATAAATAAAAAAAATAAAAACAGAAAAACTGCTGCTGTTCGCGAAAGTAAAAAAAAAGAAAATTGATTTCGAGTTTTGGGATCGTTTTAGACTTCGATTTCAACATGAAAGTGGTAGTAAATCACACTTATAAACTTTTCAAATCCTTAATTTAACCTATAACATAAAAACGAGCTTGAATTTCTCAATGAACACTTTGCTTGACTTTTAAAACCGAAACTTTGACTTCGAAATTCGACTTTGATTTTGCGAATTAAGAGTTGAAACTTTGCAGATAGTTAGGGTGGGTAATTCCAAACACAACTGCAATTCCAGATTTTTAAATTGAAAAGCAAAATCGAGGTTTTGAATTTTTGAGCAAGAACAGGGACCGACGGCTGTTTTTGGTTTTATTTTTGTGCTTTGATTTTCCATTTGCAGCAATCTACCACTAGATATATAAATGATAATGATGGTGTAAATCGGATGTGTAAAGCAGTAATGGAAATCCATTTAAAATCTCGATCAGCAGAAGAATATATAAAAAATAAATAAAAGCTGATATAAAAACTAAAAAATAATGCAAAGACAGTACCAGAATTAGGTCGAATCTATTTTCTAGTGTTATTTGGGTTGATCATAATGTAAAGAAGAATTAAAATCAAAAGCGGATAAAGTTATAACCTAATTTTGTTATCTGCACTTTTTATTTTTAATTACTACTACAATTAAATAAATAATACTAATTAATAATTATTATATTAATAATAATACTAATACTAATAATAATTATATATATTAATTATAATAAAAAATATACTAATAATTCATATAAATGATAATGATAATAATAATTTTTAATAATGATGTTAATAATAATAATAATAATAATAATAATTATTGTATTAATGAAAATTTTAATAAGTTGTTTTATAATGGTATTAATAATATTGATATTAATGATAATGATATTTCATTATATTAATATAAATGTTAAGTACTAATACTAATACTAATAATATTAATAATATATTAGTAATTATATTAATGATAACGATAATTATTAATAATAATAATTATAATACTGTTAATCATAATGGTTGTAAATGATGTATATATACACGCATATATATTTTCATATCTTTTTTATAATCGTTTGTTCGTGAATCGTCGGAACTGGTCAAAGTTAAGTTTGAATTTAGTCAAAAATTTTCGGGTTGTTATAGAATCGCTGAGAAATTTGAGATTATCGATTGATGCCTCCCGGTATTTGGTATGGTAATTATCGTTACAAGATGTAGATGAGTACATGATAAGACTTCAATAGATAAACACAGTGATTTGTCGGGGAGATTTAAGCCAAGGATCAACGAGGTTGCTGGTACGTCTACTGGTAATATGATGGAATATAAAAAGTTCCCTGGTAACAATAAAAGAGCACACATATATATTAAGGTTATAATAAGGCTAATTCGAATGAAAAGTCGAAGTTGAATTACTGGAGCTGTGACAAAATTGGCTACTTTGGAAAGGAATTGTAAAGTTATTTTCGGAAATAACAACGCCAAAGGAGCTAACACAGATACGTGTTAAACATTTACTCAGGTTTCGAGTGTTTTCAGGTACATAACTATATGCATCAATCTTTTCTTCCATAGATGAAGTGCGGTTGGTTCATCCTCTCGATTAAGGTGTTTTCAAGAATTACGAAAGGTTTAAATGCAGATTGTAATCGTCAAGATACAAATGAGGTTTAAGATGAAATCA
The DNA here is from genome assembly GCF_046630445.1 of Rutidosis leptorrhynchoides. Taxonomy (NCBI): domain Eukaryota; kingdom Viridiplantae; phylum Streptophyta; class Magnoliopsida; order Asterales; family Asteraceae; genus Rutidosis; species Rutidosis leptorrhynchoides. The sequence continues at coordinate 201,808,915 of NC_092342.1, read as the reverse complement.
AGTGGCAACTTGAAGAATTGTTTAGTTTCATAGGTTATAATCAATATTTTTAATTCATTTTAATTGTCCAATGTTTTTAGTCCACAGTCGATAGTCCACAGTTGACAGTCCAATAATTTATATATAGTTTAATATATAATATTCGAATTAATTAATATGTATCGTGACCCGTGTACATGTCTCAGACTCGATCACAACTCAAAGTATATATATTATTATAGAATCAACCTCAACCCTGTATAGCTAACTCAATCATTACTGCATATAGAGTGTCTATGGTTATTCCAAATAATATATATAGATGCGTCGATATGATATGTCAAAACCTTGTATACGTGTCCCGATATTTAAAGTGCGTAAAATAAATAACAGAATTTAAATGACGATAAATAAAATTGCGAGAATATAAATTGCTATAATTAAATTGCGATAAATAAAATGTAATTAATTAGGTAAGAACAGTTAGCTATGAACAATTAGCGTGGATTCTTAATAGAATTTTTCATAGTTAATTTGTTTATTTCTAACAAACTTTATTTTGTCTAATGTTTTCTTCATTATGCCACTTGTTGGATTCTAGTAAATCAAAATCCAAATATGAAATTGGATGAAAATGGTTATTCTGCGGTGAACGGATACGTATATCTGTGGATGTAAGTAGGATAGTAAATGAATGTTGAATCAGATTTGAAGAATGTACAGTGTAACTTATTAATGTGAAATCTAAATATTCCTAGGATTACCTACCCGTTAAAATATTTTCACCATTAACAGTTTGTACAAAAGAATTTTTAATTACAATCCTTATGAAAATATATATACATATATATTTTCTTCAGATGTAATCATGGATTTAATGAGTTAATATAATATTAATCTCATTTGGTTTACCGTTAGAACTAGAATACATAATCTCTAAAATATTAGAGATTACATAATCGCCAGGAAGAACGAAGATAAATGATGTGGAACGATTCGTAGAACGATGATTATGCTCGAGGTACATAATGAGATGTTGAGGTGTGTGATGTTGAACTTGGGTTGTTGGTGGTACTGGAATTAATGTTGGTGCTGGTAATGTTGCTGAAACTGGTAAATCATATTCTCCAAAGTCACTACCCGAGCGCGAAATTCGTTGACTTCTTCTATTATTCCGGGATGATCGTCGGTTGGAACGAGCGGATGAATAAGGTTTAGAATTTTAGATAGAATATAATCGTGGTGATATATTCGGAAAATGAGAGTGAAAATGGTGTTTCGGATTGGTTCGCCGGTGAATGCTTCAGGTTCTTCGCCCAGAGGACAATATGGTGGATGAAAGGGATCGCTTCTTCTTATCTCCAATTGATTAAGTAGACTACGAACCCATCAGATGAATTGGGGATGGCTGATTGGTTGATTTATTTCGTTTACACTGCTTTCGGAGCTTAGGTGAATATCCATGTCGGAATAGCTGTCGGAATCTGAGGGATTCGAACTGGTTGAGGGATTCATCTCGTACGGTCGGATAAAGGATTTTTGATAAGAAATAGATTATAGGATGTAGATTAGTACCCTGCAATACATAATTTACATATGCATATATAATACTAAAATTCTATAAGTTACGGAAGAATCTACGGAAGCTGTCAGGCAAAGGTAACAATAATAGATACGCTAAGATATGAATTTCGTCTATACACTATCTATGCAATAGAGGCAGTAAGACGTGTCTAGACTTTAAGGATGATAAGCAAATAATTTTCAACAATAATGATAAGCAAAACTTTTGACATGCAGACACGGTCGAAGTCCAGACCCACTAATGCATCTAAACAACTATCAGTTAGACACACTAATGCAAGACCTGGTTCGCTAAGACCACCGCTCTGATACCAACTATCATACCCGTCCTAATCCATCTGGACGAAGTCACCAACATCTGGTGCCATTTCGATGATCAACTCTAAATAATGTCTTTAAAATGAGCAAATGCACAGCGGAAGATTTCTTTCATACCTGAGAAAAAAACATGCTTTCAAGTGTCAATCAAAAGGTTGGTGAGTTCATAGGTTTATCATAAAACAATAAAATTCATCATTTTGATAGACCACAAGATTTAAATCCTGCATGGTACAAATGGGCCCGAATCCTATACCCACCTGTAATGTACATGCGATATCTTTTAAATACAGTACACCTTTCACATGTACGGAATCATCTTTCAAAAATCTTAGTAACCGTACACATATCTTGTGCAAAAAAATAACATACACATAAGATGTGTATAAAATCATTCTCTCGATACATAACATTCACTTTTTATTGCTTTCATAGCTTGGTGATGTGCATAGAGATGTATACGAAATAGCTTATATTTTACTACGAAATACTATTAAAAACGATACAATTTTACACAAGTTATTTATTTATTTATAGAGTGGATATACGTAAACCTTGCTACAACACTTATAGGCAGTGTACATAATCGTACAGTAGTGTAGTTTTTAGTAAGTCCGGTTCGTTCCACAGGGAGCTAGCCAAGTTTAACGCTATATTTTTAAAACTATATTTGTATAAATATAAATATAAATATAAGTAGTATTATTATTATAAAAGGGGGATTTTACCGTTTAAAGACCGGTTTGTTGATTTTAAAACTTTAGTCGCAGTTAAAACCTAATGTAAAATATTAAAAATAAAAATAACTTAATTTAAAGCGTAAAGTAAATGACAATAATTAATGTGCGATAATTAAAAGTGCTATAAATAAAATGACAATAAATAAAATTGCGATTAAAAAGTACGATAATTAAAAGTGCAATTAAATATAATGACAGTAAATAAAAGTGCGATGAAATATGAAATAAAAAAATTATGCTTATTTAAACTTCCGTAATCATGATGTTTGACGTGTTGATTTTAGTTTATTGCCTTGGGTTAATTGTCCTTTGTCCTGGATTATTCGATATGTCCATCTGGTTTTTGTCCATAACAGTCCATCAGTCATAAATATAAAGTGCGAATGTCCTCGTCAAATTATCCTTATACCCGAAGTCAAATATTCCAACTAATTGGAGATTCGAACTGTAACAAGGTCTTAATACTTTGTTTAATGAATACACCAGGTTATCGACTGCGTATAATCCAAGGATTTATTACTTTGTTAACAATTACACCAATTACCCTTGTATGTAATTCACCTCTGTTTCAACAAGTCTATTGATTATTAATCCATCCCCGTGTCCGGTCAAATGAATAATTATTGGTATTTATAGATATCCCGCCCACCGTACCCAGTCAAGCGTATGTGGTTATATATAAATACGTCAAATTATAAGTCTATATATTAAATTAACGAGGTATCATTTAGTTAATATAAAGCCCATTAATAGCCCATAGTCTAATTTCCACAAGTGTCGTTCTTTTGTCCAAACCCCAATTATGGTACAAAGCCCAATTACCCCGTCTTAATATTTTAGCCCAACATCACGATTACTTCAATTTAAATAAGCATAATAATAACATAGCTACGAGACATTAATTTAAAAAGGTTGAATATAACTTACAATGATTAATAATAGCGTAGCGTTACACGGACAGAATTTCAACTTACACCCTTACAACATTCGCTATATATATATATATATATATATATATATATATATATATATATATATATATATATATATATATATATATATATATATATATATATATATATATATATATATATATATATTACGTTGACATATAGAGAGGATAGATGGTATGTTTTGCTCGAGCACCAAACTGCTTTTTATAGGAGTGTAGCCAGAAAAAGTAAGACATGCGATCGCAAGGGAATATAGCCTCCAGGCCATGCGATCGCATGGAGCAAGAATCCAGCTCACATACTTTGTTATCTTTTTTGCCGACGGTTTTATATATATATATATATATATATATATATATATATATATATATATATATATATATATATATATATATATATATATAATTTTTAAGAGTTAATTATATATTATATTATATTCATGTGCATAGTTGACTTGTAATTTTTAGTCCGTTGCGTCGCGCGTTGAGAGTTGACTCTGGTCCCAGTTCCTAATTTTTGAACGTCCATTTGTACTATTTAATATCTTGTACTTTATGTTTTGCAGCTCGTACTCTTGTAACTTTTAGACGTTTCTCATCAATAATTTGAACCACTTTGATTGTACTTTGTACTTTTAAGCTTTTTGGTCGTTTGCGTCTTCAATTCGTCGAATCTGTCTTTTGTCTTCACCTTTTATTATTTAAACAAATATCACTTGTAAATAGAACAATTGTAACTAAAAGCTTGTCTTTCTTGAGGGATAATGCTATGAAATATATGTTCATTTTTAGCATTATCAAATATTTCCACACTTGAGCGTTGCTTATCCTCAAGCAATATAGTCTTGAAATAAAAATACTAGAATCACTTCTTTATTCTTCACACTTTGTACATCAGTGATTTCTATACGGCGGTATGAACAATGCTAGTAACGATGTGGTTTACAGTCCAACATGACTATGAAAATTTAGATCTTAAGGAAATTGGATCTTTATGAAAACATTTGATCTTTTAAAATTAAATCTAGCTTTTATCCTAGATAAGTTTTCCGGAATAACCCTTCACCGGTGTTTGCAAATTGTTTTTGTGGGTTTTGTGGGTTTCAGATTTGAAAATTTTAGCTCAAAACATGCGGTTTTGTGTCACCCACTTGCTAACCTTGTATTGGGAAAGCAACAGGTCCAGTATACTTGTTCCGTATATTACCTTTCGATAAACGACCGTTCGGTTGTAAAGGAAAGCGTTGAACAAGCAACTGTTAAGGCAATGTCCCGTGACATGCTTTTAATTATGGTCTATAACGTGTCGGATGCAATTACTATCCTTTGTAGGAGCAATAGTAAAGATCACCCTATAATTTTTTGGTCTGGCACAAGGTCCTGTCTTCGATCATGCTATGCAACCACCGTTCGTACGGTTGACACCCGATTTGGTTCAGGTGACCTAATGAATTTCAGATGAATTCCTAGGATTTTACGTTCAATGATAATGAACGCATTGAAAATGGATTTTCAGAAAACAAATCGGTTTGTAATTTTGATCAAAATATTTTCTCGCTCAAGCTCGAGTTTAGATATCATCAAATTCCATGAGTTTGTAATTCTCAATCTTTAATGTCAATCTCAAGGATTGAGTGATATTAGTCTTAAAAGCTGATTTTTGATCTTTAAGGAGATTATCCTTTCTGGAGATCTGATTCATTAGTCTTATAAGCTAATTTGCATGGTGCCCCCCATTGTACAAGACAGATCCTCTCATGGTTAGGAAAAGTCTGACCACTTGGCGACCCTGTTTGATGCTGAGGTCGTAGACTCTATAACTGGTCTGGACGACAACTTCCTGACCTAAATCAAGAAGCGCGTGTCTTTTTCGGAAGACTTTACTTCCTTTTAATGATGGAATTGATTCATCGTGTAGATCCATCTTTCTTTCAAATATATTACAATTTACCGGGTAAAATGGTTAATTTTGTCCAAAACAAAAGTATCTTCAATTATTTGTACAAAAATATGTGATATATGTTTTAAATAACTTGGTAAATATTTCCCACACTTGGCTTTTATTTTCCTTTCTTTGCCTTTTTATTGTCTTCTATTCCATTTTAAATGAATTCTAACATTTTGGGTTGTTTTTCAATTTATGTCCTTTCCGAGGTAACAATAATTTCGGTATTAACACCTAGTTTTATCGTTCATAAATTTGTATAAACATGATTTTGAGTTCATTTAATTGAAAATTTTGAAAAATTTTACTAGAATTGGGTAGTCAGTATATAAGACTAGGGCTGTTCTTTATTATCAGAGAGCACTAGATTCTAATACAACTACTGCGTTACTAGTATTTTTAATGGTAACCAAGTGTATAAGTCAAAAATTTTAAATATCCGAAAGAATTTAACCCCTTCCCACACTTAAGATCTTGCAATGCCCTCATTTGCAAGAAATCAGTAACAATTTAAATTATTGAGGGTGATTAGCGTAGAAAATGATTAAATTTTACCAAAGTTTCCAAACATATTGGCATTTGTTTGTTTGAATGATAAATGGTGCACATCATTTGTTCATTCTGTCTTGTTGTTACATCACATTTGTTTTTCGTTTTGTCGTCAAAATTAGTAGCATTTGCTGAACTTAATGCCAGTCTTTGAAAATGCGCTGTTTTACCCGGTTGTGTACATGAAATAAAATACATACAATACAAATATAAACATGTATGGTAATTTGAAATGGGACTTAATATCCCACTTTCAAATCAAATATGAAATATTAGTACGACATAATAAAAATGTTAAAACTTACATAAAAGTATCACAATAAAATAATAAAAAGATAAAAATTATAGAAATCACCAACGGAAATATATCAATCTGGATAGGGGTTCCAGTTCATGTCGTCGAGCTGGTTCCATGGTTGGTTATAGGTGTACTGATAGGCCTAGTTAGGGTCGTAGAGAGTAAATGGTGGTCGCATATCGGGCTGGTGTGGAGGATAGTAAGCAGGTCGGGTTTGTAGTGACCCGAACTTTTTCATGTTTATATATATTAATTGAGATTGATATTTACATGATTAAATGTTTCCAACATGTTAAGCAATCAAACTTGTTAAGACTTGATTAATTGAAATATGTTTCATATAGACAATTGACCACCCAAGTTGACCGGTGATTCACGAACGTTAAAACTTGTAAAAACTATATGATGACATATATATGGATATATATATATAGTTAACATGATACTATGATAAGTAAACATATCATTAAGTATATTAACAATGAACTACATATGTAAAAACAAGACTACTAACTTAATGATTTTTAAACGAGACATATATGTAACGATTATCGTTGTAAAGACATTTAATGATATTCATACATGATAATATCATGATAATATAATAATTTAAAATCTCATTTGATATTATAAACATTGGGTTAACAACATTTAACAAGATCGTTAACCTAAAGGTTTCAAAACAACACTTACATGTAACGACTAACGATGACTTATCGACTCAGTTAAAATGTATATACATGTAGTGTTTTAATATGTATTTATACACTTTTGAAAGACTTCAATACACTTATCAAAATACTTCTACTTAACAAAAATGCTTACAATTACATCCTCGTTCAGTTTCATCAACAATTCTACTGGTATGCACCCGTATTCGTACTCGTACAATACACAGCTTTTAGATGTATGTACTATTGGTATATACACTCCAATGATCAGCTCTTAGCAGCCCATGTGAGTCACCTAACACATGTGGGAACCATCATTTGGCAACTAGCATGAAATATCTCATAAAATTACAAAAATATGAGTAATCATTCATGACTTATTTACATGAAAACAAAATTACATATCCTTTATATCTAATCCATACACCAACGACCAAAAACACCTACAAACACTTTCATTCTTCAATTTTCTTCATCTAATTGATCTCTCTCAAGTTCTATCTTCAAGTTCTAAGTGTTCTTCATTTATTCTACAAGTTCTAGTTACATAAAATCAAGAATACTTTCAAGTTTGCTAGCTCACTTCCAATCTTGTAAGGTGATCATCCAACCTCAAGAAATCTTTGTTTCTTACAGTAGGTTATCATTCTAATACAAGGTAATAATCATATTCAAACTTTGGTTCAATTTCTATAACTATAACAATCTTATTTCAAGTGATGATCTTACTTGAACTTGTTTTCGTGTCATGATTCTGCTTCAAGAACTTCGAGCCATCCAAGGATCCGTTGAAGCTAGATCCATTTTTCTCTTTTCCAGTAGGTTTATCCAAGGAACTTAAGGTAGTAATGATGTTCATAACATCATTCGATTCATACATATAAAGCTATCTTATTCGAAGGTTTAAACTTGTAATCACTAGAACATAGTTTAGTTAATTCTAAACATGTTCGCAAACAAAAAGTTAATCCTTCTAACTTGAATTTTAAAATCAACTAAACACATGTTCTATATCTATATGATATGCTAACTTAATGATTTAAAACCTGGAAACACGAAAAACACCGTAAAACCGGATTTACGTCGTCGTAGTAACACCGCGGGTTGTTTTGGGTTAGTTAATTAAAAACTATGATAAACTTTGATTTAAAAGTTGTTATTCTGAGAAAATGATTTTTATTATGAACATGAAACTATATCCAAAAATTATGGTTAAACTCAAAGTGGAAGTATGTTTTCTAAAATGGTCATCTAGACGTCGTTCTTTCGACTAAAATGACTACCTTTACAAAAATGACTTGTAACTTATTTTTCTGACTATAAACCTATACTTTTTCTGTTTAGATTCATAAAATAGAGTTCAATATGAAACCATAGCAATTTGATTCACTCAAAACGGATTTAAAATGAAGAAGTTATGGGTAAAACAAGATTGGATAATTTTTCTCATTTTAGCTACGTGAAAATTGGTAACAAATCTATTCCAACCATAACTTAATCAACTTGTATTGTATATTATGTAATCTTGAGATACCATAGACACGTATACAATGTTTCGACCTATCATGTCGACACATCTATATATATTTCGGAACAACCATAGACACTCTATATGTGAATGTTGGAGTTAGCTATACAGGGTTGAGGTTGATTCCAAAATATATATAGTTTGAGTTGTGATCAATACTGAGATACGTATACACTGGGTCGTGGATTGATTCAAGATAATATTTATCGATTTATTTCTGTACATCTAACTGTGGACAACTAGTTGTAGGTTACTAACGAGGACAGCTGACTTAGTAAACTTAAAACATCAAAATATATTAAAAGTGTTGTAAATATATTTTGAACATACTTTGATATATATGTATATATTGTTATAGGTTCGTGAATCAACCAGTGGCCAAGTCTTACTTCCCGACGAAGTAAAAATCTGTGAAAGTGAGTTATAGTCCCACTTTTAAAATCTAATATTTTTGGGATGAGAATACATGCAGGTTTTATAAATGATTTACAAAATAGACACAAGTACGTGAAACTACATTCTATGGTTGAATTATCGAAATCGAATATGCCCCTTTTTATTAAGTCTGGTAATCTAAGAATTAGGGAACAGACACCCTAATTGACGCGAATCCTAAAGATAGATCTATTGGGCCTAACAAACCCCATCCAAAGTACCGGATGCTTTAGTACTTCGAAATTTATATCATATCCGAAGGGTGTCCCGGAATGATGGGGATATTCTTATATATGCATCTTGTTAATGTCGGTTACCAGGTGTTCACCATATGAATGATTTTTATCTCTATGTATGGGATGTGTATTGAAATATGAAATCTTGTGGTCTATTATTATGATTTGATATATATAGGTTAAACCTATAACTCACCAACATTTTTGTTGACGTTTTAAGCATGTTTATTCTCAGGTGATTATTAAGAGCTTCCGCTGTCGCATACTTAAATAAGGACGAGATTTGGAGTCCATGCTTGTATGATATTGTGTAAAAACTGCATTCAAGAAACTTATTTTGTTGTAACATATTTGTATTGTAAACCATTATGTAATGGTCGTGTGTAAACAGGATATTTTAGATTATCATTATTTGATAATCTACGTAAAGCTTTTTAAAAACCTTTATCTATGAAATAAAGGTTATGGTTTGTTTTAAAAATGAATGCAGTCTTTGAAAAACGTCTCATATAGAGGTCAAAACCTCGCAACGAAATCAATTAATACGGAACGTTTTTAATCAATAAGAACGGGACATTTCAGTTGGTATCAGAGCGTTGGTCTTAGAGAACCAGAATTTTGCATTAGTGTGTCTTATCGAGTTTGTTAGGATGCATTAGTGAGTCTGGACTTCGACCGTGTTTACTTGAAAAATGATTGCTTAACAAAGTTTTTTGGAAACTATATATTTTTAACATGTGAATATTATATGATATATTAATCTCTTAACGCGTTTGATATTATGTGATAGATGTCTACCTCTAGAACAAGTCCCATTGACTCACCTAATAATAATGAAGAGTCAAATGTAAATTGGAATGATTCGTGGACTGATTCACAAGTTCCCGAAGAGGAACCGGAAGAAGAGTCGGAACCGGAAGAAGAATCGGAACCGGATGAAGAAGTAGAACCGGTGGGGGAAATAATAAAATGGTTAAGTAAAAGAAAATCCTCAACCAACCGACCAAGGTTAATTATGGTCAATGGTGTTTCCGCCAAGGAAGCAAAATATTGGGAGGATTACCAATTCTCCGATGAATCGGATTCTGACGAGAATTCCGATGATGTTATAGAAATTACCCCAACTGAATTTAAAAAGGCAAAAGAAAATAATAAGGGAAAGGGCATAAAAATAGAGAAATCTAATTCCAACCCCGATGAACTTTATATGTATCGTCAACCCCCGAAGTCCTTAAGTTGTAACAATGACCCGGGAACCTCTAAACCACCAGGTTTTTCTAAACCAATGTGGAAAACGACGGTTCGTATTAGGGGAACATCATATATCCCTAGAAACTTGGCAAAACGAACCAAAACCGAAGAAGAAGAAACGAGCGAGTCGGAATAAGATAGTTGTATTCGTGTGGTGTAATATATGTAATATAGTGTTCTTATGCTTTATGATATATGTAAAAATTGCTTGTATTAATAAGTATTTTTTTTATGAATCTAACTCTTGTCAATTTTACAGTTTAAAAACACAAAATGGATAGACAACCCAATATTTTAAGAGACCTACCCGGAGACATGATTGATGAAATCTTGTCTAGAGTCGGCCAGGATTCCTCGGCACAACTATTTAAGGCGAGATCAGTTTGTAAGACATTCGAAGAACGTTCCAAGAATGTCTTGGTTTATAAGAGACTTTCGTTTGAAAGATGGGGGATATCACATTGGGAAACCCATAAGTTACGATGTGTTTACTTTGACGCATATATTGCGGGGAACCCAAATGCTATTTTACGCAACGGGTTAAGAAATTATTTTGACTCAATATATCCGAATATTGGACTTCGTGATTTAGAAAAAGCGGCTACCATGCAACATAAAGAAGCATGTTATGCTTACGGATTAGTAATGTTCGCTTCTCACCAAAGTGAGAAAAAGAACATCGGGCTACAACTATTAAACAAAACGTTTCCACAAGTGACGGAGTCGGTAATTGGGGTAAGAAATGAGGTTTTTAGATTGTTACGGGACTGTTGGACATTACGTAACCCTCGTCCCTTTGACGACGTTACAACACGCTGTCTTATCAACGGCCATAACGGTTATGTTCCACAAGACCAAGGATGGGAAGTAATCCTAGTAAAACTAGAATGCATGACTTGTTTCTGGACGTATGAATTACGTGTCTTTATTACCTTTGCTGAACGACTTGTGTACTAGCTAGAATTATCTTCACAACCATCTTGTATCAAATTTATTGTGTGCTATATTTCATGCTATATGTAAAATAAGCGGTATTGTAAGTTTGTAAAATATTGTGTAAAAGTTTGAACGCGAAATATTATTATAACCAGTTTTTCATATAGAATTGTAGTAGTTGAATTGTATATTAGCTACTAAGTATGAACTTAACGGGTAGGTACTACCCGAATTTAAACTTATAAAACGCTAATATGAAGAAAAAGCTTTTATAAATGAGTTCATATTATGCTACGAAATACTATTAACTACTCTTAATATTCTGTATGATTAACTTGTTCCATTTGACTATTTTGAAGGAAATGGCACCGACTACTCGACATACCGTGAATATGAATGAAGAGGAATTCCGTACTTTTCTAGCTTCAAACATAGCCGCAGTACAGGCTGCGTTACATACCAACAATAACCTTGGATCTAGCAGTACAGGAAATCGTGTAGGATGCCTACAAAGAATTCACTGCCTGCAAACCTTTGGAATTTGATGGAACCGAAGGACCGGTCGGATTGAAACGGTGGACCGAGAAGGTCGAATCGGTGTTTGCCATAAGTAAGTGTACTGAAGAGTACAAAGTGAAGTACGCTACGCATACCTTCACAGGTTCTGCGTTAACATGGTGGAATACCTATCTAGAGCAAGTGGGACAAGACGATGCGTACGCACTACCGTGGTCAGCATTCAAGCACTTGATGAATGAGAAGTACCGTCCCAAAACCGAGGTCAATAAGCTCAAGACAGAACTTAGAGGGTTACGAACCCAAGGATTTGATATTACCACGTACGAAAGACGATTCACAGAATTGTGCCTATTGTGTCCGGGAGCATTCGAAGATGAGGAAGAGAAGATCGACGCGTTTGTGAAAGGATTACCGGAAAGAATCCAAGAAGATATAAGTTCACACGAGCCCGCCTCCATACAACAGGCATGTAGAATGGCTCACAAACTAGTGAACCAGATTGAAGAAAGAATTAAAGAACAGACTGCTGAAGAGGCCAATGTGAAGCAAGTCAAAAGAAAGTGGGAGGAAAACGGTGATAAGAATCACCAATACAACAACAACAGCAATTACAACAATAATCGCAACAATTATCCCAACAATCGCAACATCAATCGCAACTACAACAAACGGCCCAACAACAACAACAACAACAACAACAACAGCAACTACAACAATCATCCCAACAACAATAATAACCGCAACAACAACAACAATCAGAAGCAGCTATGCCAAAGGTGTGAAAAGTATCACTCGGGGTTCTGCACCAAATTTTTCAACAAGTGTAAAAGAAATGGTCATAGCGCGGCGAAGTGTGAGGTCTACGGACCAGGGGTTAATAGAACGAAAGGAACAAATGGTGTCGGAATGAGTAATGGCGGAGCAAGTAGTGTCGGAGCAAGTTATGCCAATGTAGTTTGTTATAAATGTGGAAAACCGGGCCACATTATTAGAAATTTCCGAACCAGGAGAACACGAATGGACAAGGCCGCGGAAGAGTTTTCAATATTAATGCGGCAGAGGCACAGGAAGACCCGGAGCTTGTTACGGGTACGTTTCTTATTGACAATAAATCTGCTTACGTTTTATTTGATTCGGGTGCGGATAGAAGCTATATGAGTAGAGATTTTTGTGCTAAATTAAGTTTTCCATTGACGCCTTTGGATAGTAAATTTTTACTCGAATTAGCAAATGGTAAATTAATTTTAGCAGATAATATATGTCGGAATAGAGAAATTAAACTGGTTAGCGAAACATTTAAGATTGATTTGATACCAGTAGAGTTAGGGAGTTTTGATGTGATAATCGGTATGGACTGGTTGAAAGAAGTGAAAGCAGAGATCGTTTGTTACAAAAATGCAATTCGCATTATACGAGAAAAAGGAAAACCCTTAATGGTGTACGGAGAAAAGGGAAACACGAAGCTACATCTTATTAGTAATTTGAAGGCACAAAAACTAATAAGAAAAGGTTGCTATGCTGTTCTAGCACACGTCGAGAAAGTACAAACTGAAGAAAAGAGCATCAATGATGTTCCCATTGCAAAAGAATTTCCCGATGTATTTCCGAAAGAATTATCGGGATTACCCCCACATCGATCCGTTGAATTTCAAATAGATCTTGTACCAGGAGCTGCAACAATAGCTCGTGCTCCTTACAGACTCGCACCCAGCGAGATGAAAGAACTGCAAAGCCAATTACAAGAACTTTTAGAGCGTGGTTTCATTCGACCAAGCACATCACCGTAGGGAGCTCCTGTTTTGTTTGTCAAGAAGAAAGATGGTACATTCAGGTTGTGTATCGACTACCGAGAGTTGAACAAACTTACCATCAAGAACCGCTACCCACTACCGAGAATCGACGACTTATTTGATCAACTACAAGGCTCGTCTGTTTATTCAAAGATTGACTTACGTTCTGGGTATCATCAAATGCGGGTGAAAGAAGATGATATTCCAAAGACTGCTTTCAGAACACGTTACGGTCATTACGAGTTTATGGTCATGCCGTTTGGTTTAACTAATGCACCAGCTGTGTTCATGGACCTTATGAACCGAGTGTGTGGACCATACCTTGACAAGTTTGTCATTGTTTTCATTGATGACATACTTATTTACTCAAAGAATGACCAAGAACACGGTGAACATTTGAGAAAGGTGTTAGAAGTATTGAGGAAGGAAGAATTGTACACTAAGTTTTCAAAGTGTGCATTTTGGTTGGAAGAAGTTCAATTCCTCGGTCACATAGTGAACAAAGAAGGTATTAAGGTGGATCCGGCAAAGATAGAAACTGTTGAAAAGTGGGAAACCCCGAAAACTCCGAAACACATACGCCAGTTTTTAGGACTAGCTGGTTACTACAGAAGGTTCATCCAAGACTTTTCCGGAATAGCAAAACCCTTGACTGCATTAACGCATAAAGGGAAGAAATTTGAATGGAAGGATGAACAAGAGAAAGCGTTTCAGTTATTGAAGAAAAAGCTAACTACGGCACCTATATTGTCATTGCTTGAAGGGAATGATGATTTTGTGATTTATTGTGACGCATCAAAGCAAGGTCTCGGTTGTGTATTAATGCAACGAACGAAGGTGATTGCTTATGCCTCTAGACAATTGAAGATTCACGAGCAAAATTATACGACGCATGATTTGGAATTAGGCGCGGTTGTTTTTGCATTAAAGACTTGGAGGCACTACTTATATGGGGTCAAAAGTATTATATATACCGACCACAAAAGTCTTCAACACATAATTAATCAGAAACAACTGAATATGAGGCAGCGTAGGTGGATTGAATTGTTGAATGATTACGACTTTGAGATTCGTTACCACCCGGGGAAGGCAAATGTGGTAGCCGATGCCTTGATCAGGAAGGACAGAGAACCCATTCGAGTAAAATCTATGAATATAATGATTCATAATAACCTTACTACTCAAATAAAGGAGGCGCAACAAGGAGTTTTAAAAGAGGGAAATTTAAAGGATGAAATACCCAAAGGATCGGAGAAGCATCTTAATATTCGGGAAGACGGAACCCGGTATAGGGCTGAAAGGATTTGGGTACCAAAATTTGGAGATATGAGAGAAATGGTACTTAGAGAAGCTCATAAAACCAGATACTCAATACATCCTGGAACGGGGAAGATGTACAAGGATCTCAAGAAACATTTTTGGTGGCCGGGTATGAAAGCCGATGTTGCTAAATACGTAGGAGAATGTTTGACGTGTTCTAAGGTCAAAGCTGAGCATCAGAAACCATCAGGTCTACTTCAACAACCCGAAATCCCAGAATGGAAATGGGAAAACATTACCATGGATTTTATCACTAAATTGCCAAGGACTGCAAGTGGTTTTGATACTATTTGGGTAATAGTTGATCGTCTCACCAAATCAGCACACTTCCTGCCAATAAGAGAAGATGAAAAGATGGAGAAGTTAGCACGACTGTATTTGAAGGAAGTCATCTCCAGACATGGAATACCAATCTCTATTATCTCTGATAGGGATGGCAGATTTATTTCAAGATTCTGGCAGACATTACAGCAAGCATTAGGAACTCGTCTAGACATGAGTACTGCCTATCATCCACAAACTGATGGGCAGAGCGAAAGGACGATACAAACGCTTGAAGACATGCTGCGAGCATGTGTTATTGATTTCGGAAACAGTTGGGATCGACATCTACCGTTAGCAGAATTTTCCTACAACAACAGCTACCATTCAAGCATTGATATGGCGCCGTTTGAATCACTTTATGGTAGAAAGTGTAGGTCTCCGATTTGTTGGAGTGAAGTGGGGGATAGACAGATTACGGGTATGGAGATTATACAAGAAACTACCGAGAAGATCATCCAAATTCAACAACAGTTGAAAACCGTCCAAAGTCAACAAAAGAGCTACGCTGACATTAAAAGAAAAGATATAGAATTTGAAATTGGAGAGATGGTCATGCTTAAAGTTGCACCTTGGAAAGGCGTTGTTCGATTTGGTAAACGAGGGAAATTAAATCCAAGGTATATTGGACCATTCAAGATTATTGATCGTGTTGGACCAGTAGCTTACCGACTTGAGTTACCTCAACAACTCGCGTCTGTACATAACACTTTCCACGTCTCGAATTTGAAGAAATGTTTTGCTAAAGAAGATCTCACTATTCCGTTAGATGAAATCCAAATCAACGAAAAACTTCAATTCATCGAAGAACCCGTCGAAATAATGGATCGTGAGGTTAAAAGACTTAAGCAAAACAAGATACCAATTGTTAAGGTTCGATGGAATGCTCGTAGAGGACCCGAGTTCACTTGGGAGTGTGAAGATCAGATGAAGAAGAAATACCCGCATCTATTTCCAGAAGATTCGTCAACACCTTCAACAGCTTAAAATTTCGGGACGAAATTTATTTAACGGGTAGGTACTGTAGTGACCCGAACTTTTCCATGTTTATATATATTAATTGAGATTGATATTTACATGATTAAATGTTTCCAACATGTTAAGCAATCAAACTTGTTAAGACTTGATTAATTGAAATATGTTTCATATAGACAATTGACCACCCAAGTTGACCGGTGATTCACGAACGTTAAAACTTGTAAAAACTATATGATGATATATATATGGATATATATATATAGTTAACATGATACTATGATAAGTAAACATATCATTAAGTATATTAACAATGAACTACATATGTAAAAACAAGACTACTAACTTAATGATTTTTAAACGAGACATATATGTAACGATTATCGTTGTAAAGACATTTAATGATATTCATACATGATAATATCATGATAATATAAAAATTTAAAATCTCATTTGATATTATAAACATTGGGTTAACAACATTTAACAAGATCGTAACCTAAAGGTTTCAAAACAACACTTACATGTAACGACTAACGATGACTTAACGACTCAGTTTAAATGTATATACATGTAGTGTATTAATATGTATTTATACACTTTTGAAAGACTTCAATACACTTATCAAAATACTTCTACTTAACAAAAATGCTTACAATTACATCCTCGTTCAGTTTCATCAACAATTCTACTCGTATGCACCCGTATTCGTACTCGTACAATACACAGCTTTTAGATGTATGTACTATTGGTATATACACTCCAATGATCAGCTCTTAGCAGCCCATGTGAGTCACCTAACACATGTGGGAACCATCATTTGGCAACTAGCATGAAATATCTCATAAAATTACAAAAATATGAGTAATCATTCATGACTTATTTACATGAAAACAAAATTACATATCCTTTATATCTAATCCATACACCAACGACCAAAACACCCTACAAACACTTTCATTCTTCAATTTTCTTCATCTAATTGATCTCTCTCAAGTTCTATCTTCAAGTTCTAAGTGTTCTTCATTTATTCTACAAGTTCTAGTTACATAAAATCAAGAATACTTTCAAGTTTGCTAGCTCACTTCCAATCTTGTAAGGTGATCATCCAACCTCAAGAAATCTTTGTTTCTTACAGTAGGTTATCATTCTAATACAAGGTAATAATCATATTCAAACTTTGGTTCAATTTCTATAACTATAACAATCTTATTTCAAGTGATGATCTTACTTGAACTTGTTTTCGTGTCATGATTCTGCTTCAAGAACTTCGAGCCATCCAAGGATCCGTTGAAGCTAGATCCATTTTTCTCTTTTATAGTAAGTTTATCCAAGGAACTTAAGGTAGTAATGATGTTCATAACATCATTCGATTCATACATATAAAGCTATCTTATTCGAAAGGTTTAAACTTGTAATCACTACAACATAGTTTAGTTAATTCTAAACTTGTTCGCAAACAAAAAGTTAATCCTTCTAACTTGAATTTTAAAATCAACTAAACACATGTTCTATATCTATATGATATGCTAACTAAATGATTTAAAACCTGGAAACACGAAAAACACTGTAAAACCGGATTTACGCCGTCGTAGTAACACCGCGGGCTGTTTTGGGTTAGTTAATTAAAAACTATGATAAACTTTGATTTAAAAGTTGTTATTCTGAGAAAATGATTTTTATTATGAACATGAAACTATATCCAAAAATTATGGTTAAACTCAAAGTGGAAGTATGTTTTCTAAAATGGTCATCTAGACGTCGTTCTTTCGACTGAAATGACTACCTTTACAAAAACGACTTGTAACTTATTTTTCTGACTATAAACCTATACTTTTTCTGTTTAGATTTATAAAATAGAGTTCAATATGAAACCATAGCAATTTGATTCACTCAAAACGGATTTAAAATGAAGAAGTTATGGGTAAAACAAGATTGGATAATTTTTCTCATTTTAGCTACGTGAAAATTGGTAACAAATCTATTCCAACCATAACTTAATCAACTTGTATTGTATATTATGTAATCTTGAGATACCATAGACACGTATACAATGTTTCGATCTATCATGTCGACACATCTATATATATTTCGGAACAACCATAGACACTCTATATGTGAATGTTGGAGTTAGCTATACAGGGTTGAGGTTGATTCCAAAATATATATAGTTTGAGTTGTGATCAATACTGAGATACGTATACACTGGGTCGTGGATTGATTCAAGATAATATTTATCGATTTATTTCTGTACATCTAACTGTGGACAACTAGTTGTAGGTTACTAACGAGGACAGCTGACTTAATAAACTTAAAACATCAAAATATATTAAAAGTGTTGTAAATATATTTTGAACATACTTTGATATATATGTATATATTGTTATAGGTTCGTGAATCAACCAGTGGCCAAGTCTTACTTCCCGACGAAGTAAAAATCTGTGAAAGTGAGTTATAGTCCCACTTTTAAAATCTAATATTTTTGGGATGAGAATACATGCAGGTTTTATAAATGATTTACAAAATAGACACAAGTACGTGAAAATACATTCTATGGTTGAAAATACATTCTACGTGAAAATACATAAATGAGAATACATGCCCCTTTTTATTAAGTCTGGTAATCTAAGAATTAGGGAACAGACACCCTAATTGACGCGAATCCTAAAAATAGATCTATTGGGCCTAACAAACCCCATCCAAAGTACCGGATGCTTTAGTACTTCGAAATTTATATCATATCCGAAGGGTGTCCCGGAATAATGGGGATATTCTTATATATGCATCTTGTTAATGTCGGTTACCAGGTGTTCACCATATGAATGATTTTTATCTCTTTGTATGGGATGTGTATTGAAATATGAAATCTTGTGGTCTATTATTATGATTTGATATATATAGGTTAAACCTATAACTCACCAACATTTTTGTTGACGTTTTAAGCATATTTATTCTCAGGTGATTATTAAGAGCTTCCGCTGTCGCATACTTAAATAAGGACGAGATTTGGAGTCCATGCTTGTATGATATTGTGTAAAAACTGCATTCAAGAAACTTATTTTGTTGTAACATATTTGTATTGTAAACCATTATGTAATGGTCGTGTGTAAACAGGATATTTTAGATTATCATTATTTGATAATCTACGTAAAGCTTTTTAAAAACCTTTATCTATGAAATAAAGGTTATGGTTTGTTTTAAAAATGAATGCAGTCTTTGAAAAACGTCTCACATAGAGGTCAAAACCTCGCAACGAAATCAATTAATATGGAACGTTTTTAATCAATAAGAACGGGACATTTCAGGGTTGGTACGTAGTTATCCTGAGGTGATAGCTGGCTCATGATCTAATGCTGATGATAGTGACATCTATCATGCTGTCGTTACCTAGAATGCTCGTATACATTCTCGGCTTGCCACTGCTCGTACCGACTATGGTTTGTCATTTCTACCTCATCTATACGCTGGTAGACATCAGTCATAGCCTCCCCAATGACATCCCTAATGTCATCCGCTTCCTACATTTCCTCATCTGATTCTCTCTCTACCTGAGGATGACGACCATCATATGGTACTGCTTGATTGCGTCTGCTCTTTAACACCTTAGCACCCTGATAGACCTTCAATCCTAAAGGATCAATCCCTACATACCATCAGTGGACCCCCTTGATCCCTATCTACACTCAAATACTCTCCAATGAGAGTAACAAAAATACCTCCTCCTATTACTCCACCGTCCTGTATTCCTGCCACTACTTTAGACAGATAAAAACCAACCCAGTAGGGGATATTAACAACGCTTCTAGGGTTTCGAATAACTTACGGTAAAATAAATCGTGTAAGGTCATCTTCTCCTTGTTTTTACCTCTTTGTGTAATCGAATTAGCTAAAAATTTATGTATAATACATAGCTCTGCTTTGTTAATATCTAAATAGGAGTGTCTTCCTCCCAGCGTAAAAACATTATAATCTGACATACGCCTCCAGACGGCGTCCGCGTCAAAATTCCTATCTACCCTCTCCCCATGATAAATCAAATTTGTACGATCGGGTAGTAGTAATTCACCAGGAGTGTAAATCTGTAAAGCCCTGGCCATGTCCAGCATGGACATTCTGTACATCCTATGGCCAAGTAAAAATCTAAGAAAACTTCTATCATCTAACCTAACTACATCCGCATTAAGTGAAATAGTACTCATAAGCTCAACACACCATTCTTTATATACAGGCCTACGAATGGTGAATAAACATTCCCAATCGGGAAAAGAAGAGCTGCCATACCTTTGGATTAGATGCTGTCTAACTGAGTTAACTAGTTGGACCCTTTCCAAAGGCTCTCAATCAATTACTCTCGGTACTTCTACATTTTTCATTACCAGTTTGAATTTGTTATTTTGATACGTCGGGTAATCTCTCCAACTTCGATCAAATCTCAAATTAGGATGCAACTGTTCTTCATGAATCGTTGGGTGTGCTATTATCGGATGAATCGGAAATTGTACGTAGGCATTAACATATTCTTGCTGCGGATCATAATATGGTACGTGTTGATCAGGTTGTTGTTGTTGTTCCTGTTATTGCTCCGGTTTATATTGCATTTCTGATTCATGTTCTGGAGCAGGTTGCCTAGATGATGATGATGCACCATCAGTATCGGTAAATCTCTGCAAAACACATTAAACACAAAATTTGTGCATCCAAATATGCATTAGTGTTAGCAAAATAACAACTTGAAACAATTACAATAACATGTTTAATCAAAATTAAACTTATACACATTTTCACAATTTTAACAATTCTACACTTTTTCAAATAAGCATATATGAAAATGTTTACAAAGTTCATAAGCATTCAACTCAAATAACATGTCAAAATAATCATTACTAGCAATTGAACAAGTTTCAAATGGCATTTACATCAATTTAATCAAGTTCATGGATTTTAGACCCAAAAAGTCCACTTTAATTCTCAAAAATCATGTTTAGGATCAAAGTTTGGATCATTTAGCTACCTAAACATGTTACACTACTTAATTTAGCAATAATTCATGACAAAAATTGGCCATAACCTGTTTATATCAAAAAGCCCCAAATTGTTTAAGAACACAAACCCTAGATTCCTAAAATTTTTGAAGTTTTTGGCTTCAAATCATGTTAAATAACATCAATCTAGGTTATACATGCATAAAATACTAACAGTTTAACTCTAATTACACTAAAAATTGACAAAATTAAATTAGGTAAATTATAGCTCAAGAACACTAAAAATCAAATTTAAAGAGTTTAGGGGATGTAATTGTTACCTTTCTTGATAAACTTCTTAATAAATTCATGATTAGAGCGGATTATAGCAAGAAATTTGGTGAAATTTGGTGAAAAAATGGCGAATTTAGGGGTGTTTTTGAGAGATGTCCGTGTGTGTGTGTTGAAAGTGAGAAGCAGCAGCAGCTCGCTGCTCTTTTTGTTTCTGGCCAGAATTCGGTCCCCATGCGACCGCATGGAAATGAAGGCCAAACCCCATGCGATAGCATGGGGTATTATATTTATTTGTATTCTTTTTTTTTAAATCTTTTTAGTTAATAAAACAAAAATTAATAAATTAAAATTTTGTTTTCCTTGTTATTAAGGACGAGGTCGTTTCGGATCGATGTCCTAGTCCGTCCCTCGACAAAATTTTAAAAATTTATCATTTTAAAGCGTTGTTTTAAAAGCAAAGATTTTTGGGTTTTTTAAATGTTTTTGGCATAATTTAATTCAATAAGATTAAAAATAATGATAATAAAATTTCTCGTCCCTCCCTTGGGTAAAGCAATTTCGGTTCAACGACCTAGTTTTCAACTCATGACGAATTTTTAGAAATCACATTTTTAACTTAATGAAATAAAGTAAAAAAAATATTTTTTTTATTAAATTCACATCAAACTTAAATTTAAAATGCATAAAATTAAAAATTCATATTATTAAAATTAAAAATTCACACCAAATTTTTATTATATTTTTGTTTTTATACATACAAACTTATATTAAAAATATTCATTTTTCAAATATTTACAAACTTAAATATATTGATTTTAAAAAGTTTACAATATTAATTTAATATTTATATATTAAACATGGTAAAAATTAAAATTAAAGATCTTTTTGGTCTTTTACCCCACTTTAATCAATCAAATATTATCAAAAATATACGCCCCCTCTTTTCGGTAAAGTAATTTCGGTTCCATAACCTACTTTTACTCCTGACAAATTTTTGAAATATTTTGGGTTGATTGATTAAAGATATTTATACCTTAAGAATAAACGGTAAATTTCGCAGTGATGTAATAAATTTTTGTATGATATCAATAATTTTGGTTACGCATACCTAATTTTATTGAATACCAATTTAATACTTTATAGTGAACGATTCAGCGTTTATTATCAAAAGGTTAAAAGCAGTAAAAATAAAAATAAAAACTGTACATAATTACCTGTGAGAAAGAATTCTCAGAGACCTGCTTTAGCCGACTCATAGGAGAGTCGTGTGATTTGGTTCTCCATAGCTACATAAGCGTAACCTCGATTCTTCAATATCTTTTCTTCGAAACATATAAATGGTCCTTCTCTGCATAGAGTAACAAATTCGGTATTTGAATATGTTTGATTATTTGAACATTTACCTTCGTGTGACCATTTTCTGCATTTATAACGTCTTTCAAGGTGTCGTGCTCTTCTTTTTGTTGCGGATTTTGATTTTCCTTTACCAAAATGTATTTTATGATGATCTTTTCTGAGTTCTTTTCTTACTCCATCCATTTTGCCTCTTATGAATGATACCAGTTCACTCGGAAAGGTGTCATTATTACATTTAGTAATCATAGCATGTAGCATTAGACCATGGTTCAGATTAAAGGAATTCTTTATCTCGTAAAACCCTAAAAAAATAAAAATTCAGAATGGAGGGAGAAGACTAGTTCTTTAGGGTCTGCTAGGGAAAGACCATTCGGATTCCATTCTCGGAAACTACACGAAAACAAAATATCTAACTCTAATAGAAATAATTATTATCCTAAAAAGATTTGAACCTTCCCACACTTAGTTAGCTGTGGTGTCGAAATTGTGATTAACTTCATCTTCAACTTCCATTAGATTATCTATGTAATGTTTAACTCTATGACCATTAACTTTAAATTCAATCCATTTGAATTTATTAATTCTACTGTTCCATATGAAAAAACTCTTTTGACTATGAATGGTCCAAACCATCTTGATTTCAATTTTCCAGGAAATAGCTTGAATCGTGAATTGAAAAGAAGAACTCTGTCTCCTTCTTTAAATTCTTTCGAACTTTTGATTCTTTTATCATGCCATTTCTTCGTTCTTTCCTTATAGATTAACGAATTTTCGTATGCTTCATGTCTTAATTCTTCTAATTCGTTTAGTTAACTTAACCATAGACGTCCAGCTTCATGTAAATCAAGATTACATGTCTTCAAAGCCCAAAATGCTTTATGTTCAATTTCTTCTGGAAGGTGACATGCTTTTCAGTAAACAAGTCTAAAAGGTGTGGTTCCAATTGGAGTTTTGTAGGCTGTTCTAAAATCTCAGAGTGCATCCTCCAATTTCATGGACCATTCCTTCGGATTTGATCCTACGGTTTTCTCTAGAATACGTTTTAAAGCTCGGTTGGTATTTTCAACTTGTCCACTTGTCTGTGGGTGATAAGCAGTGGAGATTTTATGAGTTACTCCATATCTTTTGAGAACTTTCTCAAGTTGATTATTACAAAAATGAGTACCCTGATCACTTATTAAAGCTTTCGGTGTTCCAAACCTAGCAAAAAGACGTTTTAAGAAGTTGACTACAACTTGTGCATCATTAGTTGGGAGAGCTTGTGCTTCCGCCCAACGAGAATGTAGAGATTATTATGAGATTTTGGAAATGGACCCATAAAGTCAATACCCCAAATGTCAAAACATACTTGAATGACATTTTATGGCATTTCATCACGTTGACTTATTTTTCCGGCCCTTTGACATGTATCACAGGATTTGCAAAGAAGGTGTGCATCTTTGAAAATTGTAGGCCAATAGAATCCAGCATCGTAAACTTTTCTTGCTGTGAGTTGAGGCCCATAATGCCCTCCTGTTGGTCCTGTGTGACAATGGTTTAAGATTTGACTAGCTTCATCTCCGAATATACATCGGCGTATTATTCCATCAGGACAACTTTTAAACAAATGTGGATCTTCCCAGAAATAGTGTTTTATATCACTAAAGAATTTCTTTCGTTTTTGATACGACAATCCTTTTTCAAGGAATCCACATACTAAATAGTTTGCATAGTCTGCAAACCATGGAATTTCACTATAATCTATCTTCAATAAATATTCATCAGGAAAGTTGTCTTGTATGGCTGATTCATTTAGAACTTCTAATTCAGGATTTTCAAGACGAGAAAGATGATCAGCGGCGAGATTTTCTGCTCCCTTTTTGTCTCGGATTTCAATATCGAACTCTTGTAAGAGTAAGATCCAACGGATTAATTGTGGTTTAGCATCTTGTTTTGAAAATAGATATCTAAGAGCAGAATGGTCGGTATAGACCACCGTTTTAGCTAGAACGAGATATGAACGAAATTTGTCAAAAGCAAAGACAATAGCAAGGAGTTCTTTTTCAGTAATTGTGTAATTCGTTTGTGCTCCTTGTAACGTCTTACTAGCATAATATATAGGTTGAAATTGTTTTTCAATCCTTTGTCCTAAAACGGCTCCCATTGCAAAATCACTTGCATCGCACATAAGTTCAAACGATAAATTCCAAATTGGAGTTATCATGATCAGCGCATTAGTGAGTTTTTCTTTAAGAATATTAAAAGATTTGATGCATTCATCTGAAAAGATGAACGGAGCATCCTTTTCTAGGAGTTTATTCATAGGAGTGGCAATTTTAGAAAAATCTTTTATGAAACGTCGGTAAAAACCGGCATGCCATAGAAAACTCCTAACTCCTCTAACATTGGTGGGATGTGGAAGTTTAGCAATTACATCTACTTTAACTCTATCCACTTCAATTCCTTCCTTTGAAATTTTATGACCAAGAACGATGCCTTCTTTAACCATGAAATGGCATTTCTCCCAATTAAGAACTAGATTTGATTGTTCGCATCTATTAAGCATTCGTTCAAGATTAACTAGACATGTTTCAAAAGTATCACCGAAGACTGAAAAGTCATCCATGAAAACTTCCATGCATTCTTCTATCATGTCGTGAAAAATCGCCATCATGCACCTTTGAAAGGTTGCAGGGGCATTGCAAAGTCCAAATGGCGTATGTTTATAAGCAAAAGTACCAAAAGGGCACGTGAATGTGGTTTTCTCTTGGTCCTCGGGTGCTATTGGAATTTGAAAATATCCGGAAAAACCATCAAGAAAACAATAGTAACTATTCCCGGATAATCTTTCCAACATTTGATCAATGAAAGGTAAGAGAAAGTGATATTTTCTTGTGGCGTCATTTAATTTTCTATAATCAATATAAATACGCCATCCTGTTATAGTCCTAGTAGGAATAAGCTCGTTTTTCTCATTTGTGATGACAGTCATGCCACCTTTCTTAGGTACACATTGAACTGGGCTTACCCATGGACTATCAGAGATTGGATAAATTAAATCTACATCAAGCAGTTTAATAATTTCTTTCTTAACAACATCTTGCATATTGGGGTTTAGTCTTCGTTGGCGTTGCACATACGTTTTATGACCTTCTTCCATAAGGATTTTATATGTGCAATACGAAGGACTTATACCTTTAATGTCATGAATTTTCCATGCAATAGCTGGTTTATGAGCTTTTAGCACAGTAATGAGTTGAGATTTTTCATTTTCAGTAAGAGAAGACGATATTATTACAGGTAATTTAGATTCACCATGTAAATAAGCATATTCCAAATGGTTTGGAAGTGGCTTTAACTCTAATGTCGGTGGTTCTTCTATCGATGATTTGTATCGATATCTGTCTTCTTCTTTTAGCATTTGAATTTCTTCTGTTGTTGGTTCATATCCATTAACCATGAGTGTGGCTAACATTTCAGCTTCATCAATTAGTTCAATTCCTTCTCCTAAAGAACATTCTCCTGTTCCTTGTAATTCTAAAAATTCTTCAAACAATTCTGCATGTGAATCTATAGTTTGAATATAATAACATGTATCATCTGCAGATTGCGGTTGTTGCATAGCTCTATCTACAGAAAAGGTAACACTCTCGTCCTCTATACTCAGGGTCAGTTTCTTACTAAACACGTCTATTATTGCTTTAGCCGTGTTTATGAATGGTCTTCCTAATATGAGAGGAACTCGAGAATCTTCTTCCATGTCCAGAATAACAAAATCTACTGGAAATACTAAAGTACCAACTTTAACTAGCATGTTCTCCATTATCCCTCTAGGATATTTTACTGATCGATCGGCTAGTTGTATGCTTATTCGTGTTGGTTTCAATTCTCCGATGTTTAGTTTAGCGTATAGTGAATATGGCATTAAATTTATACTAGCACCTAAGTCTGCCAATGCTTCTATTAAACTAAGACTACCCAGAAAATATGGAATTGTGAAACTTCCTGGATCTGATAATTTTTCTGGTATCTTATTCAACAGCACTGCAGAACAATTAGCATTCATAGTAACAGCCGAGAGTTCTTCCATTTTCTTTCTATTTATGATTAGATCTTTCAGAAATTTAGCATATCTAGGCATTCCTGAAATCACAACAATGAAAGGAAGATTTACATTTATTTATTTAAACATATCCAAGAATTTGAATTGCTCAGCTTCAAGTCTTTCTTTTCTCATTTTACTTGGGTAAGGAAGTGGTGGTTGGTATGGTTTAACATAAGGTTTTGCCTTAACTGTTTTATCTTCATTAACCTTTTCAACTACCGGTTCTGTTTCCTTATCTTGCTCAGATTATGGTTCTTGTGTAGTAGGAATAGCGTTATCAGAAATTTCAGGTATTTCAGGTGGTTTAAGTGTAATACCACTTCTTGTGGTAATGGCTTTAGCAGTTTCATTCCGGGGGTTAGTATTTGTATCACTAGGTAGACTTCCCGATTTTCTTTCACCTATCAACCTTGCTAGGTTGCTTACTTCTTGTTCCAAATTTTCAATAGAAGCTTGTTGATTTCTAAATGCTTGAGCATTTTGTTCATTGGTTTGTTTCTGAGATGTGAAAAATTGAGTTTGAGATTCAACTAGCTTTGACATCATATCTTCAAAATTTAGCTTTTTATCATCGGTTTGTGGTGGTTTGTTTTGAAAAATAGGGCTTTGCTGATTGTAAGTATTGATAGATACTTGTTGATTGCTAGGACCTTGTTGGTTGTTGTATGGAACATTTCGGTTATAATTCTGATTTTGATTGTAGATTGGTCTTGGCGGTTGATAATTATTCTGATAATTATTTCCAGGCCTTTAGTTCATGTATGAAACATTCTCTCTTTGTTCCATTGTTTGTTCAATACTGAGACAATCTTTTGTCAAATGTGGTCCTCCACACTGCTCACAACTAATTCGTATTGAGTGAATATCTTTAGTCATCTTTTCCATTCGTCTTTCGACAGCATCTATCTTTGCGAAAATGGAATCAAAGTCATGGCTAGAATCAGCTCTAGCCACTTTAGATGATCTAACGATATCTTTTTCTTGGTGCCACTCATGTGAGTGGGAAGCAGTGTTATCAATAATTTTGTAAGCTCACCAGCTGCTATATCGATGTCTTTTCTTGTAGTGATGTCACATCCTTGATAGAATATTTGTACTATTTGATAAGTGTCTAAACCATGTTGCTGACATCCTCTCAATAAGTTTCCAAATCTTGTCCACGCCTCATACAGAGTTTCATTTGGCTTTTACGTGAATGTAACAATTTCTCCTTGAAGTCTCACGGCTTTAGATGCCGAAAATAATTGTTTAAGAAATTTTTCAACTAAAACATCCCATGTATCAATCGCCCCTTCAGGTAACGATTCTAACCAAGCTTTGGCTTCTCCCTTTAAAGTCCAGGAAAATAACATGAGATATATCTGTTCATCCTCCACTTCTCGGATTTTAAATAGAGTACAGATCCTATTAAAGGTACGAAGATGTTCATTTGGATCTTCCTTCGGTGCACCACTAAATTGGCATTGATTAGTTACCATGTGTAGGATTTGTCCTTTGATTTCATAATCTGGCGCATTAATGTCTGGTTGAGTAATTGCGTGACCTTGGCCAGTGCGTTTGGCTCTCATTCGGTCTTCCATACTTAGAGGTTTCAGATTTTCCATGCTTGAATTTATTGAATCTGAATCACTAGAGGATTCTGATTTAATGGTTTGTTCCTCGACAATCTCTGTTTGAATGATTGGTGGTTCCGGAGGAAAGATTAATGGTTCAGGATCTCTGAATTGTCCCTGAATATCCTCCGGATTCTCAATTGTGAGGTCGGGTTCAAAAAATGGATTATCGAAAATTTGAATTGGAGTACTTGGACGACTGGATGACGATTCTAAAGAAAAATCAACGGCGACAATATTGGCTAGATGTCTTGATCAAGTTACAGGTGGTGAACGTATAAAAGGTGGTGAACGTTTTGCTCGGTGCATTCACTGAATATCCTATTAGTTATAAAAGATAAAAATTATTAAAGTTATCAAATTAATAGACTTTTCTGATTTTGCCCACGTTTCGAATAGCCAATAGATGCAGCAGGTAGCCAGGACCCTTTAAATCGGAAGCCCACAACTCGCCACTAACAAATCCAACTATTACTACGAACCAGAAAATTTTGGATGTCTATCAATTTAACCACTTAAAATAATTTTTCGTCGAAATTTAAAGAAATTTTAGAGAAGAAATAGAAAATTCTATGTCCTAAAAACTAGAGCGTCGAGAAATAAGAAAGAAAAAAGAGCGCGTCGAAAAACGTCGAAAAATAAAAGGTCGAAAAATAATAAAAAGAACGTAGCGCGTCGAAACTTAAAAGTCTAAAAACTAAGTATTAAAAGTTGCGTCTAAAGGTATTAAAGCTTAAAGAAATTCTATATCCAAAACGGCAATAACTTAAAAAGATACTAAAACTTATAAAATATTAAGGTGAAAAGCGACGTCGTAAAATTCTAAAGCGCCTAAATCTTAGACTAAAGAAAAAGCACTTAAAGAATTTTACGGCAAAGCCTAAAAATCTAGAAATATAAAAATAAACTACGGCAAAAACTAAGTTTAAAACTAATTACGAACGAAAAATACAAATATTACTAAACGACTAAAAAGATACGAAATAATAAAAAAATAAACTTAAAGGTATAAAAATACAATTTATAAAAAAAAATTATTTTTATATTATTTATTTATAAAAGTATTAATTTTTAAAACTAAATAAAACTTAAAACTTAAAATACAAAATTAATTAAACTAAAACTATTTATTATTAAATATAAACCCTAATTAAAAATAATATTAAATCTTAACCCTAATTAGGTTTTAACAATAATAATAATAATTAATACTCCGTAATTAATATTGTACGAGGATCAAACCTGGCCTGTCAGAACCTCTCATGCGATCGAATGAGTTTGAAACGCAGAAGTCATGCGATCGCATGGATGCATTTTCAAATTCTGATGCAGGCTTAAATTCGACAGGTTCAAATGATTTTTTTTTAATCTTTAAATAGAATAAATAAAAACTTATATTTTAAAAACTAAAATAAAAATAAAGAACTTTATAATTTTATATATATTTAACAAACTCTTAAAAAATATATATATATATATATATATATATATATATATATATATATATATATATATATATATATATATATATATATATATATATATATATATATTATATTTTTCTTTTTATATTTTTAATTGTATTTTTTAAAATTTAAAATGTATTTTTACAAAAGTAAATTAAAAATATTTTTTTTATATATAGCGTTGCTCTTCCGGCGTTTAAGCAGTCCCCGGCAGCGGCGCCAAAAATACTTGATGTGCGTAGGGGTGTATACGAAATAGCTTATATTTTACTACGAAATACTATTAAAAATGATACAATTTTACACAAGTTATTTATTTATTTATAGAGTGGATATACCTAAACCTTGCTACAACACTTATAGGCAGTGTACCTAATCGTACAGTAGTGTAGTTTTTAGTAAGTCCGGTTCGTTCCACAGGGAGCTAGCCAAGTTTAACGCTATATTTTTAAAATTTATATTTGTATAAATATAAATATAAATATAAGTAGTATTATTATTATAAAAGGGGGATTTTACCGTTTAAAGACCGGTTTGTCGATTTTAAAACTTTAGTCGCAGTTAAAACCTAATGTAAAATATTAAAAATAAAAATAACTTAATTTAAAGCGTAAAGTAAATGACAATAATTAAAGTGCGATAATTAAAAGTGCGATAAATAAAATGACAATAAATAAAATTGCGATTAAAAAGTACGATAATTAAAAGTGCAATTAAATATAATGACAGTAAATAAAAGTGCGATGAAATATGAAATAAAGAAATTATGCTTATTTAAACTTCCGTAATCATGATGTTTGACGTGTTGAATTTAGTTTATTGCCATGGGTTAATTGTCGTTTGTCCTGGATTATTCGATATGTCCATCTGGTTTTTGTCCATAACAGTCCATCAGTCATAAATATAAAGTGCGAGTGTCCTTGTCAAATTATCCTTATACCAGAAGTCAAATATTCCAACTAATTGGGGATTCGAACTGTAACAAGGTCTTAATACTTTGTTTAATGAATACACCAGGTTATCGACTGCGAGTAATCCAAGGATTTATTACTTTGTTAACAATTACACCAATTACCCTTGCATGTAATTCGCCTCTGTTTCAATAAGTCTATTGATTATTAATCCATCCCCATGTCTGGTCAAATGAATAATTATTGATATTTAGTTAATATAAAGCCCATTAATAGCCCATAGTCTAATTTCCACAAGTGTCGTTCTTTTGTCCAAACCCCAATTATGGTACAAAGCCCAATTACCCCGTCTTAATATTTTAGCCCAACATCACGATTACTTCAATTTAAATAAGCATAATAATAACTTAGCTACGAGACATTAATTTAAAAAGGTTGAACATAACTTACAATGATTAATAATAGCGTAGCGTTACACGGACAGAATTTTGACTTACACCCTTACAACATTCGCTAACATACCCTTATTATTATTAAATTAAATTTAAAATTAAAATTAAAATTAAAATTATAATATATATATATATATATATATATATATATATATATATATATATATATATATATATATATATATATATATTACGTTGAGAGATAGAGAGGATAGATGGTATGTTTTGCTCGAGCACCAAACTGCTCTTTATAGGAGTGTGGCCAGAAAAAGTAAGCCATGCGATCGCATGGGAATATAGCCTCCAGGCCATGCGATCGCATGGAGCAAGAATCCAGCTCACATACTTTGTTTTCTTGTTTGCCGACGGTTTTATATATAATATAATATATATATATATAATTTTTAAGAATTAATTATATATTATATTATATTCATGTGCATAGTTGACTTGTAATTTTTAGTCCGTTGCGTCGCGCGTTGAGAGTTTACTCTGGTCCCGGTTCCGGATTTTCGAACGTCCTTTCGTACTATTTAATATCTTGTACTTTGCATTTTGCGGCTCGTACTCTTGTAACTTTTAGATGTTTCTCATCAATAATTTGAACCACTTTGATTGTACTTTGTACTTTTGAGCTTTTTGGTCGTTTGCGTCTTCAATTCGTCGAATCTGTCTTTTGTCTTCACCTTTTTATTATTTAAAGGAATATCACTTGTAAATTGAACAATTGCAACTAAAAGCTTGTCTTTCTTGAGGGATAATGCTATGAAATATATGTTCATTTTTAGCATTATCACTTGGCTTGGTAGCTGACCTTAATATATAATGCGCATAATAATATCCCCAAAACAGAACATCTCATCTATATAATAATCATATAAACTTTGAAGTACTAAACACCACGCCCACTAGCCCTTCTGTCTAGTGAACATTCTGGTTGGGGGTGTTAAACCCGGTAGCTACTTTTAGGATTTGCGTGAATTAGGGCCATACCCGATTCTAATTCTTAGGTTACCAAGCAATAATAATCAGGGGAAAATATTCACAATAATTAGTCGCAATTATAACGTCCAACTAATTCAATAATAACCCACAGAACTTCTGTCTGCATAATAATTCATTCGAGGAATGTTTTGCTTGTGTCTATCTCGTCAAACATTTATAAAAGCATTTCATGTATTTGCAGTTCAAAAATATATTTCAAAAGCATTTAATAAAGCAGTTGTAAAAACAGCGCATGTATTCTCAGTCCCAAAAATGTAAAGAGTAAAAGGGGATCAAATGAACTCACGGTACTATATTTTGTAGTAGAAATACATATGACGATATTGAACAATGTTGGGTTGGCCTTCAATTCACGAACCTATATCAGTTGCATAAATATTAACACATATCCTATTTAATCAATTATGTTTACTTATATTTTATAATTTATTAAATTTAGTATCTTTAAATATAATTATACTTATAATAAATATATGATTTATAATTTAATTAAAGTTTTATCAATATAAATGGTAATATATTAGTTAAAAACATATTAATATGTAATATTAGTTGACTTGTATTATATTTTTATACAGATAACATTTGTTTGTTAAAAATAATAATTATAATAATACAAAAAATAATAATAGTAATGATAATAATAAAAATGATAATACTTTTAATAATAATAGTAATACTAATAATAAAATGATAAAAATGTTATGTGAAAATAATAATAATAAAATTGGTAAAAATAATAGTATTAATAATAATAATACAACCTTTGAAGACAAGCCTTAATAAAAATTAACGCCTTAGCCAAGATTCGAACCCGTGACGTCCCGCTAACCAACACAACACCTTAACCATCTACTCTGTCTAGGTTTTATGTATTAATTTGTCATTCAGTTGTATTTAACCCAACAGTATGTTTTCTTCTTCTTCTTAAAGCCTAATCTTACATATCTAATTGAAGCCCAATACTACTTAGGCCCACATATAAAACGAATCACAGCCCAGCTGAGTTTGAATGTGGTATTTGGCCCAACTGCTTATCCTGGTTACAACCCATCGAATACCACACACAATCTATGAACACAAAAAAAAATGTCGGTCCTATTTCACCAGCTGGATACTATCGAAAGTCGTTCATCAGTTTTATACATCATCATTTATCTTTTTTTTTTTTTTTAAATTCGTATGGCAGCAAGAATATATAACATGGATATAATAATAGAAAGTAGAAGTCCTTCATGTGTTTGTTGTCCCCCACTACCATCATTAACAAATAAAAAAAATGCCTTTTTCTTCTTTTCCATAACCAAGTTGTTAAAACCAGTGATTAACAAAACAAGTGAGTTTTTGAACATAGTCGAAGTAAACAACAGCAGGAGTTACAAGTGGATTTTTGTGATTTTTAAAACAAAACAAAATATAGTAGCTGTATGTAACGAGATGATGATGTTTGGGATCTTCATTGATCAAACTAAAAAACAATAGCAAGTATAGTAGTCGACTCGCGATGGCTTATATATCAGTTTTGATGTATACTTTTATCACTAAACAGAATAATTCGAGTAGTAAGAGAGATAGAGGAAGGTGATGAAGTGTGGCTCGTTGGTGATATAGTGAAGGGGATCAAATGGCGTGTTTAAATGGGTCCTGGTGTTTGATGGAAAATCGAACACGAAAAGATCAAAAAAAAAACTTGATGGCAATGGCTATGGTGGTTGATGGTTCGAATGCAAACATGAATGTGAAAAATGGTGACGGTTTGTAGTGATGGTGACGAGGGTGATTGATAGTGGTGTTAGGAGATTGTGGTCTTTGAGGGTTGTTCTTGAAGGTGGGGAGTGGCGGTTTAGGATGTGACTGGAGGTGGTTCTTTGGACTTGCAAAAGAGAGAGATATAGAGAGGAATGGAGACGATGGATTAGTGGTGATGTTTGGTGGTTGAAGGAGATGAGGGTTTCGATGGTTGGTGATTAGAATCGAAGAAGAGGAATAGGAGAAGAAGAATAAGTGTGAGTGATGGGTAACTCATATGCAAGTGTGCATATATCTACATACTGCATAACTTTAATTTAATAAATCCTAATAATAATATAATATTAAATCTAATTTACATGTTCAATAGATAGCAGCCACCATTTCGTCTCATTATGCCGACGCTTTATCCCGGGATGCTACATCGTGTCCATTGCTAAACAGTTAGTGCATAAAAGTGTCCCTAAATATCCCAAATTTTTTTAGATTAACATATTTAATGATTTCACTCATTACCTGTTTGATACCTGATCAAAAAGGTTCGAAAATTATTTATTTTCTGTTCCGATTTATATGTACGGAGTACTAATATTTAAACTTAAAAAGCTAAAAATACTTTTAACAAATTTAAAATCTTCGTAATCGATTTATAGTTCAACTTTTATTTTAATCCTTCATAAACTCATGTTAAATCTATATGAACGCTAACGAAATGTCAACCGAATATTACTGACGTTTACTAATTAAGCTCGAAATCATTTATTCCCTTTCTATATATAAACAGTTTTAAAAATAGCAAGTTTAATTACTAAAACAAATATGTTATATATTTTTAAACAAATAGTTTTAATATAACTTTATATGTTTACAAGTAATATTTATATGCATATTTATTTATATCTGTATATTCTTAAATATAGTTTCCATCACATCGAATTTTATTTTATTTATTTTACAATATAAATTCTAATAATTAAATTATATAATATTCTAAATTATATATCAAATTATAAATACCTATTTAAATATATATGTTATCTATTTACAAATAGTTGTTCGTGAATCATCGGGAATGGTCGAAAGTCAAACGAGTGTAAGAAATAGTTCAAAATTTTTGAGACTCAACTTAACAGACTTTGCTTATCGTGTCTAAATCATATAAAGTTTAAGTTTAAATTTGTTCGGAAATTTTCGGGTCGTCACATGGGTCCCGACGGTCATGCTCATTATGGGGTTGTTTTGATTAGACAATTGGTTCAACTTATGGGACTTGAGTTCCCGATGATGTAACTTATAACTTGTTGTGTTTTGAAACTTGTGATAACATTTGAACAAGTAGTATACTCAATCTTATGTTGTTGTGGTTAATACCAACGGTAAAAAAAAAGTGTGTCATATTTTTACAAGTTAACTGTTAAACCGGTTAGGGATCGTTTCACCAACCCGTCTTTAAACCGACATATTTTTTTTAAAACATTAATGACATTAGTACAACACCACATTGCATTTTACGAATCATAAAAAACCACCACATAATTTTAGTAACATGAAAACATTCTGTATAATGCTTCGAGTATTATTGTTTGGTACAATTTAAAAAGTAATAACGACCCATGAGTTTAATTGCCAAACAAAACACGAGCATGGTGTTTAGGGTTAAATTCCCCAAAAAAGTCATATCCAAAAATACCCTCCAATAGCCCACTAGATGGAGGTCTCTAATCCAAAAGTATACCCTTGCCTTTATCCACACCGGAACCTAAAAAGAGTAAATAACGAGATGGTAAGCAAAACGCTCGGTGAACGCAATAATTATACATCTACATATATAATCTACTTACTTGCAATCACTTACAAAATTACCGCATACATGCTAGCATTCTAATTAGCATACCATCACAAAGTATAAGGCTAACCCACCCATCATACTTCCCGGAGTGGTGTCTTAACACCGCGACTAGCCCACCCATCATACTTCCCGGAGTGGTGTCTTAACACCGCGACTATCCCACTCGTCACGTAAAATGTGGTGTCTTAACCCCGCGACTAACCCACATTTCACGCCACACAAATAAATACATCATATACATACACGTATAATTATTCCACTCACCTTAATGCTAAGGTGAAAACCAAAACCAATTACCGCAATCTTCAATGCAAAGCACCTATTACATTAATTACAAAGTTAACACATAATACAAGTTGGACTACTTACCAACTCACAATCCCAGTGCATTAATGACTCAAGGTGCAATTATGACCCATTGGCATTAATGACACTCATTCTAGGTTAAGACTACCTTAAATCACTAATGGCTAGTGATTAAAGTCTAACCACACCAACTAACATAAGTTTTAAGCAATAAACATCAAATCTTGCTAGTTGGGTCACAATACACCCATCTGACCCATTTCTAAGTCAATACTTACATTTGGGTCACCTATAAACCCTAATGACACCCATTTCACTAACACAAAGTGTGCTAGTGATTCAACAACCATTTAAGACTCACAAACCCCAATTAACAACACCAAACCCTAATTTATGAGTATTTTAGTCCAAGTACCCAAATCTTACCCAAAATCCCTAAATGAACATGGAGATGGGTCTTACACTCAACCCATAACTAAAACCCTATCCATAACTCAAATTAAGCATTAGAACTAGAAATTGGAACTTACCACAACGCCAAAACGTAGCTAGTAAGTAGATACAACAAGATTCAAGCTCCAAATGGCTAGAACTAGCTTCTTCTCCCTTGAATCAAGCTTTCTCTCACTAGAACTCTATCTCTCTAGTTGGGAGTGTTTGAAAGGATAAGGTTTTAGGTCGAAATGAGATCCAGATCTGATCTCAAACTTTAAATACGCCCACATGTGAAAAGACCAAAGTGCCCTTCTTATCTTTACAAAATAACCCAAAAACCCAGATTCTGGCACAGGAACATCGTTCCAGAATTAGGAACATTGTTCCTCCCCTACGTAAATCACGAACGTCGTTCCACAAAGGGGAACGCCGTTCCTCAAACAGCTCCAAAATGCTTTGTGTTTCTGTTACCCAGTCCTTCATTACTCACGTCGTTCTTGGACTTTGGAACGCCATTCCAGCATTTGGAACGTCGTTCTTCCCCTCAAGAATGTTAGACCTATGTGGGGGCACCTTTTAGGTGTGGGATGCTCGTTTAACCTCTGTATTAATCTCGTTCGTTCTTGACTGATTCTGATGTAAATTCTAAAAATGCATAAGTATGTGGTAGACTTTTAGTGGCAGTTTCTGATGCACACTTTTACTGACACTTTATGATACATAAAATTCAGGGTCTTACAACATCCTGGCAAAGTGATTCCAAACTAACACAGTGTATCATGTTATTGCCTTTTTAAATTCAAAAACAGTTTCATTAACCAAAAAAAAAAAAGTTTAGTTCAATTCATGTGATTTCATGATATAATCACATATGATTTCATGAAATAATCACATGTGATAGAATAGTATAATTACATATAAACGAGACCAAGGCACATTGACCTCAAAAAGTATGTGATTGGCTTATAAAGCAGAAGTAATTGTATGTATTAAAAGGAAAAGTTTAGAAAACTCACGAAGGGCTAAGCTTCATCGAAAATAATTCCATAGCCAAATTAAGTTTAGAGTATGTTAGAATGTCAGACATAGCAGTCAACTTGTTGATGAAAGGACCCGTCCTAATCCATCCGGACGAAGTCCATATCGATTATAAACAATTCACAACAGTTGATTACATCGCGAGGTACTTGACTCCTATATGATACATTTTACAAACATTGCATTCGTTTTTGAAAAGACAAACTTTCATTACATCGAAAGTTGACAGCAGGTATACCATTTCATAATATATTCAACTATAATTGACTTAATAATAATATTGATGAACTCAACGACTTGAATGCAACGTATTTTGAAATATACCATGAATGACTCCAAGTAATGTCTCTAATATGAGTTAATGCACAGCGGAAGATTTCTTTCGTACCTGAGAATAAACATGCTTTAAAGTGTCAACCAAAAGGTTGGTGAGTTCATTATTTTAACATAAATAATCATTTCATAATTTTAATAGACCACAAGATTTCATATTTCCATTTCTCATAAACATACGTCCCATGCATAGAGACAAAAATATCATTCATATGGATTGAACACCTGGTAACCGACATTCACAATATGCATATAAGAATATCCCCATCATTCCGGGATACTCCTTCGGACATGATATAAATTTCGAAGTACTAAAGCATCCGGTACTTTGGATGGGGCTTGTTGGGCCCGATAGATCTATCTTTAGAGTTCGCGTCAATTGGGATGTCTGTTCCCTAATTCTTAGATTACCAGACTTAATAAAAAGGGGCATATTCGATTTCGATAATTCAACCATATAATGTAGTTTCGATTACTTGTGTCTATTTCGTAAAACATTTATAAAAATTGCGCATTTATTCTCAGTCCCAAAAATATATACTGCAAAAGCATTTAAAAAAGGATTAATGAAACTCACAATACTGTATTTTGTAGTAAAAATACATATGACGACATTGAACAATGCAGGGTTGGCCTCGGATTCACGAACCTATATTATTTGTATATTCATTAATACATGTAATCGTAATCGAATGAATATGTATATAAATTTATTAGTGACATGATTTTTATATTATTAACTTATATATATTTCTTTATTAAAATAGAGGTATTCATTTTATATATATTTTAATCAAATAAAAAAATTTAATATATTTAAGTTATGTGTATTAAATATATTGTTATATAAAGATCATTTATTAATACTTGTAAATACACTAGATTAAGGATAATAATAATAATAACGATAGTAATAATAAAAATGTAATTTTTTATAATGATAACCTTAATAAAAATAACAACTTTGGTAAAATGTTGAATTTTAAGAAAATGATAATTTGTTAATTCTGATTATAGTGGTGAAAATAATAATAATAATAATAATAATAATAATAATAATAATAATAATAATAATAATAATAATAATAATAATAATAATAATAATAATATTAATAATAATATTAATAATTATATTAATATTAATAATTATATTTATATTTATACTAATAGTAATAAAATGATACTTTACTTTATTATTGTAATGATAATAATAACAATATTCTTATTTATAACTATGATCATAATAATAATAATGATAACTAATACTTGAATGACAAAATTTATAATAATAAATATATTAATATTATTAATAAAAATAATAGTGATTTTAATACTTACATCCATGTTATTAATAATAATAAATGTTTGAATTCTAATAATAACAATAATATCAATAACACTAATAATAATCCTAATAATATCAATAATAATAATAATAATAATAATAATAATAATAATAATAATAATAATAATAATAATAATAATAATAATAATAATAATAATAATAATAAAAATGAGACTATCTCAAGAATTAAGCTGTCTAAAAAGAATGTCACTGCCATGAATTGAACCCGCGACCTTACGCTAGCCCGACAACCCATCAAACCATCCCTCTGTGTCTTTATTTCTGATTTAATATACACTCTATATATATATAACCAGAAATGATTATGTTTCTATTTTTCTTCTTCTACAACACACTTAAACTGAATCGTTCCAAGAGCAAACCAATTTAATTACAAAAATCAAATGTTTAGATTCATTAATAGAATTATAATGAACCCATAATATTTGTATTAATCAGTAAAGGAAAAGAAAAAAAAAATACAAACTGAAACCTGCTGTTGCTTGTTCGTCCGCAAAAAAAAAATTAAATTGATTTTGAATTCTAAACGTTTTTAGCCTATACTTTCTTCATGAAATAGTTTTCAATTCATACATAGATACTTTAAAAACTATCAATTTAACTTATAACCTCAAAACCAATCCGAATTTCATGAGGAACAGGTAGTTTGACCTTTTTGAATTAAACGTTTGACTCGAAAATTAGAACTCGATTTGAGGAATTGGAATATGAATTTTTGCAGAGAGATTTGTTGAAAGATTCCTAACTAGACTGCAATTCCACATTTTTAAAAATCATTCAATTTCGAAGTTTTTGAAAAAAAATATGAAACAGAGTTTTTTTTACGGTTTAGTTATTTATTTCATCTTCTGTTCTCAGTCAATCTCAGATGCTTATGTATATAATGGATGATTTCGTTTTTTTTTAATTGTGATTGAGAGTGATATGTAACAAACTCAACAGAACAAAAATCGGTTACAGTGATTCTTACCAATCAGTCGTCTTTATAATTTATATAATTGAATTGTTACTAAAAAGAACAATTACATCCTGATAATGATAGATTACAACTTATAGTACGCGTAATTGATTATATCTGATTATATTTGTAGTTATATATATATTATCTTGCACTATATATATCAGTATTTATTTATATGTATATATATATATATATATATATATATATATATATATATATATATATATATATATATATATATTTGTTTTTTTTTATAAAACTAAAATTAAAATTTCTATTAAATAATAATTATACTGATTATTATTAATAATAACATAATAATAAATTTATTAATAGTTATCCTAATAATAACAACCTTAAGATAACAACTTAATAGTTATAATAATATTCTTAATGATATCAATATTAATAATTTGCTTTATTGATATATAATAATAATTGTAATAATAATACTATTAATAATTATCTTTATAATATAAATATTGATTTCTTAATATGTATCTTTATATATCTTTTTGTATCTATATATGTGTTTGTATATCTCTTATTTTTATATGCTGATATTCATAGGTTGTAATATTAATATATATAACTATAATAATAATACTCTTAATAAAAATAATACAAATTTATAATAATATAATAGTAATAATAGTATTACTAATGATAATAATATCAATTACCATATATAATACAATAATATGGTTTATATCAATAATACTAATTATACTAATATCATCAATAATAATAATAACATGTCAATTTGTATATACCAACTTATTCATACCCAATTTCATATATATATATATATATATATATATATATATATATATATATAAATATATATTAGTATTAAATTTAACATTAATAATAATAATAAAAATAATAATAGTGATATTAATATAACAAATCATATTTTTAATTTATAATTATATTTAACATATTAA
Source organism: Rutidosis leptorrhynchoides (assembly GCF_046630445.1). Lineage (NCBI taxonomy): Eukaryota > Viridiplantae > Streptophyta > Magnoliopsida > Asterales > Asteraceae > Rutidosis > Rutidosis leptorrhynchoides. Next base: position 201,767,442 of record NC_092342.1, on the reverse strand, counting down.
TAGTACCTTTATAGTTGTACCACGTATAACATATGTTGAATATTATTTATTCATTTTAATATAAATACATTATACAATTTGTGTTTGTATTTAAATATGATTGTCTTATATATTTATAAGTATTATATATGTATTTACTTGATATGTTATTTTCTTTTGTTAATATAATTTTTGACATATAATAGATATAACTTTTGTATATATTTATATATGCATTTATTTACAATCAATTGTTCGTGAATCGTCGGGAATGGTCAAAGGTTAAACGAATATATTAAAGCAGTTCAAAAACATTGAGACTCAACTTTACAGACTTTGCTTATCATGTCGAGATATTGTCAAGATTAAAGTTTAAATTTGGTCGGAAATTCCCGGGTCGTCACAGTACCTACCCGTTAAAGAAATTTCGTCCCGAAATTTGATTGCGATGGTCATGGTTTATAATAAGTATGTTCTCATGACGCATACGAGCTAGAAATTAGAGTTTTATCATTATCAAGTTATTTGGATAACACGATTTTTATTACCCGAAGCGTACGAGTGAAGCTGTCACAAAAGATTGAGATAGAGATTTAACTTTTGACGTAGTCACGATTGAATTCCGGATTTCAAGGAATTTCAAAGAAAATCTTGGAAATCTATAAGATCTTATTCTTCGGGATTTATGAAAATTAAGACCTCTATAATTAAATGCGATGATTTGTCCGATTACTACGTCTGATATTTCTATTATAAATGAACTTCTTCCGTTCCATTACTTCACCACTCCAATACTTTCTTTCTCGATCCATACTTTCAATGATTGTGAATATGCTTAATCCAACTCTGGTTCTCAACCTCATTCTGACTATCGCAACAATCCTTCTTCTATTCCAACTTTTACCAGGGGAAACTGTTAACTTCTACTTCTCTCTTGGGGTAATTGTGTTTATCATACTCCCGTGTCTTTATATTGCTATTCGTATTAATGTACACGGTTTGTGATTTCAGTGTTATTGTCGGGTTTTATATCTTCCCTTATGTTTCGGAGCTCTTTGCCTTTTTATTATCTTCTCGACCTCTAGTAAAGCGAGTAACGGTCCAGAATTCGTAAGTATGGAATTTCGAATAGACTTAATATTCCAAACAAGAGAGAACATAATCGCATGATTTGATTTGTCAAATTACCAGAATTACTGAGAATAGAACTATCAAGAATATACTTTCTTGATACGTTCGGAAGTTAAACAGAATGAAAGAGTTATGTAACATGGCACATGATGACGTTATGATCTGTGAATCATCACGTTCCATTAGAAACTCAGCATGACTTACTGTAATATAATCACGTTGGCCAAGTTTTCAATATAATGGAATACAGAAAACACGAAGAGGTAGATAATTTCGGACAAGAATATTTATGAAAATATCCTTAGAAATATTGAAGATATTTATGATGATATTTTGGAATTTCTAAGTTTGAGGTTTGATGAAGAAAAATTTTCCGCAAGATTTTAACATGACTTCAGAGCAAGATATTCTCTAAAGATTTCATCGGATCTAGAATTACCTGGATTCTTTGAATATAGGGTTTGGTCCTTGTATTTGTCCTTGGTCTCCTTCATGGTTAGCTCAAATTTTTATTTTTTTTTAGTACCAAATTTTCTATCGGGAGTTCCCAACACTCCATTCTTTATCATCAAACTCTTGGCCATTTAGGCTATCTACAATTTTGTTGTTTCCTCTACGTTTAATGCTACCATATCTGAATCATCGGTTATCAATCCGAGGTGGTTTCAAGAGAATTGTGTTTTTAGATGATTAAACGCTGATGGTAACATGGTGGAATATAAAAGGTTCCCCAGTAACAATAAAGAGCACGCATATATATCAAGGTGTTAATAAGGTTGTTTCGAACGAAAAATCGAAGTTGACTTGCTGGAGCTGTGACAAAATTTACTACTTTGAAAGAGATTGCAAGGTTATTTTCGGTAATAATAACGCTAAAGGAATTAGCACAGCTACACGTTAAACGTTTACTCAGTTTCCGAGTGTTTTCAGGTGCATAACTATATGCATCAATCTTTTCTTCCGTAGATGAAGTACGGTTGGTTCAACCTCTCGATTGAGGTATTTTTAAGAATCATGAAAGGTTTGAACGCAGATTGGAATCGTCAAGATACAAATGAGGTTTAAGATGAAATCAAGTGGCAAACTTGAAGAATTATTTAGTTTCATATGTTATAATCAATATTTTAATTCATTTTAATTGTCCAATGTCATTAGTCCACGGTCGATAATTCATAGTTAACAGTCCAGTAATTCATATATAGTTTAATATATTATATTCGAATTAAATAATACGTGTCGTGATCCGTATACGTCTCAGACTCGATCACAACTCAAAGTATATATATTATTATATAATCAACCTCAACCCTGTATAGAGAACTCGATCATTATTGCATATAGAGTGTCTATGGTTATTCCAAATAATATATATATATATATATATATATATATATATATATATATATATATATATATATATATATATATATATATATATATATATATATATATATATATATATATATGCGTCGATATGATATGTCAAAACCTTGTATGCGTGTCCCGATATTTAAAGTGCGTAAAATAAATACAGAAATTAAATGACGATAAATAAAATTGCGAGAATATAAATTGCGATAAATAAACTGCGATAAATAAATTACGATAATTAAAAGGTAATACGGAATTACAGTTAGCTAGGAGCAGTTAGCTAGGATCTTGTTAGCGTTTTTTCTTAACAAAATTTCATATTGTTAATTAGTCTGTTTCTAATCAATTTTTATTGTGTCCATTATTTCTTCATTATGCCACTTGTTGGATTCTGATAGGTCAAAATCCAAATATGAAATTGAATGAAAATGGTTATTCTGCGGTGAACGGATTCGTATATCAGTGGATGTAAGTAGGATTGTAAATGAATGTTGAATCAGATTTGAAGAACGTACAATGTAACTTATTAATGTAAAATCTAAATATTCCATGGGTATTACCAACCCGTTAAAATATTTTCACCATTAACAGTTTATACAAAAGAATTTTTAATTACAATCTTTATGAAAACATATATACATATATATTTTCTTCAGATGTAATCATGGATTTAATGAGTTAACATAATATTAAACTCATTTAGTTTTCGGTTGGAACTAGAATAAATAATCTCTAAAACCTTAGAGATTACATATTCGCCATGTCGAATGAAGATAAATGAGGTAGAACGATACGTAGAACAAAGATCATACTCGAAGTACAGAATGAGATGTTGAGGCGTGGATTGTTGATGGTACTGGTGCTGTTACTGATGGTACTGTTGGTACCGGTGATGTTGCTGAAGCTGGTAAATTTTGCACCATATTCTCCAAATTTATTACTCGAGCGCGAAGTTCGTTGACTTCTTCTATTATTCCAGGATGATTGTCGGTCGGAACGAGAGAATGAATAAGGTTTAGAATTTTATATAGAATATAATCGTGACTAGATATCCTGGAAATAAGGGTGAAAATGGTGTTTCGGACTGATTCGCTGGTAAGTGTTTCAGGTTCTTCACCAAGAGGGGAATGTGCGGAATGGAAGGGATCACCTTCTTCGCGTTTCCATTGATTAAGTCGACTACGAATCCATCCTCAATTCATCCAGAATTGATGATGGCTGAGGTTACACTGCTTTCGGAGTTCAAGTGGAAATCTATATCGGAATAGCTGTCGGAATCCGAGGAATTTGAACTGGTTGAGGGATCCATCTCGTACGATCAGATGAAAGATTTTCGATATGAAAAAGATTATAAGATGTAGATTAGTACCCTGCAATACATAGTTTACATATGCATATATAATACTAAAATCCCATAAGTTACGGAGGAATCTACGGAATATGTCAGGCAAGGTTTACAGTAACAGAAACGCTAAGATATGATTTAACAGGTACGATAAGATATGAATTTTGTCTATACACTATTCATGCAATCATTGCAGTATGATGTGTCTAGACTAAGAATGATAAGCAAGTGATTTCCGACTAGAAATGATAAGCAAAACTTTTGACATGCAGACACGGTCGAAGTCCAGACTCTCTAATGCATCTAAAAAACTATCAGTTAGACACACTAATACAAGACCTGGTTCGCTAAGACCACCGCTCTGATACCAACTGAAAGGACCCGTCCTAATCCATCCGGACGAAGTCCATATCGATTATAAACGATTCACAACAGTTGATTACATCGCGAGGTACTTGACTCCTATATGATACATTTTACAAATATTGCATTCGTTTTTGAAAAGACAAACTTTCATTACATCGAAAGTTGACAGCAGGTATACCATTTCATAATATATCCAACTATAATTGACTTAATAATAATATTGATGAACTCAACGACTTGAATGCAACGTCTTTTGAAATATGCCATGAATGACTCCAAGTAATGTCTCTAATATGAGTTAATGCACAGCGGAAAATTTCTTTCGTACCTGAGAATAAACATGCTTTAAAGTGTCAACCAAAAGGTTGGTGAGTTCATTAGTTTAACATAAATAATCATTTCATAATTTTAATAGACCACAAGATTTCATATTTCCATTTCTCATAAACATACATCCCATGCATAGTGACAAAAATATCATTAATATGGATTGAACACCTGGTAACCGACATTCACAATATGCATATAAGAATATCCCCATCATTTCGGGATCCTCCTTCGGACATGATATAAATTTTGAAGTACTAAAGCATCCGGTACTTTGGATGGGGCTTGTTGGGCCCGATAGATCTATCTTTAGAATTCGCGTCAATTAGGGTGTCTGTTCCCTAATTCTTAGATTACCAGACTTAATAAAAAGGGGCATATTTGTCATAACCCGACCTTAACCATAAGGACGAATACAATAACATATGATTTCATCGCGAGGTATTGACCTCCATATGCGACATTTTTCAAAAACTGCATTTGTTTTTACAATACAAACCATAGCTTTTATTACAAATACAAGGTTTAAACAACTTAATAAGGATTATCGTTTAGCGATAATCTTAGACTTACAAACTTTACATGTGATAATAACAATACGACCTCCAACATATTTTACATTACAAATCCTCCGATATGCAGTTTTATTTTTGACACAAATATGCATACTCAAGATCTTGCTTAAATTCAACATGTTGCAGCGAAAGCTTTTAGTTATCACCTGAGAATAAACATGCTTAAAACGTCAACATAAAGTTGGTGAGATATAGGTTTAATGCCGGCAGCAATATATATATATATAGACCACAAGATTTCATATATAAACATTTTAATAAAAAATATTCTAAGTGGTTGAGCACTTGGTAACCATACTTAACATTTAATCACATCGCATATTCCCTTTATTATGAAATCTTACTACACCGTACCAAGTGTAGTCATGAAACGAAGTACTGTGCAACCGTTGAATACTGGTCGTCCAGTCCGGTTGGGGTTGTCAGGCCCGATAGATCTATCAACAGGATTCGCGTTTACAATACCGCTGTAAATAGTAGTTACCAAGCTACAGGGAAGTATGCCAGTGGTACAACTCAACGTAGAATATATTTTTCAGTTACTTGTGTCCATATCGTAAAACATAAAATACATGTATTCTCATCCCGAAATATTTAGAGTTTAAAAGTGGGACTATATACTCACTTTTGCCTTGAAGATATATATATTTTGACTTGGTCTCCGGTTGATATCACGAACATATCCATATATAATATATCAATATATTTTCATTTTAAACAATCGTCAGGTATATATACTTATAATACTTTTAATGTCTTCTTAGTCCGTAGTTAGCAATTCAATTTTAATGGTTCATATTTAGGTGTTCAATAAATAAATAAAACTCCCATCGAAATAAATAAAACCCCCATTGTATTTGTATTGATCGGGATTAATCTTGACCCATGGTACCTATATTGTCAAGAAGACGTATTGCGTACAATCATGGGATCTTATGATTAATCTTCTCGTATAGTTTATGGGTGATCCTGAAATATATAAAATTAAATTATGAGTACATATATATAAAATATCATGTTATTTTAGAAAGATGTGATTTATTTAATTTTTCTCCAATTATTTTCGTGGCTAAACTAGTTTTGGATATCCGATCTTGTTTTAGTCATAGTTTCTTCGTTACAACTCCGTTTTCGTTGGTTCAACTTGCCACTTCCTTGGATCGAGTCCTTCTTTAAGAATATGAACTGTAAATACCTTAGTTTGTATTCGAAATCACAGATCATAGGTCAAACTTTGGTGAAACTTATGAAGTTGATCATTTTCCATCATGTAAACAACCTTAAATGATTATTTTTCTAAAAATACTTATACTTTGAGTTAAATCATGAAATTTTTATGTGTTAATATATTCATAGTAAATATCAATTTTCCAGAAAATAAGCCTCCAATTCAAAGTTCAAGATGGTTTTTAATTATCCAACCCAAAACAGCCCCCGGTTGTACTCCGACGTCGTAAATTCAGTTTTTAAGGTGTTCTTTGAAAAACCAAGTTATACCTTGTTAAATTAGCATATATTTATGATATATTACAGGTCTTGAAGTATTTTAAAAGTTAATTTAGAAGGATCTATTTAGTTTGCAAACAAGTTTGAAATCATTCAAACTATGTTCTTGTTGTTAAAATTGTATACCATAAAATAAGATAACTATATATATATGAATCGAATAAGGTTATGAACAAAGTTACTACCTCAAGTTACTTGGACAAGATTTCTGTAAAAGAGGAGTAAAAACCTAGAACCAAAAGAGTGGTGGAGTTGGATGAAAGATTGGAAATAAACTTGTGTTCTTGGAAGGATTCTTGAAGTGTTTTTGTAAGGGTTTTCTTATGGTGATTAAGTGATGTTTTTGAAGCTAGATCTTCATGGTTGTGGGCTGAGATGGTTAAGGTGTTTAGGTTTCATAAGTGTGTGTGTATTTAGCTAGAGATTTGAGGTAAAAATGAATCAAAATGATGATCCCCCCTAGCTCTTAAAAACGTGAATCAAGGGGAACCAAGACAAGATTTTAGGTTGTTATTTTGTGTAATTAGTCATACTATCTTACAAAAGTAATTACCTCTACCTTAGGGCAGTAACAAGGGCTAGTTAGGTGGTGATTTGATGTGTATATACCAATAGTAAATACGTATAGAAGTTAGGAATGATACGAGTACATATACTCTAGATATACGTATAGAAATCTTGTGAAAACGGAACGAGGATTCAAATATAGTTATCTTTTGTGAATATACTTATATTGTTTTATGTATTTAAGTCCTTAAAAAGTGATTAAATACATTACATATACGATATATGTATAAACATTATAGGTTATAAGTATTTATATCAAAAAACGTTACTTAAAGTTATCGTTTTGAAAACTTAAGTTAGTAGTTTCAAAATATACTTATAACTTATTGTTATTAATACAAAATGAGATATTAAAACATCCTTAGATCATTTTAAATATGTATATATACATATATATACACAAACGTATAATTATCATATGTTATATAGTTCGTGATATCATCGGTCAAACTAGACGGTCAAACGTTGTGTAAATCTCTTTTCAAAAACATAAGTCTCAACAATTTGGGTTGCTTATCATGTTGGTAAGGTTTAATTTATGTAAATATTAATCTTATAAGTATAGATCGATCGAAAAAGTCCGGGTCATTACAGTACCTACCCGTTAAATAAATTTTGTCCCGAAATTTTAAAATCGTACCTATTTTGCGTCATCGGGAAACAAATGCGGGTATTTTTGTTTCATTTGATCCTCTCGCTCCCAAGTAAACTCGGGACCTCTTCGTGCATTCCAACGAACTTTAACGATCGGTATGTTGCTCTGCTTGAGCCGTTTAACTTCACGGTCCATGATCTAGATTGGTTCTTCTATGAATTGTAGTTTCTCGTCAACTTGAATTTCTTCAAGAGGAATGGTGAGGTCTTCCTTTGCAAGACACTTTTTAAGGTTCAAGACGTGAAATGTATTATGTACTCCGGCGAGTTGTTGCGGTAACTCGAGTCGATAAGCTACCGGTCCGATGCGTTCGATAATTTTGAACGGGCCTACATACCTTGAGTTTAGTTTACCCCTTTTTCCAAAACGTATTACACCTTTCCAAGGTGACACCTTTAACATAACCATGTCACCGATCTGAAACTCTAATGGTTTCCTTCGGACATCGGCGTAGCTCTTTTGGCGACTACGGGCTGTTTTCAATTTCTCCTTGATTTGCACTATCTTCTCAGTAGTTTCATGGATGATCTCGGGTCCAGTTAATTGTGGATCTCCTACTTCGTTCCAACAGATAGGGGATCTACACTTCCTTCCATACAGTGCTTCGAATGGTACAGCTTTAATGCTCGCATGATAACTATTATTATACGAGAATTCTGCTAATGGTAGATATTTATCCCATCCGTTTCCAAAATCGATCACACATGCCCTAAGCATGTCTTCAAGAGTCTGAATTGTTCTTTCACTCTGCCCGTCAGTTTGTGGATGATATGCGGTACTCATATCCAAACGAGTTCCTAGGGCCTCCTGTAGTGATTGCCAAAACTTTGATGTAAATCTACTATCACGATCGGATATAATGGAAATAGGTATTCCATGCCTTGAAACAATTTCCTTTATGTATAATCGTAATAGTTTCTCCATTCTATCCGTTTCCTTTATAGGCAAGAAATGTGCAGATTTGGTGAGACGATCAACTATTACCCAAATGGTGTCATAACCCCAGGCAGTCTTAGGTAATTTTGTGATGAAATCCATGGTAATACCATCCCATTTCCATTCTGGGATTTCTGGTTGTTGAAGTAATCCTGACGGCTTCTGGTGTTCTGCTTTGACTTTGGAACAAGTTAAACATTCCCCAACATATGTTGCAACGTCTGTCTTCAAATTAGGCCACCAATAATGCGTCTTAAGATCTTGATACATCTTTCCAACTCCAGGATGTATCGAGTATCTTGTCTTATGTGCCTCATTCAATATTAACTTCCTTAATCCACCCAACTTTGGTACCCAAATACGGTTTGCAAAATATCGAATTCCATCTTCCCGCATAATGAGTTGTTTCCCATACTTCTTCATTATTTCATTTCCTATGTTTTCTTTAGTAAGAGCTTCTCGTTGAGCCTCTTTGATTTGTGAGTTGAGATTCATGCGAATTTTTATGTTCATTGCTCGTACTCGAATTGGTTCTCGTTCCTTTCTGCTTAAAGCGTCGGCCACTACATTCGCTTTCCCGGGATGATAGCGAATCTCACAATCGTAGTCATTTATCAGCTCGACCCACCTACGTTGCCTCATGTTCAGCTGTTTCTGATCGAAAATATGTTGAAGACTTTTATGATCAGTAAACACAGTGCATCTAACCCCATATAAGTAGTGTCTCCATATCTTCAACGCAAACACGACTGCTCCCAGTTCTAGATCATGCGTCGTATAATTCCGCTCGTGAATCTTCAATTGTCGGGATGCGTATGCAATAACTTTATTTCATTGCATAAGAACACAACCAAAACCTTGTCGCGAAGCATCACAATATATTTCAAAATCATCGTTCCCTTCAGGTAACGATAAAATAGGCGCCGTAGTTAACTTCTTCTTCAGTAATTGAAATGCGTTCTCCTGCTCCGAGGTCCATTCGTATTTCTTCCCTTTTTGCGTTAATGCTGTCAACGGCTTAGCTATTTGGGAAAAATCTTGAATAAACCTTCTATAATAACCGGCTAAACCCAAAAATTGGCGTATCTGCATTGGTGTTTTAGGAGTCTCCCATTTTTCAATGGCCTCAATTTTAGCTGGATCAACCTGAATTCCTTTGCTACTAACAACGTGACCAAGAAATTGCACTTCTTTCAACCAGAAAGCACACTTAGAAAATTTAGCGTATAGCTATTCTTTTCTCAACAACTCTAATATTAACCTTAAATGCTGCTCATGCTCTTGCTCACTCTTGGAATAGATAAGAATGTCATCAATGAAAACAATAACAAACTTATCTAAATATGGACTACAAACTCGATTCATGCATGAATACAGCTGGCGCATTCGTCAATCCAAACGGCATGACCAAAAATTCGTAATGACCGTAACGTGTCCGAAAAGCAGTTTTCGGTATATCTTCTTCTTTGACGCGTAATTGATGATAGCCCGATCTTAGGTCAATTTTCGAGTACACACATGATCCTTGGAGTTGATCAAATAAGTCGTCAATTCTCAGTAGTGGATACCGATTTTTGATAGTTAACTTATTTAATTCACGATAATCTATACACATCCTAAAAGATCCATCTTTCTTTTTAACAAATAGAATCAGAGCTCCCCACGGTGAAGTACTTGGTCGTATGAATCCACGATCCAGTAATTCTTTTAACTGACTCTGAAGTTCTTTTAACTCGGACGGTGCAAGTCTATATGGAGCACGGGCAACTGGTGCAGCTCCTGGTACTAAATCTATTTGAAATTCTACAGATCTAAATGGAGGTAATCCCGGCAACTCTTCCGGAAAAACTTCAGGAAAATCTCTTGCCACAGGCACGTCGTTGATGCACTTCTCTTTTTCTTTCTTTTCGACTTTATTAACATGTGCTAGAATAGCATAACATCCCTTTTCTAAACACTTCTTGGCTTTCAAACAGCTAATGAGTTTTAGCTTTGAGTTACCCTTCTCTCCATAAATCATCACCGGCATTTTATCCTTACAAGGAATGCGAATTGCCTTTTTGGCACACACAACTTCAGCTCCTACTTTGGACATCCAGTCCATGCCGACTATTACATCAAAACTTCCTAATTCTACGGGTATCAAGTCAATTTTAAACGTTTCTCCGGCTAAATTTATTTTACAATCACGACAAATTTTATCGGCTTTAATTAGTTTACCATTAGCTAACTCAATCATGTACTTAGCATCTAGAGGTAATGATGAACCATTCAATTTAGTGTAAAAATTTCTACACACGTAACTTCTATCAGCACCAGTATCAAATATAATAGATGCTGATAAGTTATTAATGGTAAACGTACCCGTAACAAGCTCCGGGTCTTCACATGCCTCTCTAGCATTAATAATAAATGCTCTCCCACGTGCAGGTCCGATATTCTTCTCAGGATTCGGGCACTGGCTCTTATAGTGACCTTGTTTTCCACACCCATAACAAGTAATGGTAGCCAAAGCAGTTCTATTTGCATTGGTGGCAGGAGTCTTGGTACCATTTGTATTTGTAACGAGAGCCCTACAATCTTCAGCAAGATGACCCTTTCGATTACATTTGTTGCATACCACATTACAGTAGCCAGAGTGATGTTTGTGGCATCGGTTACATAAAGGATTTTGTCCTTTGTAACCAAAGCTTAAACCACTACCCGCACCTTGCGTGATTTCTTATTTCTTAAAATATTGTTGTTGGTTACCTCGATCATAATTTCCATTCCACTTTCTTTTGTTATCTGATACCTTCACATCAGTATTGGATACTTTCTTATCCATGATGACCTGATCCATTAGCTCGTTTGCCATGGTTATAGCTTCATGAATTGTCTTAGGTTTCGATGCTGTAACATTTGCCTTGACCTTTTTGGGCAAACCATCTTTGTACATTTCAATCTTCCGTTCTTCGGTTGGAACCAATTCAGGACATAGCAAAACTAATTCCATGAATCGCTGATTGTAGTTGGTGATTTCAGTACCAACAACCTTCAGGCTTCGTAATTCATCTTCCAACTTCCTAACCTCGTTCCTTGGACAATACTCGTTGATTAACATTATTTTGAATTCTTCCCATGGAGTATCATAAGCTACATCTCCTCCTACAGCCTTCACATAATTTTTCCACCACGTGATTGCACTATCTTGTAAAGTGCACGATGCATACTTGGTCATGTCCTTTTCAACACAACCACTGATTTTAAACACAGTCTCCATCTTTTCTATCCACCGGGTTAAACCGATCGGTCCTTCTGTTCCACTGAATGATGAGGGCTTGCAAGCTTGAAAAGTTTTGTAGGTGCATCCTACATGAGGATTTGGGTTAACTGCAGCAGCTCTTGCAGCCTCGACCCATAACATTCTGTCGTTCACTCGCTGGTTGATGAATTCCTCGACTTCTTGTTCCGTCATTCGATTCAATCGCGCCATATTCTTCTATAAGAATGAAAAGAAAATAATTATTCACATGGAATATTATAGATGTAGTGTATATTTACAGTACATTATAGCTTATTAATAATATGAACCAGGTATTATTATAAAAGCCTTTTCTTCTTATTAGCGTTTTATAATTATATCTAGGGTAGTACCTACCCGTTAATGTCCATACTTAATAGCTTAGTACAGAACCAATTACTACCATCTAAATAATACTTAACCATGGAAAATTATTGCATTTCATACTTCACTATTTTACATATGCTTATCTTACATCGAACATTAAGCAAACCACACTAATAATATTATACAAAACATTATATGATCCCATGGTTTAATACGGCAGCGCATCGTTTGGTCTATTTTCTAGGACGTTTAGGTTCAAAGAATCGCTTAACGCTTATCCTGGCTGTCTGCCTATATTTTGGCTGTGGGGCTAAAGAACTGGATGCCGGGATAGAACGAATAGGAATAGCGGGAATAGGGGTGGTAGTGTCTAGTGGAGTTGGTGCCACATCATCCTCACTAAACTCGGGATTTGAATTTTCTAATTCATTAGCCTTTCGTTTCTTTCCTAGTTCGAACTTGTCTTTTGTAATTTCCTGTATTTCTTCCTCGGGTTCACTTTCCTCCTCGGGTTCACTTTCCTCCTCGGGTTCACTTTCCTCCTCGGGTTCACTTTCCGGGTTCTCTATAGTCGGTTCATCCGGAATTTGTGAGTCTTCCCCAAAGATATTATTTTCGTCATCGGATAGGTTAATGACTGGAACACCATCTGAAGATTCTGGTTCGGAGTCGCTGAATGTGATAACAAGTTTTGAGCCCGACATCTATCACACAACAACTAACCCATTAGTACTACATAATATTTACATATAAATTTTAACCAACAATGATAAGCAATGGTTTTTAAATCAGGCCCGGTCAAAGTCCAGACTTACTAATGTATCCTAACGACTTATCAGTTAGACACACTATTGCAAACCTGGTTCGCTAAGACCACCGCTCTGATACCACATGTCATAACCCGACCTTAACCATAAGGACGAATACAATAACATATGATTTCATCGCGAGGTATTGACCTCCATATGCGACATTTTTCAAAAACTGCATTTGTTTTTACAATACAAACCATAGCTTTTATTACAAATACAAGGTTTAAACAACTTAATAAGGATTATCGTTTAGCGATAATCTTAGACTTACAAACTTTACATGTGATAATAACAATACGACCTCCAACATATTTTACATTACAAATCCTCCGATATGCAGTTTTATTTTTGACACAAATATGCATACTCAAGATCTTGCTTAAATTCAACATGTTGCAGCGGAAGCTTTTAGTTATCACCTGAGAATAAACATGCTTAAAACGTCAACATAAAGTTGGTGAGATATAGGTTTAATGCCGGCAGCAATATATATATATATAGACCACAAGATTTCATATATAAACATTTTAATAAAAAAATATTCTAAGTGGTTGAGCACTTGGTAACCATACTTAACATTTAATCACGTCGCATATTCCCTTTATTATGAAATCTTACTACACCGTACCAAGTGTAGTCACGAAACGAAGTACTGTGCAATCGTTGAATACTGGTCATCCAGTCCGGTTGGGGTTGTCAGGCCCGATAGATCTATCAACAGGATTCGCGTTTACAATACTGCTGTAAATAGTAGTTACCAAGCTACAGGGAAGTATGCCAGTGGTACAACTCAACGTAGAATATATTTTTCAGTTACTTGTGTCCATATCGTAAAACATAAAATACATGTATTCTCATCCCGAAATATTTAGAGTTTAAAAGTGGAACTATATACTCACTTTTGCCTTGAAGATATATATATTTTGACTTGGTCTCCGGTTGATATCACGAACCTATCCATATATAATATATCAATATATTTTCATTTTAAACAATCGTCACGTATATATACTTATAATACTTTTAATGTCTTCTTAGTCCGTAGTTAGCAATTCAATTTTAATGGTTCATATTTAGGTGTTCAATAAATAAATAAAACCCCCATCGAAATAAATAAAATCCCCATCGAAATAAATAAAACCCCCATCGTATTTGTATTGGTCGGGATTAATCTTGACCCATGGTACCTATATTGTCAAGAAGACGTATTGCGTACAATCATGGGATCTTATGATTAATCTTCTCGTATAGTTTATGGGTGATCCTGAAATATATAAAATTAAATTATGAGTACATATATATAAAATATCATGTTATTTTAGAAAGATGTGATTTATTTAATTTTTCTCCAATTATTTTCGTGGCTAAACTAGTTTTGGATATCCGATCTTGTTTTAGTCATAGTTTCTTCGTTACAACTCCGTTTTCGTTGGTTCAACTTGCCACTTCCTTGGATCGAGTCCTTCTTTAAGAATATGAACTGTAAATACCTTAGTTTGTATTCGAAATCACAGGTCATAGGTCAAACTTTGGTGAAACTTATGAAGTTGATCATTTTCCATCATGTAAACAACCTTAAATGATTATTTTTCTAAAAATACTTATACTTTGAGTTAAATCATGAAATTTTTATGTGTTAACATATTCATAGTAAATATCAATTTTCCAGAAAATAAGCCTCCAATTCAAAGTTCAAGATGGTTTTTAATTATCCAACCCAAAACAGCCCCCGGTTGTACTCCGACGTCGTAAATTCAGTTTTTAAGGTGTTCTTTGAAAAACCAAGTTATACCTTGTTAAATTAGCATATATTTATGATATATTACAGGTCTTGAAGTATTTTAAAAGTTAAGTTAGAAGGATCTATTTAGTTTGCAAACAAGTTTGAAATCATTCAAACTATGTTCTTGTTGTTAAAATTGTATACCATAAAATAAGATAACTATATATATATGAATCGAATAAGGTTATGAACAAAGTTACTACCTCAAGTTACTTGGACAAGATTGCTGTAAAAGAGGAGTAAAAACCTAGAACCAAAAGAGTGGTGGAGTTGGATGAAAGATTGGAAATAAACTTGTGTTCTTGGAAGGATTCTTGAAGTGTTTTTGTAAGGGTTTTCTTATGGTGATTAAGTGATGTTTTTGAAGCTAGATCTTCATGGTTGTGGGCTGAGATGGTTAAGGTGTTTAGGGTTCATAAGTGTGTGTGTATTTAGCTAGAGATTTGAGGTAAAAATGAATCAAAATGATGATCCCCCCTAGCTCTTAAAAACGTGAATCAAGGGGAACCAAGACAAGATTTTAGGTTGTTATTTTGTGTAATTAGTCATACTATCTTACAAAAGTAATTACCTCTACCTTAGGGCAGTAACAAGGGCTAGTTAGGTGGTGATTTGATGTGTATATACCAATAGTAAATACGTATAGAAGTTAGGTATGATACGAGTACATATACTCTAGATATACGTATAGAAATCTTGTGAAAACGGAACGAGGATTCAAATATAGTTATCTTTTGTGAATATACTTATATTGTTTTATGTATTTAAGTCCTTAAAAAGTGATTAAATACATTACATATACGATATATGTATAAACATTATAGGTTATAAGTATTTATATCAAAAAACGTTACTTAAAGTTATCGTTTTGAAAACTTAAGTTAGTAGTTTCAAAATATACTTATAACTTATTGTTATTAATACAAAATGAGATATTAAAACATCCTTAGATCATGTTAAATATGTATATATACATATATATACACAAACTTATAATTATCATATGTTATATAGTTCGTGA
Organism: Rutidosis leptorrhynchoides; assembly: GCF_046630445.1. Taxonomy (NCBI): domain Eukaryota; kingdom Viridiplantae; phylum Streptophyta; class Magnoliopsida; order Asterales; family Asteraceae; genus Rutidosis; species Rutidosis leptorrhynchoides. The sequence goes on along the minus strand of NC_092342.1, from coordinate 201,751,458 downwards.
TATCATCGGTCAAACTAGACGGTCAAACGTTGTGTAAATCTCTTTTCAAAAACATAAGTCTCAACAATTTGGGTTGCTTATCATGTTGGTAAGGTTTAATTTATGTAAATATTAATCTTATAAGTATAGATCGATCGAAAAAGTCCGGGTCATTACAATATTCGATTTCGATAATTCAACCATATAATGTAGTTTCGATTACTTGTGTCTATTTCGTAAAACATTTATAAAAATTGCGAATGTATTCTCAGTCCCAAAAATATATACTGCAAAAGCATTTAAAAAGGGATTAATGAAACTCACAATACTGTATTTTGTAGTAAAAATACATATGACGACATTGAACAATGCAGGGTTGGCCTCGGATTCACGAACCTATATTATTTGTATATTCATTAATACATGTAATCGTAATCGAATGAATATGTATATAAATTTATTAGTGATATGATTTTTATATTATTAACTTATATATATTTCTTTATTAAAATAGAGGTATTCATTTTATATATATTTTAATCAAATAAAAAAATTTAATATATTTAAGTTATGTGTATTAAATATATTGTTATATAAAGATCATTTATTAATACTTGTAAATACACTAGATTAAGGATAATAATAATAATAACGATAGTAATAATAAAAATGTAATTTTTTATAATGATAACCTTAATAAAAATAACAACTTTGGTAAAATGTTGAATTTTAAGAAAATGATAATTTGTTAATTCTGATTATAGTGGTGAAAATAATAATAATAATAATAATAATAATAATAATAATAATAATAATAATAATAATAATAATAATATTAATAATTATATTTATATTTATACTAATAGTATTAAAATGATACTTTACTTTATTATTGTAATGATAATAATAACAATATTCTTATTTATAACTATGATCATAATAATAATAATGATAACTAATACTTGAATGACAAAATTTATAATAATAAATATATTAATATTGTTAATAAAAATAATAGTGGTTTTAATACTTACATCCATGTTATTAATAATAATAAATGTTCGAATTCTAATAATAACAATAATGTCAATAACACTAATAATAATCATAGTAATATCAATAATAATAATAATAATAATAATAATAATAATAATAATAATAATAATAATAATAATAATAATAATAATAATAATAATAATAATAATAATAATAATAATAATAATAATAATAATAATAATAATAATAATAATAATAAAAATGAGACTACCTCAAGAATTAAGCTGTCTAAAAAGAATGTCACTGCCATGAATTGAACCCGTGACCTTACACTAGCCCGACAACCCATCAAACCATCCCTCTGTGTCTTTATTTCTGATTTAATATACACTCTAAATATATATAACCCGAAATGATTATGTTTCTATTTTTCTTCTTCTACAACACACTTAAACTGAATCGTTCCAAGATCAAACCAATTTAATTACAAAAATCAAATGTTTAGATTCATTAATAGAATTATAATGAACCCATAATATTTGTATTAATCAGTAAAGGAAAAGAAGAAAAATACAAACTGAAACCTGCTGTTTCTTGTTCGTCCGTAAAAAAAAATTAAATTGATTTTGAATTCTAAACGTTTTTAGCCTGTGCTTTCTTCATGAAATAGTTTTCAATTCATACATAGATACTTTTAAAACTGTCAATTTAACTTATAACCTCAAAACCAATCCGAATTTCATGAAGAACAGGTAGTTTGACCTTTTTGAATTAAACGTTTGACTCAAAAATTAGAACTCGATTTGAGGAATTGGAATATGAATTTTTGCAGAGAGATTTGTTGAAAGATTCCTAACTAAACTGCAATTCCACATTTTTTGAAAATCATTCAATTTCGAAGTTTTTGAAAAAAAATATGAAACAGAGTTTTTATTACGGTTTAATTATTTATTTCATCTTCTGTTCTCAATCAATCTCAGATGCTTATGTATATAATGGATGATTTCGTTTTTTTTATTGTGATTGAGAGTGATATGTAACAAACTCGACAGAACAAAAATCGGTTACAGTGATTCGTACCAATCAGTCGTCTTTATAATTTATATAATTGAATTGTTAATAAAAAGAACAATTACATCCTGATAATGATAGATTACAACTTATAGTACGCGTAATTGATTATATCTGATTATATTTGTAGTTATATATATATTATCTTGCACTATATATATCAGTATTTATTTATATGTATATATATATATATATATATTTGTTTTTTTTATAAAACTAAAATTTAAAATTTCTATTAAATAATAATTATACTGATTATTATTAATAATAACATAATAATAAATTTATTAATAGTTATCCTAATAATAACAATCTTAAGATAACAACTTAATAGTTATAATAATATTCTTAATGATATCAATATTAATAATTTGCTTTATTGATATATAATAATAATTGTAATAATAATACTATTAATAATTATCTTTATAATATAAATACTGATTTCTTAATATGTATCTTTATATATCTTTTTGTATCTATATCTGTGTTTATATATCTCTTATTTTTATATGCGGACATTCATAGGTTGTAATATTAATATATATAACTATAATAATAATACTCTTAATAAAAATAATACAAATTTATAATAATATAATAGTAATAACAGTATTACTAATGATAATAATATCAATTACCATATATAATACAATAATATGGTTTATATCAATAATACTAATTATACTAATATCATCAATAATAATAATAACATGTCAATTTGTATATACCAACTTATTCATACCCAATTTCATATATATATATATATATATATATATATATATATATATATATATATATATATATATATATATATATATATATATATATATATATATATATCTTGTATTAGAAATAATAATATTAATGATACAAATATTAGTATTAATATTAACATTAATAATAATAATAAAAATAATAATAGTGATATTAATATAACAAATAATATTTTTAATGTATAATTATATTTAACATATTAATAGTACCTATTATAGTTGTACCACGTATAACATATGTTGAATATTATTTATTCATTTTAATATAAATACATTATACAATTTGTGTTTGTATTTAAATATGATTGTCTTATATATTTATAAGTATTATATATGTATTTACTTGATATGTTATTTTCTTTTGTTAATATAATTTTCGACATATAATAGATATAACTTTTGTATATATTTATATATGCATTTATTTACAATCAATTGTTCGTGAATCGTCGGGAATGGTCAAAGGTTAAACGAATATATTAAAGCAGTTCAAAAACATTGAGACTCAACTTTACAGACTTTGCTTATCATGTCGAGATAATGTCAAGATTAAAGTTTAAATTTGGTCAAAAATTCCCGGGTCGTCACAGTTGATATACGCAAATCTAAGAACGGGTGTCACATCTTTTTGTATAGATTTTTTACAAAATTTCTTTAGCTTTACAGCCTTTTGATTCTGTAACGTGTTTCCAACTTTAAGGATGCTTGCCAATCTGCCCTTCTCTAACAATTTCAAAGCATCATCATACTCCTTGTTCTCATAATTATCCTCCTAAGATCAGAGATGAAAAGTTAGAGAGGTTAAACTCATCGTTGTTGGAGTATTATGAACAGGTAACCCTGGAAGGCTTGTTGGTACATTAAGTTAAGATATAATTTGACAAATATCAATGACCTCATTAGCATTGGTGTCAAACCATTGTGTCAAGGAAGTGTACTCTTCTTCATTTTGGTTCTTGTCAACATCTTTGTCAGCAACCTTTCCACCTACAACTTATGTCACAACTGGATCAATAGATAGTCGGAACCAAGATTAATTTCTTGCTCATCATTCCCATCATCACCACCCTTAAATTCACCATCCTTAATCTTTTTCTCAGACTCACCCTTGTTTACATCCATAAATTCATCATCATGATCATCATCATCCTTTTTTTCCGACTCATCTTTCTTCTCATCAGCATGATTCTCATCATCCTTTTTCTCTGACTCATCCTTCTTCTCATCATCATCAACATTAATTTCTTCATCCTCATCTTTTTTCTCGAACTCAACATTCTTCTCATCATCCACAACCTTCATCTCATGATCAATATTCACATCACCCACATCCATTATAAAAACTTCCTTCAACTTCTTTTCATAAGATATCAATATCTTCTCATTTGGGTACTTGGACAAACTTTCACTTATTGTTCGTGACAAAAAATGCTTCAAGTCATTAACCAATTTAAACTTCTCCTCAATAACTTCACAATAGCCCTGCATATAATGTGCAAAAGGTTAGAAAAATTATAAAAAAAGATCAAAGTTATCGCATAATATAATATTATTTACTGAATGTATAATCAGACTAAGTATGAAAATCATGTAATTCTTCTAAATTCAATCACATGTGATTGTATACAAAAAACAATACTTGCATGGCATGATTTAATTAGTTAAAACACATGTTTAAATTATAAAAAAGGAAAAAAACAAAAAAACAAAAAAACTACCTCAATCTCAAGCAGATCAGCCTTTTCCTTATCTTTAACTTTTAGAAACCCCTCTCCATCTTCTGCTTCTTCGTCATATTCTGCTGCAAGTTCCAACAGTCCAAATGATCTGAGCGCAACCTCTTTCTTTGTACGAACAACATTCGCTCCTTTAGTTCTTGAAAACTGGACGTCCGCGCACAACAGGAAAAGAATCAAACTTTGTACGGTCAAGATAGAGCAACTAAGAAACAAACATAAAAAAATTATAGTTATCAAACCAATTAGTAAAAAATATATAGATATATAGACTATGAAAAGTGATGAAACATGACTAGGAACTTCGAAATCAACAGGTTTAATTCACACAAAGGCGGAATTAGTGAATTAAACCATTCTAGTGAATATTGTGCTTTTTGGGATTAATTTAGTCAAACCACAACAATGGATTGTGTGATTAGATTAACACTTAGAGCTATTATTCACTTCTTGAGTGATTTGGGTTGAGAGAGAATCGGATAAGGCTACCAGATCTGAGTGATGTGTGTGTAATGAGAGGCTTAACCTAAAATGAAGAACATAACACTTAAATACCCCTGCTGTTGAGTCAACCGCGTGAGTCAGCTGTCACTCGTACGAGTGATCTATCTCAGCCGTGCGGGTGATCACTCACTCGTGTATGTATACTCAGATTAGATTTGTGACTCAGCTCAGCTCAACCGTGCGTATGAGCTTGTCAGCCGTACGAGTGAGACTTCATTCGTACGTCTGACAGAGTCTAATTATGTCAGACATCCTTATCGCATTCCTGCAGTACCTGTAACCACATATAAACACAGATAGGATAATAACGAGCGATCATGGTAGCCCATAAACTAAAGTACTATTCATAAACGTAAGCTAGATGTCTAGGGACTTAAAGAAAATGCATCAACAACTCTCCCTAGGACCTAGAACATTGATTACAATAAAGTAAACGTTCGTGAAATACATAAAAGTCCAAAAGTAACATCAGTTTAACATCAATTACATATCCAGATTCTCTCTCTCGCATAAATACATCATCAAAAACAAAATACAAACTAGCAATACAGTATCCGACAAGATTCAGTTGGCCTGAGCTTGGTTTGAGCTTTGAGCATCACTTTCTCTGTTGAGGTATGCATAGTAGACATCGATCACACGTTAATATCTCATAGCTTCCTCCTTTTTATCATCTCTGAACGTAATGTGATGGCGGTGAAGTGTATCCACATCAAATCTCGACAAGTTTCTCAGCCACATAAGATCTAGAATCCTCACATTGTCAAACTGTATGCTTCCATCTTCTTTCTCAATTGCAGTCAGGATCACTGCTTCTTCCGACAATTCGTCATAGAACCACCATCTGAAGTTTTTACATATATCCTTGGGTAGGGGCATCAAAGGAGATTGTTTCATGTACTTGGCTGTACGGAACTTAACAATGTGAACAGGTCCACCTTTTGAATTTAACTTTGTTGGGTGTATGGAAAACCTGGCGGCTGTTGACTTAAAGATATCCCATTTCCCTGTCTTGTACTCATATCTGAGTTTTCTCTGAAACAACCTAGAAAGGTCACTATCTTCAGCTTTCAACATCTTCAGCTTCGCAAGTTGCATGATCTCAAAGTAAGGTAGAGTTTTGAAGTGACTCGGTCTTGCCATATAATCAACTCCTCCTTCCCTCTTGATCGCAAAATAATTGATCTCCTTGAAGTAACCCCAGCTCAAAATTTTACCCTTGGAATACTTCTTGGTTCTCTTTCCCTTTTCATAGAAACTACAAACTTTGGCTCGAGTTCTGGTTTATTCATCTGATCAGGGTTAACAACGTTCTGTTTCCACCAACTTTGACGGATCTCGTCTTCTTCAATGTTACTGTTAACTTTAACCCTATCACGTTCGAACCACTTATTAATCTCATTCCATCCCTCGGCCTTAGCTTGCTCGGCTTGGAGTTTCTTCTTCTTCAGCTCAGTCTCTTTTCTTTCTTTCTCAACGAGCAGTTTCTCATGTCGGATTCTCTTATTCCTTTCCATTAACACATCAACTTCCTTGATTTGCTCCTTGTATACCTTCCTCGCCTCTTCTAATTCATTCAACCTATTTGTTTTCACCTCGCTACTCAAATTGAAAAAGTCACCTAAGGTATTGAGTGACGGATTCGAGTAGGGCTCGAGCAAAGGCATAACAATGTCAACTTCTTCTTCTTCTTCATCTTCATTCTCAGATTCTGTCACCAATTCATCTTCGGATTCAACAATCACATACTCTTTCACATTATCCTTACCAACAGAATCTTCACTCTTTTCATCCGCAAACAAATTATCAAAATCACTTAAGTCAATATTTAGATTGATTCGGGAGGGACATTAGTAGTTGGATCTTCTTGTGGAGCCTTGACTTCAGCTTCAACTATCTCTGCATCCTCTGTATCATTTTCACTATCGTATGCCAGAGCAGCAAGCTGTTCCACTGGGAAATCACTTGGAGGAACTTCCCCCTTTTCTGCATCATCAAAAACATTTGAATAATTCATATAATATTCAGCAGTAAAGACCTCACTATATTCATTAAAGCTTCAAATAGGTATCACTAATGGTATTTCAAAAGAGGGTCCTCCAGTTCCAGCATCTTCTTCATCACCTTTCTCGTCATCACCACCCAAATCAGAGGAATATTCTTCTCCTCTATCCTTAATCAACTTTGTTTTACCAGAGGTAAGTAATTCAATCTTATTGTTCATCTCCTTCAACTTCTCCTTGTTCTCACTCTTAATCGCCAATATCTTCTTCTCCAACTTCTCCGTCCTACCCTTCTGACGATTCATTCGATTACATAATCTCTTGTTTTCTTCCACTAACGACTCAATCTTTGCTTCACTAATCTTCTTCTCCTCAGTGGCTTGATTCTCTAGATTGGTTATTTTTGTGATCAAAGACAACAGTAGATTTTGCTGTGTCTTGAATTCGGATGACGTGACCTGAGGTGTTGTGGTGGTGGGTCTTAGTGAGGTAACAGCGGCTCTAGCGTCCTTAATGAAACCGGAAGATTGTCTCTGAGCTTGTTGTTTAGAACCTCCCTGAGATGACCTCTGAGATGAGTCATAATTGTGTTTAGTTCTCTTCTCCTTCTTCTTGGGTTGTTCGGAAGTCATTGCTTCTTTCCCTTTCCTCTTTCTTTGGATCAAACTAACATCCTCTTCTGTCGCTTCATCATCACCTTCAATAACTTCATCATTAACATTACCTCCTCCTTAAGCTTCACCGGTAGCTCTCTGATTATCATCTCCACCTTCCTCCTCACCGGTAACTTCATAGTTAGAGTCGGAATCGTCATTTCTCCAAGTATTACCAGCTGGACATCGATAATTCTCCTTGATGAGATGGCAAACAAGCTTTCTGTTAAAATCAGGTTTCAAACCCTCGTTTCTTGTTTCCTCCATTCTCCGAAAAGTTATCGGATTCATTGGTTTAAGGTGAATTATATCCTTTTCAAGCTTTGGTAAATCTGGTGCAGTGTCATTTATAATCATTTGAAGAAAACGAGCATAGATAAGATATCTCTGAGTAGAACTGAAAAGATTCGCTTTGAAGTAGTAGAAGACGAATCCTGAGAAATTGTATGGAGCCCTTAGGACAAGTGCCACAAACATACTCTGCACTTTCTCGTTCAACTTATCAAACCCAGCTTGCGTCCACTCAAGCAATGCATGATCACATGAGTAAGATATCGAAACTGTGGAGGCAGAAGTGTCTTCATCAGTTTAGACTTACCAGCAATGTAGCCAGAATAGGCGCATCTCTTAAAGCATCCATGAATTCTTTCACGATTGATTGTCATGTGGGAGACGTTCTCATCATCAAAACTTAAAATCCTCCTTATCACAGTCTTAGAAACAACGATCTCATGCCCTTGAACAGTACTGACTATCTTAGTCTCATCTTCCGATACATCAAGTGCCGCATTTCTCCAGAATTCTCTTTGATGACTGTAGTAAGCCGAGCAATGAGTAGAAATAGCTGTATGTATCCTTGATCACTGAAGAAAAGCTATAATCTCTTTAAAATGATCACCCCTCTCGAGAGTAGTGTCATAGAGAGCAACTTGATTGTTCAGCTCACCCTTCTCTAGGATAATATCTTGTTGAGCAGGTGGGTTAACGGGATTCACTTAAGGATTTACTTGCTCCCTTTGTCCTTCTAGGTTCACAACTGGGACATTGACTTGTTGTTCTGCCATTGATGATTTCTTAACAAACTGAAATAGCAACAGAAATGTTAGAAATACATCCCACATATCATAAAACCTCAAAGCATTTGCATCAAAGTGTTAGAAACTTGTTAATAGGATAAACTGTGCGAGTGATACTGTCACACGTGCGGCTGATGGATCAGACGTGCGAGTAACATAGTCACTCGTGCCACTGTTGACACGTTTGAGCAGTAATATGGTTTCAGACAAGGTACACAGTTGAGGCAACATTTATAAGCGAGTGAGTCAACCGTGTGGTGACTCGTGCGGTTAATCATGCGTGTCAGCTCTGTCAAACGAGTGAGCAGCCAACAGAAATCAAATGAGTGGGCTCAAGGTTCACACGGTTAATCATCAACCGCGTACTAACTCGTGCGAGTCATGTCTCACGCGTGCGAATGATGTCACTCGTGCATGTCTGATGAAACTGATATTAAATGCATTATTTAAATCGACGAGATTACATGATTGATCGTTTTAGGGGCCGATTTACATCACAATAGAAACATTAGGTATCGTTTAACACAAAACAATAACAGATAAGTGTTGGATCCCGTGCATCAGTTGCTAGGATCGTTTGATCAAGGAACAAGAATCGATTAGCAATTTGATCATAAACATGAGATAAGATGATGAACAAAGATGAACAATGAACAAAGTAATAATAATCTGTTGATTATAGTCCAAATTACATGTAATAAACTGATAGAAATGATTACAATAAGCAAATACATGAATTAGACTAATCACTTTGCCATTTCCATGGTGGTTAGAGCATCAATCCACCATGGATCCTCATCACCATGAAGGTGAAGAGGAGGAGAACACACCTCACACACACTCAAGTGTTCTTGGTGGAAACCTCAAATGACCAAGAACAAGGAAAACTCTATTTATAGTGTCTGTCATCTGTCAGCTCACAACCACGGTTGAGGTCTCAACTGTATGGCTGACAGTTGTCACTCGTACGAGTGACTTCAGTCACTCGTATGATAGACCTATATTACACGTTTGGTTACATATGCTCATGCGACATGAGTTTTCTAGTTCAAACCATCCCTAGGTGTACAACGTAGACCTAAACCATTCTCCGGTTGTTCGACAGCGATGGACAAATCCATTTCATGCACTAACAACTCCACTTGGACATTGCTGGCGAATCTTGCTGTCGATAAGTCGTTGAAAACACCTCTTGCAATCTTTAGTCAGTCTCTGCTGTGGTACCGGGTCTTCTGAATCATCAGGCTTCATTAAAGATCTTCTTGAATGCATGTAATACAGAACTTCGCATCTCAATGATTTTTAGGTCATCGAGATCCGCCATTACGAATTGCCGTTTAATATTCTCGAAGAGACTTCAAATCCACTTACACTTACCCATAGAACCAAATGCAGCAGTACTCCCCCTAAGACTGAAATGAGATCAATCTTTGTCTGACTTGAGTTGATGTGTCGAAACTCTGAAGCTTCCCAATAAAAGTACATGGGCTCATCTTTAAAGCTCGATCATTGGCTCCCGCGGGTAGTCCCAATGATTTGGTAGTCGATCAGTGGCTATTGGTTTGATAGCATGATCGTCAAACTCCCCATATGATGTAGAAACTTCTTCGAATCTCTAACTTAACCAGTCATTCAGATTACCATCTCACGACACTGATATCTCTGACGAACTCTTCAGATAAAAGACACTCTCAAATTATCTTGACTGTAGAATCTTCTTTCTCAGCGTTCAATGTATCCCATTCTCTCAACACTTTAATCAAGCATAAACGTCTTCATCACGACTTGCCTACTGTAATGGGCAAAATATCAGAGAAATTTGATCCACAGTTTATCTGATTTATCACACGTTGTCAATCTGGTATCTCATGATTGCGCATCACTCTCAATAATTCCCTTGACAGAGTGGAATCTTCTCAAATGCTCTATATCCAGCGGAATTTCCACAACCAGGTTCCTTCACACAATGTAACTCTCGAAATTGGGAATTTAAAATGTTTCAGCCCATAAATAATCAGATGATTCTAATTACCACACAAAAATCTTCTTAACACTCGTGTCTCGTGTACTCATCTTACACGGACGATGCGGAATTAAACACGTCGTTGGCCCATAAACAGTCAGATGCTCCTGGCTGCCCCTCTAATCTTCGCATAACACAAGTGCTTTACATAAACACTTACTCAGTAAGTTCAACGAACAAAGGAGGTTGTCCACTAAACTTTGCATATCAATGCTTCAGTGAATAGTAAACATCATCTCTCACTATCAATAACGCTTGAGTAGGTCGATGTTGATTGTGCGTCTTATAATTAAACCCCACGAATAAAAATCCAAAGTAGCTTCGCATGAGTTCAAATCTTCATTCGTACAGATCAATCGAATCTATACGACTGAATTTAAGATACGTGACATCACTTAACGCATAACAACAAAGGTTCACGGGCTCATGGTGTCTCGTTGCTACTTCTCTCGTGCAGACCAAGGTCGGGTCAGAATTATCATGATGCAAGACCCCAGTGAGTCACTAAATTCTTAAACGTGTAGCTTAATTCATATTTTCGGCACAAATCACCTCTCTTACGCTTCTCAATACAATCACATCTCAAATCATCTCTTGATCACATCTCGATCACATCTCAATCGCGTCTCAAACATACATCAATCGATAATAATGACTTTGTTTTGTTGACAAACCTTCCAACACATAGATTAACAGCTGAAAAGTAACATTCCAGGACCATTTATAAATAAATACACAAGTTAAGGACCCATCTCTGAAAATTCTGGAAAGTTCAGTGACCGCAGTGTAAACTTCAAAAGTTGAGGGACCAAAACTGTAAATTTTTGAAACTTCAGGGGCTGAAAATGAAACTTTCTTAAACTTCAGGGGCTAAAAATGAAAATTTTAAAAATATTCTCAAAATTTTGGATTAGAAGTCCCTGTGTTTAACAGCCGTTAAAATATTTAACTGTAGTAGTTAACTGAAGGACTAACAGCATTAAATATTTAATTGTTTGCTGTTGGGTTGAATTTGGGTTAAATTTCGGGTCGGATCTGTGGGTCAGAAGCTGGATCCGGATCTTGTAAGTTGAATTGATAAATGGGTTTCATGGTTGAACTTGGTTAAGAAAGGTGACCGGATTCAATGGTTTAGGCTTAGGAGACAAATGGGATAATCTATGACAAGTGGGCTCCACACCCTTTCTACCTTTCATATTAACCAGCCGACAAAGACAACATGGGAAATGCAGGTGGGGTCTACGGTCTTTACTCCTCTCTTTCCTTTTTTTTAATTAGCAAAAAATATGGTTCACCAGGTGGGACCCACGAGCTAGTTCACCTTATTTACTGAATATTCCATCGTCAGGTTACTGTATACTGTCTTCAACCTCAAAACCAAAACCTTAAACGCACGTGTCACTTTTAATCACACAACATACGTACGTTTAACCAATCAACCGTGTGCTTGACTGTTCTTCTTCATCAACCGTACTATCCACACTTATCCACTCGTACGCGTCATATCATCATCGTGTTCTTCATGATTTCCAGATTCCGGCAACTGTTTACGGTGGTTCTACGGTGGTCAGTGGCAGCGGTTATGGAAACTTGCTCAAATCAACACCAAAACTCACCAAATTTGACAGGGAGCAACCTTAGAACCCGCTAAACACAAACCCATTAAAAAATCGTCCAAACAAACAACAAATCTTCTGTTTCTAGTCGATTTCAGTTTCAAAAAGTTGAAAACAAAAATTTCTTAGAACACACTCATAACAACGAATTGGAACCTGTAAATTTGAGGAATCATTCACAAGATGATTACCAACAATTCCTCATTCCTAGTTTTCCTTAATTCGTGCTAAATCATTAAAACCCAAATTTAGTCAACAAAAGTCAAAACCGAGCTCTAAACTTCAATTTCATCAAATTGCATCTGTTTAATCTAATCTTGTTTGATCTTACGCTCTGATACCATTTGTTGGATCACGTGCATCAGTTGCTAGGATCGTTTGATCAAGGAACAAGAATCGATTAGCAATTTGATCATAAACATGAGATAAGATGATGAACAAAGATGAACAATGAACAAAGTAGTAATAATCTGCTGATTATAGTCCAAATTACATGTAATAAACTGATAGAAATGATTACAATAAGCAAATACATGAATTAGACTAATCACTTTGCCATTTCTATGGTGGTTGGAGCATCAATCCACCATGGATCCTCATCACCATGAAGGTGAAGAGGAGAAGCACACACCTCACACACACTCAAGTGTTCTTGGTGGAAACCTCAAATGACCAAGAACAAGGAAAACTCTATTTATACTTTATGTCATTTGTCAGCTCACACGCATGGTTGAGGTCTCAACCGTACGTCTGACAGTTGTCACCTGTACGAGTGACTTCAGTCACTCGTATGACAGACCTATATTACACGTTTGGTCACATATGCTCCTGTGACATGAGTTTTCTAGTTCAAACCATCCCTAGGTGTACAACGTAGACCTAAACCATTCTCCTATTGTTCGACAGCGATGGACAACTCCATTTCGTGCACTAACAATAAGCAACAAAACCAGCTTCAATTTCATGAAATTCGACTTACTAACCCTTAGGGTTTTGACACATTCAAACAACGAATTAACCTACCAAAACTTGATTAAAATATACCTAGATGATGGTGCTGTGGTTGGCTTAATGTGCTTAACAAACGCCGCGGTGGAAAACTAAATCGGTGATGATCGATTTTAGAGAGAGAAAGTAGATGGAGAGTGCAAGAGTGAGCGACTGTGCTCAGCATCCCCTATTTATACTCTCGTGATCAACCGTACGGTTGATCACACGATTCATCATCAACCGCGCATCTCACATAATCACTCGTGCGTGTGACCCAGATGTCTTAGGACATTTTAGAACAGGGTCATCCGTACGGTTAACCTCACACATGTGGTTACTCGTACGGTTCACACAGGTGAACTTGGGCATTGAAATTCGGTTTCAATGTACTTTCAAAGCTTCGTGTCCTGACCATCAGACCAAATCTTAAATCTCGACTTCCAAGTGGAATAGTTATCCATATTCATTAACCTTGGACATTTAGTACCACTTTCGGATTTACTCTCAGCAAGGAGTAATCATTGAGTCATATTCGTAATATTCTGAACTAACGGTACAGCTAACGCATAATCGTTTGAATTAAACATCTTGAAAAATTTTACCAAAGGTAAACCATGCGGTTCAGGATATCAACCGTACGCGTGACAATCTCAACCATACGTGTCACAACTCAAGCGTACGTGTCACTACTCAACCAAAGAACCAATTACTAAGTCTCAGACGTGAGAGTAAGAATCACTCGTGTGATTACTCGTACGTGTTACTGTCAACCGCTTGATCACTCGTGTGATCAGACTGTAGTCACTTAACCTAACAAGGTTATGCTAAACCGTGCGTGTGAGTTCACGAGTGATGTCAACCGTCTGGTCAACCGTGCGAGTGAGCAAATTTTTTTGCCCCACTCGTGTGACCTGCTGTTCACCCTAATTCACTCAAAAACCCTAGAAATTGATGTTAAACCTCAATTTCTTCATCCACAAGCTGGATTAGCACTAAACTAACATAAACACACTCTCTAATCACAATTACACACGTAAAAATGATTCCTTTTTGATCAAAATCACTCTAAAACTCAAAAACCCAAAATAACAAACTCTTTAATCACCAAAAATCACTAGATGATGTTGAAATCACAACCAACGCTCTGATACCAATGATGAAACATGACTAGGAACTTCGAAATCAACAGGTTTAATTCACACAAAGGCAGAATTAGTGAATCAAACCATTCTAGTGAATATTGTGCTTTTTGGGATTAATTTAGTTAAACCACAATAATAGATTGTGTGATTAGATTAACACCTAGAGCTATTATTCACCTCTTGAGTGATTTGGGTTGAGAGAGAATCGGATAAGGCTACCAGATCTGAGTGATGTGTGTGTAATGAGAGGCTTAACCTAAAATGAAGAACATAACACTTAAATACCCATGCTATTGAGTCAACCGTGAGAGTCAGCTGTCACTCGTACGAGTGATCTGTCTCAGCCGTGCGGGTGATCACTCACTCGTGTATGTATACTCAGATTAGATTTGTGACTCAGCTCAGCTCAACCGTGCGTATGAGCTTGTCAGCCGTACGAGTGAGACTTCACTCGTACGTCTGACAGAGTCTAATTATGTCAAACATCCTTATCGTGTTCCTGTAGTACTTGTAACCACATATAAACATAGATAGCATAATAACGAGCGATCATGGTAGCCCATAAACTGAAGTACTGTTCACAAACGTAAGCTAGATGACTAGGGACTTACAAAAAATGCATCAACAAAAAGATAACTCACAGTGAGAAAAGTAGCAGGATCATTTCTGTTCAAAAAAGTTTTGCTATATTTCAAAGAAGAAAGAAGAAACTTGCACCAGTTGATACTTGAAATATCAACATCGTCACCACAGGCAAACTCACCTTCCCATTTCTTTCGCATGACACCATCATGTTTGCAAAGAACATGATAAAATTCATCTGAAAGATACTATCTACTTCAGTGGAGCTCAGAATCATATCACTAAGTGACGATGAACGGGTGATCTTGTCTGGTGGAAACTGATCGAGCCAATTTGAACAAAAGGGCTATGACTCTTACGTTCTAAAGAGTCTATATCAGCACCATCATTACAATCAAAATTATCAACATCGTAGTAAGCAAGATTACCAGGCAATTGGTCTATGTTGAAACCAATCAAAGAACAAAAACCAAGTCTTGTGACACATGCTTTCTGTTTAGGGGTCAAAGAACACATGAACGTTGCAAACTGCGCAGGAGTGGTCCTAAGCCTAATAGCAGGTAACTTAGAAACAAGTTTCTCATCAGCCACAACCTTACCTTTATGTTTAGGTTTAACTTCTTCGTTGGTAAGTTTTTCAACAGTCACAACCTTATATTTCTGTTTAGGATTATCTACTTCATTGGTAACATATTGATCTTTTATTTTACCTAAAAAAATGTGATTTACAAAAGTAAATCAGTAACATTAAACCAAACAACTCACAGGTGATATCATTTGTTAACATCTAAATATGACTTCCAAGTGATTTCTTGTATAATCACGCGTGATTGGAAAAACCTAAAAGGTACTCACAAATTTTATACTTACACTCTGATTTAACAACAACGAATATGCAACTCATACACAGATAAAAAGCACATATTAAACGATCACAATAAATAACATGTGATTAAAGAAGCAACACACACGAATGACTATATCACGAAACCCTAAAAATTTTAAAACAACAAAGGAATACAAACACACTTGATTGATGATAAACGAACATCAATAAAACTTGTTAAATTACCAGTAGATTTGGCCGGAGCTTGTTTTATGGTCGGAACTTGTTTATTAACCGGAGCTTGTTTTTTAGCCGATGATGGTTTTTTGATCAGAGAATCGTCTGATTTAGCCATTGTTGATAGATGATGATCGATTATTGTTGATCGTTGTTGATGATTGTTGATAATGGCAGGTTTGATTAGTGTTGATCGAAGGAAAATAACAATCGGTGTTGAAACCCTAGAACGTACTGTGTGTTTGTGTGTGAAGAATGAGATCGATCGAATGAACTTCCAGAGTGTGGGTGCAAGGTATATTTTGTTAGTGAATGGACGAAAATACCCCTCCGCCCCAAATAATGATATGTTGTAAGTTTTAATCTGAGCCATTGATCAAAGTCAATCTAAGGGATGAGACTTGTCCCTTCAATCTCAAACTTAATAATATAGATTTCACTTGAATATTTGTCTATTATTACAAATATTTTTCAAGTCACTCCACCCACCACAAGTAATTATTATACATATATAAAACGTCCTCCCTCACTAATAATAGAAAACACCTAAATCACTCCTCTTCCCCTGAGGAGAAGTATTCAACTTCTGAAAAGAAACAAAAAATATCGTTACAAATTTATTTATATTCCCATTCCCAAATATATGGCATGTGATGAGATGATGATCATGCCATACAACTAGGTAGCTGATACTACGTATAACTTAATTTTTAAAGTCGTACGTGTCCTAATTCTGGAGCTCATGTCCCGTTGAAATCGGCCTTCAAATTGCCTTCCCAAATCCTCCCTTCTATTATTAATCCCTCTCAACTCCTGTCTTGCAAAACACTCACTACACATATGCAGATGGTATGACTATCAGTTAATTTCTGTTTCTCATCTTCATTAAGTTTCTTTTGACCCATCACAAAAGTTGACTTTTTTAAGTCAACCATCTAATTAAGGTTTGTTGATTATGTGATGATATATGCAGGAATTGGATAGTTGGGAAGGATATGTGGATTGGAAGAAGAGACCTGCTAAAAAAGGTCAACATGGTGGAATGCTTGCTGCCCTGTTTGTCCTAGGTATTTAGTTAATTACTAGCTAGCTAGCTTGGTACTTAATTAATTAAATTTTTTGAAAATTATTTATTTATGCGTATATGGTAATTGAAATATTAGATATTTATTTATGTAGTTGTGGAGGTTATGGAGAATTTGGCATTTTTGGCAAATGCAAGCAATTTGGTGTTGTACTTAACACAACACATGCACTTATCAGTTTCAGAAGCAGCAAATAATGTGACAAATTTCATGGGAACTGCTTTTCTTCTTGCTCTGTTGGGTGGCTTCTTATCTGATGCTTTCTTTACCACTTACCACATCTATCTCATTTCTGCAATTCTTGAGTTTCTGGTAATTAAACATCTTTCATTCTTTATTAACTAATTTTACTACAATTATATACATGTAAGTTCAAGTGTTACTTGAGCTTATGATGCGGATATTCAATATTTGTGATTGTAAATGAATTGCAAGATTATCATTCTACAGAGTATGGAATCATTTTAACATTTGTTTTCTGAATGCACAAGGTGGTACAATAAGTGATCCGTAGACAGAGTACAAATTATGAAAAAACAATTTTTTTTTAAAAAGTGCACACAATTGTTCATTTAAAGATTAACCCACAACCTCATGGAGACATGGACCATAATAGTTGTTAGACCAATGACCCTACATTGAAACGGTTTAAGAATATTGGAAGGATCACTTATTTCTAAAATTTATTGATTATTGATATAAGTTGACAAATCTACCGTTGTTATATCATGTTTAGATTAAAGTCAACAAAATCACAATTTTTGGTTTTCTGCATTTATCATCATACGTATTTCAAGTATTAGGAAGATTTGCATCCATCCATTATTATATATTATGAATGTATAATTTTAATGGTTTACATCTCTATACTTTCAGGGCCGTCTTAAAATTTTGTAAGATGCTGAGCGAAAATAAGAATAGACTCCTTATACACGTTATATTTTTTAATACAGATAAAAAGATAATACTAAAATTTATTAATATGAAAAAATTTCAAGATAGGTGTATCAAGGTATTTTATTCTCATATATTTGTTTTCTAACGATTTTTATATTTAATAATTTAATCGATTACAGAGAGAACTAAAGGTGAGAGATAACCCATAAAACCCATAGATTGAACTTCAATATGTGGGCAGATTTAGCTTCGGTCTATGAAAACAAAATTACAATCTAAAAAAAAAATATATATATATATATATATATATATATATATATATATATATATATATTTCAACCTGCAAAAAAAAAGAAAAAAAAAAAACTCAAACCTGCAAAAAAAAAAAAAAAAAAAAAACTCAATCTGCACAAAAAAAGTCAATCTGCACAAAGAAAAGTCAATCTGCACAAAAAAAATCAATCTGCACAAAACAAAGTCAATCTGCACAAAAAAAGTCAATCTGCATAAAAAAAAATTTCAATCCGCCCATAGACGGAAATTCAGATTGACTTTTTTTTTGGGAAGACACCTCTACAGATTGTCTATCTTGCTCCTACTCGAAGACACCTCTGTGGATTTTAAAAATAAATACATATAACTTGCTTGCTTTATAAAAAAAAAAAAAAAAAACGAAAGTGCTGTTTAAAATGGATACTCCTACAAAAACTAATTGGCAAGCTAAGTATAAATAGTACCGTTTTGCTTCACCAATCGAAGCACATGAATTTATAGTGCGTTTGATAAAACTGAATAATTTAGCGTTTAATGGTTAATAATCCAGCGTCTCCGAATAAACTGGGGTCTGAAATGAAAATAAGCTGTTTGATAATCATTTTAAATGAACTATATGAAATGGGTAAAATTATCTTATTAACGTGTTGGAGGAATAAAAAATTCAATATATTTATTAGCGAAGTGTCTTGGATATAATTTGATAAGGACATTACAAATAATTTATGTCTTTAATGGTTAGGAGTATAGATGCACAAAAACCGGATCCGGACCGGATCCGGATTTAAAAAAACCGGACAAAAAAACCGGATTTTTCCAAATCCGGTTCCGGATCCGGTTCTCGGGGTCGGTTTTTTCGGATTTTTTTCGGAATCGGATTTTTTTCGGATCTCGACCGGATTTTTTTCGGACTAAGATCTTTGTCGAATTTTGATTTTTACCGGTTATATTTTTACCGGTTCAATTTTTATAACTTTTTGAACAACAATAATATAATCAATATAAACAAAATGTATAACGCTTAAACAACTATAAATAATATAATTATAATTTATAACGCTTAACACTATAAATAATATAAATAACAACATTTTTATTCAAATGATTAACCACTATAGATAATATAAATAACAATAACAATACATTTATTTGAACGATACACGTTACAACTATAAGTATACAAAAGTTAATACATTATTCAAGCTTCGGCATGGCCATCACCCGATAATGTATTACGAGCAAAGTATATCGAGCTTCGGCATTGCCATCACCCATTATACATTACTCGTCTTGCCTTCGTCGTTCGTAATATTGTTCACTTGCCTCAAATTCGGGGTCATCAACCGCAAATGTTCGTTGGTAATTTGCAATATATTCGTCCATGTTAATGGAATCATATTCACCTTCCTCCACTTCGGTCTCGGTATTTCCTTCGGTTGATGAAGGTGATAATCCCGCTTCTATTTCTTCCATCTCTATAAAATCTTCAACGTCATTATCTAACGGACATTTTAATGACGTTTGATCTTGTATCCTATCTACCACGTCCAAATAATCCTTCAAACATACGCATACTTCCACGGCTTGGGGGGTAAGTCTTGACCTTCTTTTCGAAATAATTCGACCGCTAAGAGAAAAAGCCGATTCGGAAGCGGAAGCTACGGTTGAAGCTTGAACGGCTAATAAGTCACGAACCATAGCGAATATTATTGGATAGGTATCTTCTTTTGTTTTCCACCAAGCCAAAACATCAAAGTTGTGAAATTGTTCGGGATTCATGTTTAGTGCAAAGTTTCCAATCTTGTAATTTCCCAAGTCGCTTGTGGGTGCCGATGTTCGGGCACGTTTCGAAGCGTCTTCACGTAATTGGTTAAAAAGACTAATATTAAGGTCTCGGGCCCTTCGAGAAGATGATTCGCTCTCAAATTGGTCAACAATTGGGTTTGCTTGTCGACCATAAGTTGTTGCATAAATTGAAAATAATTGCTCAAAGGTGTTATTAAATTCGAATATTTGGTTGTTTATATAGTTGGGTTCGTCGTATTCGTGACCATGAATACAATCCAAATTTTGATATATTGTTGTCATCAAAAGTTCCACCCCATTAAAATTGATTTTCGGGTCAAGTGCGGCCGCAAATAAATTTTTTTTAGGTATTGTTCCAAAATATTTTTTTAGTTTTTTTCTTATGTGAAAAACGGTTTGTCTAAAAATACGATTATTTGAGTTCGCAAATTCGTTAATTTTTTCCTTCATTATATAAAGTTGTTGTAAAACTAGTGAGCTAGTTGGGTAATAAACACCCGAAACTTTTGTCGTTGCCTCTTTAAAAACTTGTAAAAAATTTGTTAATGCTTCTAAGTCATCCCATTCATCGTTATCAATCGGTTCAAAATATCCCTTTCTAATTAGTCTATTATTAAAACCGATTAAAGTTTCTTTTTGTCGTAATATATTTTCAAACATAAGACAAGTAGAATTCCACCTAGTATTATTATCAAAATAAGGACCTAACCAAGTGCCATTACAAGTTTTAACGAAATTTTTATAGTTTTTATGTCGTTCGTTGCTCATACGATATATCGTTACTAATAATTTTCTAAATTTATCTTTTAACGAACTACAATAAGTTAAACAATCTTGAACGGCCAAGTTTATAATATGAGCAACACAACGTGTATGTAAAAACGACCATTTAAACCGGTTGCATTCGTATTTTTAACATATCCATGGCGCTAGTATTATTAGAAGCATTATCTCGCGAAA
Source organism: Rutidosis leptorrhynchoides (assembly GCF_046630445.1). Lineage (NCBI taxonomy): Eukaryota > Viridiplantae > Streptophyta > Magnoliopsida > Asterales > Asteraceae > Rutidosis > Rutidosis leptorrhynchoides. The sequence goes on along the minus strand of NC_092342.1, from coordinate 201,730,227 downwards.
TAGTAAAAAATTTATCGATTAAATTATATTCAATCAAAGTGTCTTGTATAATTTTTCTTAAATTATTACCATTATGCGGATAACCAAATAATTTAAAAGCGATAGTCCGTTTCATTAATAACCACGAATCGGGATGAAACCAATGAGCGGTAACGGCTAAATAAGAATTTGTCGTTCCGTGTGGTGCGGTTCAAACATCACAAGTTATAGAAACTTTATGTTTATATGTTCGAAAACCTTCAATTATATCATTTTTAGCTTTTTTCCATAATTTAAAAGCGTCACGTCTTAGAGTAGTACGACTTACATTGTTATATCGCGGTTGTAGTCGGTTTCGAATTAGCTCCGTAAGCTTTGGATTGTCGAAGTGATTGAAAGGAAGCCCTTGTTGAATGACAAACCTTGCCAAATCTTGATGAAGAGCTTCTTGATCATATAAAAAAATTGAACCATCCCGACCAAGTGTAGGTTGTGTCGGGTCTTCTTGAACGGCTCCTTGGCAACTTTTTCCAAGATGTTTTCTTAAAGTAGAGTTACCCGAAACACCTAGGAACTTAAAACATCTCTTGCAACGAGCTCTTTCTTGATTATCGTTCATCACGCACAAGTCGAAATTAGACCAAACGTCACCTTTTCGACTCGTATTTTTGATCATACGAACATCGTTGTTGGTATAACGTTGTGAAGATTGGGCAACGGAAGCGGAATCGGAAGCGGATGCTTGTGAATTATCCATTATAGGATTAGTAAGTAGAGTTTAGTGAGTAATTATAGTGTAATTATAGAGTATTTTGAGATTTAGAGAGAATAGAGAGAATTAGATGGTGTGCTTTCAACCAAAACCCAATATCATCTATTTATACTACACCTGAAGGGGTAAAATGGTCCAAAAAAATTCAAAAGACTGCAAAAAAAGGGGTCTAAACGGCTATTTTTTTTTAAACTCGAACAGCAGCAAAATTCGGATTTTATCCGGTTCAAAAAAATCCGGATTTTATCCGGTTTTTATCTGAAAAAATCCGGTCCCCATCCAACGTTTAGATCCTGTCGGATCCGGATCCGATCCAGGAACCGGATCCGGTTCTGACTAAATCCAGATCCTGTCAGATCCGGTTCTGGTTTTTTTCGGTTTTTTTTCGAATTCGGTTTTTTTGTGCACCTATAGTTAGGAGAGTCTTTCAACTATTAATGGTTCGGCTATTCAGCATCATATGTTATTCAGACGTCAAAAACAAACGCGTTGAATGCTGAATGAGTCGGCATTCAATGCTGCACCATTCAGTTTAAAGGTAGACAAACGCATCCTTAATCCTGGCTCCGTAATTGCACTGAACACACGTATAAATACAATCAGATAAACTGACAAATAGAGAAGGTTTTCTCATATTTACCATATAGAAGGAATATTTTAGTGTCATTAATTATTAACCCTTATATGCTAAAAGACATGTAGAAATATGTAGTTTTAATTGTTTTTTATTGTAGTTTCGAGTTTGCGTTCACACTACAAACGGCCCCTCAACTTTGCCTCAATTTACACAACAATCTCTCAAGTTTACACTTTCTTAGGGGTACAAAGTGTAAAAATATAATTTTATTAAAATAAAAGAAACTAACTCCCCCCGAATTTATAACGGGCCCTATCTTCTCGCTCGATGCGAGTTAAATTTTTCCGAGACTACCGTTCAACTTGAAAAAGTCTCATGAACCTAACAGAACTAACTATACGCAAAACGGACACTTTTTAAAAAACGCTTAACACAACGCCAGCCCGTATCTTTCTGTTCGCCGCAAGTTAAATTTTTCCGACAGCACCGTTACACTCGAAAAAAATTTATGAATAAAACGAAACTAACTACGTTCGAAATGGACACTTTTTAAAAAACGCTTAAGACAACGACAACTAAAACGACGCTTAAGACATGAGCCGTTTTTTCTTCTTTAAATACACAACGCTATATTAAATATGAATACACAGGCCGAAAGCTTTCGCCGTATCGCGCGTTCCGGATCCGGACTAGTTAAAAAGCAAATGTGTCCATTGAATAATGGTACATTTGTTGGTAGTTATTTATAAAATGTTATAGTTATTAAAATGTACAAAATAAAATTGCATCTTCTAATTACTTAATGACAAATCGTAAATTGTCAAATATCATATAATAAAAATAAATATACGGGCTAATAATAACTGTTAATCTATAAAATTTAAGAGATATATATATATATATATATATATATATATATATATATATATATATATATATATATATATATATATATATATATATATATATATATATATATATATATATATATATATATATATATATATATTGGTAGGATCAAGAGAGAAGTAACCAATCGGGGGGAAACGGGGGGAAGCAAAAACTTTTTTTTTTCGTTTTTTGAAAAAACTTTGTTCACGAACATTATAGATGAGTTGAAAATATGAACATTTAGTAGAGACACTTTGTGATAAATGTTTTTATTTTGGCGGAAAAACACTCGAAGAAGTAATATATATAACAATTATCGTGTTTTTCGAGCGTATGTTGAGGTTTTAGCTATTGGGGTTTAGATATTAGGTTTTAGATATTAGGGTTTATAGGGTTTAGATATTAGGGTATAGAAATTTAGGGTTTAAGGTTTAGATTTAGGGTTTAGATTTAGGATTTAGATTGAGTTTTTAACACGAACGGTTTAGAGTTTAGGGTTTAGGGTTTGGTACTTTGGGTTTATTCCATAAACCCAAAATACCAAACCCTAAACCCTAAACCCTAAACTCTAAATCGGGCTAAATTTTACTTCACAAAACATGAAGAAAAAAACGTTCATATTCTTCACGAACAATATTATCTTGAATGTTATTTTTGTCGATCGTTTTCCCGCCTAAATAATAACATTCATCACGAAGTGTCTCTTCTAAATGTTCATATTTTCGTGTGATCTTGATGCCGGAAAAAAAATTCAAAAAAAACGAAATTTTTTTTTTTTTGCTTCCCCCAATTGGTTACTTCCCCATTGATCATGCCCATATATATATATATATATATATATATATATATATATATATATATATATATATATATATATATATATATATATATATATATATATATATATATATATATGAGTGTGTTTAGCCGACGAGCTTATGGGAGTTTATGAGAGCGTATTGGAGCTTGAGCTTATAATTTTAATAAGCTACAAGTCATAAGTTTTTTTTGCAAAACAAAAAAGTAGAGCTTATACAAAAAAGAAGCTCTACAAAAAGAAACTATTGAAACTAGCTTTTGAAAAAAAAAGAGCTTATGAGAGATAAATTTACCAATAAACCATTTATTATATTAGTTTACATTTTATATATGGGTCCTTTTAAGTCATTTCACAAATATAAGCTTCAGCTACTTTATCAAAACTTATAAAACACAATAAGCTCTTCCAGTTTCAAAATAAACTTCAATTCCAGCCATAAACTCTAGCTCCAGCTACTTTCGTCCAAACACACCTATAACCGTCAGATTGTCTTAGCTTGTGATTCGAAAGTCCACCAAAATTTATAATTGTATTTATGAGTGGATGTAATGACATGTAATGCTCAAAGTGACACGTTATATATTTTTTGAATATTGCAATCAACCTAACGTCACATCCTAACAAACTCAAGAAGTACTGGAATATATAAATAAATATAATAAATATAATTGTTTGACCAAAATTAATGTCACACGTTTCCAAGAAGATTATAATATAAGAAACTTTAAATTTTATGAAAATAAACTGTCAAGTGCGAAGAACATGGACCAAGCGTTAGTAATTGATTAATACTATATATTTTAAAAGATGAACAAGTGAAAAATAAATGGTTTAAAAAGGAGTATAAATAAAAATAATAAAAATGCATAGATATGTGGCAACTTATGCTAGATGCAGCACAAAGATGTTAGTCCCTTGTTGGACAAGTGGAACATGTGAACCAAATATGTTGTTTCTTCATTCCCTTTATCCTACGTTAACTACAAAATGGGTACAAAACTTTTAATGCACTTGTTACCTGTGTTACTTCCCACTTTTATAATAAATGTTAATCGAGAAATCAAATCAACAACTACCTTACCTTAATATTCATCAAAATTACAATGTCATCGTATTTTACAGTTTCTCAAGTGCTAATTTAATGTATCATTCTTTTATTAACTACGAGTATTAAACTAAGACAATTAGTTTTTATTAGTGATTAACAAAGATAATGAGATTTGTTACTAGATAAAAATGATTGATTTCGTTGGTATCACATACGTTAACTCACAAAAAAGTAACAAGATACACACGTGTGGTTGAATAATAAGAGAAAAATGACTAAATTAATCTTTTCATTGTTTTTTGTTACGTGCAACAAATAACAATCTTGGTTATAAGTTAGAAGGAGCATTAGAGATAAATAAGTCGATTACGCTTTAAATCCGTCTAAATATGGGTCGAAAATGCTGTTAACATAATTATAATTTATCCGGCCTCCTAATTCATTCGTTACTAAGCATGTCTCAACTTGATATATAGGGTCTTGTGATACTAACAATGCAAGCCCGGTCATCGCGGCTGCAACCACCCAAGTGCATACCATCGTCATCGAGTTCATGCCAACAAGTTGATGGTGGTAAAGCTGCAATGTTGTTTTTGGGACTGTACTTGGTGGCATTAGGCGTTGGAGGTATTAAAGGTTCCTTACCAGCACATGGAGCTCAACAGTTCGACGACAACAACATTGAAGGAAGAAAACAAAGATCGACGTTTTTCAACTACTTCGTGTTTTCGTTAGCCATTGGTGCGCTAATTGCAGTTACATTAGTCGTATGGATTGAAGACAATAAAGGGTGGGAATGGGGGTTTGGTGTCTCTATGTTGACTATCTTTTTGTCCATCCCGGTTTTCCTAGCTGGTTCGGGTTTTTATCGCAACAAACTTCCTCGTGGAAGCCCTTTAACCACTATTTTTAAGGTACGGCGTACTACTTTGTAACTACTCGTAACTTTATTGAAAATATTCGGGACTGTAAGCTACTTATTCAATTTATATATACCTAGCAGTCGGGTTGGGTCAGGAATCAAATGGGTTTGTGAACAAATGGGTCGGCACTGGTAAGCTTTTAAATAAGTCGAACATGTTGGATCGAGACCCGGGTCAAGTTGGGTCGAGACTCATTTTCAGCTTTCAGTTTCACGTTTTGCAAATTCAGTATCACTTTTGCGTTGTAGTTTTCATTTTCTCATTTCAAATTTACGCTTCAATTTTACATGTTTCAGTTTCGCGTTTTAGTGTTTCGTAATGATGCACATTAACATAATAACATATGTTTAATTAATATGCAGGTTCTAATTGGATCGATGTTGAACACTTGTTTAGCAAGGAGTCCCAGCAATTCTTCCATAAATCCCCAAGAACAAGAACAAGAACAAGAGCAAGAGCAAACTATGAACACGACAAAGCAATCCGAAATACCATCTATGACCCTGCAGTTTCTAAACCGAGCTACTATTAACAAACCGGCCTACATGTTCCTCCAATGCTCGGTTCCTGAAGTTGAAAACGTCAAAATAGTGCTAAAAGTTCTGCCCATATTCGGTTGCACCATTATGCTCAACTGTTGCCTAGCCCAGTTGTCTACTTTCTCGGTCCAACAAGCGGCCACCATGGACACAAAAATCGGAAACTTAAAAGTCCCACCAGCATCTCTACCCGTTTTCCCTGTTGTCTTCATTATCTTACTTGCACCTATTTATGATCACGTCATAGTTCCATTTGCTCGTAAAGCAATCAAATCCGAAATGGGAATTTCACACTTACAACGTATTGGTATCGGACTACTTCTCTCGATTGTAGCCATGGCCATCGCAGCTCTAGTTGAGATCAAGCGCAAAAAAGTTGCCACAAAAACCGGTCTCGATACTCTAAACCCACTTCCCATATCATTCTTATGGATCGCATTTCAGTATCTATTTTTAGGATCCGCGGATCTTTTCACATTGGCCGGATTACTTGAGTTTTTCTTCACGGAAGCACCGTTAAGTATGAGATCGTTAGCCACTGCATTATCATACGCATCGTTGGCAATGGGGTACTACTTGAGCACTGTAATCGTGTCGATTGTGAATAGTGCGACTGGCAATAAGGGATGGTTGTCTGGTAAGAATTTGAACCATTACGATTTGGAGAGATTTTACTGGCTCATGTGTGCGTTGAGTGGACTCAATTTCCTTCATTATTTGTTTTGGGCCAATCGCTACAAGTACAGATCTCGATCTACAGGCCTCGCCTGCAATGTTAATCAGTAGACGACAACTCATTCAGTGGTTGTTTCCGTCACACGTTAACCCATATCATGTTTTGTTTTTGAACCATATATTAGAATTTTAATCTGTAAAGCTCGTGACGTGATTAAAGTATACAGATCCATACCCCTCATATCCCCATTCTTTCTTGAAGATCTACTGTAACATTCTATCTTTAATTTGAAATACAACACATTGTAATACATTTTGCTAACAAATAAAATCATTTTCGAATCTGAGTCGTAAGTGGATGGCAATCATTCCTGAACTTAGCACCACTATTTTTACAGCACCGAAAACACTTTTGCCTGATTTCTGGGCTCAGATTTGGTTTTCATGACTCACATGTCTTTTTGTACCTCAAGGAGGTATGCTATCTGTAAATTATTAGCATTATTTAATCCCAAAGAACTAAAGGTGGCAATTACGACCCATGTATGACTTACCTGATAAAAATGGCCAATGTTAGGTTACAAGTAATTTTAAGAACTTATCTAATAATTTTTACATAACAATTGGATGAAGTTATATATTTCAATGCTTGCAACCTCTTTATTACCTTGCTAGAAGCATTCCATTCCGCACAAGTGACATGTACAAAAAGTTCCAAAATGAACTCCCGTCTTTTCTGAAAATATATGTAACCAATAAATATTTGATCATGTAATTACTTATACACAAATCACGTGTAACATATGATGCAAACCTGTAAGTTAGGATGCACGTGGTGCAGAATTATCCAGTTTGAATGCTATTAGTACTCTGCAAATCAACATAAGTACTTAACCAGCCCATTTGTTATGAACATGACCATTCACGCATTTTGCAGGTACTTTGACAGGACTATTTTGAATTTAGAACTTCAAACCTGTAATTGAGTTGAGATATCTGTATGCTTCCCACTTACCCTTGTTGATTCTAAACTTCGTTCGCGCTGCAAGTCGTCCCAATACTTTATGTCTGGCGTATCCTAGTACATATATAAAAAAGGAAAAGTTCACAAAAGTAAGCAATAATCCAAGAGTCGTACATAGAAAAATAGCATCATGTTACAACAAAAAAAATGATAAACATCATAACTACTAGGATATTACTAAAAGTCAATGTTAGTCAATGACCGACTCGACCCCAACTCGACTGACTAGTCATTTGAAAGTCCCAACTGACTCATCTCCGTGTCTCAAATTTTCCACCCCTGGTGTTTGCACGAGTTTTGAAAATCATTATTAAGAAGTGAAGGGGTGCTTGGATGTAGGCAAGATTGAAAAAGATGCAAGACAGGGTCGAGACGGTCGGGACCTTAAATCATCGAGACAGGGTCGAGACGGACGTTGACTAGCGTTGACTTATATATATACACATATTTTAAAGCCAAAAAACTTTCGTTAACCAGTTTGTACCTATAATCGTTATTACTGCTAATATAATACAAAAAAGTAACACTAAACTACGTCAATTTTGATCGATTTGACCGACATTTGACCGATTTTAATCGAACATTTTACTTTTGACCGGCGTTGACCCGAACGTTCCCGCTTTAGGCCCGACTTTTGACCGTTGACCGACTTATTAGACGGCGAGAGGGGATCGAGACGGGCTAGTCACCAAAATGCCGCAAAGGGCGTCGCAACCGACGTCGTTTACAACAATGGATGTAAGTAATACATGTATCTCAATACTTGATCTTTTTACTGTAACTTTTTCTCTCAATATGATTCATATTTTAAGTCTTTTACCATACATTATAATTATAATAAAATATATTATTATCATTTTTAACTGAAGACTGAAAACTAATAGGTTAACTTGAAATTGTAATAACTAGATTAACTGCACAATCTTATAAGAAGTTGGCAGAAAAAGTTGTACCAATCTTGTACGGGAGAGTTTGGCATGAATGGTGGGTGGTTGAGTCATATACCTGTTAATTCTAGGAAGGCATACACAATCATTTGAAACGTTTGTATGTGTAATAAGACGTACAAAACAATAAAAATAAGGAAATCGAAACCACTCACAAGACAAAGCTTTGGTTTATTCTACGAAAAGATATATTTAAGGAAGCACCAACACGGTTCATGTAAATCGAGCAGCATCTGTTATCAGAAACCAATCTGCCCGTTAATTGGCTGTAGTGTGTCAGCATACAAAGAATTACAGTATGTTTCTAATATCATTACTACTGTCTTCTTGGTTTTCCAAATCACTCACCTTCCCTGCATTTTCGGTTACTTGTGTACAATTTATATACACTCGGTGTGTTTAAAGAAAGAACAGTATCTACAAGACCCGGGTAAAAAGGAATATTACAGTACAAGGATACTACATTTTGTTAATACTATACTATACTATATATTAAGGAATGGCTTGTTTTTATTCTCGGATAGGAGAAGGATTGTCTACATATCACCTCCCCATACACCACTCATATGGTATTTGGTTTTGTTGTTGTTTTTGTTGTATACTATATTAAGGAAAAAAAACTTATATAATTATTCAGTTTTGCAAAATACAAGGAACGTAGATGGAATGTACAATAAGAAAGTGTTTACACTACTAGGAGGTTTTTGGGTGTCAATTGGAATGATGATTATATCAATCAATCAATTTTTTAGCGTTTGACAAGAAGTTGACGTGAAATTGATACGGACCACCATTTTTATTTTTATTTTTATTGGTTAAAATTAATGAGATTATTAAACTACTAAACTTGCTTGATGATGAATGCAATCGAATAAAGGAAGTTCAAACCTGTCTCTTCTGCTAAAACTGAATCCATCTTTGGATTAATGCGTCCCAACTCCGCCATGGTATCCGAGCATACCTATCACCTACTATACATGTTATGACAATTTGCCTAGCGCACCCACACTAGCGGAAGCGAGAATATAATTTGTTTGAGACAAACTTGCTAGAAATAATAGAAAGCAAATAAAGTAACTGATAACACAACGATTTAACGTGGTTCGGCAAAACCCTGCCTACGTCTACCCCAAGAGTTCCCTTTATTCTTATAATATAAAAGAACCCGATACAAGAAAAAGTACACTATAAGTTAAACTCAAACCCATGCCCCTTAGATTTTAGTATAAAATCTAAGTTTCCCGTACACTCTTTTACAATCCTTACAAGAATAAACTCTTGGCCTCACAAATAAACACACTCCGTTGATAAACATATCAACTATGTTTTTCTTTCTCTTTGTGATCTTATTTTTGTGGATGTCCTTCCATCCTCTCCAATATCACATATATATACTTGAGCATATTCATTCATGCATGGAACTTGGACAAGTATCAACCAAAATCCTAAGACAATTTTACTTTGTCCACTCCTACCTCCATGTAGAAGCTACTAGCAACTAGCAACTTTTGACTTAGATGGATTATACATGTGAAAAGCAAACAAGTGGGCAGAGCCGCAATTTATACATGCACAAGTCAATTTGACTTTGTCTACTAAATGATTTGTCATATATTTGGACTAGTGTCCAACAATCTCCACCTTGACAAACATTTATCTTTATTCGTCACCTAAAATATTATCACCTAGTATTTTCACCATTGGCCTCCTTATAACCGCTGCACACACCTTGAATCACCTCGGTCCTGAACCTGATTCAAATAAAACGGCCAATAATCATGTGCAGCTAACTCTGTCAACTTACATAGTTGACTCCGGAGAGGAGTCTCGAATCACCTCTCCCACAGTAGGATTTTTCTTCTCACCATCATCTAACTCGATTGAACATGTCGTCACATGTTCCCGATCAATTTCCTGTGTGCACACTTTCCAAACCTTCGAGATACGAGTACATCTAGTACTCCCCACCAGACGATACAAACCCTCATACTTCTCTCCAATCATCAGGACCTTCACGCCACGTGTGATTTTCATAACTCCACCTACGACCGAATAGCCGTATCCTTGAGAATCTAACTGGCTTAAGGAAATTAGATTTTTGCACATCTTTGGTGCGTACGCCACGCCACCAAGTGTGTAAGCAGCTCCGTGAAACAATTTTATTTTTACCATGCCAATACCCTCAACATCACATGTTGAACCATCACCTAAAGTCAGCACCACCGCCTTCTTTAATATTAGCTTATCAAAATAATCTTTCTTGGAACACACATGCATCGTACAACCCGAATCTAAAATCCATTCATCTTGAGCAGAAGTAGAACTTTTGGAGATTGTGAGAACATCTCCCAAATTAACCGACTCATTAACTGCTACTGCAGCTGATGAACCCCCAGATTTATCTTCACCATTCTTCCACAGTAGACAATCCTTCTTGTAATGATCCCACTCTTGACATTTGAAGTACTGGACACCCTTCACACTGTATCTTGATCTGAACCTACTTTTATTACCAGATCTTTTTTCGGCAAACCTTTCCTTTCCATGACCAACCATAGCAAATTCATGCTCAAAACGGTCATCGGATCTTCGTCTCTTATCCTGAGATAAGAGTGCCGGTACTACCTCCTCCATCTTTATAGTAGCTTTTCCGTAAAGAACAGTAGTAACCAAAGTATCATACGAATTGGGAAGAGAGGTAAGAAGAATAAGGGCCTTATCTTCTTCCTCAATATTAACCTCAACTTTTGCAAGTTGATCCACCAGACCATTAAACACGTTCACGTGTTCAATGATATTCCCGCCTTCCTCCATCTTCAACCGATAAAGATCATGCTTCAAGTTCAGCTTTGTGGTCATATTCTTCCCGAGATATAACTTCTCGAGGGCCACCCACAACCCCGTTGCGGTTGTCTCGTCACTGACATTATTAATGATCTTATCAATGATGGATAGGCGAATGGTACTGACACATCTTTCTTCGATGTCATTTCAATCGTCATCCGTCATCTTTTCTGGCTTTCCATCCTTTTTACCCTTCAACGGCTTTGCCAAGCCCTGTTGAACCAGGACATCCTTCACCCTTGCTTGCCACAAGGTGAAATTCCCGGTTCCATCAAATGGCTCCACCTTAAACTGCATACCGCTATTTCCCGCCATCTCAAACCAAAAAATATCCGATAAACCTGGATACACTCTGATACCACTTGTTATGACAATTTGCCTAGCGAACCCACACTAGCGGAAGCGAGAATATAATTTGTTTGAGACAAACTTGCTAGAAATAATAGAAAGCAAATAAAGTAACTGATAACACGACGATTTAACGTGGTTCGGCAAAACCCTGCCTACGTCCACCCCAAGAGTTCCTTTTATTCTTATAATATAAAAGAACCCGATATAAGAAAAAGTACACTATGAGTTAAACCCAAATCCAAGCCCCTTAGATTTTAGTATAAAATCTAAGTTTCCCGTACACTCTTTTACAATCCTTACAAGAATAAACTCTTGGCCTCACAAATAAACACACTCCGTTGATAAACCTATCAACTATGTTTTTCTTTCTCTTTGTGATCTTATTTTTGTGGATCTCCTTCCATCGTCTCCAATATCACATATATATACTTGAGCATATTCATGCATGCATGAAACTTGGACAAGTATCAACCAAAATCCTAAGACAATTTTACTTTGTCCACTCCTACCTCCATGTAGAAGCTACTAGCAACTAGCAACTTTTGACTTAGATGGAATATACATGTGAAAAGCAAACAAGTGGGCAGAGCCGCAATTTATACATGCACAAGTCAATTTGACTTTGTCTACTAAATGATTTGTCATATATTTGGACTAGTGTCCAACAATACAGAAGCTAAAAATAACTCTATTTTGATTGCATAAATTCACCTGAATCCTCGAAAATTCACTTCCCTAGCGGAATGGTTTTATAATAGAGAAATTTACTGAAATAGGCACTTTTGACCCTCTCTCTCATATATAAACATTGTCAGAATCCTTTTTTCAACAATAGACATATATTTCGCCTAATGTCTAGGCGTATTAGGCGAAATCTTTTTTTACCAACCAAAACTCGCCACATGTACAAGAAACTTCCGTCTTGTATTTCTTTGTCAATTTTTTAAACCTTTTCTCCTAACCTACCCTTTTTAGGCGAATTAAGCGAAATTATTTTAGGCGAGTTAGGCGTAACCATATAACCAATAAAAATCCGCCACGTGTGTTATAAGTTTTCGCCTTACCTACCTTTTTTAAGCGAATCGGGCGAAATGTTCTAAAAAATAAGCCTTCTTCTTCCCTCTGTTTCAGTTGCAATTTTTGGTTATAATGTCATACATTCAATTATGGATCTATATATGCACTTTAAAAAGGCATATATGCACTGTAAAAAACTTCCTTTTGGTTTTTAGTTTTAGTTTTATGCAGTTAAGTATCTTTATCACAAAAAGTAGGAATGATTTTGTGGAAGATGATCTAAGTAATTTTAGTTTGGCATGACATATAAAATAGGTTGATATGTGAAAGGACACGTTCATATACATTATAAACGATTCACAATAGTTGATTACATCGCGAGGTATTTTGACCTCTATATGATACATTTTACAAACATTGCATTCGTTTTTAAAAGACAAACTTTCTTTACAACGAAAGTTGACGGCATGCACACCATTTCATAATACACCCAACTATAGTTGACATAATAATAATCTTGATGAACTCAATGACTCGAATGCAACGTCTTTCAAAATACGCCATGAATGACTCCAAGTAATACCCTTAAAATGAGCTAATGCACAGCGGAAGATTTCTTTAATACCTGAGAATAAACATGCTTTAAAGTGTCAACCAAAAGGTTGGTGAGTTCATAGGTTTATCATAACAATCATTTCAATATATTAATAGACCACAAGATTTCCGTTTATAAATATATGTACACTCGCAAGTGTATAAGAGTATTCTATAAATTGTAGGCACCCGGTAACAAGCCTTAACATTCATGTTTTACCCTCTGAAGTACACCAGATCAGGTGTGTTTAAAATAACCTCGAAGTACTAAAGCATCCCATAGTCAGGATGGGGTTTGTCAGGCCCAATAGATCTATCTTTAGGATTCGCGCCTACCGTACATAGACAAGTAGTTTAATGTTACCAAGCTAAGGGTATATTTCTGGTTTAAACCCACGTAGAATTAGTTTTAGTACTTGTGCCTATTTCGTAAAACATTTATAAAAACAACGCATGTATTCTCAGTCCCAAAAATATATATAAAAGGGAGCAAATGAAACTCACCATACTGTATTTCGTAGTAAAAATACATATAACGTCATTTAACAAGTGCAAGGTTGGCCTCGGATTCACGAACCTATATTAATTATATATTTATATGTTGGTCAATATTTGTCTAACAATTTTTGGTCAAGTCATAGTGTACCATAATCCTAATGCTCGAGACTAATATGCAAAAGTCAACAAAAGTCAACTTGACCCAAAATGACTTCTAAAATTTATACGTGTTTATTATATAACTTAACTATAGTCGTTTTATATATTTAAATATATTTATTAGATTTTATAATAATAAAAGTCATTTATTAATATAAATTTATATTAACGTTTATTTATGATAAAATATACTTTTATATATCTTAAGTAGTAAAATTTATAAAGTTCACTTAATATCTTAAAACTATAGTGGTAAGTATTATTAATGTAATTATATTACGCGTGGTGAAAAATATCTTTGTATCCCCTATTAATTTGATAAAATAATATTGATCATCATAATAATAAGTAAAAGTTGTATTATTTTGTAATAATAATTATTATTATTCTACAAAAAAATAACAATATTTATATTTACTAAAAATGTTATTATGATAAAATGATAATACTAACATAATAGTAATAATGATATTTTATAATAACAATGATATTTCTATTAAAAATAATAACGACGATAGTAATAATAATCATTTTAACAATAATACTAAAATTCAGTTGACTATAACTTCAAATCCGTTCATCGAAACCATTCGATATCTAAATGAAAAGTTCTTAATTTTTCGCTAGCTTTCCAATGACATGCATATCATATACCCTATCTCAGTAGCATATGTATCTAATTCAGGATTCAACAAACCTATCTAAGGACAATATCGAATGTACAAGCATGCATAATCCTATATACTCGAGCACTAGTCAAGGATACACTATTGATATATAAAAGTTAAGTTATGAGTGCTCACGTATCAATATTGAGATTCAATATTGTAGAAATGTACGTAGACGTAACGGAGATGATAAATACTAAATTGACCTCACGAGCATACCCATGAACCATACCCATCACCTCCATAGCTATAACCCATAATTTCCTTAGCTTTGACTCATTCAAAAAATTATTTTGAAATTACTCGGACATCACTCCGTCGTAATATTTTATGTATACTAATAATATCTTGAAATAATACAGAGCAAATATATATATATATATATATATATATATATATATATATATATATATATATATATATATATATATATATATATATATATATATATATATATATATATATATATATATATATATATGTAAATCGATTGAGAGAGTTTAGAGAAATATATTTTCAAGTTTCTATGAAATAATGAAACCTATTGAATTCTATTTATAATAGATTTTTAAATTATTAAAGTATGAATTATTAAAGTGAATTATTAAAGTATGAATTATTAAAGTGAATTATTAAAGTATGAATTATTAAAGTGAATTATTAAAGTATGAATTATTAAAGTGAATTATTAAAGTATGAATTATTAAAGTTAAAGTAAAAGTAAAGTAAAGGTAAAGTTAAAGTATAGTAAAAGTATAAAAACTATGTATGTATAATACGCGTATAAATATATATAATATTAATTTAAATCGTTATATATATTTAATGAAATAAAATATAAATATCGTTATATTTATTATACTGGTTAAGTAATGAGTTGTCAAAAGTGATTCTAGATATTTATAAAAGTTATATACGTTTTAATAATAAAGTTCTTTTTAAACTGAAAACGTTTTTGTACGTTTGAAAATAGATTAATAGAATATTATGGAAACCAATTCTCCACTAGCTTTTGTCTAACTTTCGTAAATGACACTTTTTATTTTTATTTATAAATAGCTTTACAAATTATTCCGAATATCGTTAAGAGGAATATATTTCTCAAATCATAGTGGACCTCTCAACAGAGACTTGTAATCATAATTCAATGTTTCTGATAATTCAATCATTTAATATATATATTTTTTTAATTTCATCGATAATCATATTGAAACAATTACGTTCATATAAAGCATTATACTTTTAAATACTTTGTTGACATTTTCAATTTATAACATATACACATATACATACATATTCATATATGTTCATTTAATGGTTCGTGAATCATTGGAATTTGGTCGAGGTTTAAATGAATGTATAAACATAGTTTAAAATCCTTGAGATTTAATTTAACAAGCATTGCTTATCGTGTCAGAATAATATAAAGATAAAGTTTAAATTTAGTCGGAAATTTCCGGGTCGTCACAGTACCTACCCTTTAAAGAAATTTCATCCCCGAAATTTGATAGAGGTCGTTATGGATAACAATGAGAATGTTATTATGACGATTATGAAGTTTTATCATGTCTAAGAAGTATGGATAAAATAATTCGATTACTCAAAGCGTATGAGGGAAGTTATCGTAAATGAAGGAAATAAGATTATAGTGATTCGTCATATCTTTTGACGTCATCACAATTGATCTCCGAATTTAAAGAAAATCTTTGTAATCTATGTTGGATTTGATGCTTCGGTGATTAAGGAGATTATGATTCTCTTCGAATTAATACGATAATCCATCTTGATTTCTCTGTCGGGTATTTCACTATAAATCCACCTCCTTCGTTTCCTTACAACTCACACCTTCTATTCTTTCTCCCTCAACTCATATTTTAAAGTATTTGTCAATATGCTTCATCCAGTACTGATTCTCGATATACTCCTCACTTTCATATCTGTCGTTCTTCTTTTTCATCTGCCTCCGGAAGAATCTATTTACTTCTACTATACTCTCGGTTTTATAGTGTTTTTAGTTCTTCCGTGTCTTTATATTGCTATATGCATCGATATATACGGTTTATAATTTTTGGGTGGTTGTTGGGTTTTATATCTTCCCTTATATTTCAAAGCCCCTGCTTTTGTCTTCTATAATCATTGACATCCACAGTTAATGCTCCCTTCTATTTGCTGTGATTTATACTCCAATTTCTATTTTGGAGTTTTGTCCTTTCGTTTCTTCTTCTTGCAATTAAGCAACGTTTGTAATGGTCCAGTATTCGCAGGTATGAATTTTAGAATGAACATTGTTAATTTTCTAGGAAGGAAATTGTAATGACACGATCTTGACTTGTCAAATTACCAGAATACCTCGGAAAAGGCCGAATCATCAAGAAATATTTTCTTGATATTTAGAGATCAAAGAGAATACAAGAGTCGTGTAATATAGCACATGATGACGTTATGATCTGTGAATCATCATGTTCCATTTAGAAACTCAGCATGAATTACTGTAATATAATCACGTTGATCAAGTGTCATTATATTATACTAACTCATGCTTCAGCTCCCAACACTTCTTCAAGAATATTCCTATTTTAAACTCGAATGTTTCAGAATTTAGAAACTAAAATAGTTTCTTTTATGATATAATACAGATAGCGCGAAGAGGTAAATGATTTCAGATAAGAATAATTATGGAAATATCTTCAGAAATATGGAGGATATTTATAATGAATGTTACGATGATATCTTAAAATTTCTAATATCAGAGGATGATGAAGAATATTGTCCGTAAGGGTTTAGAGTCAGGAGCAAGGTATTCGATAATGACTTCAGCAGACACGAAATCATTTGGATTCTTTGAAGGTAGATTTCGTCCTTGTGATTTATCCACATCCTTCTTCATGGTTTGCTCAATCCGTATTTTTTAGTACCAAATATTCTCTTTTTCTGAGCTTTGCCAACACACTACTCTTTATCATCAAACTTTTTACTGTTAAGGTCGTTTATAATTTTTGCTGCTTCATCAGTATATAAGTCCAGAAGATAGACACATATAATTGTTGTCGTAGACATGCTGCGAGATTTCAAAATACTGATTGCTAATTTTCGATGATTCGTATGGCAATTCTCGTTACAAGATGCAGATGAGTAAATGATGGGGTTTTGATAAATATAAAGATTTTTCGGAAAGTCAAAGATCAATGAAGTTATTAATAAGTTTACTGCTAATGTGGCGAGATATGAAAGGTTCCCCGTTAATATTGATGAAGAGGTAATCATTATAATAAGGCTTATTCGATTGAACAATTAAAGTTGGTTTGCTGGAGCTGTGACAAA
The DNA here is from genome assembly GCF_046630445.1 of Rutidosis leptorrhynchoides. NCBI lineage: Eukaryota > Viridiplantae > Streptophyta > Magnoliopsida > Asterales > Asteraceae > Rutidosis > Rutidosis leptorrhynchoides. Next base: position 201,712,580 of record NC_092342.1, on the reverse strand, counting down.
ACCGTCTATTTTTAGAAGGGATTGAAAAGTTATTTTAGCTAGTAAATGCCAAAAGGTCTGACATGGATACATGTTAAATTATGACTTTTGTTTCAAGAGTTTTTCAGGTACGTAACTGTGGATAACATGTGGTTGGATCATCATCTCGATTGTTCATTATTTGAAGTGTCTTCAGGTATTTCGAAGGGCTTGAACACAGATTATAATCGTTAATATACATACGATGTTCTAACACAGTTTTGAAGTTAAAGTATAGCTTTGAAAGATGTAAGAATCTAAGAGTGATGATACCGGTTATAACTTGAATTGAATTCGGCGATTTCAAAATCAGAATATGTAATTAGGTTTTTGAATGAGTATGGTTGTTTTGATTTCTATAAAAGAATGTATATTGTTGTGAAAGTAGGGAGTATAATGGATGATTTGCTGAATCAGATTCGAAGAATGTAACATATTAATTGTGAATTTATATATCTCTCGGATATTACCTACCCGTTAAAAAAAAATTGTCACAATTAATATTTTGTACAAAAGAATTTTATTACAGTCTTTATGGAAATATATGTGTATATTTCTTCAGATATAATATTGATTTAATGAGTTAAAATTAAATTAAACTCACTTAATTTATGGTTAAGGCTAGGATAGATAATTTCTAAACTTTAGAAATTACATAATCATCATAGAATGTTTTCCCAATGAAGTTATGAATCAATACTTCATCGTTGTGGTATTCCTTAGTATCTACAGGGCGTATGACGTCTATGCTCATGGGACAGATTGTGAAGTTGAGGTTTGTGATGCGGTTGTTGTTGGTGGTGGTAATGGTACTGTTGATGTTGTTGATGGTGGTACTGGTTATGTTGTTGGTGTTGCTGCTGGTGTTTGTAACCTTTGCACCATATTCTCCAAAGCCACTACCCGAGCGCGAAGCTCGTTAACTTCTTCTATTACACCGGGGTGATTGTCGGTTCGGACGAGCGGATAAATAAGATCTAGAATTTGGTGTAGTATATAATCATGACGAGATAATCTGGAAATGAGAGAGAAAATGGTGTTTCGAATAGGTTCACCGGTAAGTGCTTCAGGTTCTTCGCCAAGAGAGCAATGTGGTGTATGGAAGGGATTACCTTCTTCTTGTCTCCAATGATTAAGGAGGCTACGAACCCATCCCCAATTCATCCAGAATAGATGATGACTAATTGGTTGATCCATTCCGGTCACACTGCTTTCGAAACTTGAGTGGGATTCCATTTCGGAATCCGAGGGACTTGAACTAATGACGAATTCCATTTCGTACGATTGAATAAAGAATTTTTCGATATGAAATGATTTTCCAGCTATCAGGTGGTATTCTAATTATATAGAGCAAAAGGTTTCGTAGATTACGGAGGAATTTACGGAATATGTCAGGCAAAGTTTACAGTAACAGATACGCTAAGATATGAATTAGCAGATACGCTAAGATATGAATTTTGTCTATACACTATTCATGCAATCAATGCAATAAGATGTGTCTAGACTAAGAATGATAAGCAGGTAATTTCCGACAAGAATGATGAGCAAAACTTTTGAAATGCAGACACGGTCGAAGTCCAGACTCACTAATGCATCCTAACGACTATCAGTTAGACACACTAATGCAGACCTGGTTCGCTAAGACGACCACTCTGATACCAACTGAAAGGACACGTTCATATACATTATAAATGATTCACAATAGTTGATTACATCGCGAGGTATTTTGACCTCTATATGATACATTTTACAAACATTGCATTCGTTTTTAAAAGACAAACTTTCTTTACAACGAAAGTTGACGGCATGCACACCATTTCATAATACACCCAACTATAATTGACATAATAATAATCTTGATGAACTCAATGACTCGAATGCAACGTCTTTCAAAATATGCCATGAATGACTCCAAGTAATACCCTTAAAATGAGCTAATGCACAGTGGAAGATTTCTTTAATACCTGAGAATAAACATGCTTTAAAGTGTCAACCAAAAGGTTGGTGAGTTCATAGGTTTATCATAACAATCATTTCAATATATTAATAGAGCACAAGATTTCCGTTTATAAATATATGTACACTCGCAAGTGTATAAGAGTATTCTATAAATTGTAGGCACCCGGTAACAAGCCTTAACATTCATGTTTTACCCTCTGAAGTACACCAGATCAGGTGTGTTTAAAATAACCTCGAAGTACTAAGGCATCCCATAGTCAGGATGGGGTTTGTCAGGCCTAATAGATCTATCTTTAGGATTCGCGCCTACCGTACATAGACAAGTAGTTTAATGTTACCAAGCTAAGGGTATATTTCTGGTTTAAACCCACGTAGAATTAGTTTTAGTACTTGTGCCTATTTCGTAAAACATTTATAAAAACAACGCATGTATTCTCAGTCCCAAAAATATATATAAAAGGGAGCAAATGAAACTCACCATACTGTATTTCGTAGTAAAAATACATATAACGTCATTTAACTAGTGCAAGGTTGGCCTCGGATTCACGAACCTATATTAATTATATATTTATATGTTGGTCAATATTTGTCTAACAATTTTTGGTCAAGTCATAGTGTACCACAATTCTAATGCTCGAGACTAATATGCAAAAGTCAACAAAAGTCAACTTGACCCAAAATGACTTCTAAAATTTATACGTGTTTATTATATAACTTAACTATAGTCGTTTTATATATTTAAATATATTTATTAGATTTTATAGTAATAAAAGTCATTTATTAATATAAATTTATATTAACGTTTATTTATGATAAAATATACTTTTATATATCTTAAGTAGTAAAATTTATAAAGTTCACTTAATATCTTAAAACTATAGTGGTAAGTATTATTAATGTAATTATATTACGCGTGGTGAAAAATATCTTTGTATCCCCTATTTATTTGATAAAATAATATTGATCATCATAATAATAAGTACAAGTTGTATTATTTTGTAATAATAATTATTATTATTCTACAAAAAATAACAATATTTATATTTACTAAAAATGTTATTATGATAAAATGATAATACTAACATAATAGTAATAATGATATTTTATAATAACAATGATATTTCTATTAAAAATAATAACGACGATAGTAATAATAATCATTTTAACAATAATACTAAAATTCAGTTGACTATAACTTCAAATCCGTTCATCGAAACCATTCGATATCTAAATGAAAAGTTCTTAATTTTTCGCTAGCTTTCCAATGACATGCATATCATATACCCTATCTCAGTAGCATATGTATCTAATTCAGGATTCAACAAACCTATCTAAGGACAATATCGAATGTACAAGCATGCATAATCCTATATACTCGAGCACTAGTCAAGGATACACTATTGATATATAAAAGTTAAGTTATGAGTGCTCACGTATCAATATTGAGATTCAATATTGTAGAAAAGTACGTAGACGTAACGGAGATGATAAATACTAAATTGACCTCACGAGCATACCCATGAACCATACCCATCACCTCCATAGCTATAACCCATAATTTCCTTAGCTTTGACTCATTCAAAAAATTATTTTGAAATTACTCGGACATCACTCCGTCGTAATATTTTATGTATACTAATAATATCTTGAAATAATACAGAGCAAATATATATATATATATATATATATATATATATATATGTAAATCGATTGAGAGAGTTTAGAGAAATATATTTTCAAGTTTCTATGAAATAATGAAACCTATTGAATTCTATTTATAATAGATTTTTAAATTATTAAAGTATGAATTATTAAAGTGAATTATTAAAGTATGAATTATTAAAGTGAATTATTAAAGTATGAATTATTAAAGTGAATTATTAAAGTATGAATTATTAAAGTGAATTATTAAAGTATGAATTATTAAAGTGAATTATTAAAGTATGAATTATTGAAGTTAAAGTAAAAGTAAAGTAAAGGTAAAGTTAAAGTATAGTAAAAGTATAAAAACTATGTATGTATAATACGCGTATAAATATATATAATATTAATTTAAATCGTTATATATATTTAATGAAATAAAATATAAATATCGTTATATTTATTATACTGGTTAAGTAATGAGTTGTCAAAAGTGATTCTAGATATTTATAAAAGTTATATACGTTTTAATAATAAAGTTCTTTTTAAACTGAAAACGTTTTTGTACGTTTGAAAATAGATTAATAGAATATTATGGAAACCAATTCTCCACTAGCTTTTGTCTAACTTTCGTAAATGACACTTTTTATTTTTATTTATAAATAGTTTTACAAATTATTCCGAATATCGTTAAGAGGAATATATTTCTCAAATCATAGTGGACCTCTCAACAGAGACTTGTAATCATAATTCAATGTTTCTGATAATTCAATCATTTAATATATATATATTTTTTAATTTCATCGATAATCATATTGAAACAATTACGTTCATATAAAGCATTATACTTTTAAATACTTTGTTGACATTTTCAATTTATAACATATACACATATACATACATATTCATATATGTTCATTTAATGGTTCGTGAATCATTGGAATTTGGTCGAGGTTTAAATGAATGTATAAACATAGTTTAAAATCCTTGAGATTTAATTTAACAAGCATTGCTTATCGTGTCAGAATAATATAAAGATAAAGTTTAAATTTAGTCGGAAATTTCCGGGTCGTCACAATATGAAACTCTAGTTTATTTTAAAAATGACATTTATAAACGAATTTCAAGATGTTCATTATCATATAGAGAGTCACTTGTGATGTACATGATGTTGCATTACCATTATATGAATTTGTGCTACCCGGTTGTGAATATTCTTTTCTCAACGTACTTGTGGTTATTACATAATTTTTGTCATAAAATTTGTTCACTTTCTGAGATTATATTTTGCAAAAAATTGTGACCGGAACTGAAAAGGAAGAAGAAGGCTATTTTTAGAATATTTCGCCTAATTCGCCTAAAAAAGGTAGGTCAGGCGAAATTTTTTAAAAAATTGAAAAAAAACTTGACGAAAGTTTTTTGACGATGTGGAACGTTTTTATTGGATGGAAGGTGTTTCGCCTAATTCGCCTAAACATTAGGCAAAATTCATGCTTATATGCGTAAAAGTTGGTCTGACAATGCTTATATATGAGAGAGAGGGTCAAAAGTGTCTATTTCAGTAAATTCCATTGGGATGGGACTTGAATACCAACTAACTGGATAACTCTCCCATTATTCATAATAACCTCATGTCTTCAATACTCATAAATTTTTAACAACTCCTTTGAAGCAAAAACAATTTGGTTACCCGAAATTGATCAAAATTTGAGCTTTTACAAATTTTCTTCATTATTTTCTTCAAACTCATGTCCAATGTTTTCTTCATTATGCCACTTGTTGGATTCTGATAGATCAAAATCCAAATATGAAATTGAATGAAAAGGGTTATTCTGCGGTGAACGGATACGTATATCGGTGGCTGTAAATAGGATAGTAAATGACTGTTGAATTAGCTTTGAAAGAATGTACAGTGTACTTATTAATGTGAAATTTAAATATTCCTCGGGTATTACCTACCCGTTAAAATATTTTCACCATTAACAGTTTGTACAAAAGAATTTTTAATTACAATCTTTATGAAAATATACTTTCATATATATATTTTCTTCAGAGTAATATAGATTTAATGAGTTAATATGATATTAATCTCATTTGATTTACCATTAGAACTTGAATACATAATCTCTAAAACATTAGAGATTTCATAATCGCTATGAAGAACGAAGATAATTGATGTAGAACGATACGTAGAACGATGATTATACTCGAGGTATAGAATGAGATGTTGAGGCATGGATTGTTGATGGTACTGGTGCTGTTACTAATGGTATTGTTGGTGCCGATGATGTTGTTGAAGCTTGTAAATTTTGCACCATATTCTCCAAAAATCATTACTCAGGCGCGAAGCTCGTTGACTTCTTTGATTACTCCGGGATGATTGTCGGTAAGAACGAGCGAATGAATAAGGTTTAGAATCTGAGATAGTATGTAATCATGACGAGATATTCAGGAAATGAGGGTGAAAATGGTATTTCGGACTGGTTCACCGGTAAGTGCTTCAGGTTCTTAAACCAAGAGGTGAATTTGGTTGATGGAAAGGATCACCTTTTTTTATCTCCAATGATTAAGTAGGCTACGAACCCATCAAATGAATTGGTTGATTCATTCTGGTGACACTGCTTTCAGAGCTTAGGTGAAACTCCATATCAGAATAGCTGTCGGAATCAGAGGAATTCGAACTAGTTGAGGGATTCATCTCGTACGATCAGATGAAGGATTTTCGATAAGAAATAGATTATAGGATTTAGATTAGTACCCTGCAATACATGATTTACATATGCATATATAATACTAGAATCCCATAAGTTACGGAGGAATCTACGGAAGCTATCAAGAAAAGTCTACAGTAATAGATACGCTAAGATATGAATTTTTGTCTATATACTATTCATGCAATCAATGCAGTAAAATGTGTCTAGACTAAGAATGATAAGCAGATAATTTCTGACAAGAAATGATAAGCAAAACTTTTAACATGCAGACACGGTCGAAGTCCACACTCACTAATGCACCTTAACAACTATCAGTTAGACACACTAATGCAAGACCTGGTTCGCTAAGACCACCGCTCTGATACCAACTGAAAGGACCCGTTCATATCGATTATAAACAATTCACAATAGTTGATTACATCGCTAGGTATTTGACCTCTATATGATATATTTTACAAACATTGCATTCGTTTTTAAAAGACAAACTTTCATCACATCGAAAGTTGACGGCATGCATACCATTTCATAATATATCCAACTATAAATGACTTAATAATATTCTTGATGAACTCAACAACTCAAATGCAACGTCTTTTGAAATATGTCATGAATGACTCAAAGTAATATCTTTAAAATGAGCAAATGCACAGCGAAAGATTTCTTTCATACCTGAGAATAAACATGCTTTAAAGTGTCAACCAAAAGGTTGGTGAGTTCATTAGTTTATCATAAACGATCATTTTTATCATTTTAATATACCACAAGATTTTCATTTCTCCTAAATACACATCTCATATCAGGCATTTTGCAAACTGGATAGAGATAAAAATCATTCATATGGATTGAACACCTGGTAACTGACCTTAACAAGATGCATATAGAAGTACTAAATAATACCTCGAAGTACTAAAGCATCCATACCCTGGATGGGGCTCGTTGGGCCCGATAGATCTATCTTTAGGATTCGCGTCAATTAGGGGCCATTTCCCTAATTCTTAGGTTACCAGACTTGAAGGGGCGATATTCGGTTTAATAATCCAACCATATAATGTAGTTTTCGATTACTTGTGTCTATTTCGTAAAACATTTATAAAAACAGCGCATGTATTCTCAGTCCCAAAAATATATATTGCAAAAGCATTTAAAAAGGGAGCAAATGAAACTCACTATATGATATTTTGTAGTAAAAATATGCACCGGAACTGAACAATGCAAGGTTGACATCGGATTCACGAACCTATATCATTCATATATATATTAACACACATAAATGTAATCGAACAAATTTATATATATCTAAATTTATTAGTTATATCATTTTACATTAATAACTTATATGTTTCATGTACTCATTTAAATAAAAATATAAATATAGTTATATTATATGTGTTAAGTATATTTTTATATAATATCATTTGTTTTAAAATAATAATTATATTAATCCTAAAATAATGATAATAATAATAAATATAAAGTTAAAAATAAAATATTGTTAATACTAATAATAATAATGATAATAATAATAATTCTAAAAGTGATAATTTTAATAATAATGAAAATTTTAATGATATTAGTAATGATAATAATGTTAAAAATTATATTTTTACTAATAATGATAATTCTAATACTAATGATAAAAATAATAATAATGATAATAACAATAATGATACTTATAATAATAATAATAATAATAATAATAATAATAATAATAATAATAATAATAATAATAATAATAATAATAATAATAATAATAATAATAATAATAATAATAATAATAATAATGAGTAATAAGTAAACTACCTCAAAGAAGTAGCCCTTAAAAAAATGCCCAAGTCCGGGTTTGAACCAGCGACGTCCCGCTAACCCGATAACAACCTAAACCATTCCTCTGTCTCCGCTTTTCTGTTATATTTACTAATTTATATTCTTTTATCTCATCATCATCAACTTTATCATCATTATCGCTAATCATAACATCATCACACTCATCATTTTATCATCATCTTACATCATCTTCGTGATCATCATCACGATCATCATTTAACAACATCATAATCATATCATCTTCATCGCCAATATCATAATAACGTTCAATTTTTATCCTAATCTACCCGTCATCATCTCCATCATCAATTATGATTCGCCTATCACTATTACCATTATATCATCTATATTATCATTCTCATCTAACATTACCAACCTTTTGATCATAACCATCTATATCATTATCATCATTTGCATACATAATCATAAAATCATTCTTCTTAAAATCATACACTCATCATCATCTATCACGATCATCACCATTATAAGTATTATGAAAATTTGAAAGTCCAACCCACAAAAACAATGGGTCTCAGCCCACAAAAAAAAATATGGCCCATCAAAACAATTTACGGCCCAAGTTACCAAAACATATTCCCAAGCCCCACTGAATGTTTATTTACGGTTTGTTTAAAAAAAAAAATATCCAACATGTCATCAAATTTGTCTGTCATGAAGTTGTGGGTTGTCCCACTGCACATGATTAACTTTAGATTGTAAAATAAACAATCCCTTCTTGTTACTTTATATTGCTGGATCCACATTCTTATAATCACACTTTTCATCATCTTTATTCATCATGTAGCTCGAATTGTTAAACAAAAGTATTCAAAACAAAGGAGTCTCGGTCGTGAAACAAAAACTGGCAGCAACATGTTTTTTTTTTTTAAATGGGTTTTGATTTTGGTGTTTAAGGTGGCGGTGATGATCAAGGTTTCGGTGGCTCGTGGTTTGCACAAAAAAAAAGTAAATAATGGTAGCCTCATATAGTGGGTGTAGGGTGGTAATTAGGGTGGAGTTAAGAGATGATCAAAGTGGTGCGTGATGTGAAGGAAAAATAGGAATAAAAGAAATAAGAAAACAATACCGGATGTGCAGGATGGTGAGTGTTCATGATGGTGGTGAATAAAGGTTGTCGTGTTTTAAGATGGTGATGAATAGAAACAGTGATCGAGTTAGTTGCTTTCCATGGTGGTGGGTTGTTTAGTGGTGATGTATGTATATATGTAAGATATATAAAGAAGATGTTTTGCTTATTCATATATGAATATATTATATGTATATAAAGTGAGTGGAGTGAATTGAAAGCAGAAATAGAAATCGCAGTAGGAATCTAATGGTACAAGTTGTGTGGTTATATGGAAACATGATGATGATGTTTGAGGTTGATGTTTTTGGTTTGGTTAAATGGGTGACATCTTTCATAGATAAAAGTATTATTAAGTCTGTGAGCTAACAAAGCAAAAATCTATAACCATATCTTAGAATATCTTTAAATTGTTGAAAGGAATAGGTAATCAAGTATAAGGCAAATTTCTTTTTGATTAAAATAATCATATTCGATGGCTAACTATGTGGGACAAAAATAAAAACTATATAAAAATTAATCACTTACTACGTATGAGTTATGACAAATTACCCAATCCGTCTTACTCATAATGCGTGCTCTGTCAAAACTTGATTTGATCTAGATATTTCAGGTTTTTCCGACTTTAATATATAAAAATATAATAGTATTTAAGAATGTGTGTATGGGTATCAATTAACAAAAATAGGTGGAAGGTTGTAACAACCCTCACTTTTCGACTTCTAAATTTACTGAATTAACCCTAGGATTATCTGCCTGACTATATGTATTAAGGGTTATTATATACAATTAAATATTGACCGAATAGTAATTTTTAGTCAACAATGTACACTTAAATAAATAATATATTATTAATTTATATAATTTGACATAATTTAACTAAGTATATAAACTTTGTATCACTTTTATTATTTAGTTAATGTATTATATATTTAACTATATAATAAATCCATTTTATATAAATGTAATAATATTTACAAACTTACTAAAACTATAGTTTAATAATTAAAATCATAATTATTATTAAAAATATAAAATACCTGATTATTTATTATTTTTATGCAAAATTTGTATTTATTAATTAAATAAATAAAAAAAATATTGACAAATATTCTTGGAAAAGCACTAAATAAATTTGTTTATTTATACAAAAAAATCCTTAAAATAAATGAATTAAAAAAATAAAAATAAATAAATAAATAAAATACATTTTAATTAAAAAATTATAATGGAAAAACTACTTTCATTATTTTATTTTGTGCATTATCCCATGACCTAAAATTTAATACTTTTGAATTTTAAATCCCATTAAAAATTAAAATATTTCTTTTTCTTTTAATTATTTTATTCTTTTAACCTAATTTTTTCAAGTATAAATACCCCTCATTTCTCATTCAAACTCACACCAAAATTTCTCTCATTCTCTCTTTGAAGAATTACTATTAGTAAGTATTCTTTTCGTACTCTTTACTTTTTACTTTTTACTTTTTACTTTTTACTTCGGTTTATTATTTTTTTTACTAAAACATGTAAATAATGTTATAAATTATATGCAATTAAAAATAAAATAAATAACATGTTATAATTAGTAATATATGTTACTAAAAATTATAAAAGTATTTTTATGAATTAATATATATAGGAATTATAATTAAAATCGAATTAATGAATATATATGTATATACGCACCTAACGTGAAGGTTATAATTAAAGATAGCGTACAAAGACTACAAACATCACCGCTACTTGTGGCCTAGGGTGATCCTTGTTACCATTATGGGATGCTTGTGAATCTCGAATGCCAAGACTTAGATTCTGGTCAAGAGATCCTGGGCCACTCGGTAACAATAGATCATTCAAGTGACTTCCATGTTAGCAACGAAGTTTGGGCGAGATTGTACAACATCTTTGTTAAGAATTATAACCCGAACATTCTTAAACTAGAAGCTTACTATAAGTGGAAGCTTTTCATAAATAGTAAGTTTCCAAAAATAGAAACTTTTGAGAAATAGGAACTTTTCTCGAAAACCATCACTGTCAATATAGTTGCTATATTAATAAACATAATTTATGTCAGTTAGACATTAACTAATCAAACGTTATACCTCTAGGTTGATATCCAGATCACTTACTTGCTTTACTTTCCTTCTTGCGTGGAAAACTTCAACTGCTATTTAAGGTGAATTCATAGCCCCTCTTTATTGCTAACAAACTTACTTACTTTACTTGGGTGAGACACATGCTATTTTTACTTTTTACAATTTAGACACAAGTACCAAACTATTAAACTATGCTATACCCGTCTATGTCCGACTAAGTCCCTACAGTGATATTTTTAATTTCTGCTGCATGCTTAATTATTGGGGGTAGGCCTATCGGGAGTAACGTCCCCGATACATTTGACTAAGTCTTTGTATTACTTGATAATGAAATTAAACAGACAAGGACAGACACAACTTGTCATGGGGCAAACTTGAACGTTTAGTCTAAATATCACGCTTTGGCATAACTTTTTGATCCTACGGGAGATCAACTTTACAAACTAAATCTTGTGGTCTAAAACAATGGTCAAACTTTTGTTAAACCTATGAACTTCACTCAACCTTTTGGTTGACACTTTAACATGTTTTGTCTCAGGTGCTGTTTGATTCAAGCTTACTTATCTACTGCTTATGTGATGCTACTTGGACATAGGATCAAGAGATTATCGTATTTATTACTATTGAATTTAAACATTTACTTTACTCCTTTGTAATGACATTTCATTTTTCGCTGCGTACTCCATAAAGTTTAACTTTCTCATTTAGTATTGTTCACGTTATTATAATATGTTGGTATATTTTGATATTAAGTCACATTTCGCCCCGGCCCTAACTGGGGGTGTGATAGATTGGTATCAGAGTTGGTTCAACTGTGTCCAAAGCAACGACCGATTAACGTTCCCAGGATACGGGTTCGGTTAACGGCAACGACTTTGGGTGAGTTAATTGTTGAGGGGGTTATCACAATGTTACCTGTGACGAAGCATTGGCTCTTACTCCTTACGATCCTTTTATGGTTAGCCAAATAACAGCAGTGACGCGGGCTGTAAAATCAGAGTCTGAGGTATGCTCAGTGGTCACTAGACACGGCACTGTTTGGGAATAAATCCCCAATCTGTTATCACAGATTGGTATCAGAGCATAACCAGGCTGTTATAGAGAACCAGGATTGCATTTTTGTGTGTGCCTTATGTGTTAGCTAGGGTGCCTTAGCAATCTAGGAAACTATAACCTTTCATGCCTTAGACTTAAAGCACTTAGGATTACCTTATAATATTAACAACCTTGCTTTGATAATCTTGGCTTAAAATGCTAATCAAAGTCTCTTTCCTAATGTTAGGATGTCTAATTTTCATCAAACGAACAAAATGACTCTTTTCAAGCCGACCGAAGAAGATACTAAAGGGTCTTCCACTGAAAGACCAGCCCAAAGTCCACCTCATGGCTTTGGTGGTCCTCGTTCACCAAACTAAAGTCCGGATACTTTACCTAATTCTCCCGATCACTACCCGACCTCGAAAACTGGAGACAAGGGGAAACGTCCTGAGGAAACTGGTCCGTCAAGGAAAAGAGTCCAATCTTCTTCTTATAATGATGCTGCTAAGTATGAGGGTTTGCTTCGCCACATGGTGAGAGTGGAGGCCAGTATGGATGAGAAGGACCGTGAAATTAAGAAGTTGGTGGAGGAAAATGTTGAACTAAGAAAAGAATTAAGGCTCCTAAAGTACGAGGAAGAACGCAACACTCATTGGGGAAAGCAATCACTTGCTCATCTCCAGGAGGATGTTAACTTCCGAATGAAAATGGAGAGAAGCCGAGTCGACAAGCAACTTTCCCTAAGGGAATACGACATCAATGCCGTTAACAGTCGTGTTACCAACCTTTATGACAATCTCGAATATCTCTACGAAAAGCAAAAAGGGAAGAACGAGCGATATGATAAGTTTATCAAAGAGTCTCTCGACTCTCAAACCGAAAGGTTAGAGAAACTTGTGAAGAATTACATGGAAAAAGTGATGAAGCAGTTTGAGGACGAAAAGAAGAGATATGAAGATTATTTCAATCTTAATAATCTTTAGTTATCTTTTCTATTTTTCCATCTATGTAAAGGCTATGCCTTAAAACTATTTCTAATTCCGAATCATGTATTAAGGCTTATTTAATGCCTCGTTTCTTAATAATATAAAGTGTTTTATATATATCATGTGTTACTATAAAACTGTTAATGTTCCATTAGGAAATGGAGAGACTCTCATCATCCAAGGTGAAAAGAGTGGTTCCAATCTCAACATCATCTCCTATATTAAAACTCGCAAATACCTTAAGAAAGGTTATCCAGCTATTATAGCTCACGTTAAGATGATTGAATCGAAAGAGAAGCGTATTGAAGATGTACCAGTAGTTAAAGACTTTCCCGATGTGTTTCCCGAAGATCTTCCTGGTCTTCCACCTCCTCGACAAGTTAAATTTCAAATTGATTTAGCTCCCGGTGCTGCTCCTATTGCTAAAGCACCATACCGTTTAGCACCTTCCGAAATGAAGGAACTTTCCAACCAGCTCCAAGAACTATTGGATAAAGGTTTCATTCGTCCAAGCTCGTCCCCATGGGGAGCTCCTATTCTATTTGTTAAAAAGAAGGATGGTAAGTTAAGGATGTGCATTGATTACCGCGAACTTAACAAGCTTACTATCAAGAACCGTTATCCGTTGCCACGTATTGATGATCTATTCGACCAACTTCAAGGGTCAAGTGTTTATTCAAAGATTGATTTTAGGTCCGGATTTCACCAACTTAGAGTCAAGGAATCCGATATTCCTAAGACTGCTTTTTGCACTCGTTATGGGCACTATGAATTCTGTGTCATGCCTTTTGGTTTGACCAATGCTCCTGCTGTGTTCATGGATCTTATGAACCGTGTTTGTAAACCCTATCTCGATAAATTCATCATTATATTCATTGATGACATTTTGATCTATTCCAAGAGTGAGAAAAAACATGAGCAACATTTGCGTATGATTCTTGAACTCTTACGAAAGGAACAACTTTATGCTAAATTCTTTAAGTGTGAGTTTTGGCTCAAAACCGTACAATTCCTTGGACATGTTGTTGATAGAAGAGGAATACATGTTGATCCTGCTAAAATCACTGCTATTCAGAACTGGGAGATACCAAAGACTGCAAAGCATATTCGCTAATTTTTGGGACTTGCCGGTTACTATCGGAGATTTATAAAGGATTTTTCACATCTTGCTAAATCTCTTACGAAGCTAACACAAAAAGGGAAGAAATTTGAGTGGTCCGAAGAACAGGAATCTGCTTTCAAGATTCTGAAGGAGAAGTTGACCACAGCCCCGATTCTATCTTTACTCGAAGGTACTGACAATTTTATTGTTTACTGCGATGCCTCAAAGCAAGGCTTTGGTTGTGTTTTACTGCAACGTGAAAAGGTTATTGCCTACGCATCTAGACAGTTGAAGAAACATGAAGAGAACTACACCACACATGACCTTGAGTTAGGTGCCGTGGTATTTGCATTAAAGATATGGAGACATTATTTGTATGGTACCCATTTTACGGTGTACACTGATCATAAAAGTCTTCGACACATCTTTGATTAAAAACAGCTGAACATGAGGCAAAGCCGATGGCTCGAGTTGTTGAACGATTATCACTGTGAGCTGAAATATCATCCCGGCAAGGCGAATGTAGTTGCCGATGCCCTTAGTCAGAAATACGATGCTAAACGTGTTCGTGCTCTAAACCTGAAAATCAAATCAAATCTTATATTACGAATTTGCGAAGCTCAACTGGAAGCTATTAAACCAACACTTATCGAAGGTGAAGGACCTATCGGTTTCGAGAACCAACTTCAAGTGAAAGCTAATGGTACACGGTACTTTGGCAACAAAATTTGGGTTCCTCGTTTCGGTAATCTCCGTGAACTAGTCTTGGATGAAGCGCATAAGACTAGGTATTCTATTCATCCGGGTTCCAGTTGAAGGTATTTCGTATGCCCGAGAGACATATTAAATTAACGTGGCCACTATGTTATGATCCAAGTCGGGTCATACCCAATAACAAGCTTACCAACACTTTATATGTATTTATTTTAACGAATGGATTGTTAAGAAAATACGCGACACTTGGATTTTAGAAATATCAGTTTTCTAAAGTATTATCACTTGAGGTAAATTATTTGGATAATTTATATATAATTGTTTATAGGTTTAAATGATTATATTATGTTATATTTTATAAAAAGTTTATAAAATATAAGTAACATAAATAATGCATGGTTTTATTTAACAAGTTTTGTAATTGTATTAACTAGTTTTATATATATTACACTTGTTATTTAAATAAATAAAAGGATGCAGATTTTGGGACTCCTAGGTGTGATTCCCATGCTTACTTGGTAACTTGGAACAAGATATTCCTTAAGCATGCAAGTCTCCTTTTAACCAAGGATTTCCTAGACTCAAGGTAAGAGAGAAACAAGCAAAACACTTCAAAAAACTGCATTTCTTCCTGCTGAAACAGGCCTGCTAGCCGTGGCAGTTTTGGGACCAAAAGGGGGTTCTAAAATTGTATTGCAAGCTTGTATCAAGTGTCAAACAAAAGCCTAACCATAGAGAAAGGTGTTGGGGTTAATTGCTTGGGGTATTGCACACTTGAGGCTTCAAGTTAGAAGCTCATTTTGCATCATCTTCTTCTACATTCCTGCTGTCCAAAACAGCCCTCAATCTATATTGAGGAGGTATTATCTCTTATCCTTCTCTTTAGTTTGTAAGTATAGCTTCAAGACTTGATAACTTCATGGAATTCAATCTAAAATGGTTTAACATATACATTTGTTCATAAATAACATAATGCTTCCGCTTGTATTAATATTCATAATATTGGTTTTGTGATTTATAAACACTATGAACTTGTTGATATATTGAATTCCATCAATGGTATCTAGAGCCGAAGTCTTGAAATATGCTTCGAGATGATTTTTGAACTTACCATAACTTTGCATTTTATGTACATGCATGAAAATAGAATGCAAAAATTATGGGTTTTGGGTGGGTTTGATTTTGGCCGAATTTGGAAGCTCCAAAAATGGGTTTGGTTCCTCCATTTTGGTCATTTTGTTGTATGTTGAAGTTCACAATCAAGCCTTGGCCTTTTGTTTGAATGGTAGCATGTTTGGATGATTATTAATAATTCATTTGGTATGTAATATTAATTCATTCATGTGGTTGTAATATTCATTCAATTTGGTTTGTAATATTATTATTTTGGTTATGTAATTTATTTTATTTTGGTATGTAAAATAGATTAGGTTGTATTTTCATTTTTTAGAAAAGTGTATTAGGATATAATTTTGTAAAAATGAAGATGCAAAAGATGGAGTCAAAGGAAGAACACAAGAAGAATCTACTTGGATGAAAGATTAAGTGGGAGTGGTAAAATCTCCTACTTTGTGTTATGACCCATTACCCGGTGGCATTTTGTTTTCGGCTAAACAAAACGCTTACCAAAAGGCTTGATTGTGAACAAAATTATTTTGCATGCGTGGTTGTTTTAATTTCTTGTATGATTGTGGATTGTGTATGTTACTACAACAAGTTATCACACAAGTTAACAACAAATAAAACTACAATTTAATTGGTTAAATTATTAACTATATGCAATGAACAAAACTACAATTTAATTGGTTAAATTGAAATGGCAAAAGACGTTAATAAATGGTTATTAAGAACTAGAAACGGATTGCACATATAAAATGGTTTATATCATAGTAATAAAATTGGCATTATTACATGACATGAAAATGGATTTTCATAAGTACCATACACTAAATGCATGTTGGTGTATGGCATAAATGTTTTCTCAAACTAGAAATAACGAAAACTTAAAATCCCTTTTAACAACAAGGTAAACAAGTTTAAACGCCATCCTATTGTGTGACACTTAGGCGTATTAGGGAACTCATGATGGGATAAAGGTCACCTAACCGTTATGAGCAAACTAATATGATTAAGGTAAATTTTGCACACTTGTGGGATAAAGGTCACCTAACCACTTGTATGTTAAATTTACAAGTTTACACAAGTAGGACGACTTGATTTGGGAATCATGAACTTAGGGTCACCGAAGCATGAGGAACAAATAGGCGTTGATGGGATAAATATGCCATGCAAAAGGATTGCATGATCCCATAATTTAGAAGTTGCAAAAGGATTGTAATTGTCATTATGACTACCTAGCTAAATCAAATAACGGGATAAAGGTCACCTAACCGAAATTTGATTTACCGTTGGATTCTAATATTTAATATGTCAATTAAAATATAAAAGGGTATTGTTTATTAAATTTAAAACCAATACTTAAATGAACTTTGTTAAATTTTGTAGATGGCCGCCAATAACATCAACAACACGCAAAATGCACCAATTAACTTACACAACCTATCATTAAGGTCTCTCCTCGAGAAATACAAACTCAACCATACGAACTTTATGGATTGGTTCCGCAATCTTAGGATTGTCCTCAAACTCGAGGATAAGGCGTATGTGTTGGAGGACCCCATTCCCGATCAACCCAACGAGGATGATACGGAAGGCATGACTTATTGGGATAAGTATTGCACCGATTCGGTGCAAGTCGCTTGCCTAATGCTTGGGACTATGATACCTGAACTCCAAAAGGATTTCGAGCATCATACTGCATACGACATGATCACGTAATTGAAGGAGTTGTTCCTTCAACAAGCACGTGTCGAGCGCTTCGAGACCATTCGAGCGCTTCGTGCATGTCGTATGGACGACTCCCAATCCGTTTCATCTTATGTCCTTAAGATGAAAAGCCTCATTGATCGCGCAAACCGTCTTAATCTCAACATATCTAATGAGCTAGCCACGGATCTTATCCTAAACTCCTTGTC
This sequence comes from Rutidosis leptorrhynchoides, assembly GCF_046630445.1. Lineage (NCBI taxonomy): Eukaryota > Viridiplantae > Streptophyta > Magnoliopsida > Asterales > Asteraceae > Rutidosis > Rutidosis leptorrhynchoides. The sequence goes on along the minus strand of NC_092342.1, from coordinate 201,694,363 downwards.
AAAGAGGTTTGACCAATTTGTAATTAATTACAATATGAATGGGATGGATAAGACCATTGGCGAACTTCATGGCATGCTTAGGACGGCGGAAACTAGCATGGGTAAGAGGGCTTCACCCGTGCTAATGATCAATGATGGTGGGTCCAAAGGTAACAACACCTCTAAGCCAAAGGCGGCTAAGAGGAAAGGACCCGCCCATCAAGGCAAGGGAAAAGGGAGGATGGTTACCCCAACCAAAAACAAGAACAAGAAGCAAAAGGTTGTCGGACAAGCAAACCCCAAGGAAGACCCGTGCTTTGGTTGCGGTGAAATGGGTCACTGGAAACGTAACTGCCCGGTCTACCTTAAGGAGTTGAAGGAAAAGAGGGATGCGGGGCAAACCTCAGGTAATATATATATATGGTATATATAGAGCTTAGTATTACTTCTTCTAATACATGGGTATTAGACACTGGATGTGGAACTCACATTTGCAATTCTTTGCAGGTGTTCAAAAGAAGTAGCAAGCAAACGGGAACATCAAGTCTCTTTATAGGTAATGGAGCCAAAGTGCAAGTGAAGGCTCAAGGAGACTTTGTATTAAAGCTTCCAAGTGGTTTGGAACTTATTTTGAACAATGTTTTGTATGCACCGGATTTATGTCGAAACATTATTTCAGTTTCCCGTTTAAAACAATGTGGTTTTTATCTTAATTTTGTTAATGATGATATCCACGTTTATTTAGATAATGTATTCTATTTTAAGGCTTCGCTTTCAAATGGAATTTATGAATTGGTTCATGATGACACATCATCTAGTAGCTCAATATACCATACTAGCACCAAGAAACTCAAAAGGGATTTGAGTGATTCCTACTTATGGCATTGTCGCCTTGGTCACATAAACAAGAATCGAATGCATACACTTCAAAAGAATGGCCTTTTAAAATCAAATGAACTAGACTCGTTTGATGTATGTGAATCTTGTTTACAAGGCAAAATGACTAAAGCACCTTTCAAAGGGACCTACGAAAGGGCTAAGGACTTATTGGGATTAATACATTCGGATGTATGTGGACCCTTTAAGCCCATAACTAGGAATGGTGAAAGATACTTCGTTACTTTCATTGATGACTTCAGTCGTTTCGGATATGTCTACTTGTTAAGACATAAGGACGAAACTTTTGAAGCATTCAAAGAGTATCAAAACGAAGTACAAAATCAACTCAATAAGACAATCAAGGTACTCCGTACCGATAGAGGAGGTGAATACCTAAGCGATGCCTTCCAAGATCATCTTAGAAGTTGTGGGATTATCTCGCAACTTACTCCACCCGGGACACCACAGCTTAATGGTGTATCCGAAAGGAGGAACCGAACCCTAATGGATATGGCTCGATCAATGATGGCTAGAAGCTCGTTACCTCTGTAATTTTGGGGTTATTGTCTATGCTCCGCTGCTCGTATTTTAAATATGGCCCCAACCAAGAAAGTGGAACGAACTCCTCATGAGATGTGGTTTAGAAAACCTCCATCTCTATCATACTTAAAGGTATGGGGATGTGAAGCTTATCCTAAGCGTTACGTCCCTAATAAGTTGAATGCTCGATCCATGAAGTGTATCTTCATAGGATACCCCAAGGATGATATGGGATATTATTTCTATGATCCATCCGAGCAAAATGTATTTGTTGCTCGAAAGGCTAAATTCCTTGAAACTAAGTTCCTAATGGAAGGAAATAGTGAAAGGTAGATAGATCTTGAAGAGGTTCAAGATCAAGTAGATGATACACAATTGGTTGACACTAGCACTCAACATGAAAATGTTGAGAGTGATCAAATGGATGATCAAAATACACATGACGTTCGCAGATCTGGTAGGATTAGTAATCCTCCTGAGAGATATAGGTTTCTCATGGATGGTTGCTATGTGGTTGATTTGGATGAACCAACAAACTACCAAGATGCTTTATCAAGGATTGATAAGGATAAATGGCAGGAAGCCATGAACGCTGAGATGCAATCCATGTATGACAACCAAGTTTGGGAACTTGTTGAACAACCTACTGGCTCAAGGCTAGTTGATTATAAATGGTTTTTCAAGATGAAAACCGACATACATGGAAACTTGGATACATATAAAGCTAGACTTGTAGCAAAAGGTTTCACTCAAACTCAAGGGGTTGACTATGATGAAACTTTTTCGCCTGTGGCAATGCTAAAGTCTATTAGGATATTACTTGCCATTGCTGCTCATTATGATTATGAAATATGGCAAATGGATGTCAAGACCGCTTTCCTAAACGGACATCTTGAGGAAGATGTCTACATGGTTCAGCCTGAAGGTTTTGTTGATCCAAAATATCCTAAGAAGGTATGCAAGTTAAAGAAGTCAATCTACGGATTGAAACAAGCATCTAGAATGTGGAATCATCGTTTTAATGAGGAGGCCAAGAAATTTGGCTTCATTAAAAATGGTGATGAAGCTTGTGTATACAAGAAAGCTAGTGAGAGCACTATCATGTTCCTTGTATTATATGTGGATGATATATTACTATTTGGAGATGATGTTCCGGCAATGCAAGGAGTTAAAACTTGGTTAAGTAAATGCTTCTCCATTAAGGATCTTGGAGAAGCACAATACGTTTTGGGGATTGGGATCTACAGGGATAGATCCAAGAAGCTGATAGGTTTGAATCAAAGTGCATACATTGAAAAGATCTTGAAAAGGTTCAAGATGGAGAACTCTAAGAAAGGTTTGGTACCTATTCAAAAGGGAACACTTCTCAGTTCATTTCAGTGCCCCACCACGAAAGATGAACATGAGAGAATGAAGAAAGTCCCATATGCGTCTGCTATTGGGTCAATCATGTATGCAATGATATGCACTAGACCGGATGTGTCATGCGCTCTTAGCCTGACAAGTAGATACCAGAATAACCCAGGAAACAGTCATTGGATTGCTGTCAAAAGTATATTGAAATACCTTAGGAGGACTAAGGATATGTTTCTTATATACGGGTCTGGTGAGGAGGAACTCGCTGTAAAAGGTTGCGTAGATGCAAGTTTCCAAAATGATCGAGATGATTCTCGATCACAATCCGGTTTTGTCTTCACATTAAATGGAGGTGCGGTCTCTTGGAAGAGTTCAAAACAGGATGTTGTTGCTTTATCCACTACAGAGTCAGAGTACATCGCCGCATCATTGGCAGCTCAGGAAGCTGCATGGATGAAGAAATTCATCGACGACTTAGGAGTAGTCCCTTCCATTCAGGACCCTCTTGAGATCTTTTGTGACAACGAGGGTGCGATTGCTCAAATCAAAGAACCTCGTGCTCACCAAAAGACCCGTCACATTGAGCAGAGATTCAACTACATAAGGGATGAAGTTGAAAAGGGAAAGATATGTATTCGCAAAGTTCACACAGATCTTAATATAGCGGATCCTCTCACGAAGCTCTTACATGGAGCGAAACATACTGGACATGTTTGTGCATTAGGGCTTCGATATTCTAGTGATTGGTCATGATCTGTTTTAAGTATTGTAACGGAACGAAATTGTTCAAACTCATTAATATAATTATGGTATTAATTTATTTTGAGTTATGTTCCTATTTTGCATATTTTATCCATGAATAAGTAATTATTCTAAATTCCGTAGTCGATCACATTTGTGGGAACAAGTGTGAGGTTTAGACTATTATGAACTTGGATTGGTATACATTCACGGGATGAATATGGGGCAAGGTTGCAACCAAGGTTCATAGATATTTGTGGGATACAAATATTGGAAGACCCGCTCTCAAGATTTACTAAATGGAGCCTTTGTGGTTGATCACACGTAATCTTGAGTAAAGGCAAATATCATTGTATCCTCTGACCTGAGATACATATTCGGTTCGGATATTTACCAAGTATTGTACCTTGATTCTTTCCTTCGCTATTCTGAAATATGGTAGTTCATAAGGAAGAGCCCAGGTATAATGCAAGGTATATATTTAGGACGTATGTAGTCAAGATGGAATTTGTCCCTCTTATTCGTTGAGAGTCAGATGTCTAAGGCCTGATAAAGTTAAATCTAGAAGAGAGTGATCACTCTGTATCTCTTGGATATAACATGACATCTAGGACAAAAGGAAATAATGAAAGATTCACCTATTCATATTCGAGATGGGAACTCGAAAGGGATGATGTTATTGAATGGCACAAAGTCATAACATATTGGGGGTGATGGACGGTCGTTAGGTGGTATCCATCACTTGCATTAATTTCTTATGTTTCTCGTGCAAGTGGGAGATTGAAGGTATTTCGTATGCCCGAGAGACATATTAAATTAACGTGGCCACTATGTTATGATCCAAGTCGGGTCATACCCAATAACAAGCTTACCAACACTTTATATGTATTTATTTTAACGAATGGATTGTTAAGAAAATACGCGACACTTGGATTTTAGAAAAATCAGTTTTCTAAAGTATTATCACTTGAGGTAAATTATTTGGATAATTTATATATAATTGTTTATAGGTTTAAATGATTATATTATGTTATATTTTATAAAAAGTTTATAAAATATAAGTAACATAAATAATGCATGGTTTTATTTAACAAGTTTTGTAATTGTATTAACTAGTTTTATATATATTACACTTGTTATTTAAATAAATAAAAGGATGCAGATTTTGGGACTCCTAGGTGTGATTCCCATGCTTGCTTGGTAACTTGGAACAAGATATTCCTTAAGCATGCAAGTCTCCTTTTAACCAAGGATTTCCTAGACTCAAGGTAAGAGAGAAACAAGCAAAACACTTCAAAAAAACTGCATTTCTTCCTGCTGAAACAGGCCTGCTGGCCGTGGTAGTTTTGGGACCAAAAGGGGGTTCTAAAATTGTATTGCAAGCTTGTATCAAGTGTCAAACAAAAGCCTAACCATAGAGAAAGGTGTTGGGGTTAATTGCTTGGGGTATTGCACACTTGATGCTTTAAGTTAGAAGCTCATTTTGCATCATCTTCTTCTACATTCCTGCTGTCCAAAACAGCCCTCAATCTATATTGAGGAGGTATTATCTCTTATCCTTCTCTTTAGTTTGTAAGTATAGCTTCAAGACTTGATAACTTCATGGAATTCAATCTAAAATGGTTTAACATATACATTTGTTCATAAATAACATAATGCTTCCGCTTGTATTAATATTCATAATATTGGTTTTGTGATTTATAAACACTATGAACTTGTTGATATATTGAATTCCATCATCAGTAAGATGTACCACGATGTGAAGGAATTCTACTGGTGGCCTAACATGAAAACCGACATTGCTACTTATGTTAGTAAGTGTCTCACTTGTTTGAAGGTCAATTTCGAACATCAAAAGCCTTCTGGTCTGTTGACACAACCCGATATTCCGCAGTGGAAGTGGGAGTGCATCACTATAGACTTTGTTACTAAGTTACCTAAGACTTTGAACGGTAACGATACTATTTGGGTCGTAGTTGATCGTCTTACTAAATCTGTGCATTTCATACCGATCAAGGAAACTGACAAGATGGAGAGATTAGTACAGCTTTATATTAAAGAAATCGTCTCGCGTCATGGTGTTCCTATCTCGATTATTTCTGATCGCGACAGTCGATTTGTTTCTAGATTCTGGAAAACTTTACAATCTGCTCTTGGAACTCAACTTGACATGAGTACAGCCTATCATCCTCAAACTGATGGTCAAAGTGAACGAACCATTCAAACATTGGAAGATATGCTTCGCGCTTGTGTTATCGACTTCAGCAAAGGCTGGGATAGACATCTGCCTTTGGTTGAATATCTAGCATTAAAGCTGCACCTTTTGAAGCTCTATATGGACGAAAGTGTAGATCCCCTCTGTGTTGGGATGAACTTGAGGACAGACATTTAACTGGTCCTGAATTATTCACGAAACTACCAAAAAGATCGTTCAAATCAAGCAACGTTTAGAAACTGCCCGTAGCCGACAGAAGAGTTATGTTGATAAGAAACGAAAGGACATCGAATACCAAGTTGGAGATAAAGTCATGTTGAAAGTATCCCCTTGGAAAGGTGTTGTCCGTTTCGGTAAATGAAGTAAACTCAGTCCACGATATGTTGGACCTTTCACAATCACTGAAAGAATTGGTCCCGTGGCATATCGATTAGAACTACCAACCGAACTCAGTCAAGTACATGATGTGTTTCATGTCTCAAATCTTAAACGGTGTGTTGATGATGACACTCTCGTTATTCCTTTGGATGACATTCACATTGATGATAAAATGCACTTCATAGAGGAACCCATAGAAGTCATGGACCGATCTGCTAAACGCTTAAAACAAAGCACCATACCTATTGTTAAGATCCGTTGGAATTCACGACGTGGCCCCGAGTATACCTGGGAACGTGAAGACCAAATGAAACAGAAATATCCCCATCTCTTCTCAACCGCTGATGCATTCGAGAAGTCTACCTAAAACTTCGGGACGAAGTTTTTATTAACGGGGAGGTACTGTAACAACCCTCACTTTTTGACTTCTAAATTTACTGAATTAACCCTAGGGTTATCTGCCTGACTATATGTATTAAGGGTTGTTATATACAATTAAATATTGACCGAATAATAATTTTTAGTCAACAATGTACGCTTAAATAAATAATATATTATTAATTTATATAATTTGACATAATTTAACTAAGTATATAAACTTTGTATCACTTTTATTATTTAGTTAATGTATTATATATTTAACTATATAATAAATCCAATTATATATAAATGTAATAATATTTACAAACTTACTAAAACTATAGTTTAATAATTAAAATCATAATTATTATTAAAAATACAAAATACCGGATTATTTATTATTTTTATGCAAAATTTGTATTTATTAATTAAATAAAAAAAATATTGACAAATATTCTTGGAAAAGCACTAAATCAATTTGTTTATTTATATAAAAAAATCCTTAAAATAAATGAATTTTAAAAAACAAATTAAATAAATAAATAAAATACTTTTTAATTAAAAAATTATAATGGAAAAACTACTTTTATTATTTTATTTTGTGCATTATCCCATGACCTAACATTTAATACTTTTGAATTTTAAAATTCCATTAAAAATTAAAATATTTCTTTTTCTTTTAATTATTTTATTCTTTTAACCTAATTTTTTCAAGTATAAATACCCCTCATTTCTCATTCAAACTCACACCAAAATTTCTCTCATTCTCTATTTGAAGAATTACTACTAGTAAGTATTCTTTTCTTACTCTTTACTTTTTACTTTTTACTTTTTACTTTTTACTTTTTACTTCGGTTTATTATTTTTTTTACCAAAATATGTAAATAATGTTAAAAATTATATGCAATTAAAAATAAAATAAATAACATGTTAAAATTAGTAATATATGTTACTAAAAATTCTAATAGTATTTTTACGAATTAATATATACTGGAATTATAATTAAAATCGAATTAATGAATATATATGTATATACGCACCTAACGTGAAGGTTATAATTAAAGATAGCGTACAAAGACTACAAACATCACCGCTACTTATGGCCTAGGGTGATCCTTGTTACCATTATGGGATGCTTGTGGATCTCGAATGCCAAGACTTAGATTCTGGTCAAGAGATCCTGGGCTACTCGGTAACAATAGATCATTCGAGTAACTTGCATGTTAGCAACGAAGTTTGGGCGAGATTGTACAACATCTTTGTTAAGAATTATAACCCAAACATTCTTAAACTAGAAGCTTACTATAAGTGGAAGCTTTCCATAAATAGTAAGTTTCCAAAAATAGAAACTTTTGAGAAATAGGAACTTTTCTCGAAAACCGTCACTGTCAATATAGTTGCTATATTAATAAACATACTTTATGTCAGTTAGATATTAACTAATCAAACATTATACCTATAGGTTGATATTTAGATCACTTACTTGCTTTACTTTCCTTCTTGCGTGGAAAACTTCAACTACTATTTAAGGTGAATTCATAGCCCCTCTTTATTGCTAGCAAACTTACTTACTTTACTTGGGGTGAGACACATGCTGCTTTTACTTTTTACAATTTAGACACAAGTACCAAACTGTTAAACTATGCTATACCCGGCTATCTCCGACTAAGTCCCTACAGTGATATTTTTAATTGCTGCTGCATGCTTAATTATTGGGGGTAGGCCTATTGGGAGTAACGTCCCCGATACATTTGACTAAGTCTTTGTATTACTTGATAATGAAATAAAACCGACAAGGACAGACACAACTTGTCATGGGGCAAACTTGAACTTTTAGTCTAAATATCACACTTTGGCATAACTTTTTAATCCTGCGGGAGATCAACTTTACAAACTAAATCTTGTAGTCTGAAACAACGGTCAAACTTTTGTTAAACCTATGAACTTCACTCAACCTTTTGGTTGACACTTTAGCATGTTTTATCTCAGGTGCTGTTTGATTCAAGCTTACTTATCTACTGCTTATGTGATGCTACTTGGACATAGGATCAAGAGATTATCGCATTTATTACTATTGCATTTAAACATTTACTTTACTCCTTTGTAATGACATTTCATTTTCCGCTGCGTACTCCATAAAGTTTAACTTTTTCATTTAGTATTGTTCTCGTTATTATAATATGTTGGTATATTATGATATTAAGTCAAATTTCGCCCAGGCCCTAACTGGGGGTGTGATAAAGGTGGAGTTTAATACCTTTAACAGATATAAGAAGCAAGAAAGGAATTGTAAGGGTGGTGGTCATATTTCATATGTTCAGATGAATGTATATATCAATCGATAGTTAGATAGTAAAAGAAATCAACAACTCAATTATTAATAATAATATACTCGGTTAGTGGGAATCATTTGAAAAGATGAAAACATTGTACGACTAATTATAATATCATATAAATATAAAAACGTGTGATTAAGTTAGTCGTCGTCTACTATATCATTCACGGACTGAAATTCGTGCTCCGTTGATAACGGATAAAAGTACACAGAAAAATCCCAAATTTTTACATTAATTATATTTATTTATTTTAGTCATTATGGTATAAAATTGGTCATTAATTGTTTTAAAATTATTAAATAAAATTAAATCACTATCCAAGCTCGATCCCAGGTAAAATATAAAAAGTTTTTTTAAAATTTAACAAATAGATCCTAAATACATTTCTAATAATCCTATAATTTATATCACTCATTTCCGGATCACCATTTATTTTAAAATAATATAAGTTTGGATTTAACTTACTTAATATCAATCGAATGACATTTGCGTGTTACTGTCGATTACAAAATAAATTTGAAACTATAAATATGTATTCAATATACTTCCTTTATATATATAGATATGTGTTGAATAATAATTATTATAATATCATATTTTTATTTTATTTTACATAATTAAATTTTAACAACAACAAAATATAATATTTCAAATTATATTTTCAATTATATATATATATATATATATATATATATATATATATATATACACACACACATATCTATTTACAATTAATTGTTCGTGAATCGTCGGGAATGGTCGAAAGGTAATTGCATAATTGAAAATAGTTCAAAATTTTTGAGACTCAACATTGCAGTCTTTGCTTATCGTGTCGGAAACATATAAAGATTAAGTTTAAATTTGGTCAGAAATTTTCGGGTCGTCACAGTACATACCCGTTAAAGAAATTTCGTCCCAAAATTTGAGTGGGATCATCATGCCTGACAATAAGTATGTTTTCATGACTCATATGAGCTGATAAATAGAGTTTTATTACCATTGAGTAATAAGGATAAAGTAATTCGATTATTCGAAGAGTACGAGTGAAGCTATCACAAAAGAGTGAAATGAGTAAATGTAGATTCATCATATCTTTTGACGTAGGCATGATTGATTTCTGGAGTTCAAGGGATTCAAAGAAAATCTTCGAAATCTAAAAGATTTGATTCTTCGGCGAATAAGGAAATTAAGATCTCTATAATTAAATACGGTGATCTGTCTTGATTACTCTGTCAGATATTTCCATTATAAATTCACTTTTTCTGTTCCATTAATTTTCACCACCTATACTCTCTTTCTTAGTTCATACATCCAAAAGATTATGGAAATGCTTAATCCAATTCTAATCCTTGATATTTTCCTAATTATCATTTCTGTCATCCTTCTTTTGAATCTTCCACCAGAAAAATCTGTTTTACTTCTACTATTACCTTGAGGTGATACTATTCTTAATTATACCGTGTCTTTATATTGCTATTCGTATTAATATCCACGGTTTGTAATTTATTTGTTGTTATCGGGCTTTATATTTTCTCTTATATTTTGGAGTCCCTACTTTTGTCTTCTATAATATTGTCATTCACAGTTAATGTTCTCTCTTATTTGCTGCGATTTATACCCCCTTTCTATTTCGGAGATCCATGCTTTTGTTTTCTTTTCACAAGTAATGGTCCAGAATCCGTAGGTGTGGAATTTTGAATGAACATGACTAATGTTCTAAGGGAGATTTGTAATAGCACGATCTTGATTGGTTAAATCACCAGATTTTAGGAGAAAAGATAGAACTATCAGGAATTTATGTTCTTGATACGTTTATATATTAGATAGAATGTAAGAGTCGTGTAACATGGCACATGATGACGTTATAATCTGTGAATCATCACGTTCCATTAGAAACTCAGCATGACTTACTGTAATATAATCAAGTTGATCAAGTGTCATTATATTATACTAACTCATGCATCAATTTCCAACACTACTTCAAAATCATTCATAATTCAAATTCGAAATTTTCAGAATTTTAGAAACTAAAACAGTTTCTTTTATGATATAACACAGATAGAGCAGAGAGATAATTAATATCGGACAAGATTATTTATGAAAATATCCTTACAAATATCAATGATATTTATGATGATATTTTGGAATTTCCAAGTTCGAAGGTTGATGAAGAAAATTTTTTCGCAAGATTTTAACATGACTTCGGAGCAAGAATTACCTGGATTCTTTGAATATAGGGTATGGTCCTTGTATTTGTCCTTGGTCTCCTTTAGAGTTAGCTCAATCCATTTTTCAGTACCAAATTTTCTATCGAGCGTTCCCAAAATTCCATTCTTTATTATCAAACTTTTGGCCGTTTAGACCATCTACAATTTTGTTGTTTTCTCTGCATTTAATGCTACCATATATGAATCATCGGTCATCAATCCGAGGTGGTTTCAAGAGAATTTTGTTTTTAGATGATTAAACGCTAATGGTAATATGGTGGAATATAAAAAAAAATTCCTCGGTAACGATGACGAAAGGCAAACTTATATAGTAAGGTTATAATAAGACTAGTTCGAATGAAAATTCGAAGTTGATCTGCTGGAGCTGTGACAGAATTGGCTAATTTGAAAAAGAAACTACAAAGTTATTTTCGATAATAACAACGCCAAAGGAGCTCGCACAGATACGTGTTAAACGTTTACTCAGGTTCCAAGAGTTTTTCAGGTGCATAACAATATGCATCAATCTTTTCTTCTGTAGATGAAGTGCGGTTGGTTCATCCTCTCGATTGAGGTGTTTTCAAGAATCATGAAAGGTTTGAACGCAGATTGTGATCGTCAAGATACAAATGAGGTTTAAGAGGAAATCAAGTGGCAAATTTGAAGAAATGTTTAGTTTCATATGTTATAATCAATATTTTAATCCATTTTAATTGTCCAATGTTATTAGTCCACAGTCGATAGTCCACAGTTAACAATCCAATAATTCATATATAGTTTAATATATAATATTCGAATTAATTAATACTTATCGTGACCCGTGTACATGTCTCAGACTCGATCACAACTCAAAGTATATATATTATTATAGAATCAACCTCAACCTTGTATAGCTAACTCGATCATTACTGCATATAGAGTGTCTATGGTTATTCCAAATAATATATATAGATGCGTCGATATGATATGTCAAAACATTGTATACCTGTCCCGATATTTAAAATGCGTAAATAACAGTATTTAAATGACGATAAATAAAGTGCGTAAAATAAATAACAGAAATTAAATGACGATAAATAAAACTGCGAGAATATAAATTGCGATAAATAAACTGCGATAAATAAATTGCGATAATAAAATGTAATAAGGAATTAACAGTTAGCTACGAACTGTTAGCTAGGATTTTGTTAGCGTGGATTCTTAATAAAATTTTCTCATGGTTGATTTGTTTGTTTCTAACAAATTTTATTTTTGTCCAATGTTTTCTTCATTATGCCACTTGTTGGATTCCGATAGATCAAAATCCAAATATAAAATTGAATGAAAAGGGTTATTCTGCGGTGAAAGGATACGTATATCGGTGGCAGTAAATAGGATAGTAAATGACTGTTGAATTAGCTTTGAAAGAATGTACAGTGTACTTATTAATGTGAAATCTAAATATTCCTCGGGTATTACCTACCCGTTAAAATATTTTCACCATTAACAGTTTGTACAAAAGAATTTTTAATTACAATCTTTATGAAAATATACTTTCATATATATATTTTCTTCAGATGTAATATAGATTTAATGAGTTAATATTATATTAATCTCATTTGATTTACCATTAGAACTTGAATACATAATCTCTAAAACATTAGAGATTTCATAATCGCCATGAAGAATGAAGATAATTGATGTAGAACGATACGTAGAACGATGATTATACTCGAGGTACAGAATGAGATGTTGAGGCATGGATTGTTGATGGTACTGGTGCTGTTACTGATGGTATTGTTGGTGCCGATGATGTTGTTGAAGCTGGTAAATTTTGCACCATATTCTCCAAAAATCATTACTCAGGCGCGAAGCTCGTTGACTTCTTTGATTACTCCGAGATAATGGTCGGTAAGAATGAGCGAATGAATAAGGTTTAGAATCTGAGATAGTATGTAATCATGACGAGATATTCGGGAAATGAGGGTGAAAATGGTATTTCGGACTGGTTCACCGGTAAGTGCTTCAGGTTCTTCGCCAAGAGGTGAATTTGGTTGATGGAAAGGATCACCTTCTTTTTGTCTCCAATGATTAAGTTGGCTACGAACCCATCAAATGAATTGGTTGATTCATTCTGGTGACACTGCTTTCGGAGCTTAGTTGAAACTCCATATCGGAATAGCTGTCGGAGTCTGAGGAATTCGAACTGGTTGAGGGATTCATCTCGTACGATCAGATGAAGGATTTTCGATAAGAAATAGATTATAGGATGTAGATTAGTACCCTGCAATACATGATTTACGTATGCATATATAATACTAAAATCCCATAAGTTACGAAGGAATCTACGGAAGCTATCAAGAAAAGTCTACAGTAATAGATACGCTAAGATATGAATTTTTATCTATACGCTATTCATGTAATCAATGCAGTACAATGTGTTTAGACTAAGAATGATAAGCAGATAATTTCCGACAAGAAATGATAAGTAAAACTTTTGACATGCAGACACGGTCGAAGTCCAGACTCACTAATGCACCTTAACAACTATCAGTTAGACAAACTAATGCAAGACCTGGTTTGCTAAGACCACCGCTCTGATACCAACTGAAAGGACCCGTTCATATCGATTATAAACGATTGAAAATAGTTGATTACATAACGAGGTATTTGACCTGTATATGATACATTTTACAAACATTGCATTCATTTTTAAAAGACAAACTTTCATCACATCGAAAGTTGACGGCATGCATACCATTTCATAATATATCCAACTATAAATGACTTAATAATATTCTTGATGAAATCAACGACTTGAATGCAACGTCTTTTGAAATATGTCATGAATGACTCCAAGTAATATCTTTAAAATGAGCAAATGCACAGCGGAAGATTTCTTTCATACCTGAGAATAAACATGCTTTAAAGTGTCAACCAAAAGGTTGGTGAGTTCATTAGTTTATCATAAACAATCATTTTCATCATTTTAATAGACCACAAGATTTTCATTTCTCATAAATACACATCTCATATCAGGCATTTCGCAAACTGCATAGAGATAAAAATCATTCATATGGATTGAACACCTGATAACCGACCTTAACAAGATGCATATAGAATATCCCCCAGTATATACAACGCGACGCTAATATACTAAATAATACCTCAAAGTACTAAAGCATCCATACCCTGGATGGGGCTCATTGGGCCCGATAGATCTACCTTTAGGATTCGCGTCAATTAGGGGCCATTTCTCTAATTCTTAGGTTACCAGACTTGAAGGGGCGATATTCGGTTTAATAATCCAACCATATAATGTAGTTTTCGATTACTTATGTCTATTTCGTAAAACCTTTATAAAAGCAGCGCATGTATTCTCAGTCCCAAAAATATATATTGCAAAAGCATTTAAAAAGGGAGCAAATGAAACTCACTATACGATATTTTGTAGTAAAAATATGCATATGATGGAACTGAACAATGCAAGGTTGACCTCGGATTCACGAACCTATATCATTCATATATATATATTAACACACATAAATGTAATCGAACAAATTTATATATATCTAAATTTATTAGTTATATCATTTTACATTAATAACTTATATGTTTCATGTACTCATTTAAATAAAAATAAAAATATAGTTATATTATATGTGTTAAGTATATTTTTATATAATATCATTTGTTTTAAAATAATAATTATATTAATCCTAAAATAATGATAATAATAATAAATACAAAGTTAAAAATAAAATATTGTTAATACTAATAATAATAATTAATAATGATAATAATAATAATTCTAAAAGTGATAATTTTAATAATAATGAAAATTTTAATGATATTAGTAATGTTAATAGTGTTAAAAATTATATTTTTACTAATAATGATAATTCTAATACTAATGATAAAAATAATAATAATGATAATAACAATAATGATACTTATAATAATAATAATAATAATGATAATAATAATAATAATAATAATAATAATAATAATAATAATAATAATAATAATAATAATAATAATAATAATAATAATAATAATAATAATAATAATAATAATGAGTAATAAGTAAACTACCTCAAAGAAGTAGCCCTTAAAAAAAACGCCCAAGTCCGGGTTTGAACTCGCGACGTCCCGCTAACCCGATAACAACCTAAACCATTCCTCTGTCTCCGCTTTTCTGTTATATTTACTAATTTATATTCTTTTATCTCATCATCATCAACATCAAATTTATCATCATTATCGCTAATCATAACATCATCACACTCATCATTTTATCATCATCTTACATCATCTTCGTGATCATCATCACGATCATCATTTAACAACATCATAATCTTATCATCTTCATCGCCAATATCATAATAACGTTCAATTTTTATCCTAATCTACCCGTCATCATCTTCATCATCAATTATGATTCGCCTATCACTATTACCATTATATCATCTATATTATCATTCTCATCTAACATTACTAACCTTTCGATCATAAGCATCTATATCATTATCATCATTCGCGTACATAATCATAAAATCATTTTTCTTAAAATCATACACTCATCATCATCTATCACGATCATCACCATTATAAGTATTATGAAAATTTGAAAGTCCAACCCACAAAATCAATGGGTCTCGGCCCACAACAAAAAAAAATATGGCCCATCAAAAAAATTTACGGCCCAAGTTACCAAAACATATTCCCAAGCCCCACTGAATGTTTATTTACGGTTTGTTAAAAAAAAATATCCAACATGTCATCAAATTTGTTGGTCATGAAGTTGTGGGTTTGATGGTAAAATAACTTTAGATTCTTATAATAAACAATCCCTTCTTGTTACTTTATATTGCTGGATCCACATTCTTATAATCACACTTTTCATCATCTTTATTCATCATGTAGCTCGAATTGTTAAACAAAAGTATTCAAAACAAAGGAGTCTCGGTCGTGAAATAAAAACTGGCAGCAACATGTTTTTTTTTTATTTTTATTTTTAAAAATGGGTTTGATGGTGGTGTTTAAGGTGGCGGTGATGATCAAGGTTTTGGTGGCTCGTGGTTTGCACAAAACAAAAGTAAATAATGGTAGCCTCATATAGTGGGTGTAGGGTGGTAATTGGGGTGGAGTTAAGAGGTGATGAAAGTGGTGCGTGATGTTTGTTTCTCGGAAGGAAAAATAGGAACAAAAGAAATAAGAAAACAATACCGAATGTGCAGGATGGTAAGTGTTCATGATGGTGGTGGATGAAGGTTGTCGTGTTTTAAGATGGTGATGAATAGAAACGGTGATCGAGTTAGTTGCTTTCCATGGTGGAGGGTTGTTTAGTGGTGATGGATGTTTTAAGTCTTGTATGTATATATGTAAGATATATCAAGAAGATGTTTTGCTTATTCATATATGAATATATTATATGTATATAAAGTGAGTGGAGTGAATTGAAAGCTGAAATAGAAATCGCAGTAGGAATCTAATGGTACAAGTTGTGTGGTTATATGGAAACATGATGATGATGTTTGAGGTTGACGTTTTTGGTTTGGTTAAATGGGTGACATCTTTCATAGATAAAAGTATTATTAAGTCCGTGAGCTAACAAAGCAATAATCTATAACCATATCTTAGAATATCTTTAAATTGTTGAAAGGAATCGGTAATCAAGTAAAAGGCAAATTTCTTTTTGATTAAAATAATCATATTCGATGTTAACTATGTGGGACAAAAATAGAAACACTATAAAAATTAATCACTTACTACGTATGAGTTATGACACATTACCCAATCCGTCTTACTCATAATGCGTGCTCTGTCAAAACTTGATTTGATCTAGATATTTCAGGTTTTTGCCGACTTTAATATATAAAAATATAATAGTATTTAAGAATGTGTGTATGGATATCAATTAACAAAAATAGGTGGAAGGTGGAGTTTAATATCTTTAACAGATATAAGAAGCAAGAAAGTAATTGTAAGGGTGGTAGTCATATTTCATATGTTCGGATGAATGTATATATCAATCGATAGTTAGATAGTAAAAGAAATCAACAACTCAATTATTAATAATAATATACTCGGTTAGTGGGAATCATTTGAAAAGATGAAAATACTGTACGACTAATTATAATTTCATATAAATATAAAAACGTGTGATTAAGTTAGTCGTCGTCTACTATATCATTCACGGACTGAAATTCGTGCTCCGTTGATAACGGATAAAAGTACACAGAAAAATCCCAAATTTTTACATTAATTATATTTATTTATTTTAGTCATTATGGTATAAAATTGGTCATTAATTGTTTTAAAATTATTAAATAAAATTTAAATCACTATCCAAGCTCGATCCCAGGTAAAATATAAAAAGTTTTTTTTTAAATTTAACAAATAGATCCTAAATACATTTCTAATAAGCCTATAATTTATATCACTCATTTTCGGATCACCATTTATTTTAAAATAATATAAGTTTAGATTTAACTTACTTAATATCAATCGAATGACGTTTGCGTGTTACTGTCGATTACAAAATAAATTCGAAACTATAAATATGTATTCAATATACTTCCTTTATATATATAGATATGTGTTGAATAATAATTATCATAATATCATATTTTTATTTTATTTTACATAATTAAATTTTAATAACAACAACATATAATATTTCAAATTATATTTTCAAATTATATATATATATATATATATATATATATATATATATATATATATATATATATATATATATATATATATGTATATGTATATATACACACATATCTATTTACAATTAATTGTTCGTGAATCGTCGAGAATGGTCGAAAGGTAATTGCATAATTGAAAATAGTTCAAAATTTTTGAGACTCAAAATTGCAGTCTTTGCTTATCATGTCGGAAACATATAAAGATTAAGTTTAAATTTGGTCGGAAATTTCCGGGTCGTCACAGTAAGCACAAATTTGAGAGAAAATTACTCTATTACTCACAAGAATAGATTACACGAGTATTACAAAACTCAAAAAAAAAAAAAAAAAAACTCTCAAACTAACTCACTAGGAATTCTCACTACTATCTAGTGATGTATTTACTCTAAGTTAGGATTACACTTAATTCACATACACTAACTAGGTTGTGATTACACATTTCTGAATGAATTACAATGGAGGTTTGCACCTCTATTTATAGAAAACTTTGAGGAGGTGGAATGGTGTGAACGGGATGGTGTGAACACAAAAAAGGGTGGCTAGTCGTAGTTGTTTTCAACTTTTCTACTTCCATATGAGTTGTCAAAGTTGACTACTTTGAACATCTAAAAGATACTAGATTACGGCTACAATGGATAAATCTTGATGATGACATCTAGAACATATAGCTGGAAATCATCAGTTCTCCCCCTCCAGACGTATCCAAAAATATTCCGGTTATGTCTCTGCATAACTCTAACTTATCTCGAGTCACCACCTTTGTTAACATATCCGCAGAATTCTTCTTTGTATGGATCTTCACTAGTTTCAACATTTGTCGATCAATTACTTCGCTTATCCGATGATAGTGAATATCAATATGTTTTGTACGAGAATGGTACATGGAGTTCTTGCTCATATCTAGAGCACTCTGACTGTCACAATGTACCTGTACTCGTTTTGTTTGATTCTAAATTCTCGAAGATAACGCTTTAACCACAACATTTCTTTTTCAGCTTCTGCGGCAGCAATATATTCTGCTTCAGTTGTGGATAATGCAACACACTTTTGTAGTCTTGATTGCCATAAATAGCTCCCCTGCAAAAGTGTAAATGGATCCTGAAGTAGATTTCCTGCTATCATGATCTCCAGCCATATCTGCATCTGTATAGCCTTCCAAGATTGGATCAGCTCCCCCACAACAAAGACATATCTTCGTTGTACCTTTAAGATATCTAAGAATCCATTTTACCGCATTCCAATGCTCTTTTCAAGGGTTCGAGAGAAAACGACTCACTGTTCCCACTATGTGAGCAATATCGGGCCTCGTACACACCATTGCATACATCAAACTTCCAACTGCTGAAGTGTAGTGACCCGAACTTTTCCATGATTATATATTATATGAGATCTATATTTACATGATTAAATGTTTCCAACATGTTAAGCAATCAAACTTGTCAAGACTTGATTAATTGAAACGGGTTTTATGTAAACATTTGACCACCCAGTTTGTCCGATGATTCACGAACGTTATAACTTGTATATGACATGATTATATATATATGGACATATATATATGTTTAACATTATGAAATGATATTTAAGTATCTCATTATGTATATTAACAACAAACTATATACATAAAACAAGACTACTAACTTAAGGAATTCAAAACGATATCTATATGTAACGATTATCGTTGTAATAACATCTTACTATTTATATATCATATTAAGATATATTAACACACTATGTTATCATGATAACATAACAATTTAACATCTCATTAGATATAATAACAATGGGATTAATTACATTTAACGAGATCGTTAACTTAAGGTTTCAAAACAACACATACATGTAACGACTAACGATGATTTAAAGACTCCATTAAAATGTATATATATGTAGTGTATCTATATGTATTAATATACATTTTAAAGACTTCAATACATATATCAAAACACTTACGCTTAAAAAAAATGGTTACAATTACATTCCCATTCGTTTACATCAACAATTCTACTCGTACTCATTCAGTACTCGTACTCATTCAGTACTCGTACTCGTATTATACCTAACTTTTAGATGTATATACTATTGGTATATACATATAATAATTCAGCTCTTAGCAGCCCTAGATAGTCAATAAACATGCGGAACCAATCATTTGGCAACTAGCTAGAATTATTACACTAAAAATCAAACTAATGGAGCCTATATGATCAAGCAATATTCACGTAAATTTCTACTCACACAAACACATTCATTTTTCAATTTTCTTGAATCAAACTCATCTCTCTCAAGTTCTCTCTTGGTTTTCTAAGTGTTCTTCATCATCTTCATCAAAATCTACATCAATCTAGCTCATAAATTCATACATAAAACAACTTACAAAACAACTACTCAAGAACACATCAAGAACACTTTCAAGTTTACTAGCTCACTTTCAATCTTGCAAATCCATTTCAAGTGATCATCCAACCTCAAGAAATCTTTGTTATTTATATTAGGATATCTTCCTAATTCAAGGTAATACTCATATTCAAACTTTGATTCAATTTTTACAACTATAACTATCTTAATTCAAGTAGTAATCTTACTTGAACTTGTTTTCGTGTCATGATTCTACTTCAAAAACTTCCAAGCCATCAAAGATCCTTTGAAGCTCAAGTTATTTTCTCATCATTTCCAGTAGGTTTACCTACTATACTTAAGGTAGTAATGATATTCATAACATCATTCGATTAATATATATATATAACCATCTTATTCGAAGAATATAACTTGTAATCACTAGAACATAGTTTAGTTAATTCTAAACTTGATTAACTTTTAAAATCAACTAAATACATGTTTTATATCTATATGATATGCTAACTTAATGATTTAAAACTTGGAAACACGAAGAACACCGTAAAAACAGACATACGCCGTCGTAGTAAAACCGGGGGCTGTTTTGGGTTGGATAATTAAAAACTATGATAATCTTTTATTTGAAGATTGTTCTTCTGGGAAAATGATATTTCATATGAACATGAAACTATATCCAAAAATCTTGGTTAAACTCAAAGTAGAAGTATGTTTTTCAAAATGGTCATCAAGACGTCGTTCTTTCGACTGAAATGACTATCTCTTTCAAAAACGACTTGTAACCTGTAACTCCAACTATAAACCATCAATTTTTATATTTAGTTTCATAAATTTTAGTTCGATACGAAACCATAGCAATTTGATTCACTCAAAACGTAATTATAACGAAGAAATTATGGGTAAATCAAAATTGGATAGAATTACTAGTTTTAGCTAAGAAAATTTTATAACAAATCTATACTAACTATATCTTAGCTAAATTTCTTGTATTATACATGTCTTGATTGACCATAGACACGTATACAATATTTTGATATATCATATTGACATCATATATATATATATATATATATATATATATATATATATATATATATATATATATATATATATATATATATATATATATATATATATATATATATATATATATTATTTTGAATAACCCATAAGACACTATATGCGGTAATGCTCGAGTTAGCATATAATGGGTCGAGGTTGATTCTAAAATAATATATATACCATGGGTTGTGATTGAGTCTGAGACATATATACAATGGGTCGTGGATTGATTCGAGATAATATGTATAATATGGGTCTTGAAAATATTAAGACAATATACTATATCGATTTATTTATGTACTACTAACTGTGGACTACTAATTGTGGACTATTAACATTGGACTGCTAACTTAACAACTTAAATCGTCAACACCTAATAAAAATGTTGTGAATATATTTCGATCATACTTTGATATGTATGTATATAATTGTTATAGGTTCGTGAATCGACCAGTGGCCAAGTCTTATTTTCCGACGAATTAAAAATTCGTGAAAGTGAGTTATAGTCCCATTTTTACTATCTAATATTTTTGGGATGAGAATACATGCAGTTTTGTAAATGTTTTACAAAATAGACACAAGTACTTGAAATTAAATTCTATGTTGGATTACGAATACCGAATATCACCCTTTTTAGCTTGGTAGCCTAAGAATTAGGGAACAGACACCCTAATTGATGCGAATCTTAAAGGTAGATCTACGGACACTAACACCCCCATACTGGAAAATGTTATGCTTTAGTACTTCGAGTTTATATTACAGACGAGTTTCTGTTTGGGGATATTCTATATGCATCTTGTTAATGTCGGTTACCAGGTGTTCAACATATAAATGATTTTATACAGATTGATATATGTCTGTGTGCAATGTATGAAAAATGTAATCTTGTGGTCTATTATTACAAATTGATATATAGGTTAAACCTATAACTCACCAACATTTTTATTGACGTTTAAAGCATGTTTATTCTCAGGTGATTATTAAGAGCTTCCGCTGTTGCATGCTAAATAAAGATAAGAATTGGAATCTGCATGCTTGTATAATATTATTTAAAAACTGCATTCGAGAATTTATGTTGTTGTAACATATTATTTTTGTAAACCATTATGTAATGGTCATGTGTAAACGTTATATTTTAGATTATCATTACTTGATAATCTATGTTATGTCTTCAAAACTTTTGTCGATAAAATAAAGGTTATGGTGTGTTTTAAAAATGAATGCAGTCTTTGAAAAAGGTCTCATATAGAGGTCAAAACCTCGTAATGAAATCAATTAATATGAAACATTTATAATCGATATGAACGGGGCATTTCATGAAGAATATGGTACTGACAACATCTCCCACATCTCTTCCTTAGATGAGGGACATGAACTCTTACTTAACTTGAAATGGTTGGCTAATAGAATGCTAACAGGTTTGGCGTTGTTCATATTGAATCGTGAAAGGAATCGTTCAATATACTTCTCCTGAGATAGCCATAACCTTCTATTCTTCCTATCTCGGGTAATTTGCATTCCTAAATTTTTTTGAGCCTGTCCTAAGTCTTTCATGTCAAAAGACTTAGAGAGTTCCTTCTTCAGCTGGTTGATCTTTGTTGCGTCTTTCCCTACCATCAAAATATCATCTACATATAGTAGCAGAGCAACGAAATCTCCTTCTAGAAAACTTCTGAATGTAGACACACTCATCTGCTACAGTTTTCTTGTACCCGTGACTCACTATGCACGAGTCAAACTTCTTGTACCACTGCCTAGATGCTTGCTTTAAACCGTACAAACTTTTCTTCAGCTTGCATACGAGGTTATCTCCTGAAACCTCAAAACTTTCTGGCTGGTCCATGTAAATTTCTTCTTGTAAATCTTCATGAAGAAAAGTTGTCTTTACATCCATCTGTTCAAGCTCCAAGTTCATACTTGCGACCAATCCAAGTATGACTCTAATTGAAGTCATCTTGACTACTGGTGAAAATATCTCGTCAAAATCATTCCCTTTCTTCTATTGGAATCCTTTGACTAGAAGTCGTGCATTGTATTTCACCACTTTTCCACTGCCATCCTTTTTCAGCTTGAACACCCATTTGTTTTTCAGTGCCCTCTTCCCGCGTGGAAGTTCTACAATCTCATAAGTTTGATTTTTCTGCAGAGAATCCATCTCATCCTGCATTGCGAGCAACCATTTTTCTTTATCCTTACGAGTTAGTGCTTCATGAAAACTCTCTGGTTCTCCATCTTCAGTAAGTAGAAGGTATTCGAATTCTGGATATCTACTTGATGATATCCGGCTTCATTCAGATCTACAAACTTCTGGAATATTTTAAGAAGATCCATAATCATCTTGGCCTTGTGATGGTTCTAGAATGTCTGGCAGACAGAGTTATGGCTCCCCCTACTCAACACCATCATTTTCCTTATTATCTTCTACTTCTGGTATTTCTTCTTGCACTAAAAATTCATTTCTCATGAATGATTCCGTTGTTGCCTCTGGCACCCGAGCAGCAACATTTGTCTTCTGAAATATTGTGGGCTTTTCAATATCTTTTATTGTCTGGCTTTCATGAAACACCACGTCCCTGCTTCTGATCACCTTTTTCTCCTTTAGATTCCATAATCTGTATCTAAATTCTTCATCTCCATAGCTTATGAATATGCATGGAGTAGTCTTTACATCCAGCTTCTGTCTGAGCTCCTTGGATACATGTGCGTACGCTAAACATCCAAATAGATCCTTTCCAGACCAAAGTTTCTCTGGAACTTCAAAATTATGTGGTACTGATGGAGATTGGTTGATCAAGTAACATGCAGCTCTGACTGCTTCTCCCCATAATGGCTTTGGCAGCTTAGCCATACTGAGCATGCTCCGAACACGTTCCATGATTGTTCGGTACATTCTTTCTGGTATACCATAGTGTTGTGGGGTACGTGGAATTGTCTTCTCATGTTGCATGCCATATGATCAGCAATAGGTATCGGAGTGCCTGTAAGACTATTCACCGCCGTTGTCGGATCGAAGAAACTTTAACTTCTTTCCTGTCTCACGTTCTACCATGACATGGAACTGTTTGAAGTAATCAAAAATTTGGTCCTTTGGTCGCAAGAAATATACCCACACTTTTCGAGGAGCATCATCGATAAATGTTAGAAAGTATCGGTTGCCGCAAATGATTCAACCTCCAAGGGACCATAAACATCAGAGTACACCAGACTGAGTAACTCTGATCTTCTCTTTGAAGAGGAATTGAACGAGACTCTATGCTGCTTACCAAAAAGACAATGATTGCAAGGATCTAGCGCAACATCCTTATCTACATTGATAAGCTCCTTCTTTATTAAGGTAGACAACCCTTTCTCACTCATGTGACCGATTCTCCGGTGCCATAAATTTTGTGAAGCCTCCTTTTCTGCAACATTAAGGTTGTATGTACAGATCTTCTCATGAGTTTTGTATATTGTGCCACAAATATGTTCTCGAGCGACTATCATAACACCTCTTGACAATTTCCATGTGCCTCTACTGAAATGACTATAATAGCCCTGTATATTGAGAGCTACTCCAGAAAGTAAATTTAGCCGAAGATCTGCCACATGGCGGACATCTTTCAAAGTGATTATACTCCCAGAACTTGTCTTTATCTTGACATCACCAATTCCGACAATCTCAGCGAAACTGGAATTTTCCATCTTCACAGCACCAAAGTCACTAGCTTTGTATGTTGTGAAGTATTCCTTGTATGGAGTCACGTGGTAGTATGATGTAGTATCTACCACCCATTCCGTGTCTTCTCGTGAGACGTGAAGGCATGTCTCATCATGGGTTAAACAATAAGCTACATCACCAAATATAGTCACTAATGTTTCTCCACCCTTATTCTTCGGCTGTGAACTGCTCTGATCTTGTTCCTCTTTCAATCTATAGCAGTTCTTCTTCATATGTCCCTCTAATCCACAATGATGGCATTTATATATTGGTTTTCTACTATCAGCAGACCTGCCCCTGCTCTTGCTTCTGCCTCTCCATTTGTTTTTGCTACTTATTCGTTGTCTCCCCCGATTCTCTGTGACAAAGGCATGAGTCTAATCTCTGTCCATGTCCTTTCTCCTTGCCTCTTCACTGAAT
This sequence comes from Rutidosis leptorrhynchoides, assembly GCF_046630445.1. Classification (NCBI taxonomy): domain Eukaryota; kingdom Viridiplantae; phylum Streptophyta; class Magnoliopsida; order Asterales; family Asteraceae; genus Rutidosis; species Rutidosis leptorrhynchoides. The sequence continues at coordinate 201,669,140 of NC_092342.1, read as the reverse complement.
AAGGCATCCTTGACCATTGACATGGTAAGTTTTCCATTTGGGGCTGAGTTGCTGAGTGTTACAACCAGCGTCTCCCAACTAACAGGAAGAGAACTAAGTAGCAATAGTGCCTGAACTTCATCGCCAAGAGGCTTCTCTACAGACGGTAACTGGTTGACCAAGCTCTAGAACTCACTGGTATGCTCGGCAACTGAAGTTTCACTTTTAAGCTTCATGTTGACTAAACGCCTCATCAACAGGGCTTTATTCCGAGCAATCTTGGCCTGGTACATGTCCTCCAACTTTTCCAGAGGACATATGTGTCTGTCTCTTGTGCAACATGGTGGAAGACACTATGATCAATCCATTAACGGACCTGACCAATAGTTTTTCGGTTTAACTTCTTCCACTCTTTCTCTTTGGCGGAATCAGGATTTGTACCCTTTAATTCAATAGGGTCAAACAAATCCTTACAGTTGAGGAGATCTTCCATCCGAAGTTTCCACAGCGTGTAGTTGGTGGCAGTGAGCATCATCATGGCTCCGGAAGATGATACTGACTCTTCCGTGGACATTATCACCTTAAAAATAATTTTTCAACACAAACGGGGTTGAAAACTTCAGAAAACTTAAAAACTCGACCAACGCCTCTAACCTAGCTCTAATACCACTTGTTATGAATATGAGAGGATTGCCTGGACGTTGGTAGACACAAATTTGAGAGAAAATAACTCTATAACTCACAATAATATATTACACGAGTATTACAAAACTAAAAAAAAAATAAAAAATTCTCAAACTAACTCACTAGGAATTCTCACCACTATCTAGGGATGTATTCACTGTAAGTTAGGATTACACTTGCCTCACACACACTAACTAGTTTGTAATTACACATTTCTGAATGAATTACAATGGAGGTTTGCACCTCTATTTATAGAAAACTTTGAGGAGGTGGAATGGTGTGAACGGGATGGTGTGAACGCAAGAAATGGTGGCTAGCAGTATTTGTTTTCAACTTTGCTACTCCATATGAGTTGTCAAAGTTGAATACTTTGAACATCTAGAAGATACTAGATTACAGCTAGAATGGATACATCTAGATGACGACATCTAGAACATACGGCTGGAAATCATAAAAAATAAGGAAGCCACAATAACGTACATCTTCACTTACGAATTCGTAGGTGCGATCCAAGAATCATACCACTCGATCCAATTGGACCATGACCCGTAATCATGACCTGCATCAAAGTCCATCCAAATCTTAATCTTCCTCCATAAGTCTCTAGCTAAATCTCAACCGAAGAGCAAGTGATCCAATAATTCCACGGTGTAGTCACACAATGGGCATCTAATATCTTCAATTTTCCTGGAACGAACCTAGAAATTAACTTGTGTAAGGAGTCCATTCCATTTCCAAGCCATTCCAAAGATGAATACATTGATCTTACGTGGTAATTGTTTCAACCATCTCATGTAATTATCCGAAGTAAGTAAAATATAGTATTACTCACCTTATAACCACCATCATTTGAGAAAGCCCATACTTTCTGATCCGGCCCATCTGTGAGTGAAATCTGGCCTAACTCACTCGTTAGACATTGTAGCTCAAGAAAGTTACGAGACCCAATGTTTCTTCTCCACTCCCATGACCAATCTGAACAAGTAATTCTATCTGCTATATAACAATTGGCATGCAAGTCCAAATGGTACAATATGTTGAACTTTAAACATAACGGACCGTTACCTCTCCAATTATCCAACTAAATTTAGTTGATCTTTCATTGCCAATTTTGACTTGAATCACGTTACTGGAAGAATAGCTTGTTGCTTTAGCTTTTTCAAATAAGCTAATAATATTTTCCCAGTTAGAAGAAACCAAGCGATTATTTCCCTCAATACCACCTTGACACCCATAAATGGATTTGATTAGTTTGACCCACAATAGATCTTCACAAGAAGCGCCAAATCCATTTTAGTAATAAAACATTATTGAACGCTCTAATGCTCCAAATGTTCAAACCCCCATGTTTGAAACAAGATAGAACTTGGTTTATAATGGTTCAAACCCCCAAACGAAACTTGCGCGCATACCTTCTAGCTCATTTATAATGGTTTTCGGTCATTTGTATGGTGTGAACAAATAAATTTCTAACGACCCCTGTAAGTAACTAGAGGGGGATGAATAGTTACTTAATACGATTTTTAAAACTTATTTGATGATCAACAAGATTTGAACAGCCCTTGATCTTTTTAATCAACTCAAGCCAATGTGTGACGTGTTTATGTTTGTAATAATACGGAATGTAAATTAAAGAACATAAACACAAGGATTTATAGTGGTTCGGGTGGATGTTAACTAATCCACCTTAATCCACTCCCCGGTTCACTAATCAGGAGTTTTGCTTCACTAAGCAACTTTCTCCAAATGCGGTGGAGATTCGATTTACAAGCCTTGTACTTCTCCTTAGACAACAAATCTAATCCTTCTATCTCTTTGAAAGATTACCTCCAACTTAGATCAACTTGTCTTCACCTTGGACAAGTATTAATCCCCAATGAGATTAATCAACTCCCTAGTTTTCTTTAAGGAAGATGATAGCTAAGCTAGCATATGCTTCTAATTACAAAGTACAAAGACTCACCCTTTTCTAGTGATGACAATCCTAAGACAATTCTAAGGATTATTACAACACTATGTAAACTTACAAAGATAGTAAATTGAAAGTAAGTTTACAACCCTTTCTATAATCTATGAGATTATAGAACTTCTCTTGCTAATCACAAACATATGTATGAGTGTTATGTTCTTGTGATTCTCTGATGATTTTGAGCAGTAGCATGCAAAAGGTCCAAATATTCAAAGTTCTTCAAGTCTTGCTATTTATATGGAGAGATAAACAAAGTAGTCGTTGCTGCGGCTAGGACCACGGTCGACCGTAGGTTGACCGGACGCGGTCCAGTCCAAAACACTTATCCATTGTATAGCCGTTTGAATCAGTTTTAAACATTGATCTTTGGACTCTTTACATCATTTAACACTTGTAAAAGATACACAACATCCTATACAAGTACTATATGCATTAAATGTTCATTTACCTTGGATGTATTGCCTTGATAGTGACTTGTCATGCTCAAAGTGGAAAGTCTAACATTCTTGGATACAAGTCATGATAATCATTTGAGACTATCTCAGTTTTGTATCTTTTGTTTGTAATTAACACATTTGCTAAATCCCTATTGGTTGGTCAACATGTCATTGATGACAATAACCCACTTTAATAACAAAGCATGCTAGTATTCAAATTTAAACTTGTTTGTAATTAATTAGGTATGTTTATGATGTCTTGACAATTTAAGCAAGTAATATCAGTTAAGCATGTTGTAAGACATCAAGTTAAATTAAGTCTAAACCATTCATGAACTTGATTTTAGACTTAAGCAAACCTATGTGTGTTAATAATTCATTACCTTTTAAGATTACTAGATTATGACAATTTAAGCATCATCCAAGTAGCATAAGCATATATTGAAGTAGTCCATATACTAGTTGATGGAATCCCAACTTGTAACACATAGAAAGACAAGGTTCATACGTATAAATATCATGTAACTACTTAGCATTTAGCACTTAGCACATAGTCAAATAATACACATGTAATGACTAGCAAGAGATCACTAATTAATCTAGAATTAAACATATAGTGATAACATAACATTGAACTAAGGCTATGTAAGTTTGACTTGCAAAGTGGCACTTGCAAGATTAATGTATAAGTATACATTAATGTCCAACACATGTACAAGGAAGTAGCAACTCTTGGTTGGGACTTGGTGACCATCCAAAGTATGTCTAGATATATTTTAGATGTACATGTTTCCCTAAAACACTTATGTGCTATCCTTAATCAAGGATTACTCATCATTAAGGTGTCATTATGTGTGATTAATCAAGATTAGTGTTTTAGTGACCAAAACTCCTTTGGGTATGAAGGGGGCAATTATTCTAAGCATGTTTAAACACGTTTCATAAATTATAGATGCCCTGAAGTAGTCGAACTAAAAACGGTGGGAATTAGGACAGAACCTTTTACAGTCGACCCACAGTTGACCGTAGGGTCGACCGTGCACACTTGATTTCATAAATCAGGGTGCAAGGATCCACGGTCTACCCTGTGATCGATCGTGGACCTAACCGTGTAGCTTACGTTTTCTTTTTAAACTTTATTTGGTTTTGGTCTTTTTCTATAGTAAGTGTGGATTAGTGAACTTGTATATTTATGTCAAGATGTCTACCATCACCTCTAGTTATGTGCATATGTCATCATCAAAACACTTATAGTTATGGGTTAATATTAGTATAGTCATTAAGTATAATCCCACATTAACCCACATTCTTCCCCAACACCCCAAAAACGATTATGTAAGAGTAAGCCGTCCTCCTATGGATAATAAGTTAACTTTCCAACCAGCTAATCTCTTTTTTAAACGCTCTACCAATTCCTTCAAATTACCAACTCGCTTCATAGAAACACCCATAGCCAAACTGAGATAGTTAAATGGGAAATTGCGTTTTGACACCAGGCTAAGATTGAAAATTATTAATATCCAACTCTGTTGACCTCATGCCAAATACAAATGACTTGGAGACATTAACTGCAAGACCCGAATACTCATGAAATGATGCGAGAATGTGGAGAATGCATTCAAGGTCATCCTTATTCCATTTAGATATAATAATTGCATCGTCGATATAAAAAAATATGATATCTTAATTGACGGGTTTCTGATTGCTACTCCCGATATAAAAAAATATGCTATCTTAAATTACCAACATATCTTCCTCGTTTAATGCACAAATGAAATCCTTCCATGACGATAAGAAAAAGGAAAGGACTCAACGGGTCTCCTTGCCTTAACCCCCTCTTCACCTCGAATTCTTTGGTTGGGCTTCATTTATTAAGATAGACGTTCGAGATGAATATAGAATCATCATAATCCATGCTCTCCAACAAGATCCAAAACCCAATTGATGTAACATATAATCAAGATAATTCCACTGAACCGTGTCGTAAGCTTTCCCGAAATCGATCTTAAACAACATTAGCTTCTCTTTCTTTCTCTTACACCATGCCAACACTTCATTAAGCATAAGAGGACCATCTAAGATCTAAGATATGATGACCCGCGATGAAAGCCGATTATTAACATGAAATGGATTTTACAGCTTTCAATATACTACATGTACTATAATAACAATGTATATCTAAAACCTCAAATGACAAAAGCTAGTTTCACATGGTTTTGGGTACCAAAAGAAAGACTTAACGCTATCAATCAAAAGCTATGGAAGTGATTAAAATAGCAAAAACTAGAGGTTGTCTTCATTTTATATACAGTAGTAATTTGATAATCGAATTCAATTTAATAAAGACTGAAAGAATAAAGATGATAGGATAGCATGGATGAAAGAGTGAATAGAGAAGAATTCATGGAATAAAGTTACTTACTTGCTTTGAATGAGAATAAAGAAATATCCATCGTCAGCACCAAACAAACTAACTTAGAAAGAGTGCGCCAAGTATCAACCGCTCAAAGGGAACTCGGAGTTTGTGGAAATAGAAAGATTGGTTGATGAGACGATGCGGAGGTAAATCACCAAATAAACAAAACCAAAATAATTTCATTAATTTTTGTTTTTTAACAACTGAATTTTATTATAAAACTGGCAAGAAAATAGAAAAAATGAAGCATTACAAGGGATTACAAAGCCAAGAGTTCCAAGAAGGGAAAGTGATAGCTTCCGCTTCCCATTCCTCCAACTGCTCTACCTTGCGCCTTAAGTCAGAATGCCACGCATGCACCATATTTATTGTTTTATCAGAGTTTTTATTACTGCCTTTCTTTTGGTTCGGTGCAGTTTTTTCTGACGGGTTGTTCTGCGACGAAACGCCTTGCTTCTTGAATGGTTTTAGGTGATTAAGCTCACCCTTCCTTAAGCACTCGATAACTCTTTCAATAAAAGATTTACAACGATCAATTTCATATCCATAATCATCATGGAACTCACAAAATCTCGACTTGGAAGGACGGAACTATGAAAAGACCAAGGAGGGTTGTGGCCCTCCTAAGTTTTTGGGTTACTATTGTAGTTTTTATGGGTTTTAAACATATATTAGCTTATTGGCCCTCTTAAAATGTTGACTCTGTTCTTCTTCCAAAATTCAGTCAACAATTCACAAAATCAATTAATCACATATATAACTTAGGCCTATTCAGGTACGAATATATTGTATTATTACTTTGCTTATTTGCTTATTACTCGATCTTATGCATGTGTTAGTCATATATGTAAATGATAACAATACGAGAGAACGATAATTTTTATTTATGAATCTATCAGTACCATTTGATTGATGATAACTTTATCTATTTATTTATGATTTATAAAAACCCTTATGATAGATTTTAATTAGTTCAAATGGATGATATATGCAATAATTAAACCCTTAAACGACTAAACATGATTATGACTATATCTATTATGTTGGGTTGGGTGATTAGTTTATCCTAAATTTGTTGAAACCTGAGTTTAGTTTCTTTATCTTGTTTAACAAAAGTATGATATCCTAACTAATAATTCATATTATATATGTAGCGGATAATTTGTTTGTTTATATTGAACAAAATATTATTGAAAGTTAAATTTAGTTATTATTATCAATGATTTTAAAATGCTTAAAAGTAATGATTTTCATCAATTGTAATGTTAATTTTGGCCCTCCTACTTGAAATTTTCAAGTTCTGCCTCTGTCGACTTGTGTCACGACCCTACTTTTTCCGTTATCTTTTACCGTTTATTATTTAATGCCCGTTAATTATTATTCGTGCCACGTCATTTCTATGATCTATATTATTATTTTTGTAATAATATATTAATTATTATGTGTTATATGAATATTTGTATTCGAATTTAAATTTGTACGTTTCTACATATCGTGGATTTCTATCCGGCGAATCATTTCGGTTTTCAAACCAACGGTTAAACTTTTGGGATTTTTAAATCCAAATTATTTTAAATATGATATTTTGATGTCATAGGATTATATATAGTGTTTATATATTGTAACAACCCTGCTTTTTCCGTTACTTCCGTTAACCTTCCGTTAGTGTATTTAACGACGCTTATTTAACTTTTATGTGTTTATGTGTAATAAATGCATACTTGATATTTGGAGGGTTACAATAATTAATATGGGTGGATATTAATTCAAATAAATATTTCGGATAATAAAATACGATAAAAACGATACGCTTTTGATAACTACCTTTTTGAGCAACGAAACGCTCGGGTTTATTTTAATAATTAATATTATTGATTATTAACTTTTTAAAATATTTAATTTATTGAGTTTTTAATAAATTAAACGATTGGTTGCGTTTAACGATCGGGTTAGCGTTCCGGGCCCTCGGTACAACTAAACGACACTTAAAACGGACCACGAGTACAAGGAATTGGACAACATGAGCCCGGGAGTACCCCATGGGGCCCATTCGGCCGACCACCCCCCTCCCCACCCTTTTATTTTGAATTTTGACAACTTGAGGGGCTTATGTGCTAATTGTTTAAACTAGGGTTAGTATAAATAGAAGTATTAAACTAAAATTAGATAAAACCCTCACAAATAAACTGCACCAATCGATCCCTTTCCTCTCCTTCCTGGCCGTCGACCATCACCCACACACACACATTCAATTTTCAATTTTTGATCAAACCTCAAGAACAAACGTTGCAATTCTCGATCTCCTCTACGCGTTGGTATAATTCTTTTAGAAATCTAAGGTATATTTACATGAACCCTAATTTATAAAATCTGATTTTTATTAGAGTTTCATAGATATGTTGTCAATTGCTCAAGTCTATACGCGTACGTGTTAATTGTTATCGTTATTTTGATTGTTTGATGCACTAGGGTTTAAAAACGAATTTGTTTTTGTTTGATCAGTAAAATTACGTTTTTCAAATGTTAATTATTTTGTTATATTCAGATTCCTTGCGAAAAACTATTGAGTTTAGGCTTTGGATTCGCTCGATTTCGTTTCCGTATGATTAAGTTATGTCAATTTGAATTATCGTTGTGTTTTTGTTGCTTGATCAGATATCTGGTATTGATAGACAATGAATTGGCATGTGAAACTTATACAACTGGAAAGATAATTTAAAAACACTCAATTTAGACTAGGATATCATGTCGTTTGCTTATGTATAGCATGAGATATGCTTGAATTAGTGTAAAAGTAGTTTTATACAGCACTTACATGAAAATAACCTTGTATGATAAAATGTGTTAACTTCTGTGATTAAAGCTTTCCATATATGAAATTTAGACAAAAATTAATTCATCTTTCATGTAGATATCATAGGCTAATTATATCTATATCTTCGGATAATCGCGTGCGAATGTGACTAACTAAATGGGAATTGAATCTGTAATTTACTCACTGTTTTGTACTCTGTGGATTGTGTTTATTGCATGAGCATGTATGCTTCTGAAAAATGAAACTTAACATGATATGTGACTTATTGTTAGTTTATGTCAATCTCTGAAACCATATGCATTGGGCACAATAGAGCCATACTTTATGTAAATTCTGATTTGAGCTGAAAGCTGAATATCCAACTTGCATGAATAAACTGCACAAATTGGCTAAACAAAAGTTGCTAAAATTTTGATATGTGTTACTATGACTTGTCTTTGAACTATGGCCACTGGTATTGTATCAATTTCATGATCCTAACTCCAGTTATAGCCAAAACGAAATCAGTGCACGGTCAGAAACTGATTGGGCAAACCCCAAATGTATCCTTTCTGATTCCTGACTTTTAATTATCGTATGAGTCCCTGGAAAGACTTTTTGGAATCTATTTTAAGTATATTTATGATCTGGAGTTTGCCATGTTTACTTGAATTTTTTGCTATGAGATAATGTGCTAAGTATGCTACGTGTTCATGAACTTTGTGCACAACGATAAACTGAAATTGTGAAAATGATTATTCATGACCTGAACGTATTGTTGGACTTAGGTTTGACATGTTGACCAACATTTGACATGAACCTACTGATGTTGACTTTAGTTGACTACTTTGACCAAGTTTGACTTTCAATTTAACTTCGGTTGACTTTGTTTGACTTGTATGAATTACTTGACTATATGTTAACTTTTACTTTGAAACGCGTTGAGTCGAGCAATAAGACAACGTATACTATGAAACCACCCTTATTTAAGATACATATATTAACAACCTAAATACGTATACTTAGGTTGCATTATTTAGCTGTAAACCGTACAAGTTTTTGTCAGTCATCCAAGCTTATTCAAAGGTGAGTCTACAGTCCTGCTTTTTACATATTTTCAGGGATGAGAATACACGCTGTTATACTTACTTTATCAAATGCTTTTGTATTGACACGAGTACTATATATGTGTACTGAGTTTGTTCACAAAGCCTCTAGCTTGAATACTTTTAATACCATCGGTGTAAGCACGATTTAGATGGACGGATCCGTTAGGTTAACAACCTCACCCGCTATAAAAACTGTGGTGCATTTATTTTGAACATTAGATACGCTCGAACAAGTGTATAACATTTTAGGAGGTAAAGGCGGGTATAGTGGCTTCTATACTCGGGTCATTGCTAGTATTCAGGTGCTAAGATTATGCAAATGTTAAAATCTCGTGGTCAAGGAAACTAAACTATTTTTTCAGATACTGCTACATTACTTTAAAACTGTGGATTCACCAACATTATTGTTGACCTGTTTTTGCGTGTTTTAATTCTCAGGTCCTTAAGAGGTAGGCTTCCGTTGTGTTTGCTGCATGTCTGGCCGTGGAGTCAGCATTTGATTTAATGAACATTATTTACTTTCGCATTTAAAACTTACTGTTTAAATACTGTTGGCTTGTGATTACGATCACAACAGTGTTTCTATTTTGGGATTATTGACTTATGTTTTCGAAAGTTATTTTTTAATAAAATTAAATGCGATTGTTTTAAACGTCTCATATAGAGGGCGTAACTTTTAACTGTGGGACCTGGATTAACGCACCATCAGATGGAAATTTGGCGGGGTGTTATAGTTGGTATCAGAGCTAACGGTTCGTAGGGAAACTAGGACTTGCATTAGAGTGTCTGATATGGTCATTAGGACACCTTGATGAGTCTAAACTACGACCGGGACTTAGTCATTACATGAGTACTTTGTGACTAACGTTATTTACTTGGCTAATATGTTTGTTTGTGTTCTTGCAATGTGAGCTAGATGTCACAGGATTTAGGAAACAGTAGAAACGACTCGAGTGTGGCTGAGGTGAATGCACCTGCTCCTGCCCCAGCACCAGCACCTGCTCCGCATCAGATACCCAATCATCCCGTGAACCTTTATGCATTGGATTTGATTCATACTAACTGCAACAGGGATGTAATTGATCGTGTTAACGCTTTGAGTGATATTGCTAGGACATACCTGCACCCCGATGATCTTGATAGGTTGGACGAAAGGGTCACAGGTATAAATACTTATACGTATGAGGCTGAAGCAAGGTTTGCTGAGATGACGAGATTGATAGCAGCCTTGACTGCCAGAGTTGCTGCGTTGGAGGTGGAACGTGATAGGTCGAGGAATGATGGACCTGCCTCCCGTACCCGACAGAAGAGGAAGTGAAGGGTCGTTGACCATGAACTTCTTTTCCACCCACCATTCTTTCTTTAATTGGTTATATAAGACTTACCGGGTGTTATAAACTGGGTACTAGTACATTATGTTTATTGTTTGGGTTACTACTTTTGGATATTGGTTATCACTTATGGATTTCATTTATAATAATGGTGGTTTATGCTATTAATAACTATCATCTTTTATTGCATGCGGTATTATTCTATATTTAGTAACTTTGTAGGATCATAATACTTGTGTTATGTCATACTATTGCCATTAATGTTACTACTTAGTGCTACTACCACTACTATCACTAGTGTTACTACTAACACTACTAACACTACTATCACTACTAATACTACTTAACTACTTCTCACTACTAACGAATCTTTTCGTACTACTATTTACTAGTCTTCAACACTCGTTGCTAGTATATTTTCATATATAGCATTGTTTTGACACTGACCTAGTGTTTTTCTGTGTTGAAGATGCCTCCGAAGGAATCAACCGCTGCTCAAATCAGGAGAATGGTCGCCGAAGGTATCGTGGTCGAAGGAGCTAAACTACTGAGAGAATTTAACAACGCTCGGAACAGTAATGATCGTGGTGGTTCGAGCAACACCAATGGGAACGACACTCAAGGCCACAATGGATGTTCTTACAAAACGTTCACTAGTTGCAACCCGCATTCTTTCAACGGAACTGAGGGACCAGTTGGTCTCACTAGATGGTTTGAGAAGCTTGAGTCGGTTTTTTGTATTAGTGGGTGTAATGATAATGAGCGGGTAAGTTTTGCTACGGGTACACTGTCGGACAGTGCGCTCACCTGGTGGAACAATTATCCTCAATCCCTGGGTCAAGATCAAGCTTATGCCCTACCTTGGGACACACTGAAGCAAAGAATGATAGAGGAGTATTGTTCAAGAAATAAGATTAAGAAAATGGAACGCGAGTTCCGAGAGTTGAAGTTAGTAGGCAACGATCTCACCGCCTATAACAAGAGGTTCGTTGAGCTGGCATTAATGTGTCCTGAAATGGTTACTCCTGAAAGGCGTAAGGTGGAGCTGTACATCGAAGGTCTAAGTGAGAATATTCAAGGCGGGGTCACTACTTCCAAACCCGCAAACGTGCAAGAAGCTATTGACATGGCTAGTTTGCCATTGGATCAGATTGCCCAGAGAGGGAAGGGCACTATAGTGAATGAGAATAAGTCAAACGATGGTAAGAGGAAGTGGAATGGTGGTCAGGACAAGAATCTTAATCAACAGCCGTTCAAGAAGCAAGATTCTTACCGCAACGATACTGGGATCGCAGGAACTAACTCCGGGTATAAGGGCAAAAAGCCACAATGTCAGAAGTATGGAAAGCATCATACTGGAAACTGTTCTGTTCTAAATTGTGACCGTTTTAAGAAGTTTGGTCATTTGTCGAAGGATTGCAAGGTTAATCTCAACGGCAACAACAGTACTACAAGCAACGCGAACAATGCTAATAATGGTAAGAACTGTTATGGTTGTGGACAGCCGGGTCATTTCAAGAAGGACTGTCCTAAGAAAAACAATGGGAATGCTCTAGGCAGGGCGTTCAACATCAATTCCGCGGAAGCTCGTGATGATCCGAAGCTAGTCACGAGTACGTTTTTACTCGATGATCAACCTGTTTATGTTTTGTTTGATACTGGTGCTGATAGAAGTTTTATATCTAAGGATATTTGTGACAATGTTAAGAAACCTGTCTCTCCCTTAGATAATGTATATTCCATAGAATTAGGGAATGGTAACTTGATGAGAGCCGATAAGATTTATCATAATTGTACCTTGATGTTAGAAAGTAAGCCTTTTAGCATTGATGTGATACCTATTAAACTGGGAAGTTTTGACCTTGTGATTGGAATGGACTGGTTAGCTGATAACAAAGCTGAAGTGGTCTGTGACCTAAAGGCTATTCGTATTCCTATTACTAACGGTGAACCTATTTTGATTTATGATGAAAAGAATGGCTCGCAATTACATCTCATTAACTGCTTGAAAGTCCAGAAGTATGTGAGAAATGGATGTGTCTCGTTTATGGCTCACGTAAGCCAGATTGTACCTGAAGAAAGGAGACTCGAAGACGTTCCTGTAGTTAAGGAATTTCTTGAAGTTTTTCCGAAGGAATTACCTGGTCTCCCACCTCATCGAGAAGTTGAGTTTCAGATAGACTTAGTGCCAGGAGCGGCACCCGTGGCTCGCGTACCGTACAGACTTGCACCCTCAGAACTTCAAGAGTTGTCTAGTCAGTTGCAAGAATTGTTGGACAAGGGATTTATTCGACCGAGTTCTTCACCTTGGGGAGCTCCAGTCTTGTTTGTTAAAAAGAAAGATGGGTCGATGAGGTTGTGTATCGATTACAGAGAATTGAACAAGTTGACAATCAAGAATCGGTATCCGCTACCGAGGAGTGATGACTTATTTGATCAACTACAAGGATCTAGCTGTTATTCGAAGATTGATTTACGATCCGGGTATCACCAATTGAGTGTCAAAGAAGCTGATGTCCCGAAGATAGCGTTTAGAACACGTTATGGACATTATGAGTTTACAGTGATGCCGTTTGGTTTGACGAATGCACCAGCAGTGTTCATGGATCTCATGAACCGTGTATGTAAGCTATACCTAGATAAATTCGTCATTGTGTTTATTGATGACATATAGGTGTACTCCAAGAACAAAGAAGAGCACGAACAACATCTACGATCGATTTTGACTATGCTTAGAGATGAGCAGTTGTATGCAAAGTTCTCTAAGTATGACTTTTGGTTACCAGAAGTACAATTTCTTGGCCATGTTGTAGGGGCCAATGGAATACAGGTCGATCCAGCAAAGATTGAGTCGGTTAAGAATTGGGAAACTCCAAAGACGCCAACCCAGGTTAGGCAATTTTTGGGGCTAGCTGGTTACTACCGGAGATTCATCAAAGGATTCTCTAAGATCGCCTGACCATTAACTGCGTTGACTCATAAGGGCAAGAAGTATGAGTGGTCAGAACCACAAGATTCCACATTTCAGTTGTTGAAAGAGAAGTTAACAACTGCACCAGTATTGTCTATACCCGGGGGAAGTGAAGATTTTGTTGTTTATTGTGATGCCTCACGTCAAGGAATGGGTTGCGTGCTTATGCAACGAAATAAAGTTATTGCTTATGGATCGCGACAGTTAAAGATTCACGAGCAAAACTACACTACGCACGACCTTGAACTAGGAGCTGTTGTCTTCGCACTTAAAATGTGGAGACACTACCTGTATGGAACCAAATTTACTATCTTCACTGACCATAAGAGCTTACAGCACATATTTGATCAGAAACAGCTCAACATGCGACAACGACATTGGATGGAACTACTTAATGATTATAACTGCGAACTTCAATACCATCCGGGTAAGACGAATGTTGTGGCGGATGCTTTGAGCAGAAAGGAGCGAGAGAGACCTCTTAGGGTTAAAGCTCTTAACATAGTTATCCGAACGAATCTCACATCACAAATCCGTGAAGCACAATAAGAAACAGTGAAAAAAGAAAATGTCGACGTTGAATTTCTCAGAGAATGGATAAGAAATTTGACATCAAGGAGGATGGAACACGGTACTTTGCTAATCAAATCTGGGTACCAAAATTTGGTGGATTGAGAGAACTAGTGTTGGAGGAAGCACAAAAGTCAAGGTACTAAATTCATCCGGGATCAGATAAAATGTACCAGGATTTGAAAGCATTTTATTGGTGGCCAAATTTGAAAGCTGACATTGCTACTTATGTCGGTAAGTGCTTGACTTGCACTAAAGTCAAGGCTGAGCATCAGAAGCCATCAGGATTATTAAGTCAACCAGAGATTCCCAAGTGGAAGTGGGAAGGTATTACCATGGAATACATCACGAAACTGCCGAGGACGGCGGGAGGTCACGATACTATTTGGGTTATCGTGGATCGTCTCACTAAGTCTGCACACTTTCTACCAATAAGAGAAACTGATAAAATGGAGAAATTGGCTCAAATCTACATTAAGGAAGTCGTCTCTAGGCATGGAGTACCAATATCTATTATATCCGATCGCAACAGCAGATTCACTTCCAGATTTTGGCAGTCATTACAGAAAGCAATGGGGACTCGTTTAGATATGAGTACAGCATATCACCTCCAGACAGATGGCCAGAGCGAACGAACTATTTAGACTTTTGAGGACATGTTGAGAGCATGTGTCATTGATTTCGGTAATGGATGGGATAAGTATTTACCACTAGCTGAGTTCTCGTACAATAACAGCTACCATGCGAGCATTAAGGCTGCACCTTTCAAAGCATTATACGGAAGGAAGTGTAGATCTCCCGTTTGTTAGAGCGAATTGGGAGATAGTCAGTTGACAGGCCCTGAGATTATTCAGGAGACAACTGAGAAAGTTCTACAGATTCAGGAACGATTGAGAACGGCTCGAAGCTGTCAAAAGAGTTACGTTGATGTTAGACGGAAGGACATAGAATTCCAAGTTAGTGACAAAGTTATGCTTAAAGTATCACCTTGGAAGGGTGTTGTACGATTTGGGAAACGAGGTAAACTGAGTCCTAGATATGTTGGACCGTTCGAGATAACTGAAAGAGTTGGACTGGTAGCTTACAGATTGGAACTGCCACAAGCACTCAGCGGTATACACGACGTTTTTCATGTATCCAATCTAAAGAAGTGCCTAGCGGAGGAGAATTTGATTATTCCTTTAGAGGAACTACGTATCGATGACAAACTTCATTTCATTGAGGAACCTGTTGAAATTTTGGGGCATGAGGTCAAACAGCTGAAGCAAAGCCTAATTCCTCTCGTTAAAGTTCAGTGGAATGCGAGAAGAGGACCAGAGTTTACGTAGGAGCGTGAAGACCAAATGAGGCTGAAATATCGGCAACTGTTTCCCGAGGAAACTACTTCAGAGGACGATCGCTAAAATTTTGGGACAAAATTTTTAATAACAGGTGGGTAATGTAACAACCCTGCTTTTTCCGTTACTTCCGTTAACCTTCCGTTAGTGTATTTAACGGCGATTATTTAACTTTTATGTGTTTATGTGTAATAAATGCATACTTGATCTTTGGAGGGTTACAATAATTAATATGGGTGGATATTAATTCAAATAAATATTTCGGATAATGAAATACGATAAAAACGATACGCTTTTGATAACTACCTTTTTGAGCAACGAAACGCTCGAGTTTATTTTAATAATTAATATTATTGATTATTAAAATTTTAAAATATTTAATTTATTGGGTTTTTAATAAATTAAACGATTGGTTGCGTTTAACGATCGGGTTAGCGTTCCGGGCCCTCGGTACGACTAAACGACACTTAAAACGGACCACGAGTACAAAGAATTGGACAACACGAGCTCGGGAGTACCCCATGGGGCCCATTCGTCTGACCACCCCCCTCCCCACCCTTCTATGTTGAATTTTGACAACTTAAGGGGCTTATGTGCTAATTGTTTAAACTAGGGTTAATATAAATAGAAGTATTAACCTAAAATTAGATAAAAACCCTCACAAATAAACTGCACCAGTCGATCCCTCTCCTCTCCCTCCTGGCCATCAACCATCACCCACACAAACACACACATTCAATTTTCAATTTTTGATCAAACCTCAAGAACAAACGTTGCAATTCTCGATCTCCTCTACGCGTTGGTATAATTCTTTTAGCGATCTAAGGTATATTTACATGAACACTAATTTGTCAAATCTGATTTTTATTATAGTTTCATAGATATGTTGTCAATTGCTCAAGTCTATACACGTACGTGTTAATTGTTATCGTTATTTTGATTGTTTGATGCGCTAGGGTTTAAAAACGAATTTGTATTTGTTTGATCAGTAAAATTAAGTTTTTCAAATGTTAATTATTATGTTATATTCAGATTCCTTGCGAAAAACTATTGAGTTTAGGCTTTGGATTCGCTCGATTTCGTTTCCGTATGATTAAGTTATGTCAATTTGAATTATCGTTGTGTTTTTGTTGCTTGATCAGAAATCTGGTATTGATAGACAATGAATTGGAATATGAAACTTATACCACTGGAAATATAATTTAAAAACACTCAATTTTGACTAGGATATCATGTCGTTTGCTTATGTATAGCCCGAGATATGCTTGAATTAGTGTAAAAGTAGTTTTATACAGCACTTGCAATAAAATAACCTTGTATAATAAAATGTGTTAACTTCTATGATTAACGCTTTGCATATTTGAAATGTAGACAAAAAGTAATTCATCTTTAATGTAGATATCATAGGATAATTGTATCTAGATCTTCGGATAATCGTGTGCGAATGTGACTAACGAAATGGGAATCGAATCTGTAACTTGCTCACAGTTTTGTACTCAGTGGATTGTGTTTATTGCATGAGCATGTATGCTTCTGGAAAATGAAACTTAACATGATATGTGACTTATTTTTAGTTTATGTCAATATCTAAAACCTTATGCATTGGGCACAATAGAGCCATACTTTATGTAAATTCTGATTTGAGCTGAAAACTGAATATCCAACTTCCATGAATAAACTGTACAAATTGGCTACACAAAAGTTGCTAGATTTTTTATATGTGTTACTATGACTTGTCTTTGAACTATGTACACTGGTCTTGTATCAATTTCATGTTCCTAACTCCGGTTATAGCCAAAACAAAATCAGTGCGCAGTCAGAAACTGACTGGGCAAACCCCAAATGTATCCCTTCTGATTCCTGACTTTTAATTATCGTATGAGTCCCTGGATGGTCTTTTTGGAATTTATTTTAAGTATATTTATGATCTGGAGTTTTCCATGTTTACTTGCATTTTGTTCTATGAGATAATGTGCTAAGTATGCTACGTGTTTATTAACTTTGTGCACAACGATAAACTAAAATTGTGAAAATGATTATTCATGACCTGAAACGTATTGTTTGACTTAGGTTTGACATGTTGACCAACATTTGACATGAACCTACTGATGTTGACTTTAGTTGACTACTTTGACCAAGTTTGACTTTCGGTTTGACTTCGGTTGACTATGTTTGACTTGCATGAATTACTTGACTATATGTTGACTTTTACTTTGAAACGCGTCGAGTCGAGCAATAAGACAATGTATACTATGAAACCACCCTTATTTAAGATACATATATTGACCAACCTAAATACGTATACTTAGGTTGCATTATTCAGCTGTAAACCGTACAAGTTTTTGTCAGTCATCCAAGCTTATTCAAAGGTGAGTCTACAGTCCCGCTTTTTACATATTTTTAGGGATGAGAATATACGTTGTTATACTTACTTTATCAAATGCTTTTGTATTGACACGAGTACTATATATGTGTACTGAGTTTGTTCACAAAGCCTCTAGCTTGAATAATTTTAATACCATCGGTGTAAGCACGATTTAGATGGACGGATCCGTTAGGTTGACAACCTCACCCGCTATAAAAACTGTGGTGCATTTATTTTGAACATTAGATACGCTCGAACAAGTGTATAACATTTTAGGAGGTACAGGCGGGTATAGTGGCTTCTATACTCGGGTCATTGCTAGTATTCAGGTGCTCAGATTATGCAAACGTTAAAATCTCGTGGTCAAGGAAACTAAACTATTTTTTTTATAACTGTTTTTTCAGATACTGCTACATTACTTTAAACCTGTGGATTCACCAACATTATTGTTGACCTGTTTTTGCGTGTTTTTATTCTCAGGTCCTTAAGAGGTAGGCTTTCGCTGTGTTTGCTGCATGTCTGGCCGTAGAGTCAGCATTTGATTTAATGAACATTATTTACTTTCACATTTAAAACTTTTATAACTGTTTAAATACTGTTGGCTTGTGGTTACGATCACAACAATGTTTCTATTTTGGGATTATTGACTTATGTTTTCGAAAGTTAATTTTTAATAAAATTAAATGCGATTGATTTAAATGTCTCATATAGAGGGCGTAACTGTTAACTGTGAGACCTGAATTAACGTGCCATCAGATTGAAAATTGGCGGGGGTGATATATATATTTTATTTGTCGCGTATATGTTCTCTCTCCGAAGATTCAATCGCGTAGTAGCGTTTTCGCGTTTCGGGCTTCGATCGGGCATTCGGGCCACAAGTAAATTAGCAAACAAAAAAATTGGGCCATGAGGGGCCCACCCTACCCCCCATTCAACCGAAGACCCCATAGATGGGGTGGTTTGTGGAAAAAATTCACTTATTCCATTTTTCATTTCAAATTGCTAGTATTTTTCTCTCAACCTAAAATATCCTCATTTTATTTTCTCTCTCTTCTCCTTCCTCCCTTCTTGTGGCCGTCGCCTATCAGCCCAACACCATCATCATCTTCATCAATTAAAACCTTGGATCATAGGGCTTTCATCATAAACTAAATCCTCTCATCATTCTCTACACGTTCATATCACTTGATTCTCGATTAGGGTATAAAACCTAACCTTAGATTTTTGATTTCTATTTAATTTTACTGATTTTGAATGTTATTATGATAGTATAGCACTTGTGTATTGTTGTATTGTTGATTATATGCGTAGAAATGCTCGATTGTGTATGTTTTCGGTTTGAAAAATTTAGACAGCGGACTATTTGATCATTTTAGTACATTTAACTGATGTTTTTGATAAAATAAAGTATTTAGATGAGCTCCTCTCATCAAGACATTGATTTAAGACTCCGGATTCATGTCATTTCGATTCCCGGAACTTAAGTTATGATTAATTTGGTGTTTTCATGGAAATAAAATATAAAAATGAATGTATTCAGTTTTGTTTCGACTTTGTAACCATTTTTAGAGTCTCTAGGGTGTACTAGTATGTTAGGATTGATTATTGAATGAATATTCATATTCGGGTCATCGAAATCCGAGCCACGAATCACCCGGTATCACTAAAACATGTTTTTGAATGGATTAAAGCTACAAGTTGATTCATGGATGTTGGTCACGACTTGGGAACTGGTTTTAGGGTGTTATTGAGTACACTAATGTGTCGGGTGGTTTGGTTAGACGAGGATATATATAAGATTCGTCAAAAACAACACCCGAGGCTCAAGATATGACCCGACGAACGTTTTAATAAACTTATGATTATAACATTTAACTTATGATATAAATAATGATTTGCATTATTATAAAAATTACTTATGATATAAATTTAATTAACTTAATTTGAGACTTATGATATATATATATATATATATATATATATATATATATATATATATATATATATATATTATATCATTTATTATATCATTTATTAATTACTTTATGATTTAATTAAAACATTTAATTAAACTTATGATTAATAATACTTTTCTTATTAATAAAAATACTTATGATAAGTATTAAACTTATGTTATGAGATTATTTTGGTAAGACTTATAATAAAGATTAATTAATTATTTAATTATTATATGGCTTAGTTATTAATTAATTATAATTTAATTATTAAATACTTATGATTTAATAATTATAATTAAAACTTATGATATGATTAATAATTCATTATTAATTAATAATACTTATGGTATGATTAAAAATTTATTATTAATTAATAATACTTATGTTATGAGTAATATTTAATTAATTAATTAAATACTTATGTTATATTAATTATATCATTTAAACTTATGTTAACTTATTAATTCAATTTAATTTAATTAAACTTATGATATGACATGATTATACATATATGACTTTAAATAACATTATAACTTATATTATTAATATAATATACACTTTAAAATTCAATGTTGACTATGTTTGACCAAGGTTGACTTTTGAGTTGACTTTCGATTGACTTTGACTTTCAGTTGACTTTTGTTGACTTTCTAATTAAGGAAACTTTCCTAAGTTAAAACTTTCCAAAAATAGAAACTTTTCAAAAATAGAAACTTTCCAAAAATGGAAACCTGCTAAAAATAGAAAGTACGTGTTATACGCTGTCCTGATCATACCGAAACATACTGAGTGTTGTTCTATGTTTACTTGCAACAAGTACTATAGCTATCATACTAAGACTTGACCTAAGTTAGTTATTTATATCGACCTGCTTTATTTATAGGTCGGCGTTGTGATCATTCCTGATCACTTTATCTTTTGCTGTTCGCATTTATGTGTTGTTGTTTCATTTACGTTAAAGTGAGTTATAGTCCCATTTTTTATATTTTAAATATTTTGGGACGAGAATACATGCATTTTATTTTACATATTGGACACAAGTGGAAGTTGGTTTAAATTATTCATTGTGAGTCGAACAAAAATATTTCCTAATCTGGTAATTTTAATCACTGGTTTCTACTGGTGAACACGAATCCTATGGATAGATCTATCGGACCTAACAGCCCCATTTCATGCTATTCACGCTAGCAGTTACAAACGGAATGTATTAGTACTTCGTATTTTTGGAAGATACACCTGTTTAGTGTATATTGTTATATTGGTTTTGTTAAGGGTAAGGAGTTGTTAAGTGAATTACCAGGTGGCTCACGGGTTAATGGAATAATGTTTTTATATGTTTTCGAGCATATAATTTTGTGGTCCAAGATGAGTCTTTATGTTTTTGAACATAAATTTTTATAGTTTAAATTTATTATTGTTTGAAATATTAAACCTATAATTCACTCAACACTTTTGTTGACAGATTATTCACATGTTTTATTCTCAGGTTCATGATTGATTGCTTCCGCTGTGCTTAGAGAGTCTGCATATTTATGATGGCAGCTTTTGTTAAACAATAACTTGCATTCTATTTTGATACATTAAATTGTGGGTGTTTGTTGACTTTGTATTGGTCAACTTTTGGTTAAGTATTTATGTATGATTTTTCTAAACTTACATATGTTGGTAGGTTTCCTTTATAGGAAATCATTTTTAAATAAAGAATGCAAGGTTATTTATTAAATTCATTTAGAGTTATGATCAAGCTGTGGGACCAAGATAACGATGGTCATCAAGGGTACTTTGATGGGTCGTTAAAGTTGGTATCAAAGCCTTGGTTGTAGGGAATTAGGCTGCATTGATGTCGTTACCCGAGTCAATAGGGTGCATTAGTGAGTCTAGTCTACAGCCCGACCTATAGCATATTATTATATGTGATTATTTATATTCTATGGTATGTATATTTTTATCATACATACATCTCTTTATATTCTGAATTCGGTAGGAACTCCCATTCCGATTTAAACGTATACTTCGACTCATGCGAGTTTATCTTTATAAAAACACCCCGGATAGTGAAATCGAGGGATGTCATTCTTGACTTCTGAAATTCTCGACATTTCTATGTCATCTATTATGGTTTTGTATATAACGTTTGAGTTATATTACGCGAGATGTCATTCTTGACTTCTAAATGCTCGACATTTCAATGTCAGCTATTATGTTTAGGTATATAACATTCTTGTTATATTACGTGCCTTTGTACCATTGTGCCTTTGTGCTTTGGGTTGCAAACCGGAAACGTCATTCTTGACATTTAAAGATTCTTGATACTTCAAAAACATTTTTATGTAATCGTTACTCTTATTCATTACTTTTGATGATTTTGTCTCTTGTGCTATCCTTAGCACATTGTTTAAGAAATCGTTTTAGAGAAATTGTGTGGAAATTCGAGTTTGATCGCGTGTCCTGACCTCATGTAGTGCTATTGGAATGGAACTATGAATTAGTATAATATAATGACGTCAGACCAACGTGATTATATTACGGTAATTCATATAGAAATTCCAATATCGTGACATGAGGAATAGAGAGCGAGTCAAAGAAAATTTTTACACCACTCATTCAGAAATTCTAACGTTATTACATGAGGAAGGGAAATACTCATTATCTTATTTGTTGATATACGAGAAACTTAAAATGCCCCGTTCATATCGATTATAAACGTTACATAATAGTTGATTACATTGCGAGGTACTTGACCTCTATATGATACATTTTACAAACATTGCATTCGTTTTTAAAAGACAAACTTTCATTACATCGAAAGTTGACGGAATGCATACCATTTTATAATATATCCAACTATAATTGACTTAATAATAATCTTGATGAACTCAAAGACTCGAATGCAACATCTTTTGAAATATGTCATGAATGACTCCAAGTAATATCTCTAAAATGAGCAAATGCACAGCGGAAGATTTCTTTCATACCTGAGAATAAACATGCTTTAAAGTGTCAACCAAAAGGTTGGTGAGTTCATTAGTTTATCATAAACAATCATTTTCATTATTTTAATAGACCACAAGATTTCATTTTTGTTTCAAGATGAAGGTCAGCTCACTGCTATAAAATTTATTCATATGGATTGAACACCTGGT
The DNA here is from genome assembly GCF_046630445.1 of Rutidosis leptorrhynchoides. Classification (NCBI taxonomy): domain Eukaryota; kingdom Viridiplantae; phylum Streptophyta; class Magnoliopsida; order Asterales; family Asteraceae; genus Rutidosis; species Rutidosis leptorrhynchoides. The sequence continues at coordinate 201,646,077 of NC_092342.1, read as the reverse complement.
AACCGACATTAACAAGATGTATATAAGAATATCCCCTATCATTCCGGGACATCCATCGGACATGATAAAACAACATCGAAGTACTAAAGCATCCACAACCATGGACGGGGTTTGTTAGGCCCAATAGATCTATCTTTAGGATTTGCGTCAATTAGTAGATTGGTTTACTAATTCTTAGGCTACCAAACAAAAAGGGGCATATTCGGCTTCGATCATTCAACAATAGAATGTAGTTTCAATTACTTGTGTCTATTTCGACAAACATTTATAAAAGCGCATGTATTCTCAGTCCCAAAAATATTTATTGCAAAAGCATTTAAAAAGGGAGTAATGAAACTCACCATACTGTATTTTCTAGTCAAAATAATTATGACATCATTGGACAAGTGTAGGGTTGGTCTCGGATTCACGAACCTATATTATTCATATATCTATTAAAGCATATACTTGTAATCGAACAAGTTTAGATATTATTATTAATTGTTATTTCAGTAACTTGTATGTTTCATTAATAACTAAATTAACTATTCTTTATTTAATATACATTAGATAAATAATTAGTATTTATTATGAAAATATTAATGTTGTTATGTGATATGTTTTAAAAATATTCTTATATAGTTATCTATTTGGTAAAATAATATCAATAATAATAAATAAAAATTTGTATCTTTTTATGATGATAATAATAATATTAAAAGTAATTAGATTTAGTAATGATACTGATATTAATAGCTTTGATAATAATACTAAAAATAAAAGTAATGTTAGTAATAATAATAATTTTAATAGAAAAGATAATAATGATAAGATAAAATATTAGTTTTCATAAAAATAATATTTTAAATAATAATGGTACTTTTAATAAATCTGATGATTCTAATAGAAATTTTAATAGTCATATTAATCATAATAATACTATATATTCTAATAGTAATAATAATAATGATAATAATATTAGTTATACTAAAAATCTTATTTCTAATATTAGTAATAATAATAATTACTTAATAACAATCAATAATAAATAATAACAACAATAATAATAATAATAATGATAATAATAATAATAATAATAATAATAATAATAATAATAATAATAATAATAATAATAATGTTAATAAAAATAATAAAAAATATTAATAAAAATAATAATAAAAGAGTACAACCTTTGAAGAAAGGAGTTCTAAAAATAAAACGCTACTGCCCGGACTCGAACCCGCGACCTCTCGCTCAACCCAAACACTCCTAACCATTCCTCTGTACATTATATTTTGAAATAATTAGGATTTTAAATCCTTTAACCCGATTTCTGTCGATTTCCTTTTTCTTAAAACAAAACCCATTTAACATCATCATCATCATATATGTCTAGCATCATCATCATCATTTTCTATTTAAACATTATCTAATCTCGCCATCATACCATCATTATCATCGTTGTTATATCATGATCAAAGCATCCATCATCTTAAATCATCACAGTCGCCTTCAACATCAATTCTTATCCTAATCATCATCGAACCCTAATCATCTTTATCATGTATAATCATCTCATAAGCATCATCATTATCATTCATTAATCTACCCAGCATTATCTATGTTCATAATTTTAATTCGACAGACCCCCAGCTAGCCTACTGCTCTGTTGGACCAAGTTATTTCGACCCAACACAGAATTAATTATACGGCCCAATTAAACAATACCATAACCGTAGCCCAATCTGAGTTGTATGGTTTGAATAAAACAGATACCAGCCGTCGACTTCACAAGTTGAACATTTGGGGTTTTTCTTATTTGGAATGTGTCGGCCAATGGTATTATGAAAACTGCTGTATCGAGTGGTAGTGGGGTTAGTTTGATAAAAGAAATAACAAACACCTCTTTACAGCTCATCAATATACTTCTCTTTAATAATCATCTTTCATTATTTTTTATATCTTTCATTTCTCAATTAAAAGAAATAGAAAAATAATGATTAGTAGTTGAGTTGGTGTTCATACAGGAAAACAGAAGAATAAGAGCGTAGCAGTAGCAGATTTAAGAGATTTCCGATGGTGGTGTTATTTGTTGGGTTTTAGGCTCTCCAACAGATGGTGTTTTGGTTTTGTTATGGTTCGAAAACAGGTACAAAAGGGAAGGTTGTAGGATGAGGGTGACAAGGTGATAGTTGTTGTATGGTGATCGTGGTGGTGTAGGTCATATGATTATAGATATGGGCATTGCTATATAGTTTATATGTTTTGTATATATGTATGTAAAGAAAAAAAAATAATCGATGAAAGTTTGATAAAGATGATTGAATGTTGCGTCCATGATCAAAACTAGAATCAAAAATAGTAGTAAGACATGGTGATGGTGTATTTGTGATTCAAAAGGAAACAGAAAGCAAAAAGAAAACAAATACCAAGTTAATGGTGGTGGTAGTGTGAAGGTGGTCTCGACCTACAGCAGCCGGAGCACATCAAAAAGGAGGTCGATGGTGGTTGTTTCGGTGGTGCCCGATGGTTGAAATGATAAAAAATAGGGGTGGTTGATGATGATTTAAGGTGGTGGTTTGTTATGGTGTTCGAAGGTGTGTTTAACTGAACCAAAAATAGTAATTACGGGTGTCGTGTTTTGGTTGACTGAGTAAGAGAAAACAGGAACAAGTAGTAGCAAGTAGATATTTGTTGGGTTGGTTGGTACTCGATCAAGATCATATGCAACCAATGGGTTTGAAGTAGTTATCGAAGAAACAGGAATGAAACAAGGTGGTGTGGGTTTCAATGGTTAGTGTGGTGGTTTAAATAGGTCGTGTGTTGTTTGGACGAACCAGGAACACAGTACATAAACAACATGTGATGATGATGTTTCAATTTAAAGAAACGGCAATAGCAGGTTAGTTGTGCTCAATGGTTTGGGTTCACGCTTTCATCAAAGAAAGAAGGAGGAAAATGGAGATGGCTGTAGGGTGTCGAGGAGGGTTATAATGATTGCCGGTTATGGTGTGCTATCTCGGGTAACAACAAATAAAGTGGTATGGTGATCGCTGATAGATAACGATGATGGTTCGAGATGCTGTTACTTGTAGGTGGTGAAGTTGTGATTAAGCAAGAAGGGTAGTGATAAAAAAATGGTCGATGGAATGCATATGTGTTTCTTTAATTAGTTATGAGTATGTATATATTAGAGTTTAAGTCAGATATCACAAAGTTTAAAAGATGTACTGTAAAAGATTCTTATAGTAATATTAATCATGCATATTTAATAGATAATGGATGACAGAATCGTCTAAAATATCTATATGCTTAATAGTAAAGCTACCGGTAGTTTGTCACCATTCAATGGATATTTAAATTTTATGAATCAATATTTCGTGCCCTCAACCCCAAGTAAAATATAATAAGTATTAAAACTTAACAAATAGATTCTAAAAATATTTTAGTAAAGCTATAATTTATATAACTTCTTTTCGGACCATCGTTTATTTTTAAACTCATATAAATTCGTATTTAACTTGTTTAATATCTATCGAATGGTAATTGAGTGTTACAGTTGTTTACTAAATAGATTCGAAATCACAAAATATATATTCAATATACTTTATTTATATATATAGATATGTTTTAAATAATAATTATCATAATATCGTATTTTTATTTTTTTTATTTCACAAAATTACTTTTTATTAACAACAACATATAATATTTCAAATTATATATATATATATATATATATATATATATATATATATATATATATATACACACACACACACACACATATCTATTTACAATTAATTGTTCGTGAATCGTCGGGAATGGTCGAAGGTCAATTGAATTTATGAAATAGTTTAAAATTTTGAGACTCAACATTATAGACTTTGCTTATCGTGTCAGAATCCTTCACAGATTAAGTTTAAATTTGATCAGAAATTTCCAGGTCGTCATAGTACCTACCCGTTAAAGAAATTTTGTCTTGAAATTTGATTGGGATCGTCATGACTGACAATAAGTATGTTTTCATGACTGATACGAGTTGATAAATAGAGTTTTATCATCATTGAGTAATATGGATAAAATAATTCGATTACCTGAAGAGTATAAGTGAAGCTATCACAAAAGAGTGGAATGAAGAAATAAAGATTTGTCTTAACCTCTGACGTAGTCAAGACTGATTTCCGGGATTCCAGGGATTTAAGGATAATCTTTGAAATCTATATAAGATTTGATTCTTCGGTAATTAAGGAAATTAGGATCCTCTTTAATTAAGTGTGGTAATCTGCCTTGATTGCTCTGCCTGATATTTCGCTATAAATCCATCCTTTTCATTTCCTTTATATTTTGGAGTTCCAAAATTTTGTTTTCTCTTCCCGACTTTAAGTCAAACAATTAATGGTCCAGAATTCGAAGGTATGATGTTTCGAATGAACATGACTTAATGTTTTAAGATATAAATTGTAATAGGATGATCTTGATTGGTTAAATTACCAGAATTTAAGAGAAAAGATAGAACTATCAAGAAGGTATGTTCTTAATATATATAGAGATTTGATAGAATGTAAGAGTCATGTAAAATGGCACATGATGACGTTATAGTTCTGTGAATCATCACGTTTCATTAAAAACTCAGCATGACTTACTGTAATATAATCACGTTGACCAAGTGTCATTATATTATACTAACTCATGATTCAGTTCCCAACACTACTTCAATATCATTCATATTTTAAGTTCGAATATTTCAGAATTTAGAAACTAAAACAATTTCCATTCTGATATAACGCTGATATCGCGAAGAGATAGATGATTTCAGATAAGATTAGTTATGAAAATATCTTCAGAAATATCGAGAATATTTATAATGAAAGATACGATGATATCTTAGAATTTTAGAATCATAGTGTGATGAAGAAATTCATTCACAATGATTTAAAGCAATTAAGAAGTAAGGTATTCGCTAAAGATTTCATCAGAAATAGAATCATCAGTATTCTTTGAAGGCAGATTTAGTCTTTGTGATTTGTCCATAGCCTCCTTCATGGTTTTCTCAATCCGTTTTCCAGTCTCAAAATTTCTGAGTTTTTGCCAACATACAATTCTTTATCATCAAACTTTTGGCTGTTAAGGGCGTTTACGGTTGTTTATAGTTTCTGCTACTTCATTCAGCTTTTCAAAATTTAGAGTATTGATTCGTAGACTGGGTGCTTTTCAGAATTTCAGAATGGAAGATCATAATACTAAGAGATAACGGCTATATGTATACATATAGCCGTTGATATAGACATGTTGCGAGATTTCAAAATAATTATTGATGGTTTCCGATAGTTGGTATGGCAATTATTGTTACAAGATGCAGCTGAGCACATGATAGGGTTTTGATGAACAAATATAATGGTTCTTCGTAGTGACTTAAGCTAATGAGTAATGAAGTTGCAGGTAAGTTTACTGCTAATGTGGCGGAATATAAAAGGTTTCCCGATAATGACGACGAAAGGCAAACTCATATATCAAGGTTATAATAAGGTTAATTCGAATGAAAGTCGAAGTTGATTTGCTGGAGGTGTGACAAAATTGGCTAATTTGAAAAAGAATTGCAATGTTATTTTCGGTAATAGTAATGCCAAAGGAGCTAGCATAGATACGTGTTAAACGTTTACTCATTTTCCGAGAGTTTTTCAGGTGCATAACTATATGCATAAATCTTTCCTTCTGTTGGCGAAGTGCGGTTGGTTCATCCTCTTGATTGAGGTGTTTTCAAGAATCATGAAAGGTTTGAACGCAGATTGTAATCGTCAAGATACAAACGAGGTTTAAGATGAAATCAAGTGGCAAACTTAAAGAATTATTTAGTTTCATATGTTATAATCAATATTTTAATTCATTTTAATTGTCCAATGTTGGCAGTCCACAGTTAACAGTTCACAATTAATAATTCAATAATTCATACATAGTTTAATATATAACATTCGAATTAAATAATACGTGTCGTGACCCATTATATACATGTCTCAGATTCGATTACAACTCAAAGTATATATATTAATTTAGAATCAACCTCAACCCTGTATAGCGAACTCGATCATTACAGCATATAGAGTGTCTATGGTTATTTCAAATAATATATATAGATGACGTCGATATGATATGTCAAAACATTGTATATGTGTCCCGATAAAGTGAGTAAAATAAATAACAGAAATTAAATGACGATAAATAATACTGCGATAATTAAAATTGCGATAAATAAATTGCGATAAATAAATGTACAATAAGGAATTAACAGTTAGCTAGGAACAGTTAGCTAGGATTTTATTAGCGTGGATTCTTAACAAAATTTCTCATAGTTAATTTGTTTGTTTCTAACAAATTTTATTTTGTCCAATGTTTTCTTCATTATACCACTTGTTGGGTTCTGATAAATCAAAATCCAAATATGAAATTGAATGAAAATAGTTATTCTGTGGTGAACGGATTTGTATATCTGTGGATGTAAGTAGGATAGTAAATGATCATTGAATCAGATTCGAAGAATGTACAGTGTAACTTATTAATGTGAAATCTAAATATTTCTCGGATATTACCTACCCTTTAAAATATTTTTACCATAATCAGTTTGTACAAAAGAATTTTTAATTACAATCTTTATGAAAACATATATACATATATATTTTCTTCAGATGTAATCATGGATTTTATGAGTCAATATGATATTAGACTCATTTGATTCACCGTTAGAACAAGAATATATAATCTCTAAAACATTAGAGATTACATAATCGCCATGTCGAACGAAGATAAATGATGTAGAACGTCATGTAGAATGATGATTATACTCGAGGTACAGAATGAGATGTTGCGGCGTGTGATGTTGAAACCTGGGTTATTGGTGGTACTGTTGGTGCCAGTGATGTTGCTGAAGCTGGGACGTTTTGCACCATATTCTCCAAAGTTACTACTCGAACGCGAAGTTCATTGACTTCTTCTATCACACCGAGATGATTGTCGATTAGGACGAGTGGATGAATAAGATCTAAAATATGAGATAAGATATAATCATGACGAGATACTCTGGAAATGAGAGAGAAAATAGTATTACGAACAGGTTCACCGGTAAGTGTTTCAGGTTCTTCGCTAAGAGGTGAATTCGGTTGGTGGAAGGGATCGCCTTCTTCGCGTCTCCATTAATTAAGTCGACTACGAACCCATCAGATTATTTGGGGATGGCTAATTGGTTGATTCATTCTAGTGATGCTGCTTCTGGAGCTTAGGTGAACATCCATGTCAGAATAGCTGTCGAAATTCGAGGAATTCGAACTGGTTGAGAGATTCATCTCGTACGATCAGATGGAGGATTTTCGATATGAATTAGATTATAGGATGTAAATTAGTATCCTGCAATACATAATTTACATGTGCATATATAATACTAAAATCCCATAAGTTATGGAGGAATCTACGGAAGCTGTCAGGCAAAATCTATAGTAACAGATACGCTAAGATATGAATTTTATCTGTACACTATCGATGCACTAACTGCAGTAAGATGTGTCTAGACTAAAAATGATAAGCAGGTAATTTCCTAAAGATGATAAGTAGATAATTTTCAACATGAAATGATAAGCAAAACTTTTGACATGCAGACACGGTCGAAGTCCAGACTCACTAATGCATCTAAACAACTATCAGTTAGACACACTAATGCAAGACCTGGTTCACTAAGACCACCGCTTTGATACCAACTGAAATGCCCCATTCATATCGATTATAAATGTTACATAATAGTTGATTACATTGCGAGGTACTTGACCTATATATGATACATTTTACAAACATTGCATTCGTTTTTAAAAGACAAACTTTCATTACATCGAAAGTTGACGGTATGCATACCATTTCATAATATATCCAACTATAATTGACTTAATAATAATCTTGATGAACTCAATGACTCGAATGCAACGTCTTTTGAAATATGTCATGAATGACTCCAAGTAATATCTCTAAAATGAGCAAATGCACAGCGGAAGATTTCTTTCATACCTGAGAATAAACATGCTTTAAAGTGTCAACCAAAAGGTTGGTGAGTTCATTAGTTTATCATAAACAATCATTTCCATTATTTTAATAGACCACAAGATTTCATTTTCATTTCAAGATGCAGGTCTGCTCATGTAGTGATCCGAACTTTTCCATATTTATGTATATTTAATGAATTTGATATTTACATGATTAAGTGTTTCCAACATGTTAAGCAATCAAACTTGTTAAGACTTGATTAATTGAAATAGGTTTTATATAGACAATGTACCACCCAAGTTGACCGGTGATTCACGAACGTTAAAACTTGTAAAAACTATATGATGACATATATATGGTTATATATATAGTTAACATGATATTATAATAAGTAAGTATCTCATTAGGTATTTTAATAATGAGTTATATACATAAAAATGAGACTATTGAATTAAGAAACTCGAAAACGATATATATAACGATTATCGTTATAACAACTTCTTACTAAATACATATGAATCATATTAAGATATTGATACACTATGTTTAATCATGATAAATGATAAGTAAACATGTCATTAAGTGTATTAACAATGAACTATATATGTAAAAACAAGACTACTAACTTAATGATTTCGGAACGAGACATATATGTAACGATTATCGTTGTAACAATATTTAACTGTATATATATCATATTAAGATATATTAATACATCATATTATCATGATAATATAATAATTTAACATCTCTTTTGATATAATAAACAATGGGTTAACAACATTTAACAAGATCGTTAACCTAAAGGTTTCAAAACAACTCTTACATGTAACGACTAACGATTACTTAACAACTCGGTTAAAATGTATTTACATGTAGTGTTTTAATATATATATTCATACACTTTTGAAAGACTTTAAGACACTTATCAAAGTACTTCTATTTAACAGGAATGCTTACAATTACATCCTCATTCATTTTCATCAACAATTCTACTCGTATGCACCCGTATTCGTACTCGTACAATACCTAGCTTCTAAATGTATTTACTATTGGTATATACACTCCAATGATCATCTCTTAGCAGCCCATGTGAGTCACCTACCCATGTAGGAACCATCATTTAACATCTAGCATGAAATATCTCACAAAATTACAAACTAATGGAGCCTATATGGAGAGGCTAAGTTCACGCGAATGAGGGAGCTCACAAACACTTTCACTTTGCAATTTTCTTGAATCAAATTACTCTCTATCAAGTGTTCTTCCTTTGTTTAAGTGTTCTTCATCATCTTCAACAAAATCTAGCTTAATATAGTTCATAAATCCATACATAAACCAAGTTATAAAACAACTACTCAAGAACACACCAACAACACTTCCAAGTTTGCTAGCTTACTTCCAATCTTGCAAATCCATTTTGAGTGATCATCCAACCTCAAGAAATCTTTCTTATTTACAGTAATATATCTTTCTAATATAAGGTAATACTCATATTCAAACTTTGATTCAATTTCTATAACTTTAACAATCTTATTTCGAGTGGAAATCTTACTTGAACTTGTTTTCGTGTCATGATTTTGCTTCAAGAACTTTCAAGCCATCCAAGGATCCTTTGAAGCTAGATCTATTTTTCTCATTTCCAGTAGGTTTATCCACAAAACCTAAGGTAGTAATGATGTTCATAACATCATTCGATTCATATATATAAAACTACCTTATTCGAAGGTTTAAACTTGTAATCACTAGAACATAGTTAATTAATTCTAACTTGTTCGCAAACAAAAAGTTAATCCTTCTAACTTGACTTTTAAAATCAACTAAACACATGTTCTATATCTATATGATATTCTAACTTAATGATTTAAAACCTGAAAACACGAAAAACACCGTAAAACCGGATATACGCCGTCATAGTAGCACCGCGGGCTGTTTTGGGTTAGTTAATTAAAAACTATGATAAACTTTGATTTAAAAGTTGTTATTCTGGGAAAATGATTTTTCTTATTAACATAAAACTATATCCAAAAATCATGGTTAAACTCAAAGTGGAAGTATGTTTTCCAAAATGGTCATCTAGACGTCGTTCTTTCGACTGAAATGACTACCTTTACAAAAACGACTTGTAATCTGTATTTCCGACTATAAACCTATACTTTTTCTATTTATATTCATAAACTTAAGTTCAATATGAAACCATAGCAACTTGAATCACTCAAAACGGATTTAAAACGAAGAAGTTATGGGTAAAACAAGATTGGATAATTTTTCTTGTTGTAGCTACGTGAAAATTGGTAACAAATCTATATTAATCATATCCTAGCTAACTCATATTGTATTATACATGTATTCTAATATATTATGTAATCTTGGGATACCATAGACATGAATACAATGTTTTTACATATCATATCGACATATATATATATATATATATATATATATATATATATATATATATATATATATATATATATATATATATATATATATATATATATATATATATATATATATATATATATATATATATATATATATATATATATATATATATTTCAGAACAACCATAGACACTCTATATGCAGTAATGTTGGAGTTAGCTATACAGGGTTGAGGTTGATTCCAAAATGTTATATATACTTTGAGTTGTGATCTAGCCTGAGGCTTGTATACATGAGGTCATGGATTGATTCGAGATAATATATATTGCTTTATTTTCTGTACATCTAACTGTGGACAACTAGTTGTAGGTTATTAACGGGACAGCTGACTTAATAAACTTAAATCAAGCAAAACGTATTAAAAATGTTGTAAATATATTTTGAACATACTTTGATATATATGTACATATTTGTTATAGGTTCGTGAATCGACCAGTGGTCAAGTCTTACTTCCCGTCGAAGTAAAAATCCGTGAATGTGAGTTATAGTCCACTTTTAAAATTCTAATATTTTGGGATGAGAATACATACAGTTTTGAAAATGATTTACAAAATAGACACAAGTATTGAAACTACATTCTATGTTGAATCGTTATACCGGATATCGCCCTTGTTGAACTTGGTAACTTAAGAATTGGTGTTTATTATAATTGCCACCAATTGACGCAAATCCTAAAGATAGATTTATAGGCCATTGACAAGCCCCAGTCAGAGAATTTGAACTGCTTTAGTACTTCGATATTTATATATGGGGATATTCTAGATGCATTTGTTAATGTCGGTTACCAGGTGTTCAACCATACGAATGATTTTTATGCAGATTGCATGTTATTGAAAGATGAAATCTTGTGGTCTATTATTACAATTTGATATATAGGTTAAACCTATAACTCACCAACATTTTTGTTGACGTTTAAAGCATGTTTATTCTCAGGTGATTATTAAGAGCTTCCGCAGTTGCATGCTAATATATGGATAAGATTTGATGTCAGCATGCTTGTATAATGAAAGGACCCGTTCATATACATTATAAATGATTCACAATAGTTGATTACATCGCGAGGTATTTGACCTCTATATGATACATTTTACAAACATTGCATTCATTTTTAAAAGATAAACTTTCTTTACATCGAAAATTGACAGGCATGCATACCATTTCTTAATATCCACTATCCAACTATAATTGACTTAATAATAATCTTGATGAACTCATTGACTCGAATGCAACGTATTTCGAAATATGCCATGAATGACTCCCAATAATATCTTTAAAATGAGCAAATGCACAACGGAAGATTTCTTTAACACCTGAGAATAAACATGCTTTCAAGTGTCAACTAAAAGTTTGGTGAGTTCATTAGTTTAACATAAATAATCATTTCCATCAATTTAATAGACCACAAGATTTTCATTTTCATTTTTCATAAATATACGTCCCATGCATAGAGACAAAAATCATTCATATGGATTGAACACCTGGTAACCGACCTTAACAAGATGCATATAGAATATCCCCTATCATTCCGGGACTCCCTTCGGACATGATAAATTCGAAGTAGTAAAGCATCCGGTACTTTGGATGGGGCTCGTTGGGCCCGATAGATCTATCTTTAGGATTCGCGTCAATTAGGGTGTCTGTTCCCTAATTCTTAGATTACCAGATTAAAAAGGGGCATATTCGATTTCGATAATCCAACCATAGAATGTAGTTTCGATTACTTGTGTCTATTTCGTAAAACATTTATAAAAGCAGCGCATGTATTCTCAGTCCCAAAAATATCTATTGCAAAAGCATTTAAAAAGGGAGCAAATGAAACTCACAATACTGTATTTCGTAGTGATAATACATATGACATCATTGAACAAGTGCAAGGTTAGCCTCGGATTCACGAACCTATATTAATTATATATATTTATATGTTAGTCAATATATGTCTAACAATTTAGGTCAAGTCGTAGTGTATCACAATCCTAATGCTCGAGACTAATATGAAAAAGTCAACCAAAGTCAATTTGACTAAAAATGATTTCCAAAATTTATACATGATTATTATATAGTTTAAATATAGTCGTTTTATATTTTTTAAATATTTTGAAAAGATTTCATTAGAGTAAATAATATAATTCATTTATTATAAAAATTTGTATAATAAAAATATACTTTTTATATATCTTAAATATTAAAATTTATAAAGTTCATTTAATATCATAAAATAATATGATAGGTAACATTAATGTAATTATATTACACGTAATAAAATATCTTTGTATTACATATTTATTTGATAAAATAATATCGATAATAATAATAGTAAGTAAAAGTTATATTATTTTGTAATAATAATTATTATTCTACTAATAATAATAACAATATTTATATTTACGAAAAATGGTATTATGATAAAATGATAATTCTTATTCCTACTAATAATGAAATTTATATTAACAATGATATTCCTATTAAAAATAATAATTTTTGTAAAAATGATATTTTTAATATTAATAATACTTTTAATAATAATACTGACAAAAATAATGAAAAATGATAATTTTATCTAAATTAATATCTTACGATAATTTAAATATCATCATGATACTCATACTCATTATTTCCTAATCGATTCTTTTAATAGCTTTTAAATCGTCTTTTATATCGCGTTCATATTAATGATAATAATAGTATTCATAATAATTAGGTGTTACTAATATTAGTTTTTAATTATAATAATACTAATAATAATAAATATTATGATAATATTACTAATAACTATGATAATAATAATAATAATACTAATTATAACTTTAATGATAATAACGATATTAATAATATTAAAAATAATAATGATAATAATAATAATAATAATAATGATAATAATAATAATAATAATAATAATAATAATAATAATAGTAGTAGTAGTAGTAATTAAATAAAGCCTAGAACGACGATAATAACGAGGATAATAATAATCATTTTTAATAATAATACAAAAATTCAATTGACTATAACTTCAAATCCGTTCATCGAAACCATTCAATATCTAAATGAAAAATTCTTAATTTTTCGCTAGCTTTCCAACGACATGCATACCTTATCTCAACCGTATATATAACTAATTCAGGATTTAACATAACCTACCTAACGGCAATATCAAGAGTATAAGCATGCATAATCTTATATACTCGAGAACTAGTCAGGGATACACTTTTAATATATAAAATTTAAATTATGAGTACTCACGTATCAATATTGAGATTCAATATTGCAGGAAAGGTATGTAAACACAACGGAGATGATAAACACTAGATTGACCTCACGAGCATACCCATGAACCATACCCATAACCTCCATAGCTATAACCCATAGTTTCCTTAGCCCTATCCTACTCGAAAACCAGTTTTGAAAACTCATTTTAGATTACTCGAGCAGCACTCCGTCGTAGTATTTTATGTATCTAAAACTAGTAATAATAATAATAATAATAAAACGTAGTATAAAAATAGATGTAGATATGTGTGTTGTGTTTTAAAAAAAATGAATCTTATGTGCATATATATATATATATATATATATATATATATATATATATATATATATATATATATATATATATATATATATATATATATATATATATATATATATATATATTAACGTACTAAGAGAATCAAAACATGTTGCTACTTTTAGTTAATTTGACCTCGTGACATATCCCAAAATCTAAGACCCGTGACTTATTAAAAGGAAATCTTGATACTTTTTCATATCCACCTTATTTAATTAATTAATTATCCCAAACCCGAGCATTGGTTTCTAAGACCCTAAACACCCTCCTGAGTTAAGTAGAATCATTAATTAATCATTAGTGTTAAGTAGAATCATGTGTTAAGGAGAACTAGCCACCATTTTAACTCGTGAGTTAACAAGAATCAAACAAAAAAAAAATATCCGTAAACCATATCTAGTTAACCATCCGTGAATATTACTTGTCTTCTTTTAAATTTTAAGTTTTATAAATCAACTCGTAAAAAGTTTATCCGTCCCGTGTCCTCCGTCCCAAATAAAATATACGAAGTAGTAAAATGTAATCTATAAAATTTCTAGTTAAAATAAAAGATAATGATTTTATAACTTAAAATTTTCATAACTTTTACTAATTAGAAAAAAAAAATCTCCATAAATGACATGCCAACATAGGTAAGATGATGTACAAAGTGTCTTTAACGTTTGAGGTGGGAAATGAATTTGTAAGATCTTATCAATTAAAAATAGGTCATTGAATTGATTAAAAAAATAACGATAAGAGTATGATAGAATAAAAAAATATATTGAGTAAAGACTAGCATAAGACTCGAGTTATATATATTATAATTAGTTCGTGAATTAATGGAAAGTCCAATGGGTAACTAAATGTATGAAAACATTTTAGTGCAACACAACAATTTGCTTATCTTGTCAAAAAATTATTAAATCATGGAATAGTTCATTAATATATTTATAATTATTATATATAATTATTTATATATTCATATCTATTTATAAATAATTATTCGTGAATCATCAGAAATAGTTGAAGGGTAATGCAAATTCCATTCGACATATTCAAAATCTTTGTCAATAAATTGATCTAGTCAGTTTCTTTGGTTTGCTATATATGAGACGAAATGTAACATAAAATGTCTTCAACACAAAAGATTGATAAATTTATGGATCCAATTATTTTAATCTATAACTCCCTATGATATTTCTGCCTTGCTTTTCTAAAAGATATATGTGAATGAATCATGTGTATAAAGTATATATATATGTATGCATATCTATTTACAAGCAATTGTATCGTGAGTCGTCAGGAATAGTCATAGGTCAAATGGATTCATAAAAATAGTTCAAAAAATAGACTCAACTTTACAGACTTTACTTATCGTGTCGAAACCAAATAAGAATTAAGTTTAAATTTAGTCAGAAATTTCCGGGTCGTCACAGTACCTACCCGTTAAAGAAATTTCGTCTCGAAATTTGATTGGGATGGTCATGGTTGACAATAAGCATGTTTTCATGACAGATATGAGTTGATAAATAAAGTGTTACCATTATTGAGTAATATAGATAAAATACTTCGATTATTCGAAGCGTATGAGCGAAGCTATCACAAAAGAGTGAAATGAATAAATGCAAGTTCGTCTTAACCGGTGACGTAGTCATGGTTGATTTTCGGAATTCAAGGGATTTAAAGGAAATCTTCGAAATTTAAAAGATTTGATTCTTCGGCGAGTAAGGAAATTAATATCTCTATAATTAAATACGGTGATCTGCCTCGATTATTCTGTCTGATATTTCCATTATAAATTAAATTTCTTTCGTTCCATTATTCTCACCATTCCTATACTTTCTTTCTTAGTTCGTACATCCAAAAGATTGTGAAAATGCTTAATCCCGTTCTAATCCTTGATATTTTCCCAATTATCATTTATGTCATCCTTCTTTTCAATCTTCCACCCGAAAAAAAATCTGTTTACTTTTACTATTACATTGGGGTGATACTATTCTTAATTCTATCGTGTCTTTATATTACTATTCGTATTACTATCCACAGTTTGTAACTTATGTGTTGTTATCGAACTTTATATTCTCCCTTATATTTCGGAGTCCCTGCTTCCATTTTCTATAATCATTGTCATTCACAATTAATTCTCTCTCTTATTTGCTGCGATTTATACCCCCTTTCAATTTTGGAGATTCATGCTTTTGTTTTCTTTTCGCAAGTAATGGTCCAGAATTCGTAGGTATGGAGTTTCTCATTATCAAAATATACAAGGTAGAAAGAAAAGTAGTAGCACGATTCGATTTGTCAAATTACCAGAATCACTGAGAATAGAACTATCGAGAATATATTTTCTTGATATGTTCAGAAGTTAAGCAGAATGAAAGAGTTATGTAACATGGCACATGATGACGTTATGATCTGTGAATCATCACGTCCCATTAGAAACTTGGCATGACTTACTGTAATATAATCACGTTGATCAAGTGTCATTATATTATGCTAACCCATGCATCAATTTCCAACATCACTTCAAAATCATTCATAATTTAAACTCGAATTTTTAAAGAATTTTAGAAACTAAATTAGTTTCCTTTATGATGTAATATAGATAGCACAAAGAGATAAATAATTTAGGACGAGAATATTTATGAAAATATCTTTAGAAATATCGAAGATATTTATGATGATATATTGGAATATCTAATTTCGATGGTTGATGAAAAAAGATTTTTCGCAAGATTTTAACATGAGTAAGGAGCAAGATATTTGTTGAAGGTTTCATCGGATCCAGAATTACCTGAATTCTTTGAATATATGGTATGGTCCTTGTATTTGGCCTTGGTCTCCTTTATGGTTTGCTCAATATGTTTTTCAGTACCAAATTTTTTATCGAGCGTTCCTAACACTCCCTTATTTATCATCAATCTTTTGGCCGTTAGACCATCTACAATTTTTTTTTCCTCTGCATTTAATGCTACCATACCTGAATCATCGGTTATCACTCCGAGGTGGTTTCAAGAGAATTGTGTTTTTAGATGATTAAACGCCGATGGTAATATGGTGGAATATAAAAGGTTCTTCGGTAACAATAAAAGAGCATGCATATATATATCAAGGTTATAATAAGGTTGTTTCGAACGAAAATTCGAAGTTGAATTGCTAGAGCTGTGACAAAATTGACTACTTTAGAAAGGGATTGTAAAGTTATTTTCGGTAATAACAATATCAAAGGAGCTAGTACAGATACGTGTGAAACGTTTATTCAGGTTCCGAGTGTTTTCAGGTGCACAACTATATGCATCAATCTTTTCTTCCGTAGATGAAGTGCGGTTAGTTTATCCTCTCGATTGAGGTGTTTTCAAGAATCGTGAAAGTTTTTAACGTAGATTGAAATCGTCAAGATACAAATGAGGTTTAAGATGAAGTCAAGTGGCAAACTTGAAGAATTGTTTAGTTTCATATGTTATAATCAATATTTTAATTCATTTTAATTGTCCAATGTTGGCAGTTCACAGTTAATAGTCCACAGTTAACAGTCCAATAATTCATATATAGTTTAATTTATAATATTCGAATTAATTAATATGTATTGTGACCCGTGTACATGTCTCAGACTAGATCACAACTCAAAGTATATATATTATTATAGAATCAACCTCAACCCTGTATAGCTAACTCAAGCATTACTGCATATAGAGTGTCTATGGTTAATCCAAATAATATATATAGATGCGTCGATATGATATGTTAAAACCTTGTATACGTATCCCGATGTTTAAAGTGCGTAAAATAAATAACAGAAATTAAATGATGATAAATAAAATTGCGAGAATATAAACTGCGATAATTAATTTGCGATAAATAAAATGTAATCAGTTATCTAGGAACAGTTAGCGTGGATTCTTAACAAAATTTCTCATAGTTAATTTGTCTGTTTCTAACAAATTTTATTTTGTCATATGTTTTCTTCATTATGCCACTTATTGGATTCTGATAGATCAAAATCCAAATATGAAATTGAATGAAAATGGTTATTTTGTGGTGAACGGATACGTATATCGGTGGTTGTAAATAGGATAGTAAATGACTGTTGAATCAGATTTGAAAGAATGTACAGTATAACTTATTAATGTAAAATCTAAATATTCCTCGGGTATTACCTACCCGTTAAAATATTTTCATCATTAATAGTTTGTACAAAAGAATTTTTAGTTACCATCTTTATGAAAATATACTTACATATATATTTTCTTCAGATGTAATCATGGATTTAATGAGTCAATATGATATTAAACTTATTTGATTTACTGTTAGAACAAGAATATATAATCTCTAAAACATTAGAGATTACATAATCGCCATGTCGAACGAAGATAAATGATGTAGAACGATACGTAGAACGATGATTATACTCGAGGTATAGAATGAGATGTTGAGGCATGGATTGTTGATGGTACTGGTGCTGTTATTGATGGTATTTTTTGGTGCCGGTGATGTTGCTGAAGCTGGTAAATTTTGCGCCATATTCTCCAAATTGATTACTCGAGCGCGAAGTTCGTTGACTTCTTCTATTATTCCGGAATGATTTGTCGGTCGGAACGAGCGAATGAATATGATCTAGAATTTTAGATAGAATATAATCGTGGCGAGATACTTTGGAAATGAGTGTGAAAATGGTGTTTCGGATAGGTTCGCCGATAAGTGCATCGGGTTCTTCACCAAGAGGTGAATTCAGTTGGTGGAAGGGATCACCTTCTTCTTGTCTTCATCAGTTAAGTCGACTACAAACCCATCAGATGAATTGGGGATAACTGATTGATTAATTCATTCTGGTGACATCGCTTTCGGAGCTTAGGTGAATATCCATGTCGGAATAACTATCGGAATAGCTATCAAAATCTGAGGGACTTGAACTGGTTGAGGGATTTATCTCGTACTATCAGATGAAGGATTTTCGATAAGAGATAGATTATAGGTTGTAGATTAGTACCCTAAAATACATAATTTACATATGCATATATAATACTAAAATCCCATAAGTTACGGGGGAATGTACTGAAGCTGTCAGGCAAAGGTAACAATAACAGATACACTAAGATATGAATTTATCTATACACTGTCTATGCAATAGAGGCAGTAAGACAGGTCTAGACTAAGAATAATAAGCAGGTAATTTCCTAAGGATGATAAGCAGATGATTTCAGACTAGAAATGATAAGCAAAACTTTTGACATGCAGACACGGTCGAAGTCCAGACTCACTAATGCATCTTAACAACTATTAGTTAGACACACTAATGTAGACTTGGTTTGCTAAGACCACCGCTCTGATACCAACAGAAAGGACCCGTTTATATACATTATAAACGATTCACAATAGTTGATTACATCGCGAGGTATTTGACCTCTATATGATACATTTTACAAATATTGCATTCGTTTTTAAAAGATAAACTTTCTTTACATCGAAAATTGACAGGCATGCATACCATTTCTTAATATCTACTATCCAACTATAATTGACTTAATAATAATCTTGATGAACTCATTGACTCGAATGCAACATCTTTCGAAATATGCCATGAATGACCTCAAATAATATCTTTAAACTGAGCAAATACACAGCGAAAGATTTCTTTAACACCTGAGAATAAACATGCTTTCAAGTGTCAACCAAAAGGTTGGTGAGTTCATTAGTTTAACATAAATAATCATTTCCATCAATTTAATAGACCACAACATTTTCATTTTCATTTTTCATAAATATACGTCCCATGCATAGAGACAAAAATCATTCATATGGATTGAACACCTGGTAACCGACCTTAACAAGATGCATATTGAATATCCCCTATCATTCCGGGACTCCCTTCGAACATGATAAATTCGAAGTACTAAAGCATCCGTTACTTTGTATGGGGCTCGTTGGGCCTGATAGATCTATCTTTAGGATTCGCGTCAATTAGGGTGTCTGTTCCCTAATTCTTAGATTACCAGACTAAAAAGGGGCATATTCGATTTCGATAATCCAACCATAGAATGTAGTTTCGATTACTTGTGTCTATTTCATAAAACATTTATAAAAGCAGCGCATGTATTCTCAGTCCCAAAAATATATATTGCAAAAGCATTTAAAAAGGGAGCAAATGAAACTCACAATACTATATTTCGTAGTGATAATACATATGACGTCATTGAACAAGTGCAAGGTTGGCCTCGGATTCACGAACCTATATTAATTATATATATTTATATGTTGGTCAATATCTGTCTAACAATTTAGGTCAAGTCGTAGTGTATCACAATCCTAATGCTCGAGACTAATATGAAAAAGTCAACCTAAGTCAATTTGACTAAAAATGATTTCCAAAATTTATACATGATTATTATATAGTTTAAATAACGTCGTTTAATATTTTTTAAATATTTTGAAAAGATTTCATTAGAGTAAATAATATAATTCATTTATTATAAAAATTTGTATAATAAAAATATATTTTTTATATATCTTAAATATTAAAATTTATAAAGTTCATTTAATATCATAAAATAATATTAGGTAACATTAATGTAATTATATTACACGTAATAAAATATCTTTGTATTACATATTTATTTGATAAAATAATATCGATAATAATAATAGTAAGTAAAAGTTGTATTATTTTGTAATAATAATTATTATTATTCTACTAATAATAATAACAATATTTATATTTACGAAAAATGGTATTATGATAAAATGATAATTCTTATTCCTACTAATAATGAAATTTATATTAACAATGATATTCCTATTAAAAATAATAATTTTTGTAAAAAAGATATTTTTAATATTAATAATACTTTTAATAATAATAGTGACAAAAATAATGAAAAATGATAATGTTATCTAAATCAATATCTTACGATATTTTAAATTTCATCATGATACTCATACTTATTATTTCCTAATCAATTCTTTTAATAGCTTTTAAATCGTCTTTTATATCGCGTTCATATTAATGATAATAATAGTATTCATAATAATTAGGTGTTACTAATATTAGTTTTTAATTATAATAATACTAATAATAATAAATATTATGATAATATTACTAATAACTATGATAATAATAATAATAATAATACTAATTATAACTTTAATGATAATAACGATATTAATAATATTAAAAATAACAATTTTTAATGATAATACTTTTTATTGAAAATAATAATAATAATAATAATAATAATAATAATAATAATAATAATAATAATGATGATAATAATAATAATAATAATAATATTAATAATAATAGTAGTAGTAGTAGTAGTAGTAATTAAATAAAAACTAGAACGACGATAATAATAATCATTTTTAATAATAATACAAAAATTCAATTGACTATAACTTCTAATCCGTTCATCGAAACCATTCGATATCTAAATGAAAAATTCTTAATTTTTCGCTAGTTTTCCAACGACATGCATATATTATACCTTATCTCAACCGCATATATAACTAATTCAGGATTTAACATAACCTATCTAACGGCAATATCAAGAGTACAAGCATGCATAATCTTATATACTCGAGCACTAGTCAGGGATACACTATTAATATATAAAATTTAAATTATGAGTACTCACGTATCAATATTGAGATTCAATATTGCAGGAAAGGTACGTAAACACAACGGAGATGATAAATACTAGATTGACCTCACGAGCATACCCATAAACCATACCCATAACCTCCATAGCTATAACCCATAGTTTCCTTAGCCCTATCCTACTCGAAAACCAGTTTTGAAAACTCGTTTTTGATTACTCGAGCAGCACTCCGTCGTAGTATTTTATGTATCTAAAACTAGTAATAATAATAATAATAATAAAACGTAGTTTAAAAATAGATGCAGATATGTGTGTTGTGTTTTAAAAAAAATGGATCTTGTGTGCATATATATATATATATATATATATATATATATATATATATATATATATATATATATATATATATATATATATATATATATATATATATATATATATATATATATATATATATATATATATATTAACGTACTAAGAGAATCAAAACATGTTGCTACTTTTAGTCAATTTGACCTCGTGACATATCCCAAAATCCAAGACCCGTGACTTATTAAGATTTTGATCCGTGACTTATTAAAAGGAAATCTTGATACTTTTTCATAGCCACCTTATTTAATTAATTAATTATCCCGAACCCAAGGATTGGTTTCTAAGACCGTAAACACCCTCATGAGTTAAGTAGAATCATTAATTAATCATTAGTGTTAAGTAGAATCATGTGTTAAGGAGAACTAGCCACCATTTTAACTCGTGAGTTAACAAGAATATATATATATATATATATATATATATATATATATATCCATAAACCATATCTAGTTAACCATCCGTGAATATTACTTGTCTTCTTTTAAATTTTAAGTTTTATAAATCAACTCGTAAAAAGTTTATCCGTCCCGTGTCCTCCGTCCCAAATAAAATATACGAAGTAGTAAAATGTAATCTTTAAAATTTCTAGTTAAAATAAAAGATAATGATTTTATAACTTAAAATTTTCATAACTTTTACTAATTAGAAAAAAAATCTCCATAAATGACATGCCAACATGAAATGTCCCATTCATATTGATTATAAACGTTCCATATTAATTGATTTCGTCGCGAGGTTTTGACCTCTATATGAGACGTTTTTCAAAGACAGCATTCATTTTTAAAACAATCATAACCTTTATTTTATCGATAAAGGTTTAAAAGCATTACGTAGATTATCAAATAATGATAATCTAAAATATACCGTTTACACACGACCATTAAATAATGGTTTACAATAAAAATATATTACATCAAAAATAAGTTTCTTGAATGCAGTTTTTACATAATATCATACAAGCTTGGACTCCAAATCTTGTCCTTATTTTAGTATGCAACAGCGGAAGCTCTTAATAAACACCTGAGAATAAACATGCTTAAAACGTCAACAAAAATGTTGGTGAGTTATAGGTTTAACCTATATATTATCAAATCATAATAATAGACCACAAGATTTCATATTTCAATATACATCCCATACATAGAGATAAAAATCAATCATATGGTGAACACCTGGTAACCGACATTAACAAGATGCATATATAAGAATATCTCCATCATTCCGGGACACCCTTCGGATATGATATAAATTTTGAAGTACTAAAGCATCCGGTACTTTGGATGGGGTTTGTTAGGCCCAATAGATCTATCTTTAGGATTCGCATCAATTAGGGTGTCTGTTCCCTAATTCTTAGATTACCAGACTTAATAAAAAGGGGCATATTCGATTTCGATAATTCAACCATAGAATTTAGTTTGACGTACTTGTGTCTATTTTGTAAATTATTTATAAAACTTGCATGTATTCTCATCCCAAAAATATTAGATTTTAAAAGTGGGACTATAACTCACTTTCACAGATTTTTACTTCGTCGGGAAGTAAGACTTGGCCACTGGTCGATTCAAGAACCTATAACAAATATGTACATATATATCAAAGTATGTTCAAAATATATATTCAATATTTTTAATACGTTTTACTGTTTTAAGTTTATTAAGTCAGCTGTCCTTGTTAGTAACCTACAACTAGTTGTCCATAATTAGATATACAGAAATAAATCGATATATATTATCTTGAGTCAATCCATGACCCAGTGTATACACGTCTCAGGCTAGATCACAACTCAAACTATATATATTTTTGGAATCAACCTCAACCTTGTATAGCTAACTCCAACATTACTGCATATAGAGTGTCTATGGTTGTTCCAAATAATATATATAGATGGGTCGATATGATATGTCAAAACATTTGCATACGTGTCTATGGTATCCCAAGATTACATAATATATTAGAATACATGTATAATACAATATAAGTTAGCTAGGATATGATTAATATAGATTTGTTACCAATTTTCACGTAGCTACAACAAGCAAAAATAACCAATCTTGTTTTACCCATAACTTCTTCATTTTAAATCCGTTTTGAGTGAATCAAATTGCTATGGTTTCATATTGAATTTAACTTTATGAATCTATACAAAAATATAAGTTTATAGTCGGAATTATAGGTTACAAGTCATTTTTGTAAAGGTAGTTATTTCAGTCGAAAGAACGATGTCTAGATAAACATTTTGGAAAACATACTTCCACTTTGAGTTTAACCATGATTTTTGGATATAGTTTCATGTTCATAAGAAAAATCATTTTCCCAGAAGAACAATTTTTAAATCAAAGATTATCATAGTTTTTAATTATCTAAACCAAAACAGCCCCCGGTTTCACTACGACGGCGTATATCCGATTTTATGGTGTTCATCGTGTTTCCAGGTTTTAAATCATTAAGTTAGCATATCATATAGATATAGAACATGTGTTTAGTTGATTTTAAAAGTCAATTTAGAAGGATTACCTTTTGTTTGCGAACAAGTTTAGAATTAACTGAACTATGTTCTAGTGATTACAAGTTTAAACCTTCGAATAAGATAGCTTTATATGTATGAATCGAATGATGTTATGAACATCATTACTACCTCAAGTTTTCTGGATAAAACCACTGGAAATGAGAAAAATGGATCTAGCTTCAAATGATCCTTGGATGGCTTGGAAGTTCTTGAAACAGAATCATGACATGAAAACAGTTCAAGTAAGATTTTCACTCGAAATAAGATTGTTATAGTTGTAGAAATTGAATCAAAGTTTGAATATGAATATTACCTTGAATTAGAAAGATAACCTACTGTAAATAACAAAGGTTCCTTGATCTTAGATGATTACTTGGAATGGATTAGAAAGCTTGGAAGTAGACTTGCATACTTGGAAGTATTCTTGATTTTTATGAAACTATACTTATGGAATTTATGTAGAACACTTAGAACTTGAAGATAGAACTTGAGAGAGATCACTTAGATGAAGAAAATTGAAGAATGAAAGTGTTTGTAGGTGTTTTTGGCGTTGGTATATGGATTAGATATAAAGGATGTGTAATTTTGTTTTCATGTAAATAAGTCATGAATGATTACTCATATTTTTGTAATTTTATGAGATATTTCATGCTAGTTGCCAAATGATGGTTCCTACATGTGTTAGGTGACTCACATGGGCTGCTAAGAGCTGATAATTGGAGTGTATATACCAATAGTACATACATCTAAAAGTTGTGTATTGTACGAGTACGAATACGGGTGCATACGAGTAGAATTGTTGATGAAACTGAACGAGGATGTAATTGTAAGCATATTTGTTAAGTAGAAGTATTTTGATATGTGTCTTGAAGTCTTTCAAAAGTGTAAGAATACATATCAAAACATAACATGTATATACATTCTAATGGAGTCGTTAAGTCTTCGTTAGTCGTTACATGTAAGTGTTGTTTTGAAACCTTTAAGTTAACGATATCAATTAATGTTGTTAACCCAATGTCTATTATATCAAATGAGATGTTAAATTATTATATTATCATGATATTATGATGTATGAATATCTCTTAATATGATATATACATTAAAATATCGTTACAACGATAATCGTTACATATAAGTCTCGTTTTGTAATTCTTGGATTAGTAGTCTTGTTTTTACATATGTAGTTCATTGTTAACACACTTAATGATATATTTAAATATCATTTTATCATGTTAAATATAGTGTATCAATATCTTAATATGATACATATGTATTTAGTAGACGTTATCATAACGATAATCGTTATATATATCATTTCGAGTTTCTTAACTTAGTAATCTCATTTCTTATGTATATCACACATTGTTAATATACTTAGTGCGATACTTACTCATCATAATCTTATGTCAACCATATATATAAGCCTTGTAGTTGATCAAATAAGTCATCGATTCTCGGTAGTGGGTAGCGGTTCTTGATGGTAAGTTTGTTCAACTCTTGGTAGTTGATACACAACCTGAATGTACCATCTTTCTTCTTCACAAACAGAACAGGAGCTCCCCATGGTGATGTACTTGGTCGAATGAAACCACGCTCTAAAAGTTCCTATAACTGACTTTTTAATTCTTTCATTTCGCTGGGTGCGAGTCTGTATGGAGCACGAGCTATTGGTGCAGCTCCTGGTACAAGGTCTATTTGAAATTCAACGGATCGATGTGGGGGTAATCTAGGTAATTCTTTCGAAAATACATCGGAAAATTCTTTTGCGACGGGAACATCGCTGATGCTCTTTTCTTCAGTTTGTACTTTCTCGATGTGTGCTAGAACAGTATAGCAACCTTTTCTTATTAGTTTTTGTGCCTTCAAATTACTAATAAGATGTACCTTCGTGTTGCCCTTTTCTCCGTACACCATTAAAGGTTCTCCTTCTTCTCGTACAATGCGAATTGCATTTTTGTAACATATGATCTCTGCTTTCATCTCTTTCAGCCAGTCCATGCCAACTATTACATCAAAACTCCCTAACTCTACTGGTATCAAATCAATCTTAAATATTTCGCTACCCAGTTTAATTTCTCGATTCCGGCATATATAATCTGCTGAAATTAATTTACCGTTTGCTAATTCGAGTAAAAATTTACTATCCAACGGAGTCAATGGACAACTTAATTTAGCAAAAAAATCTCTACTCATATAGCTTCTATCCGCACCCGAATCAAATAAAACGTAAGCAGATTTATTGTCAATAAGAAACTTACCCGTAACAAGCTCCGGGTCTTCCTGTGCCTCTGCCGCATTAATATTGAAAACTCTTTTGCGGCCTTGTCCATTCGTGTTCTCCTGGTTCGGGCAATTTCTAATAATGTGGCCAGGTTTTCCACATTTATAACAAACTACATTGGCATAACTTGCTCTGCTACTACTTTCTCCGCCATTACTCATTCCGACACCATTTGTTCCTGTCGTTCTATTAAGCCCTGGTCCGTAGACCTCACACTTCGCCGCGCTATGACCATTTCTTTTACACTTATTGCAAAATTTGGTGCAAAATCCCGAGTGATACTTTTCACACCTTTGGCATAGCTGCTTCTGATTGTTGTTGTTGTTGTTGTTGTTGCGGTTGTTATTGTTGTTGGGATGATTGTTGTATTTGTTGTTGTTGTTGTTGTTTTGGTGACTCCTATCACCGTTTTCCTCCCACTTTCTTTTGACTAACTTCACGTTGGCCTCTTCAGCCGCCTGTTCTTTAATTCTTCCCTCAATCTGGTTCACTAGTTTGTGAGCCATTCTACATGCCTTTTATATGGAGGCAGGCTCGTGTGAACTTATATCTTCTTGGATTCTCTCCGGTAACCCTTTCACAAACGTGTCGATCTTCTCTTCCTCATCTTCGAATGCTCTCGGACACAATAGGCACAATTCTGTGAATCGTCTTTCGTACGAAGTAATATCGAATCCCTGTGTTCGTAACCCTCTAAGTTCTGACTTGAGATTATTGACCTCGGTTCTGGGACGGTACTTCTCGTTCATCAAGTGCTTGAATGCTGACCACGGTAGCGCATAAGCAGCATCTTGTCCCACTTGCTCTAGATAGGTATTCCACCATATTAACGCAATACCTGTGAAGGTATGCATTGCGTACTTCACTTTGCCTCCTTCAGTACACTTACTTATGGCAAACACCGATTCGACTTTCTCGGTCCACCGTTTCAATCCAATTGGTCCTTCGGTTCCATCAAATTCCAAAGGTTTGCAGGCATTGAATTCTTTGTAGAAGCATCCTACACGATTTCTTGTGCCGTTAGATGCATTGCTATATTCAGAGTTATTGTTGGTATGTAGCGCGGCCTGTACTGCGGCTATGTTTGAAGCAAGAAAGGCACGAAATTCCTCTTCGCTCACATTCAAGGTGTGTCAAGTAGTCGGTGACATTTCCTTCAAAATAGTCAAATGAAACAATTTAATCATACAGAATATTAAGAGTAGTCAATAGTATCTCGTAGCATAATATGAACTCATTTATAAAAGCTTTTTCTTCATATTAGCGTTTTATAATTTTAAATTCGGGTACTACCTACCCGTTAAGTTCATACTTAGTAGCTAATATACAATTCAACTACTACAATTCCATATGAAAAACTGATTATAATAATATATCACATACAAATATTCTTCAAACTTACAACTTCGCTGTATTACATATAACATGAAATATAGTACACTATGATACAGGAAAGTTTTGAAGATAAATCTAGTTAATACGCAAGTTGTTCAGCAAAGGAAATAAAGACACATAATTCATAAGTCCAGAAACAATTCATGCATTCTGGTTTTACTAAGATGACTTCCCATCCTTGGTCTTGTGGAAAATAACCGTTATGACCATTAGCTAGGCAGCATGCTGTAATGTAGTCAAAAGGATGAGGGTTTCGTAATGCCCAACAGCCTCGTAATAATCTAAAAACCTTGTTTCTCACCCCAACTACTGAATCCGTCACTTGTGGGAAGGTTTTATTTAAAAGTTGCAATCCGATGTTCTTTTTCTCACTTTGGTAAGAAGCGAACATCACTAACCCGTAAGCATAACATGCTTCTTTATGTTGCATGTTAGAAGCTCTTTCTAATTCACAAAATTCTATGTTGGGATATGTTGAGTCAAAATAGGTTCTTAACCCGTAGCGTAAAATTGTATTTGGGTTACCCGCATTTAACGCTTTAAAGAAAACACGGCGTAACTTACGGTCTCCCCAATGTGATATACCCCACCTATCAAAGGAAAGCCTTTTATAAAATAAGGCATTTCTGGAAAGTCTTTCAAATGTTTGACAAGTTAATTTCGCCATAACTAAATGTCCTGATGAATTCTGACCGACTCTAGACAAGATTTCCTCAATCATATCCTCTGCTACGTCTTCTAAAATATTCGGTTGTCTACCCTTAACGTCCATTTTGTTTTTATACTGTAAATTAGACAAGGATTAGATTATTAAAAGATAATTAACAAACAATACAAGCAATTTTTACATAGAACATAAAAGTACAAGCACACTACAATACATATAATACACAACATGATTACAACCTTCTAATCTGAATCACTGGTTTCTTCTTCTTCTTCAGACTTGGTTCGTTTTCCTAATTTTCTAGGAATATATATTGTTCCTCTAATACGAGCCGTCGTTTTCCATAATGGTTTAGAAAAACCTGGTGGTTTAGAGGTTCCCGGGTCATTGTTACATTTTAGGAAATACGGATGTTGTCGATACATATAAAGTTCATCGGGGTTGGAATCGAGTTTCTCTATTTTTATACCTTTTCCCTTATTATTTTCTTTCGCTTTATTAAATTGGGTTGAGGTAATTTCTATAACATCATCGGAATCCTCATCGGGATCCGATTCATCGAAAAATTGGTAATCTTCCCAATATTTTGCTTCCTCGTCGGAAACACCATTGACCATTAGTAACTTTGGTCCATTGGTTGAGGATTTTCTTTTATTTAATCGATTTACTATAGGTATCAATATTTCTTCCTCCGGAACCTCTTCTTCTTCTTCTGGTTCCTCCTCTTCTGATTCATCCTCTTCTGGTTCTTCTTCTTCCGGTTCCTCCTCTTCCGATTCCTCCTCTTCCGGTTCCTCTTCGGGAATTTGTGAATCTTCCCAAAATATATTCGACTCTTCATTATTATTAGGTGAATCAATGAGATTTGTACTAGAGGTAGACATCTATCACACAATATCAAACACGTTAAGAGATTAATATATCACAAAATATTTCCATGTTAATAATATATAATTTCCAACAGAAAAAATGTTAAGCAATCATTTTTGAAGAAAAACACGGTCGAAGTTCAGACTCACTAATGCATCCTAATAAACATGGCAAGACACACTAATGCAATTTTCTGGTTCTCTAAGACCAACGCTCGGATACCAACTGAAATGTCCCGTTCATATTGATTATAAACGTTCCATATTAATTGATTTCGTCGCGAGGTTTTGATCTTTATATGAGAGATTTTTCAAAGACTGCATTCATTTTTAAAACAATCATAACCTTTATTTTATCGATAAAGGTCTATAAGCATTACATAGATTATCAAATAATGATAATCTAAAATATACCGTTTACACACGACCATTACATAATGGTTTACAATAAGAATATATTACATCAAAAATAAGTTTCTTGAATGCAGTTTTTACATAATATTACAAGCATGGACTCCAAATCTTGTGGTTATTTTAGTATGCAACAGCGGAAGCTCTTAATAAACACCAGAGAATAAACATGCTTAAAACGTCAACAAAAATGTTGGTGAGTTATAGGTTTAACCTATATATTATCAAATCATAATAATAGACCACAAGATTTCATATTTCAATATACATCCCATACATAGAGATAAAAATCATTCATATGGTGAACACCTGGTAACCGACATTAACAAGATGCATATATAAGAATATCCCCATCATTCCGGGACACCCTTCGGATATGATATAAATTTCGAAGTACTAAAGCATCTGGTACTTTGGATGGGGTTTGTTAGGCCCAATAGATCTATCTTTAGGATTCGCGTCAATTAAGGTGTCTGTTCCCTAATTCTGAGATTACCAGACTTAATAAAAAGGGGCATATTCGATTTCGATAATTCAACCATAGAATGTAGTTTCACGTACTTGTGTCTATTTTGTAAATCATTTATAAAAACTGCATGTATTCTCATCCCAAAAATATTAGATTTTAAAAGTGGGACTATAACTCACTTTCACAGATTTTTACTTCGTCGGGAAGTAAGACTTGGCCACTGGTCGATTCACGAACCTATGACAAATATGTACATATATATCAAAGTATGTTCAAAATATATTTACAACATTTTTAATACGTTTTACTGTTTTAAGTTTATTAAGTCAGATGTCCTTGTTAGTAACCTACAACTAGTTGTCCATAATTAGATGTACAGAAATAAATCGATATATATTATCTTGAATCAATCCACGACCCAGTGTATACACGTCTCAGGCTAGATCACAACTCAAACTATATATATTTTTGGAATCAACCTCAACCCTGTATAGCTAACTCCAACATTACTGCATATAGAGTGTCTATGGTTGTTCCAAATAATATATATAGATGGGTCGATATGATATGTCAAAACATTTGCATACGTGTCTATGGTATCCCAAGATTACATAATATATTAGAATACATATATAATACAATATAAGTTAGCTAGGATATGATTAATATAGATTTGTTAACAATTTTTACGTAGCTACAACAAGCAAAAATAACCAATCTTGTTTTACCCATAACTTCTTCATTTTAAATCCGTTTTGAGTGAATCAAATTGCTATGGTTTCATATTGAACTTAACTTTATGAATCTATACAGAAAAAGTATAAGTTTATAGTCGGAATTACAGATTACAAGTTATTTTTGTAAAGGTAGTCATTTCAGTAGAAAGAACGACGTCTAGATGACCATTTTGGAAAACATACTTCCACTTTGAGTTTAACCATGATTTTTGGATATAGTTTTATGTTCATAAGAAAAATCATTTTCCCAGAAGAACAACTTTTAAATCAAAGATTATCATAGTTTTTAATTATCCAAACCAAAACAGCCCCCGGTTTCACTACGACGGCATATATCCGATTTTATGGTGTTCATCGTGTTTCCAGGTTTTAAATCATTAAGTTAGCATATCATATAGATATAGAACATATGTTTAGTTGATTTTAAAAGTCAATTTATAAGGATTAACTTTTGTTTGCGAACAAGTTTAGAATTAACTAAACTATGTTCTAGTGATTACAAGTTTAAACCTTCGAATAAGATAGCTTTATATGTATGAATCGAATGATGTTATGAACATCATTACTACCTCAATTTTTCTGGATAAAACCATTGGAAATGAGAAAAATGGATCTAGCTTCAAAGGATCCTTGGATGGCTTGAAAGTTCTTGAAACAGAATCATGACATGAAAACAGTTCAAGTAAGATTTTCACTCGAAATAAGATTGTTATAGTTGTAGAAATTGAATCAAAGTTTGAATATGAATATTACCTTGGATTAAAAAGATAACCTACTATAAATAACAAAGGTTCCTTGATCTTAGATGATTACTTGGAATGGATTAGAAAGCTTGGAAGTAGACTTGCAAACTTGGAAGTATTCTTGATTTTTATGAAACTATACTTATGGAATTTATGAAGAACACTTAGAAATTGAAGATAGAACTTGAGAGAGATCACTTAGATGAAGAAAATTTAAGAATGAAAGTGTTTGTAGGTGTTTTTGGTCATTGGTATATGGATTAGATATAAAGGATGTGTAATTTTGTTTTCATGTAAATAAGTCATGAATGATTACTCATATTTTTGTAATTTTATGAGATATTTCATGCTAGTTGCCAAATGATGGTTCCCACATGTGTTAGGTGACTCACATGGGCTGCTAAGAGCTGATAATTGGAGTGTATATACCAATAGTACATACATCTAAAAGTTGTGTATTGTACGAGTACGAATACGGGTGCATACGAGTAGAATTGTTGATAAAACTGAACGAGGATGTAATTGTAAGCACTTTTGTTAAGTAGAAGTATTTTGATATGTGTCTTGAAGTCTTTCAAAAGTATAAGAATACATATCAAAACACAACATGTATATACATTCTAATGGAGTCGTTAAGTCTTCGTTAGTCGTTACATGTAAGTGTTGTTTTGAAACCTTTAAGTTAACGATCTCAATTAATGTTGTTAACCCAATGTTTATTATATCAAATGAGATGTTAAATTATTATATTATCATGATATTATGATGTATGAATATCTATTAATATGATATATACATTAAAATATCGTTACAACAATAATCGTTACATATAAGTCTCGTTTCGTAATTCTTGGGTTAGTAGTCTTGTTTTTACATATGTAGTTCATTGTTAACACACTTAATGATATATTTAAATATCATTTTATCATGTTAAATATAGTGTATCAATATATTAATATGATACATATGTATTTAGTAGACGTTATCATAACGATAATCGTTATATATATCATTTCGAGTTTCTTAACTTAGTAATCTCATTTCTTATGTATATCACACATTGTTAATATACTTAGTGCGATACTTACTCATCATAATCTTATGTCAACCATATATATATGTCTATATATATATATATATACCACAACATGTAGTTTTTACAATTTTGTAACGTTCGTGAATCGCCGGTCAACATGGGTGATCAATTGTCTATATGAAACTTATTTCATTTAATCAAGTCTTAACAAGTTTGATTGCTTAACACGTTGGAAACATTTAGTCATGTAAATATCAATCTCAATTAATATATATAAACATGAAAAAGTTCGGGTCACTACACAACATAGGTAAGATGATGTACAAAGTGTCTTTAACGTTTGAGGTGGGAAATGAATTTGTAAGATCTTATCAATTAAAAGTAGGTCATTGAATTGATTAAAAAAAATAACGATAAGAGTATGATAGAATAAAAAATATATTGAGTAAAGACTAGCATAAGACTCGAGTTATATCTATTATAATTAGTTCATGAATTAATGGAAAGTCCAATGGGTAACTAAATGTATAAAAACATTTTAGTGCAACACAACAATTTACTTATCTTGTCAAAAAATTATTAAATCATGGAATAGTTCATTAATATATTTATAATTATTATATATAATTATTTATATATTCATATCTATTTATAAATAATTATTCGTGAATCGTCGGAAATAGTTGAAGGGTAATACAAATTCCATTCGACATATTCAAAATTGTTGTCAATAAATTGATCTAGTCAGTTTCTTTGGTTTGCTATATATGAGACGAAATGTAACATAAAATGTCTTCAACACAAAAGTTTGATAAATTTATGGATCCAATTATTTTAATCTATAACTCCCTATGATATTTCTGCCTTGCTTTTCTAAAAGATATATGTGAATGAATCATGTGTATAAAGTATATATATATATATATATATATATATATATATATATATATATATATATATATATATATATATATGTATGCATATCTATTTATAAGCAATTGTATCGTGAGTTGTCAGGAATAGTCATAGGTCAAATGGATTCATAAAAATAGTTCAAAAATTTTGAGACTCAACTTTACAGGCTTTGCTTATCGTGTCGAAACCAAATAAGAATTAAGTTTAAATTTAGTCAGAAATTTCTGGGTCGTCACATATAATATTGTTTAAAACTGCATTCGAGATTTACTTTGTTGTAACATATTAATATTGTAAACCAATATGTATTGGTAGTGTGTAAGTGTGATATTTTTAGATTATCATTTCTTATAATCTAGGTGGTGTCCTTTTAACATTGTCGATAAAATAAAGGTTATGGTTTGTTTTAAAAATGAATGCAGTCTTTGAGAAACGTCTCATATCGAGGTCAAAACCTCGCAACGAAATCAATTAATATGGAACGTTTATAATCAATATGAACGGGACATTTCAGTTGGTATCCGAGCGTTGGTCTTAGAGAACCAGAATTTTTGTATTAGTGTATCTTACCGAGTTTGATAGGATGCATTAGTGAGTCTGGACTTCGACCGTGTTTTTCTTCAAAAACGATTGCTTAACATTTTTTGTTGGAAACTATATATTATTAACATGTAAATATTATGTGATATATTAATCTCTTAATGTGTTTGATATTGTGCGATAGATGTCTACCTCTAGTACAAATTCCATCGACTCACCTAATAATAATGAAGAGTCGAATATACTTTGGGAAGATTCACAAATTCCCGAAGAGGAACCGGAAGAGGAGGAACCGAAAGAGGAGGAACTGGAAGAAGAGGAACCGGAAGAGGAGGAACTGGAAGAGGAAGAACCGGAAGAAGAAGAGGTTCCAGAGGAAGAAATATTGATACCTACAGTAAATCGTTTAAATAAAAAAAAATCCTCAACCAACGGACCAAAGTCAAAAATGGTCAATGGTTTTTCCGCCAAGGAAGCAAAATATTGGCAAGATTACCAATTTTTCGATGAATCGGATCCCGATGAGGATTCCGATGATGTTATAGAAATTACCTCGACCTAATTTAATAAAGCAAAGGAAAATAATAAGGGAAAAGGTATAAAAATAGAGAAACCTGATTCCAACCCCGATGAACTTTATATGTATCGGCAACGTCCGTATTTCCTAAAATGTAACAATAACCCGGGAACCTCTAAACCACAAAGTTTTTCTAAACGATTATGAAAAATGACGGCTCGTATTAGAGGAACACCATATATCCCTAGAAAATTAGGAAAATGAACCAAGTCCAATGAAGAAGAAACCAGTGATTCAGATTAGAGGGTTGTAATCATGTTGTGTATTATATGTATTGTAGTGTGCTTGTACTTTTATGTTCTATGTAAAAATTTCTTGTATTGTTTGATAATTATTTTTTACGAATCTAATCCTTGTCTATTTTACAGTATAAAAACAAAATGGATGTTAAGGGTAGACAACCGAATATTTTAGAAGACCTACCAGAGGATATGATTGAGAAAATCTTGTCTAGAGTCGGTCAAAATTCATCAGCAAAATTAGTTATGGCGAAATTAACTTGTCAAACATTTGATAGACTTTCAGAAATTCCTTAGTTTATAAAAGGCTTTCCTTTGATAGGTGGGGTATATCACATTAGGGAGACCGTAAGTTACGCCGTGTTTTCTTTAAAGCATTAAATGCGGGGAACCCAAATGCAATTTTACTCTACGGGGTAAGAACCTATTTTGACTCAACATATCCCAACATAGGATTTCGTGAGTTAGAAAGAGCTTCTAACATGCAACATAAAGAAGCATGTTATACTTGCGGGTTAGTGATGTTCGCCTCTTACCAAAATGAGAAAAAGAACATCGGATTACAATTTTTAAATAAAACCTTCCCACAAGTGACGGAATTAGTAGTTGGGGTAAGAAACAAGGTTTTTAGATTGCTACGAGGCTGTTGGGCATTACGAAACCCTCGTCCTTTTGACGACATGACAACATGCTACCTAGCCAATGGTCATAACGGTTACTTTCCACAAGATCTAGGATGGGAAGTCGTCTTAGTAAAACCTGAATGCATGACTTGTTTCTGGGCTTATGAATTACGCGTCTTTATTTCTTTTGCTAAACAACTTGCGTATTAACTAGAATAGCCTTTATAGCTGCCGAGTAGCAAAGTTATTATGTGCTTTATTTCATCCTATATGTATAATAACGGTATTGTAAGTTTGTAAAATTTTGTATAAAATTTGAATGTGAAATTTTATTATAATCAGTTTTTTCTTATAGAATTGTAGTAGTTGAATTGCATATTAGCTACTAAGTATGAACTTAACGGGTAGGTACTACCCGAATTAAAACTATAAAACGCTAATATGAAGAAAAAGCTTTTATAAATGAGTTCATACTATGCTACGAAATACTATTAACTACTCTTAAAATTCTATATGATTAACTTAATTCTTTTGGGCTATTTTTGAAGGAAATGGCACCGACGACTCGTCAGAATTTGAACATGAGCGAGGAAGACTTCCGTGTTTTCCTTGCTGCGAACATAGCCGCAGTGCAGGCTGCAATGCAAAATAACAACAATAACTGTAGTTCTAGTAGTGGAACTAATCCCACAAGAAATCATGTAGGATGCTCCTACAAAGAATTCACTGCCTGCAAACCTTTGGAATTCGATGGAACCGAAGGACCAATTAGATTGAAACGGTGGACCGAGAAAGTTGAATCGGTGTTTGCCATAAGTAAGTGTACGGAAGAGGACAAAGTTAAGTACACTACACATACCTTCACATGTACTGCGTTAATGTGGTGGAACACCTATCTTGAACAGGTAGGACAAAATGCTGCTTACGCACTACCGTGGTCGACATTCAAGCAAATGATGAACGAGGAGTACCGTCCTATAAATGAAGTCAATAAGCTCAAGGTAGAGCTTTGAGAGTTACGAACATAAGGGTTAGACATTACCACATATGAACGACGATTCACAGAGTTGTGCCTATTATGTCCAGGAACGTTCGAAGATGAAGAGGAGAAGATCGACGCGTTTATAAAAGGGTTACCAGTAAGGATTCAAGAAGACGTGAGTTCACACGAGCCCGCTTCCATACAAAAGGCAAGTTAAATGGCTCATAAACTCATAAATCAGATTGAGGGAAGAATTAAAGAACAGGCAGCTGAAGAAGCCAAAACGAAACAACTCAAGAGGAAGTGGGAGGAAAATGGTGACAAGAATCACCAGTACAACAACAATAACAATCGCGACAACTATCTCAACAACCGCAACAACAATCGTAATAATAACCGCAATCCTAACAATAACTACAACAAACGTCCCAACAACAACAACAACTACAACAAACGTTCCAACAATACTAACAATCCCAACAACAACCAAATCAATAACAACAATGGCAACAACAATTAGAACAATAAATGTCTAAGGTGTGGAGGCTTTCATCCAGATAAGTTCTGTGTAGTAGTGTGTACCAAGTGTAATAGAACTGGACATAGTGTAACGAAGTGTGATGTCTATGGACCAAAGGCATATAAAAATAACAGAACAAATAATTCCATTATTTGTTACGGATGCGGAAAGCTGGGCCATTTCAGCAAAGCATGCCCTAATCAAGGGAATAATAATGGGCAAGGCCGTGGACGAGTCTTCAACATTAATTCGGCAGAAGCGCAGGAAGACCCGGAGCTTGTTACGGGTACGTTTCTTATTGACGATAAATCTGCTTATGTTTTATTTGATTCGGGTGCGGATAGAAGCTATATGAATAGAGATTTTTGTGCTAAATTAAGTTTCCCATTGACACCTTTGGATAGTAAATTTTTTACTCGAATTAGCAAATGGTAAACTAATTACAGCAGATAAAGTATGTCGGGATAGAGAAATTAAACTGGTTGATGAAACATTTAAAATTGATTTAATACCAGTCGAGTTAGGGAGTTTTGATCTAATAATTGGCATGGACTGTTTGAAAAAGGTGAGAGCAGAAGTCATTTGTTACAAAAATGCGATTCGTATTGTGTGTGAAAAAAGGAAAACCTTTAATGGTGTACGGAGAAAAGAATAACGCGAAATTAAATCTTATTAGTAGTATGAAGGTGCAAAAACTAATAAGAAAAGGTTGTTACGTCATTCTAGCACACATCGAGGAAGTTAAAACTAAAGAAAAGCACATCAGTGATGTTCCCGTCGAAAAAGAATTTCCCGATGTATTTTCGAAAGAATTACCTGGATTACCCCCACATCGATCCGTTGAATTTCAAATAGACCTTGTACCCGGAGCTGCACCAATAGCTCGTACTCCATACAGACTCGCACCCAGCGAAATGAAAGAATTACAAAGTCAGTTACATGAACTTTTAGAGCGTGGTTTCATTCGACCAAGTACATCACCGTGGGGAGCTCCTGTTTTGTTTGTCAAGAAGAAGGATGATACATTTAGGTTGTGTATCGACTACTGAGAGTTGAACAAACTTACCATCAAGAACCGCTACCCAATAAAGAATCGACGATTTATTTGATCAACTACAAGGCTCGTCGGTTTATTCGACGATTGATTTACATTCTGGGTATCATCAAATGCGGGTGAAGGAGGATGATATTCCATAGACTGCTTTTTGGACGCGTTACGATCATTACGAGTTTATGGTTATGCCATTTGGATTGACTAACGCACCAGCTATGTTCATGGACCTCATGAACCGAGTGTGTGGGATATATCTTGACAAGTTTGTCATTGTTTTCATCGATGACATACTTATTTAGTCGAAGAATGATCAAAAGCACGAAGAACATTTGAGAAAAGTGCTAGAGTTATTAAGGAAAGAAAAACTGTACGCTAAGTTTTCAAAGTGTGCATTTTGGTTAGAAGAAGTTCAATTCCTAGGTCATATAGTGAACAAAGAAGGTATTCAGGTGGATCCAGCAAAGATTGAAACCGTTGAAAAGTGGGAAACCCCAAAAACTCTGAAGCATATACGCCAATTTTTAGGGCTGGCTGGTTATTACAGGAGATTCATCCAAGATTTTTTCAAAATAGCAAAACCCTTGACTGCATTAACGCATAAAGGGAAGAAATTTGAATGGAAGGATGAACAAGAGCAAGCATTTCAATTGTTGAATAAAAAGTTAACTACGGCACCTATATTGTCATTACCTGAAGGGAATGATGATTTTATGATATATTGTGATGCCTCAAAGCAAGGTATCGGTTGTGTATTAATGCAACGAACGAAGGTAATTGCTTATGCGTCTAGACAATTGAAGATTCACGAGCAGAATTATACGACGCATGATTTGGAATTAGATGCGGTTGTTTTTGCATTAAAGACTTGCAGGCACTATTTATATGGGGTCAAAAGTATTATATATACCGACCATAAAAGTATTCAACACATTTTTAATCAGAAACAACTGAACATGAGGCAGCGCAGGTGGATTGAATTGTTGAATGATTAAGACTTTGAGATTCATTACCACCCGAGGAAGGCAAATGTGGTAGCCGAAACCTTGAGCAGAAAGGACAGAGAACCCATTCGAGTAAAAGCTATGAATATAATGATTCACAATAACCTTACTACTCAAATAAAGGAGGCGCAACAAGGAGTTTTAAAAGAGGGAAATTTAAAGAATGAAATACCCAAAGGATCGGAGAAGCACCTTAATATTCGGGAAGACGGAACCCGGTATAGGGCTGAAAGAATTTGGGTACCAAAATTTGGAGATATAAGAGAAATGGTACTTAGAGAAGCTCATAAAATCAGATACTCAATACATCCTGGAACGGGGAAGATGTATAAGGATCTCAAGAAATATTTTTGGTGGCCAGGTATGAAAGCCGATGTTGCTAAATACGTAGGGGAATGTTTGACGTGTTCTAAGGTCAAAGTGGAGCATCAAAAACCATCAGGTCTATTTCAATAACCCGAAATCCCGGAATGGAAATGGGAAAACATTACCATGGATTTCATCACTAAATTGCCAAGGACTGCAAGTGGTTTTGATACTATTTGGATAATAGTTGATCGTCTCACCAAATCAGCACACTTCCTGCCAATAAGAGAAGATGACAAGATGGAGAAGTTATCACCACTGTATTTAAAGGAAGTCGTCTCCAGACATGGAATACCAATCTCTATTATCTCTGATAGGGATGGCAGATTTATTTCAAGATTCTGGCAGGCATTTCAGCAGGCATTAGGAACTTGTCTAGACATGAGTACTGCTTATCATCCACAAACTAATGGGCAGAGCAAAAGGATGATACAAAAGCTTGAAGACATGCTAAGAGCATGTGTTATTGATTTCGGAAATAGTTGGGATCGACATCTTCCATTAGCAGAATTTTCCTACAACAACAGCTACCATTCAAGCATTGAGATGGCGCCGATTGAAGCACTTTATGGTAGAAAGTGCAGGTCTCATATTTGTTGGAGTGAAGTGGGGGATAGACAGATTACGGGTTCGGAGATAATACAAGAAACTACCGAGAAGATCATCCAAATTCAACAACGATTGAAAACCGCCCAAAGTCGATAAAAGAGCTACGCTGACATTAAAAGAAAAGATATAGAATTTGAAATTGGAGAGATGGTCATGCTTAAAGTTGCACCTTGGAAAGACGTTGTTCAATTTGGTAAACGGGGGAAATTAAATCCAAGATATATTGGACCATTCAAGATTATTGATCGTGTCGGACCAGTTGCTTACCGACTTGAATTACCTCAACAACTCGCGGCTGTACATAACACTTTCCACGTCTCAAATTTGAAGAAATGTTTTGCTAAAGAAGATCTCA
Organism: Rutidosis leptorrhynchoides; assembly: GCF_046630445.1. NCBI lineage: Eukaryota > Viridiplantae > Streptophyta > Magnoliopsida > Asterales > Asteraceae > Rutidosis > Rutidosis leptorrhynchoides. Next base: position 201,605,226 of record NC_092342.1, on the reverse strand, counting down.
CAATTCCGTTAGACGAAATCCAAATCAACGAAAAACTTCAATTCATCGAAGAACCCGTCGAAATAATTGATCGTGAGGTTAAAAGACTTAAGCAAAACAAGATACCAATTGTTAAGGTTCGATGGAATGCTCGTAGAGGACCTGAGTTCATCTGGGAACGAGAAGATCAGATGAAGAAGAAATACCCGCACTTATTTCCAGAAGATACGTCAACTCCTCCAACTGCTTAAAATTTCGGGACGAAATTTATTTAACGGGTAGGTACTGTAGTGACCCGAACTTTTCCATGTTTATATATATTTAATGAATTTGATATTTACATGATTAAGTGTTTCCAACATGTTAAGCAATCAAACTTGTTAAGACTTGATTAATTGAAATAGGTTTTATATAGACAATTGACCACCCAAGTTGACCGGTGATTCACGAACGTTAAAACTTGTAAAAACTATATGATGACATATATATATGGTTATATATATAGTTAACATGATATTATAATAAGTAAGTATCTCATTAGGTATTTTAACAATTAGTTATATACATAAAAATGAGACTATTGAATTAAGAAACTCGAAAACGATATATATAACGATTATCGTTATAACAACTTCTTACTAAATACATATGAATCATATTAAGATATTGATACACTATGTTTAATCATGATAAATGATAAGTAAACATGTCATTAAGTGTATTAACAATGAACTACATATGTAAAAACAAGACTACTAACTTAATGATTTCGAAACGAGACATATATGTAACGATTATCGTTGTAACAATATTTAACTGTATATATATCATTTTTAAGGTATATTAATACATCATATTATCATGATAATATAATAATTTAACATCTCTTTTGATATAATAAACAATGGGTTAACAACATTTAACAAGATCGTTAACCTAAAGGTTTCAAAACAACACTTACATGTAACGACTAACGATGACTTAACGACTCAGTTAAAATGTATATACATGTAGTGTTTTAATATGTATTCATACACTTTTGAAAGACTTAAAGACACTTATCATAGTACTTCTATTTAACAAAAATGCTTACAATTACATCTTCATTCATTTTCATCAACAATTCTACTCGTATGCACCCGTATTCGTACTCGTACAATACCTAGCTTTTAAATGTATTTACTATTGGTATATACACTCCAATGATAAGCCTTTAGCAGCCCATGTGAGTCACCTAACCATGTGGGAACTATCATTTAACATCTAGCATGAAATATCTCACAAATTACAAACTAATGGAGCCTATATGGAGAGGCTAAGTTCACGTAAATGAGGGAGCTCACAAACACTTTCACTTTGCAATTTTCTTGAATCAAATTACTCTCTCTCAAGTGTTCTTCCTTTGTTCTAAGTGTTCTTCATCATCTTCAACAAAATCTAGCTCAATCTAGTTCATAAATCCATACATAAACCAAGTTATAAAACAACTACTCAAGAACACACCAACAACACTTCCAAGTTTGCTAGCTTACTTCCAATCTTGCAAATCCATTTTGAGTGATCATCCAACCTCATGAAATCTTTATTATTTATATTAAGATATCTTTCTAATATAAGGTAATACTCATATTCAAACTTTGATTCAATTTCTATAACTTTAACATCTTATTTCGAGTGAAAATCTTACTTGAACTTGTTTTCGTGTCATGATTTTGCATCAAGAACTTTTAAGCCATCCAAGGATCCTTTGAAGCTAGATCTATTTTTCTCAATTCCAGTAGGTTTATCCACAAAACTTGAGGTAGTAATGATGTTCATAACATCATTCGATTCATATATATAAAACTACCTTATTCGAAGGTTTAAACTTGTAATCACTAGAACATAGTTTAGTTAATTCTAAACTTGTTCGCAAACAAAAGTTAATCCTTCTAACTTGACTTTTAAAATCAACTAAACACATGTTCTATATCTATATGATATGCTAACTTAATGATTTAAAACCTGAAAACACGAAAAATACCGTAAAACCGGTTATACGCCGTCGTAGTAACACCGAGGGCTGTTTTGGGTTAGTTAATTAAAAACTATGATAAACTTTGATTTAAAAGTTGTTATTTTGGGAAAATTATTTTTCTTATGAACATGAAACTATATCCAAAAAGCATGGTTAAACTCAAAGTGGAAGTATATTTTCCAAAATGGTCATCTAGACGTCGTTCTTTCGACTGAAATGACTACCTTTACAAAAACGACTTGTAATATGTATTTTCGACTATAAACTTATACTTTTTCTGTTTATATTCATAAAATTAAATTCATATGAAACCATATCAACTTGAATCACTTAAAACGGATTTAAAACGAAGAAATTATGGGTAAAACAAGATTGGATAATTTTTCTTGTTGTAGCTACGTGAAAATTGGTAACAAATCTATATTAATCATATCCTAGCTAACTCATATTGTATTATACTTGTATTCTAATATATTATGTAATCTTGGGATACCATAGACACGAATACAATGTTTTGAAATATCATATCGACCCATATATATATATATTTCGGAACAACCATAGACACTCTATATGCAGTAATGCTGGAGTTAGCTATACAGGGTTGAGGTTGATTCCAAAATATTATATATACTTTGAGTTGTGATCTAGCCTAAGGCTTGTATACACGAGGTCGTGGATTGATTCGAGATAATATATATTGCTTTATTTTCTGTACATCTAACTGTGGACAACTAGTTGTAGGTTACTAACGAGGACAGCTGACTTAATAAAGTTAAATCAAGCAAAACGTATTAAAAATGTTGTAAATATATTTTGAACATACTTTGATATATATGTACATATTTGTTATAGGTTCGTGAATCGACCAGTGGCCAAGTCTTACTTCCCGACGAAGTAAAAATCTGTGAATGTGAGTTATAGTCCCACTTTTAAAAATCTAATATTTTGGGATGAGAATATATGTAGTTTTGAAAATGATTTACAAAATAGACACAAGTATTGAAACTACATTCTATGTTGAATCGTTATACCGGATATCGCCCTTGTTGAACTTGGTAACCTAAGAATTGGTGTTTATTATAATTGCCACCAATTGACGCGAATCCTAAATATAGATCTATGGGTCATTGACAAGCCCCAGTCAGAGAATTTGAACTGCTTTAGTACTTCGATATTTATATATGGGGATATTCTAGATGCATTTGTTAATGTCGGTTACCAGGTGTTCAACCATACGAATGATTTTTATGCAGATTGCATGTTATTGAAAGATGAAATCTTGTGGTCTATTATTACAATTTGATATATAGGTTAAACCTATAACTCACCAACATTTTTGTTGACGTTTAAAGCATGTTTATTCTCAGGTGATTATTAAGAGCTTCCGCTGTTGCATGCTAATATATGGACAAGATTTGATGTCAGCATGCTTGTATAATATTGTTTAAAACTGCATTCGAGATTTACTTTGTTGTAACATATTAATATTGTAAACCAATATGTATTGGTAGTGTGTAAGTGTGATATTTTTAGATTATCATTTCTGATAATCTAGGTGGTGTCCTTTTAACCTTGTCGATAAAATAAAGGTTATGGTTTGTTTTAAAAACGAATGCAGTCTTTGAAAAACGTCTCATATAGAGGTCAAAACCTCGCAACGAAATAAATTAATATGGAACGTTTATAATCAATATGAATGGGACATTTCAGCTCACTGCTATAAAATTCATTCATATGGATTGAACACCTGGTAACCGACATTAACAATATGCATATAAGAATATCCTCTATCATTCCGGGACATCCATCGGACATGATAAAACAACATCGAAGTACTAAAGCATCCGCAACCATGGATGGGGTTTGTTAGGCCCAATAGATCTATCTTTAGGATTCGCGTTAATTAGTAGATCGGTTTACTAATGCTTAGGCTACCAAGCAAAAAGGGGCATATTCGGCTTCGATCATTCAACCATAGAATGTAGTTTCAATTACTTGTGTCTATTTCATCAAACATTTATAAAAGCGCATGTATTCTCAGTCCCAAAAATATATATTGCAAAAACATTTAAAAAGGGAGTAATGAAACTCACCATACTGTATTTTGTAGTAAAAATACATATGACGTCATTGAACAAGTGTAGGGTTGGTCTCGGATTCACGAACCTAGATTATTCATATATCTATTAAAGTATATACTTGTAATCGAACAAGTTTAGATATTATTATTAATTGTTATTTCAGTAACTTGTATGTTTCATTAATAACTAAATTAACTATTCTTTATTTAATATACATTAGATAAATAATTAGTATTCATTATGAAAATATTAATGTTGTTATGTGATATGTTTTAAAAATATTCTTATATAGTTATCTATTTTGTAAAATAATATCAATAATAATAAATAAAAATTTGTATCTTTTTATGACGATAATAATAATATTAAAAGTAATTAGATTTAGTAATGATACTGATATTAATAGCTTTGATAATAATATTAAAAATAAAAGTAATGTTAGTAATAATAATAATTTTAATAGAAAAGATAATAATGATAACATAAAATGTTAGTTTTCATAAAAATAATATTTTAAATAATAATGGTACTTTTAATAAATCTGATGATTCTAATAGAAATTTTAATAGTCATATTAATCATAATAATACTATATATTCTAATAGTAATAATAATAATGATAATAATATTAGTTATACTAAAAATCTTATTTCTAATATTAGTAATAATAATAATTACTTAATAACAATCAATAATAAATAATAATAACAATAATAATAATGATAATAATAATAATAATAATAATAATAATAATAATAATAATAATAATAATAATAATAATAATAATAATAATAATATTAATAATAATAATATTAATAAAAGTAATAAAAAATATTAATAAAAATAATAATAAAAGAGTACAACCTTTGAAGAAAGGAGCTCTAAAAATAAAACGCCACTGCCCGGACTCGAACCCGCGACCTCTCGCTCAACCCAAACACTCCTAACCATTCCTCTGTACATTATCTTTTGAAATAATTAGGATTTTAAATCCTTTAACCCGATTTCTGTCAAATTCCTTTTTCTTAAAACAAAACCCATTTCGGCCTAACACAGAATTAATTATACGGCCCAATTAAACAATACCATAACCGTAGCCCAATCTGAGTTGTATGGTTTGATTAAAACAGATACCAGCCATTGACTTCACAAGTTGAACATGTGGGGTTTTTCTTATTTGGAATGTGTCGGCCAATGGTATTATGAAAACTGCTGTATCGAGTGGTAGTGGGGTTAGTTTGATAAAAGAAATAACAAACACCTCTTTACAGCTCATCAATATACTTCTCTTTAATCATCATCTTTCATTATTTTTTATATCTTTCATTTATCAATTAAAAGAAACAGAAAAATAACGATTAGCAGCTGAGTTGGTGTTCATACAGGAAAACAGAAGAATAAGAGTGTAGCAGCAGCAGATTTAAGAGATTTTCGATGGTGGTGTTATTTGTTGGGTTTTAGGCTCTCCAACAGATGGTGTTTTGGTTTTGTTATGGTTTGAAAACAGGTACAAAAGGGACGGTTGTAGGATGAGGGTGGCAAGGTGATAGTTGTTGTATGGTGATCGTGGTGGTGTAGGTCATATGATTATAATATGGGTATTGCTATATAGTTTATATGTTTTGTATATATGTATGTAAAGAAAAAAAAAAATCGATGAAAGTTTGATAAAGATGATTGAATGTTGCGTCTGTAGTGACCCAAACTTTTCCATGTTTATATATATTAATTGAGATTGATATTTACATGACTAAATGTTTACAACGTGTTAAGTAATCAAACTTGTTAAGACTTGATTAAATGATATAAGTTTCATATAGACAATTGATCACCCAAGTTGACCGGCGATTTACGAACGTTACAAATTTGTAAAAACTACATGTTGTGGTATATATAGACATATATATATGGTTGACATGAGATTATGATGAGTAAGTATCTCATTAAGTATATTAACAATGTCTGATATACATAAGAAATGAGATTACTAAGTTAAGAAACTCGAAATGATATATATAACGATTATCGTTATGATAATGTCTACTAAATACATATGTATCATATTAAGATATTGATACACTATATTTAACATGATAAAATGATATTTAAATATATCATTAAGTGTATTAATAATGAACTACGTATGTAAAAATAAGACTACTAACTCAAGAATTACGAAACGAGACTTATATGTAACGATTATCGTTGTAACGATATTTTAATGTATATATCATATTAAGAGATATTCATACATCATAATATTATGATAACATAATAATTTAACATCTCATTTGATATAATAAACATTGGGTTAACAACATTAATTGAGATCGTTAACTTAAAGGTTTCAAAACAACACTTACATGTAACGACTAACGAAGACTTAACGACTCCATTAGAATGTATATACATGTTGTGTTTTGATATGTATTCTTACACTTTTGAAAGACTTCAAGACACATATCAAAGTACTTCTACTTAACAAAAATGCTTACAATTACATCCTCGTTCAGTTTCATCAACAATTCTACTCGTATGCACCCGTATTCGTACTCGTACAATACACAGCTTTTAGATGTATGTACTATTGGTATATACACTCCAATGATCAGCTATTAGCAGTCCATGTGAGTCACCTAACACATGTGGGAACCATCATTTAGCAACTAGCATGAAATATCTCATAAAATTACAAAAATATTAGTAATCATTCATGACTTATTTACATGAAAATAAAATTACATATCCTTTATATCTAATCAATATACCAACGACCAAAAACACCTACAAACACTTTCATTCTTCAATTTTCTTCATCTAATTGATCTCTCTCAAGTTCCATCTTCAAGTTCTAAGTGTTCTTCATAAATTCCATAAGTATAGTTTCATAAAAATCAAGAATACTTCCAAGTTTGCAAGTCTACTTCCAAGCTTTCTAATCCATTCCAATTAATCATCTAAGATCAAGGAACCTTTGTTATTTATAGTAGGTTATCTTTCTAATTCAAGGTAATATTCATATTCAAACTTTGATTCAATTTCTACAACTATAACAATCATTATTCGAGTGAAAATCTTACTTGAACTGTTTTCGTGTCATGATTCTGCTTCAAGAACTTTCAAGCCATCAAAGGATCCTTTGAAGCTAGATCTATTTTTCTCATTTCCAGTAGTTTTATCCAGAAAACTTGAGGTAGTAATGATGTTCATAACATCATTCGATTCATACATATAAAGCTATCTTATTCGAAGGTTTAAACTTGTAATCACTAGAACATAGTTTATTTAATTATAAACTTGTTCGAAAACAAAAGTTAATCCTTATAACTTGACTTTTAAAATCAACTAAACACATGTTCTTTATCTATATGATATGCTAACTTAATGATTTAAAACCTGGAAACACGATGAACACCATAAAATCGGATATACGCCGTCGTAGTGAAACCGGGTGCTGTTTTGGTTTGGATAATTAAAAACTATGATAAACTTTGATTTAAAAGTTGTTCTTCTGGAAAAATGATTTTTCATATGAACATGAAACTATATCCAAAAATCTTGGTTAAACTCAAAGTGAAAGTATGTTTTTCAAAATGGTCATCAAGATGTCGTTCTTTCGACGGAAATGACTACCTCTTTAGTAATTGACATGTAACTTAAATTTCTGACTATAAACCTATACTTTTTCTATTTGGATTCTTAAATTAGAGTTCAATATGAAACCATAGCAATTTGATTCACTCAAAACGGATTTAAAATGAAGAAGTTATGGGTAAAACAAGATTGGATATTTTTGATCTTTTTAGCTACGGGAAATGTTTAACAAATCTATACAAATCATATCCTAGCTAACTTATATTGTATTATACATGTATTCTAATATATTATGTAATCTTGGGATACCATAGACACGTATGCAAATGTTTTGACATATCATATCGACCCGTGTATATATATTATTTGGAACAACCATAGACACTCTATATGCAGTAATGTTGTAGTTAGCTATACAGGGTTGAGGTTGAATCCAAAAATATATATACTTTGAGTTGTGATCTAGCCTGAGACGTTTATACACTGGGTCATGGATTGATTCAAGATAATATATATCGATTTATTTATGTACATCTAACTGTGAACAACTAGTTGTAGGTTATTAAGTAGGACAGCTGACTTAATACACTCAAATCTTTAAAACATAATAAAAATGGTTGTAATTATATTTTGATCATACTTTGATATATATGTACATATTTGTATAGGTTCGTGAATCGATCCGTGGCCAAGTCTTATTTCCGAGGAAGGAAATATCTGTGAAAGTGAGTTATAGTCCCACTTTTAAAATCTAATATTTTTGGGATGAGAATACATGCAGATTTTATAAATGATTTACAAAATAGACACAAGTACATGAAACTACATTCTATGGTTGAATTATTGAAATCGAATATGCCCCTTTTTATTAAGTCTGGTAATCTAAGAATTAGGGAACAGACACCCTAATTGACATGAATCCTAAAGATAGATCTATTGGGCCTAACAAATGAAATGTCCCGTTCTTATTGATTAAAAACGTTCCATATTAATTGATTTCGTTGCGAGGTTTTGACCTCTATATGAGACGTTTTTCAAAGACTGCATTCATTTTTAAAACAAACCATAACCTTTATTTCATAAATAAAGGTTTAAAAAGCTTTACGTAGATTATCAAATAATGATAATCTAAAATATCCTGTTTACACCCGACCATTACATAATGGTTTACAATACAAATATGTTACATCGAAATCAGTTTCTTGAATGCAGTTTTTACACAATATCATACAAACATGGACTCCAAATCTTGTCCTTATTTTAGTATGCAACAGCAGAAGCTCTTAGTATTCACCTGAAAATAAACATGCTTTAAACGTCAACAAAAATGTTGGTGAGTTATAGGTTTAACCTATATATATCAAATCGTAACAATAGACCACAAGATTTCATATTTCAATACAAATCCCATACATAGAGATAAAAATCATTCATATGGTGAACACCTGGTAATCGACATTAACAAGATGCATATATAAGAATATCCCCATCATTTCGGGACACCCTTCAGATATGATAAAAATTTCGAAGTACTAAAGCATCCGGTACTTTGGATGGGGTTTGTTAGGCCCAATAGATCTATCTTTAGGATTCGCGTCAATTAGGGTGTCTGTTCCCTAATTCTTAGATTACCAGACTTAATAAAAAGGGGCATATTCGATTTCGATAATTCAACCATAGAATGTAGTTTCACGTACTTGTGCCTATTTTGTAAATCATTTATAAAACCTGCATGTATTCTCATCCCAAAAATTTTAGATTTTAAAAGTGGGACTATAACTCACTTTCACAGATTTTTACTTCGTCGGGAAGTAAGACTTGGCCACTGGTTGATTCACGATCCTATAACAATATATACATATATATCAAAGTATGTTCAAAATATATTTACAACACTTTTAATATATTTTGATGTTTTAAGTTTATTAAGTCAGCTGTCCTCGTTAGTAAGCTACAACTAGTTGTCCACAGTTAGATGTACAGAAATAAATCGATAAATATTATCTTGAATCAATCCACGACCCAGTGTATACGTATCTCAGTATTGATCACAACTCAAACTATATATATTTTGGAATCAAACTCAACCATGTATAGCTAACTCCAACATTCACATATAGAGTGTCTATGGTTGTTCCGAAATATATATAGATGTGTCGACATGATAGGTTGAAACATTGTATACGTGTCTATGGTATCTCAAGATTACATAATATACAATACAAGTTGATTAAGTTATGGTTGGAATAGATTTGTTACCAATTTTCACGTAGCTAAAATGAGAAAAATTATCCAAACTTGTTTTACCCATAACTTCTTCATTTTAAATCCGTTTTGAGTGAATCAAATTGCTATGGTTTCATATTGAACTCTATTTTATGAATCTAAAAAGAAAAAGTATAGGTTTATAGTCGGAAAATAAGTTACAATTCGTTTTTTAAAGGTAGTCATTTTAGTCGAAAGAACGACGTCTAGATGACCATTTTAGAAAACATACTTCCACTTTGAGTTTAACTATAATTTTTGGATATAGTTTCATGTTCATAATAAAAATCATTTTACCAGAATAACAACTTTTAAATCAAAGTTTATCATAGTTTTTAATTAACTAACCCAAAACAGCCCGCGGTGTTACTACGACGGCGTAAATCCGGTTTTACGGTGTTTTCCGTGTTTCCAGGTTTTAAATCATTAAGTTAGCATATCATATAGATATAGAACATGTGTTTAGTTGATTTTAAAAGTCAAGTTAGAAGGATTAACTTTTATTTGCGAACAAGTTTAGAATTAACTAAACTATGTTCTAGTAATTACAAGTTTAAACCTTCGAATAAGATAGCTTTGTATGTATGAATAGAATGATGTTATGAACATCATTACTACCTCAAGTTCCTTGGATAAACCTACTGGAAATGAGAAAAATAGATCTAGCTTCAAAGGATCCTTGCATGGCTTGAAAGTTCTTGAAGCAGAATCATGACACGAAAACAATTTCAAGTAAGATTTCCACTCGAAATAAGATTGTTATAGTTATAGAAATTGAATAAAAGTTTGAATATGATTATTACCTTGTATTAGAAAGATAACCTACTGTAAGTAACAAAGGTTTCTTGATCTTGGATGATTACTTGGAATGGATTTAGAAAACTTGGAAGTAAACTTGCAATCTTGGAAGTATTCTTGATTTTATGAAACTAGAACTTTTGGAATTTATGAAGAACACTTAGAACTTGAAGATAGAACTTGAGAGAGATCAATTAGATGAAGAAAATTGAAGAATGAAAGTGTTTGTAGGTGTTTTTGGTCGTTGGTGTATGGATTAGATATAAAGGATATGCAATTTTATTTTCATGTAAATAAGTCATGAATGATTACTCATATTTTTGTAATTTTATGAGATATTTGATGCTAGTTACCAAATGATGGTTCCCACATGTGTTAGGTGACTCACATGGGCTGCTAAGAGCTGATCATTGGAGTGTATATACCAATAGTACATACATCTAAATGCTGTGTATTGTACGAGTACGAATACGGGTGCATACGAGTAGAATTGTTGATGAAACTGAACGAGGATGTAATTGTAAGCATTTTTGTTAAGTAGAAGTATTTTGATAAGTGTCTTGAAGTCTTTCAAAAGTGTATGAATACATATTCAAACACTACATGTATATACATTTTAACTGAGTCGTTAAGTCATCGTTAGTCGTTACATGTAAACGTTGTTTTGAAACCTTTAGGTTAACGATCTTGTTGAATGTTGTTAACCCATTGTTTATTATAACAATTGAGATGTTAAATTGTTATATTATCATGATATTATGATATATAATATATCTTAGTATGATATATATACAGTTAAATGTCGTTACAACGATAATCGTTACATATATGTCTCGTTTCGAAATCATTAAGTTAGTAGTCTTATTTTTACATATGTATTTCATTGTTAATACACTTAATAATATATTTACTTATCATTTAACATAATTAACCAAGTGTATCAATATCTTAATATGATTCATATGTACCTAGTAAGACGTTGTTATAACGATAATCGTTATATATATCGTTTTCGAGTTTCTTAAATTAATAGTCTCATTTTTATGTATATAACTCATTGTTAAAATACCTAATGAGATACATACTTATAATAAAATCATGTTTACTATATATATAACCATATATATGTCATCGTATAGTTTTTACAAGTTTTAACGTTCGTGAATCACCGGTCAACTTGGGTGGTCAATTGTCTATATGAAACCTATTTCAATTAATCAAGTCTTAACAAGTTTGATTGCTTAACATGTTGGAAACACTTAATCATGTAAATAACAATTTCATTTAATATATATATAAACATGGAAAAGTTCGGGTCACTAAAGTACCTACCCGTTAAATAAATTTCGTCCAGAAATTTTAAGCAGTTGGAGGTGTTGACGTATCTTCTGGAAATAAATGTGGGTATTTCTTCTTCATCTGATCTTCACGCTCCCAGGTGAACTCGGGTCCTCTACGAGCATTCCATCAAACCTTAACAATCGGTATCTTGTTTTGTTTAAGTCTCTTAACCTCACGATCCATTATTTCGACGGGTTCTTCAATGAATTGAAGTTTTTCATTGATTTGAATTTCGTCCAACGGAATAGTGAGATCTTCTTTAGCAAAACATTTCTTCAAATTTGAGACGTGGAAAGTGTTATGTACAGCCGCGAGTTGTTGAGGTAGCTCCACTTGGTAAGCTACTGGTCCGACACGATCTATAATCTTGAATGGTCCAATGTACCTTGGATTTAGTTTTCCCCGTTTACCAAATCGAACAACGCCTTTCCAAGGTGAAACCTTAAGCATGACCATTTCTCCAATTTCAAACTCTATATCTTTTCTTTTACTGTCCACGTAGCTCTTTTGTCGACTCTGGGCGGTTTTCAATCTTTGTTGAATTTGGATGATTTTCTCGGTAGTTTCTTATATTATCTCCGGACCCGTAATCTGTCTATCCCCCACTTCACTCCAACAAATCGGAGACCTGCACTTTCTACCATAAAGTGCTTCAAATGGCGCCATCTCAATGCTTGAATGGTAGCTGTTGTTGTAGGAAAATTATGCTAACGGTAGATGTAGATCCCAACTGTTTCCGAAATCAATAACACAAGCTCGTAGCATGTCTTCAAGCATTTGTATCGTCCTTTCGCTCTGCCCATCAGTTTGTGGATGATAGGTAGTACTCATATCTAGACGAGTTCCCAATGCTTGCTGTAATGTCTGCCAGAATCTTGAAATAAATCTGCCATCCCTATCAGCGATAATAGAGATTGGTATTCCATGTCTGGAGACGACTTCCTTCAAATACAGTCGTGCTAACTTCTCCATCTTGTCATCTTCTCTCATTGGCAGGAAGTGTGCGGACTTGGTGAGACGATCAACTATTACCTAAATAGTATCATAACCACTTGCAGTCCTTGGAAATTTAGTAATGAAATCCATGGTAATGTTTTCCCATTTCCATTCCGGGATTTCAGGTTGTTGTAGTAGACCTGATGGTTTCTGATGTTCAGCTTTGACCTTAGAACACGTCAAACATTCTCCTACATATTTAGCAATATCGGCTTTCATACCTGGCCACCAAAAATGTTTCTTAAGATCCTTGTACATCTTCCCCGTTCCAGGATGTATTGAGTATCTAGTTTTATGAGCTTCTCTAAGTACCATTTCTCTCATATCTCCAAATTTTGGTACCCAAATTCTGTCAGCCCTATACCGGGTTCCATCTTCCCGAATATTAAGATGCTTCTCCGATCCTTTGGGTATTTCATCCTTTAAATTTCCCTCTTTTAAAACTCCTTGTTGCGCCTCCTTTATTTGAGTAGTAAGGTTAGTGTGAATCATTATATTCATAGATTTTACTCGAATGGGTTCTCTGTCCTTCCTGCTCAAGGCGTCGGCTACCACATTTGCCTTCCCCGGGTGGTAACGAATCTCAAAGTTGTAATCATTCAACAATTCAATCCTCCTACGCTACCTCATATTCAGTTGTTTCTGATTAAGTATGTGTTGAAGAATTTTGTGGTCGGTATATATAATACTTTTGACCCCATATAAGTAGTGCCTCCAAGTCTTTAATGCAAAAACAACCGCGCCAAATTCCAAATCATGCGTCGTATAATTTTGCTCGTGAATCTTCAATTTTCTAGACGCATAAGCAATCACCTTCGTCCGTTGCATTAATACACAACCGAGACCTTGCTTTGATGTGTCACAATAAATCACAAAATCATCTTTCCCTTCAGGCAATGACAATATAGGTGCCGTAGTTAGCTTTTTCTTCAATAATTGAAACGCCTTCTCTTGTTCATCCTTCCATTCAAATTTCTTCCCTTTATGCGTTAATGCAGTCAAGGGTTTTGCTATTTTGGAGAAATCTTGGATGAATCTTCTGTAGTAACCAGCCAATCCTAAAAATTGACGTATATGCTTCAGAGTTTTTGGGGTTTCCCACTTTTCAACGGTTTCGATCTTTGCCGGGTCCACCTGGATACCTTCTTTGTTCACTATGTGACTGAGGAATTGAACTTCTTCCAACCAAAATGCACACTTTGAAAACTTAACGTACAGTTTTTCTTTCCTCAATACTTCTAGCACTTTTCTCAAATGTTCTTCGTGCTCTTGATCATTCTTTGAGTAAATAAGTATGTCATCGATGAAAACAATGACAAACTTGTCAAGATATGGCCCACACACTCGGTTCATAAGGTCCATGAACACCGCTGGTGCGTTAGTCAATCCAAACGGCATAACCATAAACTCGTAATGACCATAACGCATCCTAAAAGCAGTTTTTGGAATATCATCCTCCTTTACTCGCATTTGATGATATCCAGAACGTAAATCGATCTTCGAATAAACCGGCGAGCCTTGTAGTTAATCAAATAAGTCGTCAATTCTCGGCAGTGGATAACGGTTTTTGATGGTAAGTTTGTTCAACTCTCTGTAGTCAATACACAACCTAAATGTACCATCCTTCTTCTTGACAAACAAAATAGGAGCTCCCCATGGTGATGTGCTTGGTCGAATGAAACCACGTTCTAATAGTTCTTGCAGTTGGCTTTGCAGTTCTTTCATCTAGCTGGGTGCGAGTCTATAAGGAGCATGAGCTATTGGTGCAGCTCCTGGTACAAGATCTATTTGAAATTCAACAGATCGATGTGGAGGTAGTCCCGATAATTCTTTCGGAAATACATCGGGAAATTCTTTTGCGACGGGAACATCATTGATGCTCTTTTCTTCAGTTTGTACTTTCTCGACGTGTGCTAGAACAGCATAGCAACCTTTTCTTATTAGTTTTTGTGCCTTCAAATTACTAATAATATGTAGCTTCATGTTGCCCTTTTCTCCGTATACCATTAAGGGTTATCCTTCTTCTCGTACAATGCGAATTGCATTTTTATAACATGCGATCTCTGCTTTCACTTTCTTCAGCCAGTCCATGCCAACTATTACATCAAAACTCCCTAACTCTACTGGTATCAAATATATCTTAAATATTTCTCTACCCAGTTTAATTTCTCGATTCCGGCATATATTATCTGCTGAAATTAATTTACCGTTTGCTAATTCGAGTAAAAATTTACTATCCAACGGCATCAATGGACAACTTAATTTAGCACAAAAATCTCTACTCATATAGCTTCTATCCGCACCCGAATCAAATAAAACGTAAGCATATTTATTGTCAATAAGAAACGTACCCGTAACAAGCTCCGGGTCTTCCTGTGCCTTTGCCGCATTAATATTGAAAACTCTTCCACGGCCTTGTCCATTCGTGTTCTCCTGGTTCGGGCAATTTCTAATAATGTGGCCCAGTTTTCCACATTTATAACTAACTACATTGGCATAACTTGTTCCGACACTACTTGCTCCGCCATTACTCGTTCCGACACCATTTGTTCCTTTCGTTCTGTTAACCCCTGGTCCGTAGACCTCACACTTCGCCGTGCTATGACCATTTCTTTTACACTTGTTGCAAAATTTGTTGCAGAACCCCGAGTGATACTTTTCACACCTTTGGCATAGCTGCTTCTGATTGTTGTTGTTGTTGCAGTTGTTATTGTTGTTAGGATGATTGTTGTAGTTGCTATTGTTGTTGTTGTTGTTGTTGTTGTTGTTGTTGTTGTTTTTGTTGTTGTTGTTGTTGTTGTTGTTGTTGTTGTTGTTGTTGTTGTTGTTGGGCCGTTTGTTGTAGTTGCGATTGATGTTGCGATTGTTGGGATAATTGTTGCGATTATTATTGTAATTGCTGTTATTGTTGTATTGGTGATTCTTATCACCGTTTTCCTCCCACTTTCTTTTGACTTGCTTCACATTGGCCTCTTCAGCCGTCTGTTCTTTAATTCTTTCCTTAATCTGGTTCACTAGTTTGTGAGCCATTCTACATGCCTGTTGTATGGAGGCGGGCTCATGTGAACTTATATCTTCTTGGATTCTTTCCGGTAATCCTTTCACAAATGCGTCGATCTTCTCTTCCTCATCTTCGAACGCTTCCGGACACAATAGGCACAATTCTATGAATTGTCTTTCGTACGTGGTAATATCAAATCCTTGGGTTCGTAACCCTCTAAGTTCTGTTTTGAGCTTATTGACCTCGGTTCTGGGATGGTACTTCTCGTTCATCAAGTGCTTGAATGCTGACCACGGTAGTGCGTACGCATCATCTTGTCCCACTTGCTCTAGATAGGTATTCCACCATGTTAACGCAGAACCTGTGAAGGCATGCGTAGCGTACTTCACTTTGTCCTCTTCAGTACACTTACTTATGGCAAACACCGATTCGACCTTCTCGGTCCACCGTTTCAATCCGATCGGTCCTTCGGTTCCATCAAATTTCAAAGGTTTGCAGGCAGTGAATTCTTTATAGGTGCATCCTACACGATTTCCTGTACTGCTAGATCCAAGGTTATTGTTGGTATGTAGCGCAGCCTATACTGAGGCAATGTTTGAAGCTAGAAAAGTACGGAATTCCTCTTCATTCATATTCACGGTGTGTCGAGTAGTCGGTGCCATTTCCTTCAAAATAGTCAAATGGAACAAGTTAATCATACAGAATATTAAGAGTAGTTAATAGTATTTTGTAGCATAATATGAACTCATTTATAAAAGCTTTTTCTTCATATTAGCGTTTTATAAGTTCAAATTCGGGTAGTACCTACCCGTTAAGTTCATACTTAGTAGCTAATATACAATTCAACTACTACAATTCTATATGAAAAACTGATTATAATAATATTTCGCGTTCAAACTTTTATACAATATTTTACAAACTTACAATACCGCTTATTTTACATAAAGCATGAAATATAGCACACAATAACTTTGATACAAGATAGTTGTCAAGATAATTCTAGGTAGTACACAAGTCGTTCAGCAAAGGAAATAAAGACATGTAATTCATACGTCCAGAAACAAGTCATGCATTCTGGTTTTACTAGGACTACTTCCCATCCTTGGTCTTGTGGAACATAACCGTTATGGCCGTTGATAAGACAGTGTGTTGTAACGTCGTCAAAGGGACGAGGGTTACGTAATGACCAACAGTCTCGTAATAACCTAAAAACCTCATTTCTTACCCCAATTACCAACTCCGTCACTTGTGGGAACGTTTTGTTTAATAGTTGTAGCCCGATGTTCTTTTTCTCACTTTGGTGAGAAACGAACATTACTAACCCGTAAGCATAGCATATTTCTTTATGTTGCATGTTAGCCGCTTTTTCTAAATCATGAAGTCCTATATTCAGATACATTGAGTCAAAATAATTTCTTAACCCGTTGCGTAAAATAGCATTTGGGTTTCCCGCAATATATGCATCAAAGTAAACACATCGTAACTTATGGGTTTCCCAATGTGATATCCCCCATCTTTCTAACGAAAGTCTCTTATAAACCAAGACATTCTTGGAACGTTCTTCGAATGTCTTACAAACTGATTTCGCCGTAAATAGTTGTGCCGAAGAATTCTGACCGACTCTAGACAAGATTTCATCAATCATGTCTCCGGGTAGGTCTCTTAAAATATTGGGTTGTCTATCCATTTTGTGTTTTTATGCTGTAAAATAGACAAGAGTTAGATTCATAAAAAAATACTTATTAATACAAGCAATTTTTACATATATCATAAAGCATAAGCACACTATATTACATATATTACACCACACGAATACAACTATCTTATTCTGACTCGCTCGTTTCTTCTTCTTCTTCGGTTTTGGTTCGTTTTGCCAAGTTTCTAGGGATATATGATGTTCCCCTAATACGAGCCGTCGTTTTCCACAACGGTTTAGAAAAACCTGGTGGTTTAGAGGTTCCCAGGTTATTGTTACAACTTAAGAAATACGGGTGTTGACGATACATATAAAGTTCATCGGGGTTGGAATCAGATTTCTCTATTTTTATGCCCTTTCCCTTATTGGTCTCTTTTACCTTTTTAAATTCAGTTGGGGTAATTTCTATAACATCATTGGAATTCTCGTCGGAATCCGATTCATCGGAGAATTGGTAATCCTCCCAATATTTTGCTTCCTTGGCGGAAACACCGTTGACCATAATTAACCTTGGTCGGTTGGTTGAGGATTTTCTTTTACTTAACCGTTTTATTATTTCCCCCACCGGTTCTATTTCTTCTTCCGGTTCCTCCTCCTCCGGTTCCGATTCTTCTTCCGGTTCCGATTCTTCTTTCGGTTTCGCTTCGGGAACTTGTGAATCGGTCCACGAATCATTCCAAATTACATTTGACTCTTCATTATTATTAGGTGAGTCAATGGGACTTGTATTAGAGGTAGACATCTATCACATAATATCAAACACGTTAAGAGATTAATTTATCACATAATATTCACATGTTAAAAATATATAGTTTCCAACAAAATTTGTTAAGCAATCATTTTTCAAGTAAACACGGTCGAAGTCCAGACTCACTAATGCATCCTAACCAACTCAATAAGACACACTAATGCAAAATTCTGGTTCGCTAAGACCAACGCTCGGATACCAACTGAAATGTCCCATTCTTATTGATTAAAAACGTTTCATATTAATTGATTTCGTTGCGAGGTTTTGACCTCTATATGAGACGTTTTTCAAAGACTGCATTCATTTTTAAAACAAACCATAACCTTTATTTCATAAATAAAGGTTTAAAAAGCTTTACGTAGATTTTCAAATAATGATAATCTAAAATATCCTGTTTACACACGACCATTACATAATGGTTTACAATACAAATATGTTACATCGAAATCAGTTTCTTGAATGCAGTTTTTACACAATATCATACAAACATGGACTCCAAATCTTGTCCTTATTTTAGTATGCAACAGCGGAAGCTCTTAGTATTCACCTGAGAATAAACATGCTTTAAACGTCAACAAAAATGTTGGTGAGTTATAGGTTTAACCTATATATATCAAATCGTAACAAAAGACCACAAGATTTCATATTTCAATACACATCCCATACATAGAGATAAAAATCATTCATATGGTGAACACCTGGTAATCGACATTAACAAGATGCATATATAAGAATATCCCCATCATTCCGGGACACCCTTCGGATATGATATAAATTTCGAAGTACTAAAGCATCCAGTACTTTGGATGGGGTTTGTTAGGCCCAATAGATCTATCTTTAGGATTCGTGTCAATTAGGGTGTCTGTTCCCTAATTCTTAGATTACCAGACTTAATAAAAAGGGGCATATTCGATTTCGATAATTCAACCATAGAATGTAGTTTCACGTACTTGTGTCTATTTTGTAAATCATTTATAAAACCTGCATGTATTCTCATCCCAAAAATATTAGATTTTAAAAGTGGGACTATAACTCACTTTCACATATTTTTACTTCGTCGGGAAGTAAGGCTTGGCCACTGGTTGATTCACGAACCTATAACAATATATACATATATATCAAAGTATGTTCAAAATATATTTACAACACTTTTAATATATTTTGATGTTTTAAGTTTATTAAGTCAGCTGTCCTCGTTAGTAAGCTACAACTAGTTGTCCACAGTTAGATGTACAGAAATAAATCGATAAATATTATCTTGAATCAATCCACGACCCAGTGTATACATATCTCAGTATTGATCACAACTCAAACTATATATATTTTGGAATCAAACTCAACTCTGTATAGCTAACTCCAACATTCACATATAGAGTGTCTATGGTTGTTCCGAAATATATATAAATGTGTCGACATGATAGGTTGAAACATTGTATACGTGTCTATGGTATCTCAAGATTATATAATATACAATACAAGTTGATTAAGTTATGGTTGGAATAGATTTGTTACCAATTTTCACGTAGCTAAAATGAGAAAAATTATCCAATCTTGTTTTACCCATAACTTCTTCATTTTAAATCCGTTTTGAGTGAATCAAATTGCTATGGTTTCATATTGAACTCTATTTTATGAATCTAAACAGAAAAAGTATAGGTTTATAGTCAAAAAAATAAGTTACAAGTCGTTTTTGTAAAGGTAGTCATTTCAGTCGAAAGAACGACGTCTAGATGACCATTTTAGAAAACATACTTCCACTTTGATTTAACTATAATTTTTGGATATAGTTTGATGTTCATAATAAAAATCATTTTCCCAGAATAATAACTTTTAAATCAAAGTTTATCATAGTTTTTAATTAACTAACCCAAAACAGCCCGCGGTGTTACTACGACGGCGTAAATCCGGTTTTACGGTGTTTTTCGTGTTTCCAGGTTTTAAATCATTAAGTTAGCATATCATATAGATATAGAACATGTGTTTAGTTGATTTTAAAAGTCAAGTTAGAAGGATTAACTTTTATTTGCGAACAAGTTTAGAATTAACTAAACTATGTTCTAGTGATTACAAGTTTAAACCTTCGAATAAGATAGCTTTATATGTATGAATAGAATGATGTTATGAACATCATTACTACCTCAAGTTTCTTGGATAAACCTACTGGAAATGAGAAAAATAGATCTAGCTTCAAAGGATCCTTGGATTGCTTGAATGTTCTTGAAGCAGAATCATGACACGAAAACAATTTCAAGTAAGATTTCCACTCGAAATAAGATTGTTATAGTTATAGAAATTGAATTAAAGTTTGAATATGATTATTACCTTGTATTAGAAAGATAACCTACTGTAAGTAACAAAGGTTTCTTGATCTTGGATGATTACTTGGAATGGATTTAGAAAACTTGGAAGTAAACTTGCAATCTTGGAAGTATTCTTGATTTTATGAAACTAGAACTTTTGGAATTTATGAAGAACACTTAGAACTTGAAGATAGAACTTGAGAGAGATCAATTAGATGAAGAAAATTGAAGAATAAAAGTGTTTGTAGGTGTTTTTGGTCGTTGGTGTATGGATTAGATATAAAGGATATGTAATTTTGTTTTCATGTAAATAAGTCATGAATGATTACTCATATTTTTGTAATTTTATGAGATATTTCATGCTAGTTGCCAAATGATGGTTCCCACATGTGTTAGGTGACACACATGGGCTACTAAGAGCTGATCATTGGAGTGTATATACCAATAGTACATACATCTAAAAGCTGTGTATTGTACGAGTACAAATACGGGTGCATACGAGTAGAATTGTTGATGAAACTGAACGAGGATGTAATTGTAAGCATTTTTGTTAAGTAGAAGTATTTTGATAAGTATCTTGAAGTCTTTCAAAAGTGTATGAATACATATTCAAACACTACATGTATATACATTTTAACTGAGTCGTTAAGTCATCGTTAGTCGTTACATGTAAACGTTGTTTTGAAACCTTTAGGTTAACGATCTTGTTGAATGTTGTTAACCCATTGTTTATTATAACAATTTAGATTTTAAATTGTTATATTATCATGATATTATGATATATAATATATCTTAGTATGATATATATACAGTTAAATGTCGTTACAACGATAATCGTTACATATATGTCTCGTTTCGAAATCATTAAGTTAGTAGTCTTATTTTTACATATGTATTTCATTGTTAATATACTTAATAATATATTTACTTATCATTTAACATAATTAACCAAGTGTATCAATATCTTAATATGATTCATATGTACCTAGTAAGACGTTGTTATAACGATAATCGTTATATATATCGTTTTTGAGTTTCTTAAATTAATAGTCTCATTTTTATGTATATAACTCATTGTTAAAATACCTAATGAGATATATACTTATAATAAAATCATGTTAACTATATATATAACCATATATATGTCATCGTATAGTTTTTACAAGTTTTAACGTTCGTGAATCACCGGTCAACTTGGGTGGTCAATTGTCTATATGAAACCTATTTCAATTAATCAAGTCTTAACAAGTTTGATTGCTTAACATGTTGGAAACACTTAATCATGTAAATAACAATTTCATTTAATATATATATAAATATGGAAAAGTTCGGGTCACTACAACAAACCCTATCCAAAGTACCGGATGCTTTAGTACTTCAAAATTTATATCATATCCGAAGGGTGTCCCGGAATGATGGGGATATTCTTATATATGCATCTTGTTAATATCGGTTACCAGGTGTTCACCATATGAATGATTTTTATCTCTATGTATGGGATGTGTATTGAAATATGAAATCTTGTGGTCTATTGTTACGATTTGATATATATAGGTTAAACCTATAACTCACCAACATTTTTGTTGATGTTTAAAGCATGTTTATTCTCAGGTGAATACTAAGAGCTTCCGCTGTTGCATACTAAAATAAGGACAAGATTTGGAGTCCATGTTTGTACGATATTGTGTAAAAACTGCATTCAAAAAACATATGTCGATGTAATATATTTCTATTGTAAACCATTATGTAATGGTCATGTGTAAACAGTATATTTTATATTATCATTATTTAATAATCTACGTAATGCTTTTAAAACCTTTATTGATAAAATAAAGGTTATGGTTGTTTTAAAAATGAATGCAGTCTTTGAAAAATGTCTCATATAGAGGTCAAAACCTCGCAACGAAATCAATTAATATGGAACGTTTATAATCAATATGAACGGGACATTTCAGTTGGTATCCGAGCGTTGGTCTTAGAGAACTAGAAAATTTGCATTAGTGTGTCTTATCGAGTTTGTTAGGATGCATTAGTGAGTCTGGACTTCGACCGTGTTTTCTTTAAAAATGATTGCTTAACATTTTTGTTGGAAACTATATATTATTAACATGTAAATATTATGTGATATATTAATCTCTTAACATGTTTGATATTGTGTGATAGATGTCTATCTCTAGCACAAATCTCATTGACTCACCTAATAATAACGAAGAGTCGAATATATATTGGCAAGATTCACAAGTTCCCGAAGAATCGGAAGAAGAGGAAACGGAACCGGAAGAAGAGGAACCGGAAGAAGAGGAACCAGAAGAAGAGGAACCGGAAGAAGAAGAGGTTCTGGAGGGGGGGATAGTAGGAACTACAGAAAACCGGTCAAATAAAAGAAAATCCTCAACCAATGGACCAAAGTTAATAATGGTCAATGGTGTTTCCGCTAAGGAAGCAAAATATTGGGAAAATTACCAATTTCTGATGAATCGGATCCTGATGAGGATTCCGATGATGTTATAGAAATTACCCCGACCCAATTTAATGAGGCAAAAGAAAATAATAAGGGAAAAGGCATCAAAATAGAGAAATCTGATTCCCACCCCGATGAACTTTATATGTACCGTCAACACCCGTATTTTCAATATCGTGACAATAACCCGGGAACCTCTAAACCACCAGGTTTTTCTAAACCAATGTGGAAAACAACGGCTCGTATTAGAGGAACATCATATATCCCTAGAAAATTAGGAAAAAGAACCAAGTCCGAAGAAGAAGAAACCAGTGATTCAGATTAGAGGGGTGTGAGCATGTTGTGTAATAAATGTATTGTAGTGTGCTTGTACTTTTATGTTCTATGTAAAAATTGCTTGTATTGTTTGTTATTATGAATCTAATCCTTGTCTATTTTACAGTATAAAAACAAAATGGACGTTAAGGGTAGACAACCGAATATTTTAGAAGACCTACCAGAGGATATGATTGAGGAAATCTTGTCTAGAGTCGGTCAGAATTCATCAGCACATTTAGTTATGGCGAAATTAACTTGTCAAACATTTGAAAGACTTTCCAAAAATGCCTTAGTTTATAAAAGGCTTTCCTTTGATAGGTGGGGTATATCACATTGGGGAGACCGTAAGTTACGCCGTATTTTCTTTAAAGCGTTAAATGCGGGGAACCCAAATGCAATTTTACGCTACGGGTTAAGAACCTATTTTGACTCAACATATCCCAACATAGGATTTCGTGAATTAGAAAGAGCTTCTAACATGCAACATAAAGAAGCATGTTATGCTTACGGGTTAGTGATGTTCGCTTCTTACCAAAGTGAGAAAAAGAACATCGGATTGCAACTTTTAAATAAAACCTTCCCACAAGTGACGGATTCAGTAGTTGGGGTGAGAAACAAGCTTTTTAGATTATTACGGGGCTGTTAGACATTACGAAACCCTCGTCCTTTTGACGACATTACAACATGTTGTCTTGTCAACGGTCACAACGGTTATGTTCCACAAGACCAAGGATGGGAAGTAGTCTTAGTAAAACCAGAATGCATGACTTGTTTCTGGACGTATGAATTACGTGTCTTTATTGCCTTTGTTGAACTACTTGCGTATTAACTAGAATTGTCTTCGCAACTGTTTTGTATCAGAGTTTTTATGTGCTATATTTCATGCTATATGTAAAATAGCGGTATTGTAAGTTTGCAAAATATTGTATAAAAGTTTGAATGTGAAATATTTTTATAATCAGTTTTTCATATAGAATTGTAGTAGTTGAATTGTATGTTAGTTACTAAGTATGAACTTAACAGGTAGGTATTACCCGAATTAAAACTTATAAAACGCTAATATGAAGAAAAAACTTTTATAAATGAGTTCATATTATGCTACGAGATACTATTGACTACTCTTAATATTCTGTATGATTAACTTGTTTCATTTGACTATTTTGAAGGAAATGGTACCGACTACTCGACACACCTTGAATATGAGCGAAGAGGAATTTTGTGCCTTTCTTGCTTCAAACATAGCAGCAGTACAGGCCGCGCTACATACCAATAATAACTCTGAATCTAGCAATACAGCTAACGGTGCAAGAAATCGTGTAGGATGTTCCTACAAGGAATTCACTGCCTGTAAACCTTCAGAATTTGATGGGACCGAAGGACCAATCGGATTGAAACGGTGGACCGAGAAAGTTGAATCGGTGTTTGCCATAAGTAAGTGTGTTGAAGGAGACAAAGTGAAGTACGCTACGCATACCTTCACAGGTACTGCGTTAACATGGTGGAAGACCTATCTCGAACAAATGGGACAAGATGCTGCTTACGCACTACCGTGGTCAGCATTCAAACACTTGATGAACGAGAAGTACCGTCCCAGAACCGAGGTCAATAAGCTCAAGTCAGAACTTAGAGGGCTACGAACATAGGGATTCGATATTACTTCGTGTAACGACCCGGAAATTTCCGACCAAATTTAAACTCTAACCTTCATATGTCTCCGACACGATAAGCAAAATATGTATTGTTAAGTCTAGAAAGGTTTGAAATCTATATTTGGACAATTTGTTACCTTTGACTATGCCGACGATTCACGAACAATGGTTTTCAAATATGTATGATTCTTAAACATAATTAATATTATGTGTATATTGTAATACATTTATAAAATGAATAGATATTAATTATACTATATATGTTATTATATATTAATAAATATCATATAGTTAAAAAAAAATATGTAATTGTATTATTATTACACATGTTTATTTTTAGTGTTGCTAGAATTTTATCATGGATAGTATTTGTATTAGTATTTATTTAATATCATAATCAATATTATTATTAATATTACTATGAACATTTTCATTAAGATTATCATTATCAGTATCATCAATAATAATATTATTACTATTGTATCATTTTAAACTATTATTATTATTATTCATAATATTGAGTGTATTATTAATAATATTAATCTCATTATTTTTGTATTAGTGTTATTATCAAAATTTACAATATTAATAGATTTTAATAATAAATCGATAACAGTAATTTATTCAATATAACACTTATATATAGATACAGAATACAATTATATGTATATAAATGCAAATACTGTTATATAAACATATAAATACAAATAAATACAAATATATTTTTAATACCAATATATAATTACATATATATAAACGGACATATAAATAGATATAAAAATCAAATAGATAATATGGATATATACACTTACGTATAGTACAGCTGTAATCGCATATACAGAAGGGTATTACGTGTTTGTACATATATCAAGCAGGATAATATTTTTTTTTGTTTCCTTCTGTTTTTTTTCTGCCCATCCGTGAATACCTGTCTCCTCCTTTCGGTTTTAAATCAAGTGAGAGTAGAGATAAGCCACTTGACTCTTTGATCAGACACACAGATACATACTGAGTTGCAAAGAACATCGATTAGAAAAATAACTGGTATTCGACTTCCTGTTTCGCGATAACCTTTTTGGCCAAAACCTAAAATCGAGTCAATTTTCAAAAATTAAGATTGCAGGATTGTTAGGAATCTTGTGCTTAAACTTCCTGTAAATTTTCAAGTCTCAATTCATGATTTTGATTGTTAATTTTCGAAGTTAATGTAATTTTTTTAGAAATTCAACTAATGTGTTCATAGAGAAATTGGAACTAATTGTTAGATTTCAATTTAATTTGGTAATTTCTATAGTTTGTAGGAGGGATTTGAAACACTTTTCGTGATATAACTTCAGTCTAAAACACTCTTTATCTCAAAATCATTTTTTTTTCCTCTCTTTGTGCATTCGTCGAACAGCAATAGCTGTTTCTTTTTTTTTTTTTTTTTTTTTGTTTTGTTTTGTTAACTAAATACAAATCGTGATATATATTCGCAAGTTTGTTTTCGATATCTAAAACAAATCGAAGTGATATGGTACATAACTGAATATGGGTGCTGTCAATTGAAGGTGTGAAGAAGATGAATTACATATAACAGTTAAACGGGTTTTAAACAAATAAAAACGAATTAAAACAGAAACTGGGCAATAGCCCAACGGTTCAGAGTGTTATGGTTATTCTCAAGGTCTAGGGTTCGAATCCCAGCAAAGGCATTCTTTTTGTGGCTATTCCTTAAGGTAGTAACTACTTATTTTTATTATTATTATTGTTTATTATTTTTATTATTATTATTAACCTAGTTATTATTAAGATTAAAACTATTAAAATGATAATTATAATAAGTATTATTATTATTATTATTATGAGTAGGATTATTATTATTATTATTATCATTAATATTATTTTTATTATTATTACAATTTGATTAATATTATTATTAGTATTATCATCTAGGTTATTATTATTAGTATCATTATTGAAATTGTTAATACAATATTTACAACATATATTATTATTATATGAAATATCATTACTATTAAAATCATTATTGTTTTTATTGTTATTATTATTAAGTATTAATATTATTAATAATATTTCTATTGTCACAAGTAAATATTATAACATAACTATATCATTAACTTGATAAATAATAAGTTTTCTATTTTTTTTTTAAACATATAAATGATCATATTTTATCAATTTAGTAAATAAACATAAAATTTATTAATTATATCACTAATAATAAAATATACTTTTTGACCGATTGCTGTTATGTGTATTAATATATATATAAATGTTATAGGTTCGTGAATCCGAGGCCAACCTTATACGTGTTCAATGATGTTATATGTATTTTTACTACAAAATACATTAGGTGAGTATATAGTCCCTTTTTAAACTTTAAATATTTTGGGCTGAGAATACATGCGCTGTTTTTATAAATAATTTACGTTATGGACACAAGTGATTAAAAATGATATTCTGCGGATTGATGTGCTAGGTAATTTAGTTATATGTTATAATAGCATGTAAGCGCGAATCCTAAAGATAGATCTATCGGGTTTAACACCCCCATCCAGTAGGCTGCACTAGACATAAGAACTAGTGGGCGGATGTTTAGTACTTCGAGGATTATTTATACACTTGCGAGTGTACATATCCATCTTTGCGAAGATGACTTATTATATTATTGTTAAGGTTGGTTACTGAGGCCTCAACATAAGCAGAATGATTTTATACACTTGCGAGTGTGTTATATTTTTATATATGAAATCTTGTGGTCCATAGTTATAACGCTGCTAGCATCAAACCTATATATCTCACCAACTTTATGTTGACTTTTTAAAGCATGTTATTCTCAGGTACGAATTAAGTCTTCCGCTGTGCATTAGCTCATGTTAAGGACATTCGATCATTGCAATGGAACCAACTGTTGTTGACTTCGTTCGGATGGATTAGTTCGGGTTACTACACTTCGTACGAAAGACGATTCACAGAATTGTGCCTATTGTGTCCGAGAGCGTTCGAAGATGAGGAAGAGAAGATCGACGCGTTTGTGAAAGGGTTACTGGAGAGAATCCAAGAAGATATAAGTTCACACGAGCCTACCTCCATACAAAAGGAATGTAGAATGGCTCACAAACTAGTGAACCAGATTGAGGGAAGAATTAAAGAACAGGCGGCCGAAGAGGCCAACGTGAAGCTAGTCAAAAGAAAGTGGGAGGAATATGGTGATAAGAGTCACCAATACAACAACAACTATCCCAATAATCGCAACATCAATCGCAACTACAACAAACAGCACAACAACAACAACAACTACACTAATCATCCCAACAACAATAACAACCGCAACAACAACAACAATCAGAAGCAGCTATGCCAAAGGTGTGAAAAGTATCACTCGGGGTTCTGCACAAAATTTTGCAACAAGTGTAAAAGAAATGGTCATAGCGCGGCGAAGTGTGAGGTCTACGGACCAGGGGTTAACAGAACGAAAGGAACAAATGGTGTCGGAACGAGTAATGGCGGAGCAAGTAGTGTCGGAGCAAGTTATGCCAATGTAGTTTGTTATAAATGTGGAAAACCGGGCCACATTATTAGAAATTTCCCGAACCAGGAGAACACGAATGGACAAGGCCGTGGAAGACTTTTCAATATTAATGCAGCAGAGGCACAGGAAGACCCGGAACTTGTTACGGGTACGTTTCTTATTGACAATAAATCTGCTTACGTTTTATTTGATTCGGGTGCGGATAGAAGCTATATGAGTAGAGATTTGTGTGCTAAATTAAGTTGTCCAGTGACGCCGTTAGATAGTAAATTTTTACTTGAATTATCAAACGGTAAATTAATTTCAGCAGATTATATATGCCGGAATCGAGAAATTAAACTGGGTAGCAAAATATTTAAGATTGATTTGATACCAGTAGAGTTAGGGAGTTTTGATATAATAGTTGGCATGGACTGGCTGAAGGAGATGAAAGCAGAGATCGTATGTTACAAAAATGCAATTCACATTGTACGAGAAGAAGGAGAACCCTTAATGGTGTACGGAGAAAAGGGCAACACGAAGCTACATCTTATTAGTAATTTGAAGGCACAAAAACTAATAAGAAAAGGTTTCTATGCTATTCTAGCACACGTCGAGAAAGTACAAACTGAAGAAAAGAGCATCAATGATGTTCCCGTCGCAAAAGAATTTCCCGATGTATTTCCGAAAGAATTACCGGGACTACCTCCACATCGATCTATTGAATTTCAAATAGATCTTGTACCAGGAGCTGCACCAATAGCTCGTGCTCCTTACAGACTCGCACCCAACTAGATGAAAGAACTGCAAAGCCAACTGCAAGAACTATTAGAACGTGGTTTCATTCGACCAAGCACATCACCATGGAGAGCTCCTGTTTTGTTTGTCAAGAAGAAGGATGGTACATTTAGGTTGTGTATTGACTACAGAGAGTTGAATAAACTTACCATCAAAAACCGTTATCCACTGCTGAGAATTGACGACTTATTTGATCAACTACAAGGCTCGTCGGTTTATTCAAAAATCGATTTACATTCTGGATATCATCAAATGTGAGTAAAGGAGGATGATATTCCAAAAACTGCTTTTAGGACGCGTTATGGTCATTAGGAGTTTATGGTTATGCCGTTTGGATTGACTAACGCACCAGCTGTGTTCATGGACCTTATGAACTGAGTGTGTGGGCCATATCTTGACAAGTTTGTCATTGTTTTCATTGATGACATACTTATTTACTCAAAGAATGATAAAGAGCACAAAGAACATTTGAGAAAAGTGCTAGAAGTATTGAGAAAAGAAAAACTGTACGCTAAGTTTTCAAAGTGTGCATTTTGGTTGGAAGAAGTTCAATTCCTCAGTCACATAGTGAACAAAGAAGGTATCCAGGTGGACCCGGCAAAGATCAAAACCGTTGAAAAGTGGGAAACCCCAAAAACTCCGAAACATATACGTCAATTTTTAGGATTGGCTGGTTACTACAGAAGATTCATCCAAGATTTCTCCAAAATAGCAAAACCCTTGACTGCATTAACGCATAAAGGGAAGAAATTTGAATGGAAGGATGAACAAGAGAAGGCGTTTCAGTTATTAAAGAAAAAACTAACTACGGCACCTATATTATCATTGCCTGAAGGGAATGATGATTTTGTGATTTATTGTGACCCATCAAAGCAAGGTCTCGGTTGTGTATTAATACAATGAGCTAAGGTGATTGCTTATGCGTCTAGACAATTGAAGATTCACGAGCAAAATTATACGACTCACGATTTGGAATTGGGTGATGTTGTTTTTGCATTAAAGACTTGGAGGCATTATTTATATGGGGTCAAAAGTATTATATATACCGACCACAAAAGTCTCCAACATATATTTAATCAGAAGCAACTGAATATGATACAACGCAGGTGGATTGAACTGTTGAATGATTATGATTTTGAGATTTGATACCACCCAGGGAAGGCGAATGTGGTAGCTGACGCTTTGAGTAGAAAGGACAGAGAACCTATACGGGTAAAAGCTATCAATATAATTATTCGTACTAACCTTACTACTCAAATAAAGGAGGCGCAACATGGGGTTGTAAAAGAAGGAAAGTTGAAGAATGAGATACCCAAAGGATCGGAGAAACATCTTAATATTCGGGAAGACGGAACCCGATATAGGGCTGATAGAATTTGGGTACCAAGGTTTGGAGATGTGAGAGAAATGGCACTTAAGGAAGCACATAAAACCAGATATTCAATACATCTCGGAGTGGGGAAGATGTATAAAGATCTCAAGAAACACTTTTGGTGGCCGGGTATGAAAGCCGATATTGCTAAATATGTAGGAGAATGTTTGACGTGTTCTAACGTCAAAGCTGAACATCCGAAACCATCAGGTCTACTACAACAACCTGAAATCCTGGAATGGAAATGGGAAAACATTACCATGGATTTCATTACTAAATTGCCAAGGACTGCAAGTGGTTATGATACTATTTGGGTAATAGTTGATCGTCTCACCAAGTCAGCACACTTTCTGCCAATGAGAGAAGATGATAAAATGGAGAAGTTGGCGAGATTATATTTGAAGAAGGTTGTCTCCAGACATGGAATACCCATCTCTATTATCTCTGATAGGGATGGTAGATTTGTTTCAAGGTTCTGGCAGACGTTGCAACAAGCATTGGGGACTCGTTTAGACATGAGCACTGCCTATCATTCACAAACTGATGGGCAGAGCAAAAGGACGATACAAATGCTTGAAGACATGCTACGAGCATGTATTATTGATTTCGGAAACAGTTGGGATCGACACCTACCGTTAGCAGAATTTTCCTACAACAACAGTTATCATTCTAGTATTGAGATGGCACCGTTTGAGGCACTTTATGGTAGAAAGTGCAGGTCTCCGATTTGTTGGAATGAAGTGGGGGATAGACAGATTACGGGTCCAGAGATAATACAAGAAACTACCGAGAAAATCATCCAAATTCAACAACGATTGAAACCCGCCCAGAGTCGACAAAAGAGCTACGCGGACAGTAAAAGAAAAGATATAGAGTTTGAAATTGGAGAAATGGTCATGCTTAAGGTTTCACCTTGGAAAGGGGTTTTTCGATTTGGTAAACGGGAGAAACTAAATCCAAGGTACATTGGACCATTCAAGATTATAGATCGTGTCGGACCAGTAGCTTCCCAACTGGAGCTACCTCAACAACTCGCAACTGTACATAACACTTTCCACGTCTCGAATTTGAAGAAATGTTTTGCTAACAAAGATCTCACTATTCCGTTGGACAAAATCCAAATCATTGAAAAACTTCAATTCATTGAAGAACCCGTCGAAATAATGGATCGTGAGGTTAAGAGACTTAAGCAAAACAAGATACCGATTGTTAAGGTTCGATGGAATACTCGTAGAGGATCCGAGTTCACCTGGGAGCATGAAAATCAGATGAAGTAGAAATACCCGCATCTATTTCCAGAAGATTCGTCAACACCTTCAACAGCTTAAAATTTCGGGACGAAATTTATTTAACGTGTAGGTACTGTAGTGACCTAAACTTTTCCATGTTTATATATATTAATTGAGATTGATATTTACATGACTAAATGTTTCCAACATGTTAAGCAATCAAACTTTTTAAGACTTGATTAAATGAAATAAGTTTCATATAGACAATTGATCACCCAAGTTGACCGGAGATTCACGAACGTTACAAATTTGTAAAAACTACATGTTGTGGTATATATAGACATATATATATATATGGTTGACATGAGATTATGATGAGTAAGTATCTCACTAAGTATATTAACAATGTGTGATATACATAAGAAATGAGATTACTAAGTTAAGAAACTCGAAATGATATATATAACGATTGTCGTTATGATAACGTCTACTAAATACATATGTATCATATTAAGATATTGATAAACTATATTTAAAATGATAAAATGATATTTAAATATATCATTAAGTGTTTTAACAATGAACTACATATGTAAAAACAAGACTACTAACTCAATAATTACGAAACGAGACTTATATGTAACGATTATCGTTGTAACGATATTTTAATGTATATATCATATTAAGAGATATTCATACATCATAATATCATGATAACATAATAATTTAACATCTCATTTGACATAATAAACATTGGGTTAACAACATTAATTGAGATCGTTAACTTAAAGGTTTCAAAACAACATTTACATGTAACGACTAACGAAGACTTAACGACTCCATTAGAATGTATATACATGTTATGTTTTGATATGTATTCTTACACTTTTTAAAGACTTCAAGACACATATAAAAGTACTTCTACTTAACAAAAATGCTTACAATTACATCCTCGTTCAGTTTCATCAACAATTCTACTCGTATGCACCCGTATTCGTACTCGTACAATACACAGCTTTTAGATGTATGTACTATTGGTATATACACTCCAATGATCAGCTATTAGCAGCCCATGTGAGTCACCTAACACATGTGGTAACCATCATTTGGCAACTAGCATGAAATATCTCATAAAATTACAAAAATATTAGTAATCATTCATGACTTATTTACATGAAAATAAAATTACATATCCTTTATATCTAATCCATATATCAACGACCAAAAATTCCTACAAACACTTTCATTCTTCAATTTTCTACATATAATTGATCTCTCTCAAGTTCCATCTTCAAGTTTTAAGTATTCTTCATAAATTCCATAAGTATAGTTTCATAAAAATCAAGAATACTTCCAAGTTTGCAAGTCTACTTCCAAGCTTTCTAATCCATTCTAAGTAATCATCTAAGATCAAGGAACCTTTGTTATTTATAGTAGGTTATCTTTCTAATTCAAGGTAATATTCATATTCAAACTTTGATTCAATTTCTACAACTATAACAATCTTATTTCGAGTGAAAATCTTACTTGAACTGTTTTCGTGTCATGATTCTGCTTCAAGAACTTTCAAGCCATCCAAGGATCCTTTGAAGCTAGATCTATTTTTTTCATTTCCAGTAGTTTTATCCAGAAAACTTGAGGTAGTAATAATGTTCATAACATCATTCGATTCATACATATAAAGCTATCTTATTCGAAGGTTTAAACTTGTAATCACTAGAACATAGTTTAGTTAATTCTAAACTTGTTCGCAAAAAAAAAGTTAATCCTTCTAACTTGACTTTTAAAATCAACTAAACACATGTTATATATCTATATGATATGCTAACTTAATGATTTAAAACCTGGAAACACGATGAACACCATAAAATCGGATATACGCCGTCGTAGTGAAACCGGGGACTGTTTTGGTTTGGATAATTAAAAACTATGATAAACTTTGATTTAAAAGTTGTTCTTCTGGGAAAATGATTTTTCATATGAACATGAAACTATATCCAAAAATCTTGGTTAAACTCAAAGTGAAAGTATGTTTTTCAAAATGGTCATCAAGATGTCGTTCTTTCGACGGAAATGACTACCTCTTTAGTAATTGACATGTAACTTAAATTTCTGACTATAAACCTATACTTTTTCTATTTGTATTCTTAAATTAGTGTTCAATATGAAACCATAGCAATTTGATTTGAAATGTCCCGTTCTTATTGATTAAAAACGTTCCATATTAATTGATTTCGTTGCGAGGTTTTGACCTCTATATGAGACGTTTTTCAAAGACTGCATTCATTTTAAAACAAACCATAACCTTTATTTCATCAATAAAGGTTTAAAAAGCTTTACGTAGATTATCAAATAATGATAATCTAAAATATCCTGTTTACACACGACCATTACATAATGGTTTACAATACAAATATGTTACAACAAAATAAGTTTCTTGAATGCAGTTTTTACACAATATCATACAAGCATGGACTCCAAATCTCGTCCTTATTTAAGTATGCGACAGCGGAAGCTCTTAGTATTCACCTGAGAATAAACATGCTTTAAACGTCAACAAAAATGTTGGTGAGTTATAGGTTTAACCTACATATATCAAATCGTAACAATAGACCACAAGATTTCATATTTCAATACAAATCCCATACATAGAGATAAAAATCATTCATATGGTGAACACCTGGTAACCAACATTAACAAGATGCATATATAAGAATATCCCCATCATTCCGGGACACCCTTCGGATATGATATAAATTTCGAAGTACTAAAGCATCCGGTACTTTGGATGGGGTTTGTTAGGCCCAATAGATCTATCTTTAGGATTCGCGTCAATTAGGGTGTCTGTTCCCTAATTCTTAGATTACCAGACTTAATAAAAAGGGGCATATTCGATTTCGATAATTCAACCATAGAATGTAGTTTCACGTACTTGTGTCTATTTTGTAAATCATTTATAAAACCTGCATGTATTCTCATCCCAAAAATATTAGATTTTAAAAGTGGGACTATAACTCACCTTCACAGATTTTTACTTCGTCGGGAAGTAAGACTTAGCCACTGGTTGATTCACGAACCTATAACAATATATACATATATATCAAAGTATGTTCAAAATATATTTACAACACTTTTAATATATTTTGATGTTTTAAGTTTATTAAGTCAGCTGTCCTCGTTAGTAACCTACAACTAGTTGTCCACAGTTAGATGTACAGAAATAAATCGATAAATATTATCTTGAATTAATCCACGACCCAGTGTATACGTATCTCAGTATTGATCACAACTCAAACTATATATATTTTGGAATCAACCTCAACCCTGTATAGCTAACTCCAACATTCACATATAGAGTGTCTATGGTTGTTCCGAAATATATATAGATGTGTCGACATGATAGGTCGAAACATTGTATACGTGTCTATGGTATCTCAAGATTACATAATATACAATACAAGTTGATTAAGTTATGGTTGGAATAGATTTGTTACCAATTTTCACGTAGCTAAAATAAGAAAAATTATCCAATCTTGTTTTACCCATAACTTCTTCATTTTAAATCCGTTTTGAGTGAATCAAATTGCTATGGTTTCATATTGAACTCTATTTTATGAATCTAAACAGAAAAAGTATAGGTTTATAGTCGGAAAAATAAGTTACAAGTCGTTTTTATAAAGGTAGTCATTTCAGTCGAAAGAACGACGTCTAGATGACTATTTTAGAAAACATACTTCCACTTTGAGTTTAACCATAATTTTTGGATATAGTTTCATGTTCATAATAACAATCATTTTCTCATAATAACAACTTTTAAATCAAAGTTTATCATAGTTTTTAATTAACTAACCCAAAACAGCCCGCGGTGTTACTACGACGGCGTAAATCCGGTTTTACGGTGTTTTTCGTGTTTCCAGGTTTTAAATCATTAAGTTAGCATATAATATAGATATAGAACATGTGTTTAGTTGATTTTAAAAGTCAAGTTAGAAGGATTAACTTTTGTTTGCGAACAAGTTTAGAATTAACTAAACTATGTTCTAGTGATTACAAGTTTAAACCTTCGAATAATATAGCTTTATATGTATGAATCGAATGATGTTATGAACATCATTACTACCTTAAGTTCCTTGGATAAACCTACTGGAAAAGAGGAAAATGGATCTAGCTTCAACGGATCCTTAGATGGCTCGAAGTTCTTGAAGCAGAATCATGACACGAAAACAAGTTCAAGTAAGATCATCACTTGAAATAAGATTGTTATAGTTATAGAAATTGAATCAAAGTTTGAATATGATTATTACCTTGTATTAGAATGATAACCTACTGTAAGAAACAAAGATTTATTGAGGTTGGATGATCACCTTACAAGATTGGAAGTGAGCTAGCAAACTTGAAAGTATTCTTGATTTTATGTAACTAGAACTTGTAGAATTTATGAAGAACACTTAGAACTTGAAGATATAACTTGAGAGAGATCAATTAGATGAAGAAAACTGAAGAATGAAAGTGTTTGTAGGTGTTTTTTGTCGTTGGTGTATGGATTAGATATAAAGGATATGTAATTTTGTTTTCATGTAAATAAGTCATGAATGATTACTCATATTTTTGTAATTTTATGAGATATTTCATGCTAGTTGCCAAATGATGGTTCCCACATGTGTTAGGTGACTCACATGGGCTGCTAAGAGCTGATCATTGGAGTGTATATACCAATAGTACATACATCTAAAAGCTGTGTATTGTACGAGTACGAATACGGGTGCATACGAGTAGAATTGTTGATGAAACTGAACGAGGATGTAATTGTAAGCATTTTTGTTAAGTAGAAGTATTTTGATAAGTGTATTTAAGTCTTCCAAAAGTGTATAAATACATATTAAAACAC
Source organism: Rutidosis leptorrhynchoides (assembly GCF_046630445.1). NCBI lineage: Eukaryota > Viridiplantae > Streptophyta > Magnoliopsida > Asterales > Asteraceae > Rutidosis > Rutidosis leptorrhynchoides. The sequence goes on along the minus strand of NC_092342.1, from coordinate 201,568,178 downwards.
TACATGTATATACATTTTAACTGAGTCGTTAAGTCATCGTTAGTCGTTACATGTAAGTGTTGTTTTGAAACCTTTAGGTTAACGATCTTGTTAAATGTTGTTAACCCAATGTTTATAATATCAAATGAGATTTTAAATTATTATATTATCATGATATTATCATGTATGAATATCTCTTAATATGATATATATACATTAAATGTCTTTACAACGATAATCGTTACATATATGTCTCGTTTAAAAATCATTAAGTTAGTAGTCTTGTTTTTACATATGTAGTTCATTGTTAATATACATAATGATATGTTTACTTATCATAGTATCATGTTAACTATATATATATCCATATATATGTCATCATATATTTTTTTACAAGTTTTAACGTTCGTGAATCACCGGTCAACTTGGGTGGTCAATTGTCTATATGAAACATATTTCAATTAATCAAGTCTTAACAAGTTTGATTGCTTAACATGTTGGAAACATTTAATCATGTAAATATCAATCTCAATTAATATATATAAACATGGAAAAGTTCGGGTCACTACATGATTCACTCAAAACGGATTTAAAATGAAGAAGCTATGGGTAAAACAAGATTGGATATTTTTAATCTTTTTAGCTACGGGAAATGTTTAACAAATCTATACAAATCATATCCTAGCTAACTTATATTGTATTATACATGTATTCTAATATATTATGTAATCTTGGGATACCATAGACACGTATGCAAATGTTTTGACATATCATATCGACCCATGTATATATATTATTTGGAACAACTATAGACACTCTATATGCAGTAATGTTGGAGTTAGCTATACAGGGTTGAGGTTGAATCCAAAAATATATATACTTTGAGTTGTGATCTAGCCTGAGACGTGTATACACTAGGTCGTGGATTGATTCAAGATAATATATATCGATTTATTTCTGTACATCTAACTGTGGACAAATAGTTGTAGGTTATTAACGAGGACAGCTGATTTAATACACTCAAATCTTTAAAACATAATAAAAATGGTTGTAATTATATTTTGATCATACTTTGATATATATGTACATATTTGTATAGGTTCCTGAATAGATCCGTGGCCAAGTCTTATTTTCGAGGAAGGAAATATCTGTGAAAGTGAGTTATAGTCTCACTTTTAAAATCTAATATTTTTGGGATGAGAATAAATGCAGGTTTTATAAATGATTTACAAAATAGACATAAGTACGTGAAACTACATTCTATGGTTAAATTATCGAAATCGAATATACCCCTTTTTATTAAATCTGGTAATTTAAGAATTAGGGAACAGACACCCTAATTGACGTGAATCCTAAAGATAGATCTATTGGGCCTAACAAACCCCATCCAAAGTACCGGATGCTTTAGTACTTCAAAATTTATATCATATCCGAAGGGTGTCCCGGAATGATGGGGATATTCTTATATATGCATCTTGTTAATGTCGGTTACCAGGTGTTCACCATATGAATGATTTTTATCTCTATGTATGGGATATGTATTGAAATATGAAATCTTGTGGTCTATTGTTACAATTTGATATATATAGGTTAAACCTATAACTCACCAACATTTTTGTTGACGTTTAAAGCAAGTTTATTCTCAGGTGAATACTAAGAGCTTCCGCTGTTGCATACTAAAATAAGGACAAGATTTGGAGTCCATGTTTGTATGATATTGTGTAAAAACTGCATTCAAGAAACATATGTTGATGTAATATATTTTTATTGTAAACCATTATGTAATGGTCATGTGTAAACAGTATATTTTAGATTATCATTATTTGATAATCTACGTAATGCTTTTAAAACCTTTATTGATAAAATAAAGGTTATGGTTTTTTTAAAAATGAATGCAGTCTTTGAAAAACGTCTCATATAGAGGTCAAAACCTCGCAACGAAATCAATTAATATGGAACGTTTACAATCAATATGAACGGGACATTTCAGCGTCCATGAACAAAACTAGAATCAAAAATAGTAGTAAGACATGGTGATGGCGTGTTTGTGATTCAAAAGGAAACAGAAAGCGAAAATAAAACAAATACCAAGTTGATGGTGGTGGTAGTGTGAAGGTGGTCTCGACCTACAGCAGCCGGAGCACAACAAAAAGGAGGTCAATGGTGGTTGTTCCGGTGGTGCCCGGTGGTGGCCGATGGTTGACATGATAAAAAATAGGGGCGGTTGATGATGATTTAAGGTGGTGGTTTGTTATGGTGTTCGAAGGTGTATTTAACTGAACCAAAAATAGTAATTACGGGATTCGTGTTTTGGTTGACTGAGTAAGAGAAAACAGGAACAAGTAGTAGCAAGTAGATATTTGTTGGGTTGGTTGGTACTCGATCAAGATCATATGCAACCAATGGGTTTGAAGTAGTTATCGAAGAAACAGGAATGAAACAAGGTGGTGTGGGTTTCAATGGTTAGTGTGGTGGTTTATATAGTTCGTGTGTTGTTTGGACGAACCAGGAACACAGTACATAAACAACATGTGGTGATGATGTTTCAATTTAAAGAAACTGCAATAGCAGGTTATGGTTTGGGTTCACGCCTTCATCAAAGAAAGAAGGAGGAAAATGGAGATGGTTGTAGTGTGTTGAGGAGGGTTATGATGATTGCCGGTTGTGGTGTGCTATCTCGAACAACAATAAAGAAAGTGGTATGGTGATCGCTGATAGATAACGATGATGGTTCGAGATGCTGTTACTTGCAGGTGGTGAAGTTGTGATTAAGCAAGAAGGGTAGTGATAAAAAAAATGGTCGATGGAATGCATATGTGTTTCTTTAATTAGTTATGAGTATGTATATATTAGAGTTTAAGTCAAATATCACAAAGTACTGTAAAAGATTCTTATAGTAATATTAATCATGCATATTTAATAGATAATGGATGACAGAATCATCTAAAATATCTATATGCTTAATAGTAAAGCCACCGGTAGTTTGTCACCATTCAATGGATATTTAAATTTTATGAATCAATATTTCGTGCCCTCAACCCCAAGTAAAATATAATAAGTGTTAAAACTTAACAAATAGATTCTAAAAATATTTAGTAAAGCTATAATTTATATAACTTCTTTTCGGATCATTGTTTATTTTTAAACTCATATAAATTCGTATTTAACTTATATATATATATATATATATATATATATATATATATATATATACATATCTATTTATAATTAATTGTTCGTTAATCGTCGGGAATGGTCGAAGGTCAATTGAATTTATGAAATAGTTCAAAATTTTGAGACTCAACATTACAGACTTTGCTTATCTTGTCAGAATCATTTACAGATTAAGTTTAAATTTGGTCGGAAATTTCTGGGTCGTCACAAAACTAGTTTTAACCGAACTACCTATCTCATGCTTTATCCTTCATACCTCACTTGTTAGCAACAGCTTTGCACGTGAATAGTTTTGGCCCAAGGACTTATGTCCTGATAATAGTCAAAACAACATTTAACTCATTGATTTTCATGACCTCATAACATTTGTTGGTCAAATGTCGTACAACGATTCAAGTCCTTCACTCTATCTTCTATGATCTTACCTCAACTCGTAACCTTCGAAATACGAATATTCTGTTTATCAGAATTTTTACACCTTGGTTATTTATGCGGTCCTCACGAGATTTATGGACGAATAAAAGTAAGAAAATTTTCTGTCACTTATGCAATTTATAAAATCATATATGTACGTATAAAATCAAATAAATAAATTTAATTTTGCCTATTTTGGTTAGTACATGCTAAATTATACCTTCAGAATTATTTTAAAACCACTCTTTTATTGAGTTGTTTAACTAAGTCAAATTGTTTGATGTAAAATGGTACACGTTGTACATACTTCTAAATTTACTAAGAACTTCGTGAAATGTCCCGTTCTTATTGATTAAAAACGTTCCATATTAATTGATTTCGTTGCGAGGTTTTGACCTCTATATGAGACGTTTTTCAAAGACTGCATTCATTTTAAAACAAACCATAACCTTTATTTCATCAATAAAGGTTTAAAAAGCTTTACGTAGATTATCAAATAATGATAATCTAAAATATCCTGTTTACACACGACTATTACATAATGGTTTACAATACAAATATGTTACAACAAAATAAGTTTCTTGAATGCAGTTTTTACACAATATCATACAAGCATGGACTCCAAATCTCGTCCTTATTTAAGTATGCGACAGCGGAAGCTCTTAATAATCACCTGAGAATAAACATGCTTAAAACGTCAACAAAAATGTTGGTGAGTTATAGGTTTAACCTATATATATCAAATCATAATAACAGACCATAAGATTTCATATTTCAATACACATCCCATACATAGAGATAAAAATCATTCATATGGTGAACACCTAGTAACCAACATTAACAAGATGCATATATAAGAATATCCCCATCATTCCGGGACACCCTTCGGATATGATATAAATTTCAAAGTACTAAAGCATCCGGTACTTTGGATGGGGTTTGTTAGGCCCAATAGATCTATCTTTAGGATTCGCGTCAATTAGGGTGTCTGTTTCCTAATTCTTAGATTACCAGACTTAATAAAAAGGGGCATATTCGATTTCGATAATTCAACCATAGAATGTAGTTTCACGTACTTGTGTCTATTTTGTAAATCATTTATAAAACCTGCATGTATTCTCATCCCAAAAATATTAGATTTTAAAAGTGGGACTATAACTCACTTTCACAGATTTTTACTTCGTCGGGAAGTAAGACTTGGCCACTGGTTGAGTCACGAACCTATAACAATATATACATATATATCAAAGTATGTTCAAAATATATTTACAACACTTTTAATATATTTTGATGTTTTAAGTTTATTAAGTCAGCTGTCCTCGTTAGTAACCTACAACTAGTTGTCCACAGTTAGATGTACAGAAATAAATCGATAAATATTATCTTGAATCAATCCACGACCCAGTGTATACGTATTTCAGTATTGATCACAACTCAAACTATATATATTTTGGAATCAACCTCAACCCTGTATAGCTAACTCCAACATTCACATATAGAGTGTCTATGGTTGTTCCGAAATATATATAGATGTGTCGACATGATAGGTCGAAACATTGTATACGTGTCTATGGTATCTCAAGATTACATAATATACAATACAAGTTGATTAAGTTATGGTTGGAATAGATTTGTTACCAATTTTCACGTAGCTAAAATGAGAAAAAAATTATCCAATCTTGTTTTACCCATAACTTCTTCATTTTAAATCCGTTTTGAGTGAATCAAATTGCTATGGTTTCATATTGAACTCTATTTTATGAATCTAAACAGAAAAAGTATAGGTTTATAGTCGGAAAAATAAGTTACAAGTCGTTTTTGTAAAGGTAGTCATTTCAGTCGAAAGAATGACGTCTAGATGACTATTTTAGAAAACATACTTCCACTTTGAGTTTAACCATAATTTTTGGATATAGTTTCATGTTCATAATAACAATAATTTTCTCAGAATAACAACTTTTAAATCAAAGTTTATCATAGTTTTTAATTAACTAACCCAAAACAGCCCGCGGTGTTACTACGACGGCGTAAATCCGGTTTTACGGTGTTTTTCGTGTTTCCAGGTTTTAAATCATTAAGTTAGCATATCATATAGATATAGAACATGTGTTTAGTTGATTTTAAAAGTCAAGTTAGAAGGATTAACTTTTATTTGCGAACAAGTTTAGAATTAACTAAACTATGTTCTAGTGATTACAAGTTTAAACCTTCGAATAAGATAGCTTTATATGTATGAATCGAATGATGTTATGAACATCATTACTACCTTAAGTTCCTTAGATAAACCTACTGGAAAAGAGAAAAATGGATCTAGCTTCAATGGATCCTTGGATGGCTCGAAGTTCTTGAAGCAGAATCATGACACGAAAACAAGTTCAAGTAAGATCATCACTTGAAATAACATTGTTATAGTTATAGAAATTGAACCAAAGTTTGAATATGATTATTACCTTGTATTAGAATGATAACCTACTGTAAGAAACAAAGATTTCTTGAGGTTGGATGATCACCTTACAAGATTGGAAGTGAGCTAGCAAACTTGAAAGTATTCTTGATTTTATGTAACTAGAACTTGTAGAATATATGAAGAACACTTAGAACTTGAAGATAGAACTTGAGAGAGATCAATTAGATGAAGAAAATTGAAGAATGAAAGTGTTTGTAGGTATTTTTGGTCTTTGGTGTATGGATTAGATATAAAGGATATGTAATTTTGTTTTCATGTAAATAAGTCATGAATGATTACTCATATTTTTGTAATTTTATGAGATATTTCATGCTAGTTGTCAAATGATGGTTCCCACATGTGTTAAGTGACTCACATGGGCTGCTAAGAGCTGATAATTGGAGTGTATATACTAATAGTACATACATCTAAAAGCTGTGTATTGTACGAGTACGAATACGGGTGCATACGAGTAGAATTATTGATGAAACTGAACGAGGATGTAATTGTAAGCATTTTTGTTAAGTAAAAGTATTTTGATAAGTGTATTGAAGTCTTCCAAAATTGTATAAATACATATTAAAACACTACATGTATATACATTTTAACTGATTCGTTAAGTCATCGTTAGTCGTTACATGTAAGTGTTGTTTTGTAACTTTTAGGTTAACGATCTTGTTAAATGTTGTTAACCCAATGTTTATAATATCAAATGAGATTTTAAATTATTATATTATCATGATATTATCATGTATCAATATCTCTTAATATGATATATATACATTAAACGTCTTTACAACAATAATCGTTACATATATGTCTCGTTTAAAAATCATTAAGTTAGTAGTCTTGTTTTTACATATGTAGTTCATTGTTAATATACTTAATGATATGTTTACTTATCATAGTATCATGTTAACTATATATATATATCCATATATATGTCATCATATAGTTTTTACAAGTTTTAACGTTCGTGAATCACCGGTCAACTTGGGTGGTCAATTGTCTATATGAAACATATTTCAATTAATCAAGTCTTAACAAGTTTGATTGTTTAACATGTTGGAAATATTTAATCATGTAGAAATCAATCTCAATTAATATATATAAATATGGAAAAGTTCGGGTCACTACAGTACCTACCCGTTAAATAAATTTCGTCCCGAAATTTTAAGCTGTTGAAGGTGTTGACGAATCTTCTGGAAATAAATGCGGGTATTTCTTCTTCATCTGATCTTCACGCTCCCAGGTGAACTCGGGTCCTCTACGAGCATTCCATCGAACCTTAACAATTTGTATATTGTTTTGCTTAAGTCTTTTAACCTCACGATCCATTATTTCGACGGGTTCTTCGATGAATTGAAGTTTTTCGTTGATTTGGATTTCATCTAACGGAATAGTGAGATCTTCTTTAGCAAAACATTTCTTCAAATTCGAGACGTGGAAAGTGTTATGTACAGCCGCGAGTTGTTGAGGTAACTCAAGTCGGTAAGCTACTGGTCCGACACGATCAATAATCTTGAATGGTCCAATATACCTTGGATTTAATTTCCCTCGTTTACCAAATCGAACAACGCCTTTCCAAGGTGCAACTTTAAGCATGACCATCTCTCCAATTTCAAATTCTATATCTTTTCTTTTAATGTCAGCGTAGCTCTTTTGCAACTTTGGGCGGTTTTCAACCGTTGTTGAATTTGGATGATCTTCTCGGTAGTTTCTTGTATAATCTCCGGACCCGTAATCTGTCTATCCCCCACTTCACTCCAAAAAATCGGAGACCTGCACTTTCTACCATAAAGTGCTTCAAACGGCGCCATCTCAATGCTTGAATGGTAGCTGTTGTTGTAGGAAAATTCTGCTAACGGTAGATGTCGATCCCAACTGTTTCCGAAATCAATAACACATGCTCGTAGCATGTCTTCAAGCGTTTGTATCATCCTTTCGCTCTGTCCATCAGTTTGTGGATGATAGGCAGTACTCATGTCTAGACAAGTTCCTAATGCTTGCTGTAATGTCTGCCAGAATCTTGAAATAAATCTGCCATCCCTATCAGAGATAATAGAGATTGGTATTCCATGTCTGGAGATGACTTCCTTCAAATACAGTCGTGCTAACTTCTCCATCTTGTCATCTTCTCTTATTGGCAGGAAGTGTGCTGATTTGGTGAGACGATCAACTATTACCCAAATAGTATCAAAACCACTTGCAGTCCTTGGCAATTTAGTGATGAAATCCATGGTAATGTTTTCCCATTTCCATTCCGGGATTTCGGGTTGTTGAAGTAGACCTGATGGTTTCTGATGCTCAGCTTTGACCTTAGAACACGTCAAACATTCTCCTACGTATTTAGCAACATCGGCTTTCATACCCGGCCACCAAAAATGTTTCTTGAGATCTTTGTACATCTTCCCCGTTCCAGGATGTATTGAGTATCTGGTTTTATGAGCTTCTCTAAGTACCATTTCTCTCATATCTCCAAATTTTGGTACCCAAATCCTTTCAGCCCTATACCGGGTTCCGTCTTCCCGAATATTAAGATGCTTCTCCGATCCTTTGGGTATTTCATCCTTTAAATTTCCCTCTTTTAAAACTCCTTGTTGCGCCTCCTTTATTTGAGTAGTAAGGTTATTATGAATCATTATGTTCATAGATTTTACTCGAATGGGTTCTCTGTCCTTCCTGCTCAAGGCATCGGCTACCACATTTGCCTTCCCCGGGTGGTAACGAATCTCAAAGTCGTAATCATTCAATAATTCAATCCACCTACGCTGCCTCATATTCAGTTGTTTCTGATTAAATATGTGTTGAAGACTTTTGTGGTCAGTATATATGATACTTTTGACCCCATATAAGTAGTGCCTCCAAGTCTTTAATGCAAAAACAACCGCGCCTAATTCCAAATCATGCGTCGTATAATTTTGTTCATGAATCTTCAATTGTCTAGACGCATAAGCAATCACCTTCATTCGTTGCATTAATACACAACCGAGACCTTGCTTTGATGCGTCACAATAAATCACAAAATCATCATTCCCTTCAGGCAATGACAATATAGGTGCCGTAGTTAGCTTTTTCTTCAATAACTGAAACGCTTTCTCTTGTTCATCATTCCATTCAAATTTCTTCCCTTTATGCGTTAATGCAGTCAAGGGTTTTGCTATTCTGGAAAAGTCTTGGATGAACCTTCTGTAGTAACCAGCTAGTCCTAAAAACTGGCGTATGTGTTTCGGAGTTTTCGGGGTTTCCCACTTTTCAACAGTTTCTATCTTTGCCGGATCCACCTTAATACCTTCTTTGTTCACTATGTGACCGAGGAATTGAACTTCTTCCAACCAAAATGCACACTTTGAAAACTTAGCGTACAATTCTTCCTTCCTCAATACTTCTAACACCTTTCTCAAATGTTCACCGTGTTCTTGGTCATTCTTTGAGTAAATAAGTATGTCATCAATGAAAACAATGACAAACTTGTCAAGGTATGGTCCATAAACTCGGTTCATAAGGTCCAGGAACACAGCTGGTGCATTAGTTAAACCAAACGGCATGACCATAAACTCGTAATGACCGTAACGTGTTCTGAAAGCATTCTTTGGAATATCATCTTCTTTCACCCGCATTTGATGATACCCGAAACGTAAGTCAATCTTTGAATAAACAGACGAGCCTTGTAGTTGATCAAATAAGTCGTCGATTCTCGGTAGTGGGTAGCGGTTCTTGATGGTAAGTTTGTTCAACTCTCGGTAGTCGATACACAACCTGAATGTACCATCTTTCTTCTTGACAAACAAAACAGGAGCTCCCCACGGTGATGTGCTTGGTCGAATGAAACCACGCTCTCAAAGTTCTTGTAATTGGCTTTGCAGTTCTTTCATCTCGCTGGGTGCGAGTCTGTAAGGAGCACGAGCTATTGGTGCAGCTCCTGGTACAAGATCTATTTGAAATTCAACGGATCGATGTGGGGGTAATCCCGGTAATTCTTTCGGAAATACATCGGGAAATTCTTTTGCAATGGGAACATCATTGATGCTCTTTTCTTCAGTTTGTACTTTCTCGACGTGTGCTAGAACAGCATAGCAACCTTTTCTTATTAGTTTTTGTGCCTTCAAATTACTAATAAGATGTAGCTTCGTGTTGCCCTTTTCTCCGTACACCATTAAGGGTTTTCCTTTTTCTCGTATAATGCGAATTGCATTTTTGTAACAGACGATCTCTGCTTTCACTTCTTTCAACCAGTCCATACCGATTATCACATCAAAACTCCCTAACTCTACTGGTACCAAATCAATCTTAAATGTTTCGCTAACCAGTTTAATTTCTCGATTCCGACATATATTATCTGCTGAAATTAATTTACCATTTGCTAATTCGAGTAAAAATTTACTATCCAAAGGCGTCAATGGACAACTTAAGTTAGCACAAAAATCTCTACTCATATAGCTTCTATCCGCACCCGAATCAAATAAAACGTAAGCAGATTTATTGTCAATAAGAAACGTACCCGTAACAAGCTCCGGGTCTTCCTGTGCCTCTGCCGCATTAATATTGAAAACTCTTCCGTGGCCTTGTCCATTCGTGTTCTCCTGGTTCGGGCAATTTCTAATAATGTGGCCCGGTTTTCCACATTTATAACAAACTACATTGGCATAACTTGCTCCGACACTACTTGCTCCGCCATTACTCGTTCCGACACCATTTGTTCCTTTCGTTCTATTAACCCCTGGTCCGTAGACCTCACACTTCGCCGCGCTATGACCATTTCTTTTACACTTGTTGCAAAATTTGGTGCAGAACCCCGAGTGATACTTTTCACACCTTTGGCATAGCTGCTTCTGATTGTTGTTGTTGTTGCGGTTATTATTGTTGTTGGGATGATTGTTGTAGTTGCTGTTGCTGTTGTTGTTGTTGTTGTTGTTGTTGGGCCGTTTGTTGTAGTTGCGATTGATGTTGCGATTGTTGGGATAATTGTTGCGATTATTGTTGTAATTGCTGTTGTTGTATTGGTGATTCTTATCACCGTTTTCCTCCCACTTTCTTTTGACTTGCTTCACATTGGCCTCTTCAGCAGTCTGTTCTTTAATTCTTTCTTCAATCTGGTTCACTAGTTTGTGAGCCATTCTACATGCCTGTTGTATAGAGGCGGGCTCGTGTGAACTTATATCTTCTTGGATTCTTTCCGGTAATCCTTTCACAAATGCGTCGATCTTCTCTTCCTCATCTTCGAATGCTCCCGGACACAATAGGCACAATTCTGTGAATCGTCTTTCGTACGTGGTAATATCAAATCCTTGGGTTCGTAACCCTCTAAGTTCTGTCTTGAGCTTATTGACCTCGGTTCTGGGACGGTACTTCTCGTTCATCAAGTGCTTGAATGCTGACCACGGTAGTGCGTACGCATCGTCTTGTCCCACTTGCTCTAGATAGGTATTCCACCATGTTAACACAGAACCTGTGAAGGTATGCGTAGCGTACTTCACTTTGTCCTCTTCAGTACACTTACTTATGGCAAACACCGATTCGACCTTCTCGGTCCACCGTTTCAATCCGATCGGTCCTTCGGTTCCATCAAATTCCAAAGGTTTGCAGGCAGTGAATTCTTTGTAGGTGCATCCTACACGATTTCCTGTACTGCTAGATCCAAGGTTATTGTTGGTATGTAGCGCAGCCTGTACTGCGGCTATGTTTGAAGCTAGAAAAGTACGGAATTCCTCTTCATTCATATTCACGGTGTGTCGAGTAGTCGGTGCCATTTCCTTCAAAATAGTCAAATGGAACAAGTTAATCATACAGAATATTAAGAGTAGTTAATAGTATTTCGTAGCATAATATGAACTCATTTATAAAAGCTTTTTCTTCATATTAGCATTTTATAAGTTTAAATTCGGGTAGTACCTACCCGTTAAATTCATACTTAGTAGCTAATATACAATTCAACTACTACAATTCTATATGAAAAACTGATTATAATAATATTTCGCGTTCAAACTTTTATACAATATTTTACAAACTTACAATACCGCTTATTTTACATAAAGCATGAAATATAGCACACAATAACTTTGATACAAGATAGTTGTGAAGATAATTCTAGCTAGTACACAAGTCGTTCAGCAAAGGCAATAAAGACACGTAATTCATACGTCCAGAAACAAGTCATGCATTCTGGTTTTACTAAGACTACTTCCCATCCTTGGTCTTGTGGAACATAACCGTTATGGCCGTTGATAAGACAGCGTGTTGTAACGTCATCAAAGGGACGAGGGTTACGTAATGTCCAACAGTCCCGTAATAATCTAAAAACCTCATTTCTTACCCCAATTACCGACTCCGTCACTTGTGGAAACGTTTTGTTTAATAGTTGTAGCCCGATGTTCTTGTTCTCACTTTGGTGAGAAGCGAACATTACTAACCCGTAAGCATAACATGCTTCTTATGTTGCATGTTAGCCGCTTTTTCTAAATCACGAAGTCCTATATTCGGATATACTGAGTCAAAATAATTTCTTAACCCGTTGCGTAAAATAGCATTTGGGTTCCCCGCAATATATGCGTCAAAGTAAACACATCGTAACTTATGGATTTCCCAATGTGATATTCCCCATCTTCCGAACGAAAGCCTTTTATAAACCAAGGCATTCTTGGAACGTTCTTCGAATGTCTTACAAACTGATCTCGCCTTAAATAGTTGTGCCGAGGAATTCTGACCGACTCTAGACAAGATTTCATCAATCATGTCTTCGGGTAGGTCTCTTAAAATATTGGGTTGTCTATCCATTTTGTGTTTTTATACTGTAAAATAGACAAGAGTTAGATTCATAAAAAAAATACTTATTAAAACAAGCAATTTTTACATATATCATAAAGCATAAGCACACTATATTACATATATTACACCACACGAATACAACTATCTTATTCCGACTCGCTTGTTTCTTTTTCTTCGGTTTTGGTTCGTTTTGCCAAGTTTCTAGGGATATATGATGTTCCCCTAATACGAGCCGTCGTTTTCCACATTGGTTTAGAAAAACCTGGTGGTTTAGAGGTTCCCGGTTCATTGTTACAACTTAAGGACTTCGGGGGTTGACGATACATATAAAGTTCATCGGGGTTGGAATTAGATTTCTCTATTTTTATGCCCTTTCCCTTATTATTTTCTTTTGCCTTTTTAAATTCAGTTGGGGTAATTTCTATAACATCATCGGAATTCTCGTCGGAATCCGATTCATCGGAGAATTGGTAATCCTCCCAATATTTTGCTTCCTTGGCGGAAACACCATTGACCATAATTAACCTTGGTCGGTTGGTTGAGGATTCTCTTTTACTTAACCGTTTTATTATTTCCCCCACCGGTTCTATTTCTTCTTCCGGTTTCGATTCTTCTTCCGGTTCCGATTCTTCTTCCGGTTCCGACTCTTCTTCCGGTTCCTCTTCGGGAACTTGTGAATCAGTCCACGAATCATTTCAATTTACATTTGACTCTTCATTATTATTAGGTGAGTCAATGGGACTTGTTCTAGAGGTAGACATCTATCACATAATATCAAACACGATAAGAGATTAATATATCACATAATATTCATATGTTAAAAATATATAGTTTCCAACAAAAATGTTAAGCAATCATTTTTAAAGAAAACACGGTCGAAGTCCAGACTCACTAATGCATCCTAACAAACTCGATAAGACACACTAATGCAAATTTTCTGGTTCTCTAAGACCAACGCTCTGATACCAACTGAAATGTCCCGTTCTTATTGATTAAAAACGTTCCATATTAATTGATTTCGTTGCGAGGTTTTGACCTCTATATGAGACGTTTTTCAAAGACTGCATTCATTTTAAAACAAACCATAACCTTTATTTCATCAATAAAGGTTTAAAAAGCTTTACGTAGATTATCAAATAATGATAATCTAAAATATCCTGTTTACACACGACCATTACATAATGGTTTACAATACAAATATGTTACAACAAAATAAGTTTCTTGAATGCAGTTTTTACACAATATCATACAAGCATGGACTCCAAATCTCGTCCTTATTTAAGTATGCGACAGCGGAAGCTCTTAATAATCACCTGAGAATAAATATGCTTAAAACGTCAACAAAAATGTTGGTGAGTTATAGGTTTAACCTATATATATCAAATCATAATAATAGACCACAAGATTTCATATTTCAATACACATCCCATACATAGAGATAAAAATCATTCATATGGTGAACACCTGGTAACCAACATTAACAAGATGCATATATAAGAATATCCCCATCATTTCGGGACACCCTTCGGATATGATATAAATTTCGAAGTACTAAAGCATCCGGTACTTTGGATGGGGTTTGTTAGGCCCAATAGATCTATCTTTAGGATTCGCGTCAATTAGGGTGTCTGTTCCCTAATTCTTAGATTACCAGACTTAATAAAAAGGGGCATATTCGATTTCGATAATTCAACCATAGAATGTAGTTTCACGTACTTGTGTCTATTTTGTAAATCATTTATAAAACCTGCATGTATTCTCATCCCAAAAATATTAGATTTTAAAAGTGGGACTATAACTCACTTTCACAGATTTTTACTTCGTCGGGAAGTAAGACTTAGCCACTGGTTGATTCACGAACCTATAACAATATATACATATATATCAAAGTATGTTCAAAATATATTTACAACACTTTTAATATATTTTGATGTTTTAAGTTTATTAAGTCAGTTGTCTCGTTAGTAACCTACAACTAGTTGTCCACAGTTAGATGTACAGAAATAAATCGATAAATATTATCTTGAATCAATCCACGACCCAGTGTATACGTATCTCAGTATTGATCACAACTCAAACTATATATATTTTGGAATCAACCTCAACCCTGTATAGCTAACTCCAACATTCACATATAGAGTGTCTATGGTTGTTCCGAAATATATATAGATGTGTCGACATGATAGGTCGAAACATTGTATACGTTTCTATGGTATCTCAAGATTACATAATATACAATACAAGTTGATTAAGTTATGGTTGGAATAGATTTGTTACCAATTTTCACGTAGCTAAAATGAGAAAAAAATTATCCAATCTTGTTTTACCCATAACTTCTTCATTTTAAATCCGTTTTGAGTGAATCAAATTGCTATGGTTTCATATTGAACTCTATTTTATGAATCTAAACAGAAAAAGTATAGGTTTATAGTCAGAAAATAAGTTACAAGTCGTTTTTGTAAAGGTAGTCATTTCAGTCGAAAGAACGACGTCTAGATGACTATTTTAGAAAACATACTTCCACTTTGAGTTTAACCATAATTTTTGGATATAGTTTCATGTTCATAATAACAATCATTTTCTCAGAATAACAACTTTTAAATCAAAGTTTATCATAGTTTTTAATTAACTAACCCAAAACAGCCCGCGGTGTTACTACGACGGCGTAAATCCGGTTTTACGGTGTTTTTCGTGTTTCCAGGTTTTAAATCATTAAGTTAGCATATCATATAGATATAGAACATGTGTTTAGTTGATTTTAAAAGTCAAGTTAGAAGGATTAACTTTTATTTGTGAACAAGTTTAGAATTAACTAAACTATGTTCTAGTGATTACAAGTTTAAACCTTCGAATAAGATAGCTTTATATGTATGAATCGAATGATGTTATGAACATCATTACTACCTTAAGTTCCTTGGATAAACCTACTGGAAAAGAGAAAAATGGATCTAGCTTCAATGGATCCTTGGATGGCTCGAAGTTCTTGAAGCAAAATCATGACACGAAAACAAGTTCAAGTAAGATCATCACTTGAAATAAGATTGTTATAGTTATAGAAATTGAACCAAAGTTTGAATATGATTATTACCTTATATTAGAATGATAACCTACTGTAATAAACAAAGATTTCTTGAGGTTGGATGATCACCTTACAAGATTGGAAGTGAGCTAGCAAACTTGAAAGTATTCTTGATTTTATGTAACTAGAACTTGTAGAATATATGAAGAACACTTAGAACTTGAAGATAGAACATGAGAGAGATCAATTAGATGAAGAAAATTGAAGAATGAAAGTGTTTGTAGGTGTTTTTGGTCTTTGGTGTATGGATTAGATATAAAGGATATGTAATTTTGTTTTCATGTAAATAAGTCATGAATGATTACTCATATTTTTGTAATTTTATGAGATATTTCATGCTAGTTGCCAAATGATGGTTCCCACATGTGTTAGATGACTCACATGGGCTGCTAAGAGCTGATCATTGGAGTGTATATACCAATAGTACATACATCTAAAAGCTGTGTATTGTACGAGTACGAATACGGGTGCATACGAGTAGAATTATTGATGAAACTGAACGAGGATGTAATTGTAAGCATTTTTGTTAAGTAGAAGTATTTTGATAAGTGTATTGAAGTCTTCCAAAAGTGTATAAATACATATTAAAACACTACATGTATATACATTTTAACTGATTCGTTAAGTCATCGTTAGTCGTTACATGTAAGTGTTGTTTTGAAACTTTTAGGTTAACGATCTTGTTAAATGTTGTTAACCCAATGTTTATAATATCAAATGAGATTTTAAATTATTATATTATCATGATATTATCATGTATGAATATCTCTTAATACGATATATATACATTAAACGTCTTTACAACAATAATCGTTACATATATGTGTCGTTTAAAAATCATTAAGTTAGTAGTCTTGTTTTTACATATGTAGTTCATTGTTAATATACTTAATGATATGTTTACTTATCATAGTATCATGTTAACTATATATATATCCATATATATGTCATCATATAGTTTTTACAAGTTTTAACGTTCGTGAATCACCGGTCAACTTGGGTGGTCAATTGTCTATATGAAACATATTTCAATTAATCAAGTCTTAACAAGTTTGATTGTTTAACATGTTGGAAATATTTAATCATGTAAATATCAATCTCAATTAATATATATAAACATGGAAAAGTTCGGGTCACTACACTTCGTTCCGTTTATGGGGTCACATCAGACATTTAAAGCTTTTTCAAAACTTATTTAGTTGATTATATTAATATTTTCGCAATTACTCTACCATGTGTTTGGGTCACAGTTCTTCTTGTCCTGTGTTTAAGGATAAAACTTACCATTAGGTCCATTGATAAAAACTCTTACGCCAATTTAGATGGTGGTTTTATAAAATTAGTTGGAAAGTCTTTTGCGCTCATAAAGTTTTCCCTCTTATGGTTGGACATGGCCGAAACGCGGATCGATAAATCTGTTTTCTAGAGGTACACTCGGTGGTTTCTACCCCAACTGTTGTTATAGTTGGTATCATGGATGGATATTGCACTAGACCGTTTGAGAAGTTTCTACTCTCGATATTCTCAGCTAATCGCAACACCCTCGCAAACATCAACCCTATGATTCAATACTTTGAGGTGCACGAAAATCATTTTTGGAGATTCATCTCACCTGGAGTCGACTATTCATTATAACCCATGATTCACATTTCTTTTCTGCCATACATAAATTTAAGAATAAGGATGAATCCTAAATTGACTCACTCATTGTGCAAAGAAGTTCACTCTCGTTGAAGGATCACACCTTTCGTACGTCTTCCTTTCGGAAATGTAATGAAAATTTACTTTGAAGTCCATGATCCTCGTTATCCCCTTTGAAGGAATTGCCATAAACATCTATACCACTGATCTGGCTACTCTATATAATGTTTTCTTTGTTGGTTGCAACTATATTTCATTCGTCCCAGTTCGTCCCCTTGGGGAGCTCCTGTTTTGTTTGTTAAGAAGAAAGATGGTTCGTTCCAATTGTGTATTGATTATCGCGAGTTGAACAAGCTTTCTGTTAAGCATCGTTATCCTCTTCCAAGAATTGATGATCTGTTCGATCAGCTTCAGGGTTCGTCTATTTATTCTAAGATCGATCTTCGTTCCGGTTATCATCAACTGCGGGTTAAAGAAATCTGATTTTCTGAAAACCGCATTCCGCACCCGTTATGGTCATTATGAATTTCTTGTTATGCCGTTCAGATTGACAAATGCACCTACTGTGTTCATGGAACCGTGTGTGTAGACCCTATCTGGATAAATTCGTAATTGTTTTCATCGACAACATTCTTATCTATTCCAAGAGTGATGAAGAGCACGAAGAACAATTCCTTGGACATGTTGTTAGTAAACAATAAATACAAGTTGATCCTGCCAAGATTGAGGCAATTGAGAAGTGGGAAATTTCGAAAACTCCTACTTAGATTCGTCAGTTTCTAGGATTAGCAGGTTATTATAGGAGGTTCATTCAAGATTTCTCTCGTATAGTGAAACCTCTAACTATAACGACCCGTCCTAATCCATAAGGACGAATACAATAATATATGGTTACATCGCGAGGTACTTAACCTCTATATGATACATTTTACAAACATTGCATTCGTTTTTAAAAGACAAACTTTCATCACATCGAAGGTTGACGGCATGCATACCATTTCATAATATATCCAACTATAAATGACTTAATAATATTCTTGATGAACTCAACGACTCGAATGCAACGTCTTTTAAAATATGTCATGAATGACTCCAAGTGATATCTCTTAAATGAGCAAATGCACAGCGGAATATTTCTTTAATACCTGAGAATAAACATGCTTTCAAGTGTCAACCAAAAGGTTGGTGAGTTCATTAGTTTATCATATTCATTCATTTTCATCATTTTAATAGACCACAAGATTTCATATTTTCATTTCTCATAAACATCATGCATGCAAATAGCCATCTGCATAAAAGTCATTCATATGGATTGAACACCTGGTAACCGACATTAACCATAATGCATAGAATAGTCCCACAGACATCGACGTCTGTATAATAATAAAATCGAAGTACTAAAGCATACCATTTTCCAATATGGGGGGTGTTAGTGCCCGTAGATCTACCTTTAAGATTCGTGTCAATTAGGGTGCCTGTTCCCTAATTCTTAGGCTACCAAGCTAAAAGGGGTGATATTCGATTTCGATAATCCAACTATAGAATGTAGTTTCGATTACTTGTGTCTATTTCGTAAAACATTTATAAAAGCAGCGCATGTATTCTCAGTCCCAAAAATATATTGCAAAAGCATATAAAAAGGGAGCTAATGAAACTCACAATACGATATTTTGTAGTAAAAATATGCATACGACGGAATTGAACAAATGCAAGGTTGGTCTCGGATTCATGGTTTATAGTTTTGTGGGTTGTTTGAAGATCATGATGGTGGTGGTTCGTTGATTGTAAGAACTGAAGGTGTGATGGAGATGGTAGCGGTAGTGGTGATATGAGAATGATACTAGACAAGAAAGAAAGAAACAAATAGGTAGTTTCAAGTGGGTTTCGTTTATATATTCGATGTTGGTGGTGTCTCGATGGTGGTTAAGAGTGTTCGATGGTGGCTAACGTTGTTCGATGGTGTAGTTACCCAAACTTTTCCATGTTTATATATATTAATTGAGATTGATATTTACATGATTAAATGTTTCCAACATGTTAAGCAATCAAACTTGTTAAGACTTGATTAATTGAAATAGGTTTCATATAGACAATTGACCACCCAAGTTGACCGGTGATTCACGAATGTTAAAACTTGTAAAAACTATATGATGACATATATATGGTTATATATACAGTTAACATGATATTATGATAAGTAAACATATCATTAAGTATATTAACAATGAGCTACATATGTAAAAACAAGACTACTAACTTAATGATTTTGAAACGAGACATATATGTAACGATTATCGTTGTAACGACATTTAATGTATATATATCATATTAAGAGATATTCATACATCATAATATCATGATAATATAATAATTTAAAATCTCTTTTGATATTATAAACATTGGGTTAACAACATTTAACAAGATCGTTAACCTAAAGGTTTCAAAACAACATTTACATGTAACGACTAACGATGACTTAACGACTCAGTTAAAATGTATATACATGTAGTGTTTTAATATGTATTCATACACTTTTGAAAGACTTCAAGACACTTATCAAAATACTTCTACTTAACAAAAATGTTTACAATTACATCCTCGTTCAGTTTCATCAACAATTCTACTCGTATGTACCCGTATTCGTACTCGTACAATACACAGCTTTTAGATGTATGTACTATTGGTATATACACTCCAATGATCAGCTCTTAGCAGCCCATGTGAGTCACCTAACACATGTGGGAACCATCATTTGGCAACTAGCATGAAATATCTCATAAAATTACAAAAATATGAGTAATCATTCATGACTTATTTACATGAAAACAAAATTACATATCCTTTATATCTAATCCATACACCAACGACCAAAAACACCTACAAACACTTTCATTCTTCAATTTTCTTCATCTAATTGATCTCTCTCAAGTTCTATCTTCAAGTTCTAAGTGTTCTTCATAAATTTCAAAAGTTCTAGTTTCATAAAATCAAGAATACTTTCAAGTTTGCTAGCTCACTTCCAATCTTGTAAGGTGATCATCCAACCTCAAGAAATCTTTGTTTCTTACAGTAGGTTATCATTCTAATACAAGATAATAATCATATTCAAACTTTGGTTCAATTTCTATAACTATAACAATCTTATTTCAAATGATGATCTTACTTGAACTTGTTTTCGTGTCATGATTTTGCTTCAAGAACTTCGAGCCATCCAAGGATCCATTGAAGCTAGATCCATTTTTCTCTTTTCTAGTAGGTTTATCCAAGGAACTTAAGGTAGTAATGATGTTCATAACATCATTCGATTCATACATATAAAGCTATCTTATTCGAAGGTTTAAACTTGTAATCACTAGAACATAGTTTAGTTAATTCTAAACTTGTTCGCAAACAAAAGTTAATCCTTCTAACTTTACTTTTAAAATCAACTAAACACATGTTCTATATCTATATGATATGCTAACTTAATGATTTAAAACCTGGAGACACGAAAAACACCGTAAAACCGGATTTACGCCATCGTAGTAACACCGCGGGCTGTTTTGGGTTAGTTAATTAAAAACTATGATACACTTTGATTTAAAAGTTGTTATTCTGAGAAAATGATTTTTATTATGAACATGAAACTATATCCAAAAATTATGGTTAAACTCAAAGTGGAAGTATGTTTTCTAAAATGGTCATCTAGACGTCGTTCTTTCGACTGAAATGACTACCTTTACAAAAATGACTTGTAACTTATTTTTCTGACTATAAACCTATACTTTTTCTGTTTATATTCATAAAATAGAGTTCAATATGAAACCATAACAATTTGATTCACTCAAAACGGATTTAAAATGAAGAAGTTATGGGTAAAACAAGATTGGATAATTTTTCTCATTTTAGCTACGTGAAAATTGGTAACAAATCTATTCCAACCATAACTTAATCAACTTGTATTGTATATTATGTAATCTTGAGATACCATAGACACGTATACAATGTTTCGACCTATCATGTCGACACATCTATATATATTTCGGAACAACCATAGACACTCTATATGTGAATGTTGGAGTTAGCTATACAGGGTTGAGGTTGATTCCAAGATATATATAGTTTGAGTTGTGATCAATACTGAGATACGTATACACTGGGTCGTGGATTGATTCAAGATAATATTTATCGATTTATTTCTGTACATCTAACTGTGGACAACTAGTTGTAGGTTACTAACGAGGACAGCTGACTTAATAAACCTAAAACATCAAAATATATTAAAAGTGTTGTAAATATATTTTGAACATACTTTGATATATATGTATATATTGTTATAGGTTCGTGAATCAACCAGTGGCCAAGTCTTACTTCCCGACGAAGTAAAAATCTGTGAAAGTGAGTTATAGTCCCACTTTTAAAATCTAATATTTTTGGGATGAGAATACATGCAGGTTTTATAAATGATTTACAAAATAGACACAAGCACGTGAAACTACATTCTATGGTTGAATTATCGAAATCGAATATGCCCCTTTTTATTAAGTCTGGTAATTTAAGAATTAGGGAATAGACACCCTAACTGACGCGAATCCTAAAGATAGATCTATTGGGCCTAACAAACCCCATCCAAAGTACCGGATGCTTTAGTACTTTGAAATTTATATCATATCCGAAGGGTGTCCCGGAATGATGGGGATATTCTTATATATGCATCTTGTTAATATCGGTTACCAGGAATTCACCATATGAATGATTTTTATCTCTATGTATGGGATGTGTATTGAAATATGAAATCTTGTGGTCTATTATTATGATTTGATATATATAGGTTAAACCTATAACTCACCAACATTTTTGTTGACGTTTTAAGCATGTTTATTCTCAGGTAATTATTAAGAGCTTCTGCTGTCGCATACTTAAATAAGGACGAGATTTGGAGTCCATGCTTGTATGATATTGTGTAAAAACTGCATTCAAGAAACTTATTTTGTTGTAACATATTTGTATTCTAAACCATTATGTAATGGTCGTGTGTAAACAGGATATTTTAGATTATCATTATTTGATAATCTACGTAAAGCTTTTTAAACCTTTATTGATGAAATAAAGGTTATGGTTTGTTTTTAAAATGAATGCAGTCTTTGAAAAATGTCTCATATAGAGGTCAAAACCTCGCAACGAAATCAATTAATATGGAACGTTTTTAATCAATAAGAACGGGACATTTCAGTTGGTATCAGAGCGTTGGTCTTAGAGAACCAGAATTTTGCATTAGTGTGTCTTATCGAGTTTGTTAGGATGCATTAGTGAGTCTGGACTTCGACCGTGTTTAGTTGAAAAATGATTGCTTAACAAATTTTGTTGGAAACTATATATTTTTAACATGTGAATATTATGTGATATATTAATCTCTTAACGCGTTTGATATTATGTGATAGATGTCTACCTCTAGAACAAGTCCCATTGACTCACCTAATAATAATGAAGAGTCAAATGTAAATTGGAATGATTCGTTGACTGATTCACAAGTTCCCGAAGAGGAACCGGAAGAATAGTCGGAACCGGAAGAAGAATCGGAACCGGAAGAAGAATCGGAACCGGATGAAGAAATAGAACCGGTGGGGGAAATAATAAAACGGTTAAGTAAAAGAAAATCCTCAAACAACCGACCAAGGTTAATTATGGTCAATGGTGTTTCCGCCAAGGAAGCAAAATATTGGGAGGATTACCAATTCTCCGATGAATCGGATTCCGACGAGAATTCCGATGATGTTATAGAAATTACCCCAACTGAATTTAAAAAGCAAAAAGAAAATAATAAGGGAAAGGGCATAAAAATAGAGAAATCTAATTCCAACCCCGATGAACTTTATATGTATCGTCAACCCCCGAAGTCCTTAAGTTGTAATAATGACCCGGGAACCTCTAAACCACCAGGTTTTTCTAAACCAATGTGGATAACGACGGCTCGTATTAGGGGAACATCATATATCCCTAGAAACTTGGCAAAACGAACCAAAACCGAAGAAGAAGAAACAAGCGAGTCGGAATAAGATAGTTGTATTCGTGTGGTGTAATATATGTAATATCGTGTGCTTATGCTTTATGATATATGTAAAAATTGCTTGTATTAATAAGTATTTTTTTATGAATCTAACTCTTGTCTATTTTACAGTATAAAAACACAAAATGGATAGACAACCCAATATTTTAAGAGACCTACCCGGAGACATGATTGATGAAATCTTGTCTAGAGTCGGTCAGAATTCTTCGGCACAACTATTTAAGGCGAGATCAGTTTGTAAGACATTCGAAGAACGTTCCAAGAATGCCTTGGTTTATAAAAGGCTTTCGTTCAATAGATGGGGGATATCACATTGGGAAATCCATAAGTTACGATGTGTTTACTTTGACGCATATATTGCGGGGAACCCAAATGCTATTTTACGCAATGGGTTAAGAAATTATTTTGACTCAATATATCCGAATATTGGACTTCGTGATTTAGAAAAAGCGGCTAACATGCAACATAAAGAAGCATGTTATGCTTACGGATTAGTAATGTTTGCTTCTCACCAAAGTGAGAACAAGAACATCGGGCTACAACTATTAAACAAAACGTTCCCACAAGTGACGGAGTCGGTAATTGGGGTAAGAAATGAGGTTTTTAGATTGTTACGGGACTGTTGGACATTACGTAACCCTCGTCCCTTTGACGACGTTACAACACGCTGTCTTATCAACGGCCATAACGGTTATGTTCCACAAGACCAAGGATGGGAAGTAATCCTAGTAAAACCAGAATGCATGACTTGTTTCTGGACGTATGAATTACGTGTCTTTATTGCCTTTGCTGAACGACTTGTGTACTAGCTAGAATTATCTTCACAACCATCTTGTATCAAATTTTGTGTGTGCTATATTTCATGCTATATGTAAAATAAGCGGTATTGTAAGTTTGTAAAATATTGTGTAAAAGTTTGAACGCGAAATATTATTATAATCAGTTTTTCATATAGAATTGTAGTAGTTGAATTGTATATTAGCTACTAAGTATGAACTTAACGGGTAGATACTACCCGAATTTAAACTTATAAAACGCTAATATGAAGAAAAAGCTTTTATAAATGAGTTCATATTATGCTACGAAATACTATTAACTACTCTTAATATTCTGTATGATTAACTTGTTCCATATGACTATTTTGAAGGAAATGGCACCGACTACTCGACACACCGTGA
Organism: Rutidosis leptorrhynchoides; assembly: GCF_046630445.1. NCBI lineage: Eukaryota > Viridiplantae > Streptophyta > Magnoliopsida > Asterales > Asteraceae > Rutidosis > Rutidosis leptorrhynchoides. The sequence continues at coordinate 201,543,456 of NC_092342.1, read as the reverse complement.
ATATGAATGAGGAGGAATTCCGTACTTTTCTAGCTTCAAACATAGCCGCAGTACAGGCTGCGCTACATACCAACAATAACCTTGGATCTAGCAGTACAGGAAATCGTGTAGGATGCACCTACAAAGAATTCACTGCCTGCAAACCTTTGGAATTTGATGGAACCGAAGGACCGATCGGATTGAAACGGTGGACCGAGAAGGTCGAATCGGTGTTTGCCATAAGTAAGTGTACTGAAGAGGACAAAGTGAAGTACGCTACGCATACCTTCACAGGTTCTGCATTAACATGGTGGAATACCTATCTAGAGCAAGTGGGATAAGACAATGCGTACGCACTACCGTGGTCAGCATTCAAGCACTTGATGAACGAGAAGTACCGTCCCAAAACCGAGGTCAATAAGCTCAAGACAGAACTTAGAGGGTTACGAACCCAAGGATTTGATATTACCACGTACGAAAGACGATTCACAGAATTGTGCCTATTGTGTCCGGGAGCATTCGAAGATGAGGAAGAGAAGATCGACGCGTTTGTGAAAGGATTACCGGAAAGAATCCAAGAAGATATAAGTTCACACGAGCCCGCCTCCATACAATAGGCATGTAGAATGGCTCACAAACTAGTGAACCAGATTGAAGAAAGAATTAAAGAACAGACTGCTGAAGAGGCCAATGTGAAGCAAGTCAAAAGAAAGTGGGAGGAAAACGGTGATAAGAATCACCAATACAACAACAACAGCAATTACAACAATAATCGCAACAATTATCCCAACAATCGCAACATCAATCGCAACTACAACAAACGGCCCAACAACAACAACAACAACAGCAACTACAACAATCATACCAACAACAATAATAACCGCAACAACAACAACAATCAGAAACAGCTATGCCAAAGGTGTGAAAAGTATCACTCGGGGTTCTGCACAAATTTTGCAACAAGTGTAAAAGAAATGGTCATAGCGCGGCGAAGTGTGAGGTCTACGGACCAGGGGTTAATAGAACGAAAGGAACAAATGGTGTCGGAACGAGTAATGGCGGAGCAAGTAGTGTCGGAGCAAGTTATGCCAATGTAGTTTGTTATAAATGTGGAAAACCGGGCCACATTATTAGAAATTGCCAGAACCAGGAGAACACGAATGGACAAGGCCGCGGAAGAGTTTTCAATATTAATGCAGCAGAGGCACAGGAAGACCCGGAGCTTGTTACGGGTACGTTTCTTATTGACAATAAATCTGCTTACGTTTTATTTGATTCGGGTGCGGATAGAAGCTATATGAGTAGAGATTTTTGTGCTAAATTAAGTAGTCCATTGACGCCTTTGGATAGTAAATTTTTACTCGAATTAGCAAATGGTAAATTAATTTCAGCAGATAATATATGTCGGAATCGAGAAATTAAACTGGTTAGCGAAACATTTAAGATTGATTTGATACCAGTAGAGTTAGGGATTTTTGATGTGATAATCGGTATGGACTGGTTGAAAGACGTGAAAGCAGAGATCGTTTGTTACAAAAATGCAATTCGCATTATACGAGAAAAAGGAAAAACCTTAATGGTGTACGGAGAAAAGGGCAACACGAAGCTACATCTTATTAGTAATTTGAAGGCACAAAAACTAATAAGAAAAGGTTGCTATGCTGTTCTAGCACACGTCGAGAAAGTACAAACTGAAGAAAAGAGCATCAATGATGTTCCCATTGCAAAAGAATTTCCCGATGTATTTCCGAAAGAATTACCGGGATTACCCCCACATCGATCCGTTGAATTTCAAATAGATCTTGTACCAGGAGCTGCACCAATAGCTCGTGCTCCTTACTGACTCGCACCCAGCGAGATGAAAGAACTGCAAAGCCAATTACAAGAACTTTTAGAGCGTGGTTTCATTTGACCAAGCACATCACCGTGGGGAGCTCCTGTTTTGTTTGTCAAGAAGAAAGATGGTACATTCAGGTTGTGTATCGACTACCGAGAGTTGAACAAACTTACCATCAAGAACCACTACCCACTACCGAGAATCGACGACTTATTTGATCAACTACAAGGCTCGTCTGTTTATTCAAAGATTGACTTACGTTCCGGGTATCATCAAATGCGGGTGAAAGAAGATGATATTCCAAAGACTGCTTTCAGAACACGTTACGGTCATTACGAGTTTATGGTCATGCCGTTTGGTTTAACTAATGCACCAGCTGTGTTCATGGACCTTATGAACCGAGTGTGTGGACCATACCTTGACAAGTTTGTCATTGTTTTCATTGATGACATACTTATTTACTTAAAGAATGACCAAGAACACGGTGAACATTTGAGAAAGGTGTTAGAAGTATTGAGGAAGGAAGAATTGTACGCTAAGTTTTCAAAGTGTGCATTTTGGTTGGAAGAAGTTTAATTCCTCGGTCACATAGTGAACAAAGAAGGTATTAAGGTGGATCCGGCAAAGATAGAAACTGTTGAAAAGTGGGAAACCCCGAAAACTCCAAAACACATATGCCAGTTTTTAGGACTAGCTGGTTACTACAGAAGGTTCATCCAAGACTTTTCCAGAATAGCAAAACCCTTGACTGCATTAACGCATAAAGGGAAGAAATTTGAATGGAATGATGAACAAGAGAAAGCGTTTTAGTTATTGAAGAAAAAGCTAACTACGGCTCCTATATTGTCATTGCCTGAAGGGAATGATGATTTTGTGATTTATTGTGACGCATCAAAGCAAGGTCTCGGTTGTGTATTAATGCAACGAACGAAGGTGATTGCTTATGCGTCTAGACAATTGAAGATTCACGAACAAAATTATACGACGCATGATTTTGAATTAGGCGCGGTTGTTTTTGCATTAAAGACTTGGAGGCACTACTTATATGGGGTCAAAAGTATTATATATACCGACCACAAAAGTCTTCAACACATATTTAATCAGAAACAACTGAATATGAGGCAGCGTAGGTGGATTGAATTATTGAATGATTACGACTTTGAGATTCGTTACCACCCGGGGAAGGCAAATGTGGTAGCCGATGCCTTGAGCAGGAAGGACATAGAACCCATTCGAGTAAAATCTATGAATATAATGATTCATAGTAATCTTACTACTCAAATAAAGGAGGCGCAACAAGGAGTTTTAAAAGAGGGAAATTTAAAGGATGAAATACCCAAAGGATCGGAGAATCATCTTAATATTCGGGAAGATGGAACCCGGTATAGGGCTGAAAGGATTTGGGTACCAAAATTTGGAGATATGAGAGAAATGGTACTTAGAGAAGCTCATAAAACCAGATACTCAATACATCCTGGAACGGGGAAGATGTACAAGGATCTCAAGAAACATTTTTGGTGGCCAGGTATGAAAGCCGATGTTGCTAAATACGTAGGAGAATGTTTGACGTGTTCTAAGGTTAAAGCTGAGCATCAGAAACCATCAGGTCTACTTCAACAACCCGAAATCCCAGAATGGAAATGGGAAAACATTACCATGGATTTCATCACTAAATTGCCAAGGACTGCAAGTGGTTTTGATACTATTTGGGTAATAGTTGATCGTCTCACCAAATCAGCACACTTCCTGCCAATAAGAGAAGATGGCAAGATGGAGAAGTTAGCACGACTGTATTTGAAGGAAGTCGTCTCCAGACATGGAATACCAATCTCTATTATCTCTGATAGGGATGGTAGATTTATTTCAAGATTCTGGCAGACATTACAGCAAGCATTAGGAACTCGTCTAGACATGAGTACGCCTATCATCCACAAACTGATGGGCAGAGTGAAAGGACGATACAAATGCTTGAAGACATGCTACGAGCATGTGTTATTGATTTCGGAAACAGTTGGGATCGACATCTACCGTTAGCAGAATTTTCCTACAACAACAGCTACCATTCAAGCATTGAGATGGCGCCGTTTGAAGCACTTTATGGTAGAAAGTGCAGGTCTCCGATTTGTTGGAGTGAAGTGGGGGATAGACAGATTACGGGTCCGGAGATTATACAAGAAACTACCGAGAAGATCATCCAAATTCAACAACGGTTGAAAACCGCCCAAAGTCGACAAAAGAGCTACACTGACATTAAAAGAAAAGATATAGAATTTGTAATTGGAGAGATGGTCATGCTTAAAGTTGCACCTTGGAAAGACGTTGTTCGATTTGGTAAACGAGGGAAATTAAATCCAAGGTATATTGGACCATTCAAGATTATTGATCGTGTCGGACCAGTAGCTTACCGACTTGAGTTACCTCAACAACTCGCGGCTGTACATAACACTTTCCACGTCTCAAATTTGAAGAAATGTTTTGCTAAAGAATATCTCACTATTCCGTTAGGTGAAATCCAAATCAACGAAAAACTTCAATTCATCGAAGAACCCGTCGAAATAATGGATCGTGAGGTTAAAAGACTTAAGCAAAACAAAATACCAATTGTTAAGGTTCGATGGAATGCTCGTAGAGGACCCGAGTTCACCTGGGAGCATGAAGATCAGATGAAGAAGAAATACCCGCATCTATTTCCAGAAGATTCGTCAACACCTTCAACAGCTTAAAATTTCGGGACGAAATTTATTTAACGGGTAGGTACTGTAGTGACCCGAAATTTTCCATGTTTATATATATTAATTGAGATTGATATTTACATGATTAAATTTTTCCAACATGTTAAGCAATCAAACTTGTTAAGACTTGATTAATTGAAATAGGTTTCATATAGACAATTGACCACCCAAGTTGACCAGTGATTCACGAACGTTAAAACTTGTTAAAACTATATGATGACATATATATGGTTATATATACAGTTAAAATGATATTATGATAAGTAAACATATCATTAAGTATATTAACAATGAGCTACATATGTAAAAACAAGACTACTAACTTAATGATTTTGAAACGAGACATATATGTAACAATTATCGTTGTAACGACATTTAATGTATATATATCATATTAAGAGATATTCATACATCATAATATCATGATAATATAATAATTTAAAATCTCTTTTGATATTATAAACATTGGGTTAACAACATTTAACAAGATCGTTAACCTAAAGGTTTCAAAACAACATTTACATGTAACGACTAACGATGACTTAATGACTCAGTTAAAAGGTATATACATGTAGTGTTTTAATATGTATTCATACACTTTTGAAAGACTTCAAGACACTTATCAAAATACTTCTACTTAACAAAAATGCTTACAATTATATCCTCGTTCAGTTTCATCAACAATTCTACTCGTATGCACCCGTATTCGTACTCGTACAATACACAGCTTTTAGATGTATGTACTATTGGTATATACACTCCAATGATCAGCTCTTAGCAGCCCATGTGAGTCACCTAACACATGTGGGAACCATCATTTGGCAACTAGCATGAAATATCTCATAAAATTACAAAAATATGAGTAATCATTCATGACTTATTTACATGAAAACAAAATTACATATCCTTTATATCTAATCCATACACCAACGACCAAAAACACCTACAAACACTTTCATTCTTCAATTTTCTTCATCTAATTGATCTATCTCAAGTTCTATCTTCAAGTTCTAAGTGTTCTTCATAAATATCAAAAGTTCTAGTTTCATAAAATCAAGAATACTTTCAAGTTTGCTAGCTCACTTCCAATCTTGTAAGGTGATCATCCAAACTCAAGAAATCTTTGTTTCTTACAGTAGGTTATCATTCTAATACAAGGTAATAATCATATTCAAACTTTGGTTCAATTTCTATAACTATAACAATCTTATTTCAAATGATGATCTTACTTGAACTTGTTTTCGTGTCATGATTTTGCTTCAAGAACTTCGAGCCATCCAAGGATCCATTGAAGCTAGATCCATTTTTCTCTTTTCCAGTAGGTTTATCCAAGGAACTTAAGGTAGTAATGATGTTCATAACATCATTCGATTCATACATATAAAGCTATCTTATTCGAAGGTTTAAACTTGTAATCACTAGAACATAGTTTAGTTAATTCTAAACTTGTTCGCAAACAAAAGTTAATCCTTCTAACTTGACTTTTAAAATCAACTAAACACATGTTCTATATCTATATGATATGCTAACTTAATGATTTAAAACCTGGAGACACGAAAAACACCGTAAAACCGGATTTACGCCATCGTAGTAACACCGCGGGCTGTTTTGGGTTAGTTAATTAAAAACTATGATAAACTTTGATTTAAAAGTTGTTATTCTTAGAAAATGATTTTTATTATGAACATGAAACTATATCAAAAAATTATGGTTAAACTCAAAGTGGAAGTATGTTTTCTAAAATGGTCATCTAGACGTCGTTCTTTCGACTGAAATGACTACCTTTACAAAAATGACTTGTAACTTATTTTTCTGACTATAAACCTATACTTTTTCTGTTTAGATTCATAAAATAGAGTTCAATATGAAACCATAGCAATTTGATTCACTCAAAACGGATTTAAAATGAAGAAGTTATGGGTAAAACAAGATTGGATAATTTTTCTCATTTTAGCTACGTGAAAATTGGTAACAAATCTATTCCAACCATAACTTAATCAACTTGTATTGTATATTATGTAATCTTGAGATACCATAGACACGTATACAATGTTTCGACCTATCATGTCGACACATCTATATATATTTCGGAACAACCATAGACACTCTATATGTGAATGTTGGAGTTAGCTATACAGGGTTGAGGTTGATTCCAAGATATATATAGTTTGAGTTGTGATCAATACAGAGATACGTATACACTGGGTCGTGGATTGATTCAAGATAATATTTATCGATTTATTTCTGTACATCTAACTGTGGACAACTAGTTGTAGGTTACTAACGAGGACAGCTGACTTAATAAACCTAAAACATCAAAATATATTAAAAGTGTTGTAAATATATTTTGAACATACTTTGATATATATGTATATATTGTTATAGGTTCGTGAATCAACCAGTGGCCAAGTCTTACTTCCCGACGAAGTAAAAATCTGTGAAAGTGAGTTATAGTCCCACTTTTAAAATCTAATATTTTTGGGATGAGAATACATGCAGGTTTTATAAATGATTTACAAAATAGACACAAGCACGTGAAACTACATTCTATGGTTGAATTATCGAAATCGAATATGCCCCTTTTTATTAAGTCTGGTAATTTAAGAATTAGGGAACAGACACCCTAATTGACGCGAATCCTAAAGATAGATCTATTGGGCCTAACAAACCCCATCCAAAGTACCGGATGCTTTAGTACTTCGAAATTTATATCATATCCGAAGGGTGTCCCGGAATGATGGGGATATTCTTATATATGCATCTTGTTAATGTCGGTTACCAGGTGTTCACCATATGAATGATTTTTATCTCTATGTATGGGATGTGTATTGAAATATGAAATCTTGTGGTCTATTATTATGATTTGATATATATAGGTTAAACCTATAACTCACCAACATTTTTGTTGACGTTTTAAGCATGTTTATTCTCAGGTAATTATTAAGAGCTTCCGCTGTCGCATACTTAAATAAGGACGAGATTTGGAGTCCATGCTTGTATGATATTGTGTAAAAACTGCATTCAAGAAACTTATTTTGTTGTAACATATTTGTATTGTAAACCATTATGTAATGGTCGTGTGTAAACAGGATATTTTAGATTATCATTATTTGATAATCTACGTAAAGCTTTTTAAACCTTTATTGATGAAATAAAGGTTATGGTTTGTTTTTAAAATGAATGCAGTCTTTGAAAAATGTCTCATATAGAGGTCAAAACCTCGCAACGAAATCAATTAATATGGAACGTTTTTAATCAATAAGAACGGGACATTTCAGATGGTGGTTCTTTTGGTATGGTGGAGGTCGAATACAGATGGTTGTGAGTTTGGTTCGAAGGTGCTTGTTCATCAACTAAAGGTGGTGACGAAGTTTGGTTTCGACAGGAAAACAAGAAAAAGAAGGAAGGTGATGGATTCTATGGTGGCGATGGTTGTGATGGTCATGATGGTTGTAATGGTGGTTGTATGGTGACTCGACAGAGAAAAATAGAAAGATGGTTGCATTTGTGGGTTTGAAATGAAGGTGTTGATGGTTAAAATTCTCCAAGTATTACGTGTATATAAACATATATTTATAGAAAAGGTGATAACTTGAAATCAATAGAGATAGATAGATTCGGTGGAGATTAATGTATGTGCATAACATATAAACACATTAATTCAATCAACAACAGTGTTGGGAAATAAGAATGCAAGATTTGTGGTTTGTCAAAAACAAAAATAGTGACAATATTTCAATCATAAGACGTGTTTAATTGAAAAGAAAAACAGTTCAGCAGCCTCTTATTGTCTTCTCCTACCGACACATTTTCACGGAATAGTGTATCGTACTCCGTTGTCAGTTGGTGGCGAATAAAAGTGTTTAGAAAAATTCCATATTTTTAAATTAACTCTTTTTATTTATTTTGGTCATTATGGCATAAAATTCAATCATTAATTTATTAAATAAAAATTACATCAACTGTCCCTCTCAATTCTGGGTAAAATATAAAAAGTGTTAAAATTTAATAACTAGGTCCTAAATACATTTTTAGTAAGCCTAAAATTTATAGTACTCATTTTCGAATCACCGTTTATTTTAAAATTACATAAGTTTCTTTTTAACTCTTTTATTATCAATCAATATGACAATTAAGCATTACCATCGTTTACTAAATAACTTCGAAATCACAATATATATATATATATATATATATATATATATATATATATATATATATATATATATATATATATATATTTTGAATTACTTTTTACACACACACACAGATATGTATATAAATCATATAAGTTTCTATTTCAAATTAATATATATATATATATATATATATATATATATATATATATATATATATATATATATATATATATATATATATATATATATATATATATATATGTATGTATATATATATATATATATATATTTAAATATATATGTATTTATTTACAGATAGTGGTTCGTGAATCGTCGGGAATAGTCGAAGGTCAAATGAATTCATAACATAGTTCAAAATTTTTGAGACTCAACATTACAGACTTTGCTTATCGTGTCAAAGTCATATTAAGAATTAAGTTTAAATTTGGTCGGAAATTTCTGGGTCGTCACAGTACCTACCCGTTAAAGAAATTTCGTCCCGAAATTTGATTGGGATGGTCATGGCTGACAGTAAGTATGTTTTCATGACTCATATGAGTTGATAAATAGAGTTTTATCAACACTGAGTAAGATAGATAAAAAATAAGTTGTTTAGGTGAGGAGTACGAGTGAAGCTATCACAAAAGAGTGAAATGATTAAATAATGTTTCATCGTATCCTTTGACGTAGATATGGTTGATTTCCGGAGTCTAAGGGATTTGGAGAGAATCTTCGTGATAAGATTTGATTCTTCGGTAATTAAGGAAATTAGAATCCTCTTTGTTAAATGCGATGATCTGTTTTGATTGTTCTGTCGGATATTTCACTATAAATCCACCCTCTCCATTTCCTTTATATTTTGGAGTTCCATACTTCTATTTTCTCTTCCTGACTTTAAGTCAAGCGAATAATAGTCCAAAATTCGTAGGTATGGAATTTCGAATGAACATGACTAATGTTCTAAGAGATAAATTGTAATATCACGATCTTGATTGGTTAAATTACCAGAATTTCAAAGAAAAGATAGAACTATCAAGAAAATATGTTCTTGATATGTCTATATATTAGATAGAATGTAAGAGTCGTGTACCATGGCACATGACGACGTTATGGTCTGTGAATCATCATGTTCCATTAGAAACTTAGCATGACTTACTGCAATATAATCACGTTGATCAAGTTTCATTATACTCATGCTTCAGTTCCTAACACTACTTCAAAAACATTCATACTTTAAACTCGAAGGTTTCAAAATTTAGAAACTAAAATAGTTTCTTTTATGATATAACACAGATAGAGTGGAGAGATAATTAATATCAGACAAGAATATTTATGAAGATATCTTCAGAAATATTGAGGATATTTACAATGAAAGATATGATAATATCTTAGAATTTTAGATTCAAAGTGTGATGAAGAAATTCATTCACAACGATTTAGAGCGATTAAGGAGTAAGGTATTCGCTAAAGATTTCATCAGAAATAGAATCATCAGTATTCTTTAAATACAGGGTTTGGTCCTTGTATTTGTCCTTGGTCTCCTTCATGGTTTGCTCAATCCGTTTTCCGGTTCTAAACTTTCTCTTTTTTTAGTACAGTGTACACTGATCACAAAAGTCTTCAACATATTCTTGATCAAAAATAACTAAATATGAGGCAGCGATGATGAGTTGAGACGTTGAATGATTATGATTGTGAACTTTTATATCATTCGAGGAAGGCCAATGTTGTGGCCGATGCGTTAAGTCGAAAAGAGAGGGTTGAACCTCGTAGATTTAGAGCCTTGAATATGACAATTCGAACTAACCTCGCTAGGCAGATTTTTGAGGCACAACAAGAAGCCTTGAAGGAGGTCAAAGGCATGAGTAAGAAATTTGAGGTACAAGCAGATGGCACTCGGTATTTTGCGGGACGCCTTTGGGTTCCAAAATTTGGTGATTTGTGACAGCTGGTGTAAGATGAAGCTTATAAGTCTAGGTACTCTATTCATCCTGGTTCAGGAAAGATGTATCATGATCTTAAGGAGCTATACTGGTGGCCTAATTTGAAAACTGATGTGGCTACGTATGTGGCTAAGTGTTTGACCTGTGCTAAGGTTAAAGCTGAACATCAGAAACCGTCCGAACTTCTGGTGCAACCTGAGATTCCCGATTGGAAGTGGAAAGGTATTACGGTGGACTTTATCACGAAGCTATCGAGAGTTGTGGGTAGTTACGATACCATTTGGGTGTTTGTTGATCGACTCATAAAGTCAGCACACTTTTTACCTATTAAGGAAACAGATTCAATGGAAAAACTTACTCGTTTGTATTTGAAGGAGATTGTTTCGAGGCATGGTGTTCCTGTGTCTATTATTTCAGACCGAGACAGTCAATTCACATCGAGGTTTTGGCAATCCTTACAGGAGGCTTTGGGAACTAAGTTGGATATGAGCACCGCTTATCATCCACAGTCGGATGGTCAAAGTGAAAGGACCATTCAAATGTTGGAGGACATGTTGAGAGGGTGTGTCATTGATTTTAGTAATGGTTGGGATAGGTACTTGCCACTGGCTGAATTTTCTTATAATAACAGTTATCATACAAGCATTAAAGCCGCACCTTTCGAGGCTCTGTATGGTAGAAAGTGTAGGTCTCCTCTCTATTGAAATGAGGTTGGGGATGCTCAACTCACAGGCCCAGAGATTATTCATGAGACTACCGAGAAGATCTTACAGATTAAAGAAAGATTGAAAACCACTAGAGGTTGGCAAAAGTGTTACGCCGATGTTAGAAGAAAAGATTTAGAATTTCAGATCAGTGACCGTGTTATGTTGAAGGTATCACCTTGGAAGGGTGTGGTACGATTTGGTAAAAGAGGAAAGTTGAATCCTCGATTTGTTGGACCGTTTGAGATTACAGAGAGTGTTTGGCCGAGGCCAATGAAACCATCCCTCTTGATCAACTTCATGTTGATAAACAACTCCATTTTATTGAGGAACCTATCAAGATTATAGATCGAGAGGTTAAGACCCTCAAGCAAAGTAAAATTTGTATCGTCCGAGTTAGATGGAATGCCAGACGCGAACCCGAGTTCACTTGGGAAGGTGAAGATCAGATGAGGCAGAAGCACCCGCATTTGTTCCCAAATGACGAGTCAACCCCTGCACCTGCTTAAATTTTGGGACGAAATTTCCGTAACGGGAAGGTACTGTTACGACCCTACTTTTTCCGTTATCTTTTAACGTTTATTATTTAACGCCCGTTAATTTTTATTCGTGCCACACCATTTCTATAACCTATATTATTATTTTTTTAATAATATATTAATTATTATGTGTTATATAAATATTTGTATTCGTATGTAAATTTGTACGTTTCTACATATCGTGGATTTTTATCCGGCGAATCATTCCGGTTTTCAAACCAATGGTCAAACTTTTGGGGATTTTAAATCCAAATTATTTTAAATATGATATTTTGATGTCATATGATTATATATAGTGTTTATATATTTTATTTGTCGCGTATATGTTATCTCTCCGAAGATTCAATCGCGTAGTAGCGTTTTCGCATTTCGGGTTTCGATCGAGCATTCGGGCCACAAGTAAATTAGCAAACAACAAAATTGGGCCATGAGGGTGTAGTGCCCCGACCAAATCCATATGGACGAGAACATTACATTTGATTACATCGCGAGGTATTGACCTCTATATGATACATTTTTACAAACATTGCTTTCGTTTTTAAAAGGCAATCTTTCATTTCATCGAAAGTTGACAAGTATGCATACCATTTCATAATATCCAAACTATAAATGACCTAGACTGTCATTTACTTAATAATAATCTCTAATGAACTTCAACGAATCGAATGCAATGTCTTTTGAAATAGGACATGAATGACTCCAAGTAATATCTTTAAAATGAGCAAATGCACAGTGGAAGATTTCTTTCGAATCTGAGAATAAACATGCTTTAAAGTGTCAACCAAAAGGTTGGTGAGTTCATTAGTTTATCATAATCATTCATATCCATCATTTAATAGACTACAAGATTTACACTTCTCATAAATATACGTCCCATGCATAGAGACAAAAAAATAATCATTCATATGGATTGAACACCTGGTAACCGACATTAACAATATGCATATAAGAATATCCCCATCATTCCGGGTTCCTCCTTCGGACATGATATAAATTTCGAAGTACTAAAGCATCCGGTACTTTGGATGGGGCTTGTTGGGCCCGATAGATCTATCTTTAGGATTCGCGTCAATTTGGGGGTCTCTTTCCAAATTCTTAGGCTACCAAGCTTTTTAAAGGGTGATATCCGGTATAATAATTCAACCATATAATGTAGTTTCAAGTACTTGTGTCCATTTCGTAAAACAGTTATAAAAGTTTCGCATGTATTCTCAGCCCAAAAATATAAAGGGTAAAAAGGCAAATGAAAACTCACCATACTGTATTTTGTAGTAAAAATACATATACGTCATTGAATAAGTGTAGGGTTGGTCTCAGATTCACGAACCTATATTATTCATGTATATTAATACATGTAATGGAAATCGAACAAATTTATATGTATAGTTATTTATTAGTTATACATTTTTATATTAATAACCTATATGTTTCATATATTTAAAATAAATAAAAGTATTAATTTTTTATGTTATATGTATTTAATACATTTTTGTATATATATGTATATATATCTTTTGTTTGTTAAAATTATATTAATAAAAATAATAATAATAATGATAATAAGTTAAAAATGATACTTTTAATATTAATGATAAAATGATAACTTTAACAAAAATAATACTTTTAATAAAAATGTTAATTCTAATAATAATGTATACTAATAATAATAATTATAAAAATAGTGATTTTACTAATAATAATAATGATACTATTATTCATATTAATAACTATAATGATAATAATACTACTAATACTTATGATAATAATAATAATAATCCTAAGTTTAATATTAGTGTTAGTTTAATAATAATAATAATAATAATTATAATAATAATAATAATAGTAATAAGATAATAATATTAATAAATAAATGAAAAGATAAGTAACTACCTCAAATGAGTAACCCTAAATAAAAATGCCCAAGTCCGGGTTTGAACCCGCGACGTCCCGCTAACCCGATACCCCTGCTAACCACTCCTCCATTCGTTCTTTTCTGTTTTAACTCGTACGTTAATTAATTTAACTTGTAATTAACTGTTATCTTCCTCTCAATATCAAGAACCCAATCGATCGAACTAGGACCCATCTGATTCATAACATAGCCATCATTTATAACTATCTATTATCACTTCCAACTTTGTGTCATCATCATTCGATTATCATATATCATGATATCATTCATCATCTTAATTATCATTATCATCCTAACTCATGATCATCAATATCATCATTCCATCTATCAACCTATATATCATCATTGATACGTTCTAGCAGAAACGTGAACTAGATCTTGGCCCAATAGCGGACCAACCTAAAAACTGAATTACACGATTCAATGCTCACAAGCCCAATTAGAACTAATGGCCCAATTTAGATTCCGTAATAATTTTAGTTGAGTTCTGTCTTCGGCTATTTCAAGGAGTTTAGAATCCAAAGATACTTAATATTCCATCAATTATCCTATAAACCGTATTATATCCCTCTAATTTATATCATCACGAAAACAAGTATCACTATTATCTAGCATCTTGGCCCACAGAGTTAAACGATCCAAAAATGTTATATTGAGATGGCCAACACTTAATCAAAATCCCAAAATATTAGAAGATATATCTAATTGATATGGTTTGTGGGGTTTGATACCAATCATAACTTTATCCATTAAAACAAAATGATGTCCCTTTAGTGGTTCCCTTGGTCGGCCACAATTATGTAACTAGTTCCATTTGCCAACTAGAATGTGTTGTATAATAATATTAAATGTAATCAAGTTGCCAACCTTTAGAAAGTGCACAATTTCCACTCCTCTCATTTTGTTACAAAGCCGACAGCATGGAAACTAGCTAACAGTGGTGACGACGGTTTATTCCAAGGTGTTCATAGCGTAGCTAATGGTGAAGTCTAAAAGAACCGAAAACAATAACAGCTGAGTGGTTTCGCAGATCAACCAATAGAGAAGAAAGAAGAAAATAAACAGTGGTGGCGGTTTTGATTGATACAGGAAAAAAAACAGGAATAGCAAATGGGTTTTTAAATGGTTAATTGTTGGTTTTATCGAATCAGAAGAGGTTTAGTAACAGCTGCAGACACAGCAACGAATATTCAGTTTAATAGTAGCTGCAAATATGTAGGTTTTCTTGTGTTAATCCCGACAGAAACAGTAGAACATATCATGAGCAGTAGCTGGAGCCACGTGCACCAGGTATATACGATTCCTCCTTGACTTGAACAGATTTAACAATGGTGATTGATGACAATCGTTGTAGGTTTTTCAATCGAGTGGTGATGAGTTGGGTGTTTTAATAGATGGTTTGATTTTTGTGGGTGTTTTAACCGATTGAACACGAGCAATCCCATAGTGACCTTGATGATGGTTTGGGGTCTGCTCTTGCTCACAGAAAAAACAGAAACAAACATATCAAGTTGCAGTAAGCAGCTATTTTATATCAATATACGTATATATATAGAATAGGCAGATGGTGTACATGGGTTGTAGTGATTTACGATTTAGCAAGAAGAAAATAAGGTAATAGCAACAGTAGCTCAATAGGGTTGATGATGATCTTAAATATATACATGATGATGGTATACCCGTTCATATTATGGATGGTGTTTTCAAGAGAGAGATAGAAGACGATGGATGTTTATGGTGGTGTGTTGATCTCAGTTAGCAAATTGTAATAGTGAAAGTGAGTTCATGAAATGGGAGAGAGTGTGTGTTGGGTTTGTTGACAGAAAACAAATGAGGAAGGAAGAAGTTTTTGTGTGCAATCTAGTTGTCGATTGTACATACGTTTAGTGGAGGAATATAGTAATCAATCAACCACAGTAAAGTTGACAAATGAATTCCAATTGGGAATTGTAATTTGATAGATTGAAGTGGATGTAAACGATATCAGACAGAACTCAATCACTAGCAGTAGGAGAAGAAAAATATAGAACATAAAAACAAATTCTGTTAACTGTCTATTATGATACTTATATTTAAATATATTAATAATAATAATACTAATTAATAATAATTATATTAAGAATAATAATAACTTTTAATGATATTGATAATAATATTTATATAAAAAATATTAATAATATTAATAGTAATAATATCAAAATAATAAAAATCATGATAAAAGTAATAAGAGTAATGATAATAATAATTTAAAATAAAAATGTTAATAATAATAATAATAAAATTTTCTTCTAATTATAATAACAATGATATCAATAATATTAGTAAAAATAATATTATGACGAATTCCATGTATCAAATTTCTTATCGTAATAATTTTTATTACAACGTATATTATTTTTCATCTTTATCTGTAACATCAAATGCATGTATACTCTCATGTAAGCACTTTAATTCTCATATTAGTTTTTGTTAAAAATCTTTACAATTATAATCTCATCATATTATATATATACATTTCTATGATAAGTTTAATTATATCGTAAGTTATTTTTCATAACAACTAAATCATATAACAGTTTAATAATGTACTTCAAGTTATAATATATATACATATCTAATTTCAACCAGTTGTTCGTGAATCGTCGGGAATGGTCGAAAGTCAAATGAATATATGAAACAGTTCAAGATTTTTGAGACTCAACATTACAGACTTTGCTTATCGTGTCGGATTCATATAAAGATTAAAGTTTAAATTTTGTCAGAAATTTCCAGGTCATCACATGTAATGACCCGCACTTTTTCGATCATTCTATATTTATAAGATTAATATTTACATAAATTAAACCTTACCAACATGACAAGCAATCCAAATTGTTGAGACTTATGTCTTCGAAAAGAGTTTTACACAACGTTTGACCGTTCAATTTGACCGATGATATCACGAACTATATAACATACGATAATTATACGTTTATGTATATATATGTATTTATATATATTTAACATGATCTAAGGATGTTTAACATCTCATTGGGTACTAATAACAATGAGTTATAAGTATATTTTGAAACTACTAACTTAAGTTTTCAAAACGATAACTATACGTAACGTTCTTCGACATAAATACTTATAACCTATAATACTTATACATGCATCGTATAGATATATATTTTATCACTTTTAAAGGGCTTACATACATAAAACAATATAAGTATATTTACAAAAGATAGCTATATTTCAATCCTCGTTCCGTTTTCTCAAAGATTTCTACACGTATATCTAGGGTATATGTACCCGTATCATACGCAGCTTCTAGATGTATTTACTATTGGTATATACCAATAAAAATCTGCTCCTTAGCAGCCTTAAATGATTATGAAACATGTGGAACCAACCATTTGTCAAGTAGCATGAATTATTTAGCAAGAAAACAAAGTTAGGTATCTTTTTTTTCCTTTATAACCTAAAAACGTTTTTATGCATGCACACCATTTCTT
This sequence comes from Rutidosis leptorrhynchoides, assembly GCF_046630445.1. Taxonomy (NCBI): domain Eukaryota; kingdom Viridiplantae; phylum Streptophyta; class Magnoliopsida; order Asterales; family Asteraceae; genus Rutidosis; species Rutidosis leptorrhynchoides. Next base: position 201,526,174 of record NC_092342.1, on the reverse strand, counting down.
CACCCCATTTTCTCATACTTACACTCCCATTTCTCTCTCAAAATACTCTTAACTTCATACTTGATCATCTCCAAGCATTTTCCCCATCATTTAGCTTCAAAAACATCACTTAATCACCATAAGAAAACCCTTACAAAAACACTTCAAGAATCCTTCCAAGAACACAAACTTACTTCCAATCTTTCATCCAATTCCATCACCCTTTTAGTTCTAGGTTCTTACTCCTCTTTTACAGCAACCTTGTCCAAGGAACTTGAGGTAGTAACTATGTTCATAACCTTATTCGATTCATATATATATAGCTATCTTATTTTGTGGTATAAAATTTTAACAACAAGAACATAGTTTGAAAGTTTTCAAACTTGTTTGCAAACTAAATAGATCCTTCTAACTTAACTTTTAAAATACTTCAAGACCTGTAATATAACTTAATTACATGCTAATTTAACAAGGTATAACTTGGTTTTTCAAAGAACACCTTAAAAACTGTTTTTACGACGTCGGAGTGCAACCGGGGACTGTTTTGGGTTGGATAATTAAAAATCATCTTAAACTTTGAATTGGAGGTTTATTTTCTGGAAAAATGATTTTTACTATGAATATGATAACACATAAAAATTTCATGATTTAACTCAAAGTATAAGTATTTTAGAAAAATAATCATTTAAGGTTGTTTACATGATGGAAAATGATTAACTTCATAAGTTTCACTAAAGTTTGACCTATGACCTGTGATTTCGAATACAAACTAAGGTATTTACAGTTCATAGTCTTAAAGAGGGACTCGATCCAAGGAAGTGACAAGTTGAATCAACGAAAACAGAGTTGTAACGAAGAAACTATGACCAAAACGAGATCGGATATCTAAGACTTGTTTAACTTCGGGATTAATTGGGAAAAATTAAATAAAATCACATATTTCTAAGATAACATGATATTTTATATATATGTACTTATAATTCAATTTTATATGGTTCAAGATCACCTGCAAACAATACGAGAAGATTAATCATAAGATCCCATGTTTGTACGCAACACGTCATTTGACAACACCGGTACTTTATGTACGCAACACGTCATTTGACAACACCGGTACCGTGGGTCAAGATTAATCTCGACCAATACATATACGATGGGGTTTTATTTATTTCGTTAGGGGGTTTTATTTATTTCATTGCGGGTATATTAAACATCTAAAAATGAACCATTAAAATTGAATTACTAACAACGAACTGCTAACTACGGACTAAGGAATTATTCAAAGTATTAAAAGTATAACAAGTATATATATGTGACGTTTGTTTAAAAAGAAAAGGTATTGATATATTATATATGGATAGGTTCGTGATATCAACCGGAGACCAAGTCAAATTATATATATCTTCAAGACAACAGTGAGTATATAGTCCCACTTTTAAACTCTAAATATTTCGGGATGAGAATACATGTATTTTATGTTTTACGATATGGACACAAGTAACTGAAAAATATATATTCTACGTTGAGTTGTACCACTGGCATACTTCCCTGTAGCTTGGTAACTGTTATTTACAGCGGTATTGTAAACGCGAATCCTGTTGATAGATCTATCGGGCCTGACAACCCCAACCGGACTGGACGACCAGTATTCAACGGTTGCACAGTACTTCGTTTCGTGACTACACTTGGTACGGTGTAGTAAGATTTCATAATAAAGGGAATATGCGACGTGATTAAATGTTAAGTATGGTTACCAAGTGCTCAACCACTTAGAATATTTTTATTAAAATGTTTATATATGAAATCTTGTGGTCTATATTTATATCGCTGCCGGCATTAAACCTATATCTCACCAACTTTATGTTGACGTTTTAAACATGTCTATTCTCAGGTGATAATTAGAAGCTTCCGCTGCATCATGTTGAATCTAAGCAGGATCTTGCGTACGCATATTTGTGTCAAAAATAAGACTGCATATCCAAGAACTTGTGTTGTAAAATATGCTAGAAATCGGGTTGTTATTATCATTTGTAAAGTTTGTAAGTAGAAGATTATCGCTAAACGATAATCATCTTTATTTTGTCCAAAGCTTGTATCAAAAATAAGGATCATGGTTTGTAATGTATAATATATGCAGTTTTTCTTTAAAAAAAATGTCGCATATAGAGGTCAATACCTCGCAATGAAATCATACGTTATCTAACACGTTCTTATGGTTAAGGACGGGTTATGACATGTGGTATCAGAGCGGTGGTCTTAGCGAACCAGGTTTGCATTAGTGTGTCTAACTGATAAGTCGTTAGGATACATTAGTAAGTCTGGACTTTGACCGGGTTTGATTTAAAAACCATTGCTTATCATTGTTGGTTAAAATTTATATGTAAATATTATGTAGTACTAATGGGTTAGTTGTTGTGTGATAGATGTCGGGCTCAAAACTTATCATCACGTTCAGCGACTCCGAACCAGAATCTTCAGATGGTGTTCCAGTCATTAACCTATCCGATGACGAAAATAATATCTTTGGGGAAGACTCACAAATTCCGGATGAACCGACTATAGAGAACCCGGAAAGTGAACCCGAGGAGGAAAGTGAACCCGAGGAGGAAAGTGAACCCGAGGAGGAAAGTGAACTCGAGGAAGAAATACAGGAAATTACAAAAGACGAGTTCGAACTAGGAAAGAAACGAAAGGCTAATGAATTAGAAAATTCAAATCCCGAGTTTAGTAAGGATGATGTGGAACCAACTCCACTAGACACTACCACCCCTATTCCAGCTATTCCTATTCGTTCTATCCCGGCATCCAGTTCTTTAGTCCCACAGCCAAAATATAGGCAGACAGCCAGGATAAGCGTTAAGCGATTCTTTGAACCTAAACGTCCTAGAAAATAGACCAAACGATGCGCTGCCGTATTAAACCATGGGATCATATAATGTTTTGTATAATATTATTAGTGTGGTTTGTTCAATGTTCGATGTAAGATAAGCATATGTAAAATAGTGAAGTGTGAAATGCAATAATTTTCCATGGTTAAGTATTATTTAGATGGTAGTAATTGATTCTGTACTAAGCTATTAAGTATGGACATTAACGGGTAGGTACTACCCTAGATATAATTATAAAACGCTAATAAGAAGAAAAGGCTTTTATAATAATACCTGGTTCATATTATTAATAAGCTATAATGTACTGTAAATATACACTACATCTATAATATTCCATGTGAATAATTATTTTCTTTTCATTCTTATAGAAGGATATGGCGCGATTGAACCGAATGACGGAACAAGAAATCCAGGAACTCATCAATCAGCTAGTGAACGACAGAATGTTATGGGTCGAGGCTGCAAGAGGTGCTGCAGTTAACCCAAATCCTCGTGTGGGGTGCACTTACAAAACTTTTCAAGCTTGCAAGCCCTCATCATTCAGTGGAACAGAAGGACCAATCGGTTTAACCCGGTGGATAGAAAAGATGGAGACTGTGTTTAAAATCAGTGGTTGTGTTGAAAAGGACATGACCAAGTATGCATCGTGCACTTTACAAGATAGTGCACTCACGTGGTGGAAAAATTATGTGAAGGCTGTAGGAGGAGATGTAGCTTATGATACTCCGTGGGAAGAATTCAAAACAATGTTAATCAACGAATATTATCCAAGGAACGAGGTTAGGAAGTTGGAAGATGAGTTACGAAGTCTGAAGGTTATTGGTACTGAAATCACCAACTACAATCAGCGATTCATGGAATTAGTTTTGCTATGTCCTGAATTGGTTCCAACCGAAGAACGGAAGATTGAAATGTACAAAGATGGTTTGCCCAAAAAGGTCAAGGCAAATGTTACAGCATCGAAACCTAAGACAATTCATGAAGCTATAACCATGGCAAACGAGCTAATGGATCAGGTCATCATGGATAAGAAAGTATCCAATACTGATGTGAAGGTATCAGGTAACAAAAGAAAGTGGAATGGAAATTATGATCGAGGTAACCAACAACAATCTTTTAAGAAACAAGAAAACACGCAAGGTGCGGGTAGTGGTTTAAGCTTTGGTTATAAAGGACAAAATCCTTTATGCAACCGATGCCACAAACATCACTCTGGTTACTGTAATGTGGTATGCAACAAATGTAATCGAAAGGGTCATCTTCCTGAAGATTGTAGGGCTCTCGTTACAAATACAAATGGTACCAAGACTCTTGCCACCAATGCAAATAGAACTGCTTTGGCTACCATTACTTGTTTTGGGTGTGGAAAACAAGGTCACTATAAGAGCCAGTGCCCGAATCCAGAGAAGAATATCGGACCTGCACGTAGGAGAGCATTTGTTATTAATGCTAGAGAGGCATGTGAAGACCCGGAGCTTGTTACGGGTACGTTTACCATTAATAACTTATCCGCATCTATTATATTTGATACTGGTGCTGATAGAAGTTACGTGTGTAGAGACTTTCACGCTAAATTGAATTGTTCATCATTACCTCTAGATGCTAAGTACATGATTGAGTTAGCTAATGGTAAACTAATTAAAGCCGATAAAATTTGCCGTGATTGTAAAATAAATTTAGCCGGAGAAACATTTAAGATTGATTTGATACCCGTAGAATTAGGAAGTTTTGATGTAATAGTCGGCATGGACTGGATGTCCAAAATAGGAGCCGAAGTTGTGTGCGCCAAGAAGGCAATTCGCATTCCTCGTAAGAATAAAACGCCAGTAATGATTTATGGAGAGAAGGGTAACTCAAAGCTAAAACTCATTAGTTATTTGAAAGCTCAAAAGTGCTTGAAGAAAGGGTGCTATGCTATCTTAGCACATGTTAATAAAGTCGAAAAGAAAGAAAAATAGAAGTGCATCAATGACGTGCCTGTGGCAAGAGATTTTCCTGAAGTATTTCCGGAAGAGTTGCCGGGATTACCTCCATTTAGATCTGTAGAATTTCAAATAGATCTTGTACCAGGAGCTGCACCGGTTGCCCGTGCTCCATATAGACTTGCACCGTCCGAGTTAAAAGAACTTCAGAGTCAGTTAAAAGAATTACTGGATCGTGGATTCATACGACCAAGTACTTCACCGTGGGGAGCTCCAATTTTATTCGTCAAGAAGAAAGACGGATCTTTCCGAATGTGTATAGATTATCGTGAATTAAATAAGTTAACTATCAAGAATCGGTATCCACTACCGAGAATTGACGACTTATTTGATCAACTCCAAGGATCATGTGTGTACTCGAAAATTGACCTAAGATCGGGCTATCATCAATTACGTGTCAAAGAAGAAGATATACCGAAAACTGCTTTTCGGACACGTTATGGTCATTACGAATTTTTGGTTATGCCGTTTGGATTGACGAATGCGCCAGCTGTATTCATGGACCTCATGAATCGAGTTTGTAGTCCATATTTAGATAAGTTTGTTATCGTTTTCATTGATGATATTCTTATCTATTCCAAGAGTGAGCAAGAGCATGAGCAGCATTTAAGGTTGATATTAGAGTTGTTGAGAAAAGAACAGCTATATGCTAAATTTTCTAAATGTGCTTTCTGGTTGAAAGAAGTGCAATTTCTTAGCCACGTTGTTAGTAGCAAAGGAATTCAGGTTGATCCAGCAAAAATTGAAGCCATTGAAAAATGGGAGACACCTAAGACACCAATGCAGATACGCCAATTTTTGGGTTTAGCCGGTTATTATAGAAGGTTTATTCAAGACTTTTCCCGAATAGCTAAGCCGTTGACAGCGTTAACGCAAAAAGGGAAGAAATATGAATGGACTTCTGAGCAGGAGAGTGCATTTCAATTACTGAAAAAGAAGTTGACTACGGCGCCTATTTTATCGTTACCAGAAGGGAACGATGATTTTGAAATATATTGTGACGCTTCGCGACAAGGTTTTGGTTGCGTTCTTATGCAACGGAAGAAAGTTATTGCATACGCATCCCGACAATTAAAGATTCACGAGCGGAATTATACGACGCATGATCTAGAACTGGGAGCAGTCGTGTTTGCATTGAAGATATGGAGACACTACTTGTATGGGGTTAAATGCACTGTGTTTACTGATCATAAAAGCCTTCAACATATTTTCGATCAAAAACAGCTGAACATGAGGCAACGTAGGTGGGTCGAGCTGATAAACGACTATGATTGTGAAATTCGTTATCATCCCGGGAAGGCGAACGTGGTGGCCGATGCTCTAAGCAGAAAGGAACGAGAACCAATTCGAGTACGAGCGATGAACATAAAAATTCGCATGAATCTCAACTCACAAATCAAAGAAGTTCAACGAGAAGCACTTACTAAAGAAAACATAAGAAATGAAATAATGAAGAAGTATGAGAAGCAACTCGTTATACGGGAAGACGGAATTCGATATTTTGCAAACCGTATTTGGGTACCGAAGTTGGGTGGATTAAGGAAGTTGATATTGAATGAGGCACATAAGACAAGATACTCGATACATCCTGGAGTTGGAAAGATGTATCAAGATCTTAAGACGCATTATTGGTGGCCTAATTTAAAGACAGACGTTGCAACATATGTTGGGGAGTGTTTAACTTGTTCCAAAGTCAAAGCAGAACACCAAAAGCCGTCAGGATTACTTCAACAACCAGAAATCCCAGAATGGAAATGGGATGGTATTACCATGGATTTCATCACGAAGTTACCAAAGACTGCCTGGGGTTACGACACCATTTGGGTGATTGTTGATCGTCTCACCAAGTCTGCACATTTCTTGCCTATAAAGGAAACGGATAGAATGGAGAAACTATTACGATTGTTTATAAAGGAAGTTGTTTCAAGGCATGGAATACCTATTTCCATTATATCTGATCGTGATAGTAGATTTACCTCAAAGTTCTGGCAATCACTACAGGAGGCACTAGGAACTCGTCTGGATATGAGTACCGCATATCATCCGCAAACCGACGGGCAGAGTGAAAAAACAATTCAGACTCTTGAAGACATGCTCAGGGCATGTGTGATCGATTTTGGAAACGGATGGGATAAGTATCTACCATTAGCAGAATTCTCGTATAATAATAGTTATCATGCGAGCATTAAAGCTGCACCATTCGAAGCATTGTACGGAAGGAAGTGTAGATCTCCTATCTGTTGGAATGAAGTAGGAGATAGACAATTAACTGGTCCCGAGATCATACATGAAACTACTGAAAAGATAGTACAAATCAAAGAGAGATTGAAAACAGCCCGTAGTCGCCAAAAGAGCTACGCCGATGTCCGAAGGAAACCATTAGAGTTTCAGATCGATGACATGGTTATGCTAAAGGTGTCACCTTGGAAAGGTGTAATACGTTTCGGTAAAAGAGGTAAACTGAACCCAAGATATGTAGGCCCGTTCAAGATCATCGAACGCATTGGACCGGTAGCTTATCGACTCGAGTTACCGCAACAACTCGCCGGAGTACATAATACCTTTCACGTCTCGAACCTTAAGAAGTGTCTTGCAAAGGAAGACATCACCATTCCTCTTGAAGAAATCCATGTCGACGAGAAACTACAATTCATCGAAGAACCAATCGAAATCATGGATCGTGAAGTTAAACGGCTCAAGCAGAGCAACATACCGATCGTTAAGGTTCGTTGGAATGCTCGAAGGGGTCCCGAGTTTACTTGGGAACGAGAGGATCAAATGAAACAAAAGTATCCACACTTGTTTCCCGATGACGCAAAATAGGTACAATTTTAAAATTTCGGGACGAAATTTATTTAACGGGTAGGTACTGTAATGACCCGCACTTTTTCGATCATTTTATATTTATAAGATTAATATTTACATAAATTAAACCTTACCAACATGACAAGCAATCCAAATTGTTGAGACTTATGTCTTCGAAAAGAGTTTTACACAACGTTTGACCGTTCAATTTGACCGATGATATCACGAACTATATAACATACGATAATTATACGTTTATGTATATATATGTATTTATATATATTTAACATGATCTAAGGATGTTTAACATCTCATTGGGTACTAATAACAATGAGTTATAAGTATATTTTGAAACTACTAACTTAAGTTTTCAAAACGATAACTATACGTAACGTTCTTCGACATAAATACTTATAACCTATAATACTTATACATGCATCGTATAGATATGTATTTTATCACTTTTAAAGGGCTTACATACATAAAACAATATAAGTATATTTACAAAAGATAGCTATATTTGAATCCTCATTCCGTTTTCTCAAAGATTTCTACACGTATATCTAGGGTATATGTACCCGTATCATACGCAGCTTCTAGATGTATTTACTATTGGTATATACCAATAAAAATCTGCTCCTTAGCAGCCTTAAATGATTAAGAAACATGTGGAACCAACCATTTGTCAAGTAGCATGAATTATTTAGCAAGAAAACAAAGTTAGGTATCTTTTTTTTCCTTTATAACCTAAAAACGTTTTTATGCATGCACACCATTTCTTCACCCCATTTTCTCATACTTACACTCCCATTTCTCTCTCAAAATACTCTTAACTTCATACTTGATCATCTCCAAGCATTTTCCCCATCATTTAGCTTCAAAAACATCACTTAATCACCATAAGAAAACCCTTACAAAAACACTTCAAGAATCCTTCCAAGAACACAAACTTACTTCCAATCTTTCATCCAATTCCATCACCCTTTTAGTTCTAGGTTCTTACTCCTCTTTTACAGCAACCTTGTCCAAGGAACTTGAGGTAGTAACTATGTTCATAACCTTATTCGATTCATATATATATAGCTATCTTATTTTGTGTTATAAAATTTTAACAACAAGAACATAGTTTGAAAGTTTTCAAACTTGTTTGCAAACTAAATAGATCCTTCTAACTTAACTTTTAAAATACTTCAAGACCTGTAATATAACTTAATTACATGCTAATTTAACAAGGTATAACTTAGTTTTTCAAAGAACACCTTAAAAACTGTTTTTACGACATCGGAGTGCAACCGGGGACTGTTTTGGGTTGGATAATTAAAAATCATCTTAAACTTTGAATTGGAGGTTTATTTTCTGGAAAAATGATTTTTACTATGAATATGATAACACATAAAAATTTCATGATTTAACTCAAAGTATAAGTATTTTAGAAAAATAATCATTTAAGGTTGTTTACATGATGGAAAATGATTAACTTCATAAGTTTCACTAAAGTTTGACCTATGACCTGTGATTTCGAATACAAACTAAGGTATTTACAGTTCATAGTCTTAAAGAGGGACTCGATCCAAGGAAGTGACAAGTTGAATCAACGAAAACGGAGTTGTAACGAAGAAACTATGACCAAAACGAGATCGGATATCTAAGACTTGTTTAACTTCGGGATTAATTGGGAAAAATTAAATAAAATCACATATTTCTAAGATAACATGATATTTTATATATATGTACTTATAATTCAATTTTATATGGTTCAGGATCACCCGCAAACAACACGAGAAGATTAATCATAAGATCCCATGTTTGTACGCAACACGTCATTTGACAACACCGGTACTTTATGTACGCAACACGTCATTTGATAACACCGGTACCGTGGGTCAAGATTAATCTCGACCAATACATATACGATGGGGTTTTATTTATTTCGTTAGGGGGTTTTATTTATTTCATTGCGGGTATATTAAACATCTAAAAATGAACCATTAAAATTGAATTACTAACAACGAACTGCTAACTACGGACTAAGGAATTATTCAAAGTATTAAAAGTATAACAAGTATATATATGTGACGTTTGTTTAAAAAGAAAAGGTATTGATATATTATATATGGATAGGTTCGTGATATCAACCGAAGACCAAGTCAAATTATATATATCTTCAAGACAACAGTGAGTATATAGTCCCACTTTTAAACTCTAAATATTTCGGGATGAGAATACATGTATTTTATGTTTTACGATATGGACACAAGTAACTGAAAAATATATATTCTACGTTGAGTTGTACCACTGGCATACTTCCCTGTAGCTTGGTAACTGTTATTTACAGCGGTATTGTAAACGCGAATCCTGTTGATAGATCTATCGGGCCTGACAACCCCAACCGGACTGGACGACCAGTATTCAACGGTTGCACAGTACTTCGTTTCGTGACTACACTTGGTACGGTGTAGTAAGATTTCATAATAAAGGGAATATGCGACGTGATTAAATGTTAAGTATGGTTACCAAGTGCTCAACCACTTAGAATATTTTTATTAAAATGTTTATATATGAAATCTTGTGGTCTATATTTATATCGCTGCCGGCATTAAACCTATATCTCACCAACTTTATGTTGACGTTTTAAACATGTCTATTCTCAGGTGATAATTAGAAGCTTCCGCTGCATCATGTTGAATCTAAGCAGGATCTTGCGTACGCATATTTGTGTCAAAAATAAGACTGCATATCCAAGAACTTGTGTTGTAAAATATGCTAGAAATCGGGTTGTTATTATCATTTGTAAAGTTTGTAAGTCGAAGATTATCGCTAAACGATAATCATCTTTATTTTGTCCAAAGCTTGTATCAAAAATAAGGATCATGGTTTGTAATGTATAATATATGCAGTTTTTCTTTAAAAAAAATGTCGCATATAGAGGTCAATACCTCGCAATGAAATCATACGTTATCTAACACGTTCTTATGGTTAAGGACGGGTTATGACATCGCAATACCTACCCGTTAAAGAAATTTCGTCCCAAAATTTGATCGAGGTCGTCATGGGTAACTATAAAAATATTTTCATGACAAATATGAGGTGATAATTAGAGTTTTATCATCATTGAGTAATACGGATAAAACCATTTGATTTCGCAAAGAGTCTAAGTGAAGCTATCGCAAAAGTGTGAAATGAATAAATGTATATTTGTTTTAACCGATGACGTAGTTATGATTGATTTCCGGAATTCATGGGATTTAAAGAGAATCTACGTAATAAGATTTCGTTCTTCGGCGATTAAGGAAATCAGGATCTTCTTTGATTAAATGCAATAATCTGTTCCGATTGCTCTGTCGGGTATTTTTCTATAAATTCACCCCCCGTCATTTCCTTACAACTCACACCTTCTATTCTTTCTCCTCAATTCATACTTTAAAACATTCGTCAATATGCTCCATCCAGTTCTGATTCTTGATATACTCCTAATTTTTATATCTATCATTCTTCTTTTTATCTACCACCGGAGGATTTTATTTACTTCTACTATTATCTTGGAGTTATATTGTTATTAATTTTCCCGTGTATTTACGTTGCAATACGTATTGATATACACGGTTTGTAAATTATGTGTCGTTGTCGGGATTCATATCTTTCCTTATTCTTCGAAATCCATGCTTCTGTTAATCCTTGTCATCCACAGTTAATGCTCTCTCTTATTTGCTGCGATTTATACCCCCAATTTACACTTCGAAACTTCATTCTTTCGTGTCCTCTTCTTGCCATTAAGCATCGCATGTAATGGTCCAGAATTTGTAGGTATGAAGTTTTGGATGAACATAGTTAATGTTCTAAGAAGAAATTGTACTAGCACGAATTTGATTGGTTAATCTACCAAAATTCAAGAGAAAAGATAGAACTATCAAGAAAATATGTTCTTGATATGTTTAGAGATTGAGTAGAATGCAAGAGTCATGTAAATGTCATATGATGACGGTATGTTCTGTGAATCATCACGTTCCATTAGAAACTCAGCATGAATTACTGTAATATAATCACGTTGATCAAGTGTCATTATATTATACTAACTCATGCATCAGTTCCCAACACTACTTCAAACCATTCATATTTTAAATTTGAAGATTTACAGAATATAGAAACCAAAAGAGTTTCCTTTTATGAGATAACACAGATAGCGCGGAGGGATAATTAATATTGGACGAGAATATTTATGAAAATATCTTCAGAAATATTGAGGATATTAATAAAGAAAGGTACGATGATATCTTTGGATTTAAAAATCGAGTTGTGATGAAGAAATTCATTCACGATGATTTATAGTGGTTAAGGAGTAAGGTATTGGCTAAAGATTTCATCAGAAACAGAATCATAGGGATTCTTTATGTACAAGTTTAGTCCTTGTATTTTGTTCAGAGTTTCCTTCATGGTTTTCTCAATCCGGTTTCCAGTTCCAACTTTTCTGAGCTTTGCCAATATACTATTCTTTATCTTTATACCTTCGACGGTTAAGGTCGTGTACAGTTCTTGCTGCTGTATTCAGCTTGTACAGTTTTTGCTGTTGTATTCCGCTTTTTCAGAATTTGAAGCATTGATTTGTAGACTGGGTGCTTTTCAGAATTTTAGAATGGAAGATCATAATTCTAAGAGATGAATGTTATATGTATATATATAACTGTTGATGTAGTAATGCTGTGAGATTTGAAATACTGATTGCTGATTCTCGATTATTGGTATGGTAATTCTCGTTACAAGATGCAGATGAATATATGATAGGATTTAGATGAACGGGTATAATGGTTCCTCAGAGAGACTTAAGCCGATGATTAATAAAGTTGCTGGTAAGTTTCTGCTAATGTAGTGAGATATAAACGATTCTTCGGTAACGATGATGAAAGGGTAATTGTTATAATACGGTTTATTTGAATGAAAACTTGAAGTTAATTTGCTGGAGCTGTCACAAAATTGGCTAATTTAGAAAGGTATTGAAATGTTATTTTCGGTAATAACATGCCAATGGAGCTAGCACAGATACGTGTTAAACGTTTACTCAAGTTCCGAGTGTTTCCAGGTGCATAACTATGTGCATCATTCTTTTCTTCCATAGATGAAGTGCGGTAGGTTCATCATCTCGATTGAGGTATTTTCAATAATCATGAAAGGTTTGAACGCAGATTGTAATCGTCAAGATATAAATGAGGTTTAAGATGAAATCAAGTGGCAAACTTGAAGAATTGTTTAGTTTCATATGTTATAATCAATATTTTAATTCATTTTAATTGTCCACTGTTGGTAATTCTCTGTTGATTAGTCCACAGTGAGTTAGGATTTTGTTAGCGTGGATTCTTAACAAAATTTCTCATAGTTAATTTTTTTGTTTCTAACAAATTTTATTCCATCAAATGTTTTCTTCATTATGCCACTTGTTGCATTCTGATAGGTCAAAATCCAAATATAAAATTTGAATAAAAATGGTTATTCTGTGATGAACGGATTCATATATCTGTGGATGTAAGTAGGATAGGAAATAACTGTTGAATTAGATTTGAAGAATGTACAATGTAACTTATTAATGTGAAATCTTAAATATTTCTCGGGTATTACCTACCCGTTAAAATATTTTCATCATTAACAGTTTGTATGAAAGAATTTTTAATCACAATCTTTATGAAAATATATATACATATATATTTTCTTCAAATGTAATCATGGATTTAATGAGTCAATATAATATTAGACTCATTTGATTTTTGATTTGAGCTAGAATAAGTAATCTCTAAAACTATTAGGATCCACATATTCTTCGCAGAATATTGATGAAGTTATGGATCAATACTTCATCGTTAATTATTAGGATCCACATATTCTTCGCAGAATATTAATGAAGTTATCGTTCAATACTTCATCGTTAATTTCTGTTGGTACTCCATGGTATCCATGGTGCGTATGATGTTGATGTTCATGGAACAGATTGTGAAATTGAGGCTTGGGATGCGGATGTTGTTGCTGGTGGTACTGTTGGTGCCGGTAATGTTGCTGAAGCTGGTACATTTTGTACCATATTTTTCAAGGCTACAACTCGGGTGCGAAGCTCGTCGACTTCTTCGATTACTCCGGGATGATTGTCGGTCGGAATGAGCGGATGTATAAGGTTTTGAATTTGAGATAGTATATAATCATGGCGAGATATTCGGTTAATGAGGGTGAAAATGGTGTTTCGGATTGGTTCAGCGGTGAGTGCTTCAGGTTCATCACCAAGAGGGAAATCCGGTGGGTGAAAAGGATCGTCTTCTTCTTGTCTCCATTGATTTAGTCGACTACGAACCCATCAGATGAATTGGGGATGGCTGATTGATTGATTCATTCTGGTGACGTTGCTTCCGGAGCTGGAGTGGGAATCCATATCAGAATCCGAGGGACTTGAACTAGTTGTGGGTTCCATTGCGCACGATTGAATAAAGGATTTTTCGATATGAAATGATTTTCGGATATCAGATGGTATTCTAATTACATAGAATATCTATATATATAGCACGAAAGATTGCGTAGATTACGAAGGAATTTACGGAACATGCCAGGCAAGGTTTACAGTAACAGATACGCTAAGATATGAATTAGCAGATACGCTAAGATATGAATTTTTGTCTATACACTATTCATGCAATCATTGCAGTATGATGTGTCTAGACTAAGAATGATAAGCAGGTAATTTTCGACAATTGGTGGTAAGCAAAAACTTTTGACATGCAGACCAGGTTCAAGTCCAGACTTATTAATATAACCTAACAACTACTAGGTCAAAGTCCAGACTTCACTAATGCATCCTAACATCTCCTAGTTAGACACACTAATGCAGACCTGGTTCGCTAAGACCACCGCTCTGATACAACCTGTAGTGCCCCGACCAAATCCATATGGACGAGAACATTACATTTGATTACATCGCGAGGTATTGACCTCTATATGATACATTTTTACAAACATTGCTTTCGTTTTTAAAAGGCAATCTTTCATTTCATCGAAAGTTGACAGGTATGCATACCATTTCATAATATCCAAACTATAAATGACCTAATCAGTCATTTACTTAATAATAATCTCTAATGAACTTCAACGACTCGAATGTAATGTCTTTTGAAATAGGTCATGAATGACTCCAAGTAATATCTTTAAAATGAGCAAATGCACAGCGGAAGATTTCTTTCGAACCTGAGAATAAACATGCTTTAAAGTGTCAACCAAAAGATTAGTGAGTTCATTAGTTTATCATAATCATTCATATCCATCATTTAATAGACCACAAGATTTGCACTTCTCATAAATATACGTCCCATGCATAGAGACAAAAAAATAATCATTCATATGGATTGAACACCTGGTAACCGACATTAACAATATGCATATAAGAATATCTCCATCATTCTGGGATCCTCCTTCGGACATGATATAAATTTCGAAGTACTAAAGCATCCGGTACTTTGGATGGGGCTTGTTGGGCCCGATAGATCTATCTTTAGGATTCGCGTCAATTTGGGGGTCTGTTCCCAAATTCTTAGGCTACCAAGCTTTTTAAAGGGTGATATCCGGTATAATAATTCAACCATAGAATGTAGTTTCAAGTACTTGTGTCCATTTCGTAAAACAGTTATAAAAGTTGCGCATGTATTCTCAGCCCAAAAATATAAAGGGTAAAAAGGCAAATGAAAACTCACCATACTGTATTTTGTAGTAAAAATACATATACGTCATTGAATAAGTGTAGGGTTGGTCTCGGATTCACGAACCTATATTATTCATGTATGTTAATACATGTAATGGAAATCGAACAAATTTATATATATAGTTATTTATTAGTTATACATTTTTATATTAAAAACCTATATGTTTCATATATTTAAAATAAATAAAAGTATTAATTTTGTTATGTTATATGTATTTAATACATTTTTGTATATATATGTATATATATCTTTTGTTTGTTAAAATTATATTAATAAAAAAAATAATAATAATGATAATAGAGTTAAAAATGATACTTTTAATATTAATGATAAAATGATAACTTTAACAAAAATAATACTTTTAATAAAAATGGTAATTCTAATAATAATATATACTAATAATAATAATTATAAAAAAAGTGATTTTACTAATAATAATAATGATACTATTATTCATATTAATAACTATAATGATAATAATACTACTAATACTTATGATAATAATAATAATAATAATAATCCTAAGTTTAATATTAGTGTTAGTTTAATAATTATAATAATAATTATAATAATAATAATAATAGTAATAAGATAATAATATTAATAAATAAATGAAAAGATAAGTAAATACCTCAAAGGAGTAACCCTAAATAAAAATGCCCAAGTCCGGGTTTGAACCCGCGACGTCCCGCTAACCCGATACCCCTGCTAACCACTCCTCCATTCGTTCTTTTCTGTTTTAACTCGTACGTTAATTAATTTAACTTGTAATTAACTGTTATCATCCTCTCAATATCAAGAACCCAATCGATCAAACCAGGACCCATCTGATTCATAACATAGCCATCATTTATAACTATCTATTATCACTTCCAACTTTGTGTCATCATCATTCGATTATCATATATCATGATATCATTCGTCATCTTAATTATCATTATCATCCTAACTCATGATCATCAATATCATCGTTCCATCTATCAACCTATATATCATCATTGATACGTTCTAGCAGAAACGTGAACTAGATCTTGGCCCAATAGCGGCCCAACCTAAAAACTGAATTACACGATTCAATGCTCACAAGCCCAATTAGAACTAATGGCCCAATTTAGATTCCGTAATAATTTTAGTTGAGTTCTGTCTTCGGCTATTTCAAGGAGTTTAGAATCCAAAGATACTTAATATTCCATCAATTATCCTATAAACCGTATTATATCCCTCTAATTTGTATCATCACGAAAACAAGTATCACTATTATATAGCATCTTGGCCCACATAGTTAAACGATCCAAAAATGTTATATTGAGATAGCCAACACTTAATCAAAATCCCGAAATATTAGAAGATATATCTAATTGATATGGTTTGTGGGGTTTGATACCAATCATAACTTTATCCATTAAAACAAAATGATGTCCCTTTAGTGGTTCCCTTGGTCGGCCACAATTATGTAACTAGTTCCATTTGCCAACTAGAATGTGTTGTATAATAATATTAAATGTAATCAAGTTGCCAACCTTTAGAAAGTGCACAATTTCCACTCCTCTCATTTTGTTACAAAGCCGACAGCATGGAAACTAGCTAACAGTGGCGACGACGGTTTATTCCAAGCTGTTCATAGCGTAGCTAATGGTGAAGTCTACAAGAACCGAAAACAATAACAGCTGAGTGGTTTTGCAGATCAACGAATAGAGAAGAAAGAAGAAAATAAATAGTGGTTGTGGTTTTGATTGATACAGAAAAAAAAACAGGAATAGCAAATGGGTTTTTAAATGGTTAATTGTTAGTTTTATCGAATCAGAAGAGGTTTAGTAATAGCTGTAGACACAGCAACGAATATTCAGTTTAATAGCAGCTGCAAATATGTAGGTTTTCTTATGTTAATCCCGACAGAAATAGTAGAACATATCATGAGCAGTAGCTGGAGCCACGTGCACCAGGTATATACGATTCCTCCTTGACTTGAATAGATTTAACAATTGTGATTGATGACAATCGTTGTAGGTTTTTCAATCGAGTGGTGATGAGTTGGGTGTTTTAATAGATGGTTTGATTTTTGTGGGTGTTTTAACCGATTGAACACGAGCAATCCCATAGTGACCTTGATGATGGTTTGAAATGTCCCGTTCTTATTGATTAAAAACGTTCCATAGTAATTGATTTCGTTGCGAGGTTTTGACCTCTATATGAGACGTTTTTCAAAGACTGCATTCATTTTAAAACAAACCATAACCTTTATTTCATCAATAAAGGTTTAAAAAAGCTTTACGTAGATTATCAAATAATGATAATCTAAAATATCCTGTTTACACACGAACATTACATAATGGTTTACAATAAAAATATGTTACAACAAAATAAGTTTCTTGAATGCAGTTTTTACACAATATCATATAAGCATGGACTCCAAATCTCGTCCTTATTTAAGTATGCGACAACGGAAGCTCTTAATAATCACCTGAGAATAAACATGCTTAAAACGTCAATAAAAATGTTGGTGAGTTATAGGTTTAACCTATATATATCAAATCATAATAATAGACCACAAGATTTCATATTTCAATACACATCCCATACATAGAGATAAAAATCATTCATATGGTGAACACCTGGTAACCGACATTAACAAGATGCATATATAAGAATATCCCCATCATTCCGGGACACCCTTTGGATATGATATAAATTTCGAAGTACTAAAGCATCCGGTACTTTGGATGGGGTTTGTTAGGCCCAATAGATCTATCTTTAGGATTCACGTCAATTAGGGTGTCTGTTCCCTAATTCTTAGATTACCAGACTTAATAAAAAGGGGCATATTCGATTTCGATAATTCAACCATAGAATGTAGTTTCACGTACTTGTGTCTATTTTGTAAATCATTTATAAAACCTGCATATATTCTCATCCCAAAAATATTAGATTTTAAAAGTGGGACTATAACTCACTTTCACAGATTTTTACTTCGCCGGGAAGTAAGACTTGGCCACTGGTTGATTCACGAACCTATAACAATATATACATATATATCAAAGTATGTTCAAAATATATTTACAACACTTTTAATATATTTTGATGTTTTAAGTTTATTAAGTCAGATGTCCTCGTTAGTAACCTACAACTAGTTGTCCACAGTTAGATGTACAGAAATAAATCGATAAATATTATCTTGAATCAATCCACGACCCAGTGTATACGTATCTCAGTATTGATCACAACTCAAACTATATATATTTTGGAATCAACCTCAACCCTGTATAGCTAACTCCAACATTCACATATAGAGTGTCTATGGTTGTTCCGAAATATATATAGATGTGTCGACATGATAGGTTAAAACATTGTATACGTGTCTATGATATCTCAAGATTACATAATATACAATACAAGTTGATTAAGTTATGGTTGGAATAGATTTGTTACCAATTTTCACGTAGCTAAAATGAGAAAAATTATCCAATCTTGTTTTACCCATAACTTCTTCATTTTAAATCCGTTTTGAGTGAATCAAATTGCTATGGTTTCATATTGAACTCTATTTTATGAATCTAAACAGAAAAAGTATAGGTTTATAGTCGGAAAAATAAGTTACAAGTCGTTTTTGTAAAGGTAGTCAATTCAGTCGAAAGAACGACGTCTAGATGACCATTTTAGAAAACATACTTCCACTTTGAGTTTAACCATAATTTTTGGATATAGTTTCATGTTCATAATAAAAATCATTTTCTCAGAATAACAACTTTTAAATCAAAGTTTATCATAGTTTTTAATTAACTAACCCAAAACAGCCCGCGGTGTTACTACGACGGCGTAAATTCGGTTTTACGGTTTTTTCGTGTTTCCAGATTTTAAATCATTAAGTTAGCATATCATATAGATACAGAACATGTGTTTAGTTGATTTTAAAAGTCAAGTTAGAAGGATTAACTTTTGTTTGCGAACAAGTTTAGAATTAACTAAACTATGTTCTAGTGATTACAAGTTTAAACCTTCGAATAAGATAGCTTTATATGTATGAATCGAATGATGTTATGAACATCATTACTACCTTAATTTCCTTGGATAAACCTACTGGAAAAGATAAAAATGGATCTAGCTTCAACGGATCCTTGGATGGCTCGAAGTTCTTGAAGCATAATCATGACACGAAAACAAGTTCAAGTAAGATCATCACTTGAAATAAGATTGTTATAGTTATAGAAATTGAACCAAAGTTTGAATATGATTATTACCTTGTATTAGAATGATAACCTACTGTAAGAAACAAAGATTTCTTGAGGTTGGATGATCACCTTACAAGATTGGAAGTGAGCTAGCAAACTTGAAAGTATTCTTGATTTTATGTAACTAGAACTTGTAGAATATATGAAGAACACTTAGAACTTGAAGATAGAACTTGAGAGAGATCAATTAGATGAAGAAAATTGAAGAATGAAAGTGTTTGTAGGTGTTTTTGGTCGTTGGTGTATGGATTAGATATAAAGGATATGTACTTTTGTTTTCATGTAAATAAGTCATGAATGATTACTCATATTTTTGTAATTTTATGAGATATTTCATGCTAGTTGCCAAATGATGGTTCCCACATGTGTTAGGTGACTCACATGGGCTGCTAAGAGCTGATCATTGGAGTGTATATACCAATAGTACATACATCTAAAAGCTATGTATTATACGAGTACGAATACGGTGCATACGAGTAGAATTGTTGATGAAACTGAACGAGGATGTAATTGTAAGCATTTTTGTTAAGTAGAAGTATTTTGATAAGTGTCTTGAAGTCTTTCAAAAGTGTATGAATATATATTAAAACACTACATGTATATACATTTTAACTGAGTCGTTAAGTCATCGTTAGTTGTTACATGTAAATGTTGTTTTGAAACCTTTAGGTTAACGATCTTGTTGAATGTTGTTAACCCATTGTTTATTATAACAAATGAGATGTTAAATTGTTATATTATCATGATATTATGATATATAATATATCTTAGTATGATATATATACAGTTAAATTTCGTTACAACGATAATCGTTACATATATGTCTCGTTTCGAAATCATTAAGTTAGTAGTCTTATTTTTACATATGTATTTCATTGTTAATACACTTAATAATATATTTACTTATCATTTAACATAATTAACCAAGTCTATCAATATCTTAATATGATTCATATGTACCTAGTAAGACGTTGTTATAACGATAATCGTTATATATATCGTTTTCTAGTTTCTTAAATTAATAGTCTCATTTTTATGTATATAACTCATTGTTAAAATACCTAATGAGATACATACTTATAATAAAATCATGTTAACTATATATATAACCATATATATGTCATCGTATAGTTTTTACAAGTTTTAACGTTCGTGAATCACCGGTCAACTTGGGTGGTCAATTGTCTATATGAAACCTATTTCAATTAATCAAGTCTTAACAAGTTTGATTACTTAACATGTTGGAAACACTTAATCATGTAAATAAAAATATCATTTAATATATATATATATATAAACATGGAAAAGTTCGGGTCATTACAGTACCTACCCGTTAAATAAATTTCGTCCCGAAATTTTAAGCAGTTGGAGGTGTTGACGTATCTTCTGGAAATAAATGCGGGTATTTCTTCTTCATCTGATCTTCATGCTCCTAGGTGAACTCGGGTCCTCTACGAGCATTCCATCGAACCTTAACAATTGGTATCTTGTTTTGTTTAAGTCTCTTAACCTCACGATCCATTATTTCGACGGGTTCTTCAATGAATTGAAGTTTTTCATTGATTTGGATTTCATCTAACAGAATAGTGAGATCTTATTTAGCAAAAAATTTCTTCAAATTCGAGACGTGGAAAGTGTTATGTACAGCCGCGAGTTGTTGAGGTAACTCAAGTCGGTAAGCTACTGGTCCGACACGATCAATAATCTTGAATGGTCCAATATACCTTGGATTTAATTTCCCTCGTTTACCAAATCGAACAACGCCTTTCCAAGGTGCAACTTTAAGCATGACCATCTCCCCAATTTCAAATTCTATATCTTTTCTTTTAATGTCAGCGTAGCTCTTTTGTCAACTTTGGGCGGTTTTCAACCGTTATTGAATTTGGATGATCTTCTCGGTAGTTTCTTGTATAATCTCCGGACCCGTAATCTGTCTATCCCCCACTTCACTCCAACAAATCGGAGACCTGCACTTTCTACCATAAAGTGCTTCAAACGGCGCCATCTCAATGCTTGAATGGTAGCTTTTGTTGTAGGAAAATTCTGCTAACGGTAGATGTCGATCCCAACTGTTTCCAAAATCAATAACACATGCTCGTAGCATGTCTTCAAGCGTTTGTATCGTCCTTTCACTCTGCCCATCAGTTTGTGGATGATAGGCAGTACTCATGTCTAGACGAGTTCCTAATGCTTGCTGTAATGTCTGCCAGAATCTTGAAATAAATCTGCCATCCCTATCAGAGATAATAGAGATTGGTATTCCATGTCTGGAGACGACTTCCTTCAAATACAGTCGTGCTAACTTCTCTATCTTGTCATCTTCTCTTATTGGCAGGAAGTGTGCTGATTTGGTGAGACGATCAACTATTACCCAAATAGTATCAAAACCACTTGCAGTCCTTGGCAATTTAGTGATGAAATCCATGGTAATGTTTTCCCATTTCCATTCCGGGATTTTGGGTTGTTGAAGTAGACCTGATGGTTTCTGATTCTCAGCTTTGACCTTAGAACACGTCAAACATTTTCCTACGTATTTAGCAACATCGGCTTTCATACCCGGCCACCAAAAATGTTTGTTGAGATCCTTGTACATCTTCCCCGTTCCAGGATGTATTGAGTATCTGGTTTTATGAGCTTCTCTAAGTACCATTTCTCTCATATCTCCAAATTTTGGTACCCAAATCCTTTCAGCCCTATACCGGGTTCCGTCTTCCCGAATATTAAGATGCTTCTCCGATCCTTTGGGTATTTCATCCTTTAAATTTCCCTCTTTTAAAACTCCTTGTTGCGCCTCCTTTATTTTAGTAGTAAGGTTATTATGAATCATTATATTCATAGATTTTACTCGAATGGGTTCTCTGTCCTTCCTGCTCAAGGCATCGACTACCACATTTGCCTTCCCCGGGTGGTAATGAATCTCAAAGTCGTAATTATTCAACAATTCAATCCACCTACGCTGCCTCATATTCAGTTGTTTCCGATTAAATATGTGTTGAAGACTTTTGTGGTCGGTATATATAATACTTTTGACCCCATATAAGTAGTGCCTCCAAGTCTTTAATGCAAAAACAACCGCGCCTAATTACAAATAATGCGTCGTATAATTTTGTTCGTGAATCTTCAATTGTCTAGACGCATAAGCAATCACCTTCGTTCGTTGCATTAATACACAACCGAGACCTTGCTTTGATGTGTCACAATAAATCACAAAATCATCATTCCCTTCAGGCAATGATAATATAGGTGCCGTAGTTAGCTTTTTCTTCAATAACTGAAATGCTTTCTCTTGTTCATCATTCCATTCAAATTTCTTCCCTTTATGCGTTAATGCAGTCAAGGGTTTTGCTATTCTGGAAAAGTCTTGGATGAACCTTCTGTAGTAACCAGCTAGTCCTAAAAACTGGCGTATGCGTTTCGGAGTTTTCGGGGTTTCCCACTTTTCAACAGTTTCTATCTTTGCCGGATCCACCTTAATACCTTCTTTGTTCACTATGTGACCGAGGAATTGAACTTCTTCCAACCAAAATGCACACTTTGAAAACTTAGCATGCAATTCTTCCTTCCTCAATACTTCTAACACCTTTCTCAAATGTTCACCGTGTTCTTGGTCATTCTTTGAGTAAATAAGTATGTCATCAATGAAAACAATGACAAACTTGTCAAGGTATGGTCCACACACTCGGTTCATAAGGTCCATGAACACAGCTGGTGCATTAGTTAAACCAAACGGCATGACCATAAACTCGTAATGACCGTAACGTGTTCTGAAAGCAGTCTTTGGAATATCATCTTCTTTCACCCGCATTTGATGATACCCGGAACGTAAGTCAATCTTTGAATAAACAGACGAGCCTTGTAGTTGATCAAATAAGTCGTTGATTCTCGGTAGTGGGTAGCGGTTCTTGATGGTAAGTTTGTTCAACTCTCGGTAGTCGATACACAACCCGAATGTACCATCTTTCTTCTTGACAAACAAAACAGGAGCTCCCCACGGTGATGTGCTTGGTCGAATGAAACCACGCTCTAAAAGTTCTTGTAATTGGCTTTGCAGTTCTTTCATCTCGCTGGGTGCGAGTCTGTAAGGAGCACGAGCTATTGGTGCAGTTCCTGGTACAAGATCTATTTGAAATTCAACGGATCGATGTGGGGTAATCCCGGTAATTCTTTCAGAAATACATCGGGAAATTCTTTTGCAATGGGAACATCATTGATGCTCTTTTCTTTAGTTTGTACTTTCTTGACGTGTGCTAGAACAGCATAGCAACCTTTTCTTATTAGTTTTTGTGCCTTTAAATTACTAATAAGATGTTGCTTCGTGTTGCCCTTTTCTCCGTACACCATTAAGGGTTTTCCTTTTTCTCGTAAAATGCGAATTGCATTTTTGTAACAAACGATCTCTGCTTTTACTTCTTTCAACCAGTCCATACCGATTATCACATCAAAACTCCCTAACTCTACTGGTATCAAATCAATCTTAAATGTTTCGCTAAAAGTTTAATTTCTCAATTCCGACATATATTATCTGCTGAAATTAATTTACCATTTGCTAATTCGAGTAACAATTTACTATCCAAAGGCGTCAATGGACAACTTAATTTAGCACAAAAATCTCTACTCATATAGCTTCTATCCGCACCCGAATCAAATAAAACGTAAGCAGGTTTATTGTCAATAAGAAACGTACCCGTAACAAGCTCCGGGTCTTCCTGTGCCTCTGCCGCATTAATATTGAAAACTCTTCCGCGGCCTTGTCCATTCGTGTTCTCCTGGTTCGGGCAATTTCTAATAATGTGGCCCGGTTTTCCACATTTATAACAAACTACATTGGCATAGCTTGCTCCCACACTACTTGCTCCGCCATTACTCGTTCCGACACCATTTGTTCCTTTCGTTCTATTAACCCCTGGTCCATAGACCTCACACTTCACCGCGCTATGACCATTTCTTTTACACTTGTTGCAAAATTTGGTGCAGAACCCCGAGTGATACTTTTTACACCTTTGGCATAGCTGCTTCTGATTGTTGTTGTTGTTGCGGTTATTATTATTGTTGGGATGATTGTTGTAGTTGCTGTTGTTGTTGTTGTTGTTGTTGGGCCGTTTGTTGTAGTTGCGATTGATGTTGCGATTGTTGGGATAATTGTTGCGATTATTGTTGTAATTGCTGTTGTTGTTGTATTGGTGATTCTTATCACCATTTTCCTCCCACTTTCTTTTGACTTGCTTCACATTGGCCTCTTCAGCAGTCTGTTCTTTAATTCTTTCTTCAATCTGGTTCACTAGTTTGTGAGCCATTCTACATACCTGTTGTATGGAGGCGGGCTCGTGTGAACTTATATCTTCTTGGATTCTTTTCGGTAATCCTTTCACAAACGCGTCGATCTTCTCTTCCTCATCTTCGAATGCTCCCGGACACAATAGGCACAATTCTGTGAATCGTCTTTCGTACGTGATAATATCAAATCCTTGGGTTCGTAACCCTCTAAGTTCTGTCTTGAGCTTATTGACCTCGGTTCTGGGACGGTACTTCTCGTTCATCAGGTGCTTGAATGCTGACCACGGTAGTGCGTACGCATCGTCTTGTCCCACTTGCTCTAGATAGGTATTCCACCATGTTAACGCAGAACTTGTGAAGGTATGCGTAGCGTACTTCACTTTGTCCTCTTCAGTACACTTACTTATGACAAACACCGATTCAATCTTCTCGGTCCACCGTTTCAATCCGATCGGTCCTTCGGTTCCATCAAATTCCAAAGGTTTGCAGGCAGTGAATTCTTTGTAGGTGCATTCTACACGATTTCCTGTACTGTTAGATCCAAGGTTATTGTTGGTATATAGCGCAGCCTGTACTGCGGCTATGTTTGAAGCTATAAAAGTACGGAATTCCTCTTCATTCATATTCACGGTGTGTCGAGTAGTCGGTGCCATTTCCTTCAAAATAGTCAAATGGAACAAGTTAATCATACAGAATATTAAGTGTAGTTAATAGTATTTCGTAGCATAATATGAACTCATTTATAAAAGCTTTTTTTCATATTAGCGTTTTATAAGTTTAAATTCGGGTAGTACCTACCCGTTAAGTTCATACTTAGTAGCTAATATACAATTCAACTACTACAATTCTATATGAAAAACTGATTATAATAATATTTCGCGTTCAAACTTTTACACAATATTTTACAAACTTACAATACCGCTTATTTTACATATAGCATGAAATATAGCACACAATAAATTTGATACAAGATGGTTGTGAAGATAATTCTAGCTAGTACACAAGTCGTTCAGCAAAGGCAATAAAGACACGTAATTCATACGTCCAGAAACAAGTCATGCATTCTGGTTTTACTAGGATTACTTCCCATCCTTGGTCTTGTGGAACATAACCGTTATGGCCATTGATAAGACAGCGTGTTGTAACGTCGTCAAAGGGACGAGGGTTACGTAATGTCCAACAGTCCCGTAACAATCTAAAAACCTCATTTCTTACCCCAATTACTGACTCTGTCACTTGTGGGAACGTTTTGTTTAATAGTTGTAGCCCGATGTTCTTGTTCTCACTTTGGTGAGAAGCGAACATTACTAATTCGTAAGCATAACATGCTTCTTTATGTTGCATGTTAGCCGCTTTTTCTAAATCACGAAGTCCAATATTCGGATATATTGAGTCAAAATAATTTCTTAACCCATTGCGTAAGATAGCATTTGGGTTCCCCGCAATATATGCGTCAAAGTAAACACATCGTAACTTATGGATTTCCCAATGTGATATCCCCCATCTTTCGAACGAAAGCCTTTTATAAACCAAGGCATTCTTGGAATGTTCTTCGAATGTCTTACAAACTGATCTCGCCTTAAATAGTTGTGCCGAAGAATTCTGACCGACTCTAGACAAGATTTCATCAATCATGTCTCCTGGTAGGTCTCTTAAAATATTGGGTTGTCTATCCATTTTGTGTTTTTATACTGTAAAATAGACAAGAGTTAGATTCATAAAAAAATACTTATTAATACAAGCAATTTTTACATATATCATAAAGCATAACCACACTATATTACATATATTACACCACACGAATACAACTATCTTATTCTGACTCGCTTGTTTCTTCTTCTTCGGTTTTGGTTCGTTTTGCCAAGTTTCTAGGGATATATGATGTTCCCCTAATACGAGCTGTCGTTTTCCACATTGGTTTAGAAAAACCTGGTGGTTTAGAGGTTCCCGGGTTATTGTTACAACTTAAGGGCTTCGGGGGTTGACGATACATATAAAGTTCATCGGGGTTGGAATTAGATTTCTCTATTTTTATGCCCTTTCCCTTATTATTTTCTTTTGCCTTTTTAAATTCAGTTGGGGTAATTTCTATAACATTATCGGAATTCTCGTCGGAATCCGATTCATCGGAGAATTGGTAATCCTCCCAATATTTTGCTTCCTTGGCGGAAACACCATTGACCATAATTAACCTTGGTCAGTTGGTTGAGGATTTTCTTTTACTTAACCGTTTTATTATTTCCCTCACCGGTTCTATTTCTTCCTCCGGTTCTGATTCTTCTTCCGGTTCCGATTCTTCTTCCGGTTCCGACTCTTCTTCCGGTTCCTCTTCGGGAACTTGTGAATCAATCCACGAATCATACCAATTTACATTTGACTCTTCATTATTATTAGGTGAGTCAATGGGACTTGTTCTAGAGGTAGACATCTATCACATAATATCAAACGCGTTAAGAGATTAATATATCACATAATATTCACATGTTAAAAATATATAGTTTCCAACAAAATTTGTTAAGCAATCATTTTTCAAGTAAACACGGTCGAAGTCCAGACTCACTAATGCATCCTAACAAACTCGATAAGACACACTAATGCAAAATTCTGGTTCTCTAAGACCAACGCTCGGATACCAACTGAAATGTCCAGTTCTTATTGATTAAAAACGTTCCATATTAATTGATTTCGTTGCGAGGTTTTGACCTCTATATGAGACGTTTTTCAAAGACTGCATTCATTTTAAAACAAACCATAACCTTTATTTCATCAATAAAGGTTTAAAAAGCTTTACGTAGATTATCAAATAATGATAATCTAAAATATCCAGTTTACACACGACCATTACATAATGGTTTACAATACAAATATGTTACAACAAAATAAGTTTCTTGAATGCAGTTTTTACACAATATCATACAAGCATGGACTCCAAATCTCGTCCGTATTTAAGTATGCGACAACGAAAGCTCTTAATAATCACTTGAGAATAAACATGCTTAAAACGTCAACAAAAATGTTGGTGAGTTATAGGTTTAACCTATATATATCAAATCATAATAATAGACCACAAGATTTCATATTTCAATACACATCCCATACATAGAGATAAAAATCATTCATATGGTGAACACCTGGTAACCGACATTAACAAGATGCATATATAAGAATATCCCCATCATTCCGGGACACCCTTCGGATATGATATAAATTTCAAAGTACTAAAGCATCCGGTACTTTGGATGGGGTTTGTTAGGCCCAATAGATCTATCTTTAGGATTCGCGTCAATTAGGGTGTCTGTTCCCTAATTCTTAGATTACCAGACTTAATAAAAAGGGGCATATTCGATTTCAATAATTCAACCATAGAATGTAGTTTCACGTACTTGTGTCTATTTTGTAAATCATTTATAAAACCTGCATGTATTCTCATCTCAAAAATATTAGATTTTAAAAGTGGGACTATAACTCACTTTCACAGATTTTTACTTCGCCGGGAAGTAAGACTTGGCCACTGGTTAATTCACGAACCTATAACAATATATACATATATATCAAAGTATGTTCAAAATATATTTACAACACTTTTAATATATTTTGATGTTTTAAGTTTATTAAGTCAGCTGTCCTCGTTAGTAACCTACAACTAGTTGTCCACAGTTAGATGTACAGAAATAAATCGATAAATATTATCTTGAATCAATCCACGACCCAGTGTATACGTATCTCAGTATTGATCACAACTCAAACTATATATATTTTGGAATCAACCTCAACCTTGTATAGCTAACTCCAACATTCACATATAGAGTATCTATGGTTGTTCCGAAATATATATAGATGTGTCGACATGATAGGTCGAAACATTGTATACGTGTCTATGGTATCTCAAGATTACATAATATACAATACAAGTTGATTAAGTTATGGTTGGAATAGATTTGATACCAATTTTCACGTAGCTAAAATGAGAAAAATTATCCAATCTTATTTTACCCATAACTTCTTCATTTTAAATCCGTTTTGAGTGAATCAAATTGCTATGGTTTCATATTGAACTCTATTTTATGAATCTAAATAGAAAAAGTATAGGTTTATAGTCAGAAAAATAAGTTACAAGTCATTTTTGTAAAGGTAGTCATTTCAGTCGAAAGAACGACGTCTAGATGACCATTTTAGAAAACATACTTCCACTTTGAGTTTAACCATAATTTTTGGATATAGTTTCATGTTCATAATAGAAATCATTTTCTCAGAATAACAACTTATAAATCAAAGTTTATCATAGTTTTTAATTAACTAACCCAAAACAGCCCGCGGTGTTACTACGACGGCGTAAATTTGGTTTTACGGTTTTTTCTTGTTTCCAGGTTTTAAATCATTAAGTTAGCATATCATATAGATATAGAACATGTGTTTAGTTGATTTTAAAAGTCAAGTTAGAAGGATTAACTTTTGTTTGCGAACAAGTTTAGAATTAACTAAACTATGTTCTAGTGATTACAAGTTTAAACTTTCGAATAAGATAGCTTTATATGTATGAATCGAATGATGTTATGAACATCATTACTACCTTAAGTTCCCTGGATAAAACTACTGGAAAAGAGAAAAATGGATCTAGCTTCAATGGATCCTTGGATGGCTCGAAGTTCTTGAAGCAGAATCATGACACGAAAACAAGTTCAAGTAAGATCATCACTTGAAATAAGATTGTTATAGTTATAGAAATTGAACCAAAGTTTGAATATGATTATTACCTTGTATTAGAATGATAACCTACTGTAAGAAACAAAGATTTCTTGAGGTTGGATGATCACCTTACAAGATTGGAAGTGAGCTAGCAAACTTGAAAGTATTCTTGATTTTATGTAACTAGAACTTGTAGAATATATGAAGAACACTTAGAACTTGAAGATAGAACTTGAGAGAGATCAATTAGATGAAGAAAATTGAAGAATGAAAGTGTTTGTAGGTGTTTTTGGTCGTTGGTGTATGGATTAGATATAAAGGATATGTAATTTTGTTTTCATGTAAATAAGTCATGAATGATTACTCATATTTTTGTAATTTTATGAGATATTTCATGCTAGTTGCCAAATGATGGTTCCCACATGTGTTAGGTGACTCACATGGGCTGCTAAGATTTGATCATTGGAGTGTATATACCAATAGTATATACATCTAAAAGCTGTGTATTGTACGAGTACGAATACGGGTGCATACGAGTAGAATTGCTGATGAAACTGAACGAGGATGTAATTGTAAGCATTTTTGTTAAGTAGAAGTATTTTGATAAGTGTCTTGAAGTCTTTCAAAAGTGTATGAATACATATTAAAACACTACATGTATATACATTTTAACTGAGTCGTTAAGTCCTCGTTAGTTATTACATGTAAATGTTGTTTTGAAACCTTTAGGTTAACGATCTTGTTGAATGTTGTTAACCCATTGTTTATTATAACAAATGAGATGTTAAATTATTATATTATCATGATATTATGATGTATAATATATCTTAGTATGATATATATACTGTTAAATGTCGTTACAACGATAATCGTTACATATATGTCTCGTTTCGAAATCATTAAGTTAGTAGTCTTATTTTTACATATGTATTTCATTGTTAATACACTTAATAATATATTTAGTTATCATTTAACATAATTAACCAAGTGTATCAATATCTTAATATGATTCATATGTACCTAGTAAGACGTTGTTATAACGATAATCGTTATATATATCGTTTTCGAGTTTCTTAAATTAATAGTCTCATTTTTATGTATATAACTCATTGTTAAAATACCTAATGAGATACATACTTATAATAAAATTATGTTAACTATATATATAACCATATATATGTCATCGTATAGTTTTTACAAGTTTTAACATTCGTGAATCACCGGTCAACTTGGGTGGTCAATTGTCTATATGAAACCTATTTCAATTAATCAAGTCTTAACAAGTTTGATTTCTTAACATGTTGGAAACACTTAATCATGTAAATAACAATTTCATTTAATATATATATAAACATGGAAAAGTTCGGGTCACTACATGGTTTGGGGTCTGCTCTTGCTCACAGAAAAAAACAGAAACAAACGTATCAATTAGCAGTAAGCAGCTATTTTATATCTATATGCGTATATATATATAATAGGTAGATGGTGGTCATGGGTTGTAGTGATTTACGATTTAGCAAGAAGAAAATAAGGTAATAGTAGCAGTAGCTCAATTGGGTTGATGATGATCTTAAATATATAGATGATGATGGTATACCCGTTAATATTATGGATGGTGTTTTCAAGAGAGAGATAGAAGACGATGGATGTTTATGGTGGTGTGTTGATCTCAGTTAGCAAATTGTAATAGTGAAAGTGAGTTCATGAAATGGGAGAGAGTGTGTGTTGGGTTTGTTGACAGAAAACAAATGAGGAAGGAAGAAGTTTTTGTGTGCAATCTAGTTGTCGATTGTACATACGTTTAGTGGAGGAATATGGTAATCAATCAACCACAGTAAAGTTGACAAATGAATTTCAATTGGGAATTATAATTTGATAGATTGAAGTGGACTTAAACGATATCAGACAGAACCCAATCACTAGCAGTAGGAGAAGAAAAATATAGAACATAAAAACAAATTCTGTTAACTGTCTATTATGATACTTATATTTAAATATATTAATAATAATAATACTAATTAATAATAATTATATTAAGAATAATAATAACTTTTAATGATATTGATAATAATATTTATATAAAAAAATATTAATAATATTAATAGTAATAATATCAAAACAATAAAAATCATGATAAAAGTAATAAGAGTAATGATAATAATAATTTAAAATAAAAATGTTAATAAGAATAATAATAAAATTTTCTTCTAATTATAATAACAATGATATCAATAATATTAGTAACAATAATATTATAACGAATTCCATGTATCAAATTTCTTATCATAATAATTTTTATTACAACGTATATTATTTTTCATCTTTATCTGTAACATCAAATGCATGTATACTCTCATGTAAGCACTTTAATTCTCATATTAGTTTTTGTTAAAAATTTTTACAATTATAATCTCATCATATTATATATATACGTTTCTATGATAAGTTTAATTATATCGTAAGTTATTTTTCATAACAACTAAAATCATATAACAGTTTAATAATGTACTTCAAGTTATAATATATATACATATCTAATTACAACCAGTTGTTCATGAATCGTCGGGAATGGTCGAAAGTCAAATGAATATATGATTTTACTAAAATCATATAACAGTTTAATAATGTACTTCAAGTTATAATATATATACATATCTAATGGTCGAAAGTCAAGTTATAATATATATACATATCTAATTT
Source organism: Rutidosis leptorrhynchoides (assembly GCF_046630445.1). Taxonomy (NCBI): domain Eukaryota; kingdom Viridiplantae; phylum Streptophyta; class Magnoliopsida; order Asterales; family Asteraceae; genus Rutidosis; species Rutidosis leptorrhynchoides. Next base: position 201,493,910 of record NC_092342.1, on the reverse strand, counting down.
TACTAATTTTGAATGTTATTATGATAGTATAGCACTTGTGTATTGTTGTATTGTTGATTATATGCGTAGAAATGCTCGATTGTGTATGTTTTCGGTTTGAAAAATTTGGACAGCGGACTATTTGATCATTTTAGTACATTTAACTGATGTTTTTGATAAAATAAAGTATTTAGATGAGTTCCTCTCATCATGACATTGATTTTAGACTCCGGATTCATGTCATTTCCATTCCCGGAACTTAAGTTATGATTAATTTGGTGTTTTCATGGAATTAAAATATAAAAACAAATGTATTCAGTTTTGGTCTGACTTTGTGAACATTTTTGGAGCCTCTATGATGTACTAGTGTGTTAGGATTGATGATTGGATGAACATTCATGTTTGGGTCATCGAAATCCGAGCCACGGATCACCCAGTATGACTAAAACATGTTTTTGAACGGATTAAAGCTCCAAGTTGATTCATGGCTGTAGGTTACGACTTGGGAACTGGTTTTAGGGTGTTCTTGAGTATACTAATGTGTCGTGTGGTTTGCTTAGACGAGGATATATATAAGACTCATCGAAAACCGACACCTGAGGCTCAAGATATGACATGGCGAACGTTTTAATTAAACTTATGATTATAACATTTAACTTATGATATAAATAATGATTTGCATTATTATTAAAATTACTTATGATATGAAAGTAATTAACTTAATTTGAGACTTATGATATATATATATATATATATATATATATATATATATATATATATATATATATATATATATATATATATATTACTTTATGATTTAATTAAAACATTTAATTAAACTTATGATTAATAATACTTTTATTATTAATGAAAATACTTATGATAAGTATTAAACTTATGTTATGGGATTATTTTGGTAAGACTTATAATATAGATTAATTAATTATTTAATTATTATAAAGCTTAGTTATTAATTAATTATAATTTAATTATTAAATACTTATGATTTAGTAATTATAATTAAAACATATGATATGATTAATAATTCATTATTAATTAATAATACTTATGATATGATTAAAAATTTATTATTAATTAATAATACTTATGTTATGAGTAATATTTAATTAATTAATTAAATACTTATGTTATATTAATTATATCATTTAAACTTATGTTTACTTATTAATTCAATTTAATTTAATTAAACTTATGATATGACATGATTATACATATATGACTTTAAATAACATTATAACTTATATTATTAATATAATATACACATTAAAATTCAATGTTGACTATGTTTGACTAAGGTTGACTTTTGAGTTGACTTTCGGTTGACTTTGACTTTCAGTTGACTTTTGTTGACTTTCTAATTAAGGAAACTTTCCTAAGTTAAAACTTTCCAAAAATAGAAACTTTCCAAAAATGGAAACCTGCTAAAAATAGAAACTTTCTAAAAATAGAAAGTACGTGTTATACGCTGTCCTGATCTTACCGAAACATACTGAGTGTTGTTCTATGTTTATTGCAACAAGTACTATAGCTATCATACTAAGACTTGACCTAAGTTAGTTATTTATATCGACCCGCTTTATTTATAGGTCGGCGTTGTGATCATTCCTGATCACTTTATCTTTTGTTGTTCGCATTTCTGTGTTGCTGCTTCATTTACGTTAAGGTGAGTTATAGTCCCATTTTTTATATTTTAAATATTTTGGGATGAGAATACATGCATTTTATTTTACATATTGGACACAAGTGGAAGTTGGTTTAAATTATTCATTGTGAGTCGACCAAAAATATTCCCTAATCTGGTAATTTTAATCACTGGTTTCTACTTTCTATAGGTGAACACGAATCTTATGGATAGATCTATCGGGCCTGACAGCCCCATTTCATGCTAGTCCCGCTAGCAGATACAGACGGAATGTATTAGTACTTCGTATTTTTGAAAGATACACCTGTTCAGTGTATATTGTTATATTGGTTTTATTTAAGGGTAAGGAGTTGTTAAGTGAATTATTAGGTGGCTCACGGGTTAATGGAGTAATGTTTTTATATGTTTTCGAGCATATAATTTTGTGGTCCAAGATGAGTCTTTATATTTTCGAACATAAATATTTATGGTTTAAATTAATTATTGTTTGAAATATTAAACCTATAATTCACTCAACATTTTTGTTGACAGATTATTCGCATCTTTTATTCTCAGGTTCATGATTGATTGCTTCCGCTGCTTAGAGAGTCTGTATATTTATGATGGTAGCTTTTGTTAAACATTAACTTTCATTCTATTTTGATACACTAAATTGTGGGTGTTTGTTGACTTTGTAATGGTCAACTTTTGGTTAAGTATTTATGTATGGTTTTTCTAAACTTACATATTTTGGTAGGTTTCCTTTATAGATCATTTTTAAATAAAGAATGCAAGGTTATTTATTAAATTCATTTAGAGTTATGATCAAGCTGTGGGGCCAAGATAACGATGGTCGTCAAGTGTATTTTGACGGGTCGTTAAAACTCGTCTCTACTAGCATAATCTGACATTTTGGCAGGAGCCGCAAACGTCAGACAAATCGGTTCAGTTGCTAGGATTTCCTTTGGTGTTTTAGACAATTCACGCATAATCGCGAAATTCTGACTTGGGAAATGACCCTTCCCTTGATCAGAGTTGCTTAACTTTTGAAACTTGTTATTGTATTTAGATGACGCGAAGCCATGGCTATAACTGTCACTTTGCGCTTCGATCCACACCGGTTTGTCCTTGATAAGAATCGTCATCCTTGTTACCTCTACTATCAGAATTTTTTCCATTATTGTGCATAGTATCTTATCTCGCATGCATATGCTCGTGCGCTTCTTTGATGGCTTCTGCTAGAGTATTGGGGACCTTCATGCGCAGGCATTGCCACAGGGCAAGGTGTCGATCTTTACACAAACCGTGTATAAAACCAGATACTTTTTGGCTTCCGGGAAGTCCAGACATCTTTGCGACTTCCTTGGTATATAGATCTATAAACTGCCCAAAGGATTCTCTTACCCCCTGCCTGATGTTATGACATTCGACATGCGTCCTTTTTCGCGCACGCATATTATGAAAATTTAGCAAGAAGCGCGCCCTAAGATCATTATAGGAAGTAACGAGCGGTAATGGCAAATTACTAAACCATTCCCTCGCAACCCCCTGCAATAAAGTTTGAAATTCAAGGCACTTGGTTTCATCATTCCAGGCCTGAGCACGCCCAGTTCCGTCATAACTTTGAAAAAAATCATCTGGATCTGTCATTCCATCATACCACCTCATATTCAAAGGAATGATAGGAGGAGATTCGGGCACATACTTAGCAATATGGGGCGCGAACTTTTCATTAGCTGGTGCGACCTCCATGAAAGGTTTTACCTTTTGCCCCATTATCCCTGCATAGAAGTTATCTAACACTTCTTCTCCTTTCTCGGGCACCGTGAAGGCCTGCACATATTTGTCTGACGCAGCTTAAGCCAGTATAGCCAATAAAACTTCCTGACTCTTTTTCTTGCTTTCCCCCGCAGAATCGTTAATGCGCCCTGAAGACATACTTGGGGAGAAAAAAGATGACCGCCTGGGAATACGTGAAGGCCTGCGCTTTTTTCACACGTTATCCAAGGTAGTGCTATCATTGGTTGGACAACCAACGTCGATATTCTGTCCCGCTAGATATTCACATGCACTCGCAGGTGTCATCATTCACCTAGTATGAAATGTTGGCTTTGGCGTGGAGTATACGGGGACGGATGCCACAGTAGTAATATGGGTTTCTTCCTCATAAGCAGTGCCCAATCATCGTCCTTATCATCTTCATCACCCAGTGCCCAATAATCGTCAGTTTTTTGCGACGTAACTGGCTGAGACACCGGAGGAACAGTAGCTGATTACGTTATTGAATTTTTTGAGAGCTTTCCTGCTCCAGTGACGGGAGTCTTGCTTGTGACAAGAGTCTTGTCCTGGTTTGTTTATTTTGATCTCGTAAGGTCAGAACACTGAGAACGAGATGATTGGTTGTTACCAGATTTTCCCATTGCTATCTATTACACAAGAACAACCACAAAATGATTAGAAGCTTTATAGTTAATCATTCATAATCTACAAAACTTCTCACACAAATCTAGTTATGGTCCCACGGATGGCGCCATTTAATCGAACATAAATCTGCTCCAAGAGTAAGGTCAATGATGAGTGTAAGGTGGAGTGTTTAAGGACGTACATAGCTTTGATCACCGGTCCAGTTTACCATGAATAACCCTTAGAGAGATGACTACAGGCATATACGTTCAAACGGCTCATCCAATTGAGCGACTTGGTTGGGTGACGTATTAACATTTCACAACGGTCTAAACTTTCTTAAGCACAATGAGATACACGGTGTGCCATATCCGAGAGACGTGATGTGTTTCAATGCTTTCGTTAATGATTGGGTTTAAAAAGATAGTTAGGCCCTTAAAAAGAGTTCAACCATAAAGATACCATGGCCAAGTCAGTTTAACTTCCATGAACATGATCGGTTATCATAACGGTCCAATCATTTATGTGTTTAAACAAACAGTTCCTCAATTAACTAAGAATCCCTTAAGCGGGGTGCAATGCTTGAGACCACGTTATGGTGAAGTGTACTAATCAGCACTGACCGGGTTCCATGGCCTTACTTAGCAGAGGTATAGCTTACGACAACCGTTGTGCTTCAGCATGCACGTACGAAGTTTATATGCTTTGGTGACTACACTAGCATGGTCTAGGACCATTACAAGTGCTGACATCCTCTAGAATGCTCCTATTACAATCTTCGGCGTTCGCCTCCGGGTACTTAATTTCCCGCTCGGAGGTGAGAAGACCTTGAAAGCTCTAGTGAGAGAAAGTGTATTGTAGTGAGAGAGTGATGAGAGGTGTGTTGAAATTGGATGACAAAAAGCCTTTAAATAGACTTGGATTTTCCCTGTAAATGGCTGGCAGGCCGTTTGGTAGGCCGTTTGCAGGGCCTGTTTGCCAGACCAGCCCGTTTGCAAGCGCCGTTTGCCCTGGCCGTTTGGTAGGCCATTTGTGAGCCAGGCAAGCCATTTGGCAGGCCATTTGGCAGGCCGTTTGGCTTGCCTGGTCAGCTGATTTTCCTGAATCGTAACTTGATTTCTTGTCTTTCACCGTTTTCGCTCTAGAATCTTTGTTTTAGCTCCGTTTCTCATGATTCTTTTTGCATCTTCTTCGTAATTACTTTATTTACAAATTTAACTGAAAAAGCAATTATTTTGCCGAAAAGTTTTGAACTTTATGCTTTTGGGACTCAATATCGGGGGTAAAAATATGACTTTTTAGCCGATATCAAATATCCCCCACTTAGACCTTGCTTGTCCTCAAGCAAACTTTCGAACCTTAGACACTGAGGACTTTTATTCGTAGTGATCAAGTGGTTTTTGTTCCGCAAGACGGAGGAGTGAAAACTTAGTTTTATTCTTTTTGTTATTCTCAAACCCTTTTCCGCAAGCATGAGAGGAGTTTACATAACTGAGGCTATCTCACTCGGGTCACTCATTTCACTAAAGTATTTAGGATGTCCTATAGTTTTAAGAAATGAAATCGCTCTTAGCCAGTCATGCTTACATTCTTTGTCATAGGCTTGATCGAGACTCAAATCTCCATCACTCATTTAAGAGAATTTTCAGTTATAGACTCAGCGTGAATCGTGAAGAGATGGTGATTTGGAAGTTTCTGGGGTGCGACGGGTTTTGAAAGATAGGAGTTTCTTTGAAAGATCGAATTTTAGTGATCATTTCAGCTTTTTGTCAGAAATTTCAAGGTGAGCATCCCTCTTTTTGACTGCCAGGATTTCTTTTCTCGAATCTTTTCTGGTTTTGCTCTTTTTTTTTCAGAACCTTTATTCAATTTTTTTAACAAGCATATATCTTTTGCTTTTCTCTTTGAGGTCTCCTTTTATTGACAGTCTCTTTGATAATTGGCTTGGACGCTCGCATTTTCTAATGCGGTTTTATAGAGGATTTCCCCAAAGGAATAATTTTGTCGGGATTTATTTCTTTATTTATTAAGATAAGTAGTGGTGAATGGAATTGTGGAATGAAGATGAAAAATGAAGGTGTGTAATGGGGGATGTTTTTATCTTCACGAATAGCAGAGGTTCTAACTTAGTCATTCTTGTCAACATGTGTGATTTCGAAATGTAGATCAAGAGCAAGTTCTGATTCCGAGATGCTAACATCGGCGCACTCAACGGAAGTATAGTGAAGCACTAAAAATGAGTGCTTATAAAGCCTTATTTGGGGGTGCCTCACAACAATTATAATGGGTCGAATCACGCCTTTTGTTATGCAATGATCTTTTGAAAAATTTTGTTTGATTTTCGCAAAAAGTTTTTAACCTCGTTTTATCCTTTGGTCTATTTTGTAGCAAAACTTTTTGATCGTTTATAGAATTTTATAATCCTTAGTGCTTATAAAGTTTTAAATTTTTGTGAAAAATTTAGTTTTACCAGCACTTGAGGGTTTTACAAGAATCGTTATGTGCAACATTTGCTATCCCACACTTTAAAATAACATTGTCTTTAATGTTAAGGATACAGCGTATCCCACACTTTAGGGTTTAAAAGAGGCATTTTGTCATTAAAAGTTTTTATTGATGGGGGTTGCCAATCCCACACTTAATTTTTAAAGTGGTATAGTAGTTTGCATATATTCTATTTGAAAGAGTAGTGAAGACGTAGTTATAGTGACCTGAACTTTTCCATGTTTATATATATTAAATGAGATTGATATTTACATGATTAAATGTTTCCAACATGATAAGCAATCAAACTTGTTAAGACTTGATTATTTGAAAGAGTTTCATATAGACAATTGACCACCCAAGTTGACCGGCGATTCACGAACGTTAAAAACTTGTAAAAACTACATGATGTTATATAAATGGATATATATATGGTTAATATGAGATTATGATAAGTAAGTATCTCCATAAATATGTTAACAATGAGTTATATTTAACATGATAAAATGATAATTAAGTAAATCATTAAGTGTGTTAACAATGAACTACATATGTAAAAACAAAACTACTAACTTAAGGATTTCGAAACAAGACATATATGTAATGATTATCGTTGTAATAGTATTTTAACATATATATATGATGTTAAGATATATTTATACACCATGTTATTATATTAACATAAAAATTTAACATCTTATTTAAGTATTATAACAATGGATCAATTACATTTAACAAGATCGTTAACTTAAAGGTTCGGAAACAACACTTACATATAACGACTAACGATGACTTAATGACTCAGTTAAATGTATATACATGTAGTGTATTAAGATATATTAATATACTTTTGGAAGACTTCATGACATATATCAAAGTACTTCGACTTAACAAAAATGCTTACAATTACATCCTCATTCATTTTCATAAACAATTCTACTCGTATGCACCCGTATTCGTACTCGTACAATACACAGCTTCTAAGATGTATATACTATTGGTATATACACTCAATCATCAACTCCTTAGTAGCCCATATGAGTCATTAAACATGTGGGAACCATCATTTGGCAACTAGCATGAAATATCTCACAAAATTATAAAAAAATATTATAAATCATTCATGAATTATTTACATGAAAACAAACTTACACATCCTTTATATCTAATCCATATACCGACGATCAAAAACACCTACAAACACTTTCATTCTTCAATTTTCTCTATTTGGTCTTTCTCAAGTTCTATCTTCAAGTTCTAAGTGTTCTTCATAAATTCTATAAGTTCTAGTTTCATAAAATCAAGAATACTATCAAGTTTGCAAGATTACTTCCAAGCTTTCTAATCCAATCCAAGTAGTCATCTAAGCTCAAGAAATCTTTCTTATTTACAGTAATATATCTTTCTAATACAAGTTAATACTCATATTCAAACTTTGATTCAATTTCTATAACTATAACTATCTTATTTCGATTGGAAATCTTACTTGAACTTGTTTTCGTGTCATGATTCTACTTCAAGAACTTTCAAGCCATCCAAGAATCCTTTGAAGCTAGATCAATTTTTTTCACTTCCAGTAGGTTTACCTACTAAACTTCAGGTAGTAATGATATTCATAACATCATTCAATTCATATATATAAAACTATCTTATTCGAAGATTTGAACATGTAATCACTAGAACATAGTTTAGTTAATTATAAACTTATTTGCAAACAAAGTTAATCCTTCTAACTTGACTTTTAAAATCAACTAAACACATGTTCTATATCTATATGATATGTTAACTTAATGATTTAAAACCTGGAAACACGAAGAACACCGTAAAACCGGACATACGCCGTCGTAGTGAAATCGGGGGCTGTTTTGGGTTAAAAAAATAAAAAGTATCTTAATCTTTGAATTGGAAGTTTGTTTTCTGGAAAAAATGATACCACATATGAACATGATACTATATTCAAAAATCATGGTTAAACACAAAGTGAAAGTATGTTTTTCAAAATGGTCATCAAGATGTCGTTTTTTTGACGGAAATGACTACCTCTTTAAAAAATGACTTGTAACCTGTATTTCTGACTATAAACTTATAATTTTTCTGTTTAGTTTCATAAATTTCAGTTCATTATGAAACCATAGCAACTTGAATCACTCAAAACGGATTTGAAACGAAGAAATGACGGGTAAAACAAAATTGGATAAACTTGCTAGTTTTAGCTACGAAAATTTTGTATCAAATCTAGACTAAACATATCCTAACTAATTTATATTGTATTATACATATTATGTAATCTTGGGATACCATAGACACATATACAATGTTTTGACATATCATATCGACCCGTCTATATATATTATTTGGAACAACCATAGACACTCTATATGCAGTAATGTTTGAGTTAGCTATACAGGGTTGAGGTTGATTCCAAAAATATATATACTTTGAGTTGTGATATAGCCTGAGACGTATATACACTGGGTTGTGGATTGATTCAAGATATATATATATTGATTTATTTTTATACATCTAACTGTGGACAACTAGTTGTAGGTTACTAACGAGGACTGCTAACTTAACAAATTTAAATCATAAAAATGTAATAAAAAGGTTGTGAATATATTCCAATCATAAATTGATATATATGTACATATTTGTTATAGGTTCGTGAATCGACCAGTGGCCAAGTCTTACTTCCCGAAGAAGTAAAAATCTGTGAAAGTGAGTTATAGTCCCACTTTTTAAATATAATATTTTTGGGATGAGAATACATGCAGTTTTATAAATATTTTACAAAATAGACACAAGTACGCAAAACTACATTCTATGGTTGGATTATTAAACTGAATATCGCCCTTCAAGTCTGGTAACCTAAAAATTAAGGAAATGACCCCTAATTGACGCGAATCCTAAAGATAGATCTATTGGGCTTAACAACCCCCATTCAAGTTATGGATGGTTTAGTATTTCGAGATTATTATACAGACGAGAGGTTCTGTTTTGGGGATATTCTATGCATTATGTTAACGTCGGTTACCAGGTGTTCAACATATGAATGATTTTTTTATCTCTATGCAGTTTGCGAAATTCCTGATATGAGATGTGCTATAAAAATGAAATCTTGTGGTCTATTATTATGATTTGATAATATATAAGTTAAACCTATAACTCACCAACATTTTTGTTGACGTTTTAAGCATGTTTAATCTCAAGTGATTATTAAGATCTTCCGCTGTTGCATACTAAAATAAGGACAAGATTTGAAGTCCATGCTTGTATGATATTGTGTAAAAACTGCATTCAAGAAACTTATTTTGATGTAATATATTCTTATTGTAAACCATTATGTAATGGTCGTGTGTAAATGGTATATTTTAGATTATCATTATTTGATAATCTACGTAATGCTTTTTAAACCTTTATCGATAAAATAAAGGTTATGGTTGTTTTAAAAATGAATGTAGTCTTTGAAAAACATCTCATATAGAGGTCAAAACCTTGCGACGAAATCAATTAATATGGAACATTTATAATCAATATGAACGGGACATTTCAGTTGGAATCCGAGCGTTGGTCTTAGAGAACTAGAAATTTGCATTAGTGTGTCTTATCGAGTTCGTTAGGATGCATTAGTGAGTCTGGACTTCGACCGTGTTTACTTCAAAAACATTTGCATAACATTTTTGTTGGAAACTATATATTGTTAATATGTAAATATTATATGATATATTAATCTCTTAACGTGTTTGATATTGTGTGTTAGATGTCTACCTCTGGTACAAATCCCATCGACTCACCTAATAATAATGAAGAGTCGAATATATTTTGGGAAGATTCACAAATTCCCTAAGAGGAACCGGAAGAAGAGGAACCGGAAGAGGAGGAACCAGAAGAAGATCGTTCCGGAGGGGGAAATTTTAGGAACCACTGAAAAATTGACAAATAAAAGAAAACCCTCAACTAATGGACCAAAATTAATAATGGTCAATGGTGTTTCCGCCGAGGAAGCAAAATATTAGGAAGAATACCAATTTTTCGATGAATCGGATCCCGATGAGGATTCCGATGATTTTATAGAAATTACCTCGACCCAATTTGAAAAAGCAAAAGAAAATAATAAGGGAAAGGGCATTAAAATAGAGAAACTTGATTCCAACTTCGATGAACTATATATGTATCGTCAACACCCGTATTTCTTAAGTTGTAAAAAAACCCGGGAACCTCTAAGCCACCAGGTTTTTCTAGACCATTTGTGAAAAGAACGGCTCGTATTAGGGGAACACCATATATCCCTAGAAAGTTAGCAAAACGAAATAGGTCCGAAGAGGAAGAAACTAGTGAGTCGGATTAAAGAGTTGTAATCATGAGGTGTAAAATATGTAAAATAAGTGTGCTTGCACTTGTGAGACCCGGAAATTTCTGACCAAATTTAAACTTAATCTTTATATGGTTTTGACACGATAAGCAAAGTTTGTAATGTTGAGTCTCAAAAATTTTGAACTGTTTTCATATATGCAATTACCCTTCGACTATTCCCGACGATTCACGAACAACTATTTGTAAATAGATACATATATATTTAAATATGTATATATATATATATATATATATATATATATATATATATATATATATATATATAATTATATCTTGATTTGAATCATAATTTGAAATAAAATACAATGTAATGAGAAATTTTATTAAATACAAATATATATAGATATGTATATGTATATATATACATGAATATAAATTTTAAATATATAAGATTAAATATTAGATCTATTTGAAATATATATATATATATATATATATATATATATATATATATATATATATATATATATATATATATATATATATATATATATATATATATATATATATATATATATATATATATATTTAATATATTTAGTCATATAATAAAACCTGATCTTAAAATGTATTTGTATAGTATATTGAATATAATTAATTTCGAGCTTAATTTTTCAAAGTTTGTATTACTCGGTTAACATTTCATTAGCATTCATATAGATTTAAAATGAATTTATGAAGTGTTAAAATAAAAGTTGGAGTGTAAATTGATTACGAAGATTCTAGATTTATTAAAAATATTTTTACCTTTTTAAGTTTACATATTAGTACTCCGTACATATAAATTGGAACAGAAAATAAATATTTATCGAACATTTTTGATCAGGTTTCAAGCAGTTAATGAGTGAAATAATTAATTATAATTAATATAGAAGTTTGGGATTTTTAGAAACACTTTTATACGACAACTGTTTAGCAATGGTCATGATATAGCACTGCGTGGGAAAACTGTCTGCAAAATATTAAAAAAAATTATGATGGCTTCACTGTATCAATGATTGAGTACACGTTCCTTATTTCTTTCTTTATATTACTTCTCAACTTGATATATATTATATATATATAAAAGTGTGATAGATGGATTCATGTACAACCAATCACCACAAATCACTCCACTGTTTTGTTATTATTTCTTGGTGATTTCAGTTCATAAACTGTATCTAATATATATATATATATATATATATATATATATATATATATATATATATACATATATCTATTATATATACGTAAAACATAAGCATACATATACACACAAACTTGATCACCAACACCACTAATCTTTTTTTTTGTTTCTCTGTCGACCAACCACCACCACAGTTACACCACTTTAACACCTCTATTACTACCATCAAACACCAGTCCAAACCACCACCACCTGTAACCACCGAGAACCACAATCATCGTTTTATATTTCTTTTTCCATTGCCTCTGTTACTTTCTTCTCGTTTTGATGATAACCTGCAAAACCACCATAACTTCCCCTTTACCATCGAACCATCATCACCTTTTCTCTTTTCTCCCTTCTCTCATCAAACCTAAACCACCACCGGCTTCATCTTTGATTTTCTTCTTTCCTTTCTCGCAAAATACTGCTCGAATTAATATTGTTACTTGAACCACCAAACCCACTTGATTAAGCTAATTACTTCAACCATCATTAAACTCTCGACTCCAGCTGCTGCGTATATTTCCTGTCTCGGCCACCATTGAAAACACCAATCCCACTATGCCATAATCTCCATAAAAAAAAAAAAAAAAAGGAGGCTGGTCGCTGAATTTATTTATTTATTTATTTATTATTTTTTTTTTGTTTGTTCTTCTCATCGTTACTGCTTCCAGTTGGATTTATGAAGCTTGAATGGGACGAGATGAATGATGATGATGGAAGATGACGATAACAGGTGATGAAGAAAGATGATGCCGAGATTATGGTATGGTGCATAATTATAAAGATGATGATGATCAAGGATGTGAAGTGATGATGATAATAAAAGATGATGTTTATGATATTAGAATGACGTTGTTACGAACATAATCATTAAGAGATGAGACGAAGATGATGAATAACGAAGATGATGAATAGTTGTGGGATTGGTTTTAGAAGAAGAAGAATACATAAATAAAGGATAAAACAACTTAGAATCTGTAATATAACAGAAAAGCTGAAGTAGCGGGATGGTTGAGTGTGTGTTAGTTTGAACGAGAGGTCATGGGTTCGAATCTAGGCGAGTGCATTTTTTTTTCTTAAGCAATAGAAGCTTTCTTGATAAATGGGTTTGTTGGGCTTGTGCTTGCTGTTGGGCCATGAGATTGAGCTATTGGGCCGATACCTTGTTTCTTCTCAGTGGGCCGTAAATTGATGTAAAAGAAAAATAAAATGGACTATTATGATAATTGGGCCGTGTTGTATGTTGTTGGGCTGAGGCAGATAGAACATGATATATATATATATATATATATATATATATATATATATATATATATATATATATATATATATATATATATATATATATATATATATATAATTGGATTACAAATAATTCAGAAAAATACGCTTGGAGAAATGGTTAATGGTGTTAGCAAGTTATCATGAGGTCTTGGGTTCGAGTCCTATCTGAGGCATTTTTTTTAGGGAAAAAGCTTTTAAAGGTAGTTTCAAGTATTATTATTATTATTATTATTATTATTATTATTATTATTATTATTATTATTATTATTATTATTATTATTATTATTATTATTATTATTATTATTATTATTATTTTTGTTTGTTGTTATTAAGTTAATCATTATTATCAATAATATTAGTAATATGATTATTGGTATAATTAATAGTATTATCATTATTAATATTACTAGTATTATCATTAAGTACTATTATTATTATTATTAGTATTAACATGATTTTAAATTTTTTATTATTATTAACATTAGTGTTAGTATTATCATTAAATAACATTATTAGTAGTGTCATTAATATTATAATTATTATTATTATTTTTATCAGCATTATCTATATCAATATTACTAAAAATAATTACATTTATGAACATAAAAGTTTTAAAGATATTATTAAGGTTGTAAGTATGTTTTTTTTTACAAAGTTGATATAAATACTCATATATAACATGTTAGGTATTTTTATTAAAATACTAATCAAATATATATCAATATAACTATATACATATATACACAAACTAGATAAGTATAATATATAATTTAAGATATAATATATAAACTTGTTCGATTACGATTATATATTTTAATATATATACAAATGATATAGGTTCGTGAATCCGAGGCCAACCCTACATTGTTCAATGTCGTCGTATGTATTTTTACTACAAAATACATTATGGTGAGTTTAATTTTCCCTTTTTACCCTTTATATTTTTGGGCTGAGAATACATGCGCAATTTTTATAAATGTTTTACGAAATAGACACAAGTAATCGAAACTACATTATATGGTTGAATTATCGAAATCGAATATGCCCCTTTTTATTAAGTCTGGTAATCTGAGAATTAGGGAACAGACACCCTAATTGACGCGAATCCTAAAGATAGATCTATCGGGCCCAACAAGCCCCATCCAAAGTACCGGATGCTTTAGTACTTCGAAATTTATATCATGTCCGAAGGAGGATCCCGGAATGATGGGGATATTCTTATATGCATATTGTGAATGTCGGTTACCAGGTGTTCAATCCATATGAATGATATTTTTGTCTCTATGTATGGGACGTATATTTGTGAGAATTGAAAATGAAATCTTGTGGTCTATTAAAATGATGGAAATGATTATTTATGTTAAACTAATGAACTCACCAACCTTTTGGTTGACACTTTAAAGCATGTTTATTCTCAGGTATGAAAGAAATCTTTCGCTGTGCATTAGCTCATTTTAAGGATATTACTTGAAGTCATTCATGGCATATTTCGAAAGACGTTGCATTCGAGTCGTTGAGTTCATCAAGATTATTATTAAGTCAATTATAGTTGGATATATTATGAAATGGTATGCATGTCGTCAACATTCGATGTAAATGAAAGGTTGTCTTTTAAAAACGAATGCAATGTTTGTAAAATGTATCATATAGAGGTCAAGTACCTCGCGATGTAACCAACTATTGTGAATCGTTTGTAATCGATATGGACATTGTCCGGATGGATTAGGACGGGTCATGAAAGTTGGTATCAGAGCGGTGGTCTTAGCGAACCAGGTCTGCATTAGTGTGTCTAACTGATATGTCGTTAGGATGCAATAGTGAGTCTGGACTTCGACCGTGTCTGCATATCAAAAGTTTTGCTTATCATTCGTGTCGAAAATCATCTGCTTATTATCCTTAGGAAATTATCTGCTTATCATTCTTAGTCTAGACACGTTTTACTGCATTGACTGCATGAATAGTGTATAGACAAACTCATATCTTAGCGTATCTGTTACTGTAGACTTTGCCTGACAGTTTCAGTAGATTCCTCCGTAACTTGTGGGATTTTAGTATTATATATGCATATGTAAATTATGTATTGTAGGGTACTAATCTACATCCTATAATCTATTTCTTATCAAAAATTCTTCATCTGATCGTACAAGATGAATCCCTCAACCAGTTCGAGTCCCTCAGATTTCGTTAGCTATTCTGATAGTTATTCTGACAGCTATTCCGACATAGATATTCACCTAAACTCCGAAAGCGGTGTCACCAGAATGAATCAACCAATCAATCATCCCCAATTCATCTGATGGGTTCGTAGTCAACTTAACCGATGGAGACGAGAGGAAGGCGATCCTTTCCACCCACCAACCGAATTTACCTCTTGGCAATGAACCTGAAGCACTTACCGGCGAACCAGTCTGAAACACCATTTTCACCCCCATTTCCCGAATATCTCACCACGATTGTATTCTATCTAAAATTCTAAACCTTATTCATCCGCTCGTACCGACCAACAATCATCCCGGAATAATAGAAGAAGTCAACGAAATTCGCGCTCGAATCAATCTGGAGAATATGGTGCAAAAAAAAATTACCAGCTTCAACAACATCACCGGCACCAACAGTACCATCAATAACAACACCAGTACCATCAACAACCCATGCCTCGATGTCTCATTCTATACCTTGAGTACAATTATCGTTCTACGTATCGTTCTACATCATTTATCTTCGTTCGACATGGCGATTATTTAATCTCTAATGTTTTAGAGATTATATATTCTTGTTCCAACGGTAAATCAAATGAGTTTAATATCATATTGACTCATTAAATCTATGATTTCATCTGAAGAAAATATATATGTATATATATTTTCATAAAGATTGTAATTAAAAATTCTTGTGTACAAACTGTTAATGGTGAAAATATTTTAACGGGTAGGTAATACCCGAGGAATATTTAGATTTCACATTAATAAGTTACACTGTACATTCTTCGAATCTAATTCAACAGTCATTTACTATTCTACTTACGTCCACCGATATACAAATCTGTTCACCACAGAATAACCATATTCATCCAATTTCATATTTGGATTTTGATTTATCAAAAATCAAGTGGCATAATGAAGGAAACATTTGACAAAATAAAATTTGTTAGAAACAAACAAATTAACTATGAGAAATTTTGTTAAGAATCCACGCTAACTGTTCCTAACTAATTGTTCCCAGCTAACTGATTACACTTTATTTATCGCAATTTAATTATCGCAATTTACATTCTCGCAATTTTATTTATCGTCATTTAATTTCTGTTATTTACTTTACGCACTTTATTTATCGTCATTTAATTTCTGTTATTTATTTTACGCACTTTAAATATCGGGACACGTATACAAGGTTTTGACATATCATATCGACGCATCTATATATATTATTTGGAATAACCATAGACACTCTATATGCAGTAATGCGGGAGTTAGCTATACAGGGTTGAGGTTGATTCTACAATAATATATATACTTTGAGTTGTGATCGAGTCTGAGACGTATACGGGTCACGATACGTATTAATTAATTCGAACATTATATATTAAACTATATATGAATCATTGGATTGTTAACTGTGGACTATCGACTGTGGACTAAGAACATTGGACAATCAAATTGAATTAAAATATTGATTATAACATATGAAACTAAACAATTCTTCAAGTTTGCCACTTGATTTCATCTTAAACCTCATTTGTATCTTGATGATTACAATCTGCGATTCAAACCTTTCATAATTCTCGAAAACACCTCAATCGAAAGAATGAACCAACCGCACTTCATCTACGGAAGGAAAGATTTATGCATATAGTATGCACCTGAAAAATTCTCGGAAACTGAGTAAACGTTTAACACATAGCTGTGCTAATTCCTTTAGCGTTATTATCACTAAAAATAACTTTGCAACTCCTGTTCGTGATAGCTAATTTTGTCACAGCTCCATCAAGTCAACTTCGACTTTTCGTTCGAAACAACCTTATTGTAACCTTGATATATATGTGTACTCTTTCATTGTTATCGGGGAACCTTTTATATTCCACCATATTACCAGTAGATGTACCAGCAACCTTGTTGCTCCTTGGTTTAAATCTCTCCGAAAAATCACTATATTTATCTATTGAAGTCTCATCATGTACTCATCCGCATCTTGTAACAGGAATTGCCATACCAATTACCGGAAATCATCAAATCTGTATTGTGCGTCTCGCAACGTTTCCACAACAACAGTTATATGTATCTATATAACATTTTTCTCTTAGAATTATGATCTTCCATTCTGAAATTCTGAAAAGCACCCAGTCTACGAATTAATACTCCAAATTTTGAGGAAACTGAATGAAGCAGCAGAAACTGTAGACAATCGTAAACGACTTTAATCGTCGGAAGTTTGATGATAAAGAATAGTATGTTGGAAAAGCTCAGAAAAGTGGAACTGGAAAACGGATTGAGCTAACCAGGAAGGAAACCATGGACATATCACAAGGACTAAACTTGTACAGTAAGAATTCTGATGATTCTGTTTCGGATGAAATCTTTAGCGAATACCTTGCTTCTGACTCCAAACTCTTACGGACAAATTTTCTTCACCATCCTTCGATAATAGAAATTCCAAGATATTATCGTATCTTTCATTATAAATATCCTCCATATTTCTGAAGATGTTTTCCTAACTATTTTTATCTGAAATCATTAATCTCTTCGTACTATCAGTGTTACATCATATAGAAACTGTTAGTTTCTATATAATGTAAACTTTCGAGCTTAAAATATGAATGTTATTGAAGTAATGTTAGGAGCTGATGCATGAGTTAGTATAATATAATGACACTTGATCAACGTGATTATATTACAGTAAGTCATGCTGAGTTTTAATGGAATGTGATGATTCACAGATTATAACGTCACCACGTGCCATGTTACATAACTCTTTCATTCAGCTTAACTTCTGAACATATCAAGAAAGTATATTCTTGATAGTTCTATTCTCAGTGATTCAAGTAATTTGACAAATCAAATCGTGTGACTTCATTCTTTCTTGCTTAGAACATTAAGTTCATTCGAAATTTCATACTTACGAATTCTGGACCGTTACTCGCTTTACTAGAGGTCGGGAGGATAATAAAAAGGCAAAGAGCTCCAAAATATAAGAGAAAAATATAAAGCCCAACAACAACACCGAAATTACAAACCGTGGATATCAGTGCGTATAACAATATAAAGACACGGGAGGATTATAAATACAATAATCCCTAAAGCATAGTAGAAATAAATGGATTCCTCCGGTGAAAGTTGAAAAGGAGAACGAGTGTTGCGATAGTCAGGATAAGGACAAGGATCAGAACTGGATTAAGCATTTTCACGATCTTTTGAATTTGAGAATTGAGTATTGAAGTGTTGAAAATTAATGGAACGGAAAAGGTAAAATTTATAGTGAAAATATCAGACAGAGGAATCGAGACAGATCTCCGCATTTAATTATAGAAATCTAAATTTCATTATTCGCAGGAGAATCAAATCTTTTAGATTTTGAAGATTTTCTTTACATCCCTTGAATTCCAGAATTTAACAAAGACAACGTCAAAAGTTAAGACACACCTTATTTTTTAAATTCAACCATGACTAGTCAAAAGTTATGATGAAACTTGTCTTTCTCATTTCACTCTTTTGAGATAACTTCACTCACCCGCTTCGAGTAATCGAATCATAATATCCACATTATTCTATGGTAATAAAATTCTATTTTATCAACTCATATTCATCATGAAGACATTCTTATTGCTAACCATGACAACCACATTCAAATTTCGGGACAAAATTTCTTTAACGGGTAGGTACTGTGATGACCCGGAAATTTCTGACCAAATTTAAACTTAATCTTTATATGGTTATGACACGATAAGCAAAGTTTGTAATGTTGAGTCTCAAAAATTTTGAACTGTTTTCATATATGCAATTACCCTTCGACGATTCCCGACGATTCACGAACAACTATTTGTAAATAGATACATATATATTTAAATATGTGTATATATATATATATATATATATATATATATATATATATATATATATATATATATATATATATATATATATATATAATTATATCTTGATTTGAATCATAATTTGAAATAAAATACAATGTAATGAGAAATTTTATTAAATACAAATATATATAGATATGTATATGTATATATATACATGAATATAAATTTTAAATATATAAGATTAAATATTAGATCTATTTGAAAAATATATATATATATATATATATATATATATATATATATATATATATATATATATATATATATATATATATATATATTTAATATATTTAGTCATATAATAAAACCTGATCTTAAAATGTATTTGTATAGTATATTGAATATAATTAATTTCGAGCTTAATTTATCAAAGTTTGTATATATATATATATATATATATATATATATATATATATATATATATATATATATATTTAGTCATGTAATAAAACCTGATCTTAAAATGTATTTGTATAGTATATTGAATATAATTAATTTCGAGCTTAATTTGTCAAAGTTTGTATTACTCGGTTAACATTTCATTAGCGTTCATATAGATTTAACATGAATTTATGAAGTGTTAAAATAAAAGTTGGAGTGTAAATTGATTACGAAGATTCTAGATTTATTAAAAATATTTTTACCTTTTTAAGTTTAAATATTAGTACTCCGTACATATAAATTGGAACAGAAAATAAATATTTATCGAACATTTTTGATCAGGTTTCAAATAGTTAATGAGTGAAATAAATAATTATAATTAATATAAAAGTTTGGGATTTTTAGAAACACTTTTATACGACAACTGTTTAGCAATGGTCATGATATAGCACTGCGTGGGAAAACTGTCGGCAAAATATTAAAAAAATTATGATGGCTTCACTTTATCAATGATTGAGTACACGTTCCTTATTTCTTTCTTTATATTACTTCTCAACTTGATATATATTATATATATATATAAAAGTGTGATAGATGGATTCATGTACCACAAATCACTCCACTGTTTTGTTATTATTTCTTGGTGATTTCAGTTCATAAACTGTATCTAATATATATATATATATATATATATATATATATATATATATATATATATATATATATATATATATATATATATATATATATATATATATATATATATATATATATATATATATATACATATATCTATTATATATACGTAAAACATAAGCATACATATACACACAAACTTGATCACCAACACCACTAATCTTTTTTTTTGTTTCTCTGTCGACCAACCACCACCACAGTTACACCACTTTAACACCTCCATTACTACCATCAAACACCAGTCCAAACCACCACCACCTGTAACCACCGAGAACCACAATCATCGTTTTATATTTCTTTTTCCATTGCCTCTGTTACTTTCTTCCTGTTTTGATGATAACCTGCAAAACCACCATAACTTCCCCTTTACCATCGAACCATCATCACCTTTTCTCTTTTCTCCCTTCTCTCATCAAACGTAAACCACCACCGGCTTCATCTTTGATTTTCTTCTTTCCTTTCTCGCAAAATACTGCTCGAATTAATATTGTTACTTGAACCACCAAACCCACTTGATTAAGCTAATTACTTTAACCATCATTAAACTCTCGACTCCAGCTGCTGCGTATATTTCCTGTCTCGGCCACCATTGAAAACACCAATCCCACTATGCCATAATCTCCATAAAAAAAAAAAAAGGAGGCTGGTCGCTGAATTTATTTATTTATTTATTTTTTTTTTTTTGTTTGTTCTTCTCATCGTTACTGCTTCCAGTTGGATTTATGAAGCTTGAATGGGACGAGATGAATGATGATGATGGAAGATGACGATAAAAGGTGATGAAGAAAGATGATGCCGAGATTATGGTATGGTGCATAATTATAAAGATGATGATGATCAAGGATGTGAAGTGATGATGATAATAAAAGATGATGTTTATGATATTAGAATGACGTTGTTACGAACATAATCATTAAGAGATGAGATGAAGATGACGAATAACGAAGATGATGAATAGTTGTGGGATTGGTTTTAGAAGAAGAAGAATACATAAATAAAGGATAAAACAACTTAGAATCCGTAATATAACAGAAAAGCTGAAGTAGCGGGATGGTTGAGTGTGTGTTAGTTTGAACGAGAGGTCATGGGTTTGAATCTAGGCGAGTGCATTTTTTTTTCTTAAGCAATAGAAGCTTTCTTGATAAATGGGTTTGTTGGGCTTGTGCTTGCTGTTGGGCCATGAGATTGAGCTATTGGGCCGATACCTTGTTTCTTCTCAGTGGGCCGTAAATTGATGTAAAAGAAAAATAAAATGGACTATTATGATAATTGGGCCGTGTTGTATGTTGTTGGGCTGAGGCAGATAGAACATGATATATATATATATATATATATATATATATATATATATATATATATATATATATATATATATATATATATATATATAATATATATATATATATATATATATATATATATATATATATATATATATATATATATATATATATAATTGGATTACAAATAATTTTGAAAAATACGCTTGGAGAAATGGTTAATGGTGTTAGCAAGTTATCATGAGGTCTTGGGTTCGAGTCCTATCTGAGGCATTTTTTTTAGGGAAAAAGCTTTTAAAGGTAGTTTCAAGTATTATTATTATTATTATTATTATTATTATTATTATTATTATTATTATTATTATTATTATTATTATTATTATTATTATTATTATTATTATTATTATTATTATTATTATTATTTTTGTTTGTTGTTATTAAGTTAATCATTATTATCAATAATATTAGTAATATGATTATTGGTATAATTAATAGTATTATCATTATTATTATTACTAGTATTATCATTAAGTACTATTATTATTATTAGTATTAACATGATTTTAAAATTTTTATTATTATTAACATTAGTGTTAGTATTATCATTAAATAACATTATTAGTAGTGTCATTAATATTATAATTATTATTATTATTTTTATCAGCATTATCTATATCAATATTACTAAAAATAATTACATTTATGAACATAAAAGTTTTAAAGATATTATTAAGGTTGTAAGTATGTTTTTTTTTATAAAGTTGATATAAATACTCATATATAACATGTTAGGTATTTTTATTAAAATACTAATCAAATATATATCAATATAACTATATACATATATACACAAACTAGATAAGTATAATATATAATTTAAGATATAATATATAAACTTGTTCGATTACGATTATATATTTTAATATATATACAAATGATATAGGTTCGTGAATCCGAGGCCAACCCTACATTGTTCAATGTCGTCGTATGTATTTTTACTACAAAATACATTATGGTGAGTTTCATTTTCCCTTTTTACCCTTTATATTTTTGGGCTGAGAATACATGCGCAATTTTTATAAATGTTTTACGAAATAGACACAAGTAATCGAAACTACATTATATGGTTGAATTATCGAAATCGAATATGCCCCTTTTTATTAAGTCTGGTAATCTGAGAATTAGGGAACAGACACCCTAATTGACGCGAATCCTAAAGATAGATCTATCGGGCCCAACAAGCCCCATCCAAAGTACCGGATGCTTTAGTACTTCGAAATTTATATCATGTCTGAAGGAGGATCCCGGAATGATGGGGATATTCTTATATGCATATTGTGAATGTCGGTTACCAGGTGTTCAATCCATATGAATGATATTTTTGTCTCTATGTATGGGACGTATATTTGTGAGAATTGAAAATGAAATCTTGTGGTCTATTAAAATGATGGAAATGATTATTTATGTTAAACTAATGAACTCACCAACCTTTTGGTTGACACTTTAAAGCATGTTTATTCTCAGGTATGAAAGAAATCTTCCGCTGTGCATTAGCTCATTTTAAGGATATTACTTGAAGTCATTCATGGCATATTTCGAAAGACGTTGCATTCGAGTCGTTGAGTTCATCAAGATTATTATTAAGTCAATTATAGTTGGATATATTATGAAATGGTATGCATGTCGTCAACATTCGATGTAAATGAAAGGTTGTCTTTTAAAAACGAATGCAATGTTTGTAAAATGTATCATATAGAGGTCAAGTACCTCGCGATGTAACCAACTATTGTGAATCGTTTGTAATCGATATGGACATTGTCCGGATGGATTAGGACGGGTCATGAAAGTACTTTTCTTGTTGTATGTGAAAATTGCTTGTATTATTTGATAATTATCTTTTACGAATCTACCCCTCGTCTATTTTTTACAGTATAAAAACAAAAATGGATGTTAAGGATAGACAACCAAAAATTTTAGAAGACCTACCCGGGGACATGATTGATGAAATCTTGTCTAAAGTCGGTCAGAATTCGTCGGCACAATTATTTACGGCGAAATTAGTGTGTAGAACATTTGATGAACATTCCAGGCATGCCTTAGTTTATAAAAGGCTTTCATTTAAAAGATGGGGTATATCACATTGGGGAGACCGTAAGTTACGCCGTGTTTTCTTTAAAGCGTTAAATGCGGGGAACTCAAATGCAATTTTACGCTATGGGTTAAAAACCTATTTTGACTAGACATATCCCAACATAGGACTTCGAGCTGTAGAAAGAGCTGCTAATATGCAACATAAAGAAGCATGTTATGCTTACAGGTTAGTGATGTTCGCTTCTCACCAAAGTGAGAAAAAGAACATCGAATTTCAACTTTTAAATAAAACCTTCCCACAAATGACGGATTCAGTAGTTGGGGTGAGAAATAAGGTTTTTAGATTATTACAGGGCTGTTGGGCATTACGAAACCCTCGTCCCTTTGACGACGTTACAACATGTTATCTTGTCAATAGCCACAACGGTTATGCTCCACAAGACTAAGAATGGGAAGTAGTCTTAGTAAAACCAGAATGCATGACTTGTTTCTGGACCTATGAATTACGTGTCTTTATTGCCTTTGTTGAACGACTTGCGTTAAACTAGAAGTTGTTGTTACAACTATATTGTATCAAAGTTATTGTGTGCTATATTTCATGTTATATGTATAATAGCGGTATTGTAAGTTTGTAAAATATTGTATTAAAAGTTTGAACGCGAAATATTATTATAATCAGTTTTTCATATAGAATTTTAGTAGTTGAATGGTATATTAGCTACTAAGTATGAACTTAACGGGTAGGTACTACCCGAATTAAAACTATAAAACGCTAATATGAAGAAAAATCTTTTATAAATGAGTTCATATTATGCTACGAAATACTATTGACTACTCTTAATATTCTATATGATTAACTTAATTCTTTTGGGCTATTTTTGAAGGAAATGGCACCGACGACTCGTCAGAATTTGAACATGAGCGAGGAAGACTTCTGTGTTTTCCTTACAGCAAATGTAGCTGTAGTACAGGCTGCAATGCAAAACAACAACAATAACTCTGAATCTAGTAATGCAAATAACGCCACAAGAAATCGTGTATGATGCTCCTACAAAGAATTCATTGCCTGTAAACCTCTGGAATTCGATGGAACCGAGGGTCTAATCGGATTAAAACAGTGGACCGAAAAGGTCGAATCGGTGTTTTCCATAAGTAAGTGCACTGAAGAAGACAAAGTAAAGTACGCTACGCATACTTTCACAGGTGCTGCGTTAACATGGTGGAACACTTATCTCGAGCAGGTGGGACAAGATGCTGCTTACGCACTATTGTGGTCAGCATTCAAACATCTGATGACTGAGCAGTATCGTCCCAGAAGCAAGGTCAATAAGCTAAAAGTAGAGCTTAAGGGATTATGAACACAAGGATTCGATATTACCACATATGAACGACGATTCACAGAGTTGTGTTTATTGTGCCCAAGAGCGTTCGAAGATGAAGAGGAGAAAATCGACGCATTTGTAAAAGGGCTACTGGAAAGGATCCAAGAAGATATAAGTTCACACGAGCCCGCCTCCATGAAATGTCCCGTTCTTATTGATTAAAAACGTTCCATATTAATTGATTTCGTTGCGAGGTTTTGACCTCTATATGAGACATTTTTCAAAGACTGCATTCATTTTTAAAACAAACCATAACCTTTATTTCATAAATAAAGGTTTAAAAAGCTTTACGTAGATTATCAAATAATGATAATCTAAAATATCCTGTTTACACACAACCATTACATAATGGTTTACAATACAAATATGTTACATCGAAATCAGTTTCTTGAATGCAGTTTTTACACAATATCATACAAACATGGACTCCAAATCTTGTCCTTATTTTAGTATGCAACAGCGGAAGCTCTTAGTATTCACCTGAGAATAAACATGCTTTAAACGTCAACAAAAATGTTGGTGAGTTATAGGTTTAACCTATATATATCAAATCGTAACAATAGACCACACGATTTCATATTTCAATACACATCCCATACATAGAGATAAAAATCATTCATATGGTGAACACCTGGTAACCGACATTAACAAGATGCATATATAAGAATATCCCCATCATTCCGGGACACCCTTCGGATATGATATAAATTTCGAAGTACTAAAGCATCCGGTACTTTGGATGGGGTTTGTTAGGCCCAATAGATCTATCTTTAAGATTCGCGTCAATTAGGGTGTATGTTCCCTAATTCTTAGATTACCAGACTTAATAAAAAGGGGCATATTCGATTTCGATAATTCAACCATAGAATGTAGTTTCACATACTTGTGTCTATTTTGTAAATCATTTATAAAACCTGCATGTATTCTCATCCCAAAAATATTAGATTTTAAAAGTGGGACTATAACTCACTTTCACAGATTTTTACTTCATCGGGAAGTAAGACTTGGCCACTGGTTGATTCACGAACCTATAACAATATATACATATATATCAAAGTATGTTCAAAATATATTTACAACACTTTTAATATATTTTGATGTTTTAAGTTTATTAAGTCAGCTGTCGTCGTTAGTAACCTACAACTAGTTGTCCACAGTTAGATGTACAGAAATAAATCGATAAATATTATCTTGAATCAATCCACGACCCAGTGTATACGTATCTCAGTATTGATCACAACTCAAACTATATATATTTTGGAATCAACCTCAACCCTGTATAGCTAACTCCAACATTCACATATAGAGTGTCTATGGTTGTTCCGAAATATATATAGATGTGTCGACATGATAGGTCAAAACATTGTATACGTGTCTATGGTATCTCAAGATTACATAATATACAATACAAGTTGATTAAGTTATGGTTGGAATAGATTTGTTACCAATTTTCACGTAGCTAAAATGAGAAAAATTATCCAATCTTGTTTTACCCATAACTTCTTCATTTTAAATCCGTTTTGAGTGAATAAAATTGTTATGGTTTCATATTGAACTCTATTTTATGAATCTAAACAGAAAAAGTATAGGTTTATAGTCAGAAAAATAAGTTACAAGTTGTTTTTGTAAAGGTAGTCATTTCAGTCAAAAGAACGACGTCTAGATGACCATTTTAGAAAACATATTTCCACTTTGAGTTTAACCATAATTTTTTGATATAGTTTCATGTTCATAATAAAAATCATTTTCCCAGAATAACAACTTTTAAATCAAAGTTTATCATAGTTTTTAATTAACTAACCCAAAACAGCCCGCGGTGTTACTACGACGGCGTAAATTCAGTTTTACGGTATTTTTCGTGTTTCCAGGTTTTAAATCATTAAGTTAGCATATCATATAGATATAGAACATGTGTTTAGTTGATTTTAAAAGTCAAGTTAGAAGGATTAACTTTTATTTGCGAACAAGTTTAGAATTAACTAAACTATGTTCTAGTGATTACAAGTTTAAACCTTCGAATAAGATAGCTTTATATGTATGAATAGAATGATGTTATGAACATCATTACTATCTCAAGTTCCTTGGATAAACCTACTAGAAATTAGAAAAATAGATCTAGCTTCAAAGGATCCTTGGATGGCTTGAAAGTTCTTGAAGCAGAATCATGACACGAAAACAATTTCAAGTAAGATTTCCACTCGAAATAAGATTGTTATAGTTATAGAAATTGAATTAAAGTTTGAATATGATTATTACCTTGTATTAGAAAGATAACCTACTGTAAGTAACAAAGGTTTCTTGATCTTGGATGATTACTTGGAATGAATTTAGAAAACTTGGAAGTAAACTTGCAATCTTGGAAGTATTCTTGATTTTATGAAACTAGAACTTTTGGAATTTATGAAGAACACTTAGAACTTGAAGATAGAACTTGAGAGAGATCAATTAGATGAAGAAAATTGAAGAATGAAAGTGTTTGTAGGTGTTTTTGGTCGTTGGTGTATGGATTAGATATAAAGGATATGTAATTTTGTTTTCATGTAAATAAGTCATGAATGATTACTCATATTTTTGTAATTTTATGAGATATTTTATGCTAGTTGCCAAATGATGGTTCCCACATGTGTTAGATGACTCACATAGGCTGCTAAGAGTTGATCATTGGAGTGTATATACCAATAGTGCATACATCTAAAAGCTGTGTATTGTACGAGTACGAATACGGGTGCATACGAGTAGAATTGTTGATGAAACTGAACGAGGATGTAATTGTAAGCATTTTTGTTAAGTAGAAGTATTTTGATAAGTGTCTTGAAGTCTTTAAAAATTGTATGAATACATATTAAAACACTACTTGTATATACATTTTAACTGAGTCGTTAAGTTATCGTTAGTCGTTACATGTAAATGTTGTTTTGAAACCTTTAGGTTAACGATCTTGTTGAATGTTGTTAACCCATTATTTATTATAACAAATGAGATGTTAAATTTTTATATTATCATGATATTATGATATATAATATATCTTAGTATGATATATATACAGTTAAATGTCGTTACAACGATAATCGTTACATATATGTCTCGTTTCGAAATCATTAAGTTAGTAGTCTTATTTTTACATATGTATTTCATTGTTAATACACTTAATAATATATTTACTTATCATTTAACATAATTAACCAAGTGTATCAATATCTTAATATGATTCATATGTACCTAGTAAGACGTTTTTATAACGATAATCGTTATATATATCGTTTTCGAGTTTCTTAAATTAATAGTCTCATTTTTATGTATATAATGTAGTGACCAGAACTTTTCCATGTTTATATATATTAATTGAGATTGATATTTACATGATTAAATATTTCCAACATGTTAAGCAATCAAACTTGTTAAGACTTGATTAATTGAAATATATTTCATATAGACAATTGACCACCCAAGTTGATCGGTGATTCACGAACGTTAAAACTTGTAAAAACTATATGATGACATATAAATGGATATATATATATATATATAGTTAACATGATACTATGATAAGAAAACATATAATAAAGTATATTAACAATGAACTACATATGTAAAAAACAAGACTACTAACTTAATGATTTTTAAACGAGACATATATGTAACGATTATCGTTGTAAAGACATTTAATGTATATATATCATATTAAGAGATATTCATACATGATAATATCATGATAATATAATAATTTAAAATCTCATTTGATATTATAAACATTGGGTTAACAACATTTAACAAGATCGTTAACCTAAAGGTTTCAAAACAACACTTACATGTAACGACTAACGATGACTTAACGACTCAGTTAAAATGTATATACATGTAGTGTTTTAATATGTATTTATACACTTTTGAAAGACTTCAATACACTTATCAAAATACTTCTACTTAACAAAAATGCTTACAATTACATCCTCGTTCAGTTTCATCAACAATTCTACTCGTATGCACCCGTATTCGTACTCGTACAATACACAGCTTTTAGATGTATGTACTATTGGTATATACACTCCAATGATCAGTTCTTAGCAGCCCATGTGAGTCACCTAACACATGTGGGAACCATCATTTGGCAACTAGCATGAAATATTTCATAAAATTACAAAAATATGAGTAATCATTCATGACTTATTTACATGAAAACAAAATTACATATCCTTTATATCTAATCCATACACCAACGACCAAAAACACCTACAAACACTTTCATTCTTCAATTTTCTTCATCTAATTGATCTCTCTCAAGTTCTATCTTCAAGTTCTAAGTGTTCTTCATAAATTCCAAAAGTTCTAGTTTCATAAAATCAAGAATACTTTCAAGTTTGCTAGCTCACTTCCAATCTTGTAAGGTGATCATCCAACCTCAAGAAATCTTTGTTTCTTACAGTAGGTTATCATTCTAATACAAGGTAATAATCATATTCAAACTTTGGTTCAATTTCTATAACTATAACAATCTTATTTCAAGTGATGATCTTACTTGAACTTGTTTTCGTGTCATGATTCTGCTTCAAGAACTTCGAGCCATCCAAGGATCCATTGAAGCTAGATCCATTTTTCTCTTTTCCAGTAGGTTTATCCAAGGAAATTAAGGTAGTAATGATGTTCATAACATCATTCGATTCATACATATAAAGCTATCTTATTCGAAGGTTTAAACTTGTAATCACTAGAACATAGTTTAGTTAATTCTAAACTTGTTCGCAAATAAAAGTTAATCCTTCTAACTTGACTTTTAAAATCAACTAAACACATGTTCTATATCTATATGATATGCTAACTTAATGATTTAAAACCTGGAAACACGAAAAACACCGTAAAACCGGATTTACGCCGTCGTAGTAACACCGCGGGCTGTTTTGGGTTAGTTAATTAAAAACTGTGATAAACTTTGATTTAAAAGTTGTTATTCTGAGAAAATGATTTTTATTATGAACATGAAACTATATCCAAAAATTATGATTAAACTCAAAGTGGAAGTATGTTTTCTAAAATGGTCATCTAGACGTCGATCTTTCGACTGAAATGACTACCTTTACAAAAACGACTTGTAACTTATTTTTCCGACTATAAACCTATACTTTTCTGTTTATATTCATAAAATAGAGTTCAATATGAAACCATAGAAATTTGATTCACTCAAAACGGATTTAAAATGAAGAAGTTATGGGTAAAACAAGATTGGATAATTTTTCTCATTTTAGCTACGTGAAAATTGGTAACAAATCTATTCCAACCATAACTTAATCAACTTGTATTGTATATTATGTAATCTTGAGATACCATAGACACGTATACAATGTTTCAACCTATCATGTCGACACATCTATATATATTTCGGAACAACCATAGACACTCTATATGTGAATGTTGGAGTTAGCTATACAGGGTTGAGGTTGATTCCAAAATATATATAGTTTGAGTTGTGATCAATACTGAGATACATATACACTGGGTCGTGGATTGATTCAAGATAATATTTATCGATTTATTTCTGTACATCTAACTGTGGACAACTAGTTGTAGGTTACTAACGAGGACAGCTGACTTAATAAACTTAAAACATCAAAATATATTAAAAGTGTTGTAAAATATTTTGAACATACTTTGATATATATGTATATATTGTTATAGGTTCGTGAATCAACCAGTGGCCAAGTCTTACTTCCCGACGAAGTAAAAATCTGTGAAAGTGAGTTATAGTCCCACTTTTAAAATCTAATATTTTTGGGATGAGAATACATGCAGGTTTTATAAATGATTTACAAAATAGACACAAGTACGTGAAACTACATTCTATGGTTGAATTATCGAAATCGAATATGCCCCTTTTTATTAAGTCTGGTAATCTAAGAATTAGGGAACAGACACCCTAATTGACGCGAATCCTAAAGATAGATCTATCGGGCCCAACAAGCCCCATCCAAAGTACCGGATGCTTTAGTACTTCGAAATTTATATCATATCCGAAGGGTGTCCCGGAATGATGGGGATATTCTTATATATGCATCTTGTTAATGTCGGTTACCAGGTGTTCACCATATGAATGATTTTTATCTCTATGTATGGGACGTGTATTGAAATATGAAATCTTGTGGTCTATTATTATGATTTGATATATATAGGTTAAACCTATAACTCACCAACATTTTTGTTGACGTTTTAAGCATGTTTATTCTCAGGTGATTATTAAGAGCTTCCGCTGTCGCATACTTAAATAAGGACGAGATTTGGAGTCCATGCTTGTATGATATTGTGTAAAAACTGCATTCAAGAAACTTATTTTGTTGTAACATATTTGTATTGTAAACCATTATGTAATGGTCATGTGTAAACATGATATTTTAGATTATCATTATATGATAATCTACGTAAAGCTTTTTAAAACCTTTATCTATGAAATAAAGGTTATGGTTTGTTTTAAAAATGAATGCAGTCTTTGAAAAATGTCTCATATAGAGGTCAAAACCTCGCAACGAAATCAATTAATATGGAACGTTTTTAATCAATAAGAACGGGACATTTCAGTTGGTATCCGAGCGTTGGTCTTAGAGAACCAGAATTTTGTATTAGTGTGTCTTATCGAGTTTGTTAGGATGCATTAGTGAGTCTGGACTTCGACCGTGTTTATTTGAAAAATGATTGCTTAACAAATTTTGTTGGAAACTATATATTTTTAACATGTGAATATTATGTGATATATTAATCTCTTAACGCGTTTGATATTATTTGATAGATGTCTACCTCTAGAACAAGTCCCATTGACTCACCTAATAATAATGAAGAGTCAAATGTAAATTGGAATGATTCGTGGACTGATTCACAAGTTCCCGAAGAGGAACCGGAAGAAGAGTCGGAACCGGAAGAAGAATCGGAACCGGAAGAAGAATCGGAACCGGATGAAGAAATAGAACCGGTGGGGGAAATAATAAAACGGTTAAGTAAAAGAAAATCCTCAACCAACCGACCAAGGTTAATTATGGTCAATGGTGTTTCCGCCAAGGAAGCAAAATATTGGGAGGATTACCAATTCTCCGATGAATCGGATTCCGACGAGAATTCCGATGATGTTATAGAAATTACCCCAACTGAATTTAAAAAGGCAAAAGAAAATATTAAGGGAAAGGGCATAAAAATAGAGAAATCTAATTCCAACCCAGATGAACTTTATATGTATCGTCAACGCCCGAAGTCCTTAAGTTGTAACAATGACCCGGGAACCTCTAAACTAACAGGTTTTTCTAAACCAATGTGGACAACGACGGCTCGTATTAGGGGAACATCATATATCCCTAGAAACTTAGCAAAACGAACCAAAACCGAAGAAGAAGAAACGAGCGAGTCGAAATAAGATAGTTGTATTCATGTGGTGTAATATATGTAATATATTGTTCTTATGCTTTATGATATATGTAAAAATTGCTTGTATTAATAAGTATTTTTTTATGAATCTAACTCTTGTCTATTTTACAGTTTAAAAACACAAAATGGATAGACAACCCAATATT
The DNA here is from genome assembly GCF_046630445.1 of Rutidosis leptorrhynchoides. NCBI lineage: Eukaryota > Viridiplantae > Streptophyta > Magnoliopsida > Asterales > Asteraceae > Rutidosis > Rutidosis leptorrhynchoides. The sequence continues at coordinate 201,461,111 of NC_092342.1, read as the reverse complement.
TTAAGAGACCTAGCCGGAGACATGATTGATGAAATCTTGTCTAGAGTCGGCCAGAATTCTTTGGCACAACTATTTAAGGCGAGATCAGTTTGTAAGACATTCGAAGAACGTTCCAAGAATGTCTTGGTTTATAAGAGACTTTCGTTTGAAAGATGGGGGATATCACATTGGGAAACCCATAAGTTACGATGTGTTTACTTTGACGCATATATTGCGGGGAACCCAAATGCTATTTTACGCAACGGGTTAAGAAATTATTTTGACTCAATATATCCGAATATTGGACTTCGTGATTTAGAAAAAGCGGCTAACATGCAACATAAAGAAGCATGTTATGCTTACGGATTAGTAATGTTCGCTTCTCACCAAATTGAGAACAAGAACATCGGGCTACAACTATTAAACAAAACGTTTCCACAAGTGACGGAGTCGGTAATTGGGGTAAGAAATGAGGTTTTTAGATTATTACGGGACTGTTGGACATTACGTAACCCTCGTCCCTTTGATGACGTTACAACACGCTGTCTTATCAACGGCCATAACGGTTATGTTGCACAAGACCAAGGATGGGAAGTAGTCCTAGTAAAACCAGAATGCATGACTTGTTTCTGGACGTATGAATTACGTGTCTTTATTGCCTTTGCTGAACGACTTGTGTACTAGCTAGAATTATCTTCACAACTATCTTGTATCAAAGTTATTGTGTGCTATATTTCATGCTTTATGTAAAATAAGCGGTATTGTAAGTTTGTAAAATATTGTATAAAAGTTTGAACGCGAAATATTATTATAATCAGTTTTTCATATAGAATTGTAGTAGTTGAATTGTATATTAGCTACTAAGTATGAACTTAACGGGTAGGTACTACCCGAATTTAAACTTATAAAACGCTAATATGAAGAAAAAGCTTTTATAAATGAGTTCATATTATGCTACGAAATACTATTAACTACTCTTAATATTCTGTATGATTAATTGTTCCATTTAACCATTTTGAAGGAAATGGCACCGACTACTCGACACACCGTGAATATGAATGAAGAGGAATTCCGTACTTTTCTAGCTTCAAACATAGCCGCAGTACAGGCTGTGCTACATACCAACAATAACCTTGGATCTAGCAGTACAGGAAATCGTGTAGGATGCACCTATAAAGAATTCACTGCCTGCAAACCTTTGGAATTTGATGGAACCAAAGGACCGATCGGATTGAAACGGTGGACCGAGAAGGTCGAATCGGTTTTTGCCATAAGTAAGTGTACTGAAGAGGACAAAGTAAAGTACGCTACGCATACCTTCACAGGTTCTGCGTTAACATGGTGGAATACCTATCTAGAGCAAGTGGGACAAGACGATGCGTACGCACTACCGTGGTCAGCATTCAAGCACTTGATGAACGAGAAGTACTGTCATAACCCGTCCTTAACCATAAGAACGTGTTAGATAACGTATGATTTCATTGCGAGGTATTGACCTCTATATGCGACATTTTTTTTAAAGAAAAACTGCATATATTATACATTACAAACCATGATCCTTATTTTTGATACAAGCTTTGGACAAAATAAAGATGATTATCGTTTAGCGATAATCTTCGACTTACAAACTTTACAAATGATAATAACAACCCGATTTCTAGCATATTTTACAACACAAGTTCTTGGATATGCAGTCTTATTTTTGACACAAATATGCGTACGCAAGATCCTGCTTAGATTCAACATGATGCAGCGGAAGCTTCTAATTATCACCTGAGAATAGACATGTTTAAAACGTCAACATAAAGTTGGTGAGATATAGGTTTAATGCCGGCAGCGATATAAATATAGACCACAAGATTTCATATATAAACATTTTAATAAAAATATTCTAAGTGGTTGAGCACTTGGTAACCATACTTAACATTTAATCACGTCGCATATTCCCTTTATTATGAAATCTTACTACACCGTACCAAGTGTAGTCACGAAACGAAGTACTGTGCAACCGTTGAATACTGGTCGTCCAGTCCGGTTGGGGTTGTCAGGCCCGATAGATCTATCAACAGGATTCGCGTTTACAATACCGCTGTAAATAACAGTTACCAAGCTACAGGGAAGTATGCCAGTGGTACAACTCAACGTAGAATATATTTTTCAGTTACTTGTGTCCATATCGTAAAACATAAAATACATGTATTCTCATCCCGAAATATTTAGAGTTTAAAAGTGGGACTATATACTCACTGTTGTCTTGAAGATATATATAATTTGACTTGGTCTCCGGTTGATATCACGAACCTATCCATATATAATATATCAATACCTTTTCTTTTTAAACAAACATCACATATATATACTTGTTATACTTTTAATACTTTGAATAATTCCTTAGTCCGTAGTTAGCAGTTCGTTGTTAGTAATTCAATTTTAATGGTTCATTTTTAGATGTTTAATATACCCGCAATGAAATAAATAAAACCCCCTAACGAAATAAATAAAACCCCATCGTATATGTATTGGTCGAGATTAATCTTGACCCACGGTACCGGTGTTGTCAAATGACGTGTTTCGTACATTAAGTACCGGTGTTGTCAAATGACGTGTTGCGTACAAACATGGGATCTTATGATTAATCTTCTCGTGTTGTTTGCGGGTGATCCTGAACCATATAAAATTGAATTATAAGTACATATATATAAAATATCATGTTATCTTAGAAATATGTGATTTTATTTAGTTTTTCCCAATTAATCCCGAAGTTAAACAAGTCTTAGATATCCGATCTCGTTTTGGTCATAGTTTCTTCGTTACAACTCCGTTTTCGTTGATTCAACTTGTCACTTCCTTGGATCGAGTCCCTCTTTAAGACTATGAACTGTAAATACCTTAGTTTGTATTCGAAATCACAGGTCATAGGTCAAACTTTAGTGAAACTTATGAAGTTAATCATTTTCCATCATGTAAACAACCTTAAATGATTATTTTTCTAAAAATACTTATACTTTGAGTTAAATCATGAAATTTTTATGTGTTATCATATTCATAGTAAAAATCATTTTTCCAGAAAATAAACCTCCAATTCAAAGTTTAAGATGGTTTTTAATTATCCAACCCAAAACAGTCCCCGGTTGCACTCCGACGTCGTAAAAACAGTTTTTAAGGTGTTCTTTGAAAAACCAAGTTATACCTTGTTAAATTAACATGTAATTAAGTTATATTACAGGTCTTGAAGTATTTTAAAAGTTAAGTTAAAAGGATCTATTTAGTTTGCAAACAAGTTTGAAAACTTTCAAACTATGTTCTTGTTGTTAAAATTTTATACCACAAAATAAGATAGCTATATATATATGAATCGAATAAGGTTATGAACCTAGTTACTACCTCAAGTTCCTTGGACAAGGTTGCTGTAAAAGAGGAGTAAGAACCTAGAACTAAAAGGGTGATGGAATTGGATGAAAGATTGGAAGTAAGTTTGTGTTCTTGGAAGGATTCTTGAAGTGTTTTTGTAAGGGTTTTCTTATGGTGATTAAGTGATGTTTTTGAAGCTAAATGATGGGAAAAATGCTTGGAGATGATCAAGTATGAAGTTAAGAGTATTTTGAGAGAGAAATGGGAGTGTAAGTATGAGAAAATGGGGTGAAGAAATGGTGTGCATGCATAAAAACGTTTTTAGGTTATAAAGGAAAAAAAAAGATACCTAACTTTGTTTTCTTGCTAAATAATTCATGCTACTTGACAAATGGTTGGTTCCACATGTTTCTTAATCATTTAAGGCTGCTAAGGAGCAGATTTTTATTGGTATATACCAATAGTAAATACATCTAGAAGCTGCGTATGATACGGGTACATATACTCTAGATATACGTGTAGAAATCTTTGAGAAAACGGAACGAGGATTCAAATATAGCTATCTTTTGTAAATATACTTATATTGTTTTATGTATGTAAGCCCTTTAAAAGTGATAAAATACATATCTATACGATGCATGTATAAGTATTATAGGTTATAAGTATTTATGTCGAAGAACGTTACGTATAGTTATCGTTTTGAAAACTTAAGTTAGTAGTTTCAAAATATACTTATAACTCATTGTTATTAGTACCCAATGAGATGTTAAACATCCTTAGATCATGTTAAATATATATAAATACATATATATACATAAACGTATAATTATCGTATGTTATATAGTTCGTGATATCATCGGTCAAATTGGACGGTCAAACGTTGTGTAAAACTCTTTTCGAAGACATAAGTCTCAACAATTTGGATTGCTTGTCATGTTGGTAAGGTTTAATTTATGTAAATATTAATCTTATAAATATAGAATGATCGAAAAAGTGCGGGTCATTACAGTACCTACCCGTTAAATAAATTTCGTCCCGAAATTTTAAAATTGTACCTATTTTGCGTCATCGAGAAACAAGTGTGGATACTTTTGTTTCATCTGATCCTCTCATTCCCAAGTAAACTCAAGACCTCTTCGAGCATTCCAACGAACCTTAACGATCGGTATGTTGCTCTGCTTGAGCCATTTAACTTCACGATCCATGATTTCGATTGGTTCTTCGATGAATTGTAGTTTCTCGTCGACATGGATTTCTTCAAGAGGAATGGTGAGGTCTTCCTTTGCAAGACACTTCTTAAGGTTCGAGACGTGAAAGGTATTATGTACTCCGGCGAGTTGTTGCGGTAACTCGAGTCGATAAGCTACCGGTCCAATGCGTTCGATGATCTTGAACGGGCCTACATATCTTGGGTTCAGTTTACCTCTTTTGCCGAAACGTATTACACCTTTCCATGGTGACACTTTTAACATAACCATGTCACTGATCTGAAACTCTAATGGTTTCCTTCGAACATTGGCGTAGCTCTTTTGGCGACTACGGGCTGTTTTCAATCTCTCCTTGATTTGTACAATCTTCTCAGTCGTTTCGTGTATGATCTCGGGACCCGTTAATTGTCGATCTCCTACTTCATTCCAACAGATAGGAGATCTACACTTCCTTCCATACAATGCTTCGAATGGCGCAGCTCCAATGCTCGCATGATAACTATTATTATACGAGAATTCTGCTAACGGTAGATATTTATCCCATCCGTTTCCAAAATCGATCACACATGCCCTGAGCATGTCTTCAAGAGTCTGAATTGTTCTTTCACTCTGCCCGTCGGTTTGCGGATGATATGCGGTACTCATATCCAAACGAGTTCCTAGTGCCTCCTGTAGTGATTGCCAGAACTTTGAGGTAAATCTACTATCACGATCAGATATAATGGAAATAGGTATTCCATGCCTTGAAACTATTTCCTTTATATATAATCGTAATAATTTCTCCATTCTATCCGTTTCCTTTATAGGCAAGAAATGTGCAGATTTGGTAAGACGATCAACAATTACCCAAATAGTGTCGTATCCCCAGGCAGTCTTTGGTAACTTCGTGATGAAATCCATGGTAATACCGTCCCATTTCCATTCTGGGATTTCTGGTTGTTGAAGTAATCCTGACGGCTTTTGGTGTTCTGCTTTGACTTTGGAACAAGTTAAACACTCCCCAACATATGTTGCAACGTCTGTCTTTAAATTAGGCCACCAATAATGCGTCTTAAGATCTTGATACATCTTTCCAACTCCAGGATGTATCGAGTATCTTGTCTTATGTGCCTCATTCAATATCAACTTCCTTAATCCACCCAACTTCGGTACCCAAATACGGTTTGCAAAATATCGAATTCCGTCTTCCCGTATAACGAGTTGCTTCTCATACTTCTTCATTATTTCATTTCTTATGTTTTCTTTAGTAAGTGCTTCTCGTTGAACTTCTTTGATTTGTGAGTTGAGATTCATGCGAATTTTTATGTTCATCGCTCGTACTCGAATTGGTTCTCGTTCCTTTCTGCTTAGAGCATCGGCCACCACGTTCGCCTTCCCGGGATGATAACGAATTTCACAATCATAGTCGTTTATCAGTTCGACCCATCTACGTTGCCTCATGTTCAGCTGTTTTTGATCGAAAATATGTTGAAGGCTTTTATGATCAGTAAACACAGTGCATTTAACCCCATACAAGTAGTGTCTCCATATCTTCAATGCAAACACGACTGCTCCCAGTTCTAGATCATGCGTCGTATAATTCCGCTCGTGAATCTTTAATTGTCGGGATGCGTATGCAATAACTTTCTTCCGTTGCATAAGAACGCAACCAAAACCTTGTCGCGAAGCGTCACAATATATTTCAAAATCATCGTTCCCTTCTGGTAACGATAAAATAGGCGCCGTAGTCAACTTCTTTTTCAGTAATTGAAATGCACTCTCCTGCTCAGAAGTCCATTCATATTTCTTCCCTTTTTGCGTTAACGCTGTCAACGGCTTAGCTATTCGGGAAAAATCTTGAATAAACCTTCTATAATAACCGGCTAAACCCAAAAATTGGCGTATCTGCATTGGTGTCTTAGGAGTCTCCCATTTTTCAATGGCTTCAATTTTTGCTGGATCAACCTGAATTCCTTTGCTACTAACAACGTGGCCAAGAAATTGCACTTCTTTCAACCAGAAAGCACATTTAGAAAATTTAGCATATAGCTGTTCTTTTCTCAACAACTCTAATATCAACCTTAAATGCTGCTCATGCTCTTGCTCAGTCTTGGAATAGATAAGAATATCATCAATGAAAACGATAACAAACTTATCTAAATATGGACTACAAACTCGATTCATGAGGTCCATGAATACAGCTGGCGCATTCGTCAATCCAAACGGCATGACCAAAAATTCGTAATGACCGTAGCGTGTCCGAAAAGCAGTTTTCGGTATATCTTCTTCTTTGACACGTAATTGATGATAGCCCGATCTTAGGTCAATTTTCGAGTACACACATGATCCTTGGAGTTGATCAAATAAGTCGTCAATTCTCGGTAGTGGATACCGATTCTTGATAGTTAACTTATTTAATTCACGATAATCTATACACATTCGGAAAGATCCGTCTTTCTTCTTGACGAATAAAATTGGAGCTCCCCACGGTGAAGTACTTGGTCGTATGAATCCACGATCCAGTAATTCTTTTAACTGACTCTGAAGTTCTTTTAACTCGGACGGTGCAAGTCTATATGGAGCACGGGCAACCGGTGCAGCTCCTGGTACAAGATCTATTTGAAATTCTACAGATCTAAATGGAGGTAATCCCGGCAACTCTTCCGGAAATACTTCAGGAAAATCTCTTGCCACAGGCACGTCATTGATGCACTTCTCTTTTTCTTTCTTTCGACTTTATTAACATGTGCTAAGATAGCATAGCACCCTTTCTTCAAGCACTTTTGAGCTTTCAAATAACTAATGAGTTTTAGCTTTGATTTACCCTTCTCTCCATAAATCATTACTGGAGTTTTATCCTTACGAGGAATGCGAATTGCCTTCTTGGCGCACACAACTTCAGCTCCTATTTTGGACATCCAGTCCATGCCGATTATTACATCAAAACTTCCTAATTCTACGGGTATCAAATCAATCTTAAATGTTTCTCCGGCTAAATTTATTTTACAATCACGGCAAATTTTATCGGCTTTAATTAGTTTACCATTAGCTAACTCAATCATGTACTTAGCATCTAGAGGTAATGATGAACAATTCAATTTAGCGTGAAAGTCTCTACACACGTAACTTCTATCAGCACCAGTATCAAATATAATAGATGCGGATAAGTTATTAATGGTAAACGTACCCGTAACAAGCTCCGGGTCTTCACATGCCTCTCTAGCATTAATAACAAATGCTCTCCCACGTGCAGGTCCGATATTCTTCTCTGGATTCGGGCACTGGCTCTTATAGTGACCTTGTTTTCCACACCCAAAACAAGTAATGGTAGCCAAAGCAGTTCTATTTGCATTGGTGGCAGGAGTCTTGGTACCATTTGTATTTGTAACGAGAGCCCTACAATCTTCAGCAAGATGACCCTTTCGATTACATTTGTTGCATACCACATTACAGTAACCAGAGTGATGTTTGTGGCATCGGTTGCATAAAGGATTTTGTCCTTTATAACCAAAGCTTAAACCACTACCCGCACCTTGCGTGTTTTCTTGTTTCTTAAAAGATTGTTGTTGGTTACCTCGATCATAATTTCCATTCCATTTTCTTTTGTTACCTGATACCTTCACATCAGTATTGGATACTTTCTTATCCATGATGACCTGATCCATTAGCTCGTTTGCCATGGTTATAGCTTCATGAATTGTCTTAGGTTTCGATGCTGTAACATTTGCCTTGACCTTTTTGGGCAAACCATCTTTGTACATTTCAATCTTCCGTTCTTCGGTTGGAACCAATTCAGGACATAGCAAAACTAATTCCATGAATCGCTGATTGTAGTTGGTGATTTCAGTACCAATAACCTTCAGACTTCGTAACTCATCTTCCAACTTCCTAACCTCGTTCCTTGGACAATATTCGTTGATTAACATTGTTTTGAATTCTTCCCACGGAGTATCATAAGCTACATCTCCTCCTACAGCCTTCACATAATTTTTCCACCACGTGAGTGCACTATCTTGTAAAGTGCACGATGCATACTTGGTCATGTCCTTTTCAACACAACCACTGATTTTAAACACAGTCTCCATTTTTTCTATCCACCGGGTTAAACCGATCGGTCCTTCTGTTCCACTGAATGATGAGGGCTTGCAAGCTTGAAAAGTTTTGTAAGTGCACCCCACACGAGGATTTGGGTTAACTGCAGCACCTCTTGCAGCCTCGACCCATAACATTCTGTCGTTCACTCGTTGATTGATGAGTTCCTGGATTTCTTGTTCCGTCATTCGGTTCAATCGCGCCATATTCTTCTATAAGAATGAAAAGAAAATAATTATTCACATGGAATATTATAGATGTAGTGTATATTTACAGTACATTATAGCTTATTAATAATATGAACCAGGTATTATTATAAAAGCCTTTTCTTCTTATTAGCGTTTTATAATTATATCTAGGGTAGTACCTACCCGTTAATGTCCATACTTAATAGCTTAGTACAGAATCAATTACTACCATCTAAATAATACTTAACCATGGAAAATTATTGCATTTCACACTTCACTATTTTACATATGCTTATCTTACATCGAACATTAAGCAAACCACACTAATAATATTATACAAAACATTATATGATCCCATGGTTTAATACGGCAGCGCATCGTTTGGTCTATTTTCTAGGACGTTTAGGTTCAAAGAATCGCTTAACGCTTATCCTGGCTGTCTGCCTATATTTTGGCTGTGGGACTGAAGAACTGGATTCCGGGATAGAACGAATAGGAATAGCGGGAATAGGGGTGGTAGTGTCTAGTGGAGTTGGTGCCACATCATCCTTATTAAACTCAGGATTTGAATTTTCTAATTCATTAGCCTTTCGTTTCTTTCCTAGTTCGAACTCGTCTTTTGTAATTTCCTGTATTTCTTCCTCGGGTTCACTTTCCTCCTCGGGTTCACTTTCCTCCTCGGGTTCACTTTCCTCCTCGGGTTCACTTTCCGGGTTCTCTATAGTTGGTTCATCCGGAATTTGTGAGTCTTCCCCAAAGATATCATTTTCGTCATCGGATAGGTTAATGACTGGAACACCATCTGAAGATTCTGGTTCGGAGTCGCTGAATGTGATAACAAGTTTTGAGCCCGACATCTATCATACAACAACTAACCCATTAGTACTACATAATATTTACATATAAATTTTAACCAACAATGATAAGCAATGGTTTTTAAATCAGACCCGGTCAAAGTCCAGACTTACTAATGTATCCTAACGACTTATCGGTTAGACACACTAATGCAAACCTGGTTCGCTAAGACCACCGCTCTGATACCACATGTCATAACCCGTCCTTAACCATAAGAACGTGTTAGATAACGTATGATTTCATTGCGAGGTATTGACCTCTATATGCGACATTTTTTTTAAAGAAAAACTGCATATATTATACATTACAAACCATGATCCTTATTTTTGATACAAGCTTTGGACAAAATAAAGATGATTATCGTTTAGCGATAATCTTCGACTTACAAACTTTACAAATGATAATAACAACCCGATTTCTTGCATATTTTACAACACAAGTTCTTGGATATGCAGTCTTATTTTTGACACAAATATGCGTACGCAAGATCCTGCTTAGATTCAACATGATGTAGCGGAAGCTTCTAATTATCACCTGAGAATAGACATGTTTAAAACGTCAACATAAAGTTGGTGAGATATAGGTTTAATGCCGGCAGCGATATAAATATAGACCACAAGATTTCATATATAAACATTTTAATAAAAATATTCTAAGTGGTTGAGCACTTGGTAACCATACTTAACATTTAATCACGTCGCATATTCCCTTTATTATGAAATCTTACTACACCGTACCAAGTGTAGTCACGAAACGAAGTACTGTGCAACCGTTGAATACTGGTCGTCCAGTCCGGTTGGGGTTGTCAGGCCCGATAGATCTATCAACAGGATTCGCGTTTACAATACCGCTGTAAATAACAGTTACCAAGCTACAGGGAAGTATGCCAGTGGTACAACTCAACGTAGAATATATTTTTCAGTTACTTGTGTCCATATCGTAAAACATAAAATACATGTATTCTCATCCCGAAATATTTAGAGTTTAAAAGTGGGACTATATACTCACTGTTGTCTTGAAGATATATATAATTTGACTTGGTCTCCGGTTGATATCACGAACCTATCCATATATAATATATCAATACCTTTTCTTTTTAAACAAACATCACATATATATACTTGTTATACTTTTAATACTTTGAATAATTCCTTAGTCCGTAGTTAGCAGTTCGTTGTTAGTAATTCAATTTTAATGGTTCATTTTTAGATGTTTAATATACCCGCAATGAAATAAATAAAACCCCCTAACGAAATAAATAAAACCCCATCGTATATGTATTGTTCGAGATTAATCTTGACCCACGGTACCGGTGTTGTCAAATGACGTGTTGCGTACATAAAGTACCGGTGTTGTCAAATGACGTGTTGTGTACAAACATGGGATCTTATGATTAATATTCTCGTGTTGTTTGCGGGTGATCCTGAACCATATAAAATTGAATTATAAGTACATATATATAAAATATCATGTTATCTTAGAAATATGTGATTTTATTTAGTTTTTCCCAATTAATCCCGAAGTTAAACAAGTCTTAGATATCCGATCTCGTTTTGGTCATAGTTTCTTCGTTACAACTCCGTTTTCGTTGATTCAACTTGTCACTTCCTTGGATCGAGTCCCTCTTTAAGACTATGAACTGTAAATACCTTAGTTTGTATTCGAAATCACAGGTCATAGGTCAAACTTTAGTGAAACTTATGAAGTTAATCATTTTCCATCATGTAAACAACCTTAAATGATTATTTTTCTAAAAATACTTATACTTTGAGTTAAATCATGAAATTTTTATGTGTTATCATATTCATAGTAAAAATCATTTTTTCCAGAAAATAAACCTCCAATTCAAAGTTTAAGATGGTTTTTAATTATCCAACCCAAAACAGTCCCCGGTTGCACTCCGACGTCGTAAAAACAGTTTTTAAGGTGTTCTTTGAAAAACCAAGTTATACCTTGTTAAATTAACATGTAATTAAGTTATATTACAGGTCTTGAAGTATTTTAAAAGTTAAGTTAGAAGGATCTATTTAGTTTGCAAACAAGTTTGAAAACTTTCAAACTATGTTCTTGTTGTTAAAATTTTATACCACAAAATAAGATAGCTATATATATATGAATCGAATAAGGTTATGAACATAGTTACTACCTCAAGTTCCTTGGACAAGGTTGCTGTAAAAGTGGAGTAAGAACCTAGAACTAAAAGGGTGATGGAATTGGATGAAAGATTGGAAGTAAGTTTGTGTTCTTGGAAGGATTCTTGAAGTGTTTTTGTAAGGGTTTTCTTATGGTGATTAAGTGATGTTTTTGAAGCTAAATGATGGGGAAAATGCTTGGAGATGATCAAGTATGAAGTTAAGAGTATTTTGAGAGAGAAATGGGAGTGTAAGTATGAGAAAATGGGGTGAAGAAATGGTGTGCATGCATAAAAACGTTTTTAGGTTATAAAGGAAAAAAAAAGATACCTAACTTTGTTTTCTTGCTAAATAATTCATGCTACTTGACAAATGGTTGGTTCCACATATTTCTTAATCATTTAAGGCTGCTAAGGAGCAGATTTTTATTGGTATATACCAATAGTAAATACATCTAGAAGCTGCGTATGATACGGGTACATATACTCTAGATATACATGTAGAAATCTTTGAGAAAACGGAACGAGGATTCAAATATAGCTATCTTTTGTAAATATACTTATATTGTTTTATGTATGTAAGCCCTTTAAAAGTGATAAAATACATATCTATACGATGCATGTATAAGTATTATAGGTTATAAGTATTTATGTCGAAGAACGTTACGTATAGTTATCGTTTTGAAAACTTAAGTTAGTAGTTTCAAAATATACTTATAACTCATTGTTATTAGTACCCAATGAGATGTTAAACATCCTTAGATCATGTTAAATATATATAAATACATATATATACATAAACGTATAATTATCGTATGTTATATAGTTCGTGATATCATCGGTCAAATTGGACGGTCAAACGTTGTGTAAAACTCTTTTCGAAGACATAAGTCTCAACAATTTGGATTGCTTGTCATGTTGGTAAGGTTTAATTTATGTAAATATTAATCTTATAAATATAGAATGATCGAAAAAGTGCGGGTCATTACAAGTACCGTCCCAGAACCGAGGTCAATAAGCTCAAGACAGAACTTAGAGGGTTACGAACCCAAGGATTTGATATTACCACGTATGAAAGACGATTCACAGAATTGTGCCTATTGTGTCCGGGAGCATTCGAAGATGAGGAAGAGAAGATCGACGCGTTTGTGAAAGGATTACCGGAAAGAATCCAAAAAGATATAAGTTCACACGAGCCCGCCTCCATACAACAGGCATGTAGAATGGCTCACAAACTCGTGAACCAAATTGAAGAAAGAATTAAAGAACAGACTGCTGAAGAGGCCAATGTGAAGCAAGTCAAAAGAAAGTGAGAGGAAAACGGTGATAAGAATCACCAATACAACAACAACAACAATTACAACAATAATCGCAACAATTATCTCAACAATCGCAACATCAATCGCAACTACAACAAACGGCCCAACAACAACAACAACAACAACAACAGCAACTACAACAATCATCCCAATAACAATAATAACCGCAACAACAACAACAATCAGAAGCAGCTATGCCAAAGGTGTGAAAAGAATCACTCGGGGTTCTGCACCAAATTTTGCAACAAGTGTAAAAGAAATGGTCATAGCGCGGCGAAGTGTGAGGTCTACGGACCAGGGGTTAATAGAACGAAAGGAACAAATGGTATCGGAACGAGTAATGGCGGAGCAAGTAGTGTCGGAGCAAGTTATGCCAATGTAGTTTGTTATAAATGTGGAAAACCGGGCCACATTATTAGAAATTGCCCGAACCAGGAGAACACGAATGGACAAGGCCGTGGAAGAGTTTTCAATATTAATGCGGCAGAGGCACAGGAAGACCCGGAGCTTGTTACGGGTACGTTTCTTATTGACAATAAATCTGCTTACGTTTTATTTGATTCGGGTGCGGATAGAAGCTATATGAGTAGAGATTTTTGTGCTAAATTAAGTTGTCCATTGACACCTTTGGATAGTAAATTTTTACTCGAATTAGCAAATGGTAAATTAATTTCAGCAGATAATATATGTCGGAATCGAGAAATTAAACTGGTTAGCGAAACATTTAAGATTGATTTGATACCAGTAGAGTTAGGAAGTTTTGATGTGATAGTCGGTATGGACTGGTTGAAAGAAGTGAAAGCGGAGATCGTTTGTTACAAAAATGCAATTCGCATTATACGAGAAAAAGGAAAACCCTTAATGGTGTACGGAGAAAAGGGCAACACGAAGCTACATCTTATTAGTAATTTGAAGGCACAAAAACTAATAAGAAAAGGTTGCTATGCTATTCTAGCACACGTCGAGAAAGTACAAACTGAAGAAAAGAGCATCAATGATGTTCCCATTGCAAAAGAATTTCCCGATGTATTTCCGAAAGAATTACCGGGATTACCCCCACATCGATCCGTTGAATTTCAAATAGATCTTGTACCAGGAGCTGTACCAATAGCTCGTGCTCCTTACAGACTCGCACCCAGCGAGATGAAAGAACTGCAAAGCCAATTACAAGAACTTTTAGAGCGTGGTTTCATTCGACCAAGCACATCACCGTGGGGAGCTCCTGTTTTGTTTGTCAAGAAGAAAGATGGTACATTCAGGTTGTGTATCGACTACCGAGAGTTGAACAAACTTACCATCAAGAACCGCTACCCACTACCGAGAATCGACGACTTATTTGATCAACTACAAGGCTCGTCTGTTTATTCAAAGATTGACTTACGTTCCGGGTATCATCAAATGCGGGTGAAAGAAGATGATATTCCAAAGACTGCTTTCAGAACACGTTACGGTCATTACGAGTTTATGGTCATGCCGTTTGGTTTAACTAATGCACCAGCTGTGTTCATGGACCTTATGAACCGAGTGTATGGACCATACCTTGACAAGTTTGTCATTGTTTTCATTGATGACATACTTATTTACTCAAAGAATGACCAAGAACACGGTGAACATTTGAGAAAGGTGTTAGAAGTATTGAGGAAGGAAGAATTGTACGCTAAGTTTTCAAAGTGTGCATTTTGGTTGGAAGAAGTTCAATTCCTCGGTCACATAGTGAACAAAGAAGGTATTAAGGTGGATCCGGCAAAGATAGAAACTGTTGAAAAGTGGGAAACCCCGAAAACTCCGAAACACATACGCCAGTTTTTAGGACTAGCTGGTTACTACAGAAGGTTCATCCAAGACTTTTCCAGAATAGCAAAACCCTTGACTGCATTAACGCATAAAGGGAAGAAATTTGAATGGAAGGATGAACAAGAGAAAGCGTTTCAGTTATTGAAGAAAAAGCTAACTACGGCACCTATATTGTCATTGCCTGAAGGGAATGATGATTTTGTGATTTATTGTGACGCATCAAAGCAAGGTCTCGGTTGTGTATTAATGCAACGAACGAAGGTGATTGCTTATGCCTCTAGACAATTGAAGATTCACGAGCAAAATTATACGACGCATGATTTGGAATTAGGCGCAGTTGTTTTTGCATTAAAGACTTGGAGGCACTACTTATATGGGGTCAAAAGTATTATATATACCGACCACAAAAGTCTTCAACACAACTGAATATGAGGCAGCGTAGGTGGATTGAATTGTTGAATGATTACGACTTTGAGATTCGTTACCACCCGGGGAAGGCAAATGTGGTAGCCGATGCCTTGAGCAGGAAGGACAGAGAACCCATTCGAGTAAAATCTATGAATATAATGATTCATAATAACATTACTACTCAAATAAAGGAGGCGCAACAAGGAGTTTTAAAAGAGGGAAATTTAAAGGATGAAATACCCAAAGGATCGGAGAAGCATCTTTATATTCGGGAAGACGGAACCCGGTATAGGGCTGAAAGGATTTGGGTACCAAAATTTGGAGATATGAGAGAAATGGTACTTAGAGAAGCTCATAAAACCAGATACTCAATACATCCTGGAACGGGGAAGATGTACAAGGATCTCAAGAAACATTTTTGGTGGCCGGGTATGAAAGCCGATGTTGCTAAATACGTAGGAGAATGTTTGACGTGTTCTAAGGTCAAAGCTGAGCATCAGAAACCATCAGGTCTACTTCAACAACCCGAAATCCCGGAATGGAAATGGGAAAACATTACCATGGATTTCATCACTAAATTGCCAAGGACTGCAAGTGGTTTTGATACTATTTGGGTAATAGTTGACCGTCTCACCAAATCAGCACACTTCTTGCCAATAAGAGAAGATGACAAGATGGAGAAGTTAGCACGACTGTATTTGAAGGAAGTCATCTCCAGACATGGAATACCAATCTCTATTATCTCTGATAGGGATGGTAGATTTATTTCAAGATTCTGGCAGACATTACAGCAAGCATTAGGAACTCGTCTAGACATGAGTACTGCCTATCATCCACAAACTGATGGGCAGAGCGAAAGGACGATACAAATGCTTGAAGACATGCTACGAGCATGTGTTATTGATTTCGGAAACAGTTGGGATCGACATCTACCGTTAGCAGAATTTTCCTACAACAACAGCTACCATTCAAGCATTGAGATGGCGCCGTTTGAAGCACTTTATGGTAGAAAGTGCAGGTCTCCGATTTGTTGGAGTGAAGTGGGGGATAGACAGATTACGGGTCCGGAGATTATACAAGAAACTACCGAGAAGATTATCCAAATTCAACAACGGTTGAAAACCGCCCAAAGTCGAAAAAAGAGCTACGCTGACATTAAAAGAAAAGATATAGAATTTGAAATTGGAGAGATGGTCATGCTTAAAGTTGCACCTTGGAAAGGCGTTGTTCGATTTGGTAAACGAGGGAAATTAAATCCAAGGTATATTGGACCATTCAAGATTATTGATCGTGTCGGACCAGTAGCTTACCGACTAGAGTTACCTCAACAACTCGCGGCTGTACATAACACTTTCCACGTCTCGAATTTAAAGAAATGTTTTGCTAAAGAAGATCTCACTATTCCGTTAGATGAAATCCAAATCAACGAAAAACTTCAATTCATCGAAGAACCCGTCGAAATAATGGATCGTGAGGTTAAAAGACTTAAGCAAAACAAGATACCAATTGTTAAAGTACGATGGAATGCTCGTAGAGGACCCGAGTTCACCTGGGAGCGTGAAGATCAGATGAAGAAGAAATACCCGCATCTATTTCCAGAAGATTCGTCAACACCTTCAACAGCTTAAAATTTCGGGACGAAATTTATTTAACGGGTAGGTACTGTAGTGACCCGAACTTTTTCATGTTTATATATATTAATTGAGATTGATATTTACATGATTAAATGTTTCCAACATGTTAAGCAATCAAACTTGTTAAGACTTGATTAATTGAAATATGTTTCATATAGACAATTGACCACCCAAGTTGATCGGTGATTCACGAACGTTAAAACTTGTAAAAACTATATGATGACATATAAATGGATATATATATATAGTTAACATGATACTATGATAAGAAAACATATAATAAAGTATATTAACAATGAACTACATATGTAAAAAACAAGACTACTAACTTAATGATTTTTAAACGAGACATATATGTAACGATTATCGTTGTAAAGACATTTAATGTATATATATCATATTAAGAGATATTCATACATGATAATATCATGATAATATAATAATTTAAAATCTCATTTGATATTATAAACATTGGGTTAACAACATTTAACAAGATCGTTAACCTAAAGGTTTCAAAACAACACTTACATGTAACGACTAACGATGACTTAACGACTCAGTTAAAATGTATATACATGTAGTGTTTTAATATGTATTTATACACTTTTGAAAGACTTCAATACACTTATCAAAATACTTCTACTTAACAAAAATGCTTACAATTACATCCTCGTTCAGTTTCATCAACAATTCTACTCGTATGCACCCGTATTCGTACTCGTACAATACACAGCTTTTAGATGTATGTACTATTGGTATATACACTCCAATGATCAGTTCTTAGCAGCCCATGTGAGTCACCTAACACATGTGGGAACCATCATTTGGCAACTAGCATGAAATATCTCATAAAATTACAAAAATATGAGTAATCATTCATGACTTATTTACATGAAAACAAAATTACATATCCTTTATATCTAATCCATACACCAACGACCAAAAACACCTACAAACACTTTCATTCTTCAATTTTCTTCATCTAATTGATCTCTCTCAAGTTCTATCTTCAAGTTCTAAGTGTTCTTCATAAATTCCAAAAGTTCTAGTTTCATAAAATCAAGAATACTTTCAAGTTTGCTAGCTCACTTCCAATCTTGTAAGGTGATCATCCAACCTCAAGAAATCTTTGTTTCTTACAGTAGGTTATCATTCTAATACAAGGTAATAATCATATTCAAACTTTGGTTCAATTTCTATAACTATAACAATCTTATTTCAAGTGATGATCTTACTTGAACTTGTTTTCGTGTCATGATTCTGCTTCAAGAACTTCGAGCCATCCAAGGATCCATTGAAGCTAGATCCATTTTTCTCTTTTCCAGTAGGTTTATCCAAGGAAATTAAGGTAGTAATGATGTTCATAACATCATTCGATTCATACATATAAAGCTATCTTATTCGAAGGTTTAAACTTGTAATCACTAGAACATAGTTTAGTTAATTCTAAACTTGTTCGCAAATAAAAGTTAATCCTTCTAACTTGACTTTTAAAATCAACTAAACACATGTTATATATCTATATGATATGCTAACTTAATGATTTAAAACCTGGAAACACAAAAAACACCGTAAAACCGGATTTACGCCGTCGTAGTAACACCGCGGGCTGTTTTGGGTTAGTTAATTAAAAACTATGATAAACTTTGATTTAAAAGTTGTTATTCTGAGAAAATGATTTTTATTATGAACATGAAACTATATCCAAAAATTATGATTAAACTCAAAGTGGAAGTATGTTTTCTAAAATGGTCATCTAGACGTCGTTCTTTCGACTGAAATGACTACCTTTACAAAAACGACTTGTAACTTATTTTTCCGACTCTAAACCTATACTTTTCTGTTTAGATTCATAAAATAGAGTTCAATATGAAACCATAGCAATTTGATTCACTCAAAACGGATTTAAAATGAAGAAGTTATGGGTAAAACAAGATTGGATAATTTTTCTCATTTTAGCTACGTGAAAATTGGTAACAAATCTATTCCAACCATAACTTAATCAACTTGTATTGTATATTATGTAATCTTGAGATACCATAGACACGTATACAATGTTTCGACCTATCATGTCGACACATCTATATATATTTCGGAACAACCATAGACACTCTATATGTGAATGTTGGAGTTAGCTATACAGGGTTGAGGTTGATTCCAAAATATATATAGTTTGAGTTGTGATCAATACTGAGATACGTATACACTGGGTCGTGGATTGATTCAAGATAATATTTATCGATTTATTTCTGTACATCTAACTGTGGACAACTAGTTGTAGGTTACTAACGAGGACAGCTGACTTAATAAACTTAAAACATCAAAATATATTAAAAGTGTTGTAAATATATTTTGAACATACTTTGATATATATGTATATATTGTTATAGGTTCGTGAATCAACCAGTGGCCAAGTCTTACTTCCCGACGAAGTAAAAATCTGTGAAAGTGAGTTATAGTCCCACTTTTAAAATCTAATATTTTTGGGATGAGAATACATGCAGGTTTTATAAATGATTTACAAAATAGACACAAGTACGTGAAACTACATTCTATGGTTGAATTATCGAAATCGAATATGCCCCTTTTTATTAAGTCTGGTAATCTAAGAATTAGGGAACAGACACCCTAATTGACGCGAATCCTAAAGATAGATCTATCGGGCCCAACAAGCCCCATCCAAAGTACCGGATGCTTTAGTACTTCGAAATTTATATCATATCCGAAGGGTGTCCCGGAATGATGGGGATATTCTTATATATGCATCTTGTTAATGTCGGTTACCAGGTGTTCACCATATGAATGATTTTTATCTCTATGTATGGGATGTGTATTGAAATATGAAATCTTGTGGTCTATTATTATGATTTGATATATATAGGTTAAACCTATAACTCACCAACATTTTTGTTGACGTTTTAAGCATGTTTATTCTCAAGTGATTATTAAGAGCTTCCGCTGTCGCATACTTAAATAAGGACGAGATTTGGAGTCCATGCTTGTATGATATTGTGTAAAAACTGCATTCAAGAAACTTATTTTGTTGTAACATATTTGTATTGTAAACCATTATGTAATGGTCATGTGTAAACAGGATATTTTAGATTATCATTATTTGATAATCTACGTAAAGCTTTTTAAAACCTTTATCTATGAAATAAAGGTTATGGTTTGTTTTAAAAATGAATGCAGTCTTTGAAAAATGTCTCATATAGAGGTCAAAACCTCGCAACGAAATCAATTAATATGGAACGTTTTTAATCAATAAGAACGGGACATTTCATATAACTCATTGTTAAAATACCTAATGAGATACATACTTATAATAAAATCATGTTAACTATATATATTACCATATATATGTCATCGTATAGTTTTTACAAGTTTTAACGTTCGTAAATCACCGGTCAACTTGGGTGGTCAATTGTCTATATGAAACCTATTTCAATTAATCAAGTCTTAACAAGTTTGATTGCTTAACATGTTGGAAACACTTAATCATGTAAATAACAATTTCATTTAATATATATATAAACATGGAAAAGTACGGGTCACTACACTCCATACAAAAGGCGAGTCGAATGGCTCATAAACTCATAAATCAGATTGAGGAAAGAGTTAAAGAGCAGGCGGCCGAAGAAGCCAACACGAAACAAATCAAAAGAAAGTGGGAAGAGACTAGTGACAAGGGTCACAATTTTAACAATCAACACATCAATCACAACTTCAATCGCACCGATTATCGCAACAACAAACGCAACAACAACCATCCCAACAACAACTACAACAACCATCCCAACAACAATAACAACTACAACAACCGTTTCAACAACAATAAAAACCACAACAAAAACAATTCCAACAATAACAACAAGAGCTAGAAACCATGTCAGAGGTGTGAAGGATACCATCCGACTGGGCTCTGTACGGCAGTTTGTACTAAGTGTAAAAGAAAGGGCCATGGTGCGATAAAGTGCGAAATCTACGGATCAATGGCTAAGGGAACAAATAATGCCGAACAAGTTATGCCGACATTACCTGTTTTGGATGCGGGAAGAAGGGCCATTAAAAAAATGTGTGTCCAAATCAGGGGATAATAATGGGCAAGGCCGAGGAAGAGTCTTCAACATTAATGCGGTTGAAGCGCAAGAAGACCCGGAGCTTGTTACGGGTACGTTTCTTATTGACAATACATCTGCTTATGTTTTATTTGATTCGGGTGCGGATAGAAGCTATATGAGTAAGGATATCTGTGCTAAAATAAGTTATCCATTGACGCCTTTGGATAATAAATTTTTACTCGAATTAGCAAACGGTAAATTAATTACAGCAGATAAGATATGTCAGAATCGAGAAATTAAACTGGTTAGCGAAATGTTTAAGATTGATTTGATACCAGTAGAGTTAGGGAGTTTTGATGTGATAATTGGCATGGACTGGTTGAAAAAGGAGAGAGCGAAATCGTATGTTACAAAAATGCGATTCGCATTGTACGAGAAAAAGGAAAACCCTTAATGGTGTACGGAGAAAAGAGCAACGCGAAGCTAAATCTCATTAGTAATTTGAAGGCAGAAAAACTAATAAGAAAAGGTTGCTATGCCGTTCTAGCACACATCGAAGAAGTCAAACTCGAAGAAAAGAACATCAATGATGTTCCCGTCGTAAAAGAATTTCCCGATGTATTTCCGAAAGAATTACCGGGACTACCTCCACACCGATCTGTTGAATTTCAAATAGATCTCGTACCAGGAGCTGCACCAATTGCTCGTTCTCCATACAGACTCGCACCCAGTGAAATGAAGGAACTCCAAAGTCAATTACAAGAACTCTTAGAGCGTGGTTTCATTCGACCAAGCACATCACCATGGGGAGCTCCTGTTTTGTTTGTCAAGAAGAAAGACAGTACATTCCGGTTGTGTATCGACAACCGAGAGTTGAACAAACTTAAAATAAAGAACCGTTACCTACTACCGAGAATTGACGACTTATTTGATCAACTACAAGGTTCGTCAGTTTATTCGAAGATTGATTTACGTTCCTGATATCATCAAATGCGGGTGAACGAGGATGATATTCCGAAGACTGCTTTTAGGACGCGTTACGGTCATTACGAGTTTATGGTTATGCCGTTTGGTTTAACTAACGCACCAGCTATGTTCATGGACCTCATGAATCGAGTCTGTGGGCCATATCTTGACAAGTTTGTCATTGTCTTCATCGATGACATACTTATATACTCAAAGAATGATCAAGAGCATGAAGAACATTTGAGAAAAGTGCTAGAGTTGTCGAGGAAATAAAAACTGTACGCTAAGTTTTCAAAGTGTGCATTTTGGTTGGAAGAAGTTCAATTCCTCGGTCACATAGTGAACAAAGAAGGTATTCAGGTGGATCCGGCAAAGATTGAAACCGTTGAAAAGTGGGAAACCCCGAAAACTCCAAAACATATACGCCAATTTTTAGGACTGGCTGGTTACTACAGGAGATTCATCCAAGATTTTTCCAAAATAGTAAAACCCTTGACTGCATTAACGCATAAAGGGAAGAAGTTTGAATGGAAGGATGAGCAGGAGAAAGCGTTTCAATTGTTGAAGGAAAAGTTAACTACGGCACCTATATTGTCATTTCCCGAAGGGAATGATGATTTTGTGATATATTGTGATTCCTCAAAGCTAGGTCTTAGTTGTGTATTAATGCAACGAACGAAAGTAATTGCTTATGCGTCTAGACAATTGAAGATTCACGAGCAGAATTATACGACGCATGATTTGGAATTAGGCGCGGTTGTTTTTGCATTAAAGACTTGGAGGCACTACTTATATGGGGTCAAATGTATTATATATACCGATCACAAAAGTCTCCAACACATATTTATTAGAAACAACTAAATATGAGGTAGCATAGGTGGATTGAGTTATTGAATGATTACGATTTCGAGATTTGTTACCATCCGGAGAAGGCGAATGTGGTAGCAGAAGCTTTGAGTAGAAAGGACAGAGAACCTATACGGGTAAAATCTATGAATATAATTATTCGTACTAACCTTACTACTCAAATAAAGGAGGCGCAATAGGGAGTTGTAAAAGAAGGGAATTTGAAAAATGAAATACCGAAAGGGTCGGAGAAACACCTTAATATTCGGGAAGACGGAACTCGATATAGAGCTGAAAGAATTTGGGTACCAAAGTTTGGAGATGTGAGAGAAATGGTACTTGGGGAAGCACATAAAACCAGATACTCAATACATCCCGGAGCGGGAAAGATGTACAAGGACCTCAAGAAACATTTTTGGTGGCCGGGTATGAAAGCCGATATTGCTAAATACGTCGGAGAATGTTTGACGTATTCTAAGGTCAAAGCTGAACATCAAAAACCATCAGGTCTACTTCAGCAACCTGAAATCCCAGAATGGAAATGGGAAAACATTACCATGGATTTCATTACTAAATTGCCAAGGACTGCAAGTGGCTATGATACTATTTGGGTAATAGTCGATCGTCTTACCAAATTAGCACACTTTCTACCAATGAAAGAAGATGATAAAATGGAGAAGTTGGCACGATTATATTTAAAGGAAGTTGTCTCCAGACATGGAATACCAATCTCTATTATCTCTGATAGGGATGGCAGATTTGTTTCAAGGTTTTGACAGACACTGCAACAAGCATTGGAGACTCGTCTAGACATGAGTACTGTTTATCATCCACAAACTGATGGGCAAAGTGAAAGGACTATACAGACCCTTGAAGACATGCTATGAGCATGTGTTATCGATTTCAGAAACATTTGGGATCGACACCTACCGTTAGCAGAATTTTCCTACAACAACAGTTACCATTCGAGTATTGAGATGGCGCCGTTTGAAGCACTTTATGGTAGAAAGTGCAGGTCTACGATTTGTTGGAGTGAAGTGGGGGATAGACAGATTACGGGTCCAGTGATAATACAAGAAACTACCTAGAAAATCATCCAAATTCAACAACAATTGAAAACCGCCCAGAGTCGACAAAAGAGCTACGCGGACAGTAAAAGAAAAGATATAGAATTTGAGATTGGACAGATAGTCATGCTTAAGGTTTCACCTTGGAGAGGCGTTGTTCGATTTGGTAAACGGGGGAAACTAAATCCAAGGTACATTGGACCATTCAAGATTATAGATCGTGTCGGACCAGTAGCTTACCAACTTGAGTTACCTTAACAACTCGCGGCTGTACATAACACTTTCCACGTCTCGAATTTGAAGAAATGTTTTGCTAAAGAAGATCTCACTATTTCATTAGACGAAATCCAAATCAATGAAAAACTTCAATTCATTGAAGAACCCGTCGAAATAATGGATCGTGAGGTTAAAAGACTTAAGCAAAATAAGATACCAATTGTTAAGGATCGATGGAATGCTCGTAGAGGACACGAGTTCACCTGGGAGCGTGAAGATCAGATGAAGAAGAAATACCCGCATCTATTTCCAGAAGATTCGTCAACCCCTTCTACAGCTTAAAATTTTGGGATGAAATTTATTTAACGGGTAGGTACTGTAGTGACCCGAACTTTTCCATGTTTATATATATTAAATGAGATTGATATTTACATGATTAAATGTTTCTAACATGATAAGCAATCAAACTTGTTAAGACTTGATTATTTGAAATGAGTTTCATATAAACAATTGACCACCCAAGTTGACCGGTGATTCACGAACGTTAAAAACTTGTAAAAACTACATGATGTTATATAAATGGATATATATATGGTTAACATGAGATTATGATAAGTAAGTATCTCCATAAATATGTTAACAATGAGTTATATTTAACATGATAAAATGATAATTAAGTAAATCATTAAGTGTGTTAACAATGAACTACATATGTAAAAACAAGACTACTAACTTAAGGATTTCGAAACAAGACATATATGTAACGATTATCGTTGTTATAGTATTTTAACATATATATATATATATATGATGTTAAGATATATTTATACACCATGTTATTATGATAACATAACAATTTAACATCTTATTTAAGTATTATAACAATGGATCAATTACATTTAACAAGATCGTTAACTTAAAGGTTTCGAAACAACACTTACATATAACGACTAACGATGACTTAACGACTCAGTTAAATGTATATACATGTAGTGTATTAAGATGTATTAATACACTTTTGGAAGACTTCATGACATATATCAAAGTACTTCTACTTAACAAAAATACTTACAATTACATCCTCATTCATTTTTATCAACAATTCTACTCGTACGCACCCGTATTCGTACTCGTACAATACACATCTTCTAAGATGTATGTACTATTGGTATATACACTCCAATGATCAGATCTTAGCAGCCCATGTGAGTCACCTAACACATTTGGGAACCATCATTTGGCAACTAGTATGAAATATCTCATAAAATTACAAAAATATGAGTAATCATTCATAACTTATTTACATGTAAACAAACTTACACATCCTTTATATCTAATCCATATACCAACGACTAAAAACACCTAAAAACACTTTCATTCTTCAATTTTCTTCATCTAATTGATCTCTCTCAAGTTCTATCTTCAAGTTCTAAGTGTTCTTCATAAATTCTATAAGTTCTAGTTTCATAAAATCAAGAATACTATCAAGTTTGCAAGATTACTTCCAATCTTGTAGAGTGATCATCCAACCTCAAGAAATCTTTATTATTTACAGTAAGATATCTTTCTAATACAATGTGATACTCATATTCAAAATTTGATTCAATTTCTATAATTATAACAATCTTATTTCGAGTGGAAATCTTACTTGAACTTGTTTTCGTGTCATGATTCTGCTTCAAGAACTTTCAAGCCATCCAAGGATCCTTTGAAGCTAGATCCATTTTTCTAATTTCCAGTAGCTTTATTCAGAAAACTTGAGGTAGTAATGATGTTCATAACATCATTTGATTCATACATATAAAGCTATCTTATTCGAAGGTTTAAACTTGTAATCACTAGAACATAGTTTAGTTAATTCTAAACTTGTTCGTAAACAAAAGTTAATCCTTCTAAATTGACTTTTAAAATCAACTAAACACATGTTCTATATATATATGATATGCTAACTTAATGATTTAAAACCTGGAAACAGGAAGAACACTGTAAAACCGGACATACGCCATCGTAGTAACACCGCGTGCTGTTTTGGGTTAGTTAATTAAAAACTATGATAAACTTTGATTTAAAAGTTGTTCTTTTAGGAAAATGATTTTTCTTATGAACATGAAACTATATCCAAAAATCATGGTTAAACTCAAAGTGGAAGTATGTTTTCCAAAATGGTCATCTAGACGTCGTTCTTTCGACTGAAATCACTACCTTTACAAAAACAACTTGTAACCTGTAATTCCGACTATAAACTTATAATTTTTCTGTATAGATTCATAAACTTAAGTTCAATATGAAACCATAGCAATTGGATTCACTCAAAACTGATGGAATTCAACATGACAACAAGTTCATATGTTTATATAATCACAAAACCCATTTTATGAATATTAAGACAAGCGGAAGCATTATGTTATTTATGAACAAATGTATATGTTAAACCATTTTAGATTGAATTCCATGAATACATCAAGTCTTGAAGCTATACTTACAAACTAAAGATAAGGAACAAGAGATAATACCTCCTCAATATAGATTGAGGGCTGTTTTGGACAGCAAAGTGATGATAAAGATGATGGCAAATAAGCTTCTAACTTGAAGCCTCAAGTGTGTAATACCCCATGCTTTTGATGCACCAACACACCCTTCAAATGTTTAGGATTTAGAACACTCAAACACTTGATCTTTACAAGTAAAATGCACCCCTTTTTTTTAAAAAACAGTTCGACCAGAAATGCACAAAAAGGAAAGAGCTGAATGCAGTTTTTTTTGATTACTTATGTGTACTACAACTTGAGTCAAACCTAGGTTTTAAGACCCTTGCATGTCACTAAGGAATATTGTGTTAAAAGTAACAAAATAGGCATGGGTGTGTCATCCTTGGAGACACAAAATCTGCACAAGTTTAATAAAATAACAATGTCTTAATATATATAAAACTTGTTATATTTATATAAAACCATGTATTTTATTAAGTTACTTGCTTATTTTATAAACCTTTTATAAAATATAACACAATATAATTATTTAAACCTATAAATAATTAAATGTAAATTATCCAAATAATTTATCTCAAGTGATAATACTTTAGAAAACGGATTTTCTAAAGTTCAAGTGTCGCGTATTTATTCAACGATCCAACCGTTAAGATTAAATGCTTGTAAAGTGTTGGTAAGCTTGTTATTGGGTATGACCCGACTTGGATCATAACACATTAGCCACATTAATTTAATATGTCTCTCGGGCATACGAAATACCTTCAATCTCCCACTTGCACGAGAAACATAAGAAGTTAATGCAAGTGATGGATACCACTTAACGACCGTCCATCACCCCCAATATGTTATGACTTTGTGCCATTCAATAACATCATCCCTTTCGAGTCCCCATCTCGAATATGATTAGGTGAATCTTTTCATTGTATCCTTTCGTCCTAGATGTCATGTTAAATCCAAGAGACACAGAGTGATCACTCTCTTCTAGATTTAACTTTATCAGGCCTTAGACATCTGACTCTCAACGAATAAGAGGGCCAAATTCCATCTTGACTGCATACGTCCTAAATATGTACCTTGCATTGTACCTGAGCTCTTCCTTATGAACTACCATATTTCAGAATAGCGAAGGAAAGAATCAAGGCACAATACTTGGTAAATATCTGAACCCAATATGTATCTCAGGTCAGAGGATACAATGATCTTCGCCTTTACTCAAGATTACATGTGATCAACCACAAAGGCTCCATTTCGCAAATCTTGAGGGTGGATCTTCCAATATTTGCATCCCACAAATATCTATGAACCTTGGTAGCAACCTTGCCCCACATTCAGTCCGTGAATGTATACCAATCCAAGTTCATAATAGTCTAAACCTCACACTTTTTCCCACGAATGTGATCGACTACGGAATTTAGAATAATTACTTATTCATGGATAAAATATGCAAAATAGGAACATGACTCAAAATAAATTAATACCATAATTATATTAATGAGTTCGAAAAATTTCATTCCGTTACAATACTTAAAATAGATCATGACCAATCACTAGAATATCGAAGCCCTAATGCACAAACATGTCCTGTATGTTTTGATCCATGTAAGAGATTCGTAAGAGGATCCGCTATATTAAGATCTGTGTGAACTTTGCGAATACATATCTTTTCCTTTTCAACTTCATCCCTTATGTAGTTGAATCTCCACTCAATGTGACGGGTCTTTTGGTGAGCACGAGGTTCTTTGATTTGAGCAATCACACCCTCGTTGTCACAAAAGATCTCAAGAGGGTCCTGAATGGAAGGGTCTACTCCTAAGTCGTCGATGAATTTCTTCATCCATGCAGCTTCCTGAGCTACCAATGAGGCGGCGATGTACTCCGACTCTGTAGTGGATAGAGCAACAACCTCCTGTTTTGAACTCTTCCAAGAGACCGCACCTCCATTTAACGTGAAGACATAAACGGATTGTGATCGAGAATCATCTCGATCAGTTTGGAAACTCACATCCACGTAACCTTTTACAGCGAGTTCCTCCTCACCAGACCCATATATTAGAAACATATCCTTAGTCCTCCTAAGGTATTTCAATATACTTTTAACCGCAATCCAATGTCAGTTTCCTGGGTTATTCTGGTATCTACTTGTCAAGCTTAGGGCGAATGACACATCCGGTCTAGTGCATATCATTGCATACATGATTGACCCAATAGCATATGCATAAGGGACTCTCTTCATTCTCTCTTGTTCATCTTTCATGGTAGGGCACTGAGATGAACTGAGAGGCGTTCCTCTTTGAATAGGTACCAAACCACTCTTAGAGTTCTCCATCTTGAACCTTTTCAAGACCTTTTCAATGTATGCACTTTGATTCAAACCTATCAGTTTCTTGGATCTATTCCTGTAGATCCCAATCCCCAAAACGTATTGTGCTTCTCCAAGATCCTTAATGGAGAAACATTTACTTAGCCAAGTTTTAACTCCTTGCATTGCCAAAATCTCATTTCCAAATAACAATATATCATCCACATATAGTACAAGGAACATGATAGTGCTCCCACTAGCTTTCTTATATACACAAGCTTCATCACCATTTTTAATGAAGCCAAATTTCTCGACTTCCTCATTAAAATGATGATTCCACATTCTAGAGGCTTGTTTCAATCCGTAGATTGACTTTTTTAACTTGCATACCTTTTTAGGATATTTTGGATCAACTAAACCTTCAGGCTGAACCATATAGATATCTTCCACAAGATATCCATTTAGGAAAGCGGTCTTGACATCCTTTTGCCATATTTCATAATCATAATGAGCAACAATGACAAATAATATCCTAATAGACTTTAGCATTGCCACAGGCAAAAAAGTTTCATCATAGTCAACCCCTTGAGTTTGAGTGAAACCTTTTGCTATAAGTCTAGCTTTATATGTATCCAAGTTTCCATGTATGTCGGTTTTCATTTTGAAAAGCCATTTACAATCAACTAGCCTTGAGCCAGTAGGTTGTACAACCAGTTCCCAAACTTGGTTGTCATACATGGATTGCATCTCAGCGTTCATGGCTTCCTTCCATTTATCATTATCAATCCTTGATAAAGCATCTTGGTAGTTTGTTGCTTCATCCAAATCAACCACAAAGCAACCATCCATGAGAAACCCATATCTCTCAGGAGGATTACTAATCCTACCAGATCTGCGAACGTCTTGTGTATTTTGATCATCCATTTGATCACTCTCAACATTTTCACGTTGAGTGCTAGTGTCAACCAATTGTGTATCATCTGTTCGATCTTGAACCTCTTCAAGATCTATCTTCCTTTCACTATCACCTTCCATTAGGAACTTAGTTTCAAGGAATTCAGCCTTCCGAGCAACAAATACATTCTGTTCGGAAGGATCATAGAAATAATATCCTATATTATTCTTGGGATATCCTATGAAGATACACTTTGTGGATCGAGCATTTAACTTATTAGGGACGTAACGCTTAGGGTAATCTTCACATCCCCATACCTTTAAGTATGATAGAGATGGAGGTCTTCCAAACCACATCTCATAAGGAGTTCGTTCCACTTTCTTGGTTGGGGCCATATTTAAAATACGAGCCGCGGAGCATAGACAATAACCCCAAAATGATAGAGGTAACGAGCTTCTAGCCATCATAGATCGAACCATATCCATTAGGGTTCGATTCCTCCTTTCGGAAACTCCATTCAATTGGGGTGTTCCAGGAGGAGTGAGTTGCGAGATAATCCCACAACTTCTAAGATGATCTTGGAAAGCATCGCTTAGGTATTCACCTCTTCTATCGGTACGAAGTACCTTGATTGTCTTATTGAGTTGATTTTGTACTTCGTTTTGGTATTCCTTGAATGCTTCAAAAGTTTCGTCCTTGTGTCTTAATAAGAAGACATATCCGAAACAACTAAAGTCATCAATGAAAGTAACGAAGTATCTTTCACCATTCCTAGTTATGGGCTTAAAGGGTCCACATATATCCGAATGTATTAATCCTAATAAGTCCTTAGCCCTTTCATAGGTCCCTTTGAAAGGTGCTTTATTCATTTTTCCTTGTAAACACGATTCACATACATCAAATGAGTCTAGTTCATTTGATTTCAAAAGGCCATTCTTTTGAAGTGTATGCATTTGGTTCTTGTTTATATGACCAAGGCGACAATGCCATAAGTAGGAATCACTCAAATCCCTTTTGAGTTTCTTGGTGTTTGCATGGAACATTGAGCTTGTGTATGATGTGTCATCATGAACCAATTCATAAATACCATTCGAAGGCGAAGCCTTAAAATAGAACACATATCTAAAGAAACAGGGATATCATCATTAATGAAATTAAGATTAAAACCACATTGTTTCAAACGGGATACAGAAATAATGTTTCGCGATAAATCGGGTGCATACAAAACATTTTTCAAAATAAGTTCCAAACCACTTGGAAGCTTTAGAATAAAGTCTCCTTGAGCTACTACGTGCACCTTAGCTCCATTTCCCATGTAGAGACTTGATGTTCCCGCTTCTTGTTTACTTCTTTTGAACCCCTGCATAGAATTGCAAATGTGAGTTCCACATCCTGTGTCTAATACCCATGTATTAGAAGAAGTAATACTAAGCTCAATGTATACCATATATACATTACCTGAGGTTTGCCCTGCATCCCTCTTTTCCTTCAACTCTTTAAGGTAGACCGGGCAGTTGCGTTTTTAGTGACCCATTTCACCGCAACCAAAGCACTGATCTTCCTTGGGGTTAGCCTTTCCGGCAACCTTTTGCTTCTTGTTGTTGTTGGTTGGGGTAACCATCATCCCTTTTCCCTTTCCCTTGCCTTGGTAGGCGGGTCCTTTCCTCTTAGCCGCCTTCGGCTTAGAAGTGTTATTGTTTTTGGAACCGCCTTCATTGATCGTAAACACGGGTGAAGCCCTTTTACCCATGCTTGCTTCTACCGTCTTAAGCATGGCATGTAATTCACCAATGCTCTTATCCCATCCATTCATGTTTTAATTCATTACAAATGTGTCAAACCTCTTTGACAAGGAATTAAGTATAAGGTCCGTGGCTAATTCATTAGACACGTTGCAGTTAAGACGGTTCGCACGATCAATTAGGCTTTTCATCTTAAGGACATAAGATGAAACGGATTGGGAGTCGTCCATCCGACATGCATGAAGCGCTCGAACCATTTTGAAGCGCTCGACACGAGCTTGTTGAAGGAACATCTCCTTCAACTGTGTGATCATGTCATATGCACTATGATGCTCAAAATCCTTTTGGAGTTCAGGTATCATAGTCCCAAGCATGAGGCAAGAAACTTGCACCGAATCGGTGCAATATTTCTCCCAATAAGCCATGCCTTCCGTATCATCCTCGTCCGGTTGATCGGGAATGGGGTCTTCCAACACATATGCCCTATCCTCTAATTTGAGGACAATTCTTAGATTTTGGAACCAATCCATGAAGTTCGTATGGTTGAGTTTTTCCTTTTCGAGGATTGACCTCAACGATAGGTTGTTAAAGTTTATTGGTGCATTTGGAATGTTGTTGTTATTGGCGGCCATCTACAAAATTTAGCAAAGTTGTTTAAGTATCAATTTTAATTTAACAATCAATACCCTTTAAATCCAATTGATATTTATTAAATATTAGAATCCAACGGTAAACCAAATTTTGGTTAGGTGACCTTTATCCCGTCATTTGATTTAGCTAGGTAGTCATTATATGACGATTGCAATCCTTTTGCAACTTCTAAGTTATGGGATCATGCAATCCTTTTGCATGTCATATTATCCCATCAACGCCTATTTGTTCATCATGCTTCGGTGACCCTAAGTTCATGATTTTCAAATCAAGTCGTCCTACTTGTGTAAACGTGTAAACTTAACATACAAGTTGTTAGGTGACCTTTATCCTACAAGCATGCGAATTTCACCTTAATCATATTAGTTTGTTCATGATGATTAGGTAACCTTTATCCCATCATGAGTTCCCTAATATGTCTAAGTGTCACACAAAAGGATGACGTTTAACTTGTTTACCTTGTATAAGGGATTTTAAGTTTCCATTATTTCTAGTTTGAAAAAACTTTTATGCCATACACCAACATGCATTTAGTGTATGGTACTTATGAAAATCCATTTTCATGTCATGTAATAATGCCAATTTTATTACTTTGATATAAACCTTTTTTATATGTGCAATCCGTTTCTAGTTCTTAATAACCATTTATTATGTCCTTTTAGCCATTTCAATTTAACCGATTAAATTGTCGTTTTGTTCATTGCATGTAGTTAATAATTTAACCAATTAAATTGTAGTTTTGCTTGTCAATAACTTGTGTGATAACTTGTTGTAGTAACATACACAATCCATAATCATACAAGAAATTAAAACAACCACGCATGCAAAACAAATTTTCACAATCAAGCCTATTGGTAGACATTTTGTTTAGCCGAAAACAAAATGCCACCGGTCAATGGGTAAAACACAAAGTAAGAGGTTTTAACCTCCCACATAACCTTGCATCCACATGCTTCTTGTGTTCTTCCTTGTGATCTTCATGCATCTTCATCTTGTTACAAAATATATCCTAATACATTTTGTCTAGAAAATGAAAATACAACCTAATCTATTTTACATACCAAATATAAAATAAATTACATAACCAAATGAATATTATTACAAACTAATTGAATGAATAATTACAACCATATTGAAATTAACTAATCAACAAAACAAACATTCATTCAACCACAAGGTCTTGGCTATGATTGTGAACAACAACGTATGAACAAAATATGAACCAAATGGCAAACCAAAACCTATTTTGGAGCCCCCAACAATTCGGCCTAAGCCTTAACCCACCCAAAACCAATAATTTTTTTGCATTCTATTTTCATGCATGTACATAAAATGCAAAGTTATGGTGAGATCAAAAACCATCTCGAAGCATATTTCAAGACTTCGGCTCTAGATACCATTGATGGAATTCAACATGACAACAAGTTCATATGTTTATATAATCACAAAACCCATTTTATGAATATTAAGACAAGCGGAAGCATTATGTTATTTATGAACAAATGTATATGTTAAACCATTTTAGATTGAATTCCATGAAGACATCAAGTCTTGAAGCTATACTTACAAACTAAAGAGAAGGAACACGAGATAATACCTCCTCAATATAGATTGAGGGCTGTTTTGGACAGCAAAGTGATGATGAAGATGATGGCAAATAAGCTTCTAACTTGAAGCCTCAAGTGTGTAATACCCCAAGGTTTTGATGCACCAACACACCCTTCAAATGGTTAGGATTTAGAACACTCAAACACTTGATCTTTACAAGTAAAATGCACCCTTTTTTTTAAAAAACAGTTCGGCCATAACTGCACAAAAAGGAAAGAGCTGAATGCAGTTTTTTTTATTACTTATGTGCACTACAACTTGAATCAAACCTATGTTTTAAGACCCTTGCATGTCACTAAGGAATATTGTGTTAAAAGTAGCAAAATAGGCATGGGTGTGTCATCCTTGGAGACACAAAATCTGCACAAGTTTAATAAAATAGCAATGTCTTAATATATATAAAAGTTGTTATATTTATATAAAACCATGTATTTTATTAAGTTACTTGCTTATTTTATAAACTTTTTATAAAATATAACACAATATAATTATTTAAACCTATAAATAATTAAATGTAAATTATCCAAATAATTTATCTCAAGTGATAATACTTTAGAAAACGGATTTTCTAAAGTTCAAGTGTCGCGTATTTATTTAACGATCCAACCGTTAAGATTAAATACTTGTAAAGTGTTGGTAAGCTTGTTATTGGGTATGACCCGACTTGGATTATAACACATTAGCCACATTAATTTAATATGTCTCTCGGGCATATGAAATACCTTCAAAAACGTATTTAAAACGAAGAAGTTATGGGTAAAACAAGATTGGATATTTTTGATCTTTTTAGCTACGGGAAATGTTTAACAAATCTATATTGGTCATATCCTAGCTAACTTATATTGTATTATACATGTATTCTAATATATTATGTAATTTTGGGATACCATAGACACGTATGCAAATGTTTTGACATATCATATCGACCCATGTGTATATATATTATTTGGAACAACCATAGACACTCTATATGCAGTAATGTGGGAGTTAGCTATACAGGGTTGAGGTTGATTCCAAAAATATATATACTTTGAGTTGTGATCTAGCCTGAGACGTGTATACACTGGGTCGTGGATTGATTCAAGATAATATATATCAATTTTTTCTGTACATCTAACATTGGACAACTAGTTGTAGGTTACTAACAAGGACAGCTGACTTAATAAACTTAAAACATCAAAATGTATTAAAAGTGTTGTAAATATATTTTGAATATACTTTGATATATATGTACATATTTGTTATAGGTTCGTGAATCGACCAGTGGCCAAGTCTTACTTCCCGACGAAGTAAAAATATGTGAAAGTGAGTTATAGTCCCACTTTTAAAATCTAATATTTTTGGGATGAGAATACATGCAGGTTTTATAAATGATTTACAAAATAGACACAAGTACGTGAAACTACATTCTATGGTTGAATTATCGAAATCAAATATTCCTCTTTTTATTAAGTTTGGTAATCTAAGAATTAGGGAACAGACACCCTAATTGACGAGAATCCTAAAGATAGATCTATTGGGCCTAACAAACCCCATCCAAAGTACATGATGCTTTAGTACTTCGAAATTTATATCATATCCGAAGGGTGTCCCGGAATGATGGGGATATTCTTATATATGCATCTTGTTAATGTCGGTTACCAGGTGTTCACCATATGAATGATTTTTATCTCTATGTATGGGATGTATATTGAAATATGAAATCTTGTGGTCTATTGTTACGATTTGATATATATAGGTTAAACCTATAACTCACCAACATTTTTGTTGACGTTTAAAGCATGTTTATTCTCAGGTGAATATTAAGAGCTTCCGCTGTTGCATACTAAAATAAGGACAAGATTTGGAGTCCATGTTTGTATTATATTGTGTAAAAACTGCATTCAAGAAACATATGTCGAGGTAATATATTTCTATTGTAAACCATTATGTAATGGTCGTGTGTAAACAGTATATTTTAGATTATCATTATTTGATAATCTACATAATGCTTTTGAAACCTTTATTGATAAAATAAAGGTTATGGTTGTTTTAAAAATGAATGCAGTCTTTGAAAAACGTCTCATATAGAGGTCAAAACCTCGCAACGAAGTCAATTAATATGGAACGTTTATAATCAATATGAACGGGACATTTCAATTGTAAGGCGTGTAGTTGGATGGCATGCCAATTATGGTTTCTTCAGTTCTTGTGCTGGTATCATCCTCGTTCAGTGCGTCCTTGTCCTAAGCTATGCTTCCATCTCGTATGGTCTCGATCGTCGTTTGTTTGTGATGTTTTATTCATGCAATTTTATTCTAAATATCATACATACTCAAAAACATAAAGTAGTTATGCCCGAGATCGGGCGTACAAACATAAAGTAATAAAGTATCATAGGTAATTATCCAAATAGTTCAGAAATGAGGACAGTCATGGATGAGGTGGTGGGTACGGAAGGGAGTAAGATACATTGGTTCACGGCCTAGTCGGGTTTTTCAAAGCGGATTGTCCCTCGTCAGTCATCTCCTCGTCTATTGTGAATTGTTGCGATAATTCTGCCATGTTCATACCTGAGGATATCCTGAACTGTATCTCATCCGATTGCGCAATCAGTCCTGTAAGCGATGAGGTGCTCGTGTGAATCATAGGCCCTGTACGTCAACCCATACCTTCCTCAGATCCCTACTCCACTGTGGGTTTACACCCATACCATCTATACCCTGCATGACTTCCTCAGTCGTATATCGGTTCGCAGCCTGATCACATACGAAACCCTGAGCGTCGGTGGATGTATCTCTGTGAGTGCTCATGTGGGATGTGTCAAACAGGTTTTCGACGAAACCTGCGGCCCCTGTACTTGGTTCCCTAGGAGGAGATGAAATGAATGTATGCTGCGTGTAGTGATGTTGAGGTGGAGATGGGGGTCCTGTATACTGATGGCCCGGGTCTGGGCCCGCGCCTCTGGGGTCCTTGTGGGATACTAGTAACGGATACTCATAAGGATATGGCAGAACATTGAGTTGTCTGCCCGCATAATGTGTAAAGTGATCCAGATTCTGAATGATCGCATGCTGGGCAAACCAACTCTCATGTCCTGGTAGATCTCCCATGTGATAGTGGTACGGCGAAAAGTGTGGCCTATCCCCTTCCCTTACTGATGAATGTCGGCGAGTGTTAGTGGGCCGTGCATGTGCGGTGGGATCATCCTCATCCTGTGGTTCCTGAGAACCTTGCCGTCTCCGACCATCTCTCATCCTTGTATCAGGCCTAAACCCTGTTATTCTTACCCCTGGTACTGTCTGGTCCTCTGATTCGGGTATCAGCGGATTAGCTGCAATGATTAACTATTCACCCTCGATACGAATGTACTCCCAAGTGTTCAGTAGCCTATACCTATCTCTTCCGACTCGACTCCGATCTTAAACCCAAATCTCTCAATACTCCCCAAAACTTGCATCCTACGGAGGAGTTTGGTAACGACGGTTCCCAAAACCGGCACAACTGTTCTCATGGCATTCCTTTCATTGGTGAATGCCTGGGCTAGAAAGTGTGCAACTTGCATATTCTGGTTGTGGATCATGGTGTGCATCAGGCGCATATCATTAATGGTAACGGCACCACCATGTTGGGCTTTCGGGTGAAGGGTTTTGGTGATGAGGTGGTGAAGAATGCGGTGTACAGGATTGATGAATTTTGAAGCCTTTTTACTTGACCTCCATGGTTCATTATCGGAGGTGTATTCGCGCCAGAAAGCTTGATGGTCTATGTTGTTTAAGGTGGTGTACCCTCTCTTGAATATAGAACGGTTAAACTGTTATGGCTTGTACAGTTCCAGATACCTTGCGAATTATGCAAGAGATAGGTGATACATCTGATTTTGATGGCGGCAGTGGATTCACTCGTGATCATTGTAATCCTCTTGATCAACGTTAGACTCAAACCTCCAAGTTCCCATAAACTCTGCGTGTGGCTCCTCATACACCTTTTCATTTATCTTAAACAGGTTCTGCCAGGCTCTGTTTGTTCTCCCATTTGCTCTAACGTTCAAGATTTCCCTAAGCTCATCGGCCTATCCACACTGTTCCATTATTACCCAGTTAATATATTTGTTGGCCCCTTTTTCTCATAAACGGTTCATTGTCTGCTAGATCATCTTGCCCGCGAAGGTAATGGGGCAACTCATATTCTGCTGGTATATGATTAGCCATCTGCAACGGTCAAGTAACATAGGTTATGTTCCAAAATATTAAGACTTAAAACAATACTTAGAATTTGAAAATGCATATATTTTTCGAAAATTTTTCGAAATGAGGGCTTTAAAAATGGCATTTTCTAAATTCCTATCATAGTCATTTATAGTCAAAATTATCACAAACAATATCTAATCTTACTACAAACTTATTTTCAAGCAAAATTCAAAGCGTACCCGTAATTGGAATAAATAATGCTAAAAATAATAATTATAGCGAGTTAGTCGTAATAAGCAATTTTGATCAAAATGTGATAATTTTTAAGCATACAATGATTCTAATAACCATTTTTGATTGCCTTAAATATTTTTAATCATCAAACTTGAGCTATAACATTCTTAAGTCAAAGATTAAGACCGTTTTACCGAAAAATAATCATTTTGTTAAAAACGTACAAAATAAGGAAAATCAAAGACTAAGCTATATTTTCATTAGCAATTCAATGATATCTTCATTTGGGCTAGTTTTAACGCAATCCTAAGTTTTAAAAACGTTTTAACTATAGGAATAACCCTAATCCTAATTGAGTGTAGTTTTACCAAAACGTCAAATTCAAGCAAACAAGCCTATATTGTTCCAAAATTAGTTTCTAAGCATCCTAAATGAATCACTAAGCCTAAATGAGCTAGCAAAACATAAATTTTCCAAAAATTTCACCATTTTCTAGCCTGAAACCTCAACTAATGAATCGAGAGCTAAAAAACTATCCAAAATGCTTCAATCGAACCTAAAAACTAACACATAAAGGAATCTAAAATTGGGCATAAAACACAATTTTTCTCAAAAGTCAAAAATTTGACTTGGAGTGAAAACTCGAATTTTAACCGAGAAAGAGTACCTTTTACACCAAATTCATGATGGAAACGTGTTTAGGAGGCACGAGAGAGTCGAATTTGAGCTTTGAATCGTCAAAAATGGTCGAGATTTGAGGTTGGAGTGATGGTGGTGATGCCGTCGGTCGTGGTGCACAGAAAGAGAAGAAGAAGAGAGAAAGGAAAAGAAAAGGGAAGGAGAAAAGGAAAGGAGGAAAAGAAAAGAAGAAGAAAAGATGGGCCCGTGCGGCTCACGGGCTTATTTCCCCGACCCGACTCGCAAATTTTTAACTTTTTAAAATTTTAAAATTTTAACTAGGTTAATAAAAGATAAAATTTTGCTTCGAATTTTAATCCGGTTATTTTATTAAGTAAACTAAAATTTAAAAGAAAAAGATAAATGGACGGAGTAAAATATTTTATTTTATTAAAAACATAAATTACACAGGTTCCACAACTAAGTTTCAGAAATGACGTGGGAAGAAAGATAAGTTTAAAGCTTCTTTGACCGTCCAGAGTAAATCAGCGGAGTGTACTGAAAATATTTCAAAATCACTTAACATTTTGCGCTCACACTGTAGTAAATGTTCGATATCATCCATGAGTTTAACCAAAGCCCTTCTAACTTTTTTAATGTTCAAAATTATATCCCTTGGTCCAGTGTCTCGATAATTAAGTTAAAAAAGAAGTTTTGACACCGTGTCTTGAAATAAAAGATCTTCCACACAGTCAGGATCACCGATAGTAAATTTAAAATTTGTAGATATTTCTCGAATGATCTTTCTTTACGGGGTTGTAAATGGAAATTTTGACATAGTTAGGATTTGTACGAGTTCAGAATATATTTCCTTTCTTTTTGCGAAAAAATTCTGATGTATTCTTTCCTCGGTAGAATCCGAAAAAACTTCAATTAATCTTTTGATGAGAAATGAGGTTGGATCAAAGTAGAAGAAATCTCGGTTTTCATATTTTGAAATAGGGTTAGGTTTCTTGCTTTCAATCCAAAATTCTAATTCAGAGATCATTGCGACGACATAACGGTTTATGTGAATTGGAGAAATTTCCTTATTGCTGAAGTGAGGGAGAAAACTAACGAATGACTCTAAATCAAATTTGAAATCAATTTCTGCATCTCGATACTTGACAAAAATGTCATCCCCACATTCTTTTAATAGTTTGTGAAGAGATCGAACTTGAGAACGCAGCTCTTTTAACAGGTTGATTTGAAATGTTGAGAACGGAAAATCTAAGGAATAGAGGTGCCTAATCAATTCTCTATAGACGTCTAACCTTCTACTAGAATTTAACAAATTTATAGTAAACGAAGCTTTTGTTTTATCAGTGTGTCGTTTCTCTTTGGGATTAAATTCAAACAAGTCTGGATAACTGAAAATAGTTGGATATTCTTCCCGTATTTTATCTTCCATAATTAGGAGTTCGTTAAGACTGAGCCTCCCTTTTGGATCATGAAAAGGGTTGAATCCTAGTTCACTTGAGTAAAACTTATCCAAAAGTAATGAAATCTCCAAGTCAGATGAAATTATCCGGCTTCTTGGACTACAAGGATCAAGAACTAATTCTTGATGAGATTCATCAGGGTTCAGATTTGTTTTGGTTTTATAAAGAAAAACTTCGCCAATTTCCGAAGTTGTGGGAGAGCAACTGCCTTTCGCACTTTCTTCGTAGTGGGTTAAGTTTGAACTGGAATCTAAAGAAATTAATACCATAATTAATATTTTGTTTTTATAGTTTTGAAAAGGGTTTACTATAATGGCGACTTTAAATCCTATACCGACAAACTCCCTGTTTGTTAAGCATGTGTGTTTCTTGTCAATTTATCCTTGAAACAAGTGGCCAGGCCGACAACGAAGAGGCAGGATCCTTTTGGTTCCAATATAATTGGAGACTGTTTGAAAAATCTAACAACGAAGTCCGTGTATAATTGTCTTTCTTAGACACCACTCAAGAGTCTCAGATATTTTGACAGAATCAACGATTAACTTAACAGAAAGAAAATAGGTCCCCGGCAACGGCGCCAAAAACTTTACTTCTCTCTAGATATGGCCAAAACGGACGGTTTTATTTGTGCGGTGTCATTAGGTTACAACACGTCAGAATCAGCTACTAAAAGAGAGTAAGGGTTTATTATTTATATTTAGCTGGGTTTCCTGGCTATAACTCACCTACTTGTCTTCCTTTTAACGAGTAAGTGGTAAATATAACTCAGGTTCATATTTTTGTATGTTTTCTCAGTAACGTGCGACAAAAGTGCCTATATAGTTAACCCTAGTGACAAGAGGAGATAGATTAACTAAATAAAATAGTAATTTAACATATAAAGATAAAGATAGATAGGTATGGAGAATAGAATTTTGATGGGGAACTATCACAAGAGTTCAACTTCCTAGGATAAGCACTAAACCTTAATTAACTGGGCTATGAACCTAACTGATTTGTCACTAAGAGTTTAGGCCTTGAAGATTCTGGCTAAGATGGATATCCCTACTCTCAACGTTAACCTTAAAGGGTTTAAATGACCTTATGGATAAAATCCTAGGTACATGAACAAATTGGTATACCCATAAAGGAAGGTCTCAGCTTTTCTTAATCCTAGTTGGTCTAACTAAAGCAATATTCCACCAATTAACACTCTCCTATGCCTTAACATTAACAAACGTGCAATCTTAGATATTCTAAGGTACTGATAATTGGATTAGAGGTCTCTCCTATGTAATCACTTATTCTACCCCTTATCATCTTACAACATCTCAAGAACATTGCTTCTGAAGCGAATCATGTTTTTAAGCGAGCTAGTGTTCACTGAACTCTATGTTGCCTACTCTAATCACAACCTAAATGGGAAGCTCTTCTTTGACGAATAAATGGTTATTCGTACGTAGGTACTATATCCCTATTGTGACGTTAAGCACACATAACTACTTACTTTGTATCCTAGGGTTGATCATGTCCTAATACTAGGTTATAGCCACGTGAATAAGCGAAAAGGGTGATCCGTAAATTAAACTTCTAAACCGTCAGGGTTTCAATATAACAATAGCATAAGTTTCAGATAAAGTATTCAACATATAATAAACACTTGTAACAGATAGACATGCATGCAAGAAGAAGGCAACTTAAGATAACAAGATAACTTCATTAAATTAAGGAAACCGTTCACCATTTACAGACGAGATCTGGACCATTACAAGTGCTGACATCCTCTAGACCGCTCCTATTACAATCTTCGGCGTTCGCCTCCGGGTACTTAATTTCCCGATCGGAGGTGAGAAGGCCTTGAAATCTCTAGTGAGAGAAAGTGTATTGTAGTAAGAGAGTAAGGAGAGGTGTGTTGAAATTGGATGACAAAAAGCCTTTAAATAGACTTGGATTTTCCCTGCAAATGGGTGGCAGGCCGTTTGGCAGGTCGTTTGGCAGGCCGTTTGCAGGCCCCGTTTGTCAGACCAGCCCGTTTGCAAGGGCCGTTTGCCCTGGCCGTTTGGCAGGCCGTTTGTGAGCCAGGCAGGCCGTTTGGCTTGCCTGGTCAGCTGATTTTCCTGGATCTTAACTTGATTTCTTGTCTTTCACCGTTTTCGCTCTAGAATCTTCGTTTTAGCACAATTTCTCTTGATACTTTGTACATCGTCTTTGTAATTACTTTATCTACAAATTTAACTAAAAAAGCGATTATTTTGCCGACAAAGTTTTGAACTTTATGCTTTTGGGACTCAATATCGGGGGTAAAACATTACTTTTTAGCTGATATCAGTGCCTCGGTAAAACTTACGTTGTATCCGATAGACTTCTCTTACCAAGGGGTGACACATATAGTGTACTCTGAATCAGGGTTCGTGACTTCCCAATAACAGAGCCGATAACTACGTTCTATTAGTTGGAAAAGCGATTGAGTTTAAAGCATAATCAGAAAGCATCTTAACAACATACACAAACCTTAATATTATTTTGGCATTATAACTGACTACATCATAGGATACACTAAAGATAACTACTCGCTAATCATGGTAACAATTTCACAAATCATAATGAAAGTCTTTATATAAAGACAAAGGATAGAATTACCAGTAGATTAAACGAGTTTTGAATACAAAAAGTGACAACTTCAAACTCCAGACCGCTCCTAATACAATATTCGATGTTCTTCTCCGGGTACTAGGTTTAAAGTATGACTAATATTGTAGAAAAAGAGAGAGAAGTTAATTGAAGTGTGTGTAAAAATGGATGACAAAATGGCCTTTAAATAGAAGTGAATTTTGCCTACATATGGCTGGTATGCCATATATCAAGCCGTATGGCCTGCCCGTATGGCATGGCAGCCCGTTTGTTGTGCCCGGATACATGGCATGCTGTTTCCCTTTGTGGCAGGCCGTATGGCAAGCCATATGGTAAGCCGTATGGCCTGCCCTGGTCTGCTGTTTTTGCTGGATCTTAACTTGATCACTGGGGTCGTAACTTGTCTTTCACCGTTTTTGAGACGACCCGTCCTAATCTATAAGGACGAATACAATAACATATGATTACATTGCGAGGTATTTGACCTCTATATGATACATTTTACAAACATTGCATTCATTTTAAAAGAAAACTTTCATTACATCGAAAGTTGATAGGCATGCATACCATTTCATAATATCCAATTATAAATGACCTAATCTGTCATTTGCTTAACCATAATCTTTAATGAACTCAACGACTTGAATGCAACGTCTTTTGAAATATGCCATGAA
Source organism: Rutidosis leptorrhynchoides (assembly GCF_046630445.1). Lineage (NCBI taxonomy): Eukaryota > Viridiplantae > Streptophyta > Magnoliopsida > Asterales > Asteraceae > Rutidosis > Rutidosis leptorrhynchoides. Next base: position 201,417,547 of record NC_092342.1, on the reverse strand, counting down.
TGACTCCAAGTAATATCTTTAGAATGAGCAAATGCACATTGGAAGATTTCTTTCAATCCTGAGAATAAACATGCATTAAAGTGTCAACCAAAAGGTTGGTGAGTTCATTAATTAATCATCAATATTCATTTCCATCATTTTTAATAGACCACAATATTTCATAATTTTGTTTCTCATAAACATCATGCATGCATATAGCCATCTACATAAAAATCATTCATATGGATTGAACACCTGGTAACCGACATTAACCATAATGCATAGAATATCCCCACAGACATCGATGTATGTATAATAATAATCTCGAAGTACTAAAGCCATCCATAGACATGAATGGGGTTGTTAGGCCCAATAGATCTATCTTTAGGATTCGCGTCAATTAGGATTCATTTCCCTAATTCTTAGGTTACCAGACTTGAAGGGCGATATTCGATTTTGATAATCCAACCATAGAATGTAATTTGATTACTTGTGTCTATTTAGTAAAACATTTATAAAAGCAGCGCATGTATTCTCAGTCCCCAAAAATATATATTGCAAAAGCATTTAAAAAGGGAGCAAATGAAACTCACAATACTGTATTTTGTAGTAAAAATACATTTGACGTCATTGAACAAGTATAAGTTTGGCCTCGGATTCACGAACCTATATTAGTATATATTGGTCAAATAAATGTCTAACAATTTAGGTCAAACCATAGAGTATCACAATCCTAATGCTCGAGATTCTCATGCAAAAGTCAACAAAAGTCAACTAATCCAAAAATGACTTCCAAAATCTATATATGTTTATTATATAACTTCAATATAGTCGTTTTATATATTTAAATATATTTAACAGATTTTATTAGAGTAACTAATACAAGTCATTTATTAATAAAAATTTATATTAAAATTTATATATGATAAAAATATACTTTAATATCTTAAGTAATAAAATTTATAAAGTTCACTTAATATCATAAAAATATAGTGGTATGTATTATTAATATAATTATATTACGTGTGGTAAAAATATCTTTGTATCACATTTTATTTGATAAAATAATATTGACAATAATAATAATAAGTAAAAGTTGTATTATTTTGTAATAATAATTGATGTTATGCGAGGTGTATACGAAATAGTTATATTTTTATTGCGAAATACTATTAAATACGATACAATTTTACACAAGTTATTTATTTATTTATAGAGTGGATATACTTAAACCTTGCTACAACACTATAGGCAGTGTACCTAATCGTAAAGTAGTGTAGTTTTTAGTAAGTCCGGTTCGTTCCGCAGGGAGCTAGCTGAGTTTAACGCTATATTTATTTTAAACTATGTTTGTATCAATATATATATAAGTAATATTATTATTAAAAAGGGGGGTTTTTACCGTTTAGTGACCGTTTATCTATTTTATGTCTTAAGTCACAATTAAAACCTAATGTAAAATATTAAATATAACTTAATTTAAAGCGTAAAGTAAATGACGATAAATAAAAGTGCGATAAAGAAAAGTGCAATAATTAAAACTGTAATAAATAAAATGACGGTAAATAAAAGTGCGATGAGATATAAATTAAAGGAATTATGCTTATTTAAACTTCCGTAATCATGATGTTTGACGTGTTGATTGTAATTTATTACCATGGTTTAATTGTCCTTTGTCCTGGATTATTCAATATGTCCATCTGGTTTTGTCCATAGTAGTCCATCAGTCATAATTATAAAGTGCGAGAGTCTTCGTCAAATTAATCTTATTACCCGAAGTCAAATATTCCAACTAATTGGGGATTCAAACTGTAACAAGGTTTTAATACTTTGTTTAATGAATACACCAGGTTATCGACTGCGTGTAATCCAAGGTTTTACTACTTTGTTAACAATTACACCAATTACCCTTGAATGTAATCCACCTCTGTTTTAATGAGTCCGGTGACTATTAATCCATCCCCGTGTCCGGTCAAATGAACAATAATTCGTATTTATAAATATCCCGCCCACCGTACCCGATTAAGCGTATGTGGTTATATATAGATACGTCAAATTGTAACCTTTATATTAAATTAACGAGGTATCGTTTAGTTAATATAAAGCCCATTAATAGCCCATAGTCTAATTTCCACAAGTGTCGATATTTTGTCCAAACCCCAATTATGGTACAAAGCCCAATAACCCAGTCTTAATATTTAGCCCAATATCACGATTACTTCAATTTAAATAAGCATAATAATAACTTAGCTACGAGACATTAATTTAAAAAGGTTGAACGTAACTTACAATGTGTATTAATCGCGTAGTGTTACACGGACAGAATTTTGACTTACAAAACCTTTAAAACATTCCTTACAATAACCCAATTATTATTAAACTTAAATTAAAATTAAAATTATATAAATATAAATATATTGAGAGAGTATGATGATAGATGGATATATGGTGTACATAATTCGGCAGAAAACGTTGCAATTTATAGGACTTAGCCTCACTTTAGCTGCCATGCGATTGCATGGATTTTGTGCTTCCAGGCCATGCGATCGCATGGCCTTCTGATCCAGCTCACATTCACTTGTCTTCTTGTTTGCGGATGTTTTTATTTAATATATATAATATATATATATAATTTTATGAATTATTTATATATTATATTATATTCATGTGCATAGTTGACTTGTAATTTTAGGCCCGTTGCGTCGCGCGTTGATAGTTGGTTCATGTCCCGGTTCCGAATTTTCGAACGTCCTTGCGTACTATTTAATATCTTGTACTTTGCATTTTGCGGCTTATACTCTTGTAATTTTGAGACGTTTCTCTTCAATAAATTGAACCACTTGGATTGTACTTTGTACTCTTTAGCATTTTGGTCGTTTGCGTCTTCAAATCGTCGAATCTGTCTTTTGTCTTTACCTTTTATTATTTAAACGAATATCACTTGTAAATAGAACAATTGCAACTAAAAGCTTGTCTTTCTTGAAGGATAATGCTATGAAATATATGTTCATTTTTAGCATTATCAAATATTCCCACACTTGATCGTTGCTTATCCTCAAGCAATATAGAACTTGAATATAATTTTACTAGAATCACTTCTTTATTCTTCACACTTTGTACATCAGTGATTTTAATACGGCGGTATAAACAATGATAGTAACGATGTGGTTTACAGTCTCACATGAATATAAAAATTTAGATCCTTTTAGGAAATTGGATATTTATGAAAACATTTGATCTTTTGAAAATTCAATCTAGCTTTTACCCTAGATAATTTTTCCAGAATAACCCTTCACCGGTGTTTGCAAAATGTTTTTGTGGGTTGCGTGGGTTTCAGATTTGAAAATTTTAGCTCAAAACTTGCTGTTTTGTGTCACCCACTTGCTAACCTTGTATTAGGAAAGCAACATGTCATAACCCGTCCTTAACCATAAGAACGAGTTAGATAACGTATGATTTCATTGCGAGGTATTGACCTCTATATGCGACATTTTTAAAAGAACAACTGCATTTATTTTACATTACAAACCATAACTCTTATGTTAATACAAGCTTTAGACAATATAAAGATGATTATCGTTTAGCGATAATCTTAGACTTACAAACTTTACATGTGATGATAACAATACGATTTCTAGCATATTTTACATTACAATTCCTCGGATATGCAGTTTTATTTTTGACACAAATATGCATACTCAAGATCTTGCTTAAATTCAACATGTTGCAGCGGAAGCTTTTAGTTATCACCTGAGAATAAACATGCTTAAAACGTCAACATAAAGTTGGTGAGATATATGTTTAATGCCGGCAGCAATATATATATATATATAGACCACAAGATTTCATATATAAACATTTTAATAAAAATATTCTAAGTGGTTGAGCACTTGGTAACCATACTTAACATTTAATCACGTCGCATATTCCCTTTATTATGAAATCTTACTACACCGTACCAAGTATAGTCACGAAACGAAGTACTGTGCAACCGTTGAATACTGGTCATCCAGTCCGGTTGGGGTTGTCAGGCCCGATAGATCTATCAACAGGATTCGCGTTTACAATACCGCTGTAAATAGTAGTTACCAAGCTACAGGGAAGTATGCCAGTGGTACAAATCAACGTAGAATATATTTTTCAGTTACTTGTGTCCATAACGTAAAACATAAAATACATGTATTCTCACCTCGAAATTTTTAGAGTTTAAAAGTGGGACTATATACTCACTTTTGCCTTGAAGATATATATATTTTGACTTGGTCTCCGGTTGATATCACGAACCTATCCATATATAGTTTATCAATATATTTCCATTTTAAACAATCGTCACATATATATACTTATTATACTTTTAATAGTTTTAATAATTTCTTAGTCCGTAGTTAGCAGTCCGATGTTAGTAATTCAATTTTAATGGTTCATATTTAGGTGTTTAATAAATAAAACCCCCATCGAAATAAATAAAACCCCATCGTATTTGTATTGGTCGGGATTAATCTTGACCCACGGTACCGGTGTTGTCAAATGACGTGTTGCGTACATAAAGTACCGGTGTTGTCAAATGACGTGTTGCGTACAATCATGGGATCTTATGATTAATCTTCTCGTATTGTTTACGGGTGGTCCTGAAATATATAAAATTAAATTATGAGTACATATATATAAAATATCATGTTATTTTAGAAAGATGTGATTCATTTAATTTTTCTCCAATTATTTTCGTGGCTAAACTAGTTTTGGATATCCGATCTTGTTTTGGTCATAGTTTCTTCGTTACAACTCCGTTTTCGTTGGTTCAACTTGCCACTTCCTTGGATCGAGTTCTTCTTTAAGACTATGAACTGTAAATACCTTAGTTTGTATTCGAAATCACAGGTCATAGGTCAAACTTTGGTGAAACTTATTAAGTTAATCACTTTCCCTTATGTAAACAACATTAAATGATTATTTTTCTAAAAATACTTATACTTTGAGTTAAATCATGAAATTTTTATGTGTTATCATATTCATAGTAAATATCATTTTTCCAGAAAATAAACCTCCAATTCAAGGTTCAAAATAGTTTTTAATTATCCAACCCAAAACCGCCCCCGGTTGCACTCCGACGTCGTAAAAACAGTTTTTAAGGTGTTCTTTGAAAAACCAAGTTATACCTTGTTAAATTAGCATATATTTATGATATATTACATGTCTTGAAGTATTTTAAAAGTTAAGTTAGAAGGATCTATTTAGTTTGCAAACAAGTTTGAAAACATTCAAACTATGTTCTTGTTGTTAAAATTTTATACCATAAAATAAGATAGCTATATATATATGAATTGAATAAGGTTATGAACAAAGTTACTACCTCAAGTTACTTGGACAAGATTTCTGTAAAAGTGAAGTAAAAACCTAGAACCAAAAGAGTGATGGAGTTGAATGAAAGATTGGAAGTAAACTTGTGTTCTTGGAAAGATTCTTGAAGTGTTTTTGTAAGAGTTTTCTTATGATGATTAAGGCTTGTTTCTATGGCTAGATCTTCATGGTTTCTTGCTGAATTTATGAGGGTTTCTTATGGCTTTCAAGTAGGTGTGTTAGAGAGTAATTTGGAAGTGATAATGGTGAACTAGAATTGATATGGGGAAGGCCATATAAAACGTGAATGGGGGGGACATGGACAAGTTTTCCTTTTGTTATTTTGTATGACTTTCAATGCTAGCATCCAATTTCTAATTACCTTACACATAAGGCATGAACAAGGGCTGGTTGGTGGTGATTTGATGTGTATATACCAATAGTAAATACGTATAGAAGCTAGGTATGATACGAGTACATATACTCTAGATATACGTATAGAAATCTTGTGAAAACGGAACGAGGATTCAAATATAGCTATCTTTTGTGAATACACTTATATTGTTTTATGTATTTAAGTCCTTAAAAGTGATTAAATACATTACTTATACTATATATGTATACACATTATAGGTCATAAGTATTTATGTCAAATAACGTTACGTATGGTTATCGTTTTGAAAACTTAAGTTAGTAGTTTCAAAATATACTTATAACTTATTGTTATTAATACAAAATGAGGTATTAAAATATCCTTAGATCATGTTAAATATGTATATATACATATATATACACAAACGTATAATTATCATATGTTATATAGTTCGTGATATCATCGGTCAAACTAGACGGTCAAACGTTGTGTAAAACTCATTTCAAAAACATAAATCTCAACAATTTGGATTGCTTATCATGTTGGTAAGGTTTAATTTATGTAAATATTAATCTTATAAGTATAAATTGATCGAAAAAGTCCGGGTCATTACAGTACCTACCCGTTAAATAAATTTCGTCCCGAAATTTTAAAATCGTACCTATTTTGCGTCATCGGGAAACAAATGCGGGTATTTTTGTTTCATCTGATCCTCTCGCTCCCAAGTAAACTCGGGACCTCTTCGTGCATTCCAACGAACTTTAACGATCGGTATGTTGCTCTGCTTGAGCCGTTTAACTTCACGATCCATGATCTCGATTGGTTCTTCTATGAATTGTAGTTTCTCGTCAACTTGAATTTCTTCAAGAGGAATGGTGAGGTCTTCCTTTGCAAGACACTTCTTAAGGTTCGAGACGTGAAATGTATTATGTACTCCGGCGAGTTGTTGCGGTAACTCGAGTCGATAAGCTACCGGTCCAATGCGTTCGATGATCTTGAACGGGCCTACATATCTTGGGTTCAGTTTACCTCTTTTACCGAAACGTATTACACCTTTCCAAGGTGACACCTTTAGCATAACCATGTCACCGATCTGAAACTCTAATGGTTTCCTTCGGACATCGGCGTAGCTCTTTTGGCGACTACGGGCTGTTTTCAATCTCTCCTTGATTTGTACTATCTTCTCAGTCGTTTCGTGTATGATCTCGGGACCAGTTAATTGTCGATCTCCTACTTCATTCCAACAAATAGGAGATCTACACTTTCTTCCATACAATGCTTCGAATGGCGCGGCTTTAATGCTCGCATGATAACTATTATTATACGAGAATTCTGCTAATGGTAGATATTTATCCCATCCGTTTTCAAAATCGATCACACATGCCCTGAGCATGTCTTCAAGAGTCTGAATTGTTCTTTCACTCTGCCCGTCGGTTTGCGGATGATATGTGGTACTCATATCCAAACGAGTTCCTAGTGCCTCCTGTAGTGATTGCCAGAACTTTGAGGTAAATCTACTATCACGATCAGATATAATGGAAATAGGTATTCCATGCCTTGAAACTATTTCCTTTATATATAATCGTAATAATTTCTCCATTCTATCCGTTTCCTTTATAGGCAAGAAATGTGCAGATTTGGTAAGACGATCAACAATTACCCAAATGGTGTCGTATCCCCAGGCAGTCTTTGGTAACTTCGTGATGAAATCCATGGTAATACCGTCCCATTTCCATTCTGGGATTTCTGGTTGTTGAAGTAATCCTGACGGCTTCTGGTGTTCTGCTTTGACTTTGGAACAAGTTAAACATTCCCCAACATATGTTGCAATGTCTGTCTTCAAATTAGGCCACCAATAATGCGTCTTAAGATCTTGATACATCTTTCCAACTCCAGGATGTATCGAGTATCTTGTCTTATGTGCCTCATTCAATATTAACTTCCTTAATCCACCCAACTTTGGTACCCAAATACGGTTTGCAAAATATCGAATTCCATCTTCCCGCATAATGAGTTGTTTCCCATACTTCTTCATTATTTCATTTCCTATGTTTTCTTTAGTAAGAGCTTCTCGTTGAGCCTCTTTGATTTGTGAGTTTAGATTCATGCGAATTTTTATGTTCATTGCTCGTACTCGAATTGGTTCTCGTTCCTTTCTGCTTAGTGCGTCAGCCACCACATTCGCTTTCCCGGGATGATAACGAATTTCACAATCATAGTCATTTATTAACTCGACCCACCTACATTGCCTCATGTTCAGCTGTTTCTGATCAAAAATATGTTGAAGGCTTTTATGATCAGTAAACACAGTGCATTTAACCCCATACAAGTAGTGTCTCCATATCTTCAATGCAAACACGACTGCTCCCAGTTCTAGATCATGCGTCGTATAATTCCGCTCGTGAATCTTCAATTGTCGAGATGCGTATGCAATAACTTTCTTCCGTTGCATAAGAACACAACCAAAACCTTGTCGCGAAGCGTCACAATATATTTCAAAATCATCGTTCCCTTCAGGTAACGATAAAATAGGCGCCGTAGTTAACTTCTTCTTCAGTAATTGAAATGCGTTCTCCTGCTCCGAGGTCCATTCGTATTTCTTCCCTTTTTGCGTTAATGCTGTCAACGGCTTAGCTATTCGGGAAAAATCTTGAATAAACCTTCTATAATAACCGGATAAACCCAAAAATTGGCGTATCTGCATTGGTGTCTTAGGAGTCTCCCATTTTTCAATGGCTTCAATTTTTGCTGGATCAACCTGAATTCCTTTGCTACTAACAACGTGGCCAAGAAATTGCACTTCTTTCAACCAGAAAGCACACTTAGAAAATTTAGCGTATAGCTGTTCTTTTCTCAACAACTCTAATATTAACCTTAAATGCTGCTCATGCTCTTGCTCACTCTTGGAATAGATAAGAATGTCATCAATGAAAACAATAACAAACTTATCTAAATATGGACTACAAACTCGATTCATGAGGTCCATGAATACAGCTGGCGCATTCGTCAATCCAAACGGCATGACCAAAAATTCGTAATGACCGTAACGTGTCCGAAAAGCAGTTTTCGGTATATCTTCTTCTTTGACGCGTAATTGATGATAGCCCGATCTTAGGTCAATTTTTGAGTACACACATGATCCTTGCAGTTGATCAAATAAGTCGTCAATTCTCGGTAGTGGATACCGATTCTTGATAGTTAACTTATTTAATTCACGATAATCTATACACATCCTAAAAGATCCATCTTTCTTTTTAACAAATAGAATCGGAGCTCCCCACGGTGAAGTACTTGGTCGTATGAATCCACGATCCAGTAATTCTTTTAACTGACTCTGAAGTTCTTTTAACTCGGACGGTGCAAGTCTATATGGAGCACGGGCAACTGGTGCAGCTCCTGGTACTAAATCTATTTGAAATTCTACAGATCTAAATGGAGGTAATCCCGGCAACTCTTCCGGAAAAACTTCAGGAAAATCTCTTGCCACAGGCACGTCGTTGATGCACTTCTCTTTTTCTTTCTTTTCGACTTTATTAACATGTGCTAGAATAGCATAACATCCCTTTTCTAAACACTTCTTGGCTTTCAAACAGCTAATGAGTTTTAGCTTTGAGTTACCCTTCTCTCCATAAATCATCACCGGCATTTTATCCTTACAAGGAATGCGAATTGCCTTCTTGGCACACACAACTTCAGCTCCTACTTTGGACATCCAGTCCATGCCGACTATTACATCAAAACTTCCTAATTCTACGGGTATTAAGTCAATTTTAAATGTTTCTCCGGCTAAATTTATTTTACAATCACGGCAAATTTTATCGGCTTTAATTAGTTTACCATTAGCTAACTCAATCATGTACTTAGCATCTAGAGGTAATGATGAACAATTCAATTTAGCGTAAAAGCCTCTACTCACGTAACTTCTATCGGCACCAGTATCAAATATAATAGATGCGGATAAGTTATTAATGGTAAACGTACCCGTAACAAGCTCCGGGTCTTCACACGCCTCTCTAGCATTAATAACAAATGCTCTTCCACGTGCAGATCCATTATTCTTCTCTGGATTCGGACACTGGCTCTTATAATGACCCTGTTTTCCACACCCATAACAAGTAATGGTAGCCAAAGCAGTTCTATTTGCATTGGTGGCAGGAGTCTTGGTACCATTTGTATTTGTAACGAGAGCCCTACAATCTTCAGCAAGATGACCCTTTCGATTACATTTGTTGCATACCACATTACAGTAGCCAGAGTGATGTTTGTGGCATCGGTTGCATAAAGGATTTTGTCCTTTATAACCAAAGCTTAAACCACTACCCGCACCTTGCGTGATTTCTTGTTTCTTAAAAGATTGTTGTTGGTTACCTCTATCATAATTTCCATTCCACTTTCTTTTGTTACCTGATACCTTCACATCAGTATTGGATACTTTCTTATCCATGATGACCTGATCCATTAGCTCGTTTGCCATGGTTATAGCTTCATGAATTGTCTTAGGTTTCGATGCTGTAACATTTGCCTTGACCTTTTTGGGCAAACCATCTTTGTACATTTCAATCTTTCGTTCTTCGGTTGGAACCAATTCAGGACATAGCAAAACTAATTCCATGAATCGCTGATTGTAGTTGGTGATTTCAGTACCAATAACCTTCAGACTTCGTAATTCATCTTCCAACTTCCTAACCTCGTTCCTTGGACAATATTCGTTGATTAACATTGTTTTGAATTCTTCCCATGGAGTATCATAAGCTACATCTCCTCCTACAGCCTTCACAAAATTTTTCCACCACGTGAGTGCACTATCTTGTAAAGTGCACGATGCATACTTGGTCATGTCCTTTTCAACACAACCACTGATTTTAAACACAGTCTCCATCTTTTCTATCCACCGGGTTAAACTGATCGGTCCTTCCGTTCCACTGAATGATGAGGGCTTGCAATCTTGAAAAGTCTTGTAGGTACATCCTACACGAGGATTTGGGTTAACTGCAGCAGCTCTTGCAGCTTCGACCCATAACATTCTGTCGTTCACTCGCTGGTTGATGAATTCCTCGACTTCTTGTTCCGTCATTCGATTCAATCGCGCCATTTCCTAATGAAAGAAAATAATTATTCACATGGAATATTATAGATGTAGTGTGTATTTATAGTACATTATAGCTTGTTAACAATATGAACCAGGTATTATTATAAAAGCCTTTTCTTCTTATTAGCATTTTATAATTATATCTAGGGTAGTACCTACCCGTTAATGTTCATACTTAATAGCTTAGTACAGAACCAATTACTACAATCTAAATAATACTTAACCATGGAAAATTATTGCATTTCATACTTCACTATTTTACATATGCTTATCTTACATCGAACATTAAGCAAACCACACTAATAATATTATACAAAACATTATATGATCCCATGGTTTAATACGGCAGCGCATCGTTTGGTCTATTTTCTAGGACGTTTAGGTTTAAGGAATCGCTTAACGCTTATCCTGGCTGTCTGCTTATATTTTGGCGGTTTCTCCCTATATTTTGGCTGTGGGGCTGAAGAACTAGATGCCGGGATAGAACGAATAGGAATAGCGGGAATAGGGGTGGAAGTGTCTAGTGGAGTTGGTGCCACATCATCCTTACTAAACTCAGGATTTGAATTTTCTAATTCATTAGCCTTTCGTTTCTTTCCTAGTTCGAACTTGTCTTTTGTAATTTCCTGTATTTCTTCCTCGGGTTCACTTTCCTCCTCGGGTTCACTTTCCTCCTCGGGTTCACTTTCCTCCTCGGGTTCACTTTCCGGGTTCTTTATAGTCGGTTCATCCGGAATTTGTGAGTCTTCCCCAAAGATATCATTTTCGTCATCGGATAGGTTAATGACTGCAACACCATCTGAAGATTCTGGTTCGGAGTCGCTGAATGTGATAATACGTTTTGAGCCCGACATCTATCACACAACAACTAACCCATTAGTACTACATAATATTTACATATAAATTTTAACCAACAATGATAAGCAATGGTTGTTAAATCAGATCCGGTCAAAGTCCAGACTTACTAATGTATCCTAACGACTTATCAGTTAGACACACTAATGCAAACCTGGTTCGCTAAGACCACCGCTCTGATACCACATGTCATAACCCGTCCTTAACCATAAGAACGAGTTAGATAACGTATGATTTCATTGCGAGGTATTGACCTCTATATGCGACATTTTTAAAAGAACAACTGCATTTATTTTACATTACAAACCATAACTCTTATGTTAATACAAGCTTTAGACAATATAAAGATGATTATCGTTTAGCGATAATCTTAGACTTACAAACTTTACATGTGATGATAACAATACGATTTCTAGCATATTTTACATTACAATTCCTCGGATATGCAGTTTTATTTTTGACACAAATATGCATACTCAAGATCTTGCTTAAATTCAACATGTTGCAGCGGAAGCTTTTAGTTATCACCTGAGAATAAACATGCTTAAAACGTCAACATAAAGTTGGTGAGATATATGTTTAATGCCGGCAGCAATATATATATATATAGACCACAAGATTTCATATATAAACATTTTAATAAAAATATTCTAAGTGGTTGAGTACTTGGTAACCATACTTAACATTTAATCACGTCGCATATTCCCTTTATTATGAAATCTTACTACACCGTACCAAGTATAGTCACGAAACGAAGTACTGTGCAACCGTTGAATACTGGTCGTCCAGTCCGGTTGGGGTTGTCAGGCCCGATAGATCTATCAACAGGATTCGCGTTTACAATACTGCTGTAAATAGTAGTTACCAAGCTACAGGGAAGTATGCCAGTGGTACAACTCAACGTAGAATATATTTTTCAGTTACTTGTGTCCATAACGTAAAACATAAAATACATGTATTCTCACCCCGAAATTTTTAGAGTTTAAAAGTGGGACTATATACTCACTTTTGCCTTGAAGATATATATATTTTGACTTGGTCTCCGGTTGATATCACGAACCTATCCATATATAGTTTATCAATATATTTCCATTTTAAACAATCGTCACATATATATACTTATTATACTTTTAATAGTTTTAATAATTTCTTAGTCCGTAGTTAGCAGTCCGATGTTAGTAATTCAATTTTAATGGTTCATATTTAGGTGTTTAATAAATAAAACCCCCATCGAAATAAATAAAACCCCATCGTATTTGTATTGGTCGGGATTAATCTTGACCCACGGTACCGGTGTTGTCAAATGACGTGTTGCGTACATAAAGTACCGGTGTTGTCAAATGACGTGTTGCGTACAATCATGGGATCTTATGATTAATCTTCTCGTATAGTTTACGGGTGGTCCTGAAATATATAAAATTAAATTATGAGTACATATATATAAAATATCATGTTATTTTAGAAAGATGTGATTCATTTAATTTTTCTCCAATTATTTTCGTGGCTAAACTAGTTTTGGATATCCGATCTTGTTTTGGTCATAGTTTCTTCGTTACAACTCCGTTTTCGTTGGTTCAACTTGCCACTTCCTTGGATCGAGTTCTTCTTTAAGACTATGAACTGTAAATACCTTAGTTTGTATTCGAAATCACAGGTCATAGGTCAAACTTTGGTGAAACTTATGAAGTTAATCACTTTCCCTTATGTAAACAACATTAAATGATTATTTTTCTAAAAATACTTATACTTTGAGTTAAATCATGAAATTTTTATGTGTTATCATATTCATAGTAAATATCATTTTTCCAGAAAATAAACCTCCAATTCAAGGTTCAAAATAGTTTTTAATTATCCAACCCAAAACCGCCCCCGGTTGCACTCCGACGTCGTAAAAACAGTTTTTAAGGTGTTCTTTGAAAAACCAAGTTATACCTTGTTAAATTAGCATATATTTATGATATATTACATGTCTTGAAGTATTTTAAAAGTTAAGTTAGAAGGATCTATTTAGTTTGCAAACAAGTTTGAAAACATTCAAACTATGTTCTTGTTGTTAAAATTTTATACCATAAAATAAGATAGCTATATATATATGAATTGAATAAGGTTATGAACAAAGTTACTACCTCAAGTTACTTGGACAAGATTGCTGTAAAAGAGAAGTAAAAACCTAGAACCAAAAGAGTGATGGAGTTGAATGAAAGATTGGAAGTAAACTTGTGTTCTTGGAAGGATTCTTGAAGTGTTTTTGTAAGAGTTTTCTTATGATGATTAAGGCTTGTTTCTATGGCTAGATCTTCATGGTTTCTTGCTGAATTTATGAGGGTTTCTTATGGCTTTCAAGTAGGTGTGTTAGAGAGTAATTTGGAAGTGATAATGGTGAACTAGAATTGATATGGGGAAGGCCATATAAAACGTGAATGGGGGGGACATGGACAAGTTTTCCTTTTGTTATTTTGTATGACTTTCAATGCTAGCATCCAATTTCTAATTACCTTACACATAAGGCATGAACAAGGGCTGGTTGGTGGTGATTTGATGTATATATACCAATAGTAAATACGTATAGAAGCTAGATATGATATGAGTACATATACTCTAGATATACGTATAGAAATCTTATGAAAACGGAACGAGGATTCAAATATAGCTATCTTTTGTGAATACACTTATATTGTTTTATGTATTTAAGCCTTAAAAGTGATTAAATACATTACTTATACTATATATGTATACACATTATAGGTCATAAGTATTTATGTCAAATAACGTTACGTATGGTTATCGTTTTGAAAACTTAAGTTAGTAGTTTCAAAATATACTTATAACTTATTGTTATTAATACAAAATGAGGTATTAAAACATCCTTAGATCATGTTAAATATGTATATATACATATATATACACAAACGTATAATTATCATATGTTATATAGTTCGTGATATCATCGGTCAAACTAGACGGTCAAACGTTGTGTAAAACTCATTTCAAAAACATAAATCTCAACAATTTGGATTGCTTATCATGTTGGTAAGGTTTAATTTATGTAAATATTAATCTTATAAGTATAAATTGATCTAAAAAGTCCGGGTCATTACACAACACGTCCAGTATACTTGCTCTGTATATTACCTTTTGGTAAACTACCGTCCGGTTGTAAAGAAAAGCGTTGAACAAGCAACTGTTAAGGCAATGTCTAATGACATGCTTTTGATTATGGTCTATATCGTGTTGGATGCAATTACTATCCTTTGTAGGAGCAATAGTAAAGATCACCCTATAGTTATTCGGTCTGACATAAGGTCCTGTCTTCGACCATGCTATGCAACCACCGTTCTTACGGTTGACACCCGATTTAGTTTAGGTGACCTAATGAATTCCGGTGAATTCTCAGGATTTTACGTTCAATGGTAATGAACCCATTGAAAATGGGTTTTCAGAAAACAAATCGGTTGGTAATTTTGATCAAAATATTTTCTCGTTCAAGCTCGAATTTAGATATCATCAAATTCCATGAGTTTGTAATTCTCAATCTTTAAGTTCAATCTCAAGGATTGAGTAATATCAGGCTTAAAAGCTGATTTTTAATCTTTAAGGAGATTATCCTTTCTGAGGATCTGATTCATTAATCTTATAAGCTAATTTGCATGGTGCTCCCCCATTGTACGAGACAGATCCTCTCATGGTTAGGATAATTCTGACCACTTGGCGACCCTGTTTGATGCTGAGGTCCGTGGATTTTCAGCTGATTTTCGAGAAAACTTTTCAAGATTTTTCGTAGACTCTACAACTGGTCTGGACGACAACTTCCTGACCTAAATCAAGAAGCGCGTGTCTTTTTCTCGGAATACTGTACTTCCTTGTAAATTCTATTTATATTACAATAAATTGGGTAAAACTGATTAATATCATCCAAAACAAAAGTATCTTCACTTATTTCTACAAAAATATGTGATATATGTTCTAAATAACTTGGTAAATTTTTCCCACACTTGGCTTTTATTTTTCTTTCTTTGCCTTTTTATTCTCCTCTATTCCATTTTAAATGAATTCAAGCTTTTTGGGTTGTTTCTCAATTTATGTCCTTTCCGAAATAACAATAATTTCGGTGTTAACACCTAGTTTTATCGTTCATAAATATGTATAAACATTATTTTGAGTTCATTTAGTTGAAAATTTTAATTTTTTTTACTAGAAATGGGTAGTCAGTATATAAGACTAGGGCTGTTTTTATTATCAGAGAGCACTAGATTCTAATACAACTACTGCGTTACTAGTAAAGTTTAACGGTGGCTATTAAACCAAGTGTATAAGTCAAAAAATTTTAAAACTGAAAGAATTTAATCCCTTCCCACACTTAAGATCTTGCAATGCCCTCATTTGCAAGAATTCAGTAGCAATTTAAATTATTGAGGGTGATTAGCGTAGAAAAATGATTAAATTTTACCAAAGTTTCCAAACATAGTGTTGTTTGTGTTGAATGATAAATGGTGCACATCATTTGTTCATTCCTGCAGTTGTTATATCACATTTATTTTGCATCTTGTCATCAAATTTAGTTGCTTTTGCTGAACTTAATGCCAGTCTTTGAAAATGCGCTGTTTTACCCTGTTGTGTACATGAGATAAAATACATACAATACAAATATAAATATGCATGGTAATTTGAAATGGGACTTAATATCCCACTTTCAAATTACAAAAATGAAATATTAGTACAAAATAATAAAAATATTAAACATTACATCAAAGTATAAAAATGTTAAATGTTTAGCATAAATAGATAAAAATAATAAAAGATAAGACATCACCAATGGAACACTATTGATTTGGATAGGGGTTCCAGTTCATATCATCGCTCGGGTTCTATGGTTGGTGATAGGTGTTCTGGTAGGCTTGATTTGGTGCTGATGAACTTGCCAGCTATCGTGTTGGCGTCGCCTGGAAGTCTCATACTCATTCGCGGCTTGCCACTGGTCATACCGATGATGCCTAGCCTGGTTATTCATTTCTACTTCATCTACATGCTGGAAAACATCAGTATAACTATCCCTAATGACATCCCTAATGTCATCCCTAATGTCATCTGCTTCCCCCATCTCCTCATCCGAACCCCTCTCTACCTGTGGATGGTGTAGTGACCCGAACTTTTCCATGTTTATATATATTAATTGAGATTGATATTTACATGATTAAATGTTTCCAACATGTTAAGCAATCAAACTTGTTAAGACTTGATTAATTGAAATATGTTTCATATAGACAATTGACCACCCAAGTTGACCGGTGATTCACGAACGTTAAAACTTGTAAAAACTATATGATGACATATATATAGATATATATATAGTTAACATGATAATATGATAAGTAAACATATCATTAAGTATATTAACAATGAACTACATATGTAAAAACAAGACTACTAACTTAATGATTTTTAAACGAGACATATATGTAACGATTATCGTTGTAAAGACATTTAATGTATATATATCATATTAAGAGATATTCATATATGATAATATCATGATAATATAATAATTTAAAATCTCATTTGATATTATAAACATTGGGTTAACAACATTTAACAAGATCGTTAACCTAAAGGTTTCAAAACAACACTTACATGTAACGACTAACGATGACTTAACGACTCAGTTAAAATGTATATACATGTAGTGTTTTAATATGTATTTATACACTTTTTAAAGACTTCAATACACTTATCAAAATACTTCTACTTAACAAAAATGCTTACAATTACATCCTCGTTCAGTTTCATCAACAATTCTACTCGTATGCACCCGTATTCGTACTCGTACAATACACAGCTTTTAGATGTATGTACTATTGGTATATACACTCCAATGATCAGATCTTAGCAGCCCATGTGAGTCACCTAACACATGTGGGAACCATCATTTGGTAACTAGCATGAAATATCTCATAAAATTACAAAAATATGAGTAATCATTCATGACTTATTTACATGAAAACAAAATTACATATCCTTTATATCTAATCCATACACCAACGACCAAAAACACCTAAAAACACTTTCATTCTTCAATTTTCTTCATCTAATTAATCTCTCTCAAGTTCTATCTTCAAGTTCTAAGTGTTCTTCATATATTCTACAAGTTCTAGTTACATAAAATCAAGAATACTTTCAAGTTTGCTAGCTCACTTCCAATCTTGTAAGGTGATCATCCAACCTCAAGAAATCTTTATTTCTTACAGTAGGTTATCATTCTAATACAAGGTAATAATCATATTCAAACTTTGGTTCAATTTCTATAACTATAACAATCTTATTTCAAGTGATGATCTTACTTGAACTTGTTTTCGTGTCATGATTCTGCTTCAAGAACTTCGAGCCATCCAAGGATCCGTTGAAGCTAGATCCATTTTTCTCTTTTCCAGTAGGTTTATCCAAGGAACTTAAGGTAGTAATGATGTTCATAACATCATTCAATTCATACATATAAAGCTATCTTATTCGAAGGTTTAAACTTGTAATCACTAGAACATAGTTTAGTTAATTCTAAACTTGTTCGCAAACAAAAGTTAATCCTTATAACTTGACTTTTAAAATCAACTAAACACATGTTCTATATCTATATGATATGCTAACTTAATGATTTAAAATCTGGAAACACGAAAAACACCGTAAAACCGGATTTACGCCGTCGTAGTAACACCGCCGGCTGTTTTGGGTTAGTTAATTAAAAACTATGATAAACTTTGATTTAAAAGTTGTTATTATGAGAAAATGATTTTTATTATGAACATGAAACTATATCCAAAAATTATGGTTAAACTCAAAGTGGAAGTATGTTTTCTAAAATGGTCATCTAGACGTCGTTCTTTCGACTGAAATGACTACCTTTACAAAAAGGACTTGTAACTTATTTTTCCGACTATAAACCTATACTTTTTCTATTTAGATTCATAAAATAGAGTTCAATATGAAACCATAGCAATTTTATTCACTCAAAACGGATTTAAAATGAAGAAGTTATGGGTAAAACAAGATTGGATAATTTTTCTCATTTTAGCTACGTGAAAATTGGTAACAAATCTATTCCAACCATAACTTAATCAACTTGTATTGTATATTATGTAATCTTGAGATACCATAGACACGTATACAATGTTTCGACCTATCATGTCGACACATCTATATATATTTCGGAACAACCATAGACACTCTATATGTGAATGTTGGAGTTAGCTATACAGGGTTGAGGTTGATTCCAAAATATGTATAGTTTGAGTTGTGATAAATACTGAGATACGTATACACTGGGTCGTGGATTGATTCAAGATAATATTTATCGATTTATTTCTGTATATCTAACTGTGGACAACTAGTTGTAGGTTACTAACGAGGACAGCTGACTTAATAAACTTAAAACATCAAAATATATTAAAAGTGTTGTAAATATATTTTGAACATACTTTGATATATATGTATATATTGTTATAGGTTCGTGAATCAACAGTGGCCAAGTCTTACTTCCCGACGAAGTAAAAATCTGTGAAAGTGAGTTATAGTCCCACTTTTAAAATCTAATATTTTTGAGATGAGAATACATGCAGGTTTTATAAATGATTTACAAAATAGACACAAGTACGTGAAACTACATTCTATGGTTGAATTATCAAAATCGAATATGCCCCTTTTTATTAAGTCTGGTAATCTAAGAATTAGGGAACAGACACCCTAATTGACGCGAATCCTAAAGATAGATCTATTGGGCCTAACAAACCCCATCCAAAGTACCGGATGCTTTAGTACTTCGAAATTTATATCATATCCGAAGGGTGTCCCAGAATGATGGGGATATTCTTATATATGCATCTTGTTAATGTCGGTTACCAGGTGTTCACCATATGAATGATTTTTATCTCTATGTATGGGATGTGTATTGAAATATGAAATCTTGTGGTCTATTATTATGATTTGATATATATAGGTTAAACCTATAACTCACCAACATTTTTGTTGACATTTTAAGCATGTTTATTCTCAGGTGATTATTAAGAGCTTCCGCTGTCGCATACTTAAATAAGGACGAGATTTGGAGTCCATGCTTGTATGATATTGTGTAAAAGCTGCATTCAAGAAACTTATTTTGTTGTAACATATTTGTATTGTAAACCATTATGTAATGGTCGTGTGTAAACATGATATTTTAGATTATCATTATTTGATAATCTACGTAAAGCTTTTTAAACCATTATTGATGAAATAAAGGTTATGGTTTTTTTTAAAATGAATGCAGTCTTTGAAAAACGTCTCATATAGAGGTCAAAACCTCGCAACGAAATCAATTAATATGGAACATTTTTAATCAATAAGAACGGGACATTTCAGTTGGTATCAGAGCGTTGGTCTTAGAGAACCAGAATTTTGCATTAGTGTGTCTTATCTAGTTTGTTAGGATGCATTAGTGAGTCTGGACTTCGACCGTGTTTACTTGAAAAATGATTGCTTACCAAATTTTGTTGGAAACTATATATTTTTAACATGTGAATATTATGTGATATATTAATCTCTTAACGCGTTTGATATTATGTAATAGATGTCTACCTCTAGAACAAGTCCCATTGACTCATCTAATAATAATGAAGAGTCAAATGTAAATTGGAATGATTCGTGGACTGATTCACAAGTTCCCGAAGAGGAACCGGAAGAAGAGTCGGAACCGGAAGAAGAATCGGAACCGGAAGAAGAATCGGAACCGGATGAAGAAATAGAACTGGTGGGGGAAATAATAAAACGGTTAAGTAAAAGAAAATCCTCAACCAACCGACCAAGGTTAATTATGGTCAATGGTGTTTTCACCAAGGAAGCAAAATATTGGGAGGATTACCAATTCTCCGATGAATCGGATTCCGACGAGAATTCCGATGATGTTATAGAAATTACCCCAACTGAATTTAAAAAGGTAAAAGAAAATAATAAGGGAAAGGGCACAAAAATAGAGAAATCTAATTCCAACCCTGATGAACTTTATATGTATCGTCAACCCCCGAAGTCCTTAAGTTGTAACAATGACCCGGGAACCTCTAAACCACCAGGTTTTTCTAAACCAATGTGGTTAACGACGGCTCGTATTAGGGGAACATCATATATCCCTAGAAACTTGGAAAAACGAACCAAAACCGAAGAAGAAGAAACAAGCGAGTCGAAATACGATAGTTGTATTCGTGTGGTGTAATATATGTAATATAGTGTGCTTAGGCTTTATGATATATGTAAAAATTGCTTGTATTAATAAGTATTTTTTTTTATGAATCTAACTCTTGTCTATTTTACAGTATAAAAACACAAAATGGATAGACAACCCAATATTTTAAGGGACCTACCCGGAGACATGATTGATGAAATCTTGTCTAGAGTCGGTCAGAATTCTTCAGCACAACTATTTAAGGCGAGATCAGTTTGTAAGACATTCGAAGAACGTTCCAAGAATGCCTTGGTTTATAAAAGGCTTTCGTTCGAAAGATGGGGGATATCACATTGGGAAATCTATAAGTTACGATGTGTTTACTTTGATGCATATATTGCGGGGAACCCAAATGCTATTTTACGCAATGGGTTAAGAAATTATTTTGACTCAAAATATCCGAATATTGGACTTCGTGATTTAGAAAAAGCGGCTAACATGCAACATAAAGAAGCATGTTATGCTTACGGATTAGTAATGTTCGCTTCTCACCAAAGTGAGAACAAGAACATCGGGCTACAACTATTAAATAAAACGGTCCCACAAGTGACGTAGTCGGTAATTGGGGTAAGAAATGAGGTTTTTAGATTGTTACGGGACTGTTGGACATTACGTAACCCTCGTCCCTTTGACGACGTTACAACACGCTGTCTTATCAACGGCCATAACGGTTATGTTCCACAAGACCAAGGATGGGAAGTTGTCCTAGTAAAACCAGAATGCATGACTTGTTTCTGGACGTATGAATTACGTGTCTTTATTGCCTTTGCTGAACGACTTGTGTACTAGCTAGAATTATTTCACAACTATCTTGTATCAAAGTTATTGTGTGCTATATTTCATGCTTTATGTAAAATAAGCGGTATTGTAAGTTTGTAAAATATTGTATAAAAGTTTGAACGCGAAATATTATTATAATCAGTTTTTCATATAGAATTGTAGTAGTTGAATTGTATATTAGCTACTAAGTATGAACTTAACGGGTAGGTACTACCCGAATTTAAACTTATAAAACGCTAATATGAAGAAAAAGCTTTTATAAATGAGTTCATATTATGCTACGAAATACTATTAACTACTCTCAATATTCTGTATGATTAACTTGTTCCATTTGACTATTTTGAAGGAAATGGCACCGACTACTCGACACACCGTGAATATGAATGAAGAGGAATTCCGTACTTTTCTAGCTTCAAACATAGCCGCAGTACAGGCTGCGCTACATACCAACAATAACCTTGGATCTAGTAGTACAAGAAATCGTGTAGGATGCACCTACAAAGAATTCACTGCCTGCAAACCTTTGGAATTTGATGGAACCGAAGGACCGATCGGATTGAAACGGTGGACCGAGAAGGTCGAATCGGTGTTTGCCATAAGTAAGTGTACTGAAGAGGACAAAGTGAAGTATGCTACGCATACCTTCACGGGTTCTGCGTTAACATGGTGGAATACCTATCTAGAGCAAGTGGGACAAGACGATGCGTACGCACTACCGTGGTCAGCATTCAAGCACTTGATGAACGAGAAGTACCGTCCCAGAACCGAGGTCAATAAGCTCAAGACAGAACTTAGAGGGTTACGAACCCAAGGATTTGATATTACCACGTACGAAAGACGATTCACAGAATTGTGCCTATTGTGTCCGGGAGCATTCGAAGATGAGGAAGAGAAGATCGACGCGTTTGTGAAAGGATTACCGGAAAGAATCCAAGAAGATATAAGTTCACACGAGCCCGCCTCCATACAACAGGCATGTAGAATGGCTCACAAACTAGTGAACCAGATTGAGGAAAGAATTAAAGAACAGACGGCTGGAGAGGCCAATGTGAAGCAAGTTAAAAGAAAGTGGGAGGAAAACGGTGATAAGAATCACCAATACAATAACAACAGCAATTACAACAATAATCGCAACAATTATCCCAACAATCGCAACATCAATCGCAACTACAACAAACGGCCCAACAACAACAACAACAACAGCAACTACAACAATCATCCCAACAACAATAATAACCGCAACAACAACAACAACAATCAGAAGCAGCTATGCCAAAGGTGTGAAAAGTATCACTCGGGGTTCTGCACCAAATTTTGCAACAAGTGTAAAAGAAATGGTCATAGCGCGGCGAAGTGTGAGGTCTACGGACCAAGGGTTAATAGAACGAAAGGAACAAATGGTGTCGGAACAAGTAATGGCGGAGCAAGTAGTGTCGGAGCAAGTTATGCCAATGTAGTTTGTTATAAATGTGGAAAACCGGGCCATATTATTAGAAATTGCCCGAACCAGGAGAACACGAATGGACAAGGCCGCGGAAGAGTTTTCAATATTAATGCGGCAGAGGCACAGGAAGACCCGGAGCTTGTTACGGGTACGTTTCTTATTGACATTAAATCTGCTTACGTTTTATTTGATTCGGGTGCGGATATAAGCTATATGAGTAGAGATTTTTGTGCTAAATTAAGTTGTCCATTGACACCTTTGGATAGTAAATTTTTACTCGAATTAGCAAATGGTAAATTAATTTCAGCAGATAATATATGTCGGAATCGAGAAATTAAACTGGTTAGCGAAACATTTAAGATTGATTTGATACCAGTAGAGTTAGGGAGTTTTGATGTGATAATCGGTATGGACTGGTTGAAAGAAGTGAAAGCAGAGATCGTTTGTTACAAAAATGCAATTCGCATTATACGAGAAAAAGGAAAACCCTTAATGGTGTACGGAGAAAAGGGCAACACGAAGCTACATCTTATTAGTAATTTGAAGGCACAAAAACTAATAAGAAAAGGTTGCTATGCTGTTCTAGAACACGTCGAGAAAGTACAAACTGAAGAAAAGAGCATCAATGATGTTCCCATTGCAAAAGAATTTCCCGATGTATTTTCGAAAGAATTACCGGGATTACCCCCACATCGATCCGTTGAATTTCAAATAGATCTTCTACCAGGAGCTGCACCAATAGCTCGTGCTCCTTACAGACTCGCACCCAGCGAGATGAAAGAACTGCAAAGCCAATTACAAGAACTTTTAGAGCGTGGTTTCATTCGACCAAGCACATCACCGTGGGGAGCTCCTGTTTTGTTTGTCAAGAAGAAAGATGGTACATTTAGGTTGTGTATCGACTACCGAGAGTTGAACAAACTTACCATCAAGAACCGCTACCCACTACCGAGAATCGACGACTTATTTGATCAACTACAAGGCTCGTCTGTTTATTCAAAGATTGACTTACGTTTCGGGTATCATCAAATGCGGGTGAAAGAAGATGATATTCCAAAGACTGCTTTCAGAACACGTTACGGTCATTACGAGTTTATGGTCATGCCGTTTGGTTTAACTAATGCACCAGCTGTGTTCATGGACCTTATGAACCGAGTGTGTGGATCATACCTTGACAAGTTTGTCATTGTTTTCATTGATGACATACTTATTTACTCAAAGAATGACCAAGAACACGGTGAACATTTGAGAAAGGTGTTAGAAGTATTGAGGAAGGAAGAATTGTACGCTAAGTTTTCAAAGTGTGCATTTTGGTTGGAAGAAGTTCAATTCCTCGGTCACATAGTGAACAAAGAAGGTATTAAGGTGGATCCGGCAAAGATAGAAACTGTTGAAAAGTGGGAAACCCCGAAAACTCCGAAACACATACGCCAGTTTTTAGGACTAGCTGGTTACTACAGAAGGTTCATCCAAGACTTTTCCAAAATAGAAAAACCCTTGACTGCATTAACGCATAAAGGGAAGAAATTTGAATGGAATGATGAACAAGAGAAAACGTTTCAGTTATTGAAGAAAAATCTAACTACGGCACCTATATTGTCATTGCCTGAAGGGAATGATGATTTTGTGATTTATTGTGACGCATCAAAGCAAGGTCTCGGTTGTGTATTAATGCAACGAACGAAGGTGATTGCTTATGCGTCTAGACAATTGAAGATTCACGAACAAAATTATACGACGCATGATTTGGAATTAGGAGCGGTTTTTTTTGCATTAAAGACTTGGAGGCACTACTTATATGGGGTCAAAAGTATTATATATATCGACCACAAAAGTCTTCAACACATATTTAATCAGAAACAACTGAATATGAGGCAGCGTAGGTGGATTGAATTGTTGAATGATTACGACTTTGAGATTCGTTACCACCCGGGGAAGGCAAATGTGGTAGCCGATGCCTTGAGCAGGAAGGACAGAGAACCCATTCGAGTAAAATCTATGAATATAATGATTCATATTAACCTTACTACTCAAATAAAGGAGGCGCAACAAGGAGTTTTAAAAGAGGGAAATTTAAAGGATGAAATACCCAAAGGATCGGAGAAGCATCTTAATATTCAGGAAGACGGAACCCGGTATAGGGCTGAAAGGATTTGGGTACCAAAATTTGGAGATATGAGAGAAATGGTACTTAGAGAAGCTCATAAAACCAGATACTCAATACATCCTGGAACGAGGAAGATGTACAAGGATCTCAAGAAACATTTTTGGTGGCCGGGTATGAAAGCCGATGTTGCTAAATACGTAGGAGAATGTTTGACGTGTTCTAAGGTCAAAGCTGAGCATCAGAAACCATCAGGTCTACTTCAACAACCCGAAATCCCGGAATGGAAATGGGAAAACATTACCATGGATTTCATCACTAAATTGCCAAGGACTGCAAGTGGTTTTGATACTATTTGGGTAATAGTTGATCGTCTCACCAAATCAGCACACTTCCTGCCAATAAGAGAAGATGGCAAGATGGAGAAGTTAGCACGACTGTATTTGAAGGAAGTCATCTCCAGACATGGAATACCAATCTCTATTATCTCTGATAGGGATGGCAGATTTATTTCAAGATTCTGGCAGACATTATAGCAAGCATTAGGAACTCGTCTAGACATGAGTACTGCCTATCATCCACAAACTGATGGGCAGAGTGAAAGGACGATACAAATGCTTGAAGACATGCTACGAGCATGTGTTATTGATTTCGAAAACAGTTGGGATCGACATCTACCGTTAGCAGAATTTTCCTACAACAACAGCTACCATTCAAGCATTGAGATGACGCCATTTGAAGCACTTTATGGTAGAAAGTGCAGGTCTCCGATTTGTTGGAGTGAAGTGGGGGATAGACAGATTACGGGTCCGGAGATTATACAAGAAACTACCGAGAAGATCATCCAAATTCAACAACGGTTGAAAACCGCCCAAAGTCGACAAAAGAGCTACGCTGACATTAAAAGAAAAGATATAGAATTTGAAATTGGAGAGATGGTCATGATTAAAGTTGCACCTTGGAAAGGCGTTGTTCGATTTGGTAAACGAGGGAAATTAAATCCAAGGTATATTGGACCATTCAAGATTATTGATCGTGTCGGACCAGTAGCTTACCGACTTGAGTTACCTCAATAACTCGCGGCTGTACATAACCCTTTCCACTTCTCGAATTTGAAGAAATGTTTTGCTAAAGAAGATCTCACTATTCCGTTAGATGAAATCCAAATCAACGAAAAACTTCAATTCATCGAAGAACCCGTCGAAATAATGGATCGTGAGGTTTAAAGACTTAAGCAAAACAAGATACCAATTGTTAAGGTTCGATGGAATGCTCGTAGAGGACCCGAGTTCACCTGGGAGCGTGAAGATCAGATGAAGAAGAAATACCCGCATTTATTTCCAGAAGATACGTCAACACCTCCAACTGCTTAAAATTTCGGGACGAAATTTATTTAACGGGTAGGTACTGTAGTGACCCAAACTTTTCCATGTTTATATATATTCATTGAGATTGATATTTACATGATTAAATGTTTCCAACATGTTAAGCAATCAAACTTGTTAAGACTTGATTAATTGAAATATGTTTCATATAGACAATTTACCACCCAAGTTGACCGGTGATTCACGAACGTTAAAACTTGTAAAAACTATATGATGACATTGATAAGGCTAAAAAGGAACATATATTTTATAGCATTATTCCCCAAGAAAGACAAGATTTTAGTTGGTATTGTTCGATTTACAAGCAATATTCGTTTAAATATTAAAAAGTGAAGACAAAAGGCAGATTCGACAAATTGAAGACAAAAAGGTCCAAAGAGCTAAAAAGTACAAGATACAACTAAAAAGGTTCAAAATATTGATGAGGAACGACTCAAAATGACAAGAGTACAAGTTACAAGACGCAAAGTACACGATATAAAATAATACGCGAAGACGTCCGAAAATCCGGAACCGGGACCTGAGCCAAGAAGAAACGCCCGACGCAACGGACCAAAAATATCTAGTCTACTATGCACAAGAATATAATATAATATATATATAATTATATATAATTATATATTATATTATATATTATTATTATATTACGTCGGCAAGAAGAAAACAAACCAATTTGGCTGGATCCAGGGTGGCCATGCGACTCGCATGGCCAGAGGCACAAAATCCATGCGAGTCGCATGGAGTGAAAATGCTGGTCAGGTCCTATAAAAAGCCAGTTTTCTGCCGAGTTTTAAACACCAACAAAAACACCATAATATCTATCTCCCTCTATCTCAAACATATAAATAAATATTTATAATTATTAATTTTAATAATAATAAGGTTATGTTAGCGAATGTTGTAAGGGTGTAAGTCAAAATTCTGTCCGTGTAACGCTACGCTATTTTTAATCATTGTAAGTTATGTTCAACCTTTTTACATTAATGTCTCGTAGCTAAGTTATTATTATGCTTATTTAAAACGAAGTAATCATGATGTTGGGCTAATTACTAAAATTGGGTAATTGGGCTTTGTACCATAATTGGGGTTTGGACAAAAGAACGACACTTGTGGAAATTAGACTATGGGCTATTAATGGGCTTTATATTTGTTTAACTAAATGAAAGTTTGTTAATGTTAATATAAAGATTTACAATTGGGCGTCCCTATAAATTACCATATACACTCGATCGGACACGATGGGCGGGGTATTTATATGTACGAATAATCGTTCATTTAACCGGACACGGGAATGGATTAATAGCCACTAGAATAATTAAAACAGGGGTGAAATTACATTCAAGGGTAATTGGTGTAATTGTTAACAAAGTAGTAAAACCTTGGTTTACACGCAGTCGATAACCTGGTGTATTCATTAAACAAAGTATTAAAACCTTGTTACAATTCGAATCCCCAATTAGTTGGAATATTTAACTTCGGGTATAAGAATAATTTGATGAGGACACTCGCACTTTATATTTATGACTGATGGACTGTTATGGACAAAAACCAGACGGACATATTAAATAATCCAGGACAAAGGACAATTAACCCATGGGCATAAAACTAAAATCAACACGTCAAACATCATGATTACGGAAGTTTAAATAAGCATAATTCTTTTATTTCATATTTAATTTCCTTTATTTTATATTTAATTGCACTTCTAATTATCGCACTTTTATTTATTGTTATTTAATCGCACTTTTAATTATCGTACTTTTTAATTATCGCAAGTTTATTTTATCGCACTTTTATTATTCGAAATTTCATTATCGTTATTTACTTTACGCTTTAAATTAAGTCTTTTATTTATTTAATATTTTACATTAGGTTTTAACTACGACTAAAGTTTTAAAATCGACAAACCGGTCATTAAACGGTAAAAACCCCCCTTTATAATAATAATATTACTTATATATATGTTTGTATTTTTATAAAAGTAAACTAATATAGCGTTGAGCTTTGTTTAAAAATTTCCCTGTGGAACGAACCGGACTTACTAAAAACTACACTACTGTACGATTAGGTACACTGCCTATAAGTGTTGTAACAAGGTTTAAGTATATCCATTCTATAAATAAATAAATATCCTGTGTAAAATTGTATCGTATTTAATAGTGTTTTCTGCTAAAATTAATAACTATTTTATATACACCTCGCATAACATCAGACATATATATAGATATATATATATAGTTAACATGATAATATGATAAGTAAACATATCATTAAGTATATTAACAATGAACTACATATGTAAAAACAAGACTACTAACTTAATGATTTTTAAACGAGACATATATGTAACGATTATCGTTGTAAAGACATTTAATGTATATATATCATATTAAGAAATATTCATATATGATAATATCATGATAATATAATAATTTAAAATCTCATTTGATATTATAAACATTGGGTTAACAACATTTAACAAGATCGTTAACCTAAAGGTTTCAAAACAACACTTACATGTAACGACTAACGATGACTTAACGACTCAGTTAAAATGTATATACATGTAGTGTTTTAATATGTATTTATACACTTTTGAAAGACTTCAATACACTTATCAAAATACTTCTACTTAACAAAAATGCTTACAATTATATCCTCGTTCAGTTTCATCAACAATTCTACTCGTATGCACCCGTATTCGTACTCGTACAATACACAGCTTTTAGATGTATGTACTATTGGTATATACACTCCAATGATCAGATCTTAGCAGCCCATGTGAGTCACCTAACACATGTGGGAACCATCATTTGGCAACTAGCATGAAATATCTCATAAAATTACAAAAATATGAGTAATCATTCATGACTTATTTACATGAAAACAAAATTACATATCCTTTATATCTAATCCATACACCAACGACCAAAAACACCTACAAACACTTTCATTCTTCAATTTTATTCATCTAATTAATCTCTCTCAAGTTCTATCTTCAAGTTCTAAGTGTTCTTCATATATTCTACAAGTTCTAGTTACATAAAATCAAGAATACTTTCAAGTTTGCTAGCTCACTTCCAATCTTGTAAGGTGATCATCCAACCTCAAGAAATCTTTGTTTCTTACAGTAGGTTATCATTCTAATACAAGGTAATAATCATATTCAAACTTTGGTTCAATTTCTATAACTATAACAATCTTATTTCAAGTGATGATCTTACTTGAACTTGTTTTCGTGTCATGATTCTGCTTCAAGAACTTCGAGCCATCCAAGGATCCATTGAAGCTAGATCCATTTTTCTCTTTTCCAGTAGGTTTATCCAAGGAACTTAAGGTAGTAATGATGTTCATAACATCATTCGATTCATACATATAAAGCTATCTTATTCGAAGGTTTAAACTTGTAATCACTAGAACATAGTTTAGTTAATTCTAAACTTGTTCGCAAACAAAAGTTAATCCTTCTAACTTGACTTTTAAAATCAACTAAACACATGTTCTATATCTATATGATATGCTAACTTAATGATTTAAAATCTGGAAACACGAAAAACACCGTAAAACCGGATTTACGCCGTCGTAGTAACACCGCCGGCTGTTTTGGGTTAGTTAATTAAAAACTATGATAAACTTTGATTTAAAAGTTGTTATTCTGAGAAAATGATTTTTATTATGAACATGAAACTATATACAAAAATTATGGTTAAACTCAAAGTGGAAGTATGTTTTCTAAAATGGTCATCTAGACGTCGTTCTTTCGACTGAAATGACTACCTTTACAAAAACGACTTGTAACTTATTTTTCCAACTATAAACCTATACTTTTTCTATTTAGATTCATAAAATAGAGTTCAATTTGAAACCATAGCAATTTGATTCACTCAAAAACCGATTTAAAATGAAGAAGTTATGGGTAAAACAAGATTGGATAATTTTTCTCATTTTAGCTACGTGAAAATTGGTAATAAATCTATTCCAACCATAACTTAATCAACTTGTATTGTATATTATGTAATCTTGAGATACCATAGACACGTATACAATGTTTCGACCTATCATGTCGACACATCTATATATATTTCGGAACAACCATAGACACTCTATATTTGAATGTTGGAGTTAGCTATACAGGGTTGAGGTTGATTCCAAAATATGTATAGTTTGAGTTGTGATCAATACTAAGATACGTATACACTGGGTCGTGGATTGATTCAAGATAATATTTATCGATTTATTTCTGTATATCTAACTGTGGACAACTAGTTGTAGGTTACTAACGAGGACAGCTGACTTAATAAACTTAAAACATCAAAATATATTAAAAGTGTTGTAAATATATTTTGAACATACTTTGATATATATGTATATATTGTTATAGGTTCGTGAATCAACAGTGGCCAAGTCTTACTTCCCGACGAAATAAAAATCTGTGAAAGTGAGTTATAGTCCCACTTTTAAAATCTAATATTTTTGGGATGAGAATACATGCAGGTTTTATAAATGATTTACAAAATAGACACAAGTACGTGAAACTACATTCTATGGTTGAATTATCAAAATCGAATATGCCCCTTTTTATTAAGTCTGGTAATCTAAGAATTAGGGAACAGACACCCTAATTGACGCGAATACTAAAGATAGATCTATTGGGCCTAACAAACCCCATCCAAAGTACCGGATGCTTTAGTACTTCGAAATTTATATCATATCCGAAGGGTGTCCCGGAATGATGGGGATATTCTTATATATGCATCTTGTTAATGTCGGTTACCATGTGTTCACCATATGAATGATTTTTATCTCTATGTATGGGATGTGTATTGAAATATGAAATCTTGTGGTCTATTATTATGATTTGATATATATAGGTTAAACCTATAACTCACCAACATTTTTGTTGACGTTTTAAGCATGTTTATTCTCAGGTGATTATTAAGAGCTTCCGCTGTCGCATACTTAAATAAGGACGAGATTTGGAGTCCATGCTTGTATGATATTGTGTAAAAACTGCATTCAAGAAACTTATTTTGTTGTAACATATTTGTATTGTAAACCATTATGTAATGGTCGTGTGTAAACAGGATATTTTAGATTATCATTATTTGATAATCTACGTAAAGCTTTTTAAACCATTATTGATGAAATAAAGGTTATGGTTTGTTTTAAAATGAATGCAGTCTTTGAAAAACGTGTCATATAGAGGTCAAAACCTCGTAACGAAATCAATTAATATGGAACGTTTTTAATCAATAAGAACGGGACATTTTAGATGGGTGCCATGATATGGTATTGGCATATTGTGCCTTCGTTTTAGTACATTGGCACCTTGATAAACCTGCAAGCCTATGCTCTCAGCTTGTTCCTCAATCTCCACCATCGGACCCCCATGTTCTTTATCTACACCTAAGTACTCTCCAATGAGATTAACAAAAATATCACCCCCTATAATACTTCCTGCTTGCATACCCTCAACCACTTTAGATAAATAGTGGCCTACGCAATAAGGAATGTTAACAAAGCTCCTCGGGTCTCGAATACACTTAAGGTAAAATAAATCGTTTAGGGTCATTTTTTCTTTGTTTCTACCCCGTTGTGTAATCGAGTTCGCTAAGAATCTATGTATTATCCAGAGCTCTGCTCTATCAATATCTAAGTAGGTGTGTCTTCCACCCCGCGTAAATTCCCTAAATTTTGACATACGCCTCCATATGGCGTTAGCGTCAAAATTCCTATCTACTCTTTCAGCTTCAGTAATTAAACTATTACAATTAGGTGTAATAATCTCAGCGGGGGTGTAGATTAATAGAGCTCTAGCCATATCCAACATGGACATTCTATACATTGTACCTCCTAAAAGAAATCTAATAAAACTTTTATCTCCTATCATAGTAACTTCATTATTTAACTCTATAGTGCTAAGCAATTCAACACACCATATTCTATATATAGTTCTACGCGTAGTAAATAAGCGGATCCAATCGTTAAATGTAGAGCTACCATACCTCTGGACTAGTAAATTCCTAACCGGTTCGGCTAGGTGAACCTCTTCCAAAAGCTCCCAATCGATTACCCGAGGCATTTCAATATTTTTGCTGTAAAGAATGTGCACGTTCTTTTGAAATTTTGGGTATTCTGTCCAACAACGATCGAATCTTAGGTTGGGATGTAACTGTTGGTCATCGATAAGTGGGTGCACAATCCTCGGGTGAGGCTGAAACTGACGATAATGAGCGTAAAATAGGGGTTCCGGCTCATAATATAGCATGTGTTGATCATTATGTTGTTGTTCAGGTTGTGGTTCCGGTAGTTGTTCTTGATCAGGTTCTTGTTCAGGTTCTTGTTCATGATGTCTAGACGATGATGCACCGTCTATATCTGTATTTCTATGCAAAACACATTAAACACAAAATTTGTGCATCTAACTATGCATTAGTGTTAGCAAAATAACAAATTAAAACAATTACAATAACATGTTTAATCCATATTAAACTTATACTCATTTTCATATTTTTATCAATTTTACAATTTTTCAAATAAGCATATATGAAAAGGTATACAAAGTTCATAAGCATTCAACTCAAATAACATGTTAAAATAACCATTACTAACAGTTAAACAAGTTTCAAATGGCATTTACATCAATTTAATCAAGTTCATGAATTTTAGACTTAAAAAGTCCACTTTGATGCTCAAAAATCATGTTTAGGATCAAAGTTTGGATCATTTAGCAACCTAAACATGTTACACTACTTAATTTAGCACTAATTCATAACAAAAATCGGCCATAACCTGTATATATCAAAAAGCCCCAAATTGCTCAAGAACACAAACCCTAGATTTCAAAAAAAATTTAGTTTAAGGCTTCAAATCATGAAAAATAGCATATAATATATTAACAAGTTAACTCTAATTAAGCTAGAAATCATCAAAATTAAATTAGGTAAAATAGTTGTAATTATCACTAAAACTGAGAAATTAAAGAGTTTAGGGGTGAAATTTCTACATTTTTGCTTCCCCATCTGAAGAAAGGTATGATTATAGCCAGTGTTGTAAAAGTCGGCCGACTTGGCCGACACGTCGGCCGATGCGTCGTTTTTTGAGTTCTCCGTCCCGTTTTTCTGAAAACGACTCAAAAGACGGTCAAAGCTAAAAGTTCGATCAAAGTCTGTCAAAAACGGTCAAAGTTGGTCAAAAAACGGTCAAAAGCTGTCAAATTTTCGTCAAGATGTGATATGTTTTAAAATTAGTGTTTGTTTTCATTTTTGGGCCGCTATTTTCTTCGTGTTCTTACTGATTATGTACTCGGTAACATTAATTGAGTTTGAAGTTTGATTGTATTTAAAATCAAGTTCTTATTTAAGAAATTTATGGTACATAATCAACTATTTTATACATATATAAATATATATTTAAGAAATTATTAATAAAGTCAACGTTGGTCAACGACCGATGCGTCCCCGATGCGTCCCCGACTCGGCCGACGCGTCCTTTTTAGGTCTCGACCGATGCGTCCCCGACTCGCGACTTTTACAACCTTGATTATAGCAGATCATAGCACTAAATTTCGTTCAATTTGGTTGAAAAATGATGATTTTAGGGAGAGTTTTGAGAGTATTTTCGTATTTGTGTGTGTGGGTGTTATGAGACAGAGAACCAGGTAGTCTGTCCTTTTGATCCTTGCCAGATTTTAAGCTCCATGCGATCGCATGGTCTACAAGGCTAAACCCCATGCGATCGTATGGGATATATTTTTATTTTTTTTAATAAAATCTTTCACTTATAAAACAATTAATTAGTTAATTTAAAATTTTGTTTCTATTTAGATTGAGGGCGTTTCGGTACGTTTACCTAGTCCGACCCTCGACAAAATTTTAACATTTGTCATTTTAAAGCGATTGTTTTAAAAGCAAAGATTTTTTAGTTTTTTTTTTTTGTTTTTAGCATACTTTAGATCAATAAAATTAAAAATAATGATAATAAAGTTTCTCGTCCCGCCCTCGGGTAAAGTAATTTCGGTTTCACAACTTAGTCTTCAACTCACGACGAATTTTAAAAATCATATTTTTAACTTAATGAAATACAGTACATTTTTGTTTTTAAATTCACACCAAACTTAAATTTTAAAATGGATATTAATAAAATTTCATATAAATATTAATAATATCTATACATTGGTTTTACAACTTTATATTTAAAATAATATAGTTATATATTAATTTTAAAAATAAGGTAAAAATAAAAATAAAAATATTTTTGGTCTTTTATCCCACTTTAATCAATCAAATATTATCAAAAATATACGTCCCTCTTTTGGGTAAAGTAATTTCGGCTTTATTTCCTAATTTTACTCCTGACGAATTTCTGAAATATTTTGGATTGATTGATTAAAGATATTTATACCTTATGAATAAACGGTAAATTTCGCAGTGATGCATTAAATTTTTGTATGATATCAATAATTTCGATTTCGCATACCTAATTTTATTAAATATCAATTCAATACTTTATAGCGAACGATTCAGCGTTTATTAACAAAAGGTTAAAAGCAATAAAAATAAAATAAAAACTGTACATACTTACCTGTGAAATAAAATTCTCAGAGACCTGCTTTAGCCGACTCATAGGAGAATCGTGTGATTTGGTTTTCCATAGATACATAAGCGTAACCTCGATTTTTCAATAACTTTTCTTCTAAACATATGAACAGTCCTTCTCTGCATAGAGTAACAATTTCGGTATTTGAATATATTTGATTGTTCGAACATTTACATTCGTGTGACCATTTTCCGCATTTATGACATCTTTCAAGGTGTCGTGCTCTTCTTTTTGTTGCGGATTTTGATTTTTTTTTTACCAAAATGTGTGTTATGATGATTCTTTCTGAGTTCTTTCCCCACTTCGTCCATTTTTCCTCTTATAAATGATACCAGTTCACTCGGGAAAGTGTTATTATTACGTTTAGTAATCATAGCGTGTAGTAGTAGACCATGGTTCAGATCAAAGGAATTCTTCATCTTGTAAAACCTAAAAAAAATAAAAATTCAGAATGGGGGGAGAAGACTAGTTCTTTAGGGTCTGCTACACGAAAACTACACGAAAACAGAAAATCTAACTCTAACAGAAATATATATATTATCCTTAAAAAGACTTGATTCTCACCAAACTTAGTTAGCTGTGGTGTTGAAATTGTGATTAACTTCATTGTTATCTTCAATTGGATCATCAACAACTTGCATATCTCTGACTTTGGCTTCAAGCCATTGATTGATTTCTTCTGTAACATTCACAAATTCAATTAACATTGCCTTTTCTTTAGGCGACAAATTGGATACTAATCGGTTACATAACTTAAAGTTCCCCTTAATCCTAGCATCTTGAATCCGTTTATAAAGTTTCTTCGTTGAACTGTTGAAAACGGGTTCATCTAATTTCGTATCAATAACAGGGTTCTTTGTTATCGGGTTATCATTAGGTGTTTCTTCATCTTCCCCACACATAGGCATTTTTATGGGTTCAACAGTTTTGGTTAGTGGAGATCTAAACTTTCAGTTTACAAAGGTAACCGATTTGTCACCATCCCTAAGTGTCATTCTACCTTCTCTTACATTAATGAATGCTTCGGTGGTTGCTAAAAATGGGCGACCTAACATTAGAGGAATATCAAGGTCTTCCTCCATATTAATAACTATAAAGTTTGCAATAAAGGTCAAACTTCCCACTTTAACAAGTAAATTATTAGCTATTCCAACCGGGTGTTTAATGGTTTGGTCAAATAATTGAACACCTATGCTCGTTGGTCATAATTTACCCACACCTAATCTTTTTTATAAGGAAAGAGGCATAACATTTGCACTTGCTCCTAAATCTGCGAGTCCATTATACATAGCACCATCATTAAGCAAGCAAGAAATGATAAATTCACCTAGGTCTCCTACTTTAGTAAGTAGAGTTGGTTTGTTAACCTTTTTCGGGTGATCTTTTCTTGGTTCTTTCACTTCTACTTGAATTTCTTGTTCATATTTTTCTTCTTTTCTTGGAATGGGAGGTTTGTATAGGAATTCTTTTTCATCACTCCAATTTGAAGCTTCCCCGTCTTCCAATTTTGGTTTATCATATGTTGTTGATAACATATTTATGTTTTCATTCTGAGAGTTTTCTTGGGTGGTGAAATTATGATTGACTTCATTGTCAACTTCCATTGGACCATGTATTTAATGTTTAACTCTGTGACCATTAACTTTAAATTCAATCCCATTTGAATTTATCAACTCTGTTGTTCCATATGGGAAAACTCTTTTGATTATGAATGGTCCAGACCATCTTGATATCAATTTTCCAGGAAATAGCTTGAATCGTGAATTAAAAAGAAGAACTCTGTCTCCTTCTTTAAATTCTTTTGAACTTCTGATTCTTTTATCATGCTATTTCTTCGTTCTTTCTTTATAGATTAACGAATTTTCATATGCTTCATGTCTTAATTCTTCTAATTTGTTTAATTGACTTAATCGTAGACGTCCGGCTTCATGCAAATAAAGATTACATGTCTTCAAAGCCCAAAATGCTTTGTGCTCAATTTCTACTGGAAGGTGACATGCTTTTCCGTAAACGAGTTTAAAAGGTGTGGTTCCAATTGGAGTTTTGTAGGCTGTTCTAAAAGTCCAGAGTGCATCCTCCAATTTCATGGACCATTCCTTCGGATTTGATCCTATGGTTTTCTCTAGAATACATTTTAAAGCTCGGTTGGTATTTTCAACTTGTCCACTTATTTGTGGATGATAAGCGGTTGAGATTTTATGAGTCACTCCATATCTTTTGAGAACTTTCTCAAGTTGATTATTACAAAAATGAGTACCCCGATCACTTATTAAAGCTTTCGGTGCTCTGAACCTTGCAAAAAGACGTTTTAAGAAGTTGACTACAACTCGTGCATTGTTAGTTGGGAGAGCTTGTGCTTCCGCCCATTTAGATACATAATCAATGGCAACGAGAATTTAGAGATTATTATGAGATTTTAGAAATGGACCCATAATGTCAATACCCCAAACATCAAATACTTCACATACTTGAATGACATTTTGTGGCATTTCATTACGTTGACTTATTTTTCCGGCCCTTTGACATGCATCACAGGATTTACAAAGAAGGTGTGCGTCTTTGAAAATTGTAGGCCAATAGAATCCAGCGTCGTAGACTTTTCTTACTGTGAGTTGGGCCCATAATGCCCTCCTGTTGGTCCTGTGTGACAATGGTTTAAGATTTAACTAGCTTCATTTCTGAATACACATCGGCGTATTATTCCATCAGGACAACTTTTAAACAAATGTGGATCTTCTCAAAAATAGTGTTTTATATCACTAAAGAATTTCTTTCGTTTTTGGTACGACAACCCTTTTTCAAGGAATCCACATACTAAGTAGTTTGCATAGTCTGCAAACCATGGAATTTCACTATAATCGATTTACAATAGATATTTATCAGGAAAGTTATCTTGTATGGCCGATTCATTTAGAACTTCTAATTCGGGATTTTCAAGACGAGAAACATGATCAGCTGCAAGGTTTTCTGCTTCCTTTTTGTCTCGGATTTCAATATCGAACTCTTGTAAGAGTAAGATCCAACGGGTTAATCGTGGTTTGGCATCTTGTTTTGAAAATAGGTATCTAAGAGCAGAATGGTCGGTATAGACAACCGTTTTAGCTAGAACGAGATATGAACGAAATTTGTCAAAAGCAAAGACAATAGCAAGGAGTTCTTTTTCAGTAGTGGTGTAATTTGTTTGTGCTCCTTGTAACGTCTTACTAGCGTAATAAATAGGTTGAAATTGTTTTTCAATCCTTTGTCCTAAAACGGCTCCCATTGCAAAATCACTTGCATCGCACATGAGTTCAAATGGTAAATTCCAATTTGGAGTTATCATGATCGGTGCATTAGTGAGTTTTTCTTTAAGAATATTAAAAGATTTGATGCATTTATCTGAAAAGATGAATGGAGCATCCTTTTCTAGGAGTTTATTCATAGGAGTGGTAATTTTAGAAAAATCTTTTATGAAACGTCGGTAAAAACCGGCATGCCCTAGAAAACTCCTAACTCCTCTAACATTGGTGGGATGTGGAAGTTTAGAAATTACATCTACTTTAGCTCTATCCACTTCAATTCCTTCCTTTGAAATTTTATGACCAAGAACGATGCCTTCTTTAACTAAGAAATGCCATTTCTCCCAATTAAGTACTAGATTTGATTGCTCTCATCTAATAAACATTCGTTCAAGATTAACTAGACATGTTTCAAAAGTATCACCAAAGACTGAAAAGTCATCCATGAAAACTTCCATGCATTCTTCTATCATGTCGTGAAAAATCGCCATCATGCACCTTTGAAAGGTTGCAGGGACATTGCAAAGTCCAAATGGCATGCGTTTGTAAGCAAAAGTACCATAAGGGCACGTGAATGTGGTTTTTTCTTGATCCTCGGGTGCTATTGGAATTTGAAAATATCCGAAAAAACTGTCAAGAAAACAATAGTAACTATTCCCGGCTAATTTTCCAATATTTGATCAATGAAAGGTAAGGGAAAGTGATCTTTTCTAGTGGCGTCCTTTAATTTTCTATAATCAATACAGACATGCCATCCTGTTACAGTCCTAGTAGGAATAAGCTCATTTTTTTCATTTGTGATGACAATCATGCCACACTTCTTAGGTACGCATTGAACTGGGCTTATCCATGGACTATCAGAGATTGGATAAATTAAACCTGTATCTAGCAGTTTAATAATTTCTTTCTAAACAACATCTTGAATATTAGGATTTAGTCTTCGTTGGTGTTGCACATAGGTTTTATGGCCTTCTTCTATAAGGATTTTATGTGTGCAATACGAAGGACTTATGCCTTTAATATCATGAATCTTCCATGCAATAGCTG
Source organism: Rutidosis leptorrhynchoides (assembly GCF_046630445.1). Lineage (NCBI taxonomy): Eukaryota > Viridiplantae > Streptophyta > Magnoliopsida > Asterales > Asteraceae > Rutidosis > Rutidosis leptorrhynchoides. The sequence continues at coordinate 201,378,040 of NC_092342.1, read as the reverse complement.
GTTTATGAGCTTTTAGCACAGAAATGAGTTGAGATTTTTCATTTTCCATAAGAGAAGACGATATTATTAAAGGTAATTCAGATTCACCATGTAAATAAGCGTATTCCAAATGGTTTGGAAGTGGCTTTAACTCTAATGTCGGTGGTTCTTCTATCGATGATTTGTATCGATATCTGTCTTCTTCTTTTAGCATTTGAAGTTCTTCTGTTGTTGGTTCGTAATCATTAGCCATAAGTGTGGCTAACATTTCAGCTTCATCAATTGGTTCAGTTCCTTCTCCTAAAGAACATTCTCCTGTTCCTTGTAATTCTGGAAATTCTTCTAACAATTCTGCATGTGAATCTATAGTTTGAATATAATAACATGTATCATCTGCAGATTGCGGTTGTTGCATGGCTCTATCAACAAAAATGTGACACTCTCGTCCTCTATACTTAGGGTCAGTTTCTTACCAAACACGCCTATTATTGCTTTAGCCGTGTTTAAGAATGGTCTTCCTAATATAAGAGGAACTCGAGAATCTTCTTCCATGTCCAGAATAACAAAATCTACTGGAAATACTAAAGTACCAACTTTAACTAGCATGTTTTCCATTATCCCTCTAGGATATTTTACTGATCGATCGGCTAGTTGTATTCTTATTCTTGTTAGTTTCAATTCTCCGAGGTCTAGTTTAGCGTATAGTGAATACGACATTAAATTTATACTAGCACCTAAGTCTGCCAATGCTTCTATTGAACTAAGACTACCCAGAAAACATGAAATTGTGAAACTTCCTGGATCAGAGAGTTTTTCTGGTAGTTTATTCAACAGCACTGCGGAACAATTAGCATTCATTGTAATAGCCGAAAGTTCTTCCATTTTCTTTCTATTTGTGATTAGATCTTTCAGAAATGTAGCATATCTAGGTATTCCTGAAATCACATCAATGAAACGAAGATTTACATTTATTTTTATTGAACATATCCAAAAATTTGGATTGCTCGGCTTCAAGTCTTTCTTTTCTCATTTTACTTGGGTAAGGAAGTGGTGGTTGGTATGGTTTAACATAAGGTTTAGCCTTAACTGTGTTATCTTCATTAACCTTTTCAACTACTGGTTCTGTTTCCTTCTCTTGCTCAGGCTGTGGTGCCTGTGTAGTAGGAATAGAGTCATCAGAAATTACAGGCATTTCAGGTGGTTTAAGTGTAATACCACTTCTCGTGGTAATGGCTTTAGCTGTTTCATTCTGGGGGTTAGCATTTGTATCGCTAGGTAGACTCCCTGGTGAAACGACCCGACCCAATCCATAGGGACGAATACAATAACATATGATTACATCGCGAGGAATTTGACCTCTATATGATACGTTTTATAAACATTGCATTCTTTTGAAAAGATATACCATAAATGAATATTTAAAATTCAATATTTTCGACATCTGTTGATTTCTACATATAGACAATCACCGTAAATAACAGTTTACAAGAATACTTCCGTTGATAATGCAGTCAAAATAAATACACGGTGATGATTTTGTGAATGCAATGCTTCCTCGATTAAAACATGTATGACTCCATGCACATGGTTTCTCTAACATATATTCAAACAGCGGAAGACTTCTAGGAACCTGAGAATAAACATGCTTTAAACGTCAACATAAAGTTGGTGAGATATAGGTTTAATGCTAGCAGCGTTATAAATATAGACCACAAGATTTCATCTACATAAACGTTTTAATAAAAATATTCTAAGTGGTTTGAGCACTTGATAACCATACTTAACATTTAATCAACGTCGCATATTCCCTTTATTATGAAATCTCACTACACTGTACCAAGTGTAGTCACCGAAACGAAGTACTGTGCAACCGTTGAATACTGGTCGTCCAGTCCGGTTGGGGTTGTCAGGCCCAATAGATCTATCAACAGGATTCGTGTTTACAATACCACATGTAAATAGTAGTTACCAAGCTACAGGGAAGTATGCCAGTGGTACAACTCAACGTAGAATATATTTTTTTTATCACTTGTGTCCATAACGTAAATCATAAAATGCATGTATTCTCATCCCGAAATATTTAGAGTTTAAAAGTGGGACTATATACTCACTTTTGCCTTGAAGGTATTTAACTCGACTTGGTCTCCGATAGATATCACGAACCTAACCATATATATATAATATATCAACATATTTTCTTTTCAAGTAATCGTTACACATATATATATATATATATACTTTTAATACTTTTAATATTTTCTTAGTCCGTAGTTAGCAGTCCGATGTTAGTGGTCCACAATTAGTTGCTCAATAAAATAAATAAAGACCCCATCATATTCGTATTGATCAGAATTAATCTCGACCCATGGTACCATGTTGTCAAATGACGTGTTGCGTACATAAAGTACCGTGTTGTCAAATGACGTGTTGCGTACAATCATGAGGTCTTATGATTAATCTTCTCGTGTTGTTTAAGGGTGGTCCTGAAATATATAAAATCAAATCATAAGTAATTATATATAAAATATCATATTAATTAGAAAAGATATGATTAATTTACTTTATCTCCAAATATTTTCGTAGCTAAACTAGCTTCGGATACCCAATCTTGTTTTAGTCGTAGTTTCTTCATTACAACTCCGTTTTTGTTGGTTCAACTTGCCACTTCCTTGGATCGAGTCAAATTTTAAGAATATGAACTGAAAATACCTTAGTTTGTATTCGAAATCACAAGTTATAGGTCAAACTTTGGTAAAACTTATGAAAGTGATCATTTTCCATCATAAAAACAACATTTAATGATCATTTTTCTAAAAATACTTACACTTTGAGTTAAACCATGAAATTTTTATGTGTTAACATATTCATAAGAAATATCATTTTTCCAGAACATGAACTTCTAATTCAAAGTTCAAGATGGTTTTTAATTATCCAACCCAAAACAGCCCCCGGTTGCACTCCGACGACGTAGATTCAGTTTTTAAGGTGTTCTTTGTAAAACCAAGTTATATCTTGTTAAGTTAGCATATCATTATGATATATTACAGGTCTTGAAGTGTTTTAAAAGTTAACTTAGAAGGATCTATTTAGTTTGCAAACAAGTTTGAAATCATTCAAACTATGTTCTTGTTGTTAAAATTTTACAACATAAAATAAGATAGCTATATAATTATGAATCGAACAAGATTATGAACAAGGTTACTACCTCAAGTTACTTGGACAAAGTTACTATAAGAGATAAGAAAAAATCTTGGAATCAAAGAGTGGTGGAGTTAGATCAAAAGGTTGGAAGTATACTTCTTCAAATGGGTGGTTATTTTGATATGTTCTTGAAAGAGTTTTCTTATGGTGTTTAAGGCTTGTAATTGAAGCTAAATGATGGAAACAATGCTTGGAGATGATCAAGTATGAAGTTAGGAGTATTTTGAGAGAGAAATGAGGGTGTAGGTATAAGAAAATGGAGTGAAGAAATGGTGTTCATTCATAAAAACGTTTTTAGTTTATAAAGAAAGAAAAGGATTCCTAATTTTGTTTTCTTACTAATAATTCATGCTACTTGACAAAAGGAGGCCCTAGGAACTCGTTTGGATATGAGTACCGCGTATCATCCAATTTAACGGAAAAACGCGGGATGTTACATTATCCACACCTTAAAAGAAATTTCGTCCCGAAATTTAGTTCCTAGTTACCTCATATCTAGGGCAGTAATAATGTTGATTAGGATGTTGATTTGATGTGTATATACCAATAGTAAATACATATAGAAGCTGGGTATGATACGGGTACATATACCCTAGATATACGTATAGAAATCTTGAGGAAACGGAATGAGAATTCAAATATAGCTATCTTTTGTGAACATACTTATATTGTTTTATGTATTTAAGTCCTTAAAAGTGATTAAATACATTATATATACGATACATGTATAAGCATTATAGGTTATAAGTAAATATATCAAAGAATGTTACGTATAGTTATCGTTTTGAAAGCTTAAGTTAGTAGTTTCAAAATATACTTATAACTCATTGTCATTAGTACACAATGTGATGTTAAACCATCCTTAGATCATGTTAAATATATATAAATACATATATATACACAAACGTATAATTATCATATGTTATATAGTTCGTGATATCATCAGTCAAATTGGACTGTCAAACGTTGTGTAAAACTCTTTTCAAAAACACAAGTCTCAACAATTTGGATTGCTTATCATGTTGGTAAGGTTTAATTTATGTAAATATTAATCTCATAAGTATAAAACGATTGAAAAAATCTGGGTCGTTACAGTACCTACCCGTTAAATAAATTTCGTCCCAAAATTTGAATGGGATGGTCATGGCTGACAATAAGTATGTTTTCATGACGTATACGAGTTGGAAATTAGAGTTTTATTATCATCAAGTAATATTGATAAAGCAATTTGATTTTTGTGAAGAGTACGAGTGAGGCTATCACCAAAGGGTGAAATGAGTAGGTATAGATTCGTCATATCTTTTGACGTAGATAGGATTGATTTCCAAGTTCAAGAGATTTGGAGTAAAATCTTCTTAATGAGATTTGATTCTTCGATAATCAAGGAAATTAGAATCCGCTTTAAATGCGATCATCTATTTTGATTGCTTTGTCGGATCTTTTACTATAAATCCACCTCCCTTCATTTCCTTACAACTCATACCTTCTATTCTTCCTCCCTCAATTCGTACTTTAAAATATTTATCAATATGCTTCATCCAGTACTGATCATGGATATATTCTTAACTTTCATCTCTGTCATTCTTCTTTTTCATCTACCTCCTGAGGATTTTATTTATTTCTACTATTACCTTGGGGTTATAGTATTGTTAATTCTCCCGTGCCTTTACGTTGCAATACGTATTGATATACACGGTTTGTAATTTATTTGTTGTTTTCGAGCTTTATATTTTCTTTTATATTCAACAGTTCCATACTTCTGTTTCCTCTTCCCGACTTCGAGTCAAGCGAATAATGGTCCGGAATTCGTAGGTATGGATTTTGAAATAAACATAGTTAATGTTCTAAGAAGGAAATAGTAATTGAACGATCTTGATTTGGTAAGTTACCAGAATGTCCGAAAAGATAGAATTATCAAGGAGATATGTTCTTAATATGTTTGGAGATCGGGTAGAATGTAAGAGTTGTGTAATATGGCACATGATGACGTTATGATCTGTGAATCATTATATTCCATTTAGAAACTCAGCATGAATTAATGTAATATAATCATGTTGATCAAGTGTCATTATATTATACTAATTCATGCTTCAGTTTCCAACACTACTTCAAAACATTCATATTTTAAACTCGAATTTTTCAGAATTTAGAAACTAACACAGTTTCTTTTATGTTGTAACGCAAATATTGTGAAGAGATAAATGATTTTTGATGAGGATAGTTGGGAATATATCTTCAGGAATATCGGAGATATTTATAATGAAAAATACGATGATATCTTAGAATATCTAAGATCAGGGAATGACGCGGAAAATCTGTCTGTGAAGGTTTAGAATAAGGAGTAAGGTTCTTACTAACGGTTTCAGCAGACACTGAATCATTTGAATCCTTTGAAGGTAGATTTCGTGATTGTGATTTGTCCACGACCTCCTTTATACTTTGCTCAATCCGTTTTCCAGTACCAAATTTTTCGTTCGAGCTTTTCCAATATATTATTTGTCAAACTTCTGACCGTAATTGTTGTCTACTGTCTTTACCACTTTATCAGTCTTTTCCAAAACTTAATAGCACTAATTCGTAGACTGGAGCATTTTTCAGAAACTTCACATTTGAAATATGTAATTCTTGGGGATAGACGTTGTATATATATATAACTGCCGAAATAGAAATGCTGCGAGATTTCAAAATACCAATTGTTGATTCCGCCAAAGGGGTAACGAGTTGCTGGTACATCTGCTGATAATGTCGTGGAATATAAAAGGTTCCTTGGTAACAAAAGGGTAATCGTATGTATTACAGGTTATAATAAGGCTACTTCGAATGGAAAGTCGAGGTTGACTTGCTGAAACTGTGACAAAATTTGCTATTTTGAAAAGGAATCGCAAAGTTATTTTTGCTAATAAATGCTAAAAGATTTAACGCGGATACGTGTTAAATTATGTCCTTGGTTTCGAGAGCTTTTTAGGTGCAAGACTGCGGGTAATGTGTGGTTGGATCATCATCTCGATTGTCCATTATTTGAAGTGTCTTCAGGAATTTCGAAGGGTTTGATCATAGATTGTAATTGTTAATATACATATGATGTTTTAGGACTTTGAATGATACAAATATTTTTCTGGGTTCCCAGAATCGAATGATGTTCTAGCATAGTTTTGAAGTCAAAGTATAGTTTTGAAAGATGTAAGAGTCCTAAGAGTGATGTCTTCTGTTAAGTCTTGACTTGGATTTCGTTTTGTCGTAATCAAATTTGGATGAGAATGGTTGTTTTGATTTCTATGAAAGAATGTATATTATTGTGAAGGTAGTGAGTATAGTTGATGATTGTTGAATCAGAGTCGAAGAATATAATCATATTAATTGTGAATTTATATATCTCTCAGGTATTACCTACCCGTTAAAAAAAATTTCACAAATAATGTTTTGTACCAGAGAATTTTATTACAATCTTTATGAAAATATATGTACATATATATCTTCTTCAGATGTAACCATGAATTTAATAAGTCAATAAAATATTAGACTCATTTGATTTTTGGTTTGAGCTAGAATAAGTAATCTCTAAAACGATTAGGAACCACATATTCTTCACAGAATATTAATGAAGTTATGGATCAATACTTCATTATTTATTCTTATATATATTTCCTTAGTGAATCATACTGATACTCATTGAACTCTTGCTAACTTCGCAACATATGAATGTTGTTTCCCAGTAAGCTTCAAGTACATTGAAGATGAAAGTGTAAAATCAAACATATTATTGAATAATACACTTGGTTTATTATAAAACGAAATTCATTGCATTAAAACAGGGATTGTAGTTAACGATGATTAAGTTGCTGACGAAGGACGTACATCATTGCATATTTGTAGTATGAATTTAAATGAGTAGTATCTACCCTTTTTCAATTCATACTTAATAGCTTAGTACGAAAAGATTTATTTTGGTTTCCGAATTCATATATATAAAATATTTATATAAATTCTTCAGAAGAATGAGTTAATACTTCATAACTCGTTGATGCAATATACGCGTTATTGATGATGTCCACGGTGATTCTTGAACTGGTGGAGCTTGTGATGTTAAAGTTGCTGACGATTCTAACGATGTTGACAGCACTGACTGTGTTGGTGAGGCTAAGGGTACTGCTGATGCTGTTGGTAAAACTAGTCTAGCTTGTACCTTACGCATCATTCTTGTCGGGGTTTCTACTCTTCCTTTTATCATTTCTGTCCACTCATCTGATTTATGGTTAAGGCAGAAATAGGTAATCTCTATGTCTTTAGTGATTACATAATTACCATAGAATGTTTCTCCGATGAAGTTATGAATCAATACTTCACCGTTTGTTGTTGTTGTTGGTACTTCTTGGTATCTATGGTGTGTGTGACGTTGATATCCGAGGTACGGATGGTGATATTGAGGCGTGTGATGCGGATGTGATTGTTGGTGGTGGTAATGATCCTATTGATGTTGATGATGGTGATAACGTTGATGCTGGTGATGCTGCTGGTGCATAGGGTATTGAGGCTTGCGATGTTGATGTTATTGACGGTACTGGTTATGCTGCTGATGCTGCTGATGGTGTTTGTAACCTTCGTACTGTATTCTCCAAAGCCACTACCCGAGTGCGAAGCTCGTTGACTTCTTCTATTACACCGGGGTGATTGTCGGTTCGGACGAGCGGATAAATAAAATCTAAAATTTGATGTAGTATATAATCGTGACGAGATACTCTAGAAATGAGAGAGAAAATGGTTTCTCGGATAGGTTCGCCGATAAGTGCTTCAGGTTCATCGTCAAGAGGGCAATTTGGTGGATGGAAGGGATCACCTTCTTCTTGTCTCCAATGATTGAGGAGGCTACGAACCCATCCCCAATCCATCCAAAATGATGATGACTGATTGGTTGATCCATTCCGGTCACACTGCTTTCGGAGCTTGAGTGGTATTCCATATCGGAATCCGAGGGACTTCAACTAGTGACGAGTTCCATTTCGTATGATTGAATAAAGGATTTTTCGATATGAAATGATTTTCCGGCTATCGGGTGGTATTCTAATTATATAGAATATCCACATATATAGAACAAAAGATCTCATAGATTACGGAGGGATTTACGGAATATGTTAGACAAAGTTTACAGTAACAGATACACGTAGATATGAATTAGCAAATACGCTAAGATATGAATTTTGTCTATAGACCATTCATGCAATGAATGCAGTAAGACGCATTTAGACTTAAGATGATAAGCAGGTAATTTCCTACAGATGATAAGTAGATGATTTTTGACACAAAATGATAAGCAAAATTTTGACATGCAGACACGGTCGAAGTCCAGACTCACTAATGCAACCTAACGACTTATCAGTTAGACACACTAATGCAGACCTGGTTCGCTAAGACCACCGCTCTGATACCACATGAAACGACCCGACCCAATCCATAGGGACGAATACAATAACATATGATTACATCGCGAGGCATTTGACCTCTATATGATACGTTTTATAAACATTGCATTCTTTTGAAAAGATATACCATAAATGAATATTTAAAATTCAATATTTTCGACATCTGATGATTTCTACATATAGACAATCACCGTAAATAACAGTTTACAAGAATACTTCCGTTGATAATGCAGTCAAAATAGATACACGGTGATGATTTTGTGAATGCAATGCTTCCTCGAATAAAACATGTATGACTCCATGCACATGGTTTCTCTAACATATATTCAAACAGCGGAAGACTTCTAGGAACCTGAGAATAAACATGCTTTAAACGTCAACATAAAGTTGGTGAGATATAGGTTTAATGCTAGCAGCGTTATAAATATAGACCACAAGATTTCATCTACATAAACATTTTAATAAAAATATTCTAAGTGGTTGAGCACTTGATAACCATACTTAACATTTAATCAATGTCGCATATTCCCTTTATTATGAAATCTCACTACACTGTACCAAGTGTAGTCACCGAAACGAAGTACTGTACAACCGTTGAATACTGGTCGTCCAGTCCGGTTGGGGTTGTCAGGCCCGATAGATCTATCAACAGGATTCGCGTTTACAATACCACATGTAAATAGTAGTTACCAAGCTACAGGGAAGTATGCCAGTGGTACAACTCAACGTAGAATATATTTTTTTTATCACTTGTGTCCATAACGTAAATCAAAAAATGCATGTATTCTCATCCCGAAATATTTAGAGTTTAAAAGTGGGACTATATACTCACTTTTTCCTTGAAGGTATTTAACTCGACTTGGTCTCCGATAGATATCACGAACCTAACCATATATATATAATATATCAACATATTTTCTTTTCAAGTAATCGTTACACATATATATATACTTATAATACTTTTAATATTTTTTTAGTCCGTAGTTAGCAGTCCGATGTTAGTGGTCTACAATTAGTTTCTCAATAAAATAAATAAAGACCCCATCGTATTCGTATTGATCAGAATTAATCTCGACCCATGGTACCATGTTGTCAAATGACGTGTTGCGTACATAAAGTACCGAGTTGTCAAATGACGTGTTGCGTACAATCATGAGGTCTTATGATTAATCTTCTCGTGTTGTTTAAGGGTGGTCCTGAAATATATAAAATCAAATCATAAGTAATTATATATAAAATATCATATTAATTAGAAAAGATATGATTAACTTACTTTATCTCCAAATATTTTCGTAGCTAAACTAGCTTCGGATACCCAATCTTGTTTTAGTCGTAGTTTCTTCATTACAACTCCGTTTTTGTTGGTTCAACTTGCCACTTCCTTGGATCGAGTCAAATTTTAAGAATATGAACTGAAAATACCTTAGTTTGTATTCGAAATCACAAGTTATAGGTCAAACTTTGGTAAAACTTATGAAAGTGATCATTTTCCATCATAAAAACAACATTTAATGATCATTTTTCTAAAAATACTTACACTTTGAGTTAAACCATGAAATTTTTATGTGTTAACATATTCATAAGAAATATCATTTTTCTAGAACATGAACTTCTAATTCAAAGTTCAAGATGGTTTTTAATTATCTAACCCAAAACAGCCCTCGGTTGCACTCCGACGACGTAGATTCAGTTTTTAAGGTGTTCTTTGTAAAACCAAGTTATATCTTGTTAAGTTAGCATATCATTATGATATATTACAGGTCTTGAAGTGTTTTAAAAGTTAAGTTAGAAGGATCTATTTAGTTTGCAAACAAGTTTGAAATCATTCAAACTATGTTCTTGTTGTTAAAATTTTACAACATAAAATAAGATAGCTATATAATTATGAATCGAACAAGATTATGAATAAGGTTACTACCTCAAGTTACTTGGACAAAGTTACTATAAGAGATAAGAAAAAATTTTGGAATCAAAGAGTGGTGGAGTTAGATTAAAAGGTTGGAAGTATACTTCTTCAAATGGGTGGTTATTTTGATATGTTCTTGAAAGAGTTTTCTTATGGTGTTTAAGGCTTGTAATTGAAGCTAAATGATGGGGAAAATGCTTGGAGATGATCAAGTATGAAGTTAGGAGTATTTTGAGAGAGAAATGAGGGTGTAGGTATAAGAAAATGGAGTGAAGAAATGGTGTTCATTCATAAAAACGTTTTTAGTTTATAAAGAAAGAAAAGGATTCCTAATTTTGTTTTCTTACTAATAATTCATGCTACTTGAAAAATTCTAGTTACCTCATATCTAGGGCAGTAATAATGTTGATTAGGATGTTGATTTGATGTGTATATACCAATAGTAAATACATATAGAAGCTGGGTATGATACGGGTACATATACCCTAGATATACGTATAGAAATCTTGAGGAAACGGAATGAGAATTCAAATATAGCTATATTTTGTGAACATACTTATATTGTTTTATGTATTTAAGTCCTTAAAAAGTGATTAAATACATTATATATACGATACATGTATAAGCATTATAGGTTATAAGTATATATATCAAAGAATGTTACGTATAGTTATCGTTTTGAAAGCTTAAGTTAGTAGTTTCAAAATATACTTATAACTCATTGTCATTAGTACACAATGTGATGTTAAACCATCCTTAGATCATGTTAAATATATATAAATACATATATATACACAAACGTATAATTATCGTATGTTATATAGTTCGTGATATCATCAGTCAAATTGGACTGTCAAACGTTGTGTAAAACTCTTTTCAAAAACACAAGTCTCAACAATTTGGATTGCTTATCATGTTGGTAAGGTTTAATTTATGTAAATATTAATCTCATAAGTATAAAACGATTGAAAAAATCCGGGTCGTTACACCTGGTTTTCTTTCACCTATCAACCTTTCTAGGTTGCTCACTTCTTGTTTCAGATTTTGAATAGAAGCTTGTTGATTTCTAAATGCTTGAGCATTTTGTTCATTGGTTTGTTTCTGAGATGTGAAAAACTGAGTTTTAGATTCAACTAGCTTTGACATCATGTCATCTAAATTTGGCTTTTTATTATCTGTTTCTGGTGGTTTATTTTAAAAAATAGTTCTTTACTGGTTGTAAGTATTGTTAGATACTTGTTGATTGCTAGGACCTTGTTGGTTGTTGTATGAAACATTTCGGTTATAATTCTGATTTTGATTGTAGTTTGGTCTTGGCGGTTGATAATTATTCTGATAATTATTTCCAGGCCTTTGGTTCATGTATGAAACATTCTCTCGTTGTTCCATTGTTTGTTCAATACTGAGACAATCTTTTATCAAATGTGGACCTTCACACTGGTCACTACTAATTCATATAGCGTGAATATCTTTAGTCATCTTTTCCATTCGTCTTTCGAAAGCATCTAACTTTGCGGAAATGGAATCAAAGTCATGGTTAGAATCGGCTCTAGCCGCTTTAGATGATCTAACGATTTCTTTTTCTTGATGCCACTCATGTGAGTGGGAAGCAGTGTTATCAATAATTTTATAAGCTTCAGTTGCGGTTTTCTTCATAATGGAACCACCAGCTGCTATGTAGATGTCTTTTCGTGTAGTAATATCGCATCCTTGGTAGAATATTTGTACTATTTGATAAGTGTCTAAACCATGTTGAGGACATCCTCTCAACAACTTTTCAAATCTTGTCTATGCCTCATATAGAGTTTCATTTGGCTTTTGCGTGAACGTAACAATTTCTCCTTGAAGTCTTACGGCTTTAGATGCCGGAAAGAATTGTTTAAGGAATTTTTCAACTAAGACATCCCATGTGTCAATCACCCCTTCAGGTAACGATTCTAACCAATCTTTGGCTTCTCCCTTTAAAGTCCAGGGAAATAACATGAAATAGATCTGTTCATCCTCAACTTCTCTGATTTTGAATAGAGTACAGATCCTATTAAAGGTACGAAGATGTTCGTTTGGATCTTCCTTTGGCGCACCACTAAATTGGCATTGATTAGTTACCATGTGTAGGATTTGTCCTTTGATTTCATAATCTGGCACATTAATGTCTAGTTGAGTAATGGCATGACCTTGGCCAGTGCGTTTAGCTCTCATTCGGTCTTCCATACTTAGAGGTTCCAGATTTTCCATGATTGGATTTGTTGAATCTGAATCACTAGAGGATTCTAACTTAATGGTTTCTTCCTCAACAATCTCTGGATGAGTGATTTGTGGTTCAGGAGGAATGATTATTGGTTCAGGATCTCTGACTTGTCCCTGAATATCCTCCGGATTCTCAATTGTGAGGTCGGGTTCAAAAAATGGATTATCGGAAATTTGAATTGGAGTTCTTGGTCGACTAGATGACGATTCTAAAGAAAAATCAACGGCGACAATATTGGCTAGATGTCTTGATCGAGTTACAGGTGGTGAACATATGAAAGGTGGTGAACGTTTTGCTCGGTGCATTCACTGAATATCCTTAAAAAATTATATAAGTTATCAAATTAATAGACTTTTCTGCTTTTACCCACATTTTGAATAGCCAAAAGATGCAGCAGGTAGCCAGGACCCTTTAAATCGGAAGCCCACAACTCGCCACTAACAAATCCAACTATTACTACGAAGCAGAAAATTTTGGATGTCTAACAATTTAATCACTCAAAATAATTTTTCCGTCGAAATTTTAAAAAATAAAGAAAATTCTATGTCCTAAAAACTAGAGCGTAGAAATGAGAAAGAAAAAGAGTGCGTCGAAAAACGTCGAAAATTAAAAATAAGAAAGTAAAGCGTCGAAACTTAAAAATCTAAAAATTAAATATTAAAAGTTACGTCTAAAGGAATTTAAACTTAAAAGGAATTCTATATCCAAAACGGCAATAACTTAATTAGGCACTAAAATCTATTTAAAACTAGAGCGATAAGTGACGTCGTAAAATTCTAAAGCGCCTAATCTTAGTTTAAAGAAAATGCACTTAAGGGATTTTACGGCAAAGCTTAAAAATATAGAAATATAAATTAACTACGGCAAAATACTAAGTTACGAACTAATTACGAACAATAAATGAAAGGACCCGTCCTAATCGATCTGGACGAATACATTACATTTGGTTACATCGCGAGGTACTTGACCTCTATATGATACATTTTACAAACATTGCATTCGTTTTTAAAAAGACAAACTTTTATTACATCGAAAGTTGATGGCATGCATACCATTTCATAATATATCCAACTATAATTGACTTAATATTAATCTTGATGAACTCAACGACTCAAATGCAACGTCTTTTGAAATATGTCATGAATGACTCCAAGTAATATCTCTAAAATGAGCAAATGCACAGCGGAAGATTTCTTTCATACCTGACAATAAACATGCTTTCAAGTGTCAACCAAAAGGTTGGTGAGTTCATTAATTTATCATAAGAAATCATTTCCATTAATTTAATAGGCCACTAGATTTTCATTTTTCATAAACATTCATCTCATATCAGGCATTTCGCAAACTGCGTAGAGATAAAAATTCATTCATATGGTGAACACCTGGTAACCGACATTAACAAGATGTATATAGAATATCCCCATCATTCCGGGACACCCATCGGACATGATACTTTCGAAGTACTAAAGCATTCCAAATTCAAGAATGGGGCTTGTTGGCCCGATAGATCTACCTTTAGGATTCGAGTCAATTAGGGTGCACTAATTCTCAAAATTAGTGATGTTTCCTAATTCTTAGGCTACCAAGCTAAAAAGGGGCATATTCGATTCTATAATCCAACCATAGAATGTAGTTTCGATTACTTATGTCTATTTCGTAAAACATTTATAAAAGCGGCGCATGTATTCTCAGTCCCAAAAATATATATATTGCAAAAGCATTTAAAAAGGGAGCAAATGAAACTCATTATACTGTATTTTGTAGTAAAAATACATATCACGACATTAAACAATGCAGGGTTGGTCTCGGATTCATGAACCTATATCATTTATTTATATATTAACACACATAATTGTAATCGAACAAATTTATATATATAAATTTATTAGTTATATCATTTTTATATTAATAACCTATATGTTTCATATATTCCTTTCATATATTTAGAATAAATAAAAATATTAATTTTGTTATGTTATATGTATTAAATATATTTATATTTTTATATAAAGATCATTTATTTAATAATTGTAATAATACTAGATTAAGGATAATAATAATAATGATAGTAATAATAAATATGTTAATTTTAAAAATGGAAATTTTAATAAAATTAATAACTTTAATAATGATGATAATTTTACTGAAAATGATGTTTTTTTAAATGATAAAATGATAGTTTTAATAATAATGATTCTTTTAATAATAATATAGTTGTAATAATAAGAATAATGATACGAGTAGTAAAAATAATAATAATAATAATAATAATAATAATAATAATAATAATAATAATAATAATAATAATAATAATAATAATAATAATAATAATAATAATAATAATAATAATAATAATAGTAATAATAATAATAATAATAATAATAATAATAATAATAATAATAAAATAGAGTACAACCTTTGAAGACACGCTTTAAAAAAACTAAGCTCCTTAGCCCGGGTTTGAAACCGTGACCTCTCATTCGACACCAACACTCTTAACCGTTTCTCTACTCGTTCGTTTTTGAAATATTCCCAGTTTAATTCCTTTTAATCTAAATATTTCCAGTGTGTTCCTCATCTAACATGCCTATGATCCCCATCATCATCAATATATCACGATATTATTATCATCATTAAATCATGACCATATCATTATCAATATCTTTATTATACCCTTATCCTAATCATCATTATCATATATCTATTTTACGATCATCTCCACAATCCATTAACCTCATCACATCATACAGTATTATCATCATCATCGTGGTCGTCATGCACAGAAACATTCATAATAGTAGTTTCCCATCTTCATCGATTAACTCATATAGAGGAACAAAGCAGTAATAGCATACCGACAAGCATCAATAGCTAGTGGATCTTTGGCTGATTTATAACAGATTTAGATTAGATGGCCCAACAACAAAAGAAGGTATTCGGCCCAAGAAAACTGAAGCATACGGCCCAACACTAAATTAAACCCAACAATAAACTTGTATGTTTTCGACCCAATTCAGTACCGGAAGTAGAGAAGTAAAAAATAAAGAAAAAAAAATATAGCATGTCATCGACATAACCTCGGTTCTTCAATGTTTTCATCTTAACCTCGTTCATGGTTCTTTTCACCATCGAACATCATCTCACTGTATTTTCATCAACACTATGCTTCATCATCATTTTCATTTTCCATTTCCACCATCATAATCATCACTCTTTAATCATACGCGATAAAAAAATGAAATGTCAATTTAAGAGGCCCATGTCTTGTGGCTCCAGGTCAACCGAAAAAAAATATAAACTAACAAGAACCGAAACAGGAACACAAGTGGGACAACATGTGGGATCTAATTTGTTTAAAATTTGTCAGCCAAGGAAAAAGTAATACACCAAGTGGTTCACATCATCAACTTTTTTTTTCATCATAACACCATACATCATTATCATATCATAGACCTTTTTTTATCTTAATAGAAGAAACAGAAGAAATACGCTGCAGTAATCGATGGTTGTTCGTGGTAATTTACGTGGCGTTTTAATAAAATAGAAAAATATATAGTAGCTGCAACAATAAAAGCAAAATAGCATTTTTCATGGTGTTTGGGTTGGTAACCGAAGGGAGTAGCAGTAACAGAAATAGGTTTCATTGATGGTTATTTAAATAGGATAAAAGGCGTGCAACAGTAATGTTAGTGGTATTCAATTGTATATAGGAAAGAGTAGAAAGAACCGGTGATTGCTTGGGGTGGTTTGAATAATAGCAAGAATGTAAAAGGGTTTTTGGTGATGGTTATCGAATGGTAAAAATACCGTGATCAAGATGGTGCTTTGGTTTTAAAGATGTTCAAGATGGCATGGTGATGTTTTCTCGGCTTCAACAAACCGAGAGTATGGTTCAACCGAAGAAGGAACAACGAGCTTAGATGAACAACAACCCACATGCTTTTGGGTTATGTTTGGGTGTTGATGTGGGTGGGTTCGTGATGGTCCATGATGGTGGCTCTTCGATTGGTTGAGGATGACGATGGTGATGATCTCCCGTTGGTGTAATCTATATCTATGTGCAAGTGTGTATGTGTATATATATATATATATATATATATATATATATATATATATATATATATATATACTTATATGTAGAAAAAGAGATGGTGATGATTCTGGAGAATATGAATGTTATAAGTTTTTATAACTATCGTGATAGTTCATGTATATATAAATCAGATAGATAGTTAGATATTCTATACATATATAAACATACAAAAACAGTAAATAATAATAATATAATAATAATAATAGTAAATAAAGTAATATAAAGGTTAATCAGAGAACATGTAAGAATCAATAATAATCAATAATGAATCGATAAGCAGCCTTCTTTTTGTCACAATCTACCGACAGTTTTCACGGACTGTGTATCGTGCACTATTTGAAATCAGTGGCGGATAAAAGTCTTCGGAAAAATACCAAATTTTTAGATTAACTATATTTATTTATTTTGGTCATTATAGTATAAAATTTGATCATTAATTTATTAAATAAAAATTACATCAACTGTCCCTCTCATTTATGGGTGAAATATAAAAAGTGTTAAAACTTAACAAATAGTTCCTAAATACATTTCTAATAAGCCTAAAGTTTGAATTTAACTTACTTAATATCAATCGAAACATCAAACGAGTAATACAATCATTTAATATTTATTTTTAATATACTTATTTATATATAGAGATATATTTTAAATAATAATTATTATAATATCCTATTTTTATTTTACTTTACATAAATAAATTTTTAATAACAACTGAAAGGACCCGTTCATATACATTATAAACGATTCTCAATAGTTGATTACATCGCGAGGAATTTGACCTCTATATGATACATTGCATTCGTTTTTAAAAGATAAACTATCTTTACATCGAAAATTGACAAGCATGCATACCATATCATAATGTCCAACTATAAATGACCTAATCTGTCATTTACTTATTAATAATCTCCATTGAACTCAACGACTTGAATGCATCGTCTTTTGAAATATGCCATGAATGACTCCAAGTAAAATCTTTAAATGAGCAAATGCACAGCGGAAGATTTCTTTAACACCTGAGAATAAATATGCTCTAAAGTGTCAACCAAAAGGTTGGTGAGTTCATTAGTTTATCATCAATATTCATTTCCATCATCTTTAATAGACCACAAGATTTCATATTTTTAATTGTACTCGTAACCCGAGTACCAGATAACACGCGTAACCCGCAAATTTAAAAATCATTCATATGGTGAACGCTTGATAACCGAACTAGCAGGATGCATATAGAATATCCCCATCAATCCGGGACTCTCATCGGACATGATAATCGAAGCACTAAAGCATTCGTAACCCGAATGGGACTTGTCGAGGTCCATAGATCTATCTTTAGGATTCGCTTCAATTGGTGGCAATTATAATAAACACCAATTCTTAGGCTACCAAGCTAAAAAGGGGCATATTCGATTTAATAATCCAATCATAGAATGTAGTTTCAATCACTTGTGTCTATTTCGTAAAGCATTTATATAAGCAACGCATGTATTCTCAGTCCCAAAAATATATATTGCAATAGCATTTAAAAATGGAGCAAATGAAACTCACCATATTGTATTTCGTAGTAAAAATACATATAACATCATTGAACAAGTGCAAGGTTGGCCTCTGATTCACGAACCTAAATAAATTATATATTTTTATATGCTGGTCAATATTTGTCTAACAAATTAGGTTAAGTCATAGTGTACCACAATCCTAATGCTCGAGACTAATGTGCAAAAGTCAACAAAAGTCAATTTGACTCAAAATAATTTCCAAAATTTATACATGATTAATATATAGTTTAAATATTGTCGTTTTATATTTTTAAATATTTTTAAAAGATTTTATTAGAGTAAATAATATAATTCATTTATTATTAAAATTTATATAATAAAAATATACTTTTATATATCTTAAGTAATAAAATTTATAAAGTTCATTTAATATAATATGATAGGTAGTATTAACGTAATTTTATCACACGTAGTAAAATATCTTTGTATTACATATTTATTTGAAAAAAAATAACATTGATATTAATAATAAGTAAAAGTTGTATTATTTTGTAATAATAATTATTATTATTCTACTAGTAAAAATATCAATATTTATATTTACTAAAAATGATATTATGATAAAATGATAATTCTGTTTATAATGACTTTAATATTTACGATACTTTTTAATATTAAATTTAAAATAATAATTTTATTTAAAATGATAATAATAATGATATTATATAATAAAAATGACATTTCTATTTAAATGATAATTTTTTTTTAAAATGATAGTTTTAATGCTAATGATACTTTTAATAATAATAGTAATGATAAAAAAATAATAAGAACGATAATTTTATCTTAAATCAATATCTTACAATATTTTAATTTCATCATGATACTCATACTCATTATTTCCTAATCGATTTGTTTAATAACTTTTAATCATTTTTTATATCGTGTTCATAATAATGATAATAATAGTAATCAAAATAATTAGGTGTTACTAATTTTAGTTTTAATTTCAATAATACTAATAATGATAATTACTATGAAATTATTAACGATAATACTAATAATTATATTAATGATAATATCATAATAATAATAACAATAACAATATCCATTTTTTAAATAATGATATATGTATTAATAATAATAATAATAATAATAATAATAATAATAATAATAACAATACTAATTATAACTTTAACGATAATAACGATAGTAATAATAAAAATAACAATTTTTAATGATAAATCCTATTATTGATAAAGATAATAATAATAATAAATAATAATAATTAATAATAAGATAAAACTAGAACGACGATAGTAACGACAATAATAATAATCATTTTAAATAATAATACAAAAATTCGATTGACTATAACTTCAAATCCGTTCATTGAAACTGTTCGATATCTAAATGAAAAGTTCTTAATTTTTCGCTAGCTTTCCAACGACATGCATATCTTATACCTTATCTCAACCGCATACGTAACTAATTCAGAATTCAACATATCCTATCTAATGGCAATATCAAAAGTATAAGCATGCATAATCCTATATTCTTGAGCACTAGTCAGGGATACACTTTTAGTATGTACAAATTAAATTACGAGTACTCACGTATCAATATTAAGATTCAATATTGCAGGAAAGGTAAGTAAACGCAACGGAGATGATAAACACTAAATTGACCTCACGAGCATTCCCATGAACCATACCCATCACCTCCATAGCTATAACCCATAATTTCCTTAGCCCTATCCTACTCGAAGAGCATATTTTGAAATCACTCATTCATGACCTCGTCGTAGTATTTTATGTATAAATAATAATTATAACACTCCTAAATAATATTAATTTGAATAATAATAATAAATATACTAATATTAATAATAATATTAATAATAATAATAATAAATATAAATATATATGGAGGAATATGTGATATGTGTGTGTGTTTTGTTTAAAATGAAATGAACCAGAGACAGAACTCGACGAGTTTTATACATATTTTGTCAAACCACACCCCATGCGATCGCATGGGGTTTGTGGGTGCACTTCATGCGATCGCATGACCAAGCCATCCAGCTGGTATCCATTTCGTTTAAGCACCGACGGTTTTTATTATTATTATATATATATTATATTTAATTTATATAATTACTTATATATTATGTTATATTTACGTTCATGGTAAAAATGTAAATTTTACTAAAATGACTAGTACGTTGTCCCTCAACTCATGTACCACCTTCGGTTTTTCGAGCGCACTTTCGTTCGTTTAGAAAACTAGCCTTTTTCGTTACGCGACGTGTACCCTTATTAATAATTTGACTTTATCATCAACAAATTACTTTATAAAAATGTAACTTATAAAATTGAGTGTTGTGGTCATTTGCTTCTATAAATCAGTGGCTCGTTGGTTGTCAAAATATTTTATTTTAAATTAGGACGTTTTATGACAAAGTTAAAATATATATTTTTATATTTTCATTTCAAAATATAAATTTGGGACAATATATAATATATAGTTTTTCAAAACTAATAATATTCAAATTTTATATATCTTGAAATCGTTTAAGTAATAAGAAATATTATTTCGTAACATTTGTATTTTTAAAGTTTAAAATTGATATACTTTATTTATATAAAAATTGTTTACAAAGACATTTTAATATTCCAATTACTTTATATTCCAAATCATTCTATTAAAAAGGTTATAATAGTAGAAGTTGTTATGTCATAAGACGATCTTAAAAAGTCTATATCGAAATGACGTTTTCGTTTATGAACGTAAAATCATATATGAATCATATCAGGTTTCAAGGTTTTAACTTCTACTTTAATCTTGACTCGTTGGATTAAGTCTAAAGGAAAAATCAAACGTAAGGAATCATCTTAATGTAAAATATCGATCTATTTAACTTGTCAATATCTATTTTCTAATTCACCTATATTCCCTAATTTCACTTTCACAATACCTAATATGAAGGTTAATTAATTTATCTTTTCAAAAGTCACGAGGCAATTATTGTAAGGCATGTATTGAAATTTAACAGAAATTTCCACCAATCTGACTTGCTCTCGTTACTTGACACTTTGTCCTTACTCGAAGATCACTTTACCATTTATTCCGAATATCGTTAAAAAGAAAAGGTTTTCTAAATCAAAGTGGACCTCTCAATAGAGACTCGTAGCCATAATTCAATGTATCTGATAAATCAATCATTTGATATATCTTTTAATTCCAATGATAACTATTTGAATATATTATGAAACAAATACGTTTATGTAAAGTATTATACGTCTAATACTTTGTTAATATTTTCAAGATATAATTTATACACATATACATATATAATCATATTCGTTCATATAATGGTTCATGAATCTTTGGAATTTGGTCGAGGTTAAATGAATGTATGAACACAGTTTAAAATTCTTGAGATTCAACTTACAAACTTTGCTTATCGTGTCAGGAATATATAAAGAGTAAAGTTTAAATTTTGTCAGAAATTTTCGGGTTGTCACAGTACCTACCCGTTAAAGAAATTTTGTCCCGAAATTTGATTTGGATGGTCACAGCTGACAATAAGTATGTTTTTATGACGCATATAAGCTGAAGATTAGGGTTTTATCATCATTGAGTAATATGGATAATATGGATAAAACCATTTGATTTTGTGAAGAGTACGAGTGAAGCTATTACCAAAAGAGTGAAAATGAGTAGGTATAGATTCGTCATATCTTTTGACGTCATCACGATTGATTTTCGGAGTTCAAGGGATTTGGAGAAAATCTTCGTAATAAGATTTGTTTTATCGGTAATCAAGGGAAGTTAGAATCTGTTTTAAATGTGATCATCTATTTTGTTTGCTCTGTCGGATATTTTACTATAAATCCACCCCCTTCGTTTCCTTATAATTCATACCTTTTATTCTTTCTCCCTCAACTCATACTTTAAAGTATTCGTCAATATGCTTCATCCAGTGCTGATTCTTGATATACTCCTTACTTTCATATCTGTCGTTCTTCTTTTTCATCTACCTCTGGAAGAATCTATTTACTTTTACTATACCCTTGGGTTTATAGTGTTTTTAGTTCTCCCGTGTCTTTATATTGCTATATGCATCGATATATATACGGTTTATAGTTTCTGGGTTGTTGTTGGGTTTTATATCTTCCCTTATATTTTGATGTTCCTGCTTCTGTCTTCTATAATCATTGTCATCCCCAGTTAATGCTTTCTTTTATTTGCTGCGATTTATACCCCAATTTTTTTCTCGGAGTTTTGTCCTTTCGTTTTTTCTTCTTGCGATTAAGTGCCGCTTGTATTGGTCCAGAATTCGCAGATATGAATTTTGGAATGAACATTGTTAATGTTCTAAGAAGAAAATTGTAATGGCACGATCTTGTTTTGTCAAATTACCAGAATATCTGGAAAAGACCGAATCATCAAGAAAATAGTTTCTTGATAAGTTTATAGTTTTAAGTAGAATACAAGAGTCGTGTAACATGGCATATGATGACATTATGATCTGTGAATCATCACGTTCCATTTAGAAACTCAGCATGACTTACTGTAATATAATCTCGTTGATCAAGTGTAATTATATTATACTAATCCATGCTTCAGTTCCTAACACTACTTCAAAAATATTCTTATTTTAAACTCGAAGGTTTCAGAATTTAGAAACTAAAATAGTTTCTTTTATGATGTAACACAGATAACGCTAGGAAATAAATGATTTCAGATAAGAATAGCTATGAAAATATCTTCAAAAATATGGAGGATATTTATAATGAAAGATACGATGATATCTTATAATTTCTAATATCGGAGGATGATGAAGAATATTGTCCGTATGGGCTTAGAGTCAGGAGCAAGATATTCATTAATGATTTCAGCAGATACTGAATCATTTGGATTCTTTATGGGCAGGTTCAGTCTTTGTGATTTGTCCACAGCCTCCTTAATACTTTGCTCAATCCGTTTTCCAGTTCCAAAACTTCTCTTTTTCTGAGCTTTGCCAATTCATTAATCTTTATCATCAAACTTTTTACTGTTAAGGTTGTTTACAATTTTTGTTGCTTCATCAGCATTTCGAGAACTAGTTCGCAGTTCAGGGTGTTTTTCAGAAACTTCACATTCACCCTATATAAGTCTAGAAGATAGACGTTATATGTATAACTGTTGGCGTCGACATGCTGCGAGATTTCAAAATACTGATTGCTAATTCCCAATGATTCGTATGGCAATTTTCGTTACAAGAGGCAGATGAGTAAGTGATGGGGTTTTGATAAATATAATGATTTTTCGAAAAATCTTAGATCATTACGGTTACTGATAAGTTTACTGCTAATGTGGCGAGATATGAAAGGTTCCCCGGTAACAATGGCGAAAGGGCAACGTATCTATCGACGTTATAATAAGACTAGTCCGACTGAAAAGTCGAAGTTGACTTGCTGGAGCTGTGACAAAACTGGCTACTTTGAAAAGAAATTGAAAAGTCATTTTAGCTAATAAATGCCAATGGGTCTGACCCGGATACGTGTTAAACTATGATTTTGGTTTCGAAAGTTTTTCAGGTGTATAACTGTGATTAACATGTGGTTAGATCATCAGCTCGATTGTTTATTATTTGAAGTGTCTTCAGGAATTTCGGAGGGTTTGAATACAGGTTGTAATCGTTGATATACATTTGATGTTCTAGCATAGTTTTGAAGTCAAAGTATAGCTTTGAAAGATGTAGGAATCTAAAAATGATGGTACCGGTTATATCTCGACTTAGATTTTGATTTGTCAAAATCAGAATACGTAATGAAATTTGGATGAAGGTGGTTGTTTTGATTTCTATAAAAGAATATATATTGTTTGAGAAAATAGTGAGTATAGTTGATGATTGATGAATCAGATTCGAAGAATGTAACATATTAATTGTGAATTTATATATCTCTCGGGTATTACCTACCCGTTAAAAAAATTTCACAATTAATATTTTGTACAAAAGAATTTTTATTACAATCTTTTTGAAAAAAAAAAAATATATATATATATATATATATATATGTATATTTTCTTCAGATGTAACATAGATTTAATGAGTTAATATTAAATTAAACTCATTTAATTTACGGTTGAAACTAGAATTGAATAATCCCTTAAAGGCTTTAAAGATTACATAAGTATTTCTTCAATAATATTGAAATTATGAATCAATATTTCGGTATTTGTTGAGGCATGATGTTGGTTTTCGTTAAATTCTTGTGAACTTCGCAAAGTACGAATGATGTTATCTGAAAAGTTTCGAGTACATCGATGACAAAAGTGTAAAATCAACATATATTTGAATACTACACTTGATTTATTTTGAATTTGAATTTATTGAATTGATACAGAGGTTGTATTTAATGATAGTTAAGTAGCGGACGAAGGACGTGCATTATTGCATATTAGTAATATGAATTAACCAAGTAGTTAAGATTCACACATAATAGCTTAGTACGGAAAGATTTATTATGGTTTAAAGATTTATATATATATAAGATATACATATAAATCCTTCAGTGGAAATGAGTTAATTCTTCATAACTCGTTGATACAATATACTTGTTGTTGATTCGTAATGATGTCCGCGGTGATTCTTGAACTGATGGAGCTTGTGATGTTATAGGTTCTGCTAATGCTGATGTTGACTGCACTGACGATGCTGGTGATGCTGGCAGTACTGTTGATGATGTTGGTAAAACAAGTTTAGCTTGTAAATCGTGCACCATTCTGGTCAGGGTTTCTTTTATCATTTCGGTCCACTCATCTGCTTTATGGTTAGGTCTAGAATAAGTAATCTCTAAAATTTTATAGATTACATAATCACCGTAAAATATTTCTCCGATGAATTTATGAACTTAATACTTCATCGTTTGTTGTTGTTGGTCTTCCTTGTTATCTATAGGACGTATGACGTTGATGCTCGTGGGACAGACTGTGAAGTTGAGGTTTACGATGAGGTTGTGGTTGGGGGTGGTAATGGTACTGTTGACGTTGATGTTGGTGGTACTGATTATGCTGCTGCTGCTGCTGCTGGTGTTTGTAACCTTTTCACCATATTCTCCAAAGCCACTACCCGAGTGCGAAGCTCGTTGACTTCTTCTATTACACCGGGATGATTGTCAATTCGGACAAGTGGATAAATAAAATCTAGAATTTGATATAGTATGTAACCGTGACGAGATACTCTAGAAATGAGAGAGAAAATGGTGTCTCAAACAGGTTCGCCGGTAAGTGCTTCAGGTTCTTCGCCAAGAGGGCAATGTGGTTGATGGAAGGTATCACCTTCTTCTTGTCTCCAATGATTAAGGAGGCTACGAACCCATTCCCAATTCATCCAGAATAGATGATGGCTAATTGGTTGATCCATTCCGGTTACACTGCTTTCGGAGCTAGAGTGGGATTCCATTTTGGAATCCGAGGAACTTGAATTAATGATGAATTCCATTTCGTACGATTGAATAAGGATTTTTCGATATGAAATGATTTTCGGTTATCGGATGGTATTCTAATTACATAGAATATCTATATATAGAGAGAGGAAAAGATTTCGTAGATTACGGAGGAATTTACGGAATATGTCAGGAAAAGTTTAAAGTAACAGATACGATAAGATATGATTTAGCAGATACGCTAAGATATGAATTTTTTCTATACACTACTCATGCAAATAATGTAGCAAGACGTGTCTAGACTAATAATGATAAGCAGGTAATTTCCTAAGGATGATAAGCAGATGATTTCCGACTAGAACTGATAAGCAAAACTTTTGACATGCAGACAAGATCGAAGTCCAGACTCATTAATGCATCCTAACGAATTATCAGTTAGACACACTAATGCAGACCTGGTTAGCTAAGACCACGGCTCTGATACCAACTGAAAGGATGCGTTCATATACATTATAAATGATTCTTAATAGTTGATTACATCGCGAGGAACTCTATATGATACATTTTGTTTTAAACATTGCATTCGTTTTTAGAAGATAAACTTTCTTTACATCGAAAATTGACATACCATATCATAATATCCAACTATAAATGACCTAATCTGTCATTTACTTATTAATAATTTCTATTGAACTCAACGACTTGAATGCAACGTCTTTTGAAATATGCCATGAATGACTCCAAGTAAACTCTTTAAATGAGCAAATGCGCAGCGAAAGATTTCTTTAACACCTGAGAATAAACATGCTTTAAAGTGTCAACCAAAAGGTTGGTGAGTTCATTAGTTTATCATCATTATTCATTTCCATCATTTTTAATAGACCACAAGATTTCATATTTTTAATTGTACTCGTAACCCGAGTACAAGATAACACGCGTAACCCGCGAATTTAAAAATCATTCATATGGTGAACGCTTGATAACCAAACTAACATAATGTATATAAAATATCCCCATCATTCCGGGACTCTCATCGGACTTGATAATCGAAGTACTAAAGCATTCGTAACCCAAATGAGACTTGTCGAGTTCCATAGATCTATCTTTAGGATTCGCATCAATTGGTGGCAATTATAATAAACACCAATTCTTAGGCTACCAAGCTAAAAAGGGGCATATTCGATTTAATAATCCAACCATAGAATGTAGTTTCGATCACTTGTGTCTATTTCGTAAAGCATTTATAAAAGCAGCGCATGTATTCTCAGTCCCAAAAATATATATATTGCAAAAGCATTAAAAAGGGAGCAAATAAAACTCACCATATTGTATTTCATAGTAAAAATACATATAACATCATTAAACAAGTGCAAGGTTGGCCTCGAATTCACGAACCTAAATAAATTATATATTTTTATATGTTGGTCAATATTTGTCTAACAAATTAGGTCAAGTCATAGTGTACCACAATTCTAATGCTCGAGACTAATATGCAAAAGTCAACAAAAGTCAATTTGACTCAAAATGATTTTCAAAATTTATACATGATTTTCAAAATTTATACATGATTTTATTAAAAGATTTAGGTGTTTTCAAGAATTATGAAAGGTTTGAACGCAGATTGTAATCGTCAAGATACAAATAAGGTTTAAGATGAAATCAAGTGGCAAACTTGAAGAAATGTTTAGTTTCATATGTTATAATCAATATTTTAATTCATTTTAATTGTCCAATATTATTAGTCCACAGTTAACAGTCCAATAATTCATATATAGTTTAATATATAATATTCGAATTAATTAATACGTATCGTAACCCGTGTACTTGTCTCAGACTCGATCACAACTCAAAGTATATATATTATTATAGAATCAACCTCAACCCTGTATAGCTAACTCGATCATTACTGCATATAGAGTGTCTATGGTTATTCCAAATAATATATATAGATGCGTCGAAATGATATGTCAAAACCTTGTATACTTGTCCCGATAAAGTGCGTAAAATAAATAGCATAAATTAAATGACGATAAATAAAATTGCGAGAAATTAAATGTACAATAAAGAATTAACAGTTAGCTAGGAACAGTTAGCTAGGATTTTGTTAGCGTGGATTCTTAACAAAAATTTTATCACAGTAAATTTGTTTGTTTCTAACAAATTTTATTTTGTCCAATGTTTTCTTCATTATGCCACTTGTTGGATTCTGATAGATCAAAATCCAAATACGAAATTGAATGAAAATGGTTATTCTGTGGTAAACGGATATGTACATCAGTGCTTGTAAGTAGGATAGTAAATAACTATTGAATCAGATTCAAAGAATGTACAATGTAACTTATTAATATGAAATCTAAATATTCCTCGGGTATTACCTACCCGTTAAAATATTTTCACCATTAACAGTTTGTACAAAAGAATTTTTAATTACAATCTTTATGAAAACATATATACATATATATTTTCTTCAGATGTAATCATGGATTTAATGAGTTAATATGATATTAATCTCATTTGATTTATCGTTAGAACTAGAATACATAATCTCTAAAACATTAGAGATTACATAATCGCCATGGAGAATGAAAATAATTAATGTAGAACGATACGTAGAATGATGATTATACTCGAGGTACAGATTGAGATGTTGGGGCATGGATTGTTGATGGTACTGGTGATGTTACTGATGGTACTGTTGGTGCTGGTGATGTTGTTGAAGCTGGTAAATTTTGCACCATATTCTCCAGATTGATTACTCGAGCGCGAAGTTCGTTGACTTCTTCTATTATTCTGGGATGATTGTCGGTCGGAACGAGCAGATGAATAAGGTTTAGAATTTTAGATAGAATATAATCGTGGCGAGATACTCTGGAAATGAGTGTGAAAATGGTGTTTCGGACTATTTCGCCGGTAAGTGCTTCAGGTTCTTCACCAAGTGGTGAATTTGGTTGATGGAAAGGATCGCCTTCTTCGCGTCTCCATGGATTAAGTCGACTACGAACCCATCCTCAATTCATCCAAAATAGATTATGGCTAAATGGTTGATCCATTCCGGTTATACTGCTTTCGGAGCTCGAGTGAAAACCCATGTCGGAATAGCTGTCGGAATAACTATCGGAATCTGAGGGACTCGAACTGGTTGCAAGATTCATCTCGTATGATCAGATGAAGGATTTTCGATAAGAAATAGATTATAGGATGTAGATTAGTACCCTGCAATACATAATTTACATATGCATATATAATACTAAAATCCTATAAGTTACGGAGGAATCTATGGAATATGTTAGGCAAAGTTTACAGTAACAGATATGCTAAGATATGAATTTTGTCTATGCACTATTTGTGACAACCCGGAAATTTCCAACCAAATTTAAACTTTAATCTTTATATGTTTCCGACACGATAAGCAATATTTGTTAAGTTAAATTGCAAGAATTTTAAACTACGTTCATACATTCATTCAACTTCGACCATGTTCCAACGATTCACGAACCATTAAACGAATATGATTATATATGTATATGTGTATATATATTATAACTTGAAACGTAAATAAAATATTAGATTAAATACTTTATATGATTGTATCTGTTTCAAAATATTTATCAATGGAATTAGAAGATAAGATCAAATGATTGAATTATCAGATATATTGAATTATGATTACAAGTCTCTGTTGAAAGGCCCACGTTGATTTGAGAAATCTTTCCGTTTTAACAATATTCGAAAAATGGTAAAGTGATTTATAAATAAGAATAAATTATCAATCATTGAGAACTAGACAAAGGATAGTGGAAGATTGAATCTCATAAAGACTCGATTGATCTATTTAGTTTCAAACGTACAAAAACGTTTTCAGTTTAAAAAGAACTTTATTATTAAAACGTATATAACTTTTATAAATATCTAGAACCACTTTTGACAACTCATTACTTAACTAGTATGATAAAGATAACGATATTTATATTTTATTTTATTAAATATATATAACGATTTAAATTAATATTATATATATTTATACGCGTATTATACGTACATAGTTTTATACTTTTACTATACTTAAACTTTACCTTTACTTTATTTTTACTTTACTTTAACTTTAATAATTCACTTTAATAATTCATACTTTAATAATTCACTTTAATAATTCATACTTTAATAATTCACTTTAATAATTCATACTTTAATAATTCACTTTAATAATTCATACTTTAATAATTCACTTTAATAATTCATACTTTAATAATTCACTTTAATAATTCAAAAATCTATTATAAATAGAATTCAATAGGTTTCATTATTTCATAGAAACTTGAAAATATTTTTCTCTAAACTCTCTCAATCGATTTACATATATATATTTACTCCGTATTATTTCAAGATATTATTAGTATACATAAAATATTACGACGGAGTGCTGTCCGAGTGATTTCGAAGTTGTTTTTCGAGTAGGATAGGATTAAGGAAATTATGGGTTATAGCTATGGAGGTGATTGAGTATGGTTCATGGGTATGCTCGTGAGGTCAATATAGTGTTTATCATTTCCGTTGCATCTACGTACCTTTCCTGCAATATTGAATCTCAATATTGATACGTGAGTACTCATAATTTAACTTTTACATACTAATAGTGTATCCCTGACTAGTGCTCGAGTATTTAGGATTATGCATGCTTGTACTTTTGATATTGCCCTTAGACAGGTTAGGTTGAATATTGAATTAGTTACACTTGCGGTTGAGATAAGGTATAAGATATGCATGTCCTTGGAAAGCTAGCGAAAAATTAAGGACTTTTCCTTTAGATATCGAATGGTTTCGATGAACGGATTAGAAGTTATAATCAATTGAATTTTCTATATTTTTATTAAAAATGATTATTATCGTCGTTTTTATCGTCGTTCTAGTTTTATCTTATTATTATCATTATTATTATCTTTATCAATAAAATGGATTTATCATTAAAAATTGTTATTTTTTTTTATTATTACTATCGTTATTATTGTTAAAGTTATAATTAGTATTATTATTATTATTATTATCCAATTATTATTATTATTATTATTATTATTATTATTATTATTATTATTATTATTATTATTATTATTATTATTATTATTATCATTATTAATATATATATCATTATTTAAAAATGGATATTGTCATTGTTATTATTATTATTACTATATTATCATTAAGATAATTATTAGTATTATCGTTAAAAATGTTATAGTAACTATCATTATTAATATTAGTGTAATTGAAACAAATATTTGTAACACCTAATTATTTTGATTACTATTATTATCATTATTATGAACACGATATAAAAGACGATTAAAAGCTATTAAACGAAACGATTAGGAAATAATGAGTAAGAGTATCATGATGAAATTAAAATATTATAAGATATTGATTTAGATAAAATTATCGTTCTTATTATTTTTATCATTACTATTATTATTAAAAATATCGTTAGTATTAAAACTATCATTTTAACAAAAAATATCATTTTAATAGAAATGTCATTGTTACTATAAAATATCATTATTATTATTATTTTAAATAGAATTATTATTTTAAAGATAATATTAAAAATTATCGTAAATATTAAAGTTATCATAATTAGAATTATCGTTTTATCATAATGTCATCTTAGTAATTATAAATATTGATATTTTTATAATAATTATTATTATTACAAAATAATACAACTTTTACTTACTATCATTATAGATATTATTTTATCAAATAAATATGTGATACAAACATATTTTACTACGTGTAATAACTTACTTTAATAATACCTATCATATTATCTTTATGATATTAAATGAACCCTATAAATTTTATTACTTAATATATATAAAAGTATATTATATTATATAAATTTAATATAAAATTTTATTTATTAATAAATAAATTATATTATTTACTCTAATAAATCTTTTAAAAATATTTAACAATATAAAACGACGATATTTAAACTATATATTAATCATGTATAGATTTTAGAAATTATTTTGAGTCAAATTTACTTTTGTTGACTTTTGCATATTAGTCTCGAGCATTAGGATTGTGGTACACTATGACTTGGCCTAATTTGTTAGACAAATATTGACCAACACATAATTATATATAATTAATTTAGGTTCGTGAATCCGAGGCCAACCTTGCACTTGTTCAATGACGTTATATGTATTTTTACTACGAAATACAGTATGGTGAGTTTCATTTGCCTTTTTACCCTTTATATTTTTGGGACTGAGAATACATGCGCTTTTATAAATGTTTGACGAAATAGACACAAGTAATTGAAACTACATTCTATGGTTGAATTATCGAAATCGAATATGCCCCTTTTTATTAAAGTCTGGTAATCTAAGAATTAGGGAACAGACACCCTAATTGACGCGAATCCTAAAGATAGATCTATTGGGCCTAACAAACCCCATCCAAAGTACCGGATGCTTTAGTACTTCGAAATTATATCATGTCCGAAGGAGGATCCCGGAATGATAGGGGATATTCTTATATGTATCTAGTTAATGTCGGTTACCAGGTGTTCACCATATGAATGATTATTTTTTGTCTCTATGCATGGGACGTATATTTATGAGAACTGGAAATGAAATTCTTGTGGTCTATTAAAATGATGGAAATAAATGATTATGATAAACTAATGAACTCACCAACCTTTTGGTTGACACTTTAAAGCATGTTTATTCTCAGGTGTTAAAGAAATCTTCCGCTGTGCATTTGCTCATTTTAAAGATATTACTTGGAGTCTTTCATAGCATATTTCGAAGAACGTTGCATTCGAGTCATTGAGTTCATCAAAGATTATTATTAAATAAATTTATAGTTGGATAGTGGATATTATGAAATGGTATGCATACCTGTCAATTTTCGATGTAAAGAAAGATTGTCTTTTAAAAACGAATGCAATGTTTGTAAAATGTATCATATAGAGGTCAAATACCTCGCAATGTAATCAACTATTGTGAATCGTTTATAATGTATATGAACGGGTCCTTTCAGTTGGTATCAGAGCGGTGGTCTTAGCGAACCAGGTCTGCATTAGTGTGTCTAACTGATAAGTGAGTCTGGACTTCGACCGTGCCTGCATGTCAAAAGTTTTGCTTATCATTTCTAGTCAGAAATCATCTGCTTATCATCCATAGAAAATTACCTGCTTATCATTATTAGTCTAGACATGTCTTGCTACATTAATTGCATGAGTAGTGTATAGACAAACTTCATATCTTAGCGTATCTGCTAAATCATATCTTATCGTATCTGTTACTTTAAACTTTACCTGACATATCCCGCAAATTCCTCCGTAATCTATGAAATCTTTTGATCTCTATATATAGATATCCTATGTAAATAGAATACCACCCGATAGAAAAAAAATCATTTTTATATCGAAAATCCTTTATCCAATCGTACGAAATGGAATTTGTCATCAGTTCAAGTCACTCGGATTCCGAAATGGAATCTCACTCAAGCTCCGAAAGCAGTGTGACCGGAATGGATCAACCAATCAGTCATCACCTATTCTGGATGAATTGGGGATGGGTTCGTAGCCTCCTCAATCATTGGAAACAAGAAGAAGGCGATCCTTTCCATCCACCACATTGCCCTCTTGGCGAAGAACCTGAAGCACTTACCGGCGAACCTGTTCGAGACACCATTTTCTCTCTCATTTCCAGGGTATCTCGTCACGATTATATACTACATCAAATTCTAGATTTTATTTATCCGTTCGTTCCGACCGACAATCATCCTGGAATAATAGAAGAAGTCAACGAACTTCGCGCTCGGGTAGTGGCTTTGGAGAATATGGTGCAGAGATTACAAACACCAGCAGCAGCACCAGCAGCATAACCAGTACCACCATCATCAACGCCAACAGTACCATTACCACCTCCAACCACAACCGCGTTGTAAACCTCAACTTCACAATCTGTCCCACGAGCATCAACGTCATACGCACCATAGATACCAAGGAGTACCAACAACAATAACTGACGAAGTATTAATTCATAACTTCATTGGAGAAACATTCCGCGGCGATTATATAATCTCTAAAGTCTTAGAGATTATCTAATCTAGCCCTAACCATAAATCAGTTAAGCGAACCAAAATGATAGAAGGAAGAGTAGAAACCCTGACAAAAATGGTGTGTGATTAACAAGTTAAACTTGTTTTACCAACAGCATCAACAGTACCGTCAACGTCACCAGCATCGTCAGTACAGTCAACATCAGAATCAACAACACCTATAACATCACAAACTCCGTCAGTTCAAGAATCACTGTGGACATCATTACGAATCAATAACGTGTATATTGTATCAACAGGTTATGAAGAATTAACTCATTCCCTCTGAAGAAATTATATATATATTATATATATATATATATATATATTTTTTGAAATAAAAAAATAAATCTTTCCGTGCTAAGCTATTGTGTGTGAATCTTAACTACTCAGTTAATTCATATTACAAATATGCAATAATGTACGTCCCTCACCCGCGACTTAACCATCGTTAACTACAATCTCTGTCTCAATTAAAAAAATTCCAATTCCTAATAAATCAAGTATATATTTGATTTTACACTTCATCATTGATGTAACCGAAACTTTTCAGATAACATCATTCGTACTTTGCGAAGTTCACAAGAATTTAACGAAAACCAACATCACATCTCAACAAATAACGAAGTATTGATTCATAATTTCAATATTATTGAAGAAATACTTATGTAACCTCTAAACCTTCATGGAATTATTCAATTCTAGTTCCAACCGTAAATCGAATGAGTTTAATTTAGTATTAACTCATTAAAATCTATGTTACATCTGAGGAGAATATATACATATATATTTTCATAAAGACTGTAATAAAATTCTTATGTACAAAATATTAATTGTGAAAATTTTTTAACGGGTAGGTAATACCCGAGAGATATATATAAATTCACAATTAATATGTTACATTCTTCGAATCAGATTAAGCAAATTATCAATTATACTTCCTACTTTCACAATAATATACATTCTTTCATAGAAATCAAAACAACCATACTCATTCAAACCCAATTACGTATTCTGATTTTAAAATCTCAGAATTCAATTCGAGATATAACCGGTACCATTACTTTTAGATTCCTACATCTTTCAAAGCTATACTTTGACTTCAAAAGTGTGTTAGAACATCAAATATATACAAACGATTACAATCTATGTTCAAACCCTTCGAAAATCGCTGAAGACACTTCAAATAATGAGCAATCGAGATGATGATCCAACCACATATTACCCACAGTTATGTACTTAAAAAGCTCTCGAAACCAAAGTCATAATTCAACACATATCTGTGTCAGATCTTTTGGTATTTATTAGCAAAAATAACCTTGCAATTCCTTTGCAAAGTAGCAAATTATATCACAGCTCCAGCAAGACAACTTCAATTTTTTCATTCGGAGTAGCCTTATCATAATTTTGATATATGTGATTACCCTTTTGTTACCGGAGAACCTTTCATATTCCACCACATTAGCAATAAGCTTACCAACAACTTCACTGATCTTGGGCATTCTGAAGAATCTTTATATTTATCGAAACCTCATCATTTACTCATCTGCCTCTTGTAACGAGAATTGTCATACGAATCATTGGGAGTTAGCAATCAGTATTTTGAAATCTCACAGCATGTTGACGCCAACAGTTATACATAACGTCTATTTCCAAGGCTTACATACTTTGAATGTGAAGTTTCTGAAAAACACTCTGAACCGCGAACTAGTTCTCGAAATGCTGATGAAGCAACAAAAAAACTGTAAACGACCTTAGCAGTAAAAATTTTGATGATAAAGATTAGTGTATTAACAAAGCTCAGAAATAGAGAAGTTTTGGAACTGGAAAACGGATTGAGCAAAGTATGAAGGAGGCTGTGGACAAATCACAAAGACTGAACCTGCCTTCAAAGAATCCAAATGATTCAGTGTCTGCTGAAGTCATTAACGAATATCTTGCTCCTGACACTAAACCCTTACAGACAATATTCTTCATCATCCTCTGATATTAGAAATTCTAAGATATCATCGTATCTTTCATTATAAATATCCTCCATATTTCTGAAGATATTTTCATAACTATTCTTATCTAGAATCATTTATCTCTTTGCGCTATCTGTATTACATCAAAAAGGAAACTGTTTAGTTCCTATACTCTGTAAACCTTTGAGTTTAAAATATGAATGTTTTTGAAGTAGTGTTGGAAACTGAAGCATGAGTTAGTATAATATAATGACACTTGATCAACGTGATTATATTACAGTAATTCATGCTGAGTTTCTAAATGGAACGTGATGATTCACAGATCATAACATCATCATGTGCCATGTTATACGACTCTTGTATTCTATTTAACCTCTAAAATATCAAGAAAATATTTCTTGATGATTCGGCCTTTTCCAAGGTATTCTAGTAATTTGACAAGTCAAGATCGTGCCATCACAATTTCCTTCCTAGAACATTAACAATGTTCATTCCGAAAATCATATTTGTGAATTCTGGACCATTACAAGCGGTGCTTAATCGCAAGAAGAAGAAACGAAAGGACAAAACTCCGAAATAGAAATTGGGGTATAAATTGCAGCAAATAAAAGAGAGCATTAACTATGGATGACAATGATTATAGAAGATAGAAACAGAGACTTTGAAATATAAGGGAAGATATAAAGCCCAACGACAAACCAAAAATTATAAACCATATATATCGATGCATATAGCAATATAAAGACACGGGAGAACTAGAAACACTATAAACCCAAGAGTATAGTAGAAGTAAATAGATTCTTCCGGCGGTAGATGAAAAAGAAGAATGACCGATATGAAAGTTATAAGTATATCGAGAATCAGAACTGGATGGAGCATATTGATGAATACTTTAAAATATGAGTTGAGGGGGAAAGAATAGAAGGTGATGAAACATGACTAGGAACTTAGAAATCAACAGATTTAACTCACACAATGACGGAATAAGTGAATCAAACCCTCTAGTGAATAGGTTAAGCTTTTTGTGATTAATTTAGTCATACCACAACTAAATCAAGTGTGATTAGATCAACACCTAGAGCTATTATTCACCACCTGGGTGATTTGGGTTGAGAGAGAATCGGAGGAGCTCACCAGATCTGAGTGTGTGTAACAAATGAGAGGCTTAACCTAAAATTGAAGAACATAAGACTTTATATACCCCTGCTGTTGACTCACCCGTATGATTCATCCATCACACATATGAGTTGGCTTCATCAGCCGTACGGGTGATCACTCACTCGTGTCTTCTCATTTAGGTTGTAATTGTGACTTAGCTCAGCATCAACCGTGCGTATGAGCCTGTCAGCCGTACGAGTGAGGCTTCACTCGGACGTCTGACTAAGTCTAACATAGTCAAACATCCACATCTCGTTCCTGCAGTTGCTGTAACCACATACAAACACGGATAGGATAATAACGAACGATCATGGTGGCCTGTAAACTGTTGTACCTGCAATGGACGTGGGTAGATGTCTAGGAACTGCATAAAATGCATCAACAGAAGGTGTGAGTTGTAAGGAAACGAAGGAGGTGAATTTATAAGAAAATCTCCTACAGAACAATTAAAATGGACGATCGCATTTAAAGCGGATCCTAATTCCCTTGATTACCGGAGAGTCAAATCTTATTAAGAAGATTTTCTTCAAATCCCTTGAAATCTGGGAATCAATTATATCTACGTCAAATGATAAGATGAATCTACACTTACTCATTTCACTCTTCTATGTTAGCTTCATTCGTGCTCTTCATATAAATGGATTGTTTATCCAAATTATTCGCTGATGATAAAACTCTAATTTTCAGCCCGTATGCATCATGAAAACATACTTATTATCATTCACGACCTTTCCACTCAAATTTCGGGACGAAATTTCTTTAACGGGTAGGTACTGTGACAACCCGGAAATTTCCAACCAAATTTAAACTTTAATCTTTATATGTTTCCGACACGATAAGCAATATTTGTTAAGTTAAATTGCAAGAATTTTAAACTACGTTCATACATTCATTCAACTTCGACCATGTTCCAACGATTCACGAACCATTAAACGAATATGATTATATATGTATATGTGTATATATATTATAACTTGAAACGTAAACAAAATATTAGATTAAATACTTTATATGATTGTATCTGTTTCAAAATATTTATCAATGGAATTAGAAGATAAGATCAAATGATTGAATTATCAGATATATTGAATTATGATTACAAGTCTCTGTTGAAAGGCCCACGTTGATTTGAGAAATCTTTCCGTTTTAACAATATTCGAAAAATGGTAAAGTGATTTATAAATAAGAATAAATTATCAATCATTGAGAACTAGACAAAGGATAGTGGAAGATTGAATCTCATAAAGACTCGATTGATCTATTTAGTTTCAAACGTACAAAAACGTTTTCAGTTTAAAAAGAACTTTATTATTAAAACGTATATAACTTTTATAAATATCTAGAACCACTTTTGACAACTCATTACTTAACTAGTATGATAAAGATAACGATATTTATATTTTATTTTATTAAATATATATAACGATTTAAATTAATATTATATATATTTATACGCGTATTATACGTACATAGTTTTATACTTTTACTATACTTAAACTTTACCTTTACTTTATTTTTACTTTACTTTAACTTTAATAATTCACTTTAATAATTCATACTTTAATAATTCACTTTAATAATTCATACTTTAATAATTCACTTTAATAATTCATACTTTAATAATTCACTTTAATAATTCATACTTTAATAATTCACTTTAATAATTCATACTTTAATAATTCACTTTAATAATTCAAAAATCTATTATAAATAGAATTCAATAGGTTTCATTATTTCATAGAAACTTGAAAATATTTTTCTCTAAACTCTCTCAATCGATTTACATATATATATTTACTCCGTATTATTTCAAGATATTATTAGTATACATAAAATATTACGACGGAGTGCTGTCCGAGTGATTTCGAAGTTGTTTTTCGAGTAGGATAGGATTAAGGAAATTATGGGTTATAGCTATGGAGGTGATTGAGTATGGTTCATGGGTATGCTCGTGAGGTCAATATAGTGTTTATCATTTCCGTTGCATCTACGTACCTTTCCTGCAATATTGAATCTCAATATTGATACGTGAGTACTCATAATTTAACTTTTACATACTAATAGTGTATCCCTGACTAGTGCTCGAGTATTTAGGATTATGCATGCTTGTACTTTTGATATTGCCCTTAGACAGGTTAGGTTGAATATTGAATTAGTTACACTTGCGGTTGAGATAAGGTATAAGATATGCATGTCCTTGGAAAGCTAGCGAAAAATTAAGGACTTTTCCTTTAGATATCGAATGGTTTCGATGAACGGATTAGAAGTTATAATCAATTGAATTTTCTATATTTTTATTAAAAATGATTATTATCGTCGTTTTTATCGTCGTTCTAGTTTTATCTTATTATTATCATTATTATTATCTTTATCAATAAAATGGATTTATCATTAAAAATTGTTATTTTTTTTTATTATTACTATCGTTATTATTGTTAAAGTTATAATTAGTATTATTATTATTATTATTATCCAATTATTATTATTATTATTATTATTATTATTATTATTATTATTATTATTATTATTATTATTATTATTATTATTATTATTATCATTATTAATATATATATCATTATTTAAAAATGGATATTGTCATTGTTATTATTATTATTACTATATTATCATTAAGATAATTATTAGTATTATCGTTAAAAATGTTATAGTAACTATCATTATTAATATTAGTGTAATTGAAACAAATATTTGTAACACCTAATTATTTTGATTACTATTATTATCATTATTATGAACACGATATAAAAGACGATTAAAAGCTATTAAACGAAACGATTAGGAAATAATGAGTAAGAGTATCATGATGAAATTAAAATATTATAAGATATTGATTTAGATAAAATTATCGTTCTTATTATTTTTATCATTACTATTATTATTAAAAATATCGTTAGTATTAAAACTATCATTTTAACAAAAAATATCATTTTAATAGAAATGTCATTGTTACTATAAAATATCATTATTATTATTATTTTAAATAGAATTATTATTTTAAAGATAATATTAAAAATTATCGTAAATATTAAAGTTATCATAATTAGAATTATCGTTTTATCATAATGTCATCTTAGTAATTATAAATATTGATATTTTTATAATAATTATTATTATTACAAAATAATACAACTTTTACTTACTATCATTATAGATATTATTTTATCAAATAAATATGTGATACAAACATATTTTACTACGTGTAATAACTTACTTTAATAATACCTATCATATTATCTTTATGATATTAAATGAACCCTATAAATTTTATTACTTAATATATATAAAAGTATATTATATTATATAAATTTAATATAAAATTTTATTTATTAATAAATAAATTATATTATTTACTCTAATAAATCTTTTAAAAATATTTAACAATATAAAACGACGATATTTAAACTATATATTAATCATGTATAGATTTTAGAAATTATTTTGAGTCAAATTTACTTTTGTTGACTTTTGCATATTAGTCTCGAGCATTAGGATTGTGGTACACTATGACTTGGCCTAATTTGTTAGACAAATATTGACCAACACATAATTATATATAATTAATTTAGGTTCGTGAATCCGAGGCCAACCTTGCACTTGTTCAATGACGTTATATGTATTTTTACTACGAAATACAGTATGGTGAGTTTCATTTGCCTTTTTACCCTTTATATTTTTGGGACTGAGAATACATGCGCTTTTATAAATGTTTGACGAAATAGACACAAGTAATTGAAACTACATTCTATGGTTGAATTATCGAAATCGAATATGCCCCTTTTTATTAAAGTCTGGTAATCTAAGAATTAGGGAACAGACACCCTAATTGACGCAAATCCTAAAGATAGATCTATTGGGCCTAACAAACCCCATCCAAAGTACCGGATGCTTTAGTACTTCGAAATTATATCATGTCCGAAGGAGGATCCCGGAATGATAGGGGATATTCTTATATGTATCTAGTTAATGTCGGTTACCAGGTGTTCACCATATGAATGATTATTTTTTGTCTCTATGCATGGGACGTATATTTATGAGAACTGGAAATGAAATTCTTGTGGTCTATTAAAATGATGGAAATAAATGATTATGATAAACTAATGAACTCACCAACCTTTTGGTTGACACTTTAAAGCATGTTTATTCTCAGGTGTTAAAGAAATCTTCCGCTGTGCATTTGCTCATTTTAAAGATATTACTTGGAGTCTTTCATAGCATATTTCGAAGAACGTTGCATTCGAGTCATTGAGTTCATCAAAGATTATTATTAAATAAATTTATAGTTGGATAGTGGATATTATGAAATGGTATGCATACCTGTCAATTTTTGATGTAAAGAAAGATTGTCTTTTAAAAACGAATGCAATGTTTGTAAAATGTATCATATAGAGGTCAAATACCTCGCAATGTAATCAACTATTGTGAATCGTTTATAATGTATATGAACGGGTCCTTTCACTATTCATGTAATCCAGGCAGTAAGATATGTCTAGATTAAGAATGATAAGCAAGTGATTCCCTAAGAATGATAAGCAGGAAATTTTTGACACGAAATGATAAGCAAAACTTTTGACTTGCAGACACGGTCGAAGTCCAGACTCACTAATGCATCTAAACAACTATCAGTTAGACACATAAATGCAAGACCTGGTTCGCTAAGACCACCGCTCTGATACTAACTGAAAGGACCCATCCTAATCCATCTAGACGAATACATTACATTTGGTTACATCGCGAGGTACTTGACCTCTATATGATACATTTTACAAACATTGCATTCGTTTTTAAAAAGACAAACTTTCATTACATCGAAAGTTGACGGCATGCATACCATTTCATAATATATCCAACTATAATTGACTTAATATTAATCTTGATGAACTCAACGACTCGAATGCAACGTCTTTTGAAATATGTCATGAATGACTCCAAGTAATATCTCTAAAATGAGCAAATGCACAGCGGAAGATTTCTTTCATACCTGAGAAATAAACATGTTTTCAAGTGTCAACCAAAAGGTTGGTGAGTTCATTAATTTATCATAAACAATCATTTCCATTAATTTAATAGACCACAAGATTTTCATTTTTCATAAACATTCATCTCATATCAGGCATTTCGCAAACTGCATAGAGATAAAAATTCATTCATATAGTGAACACCTGGTAACCGACATTAACAAGAAGCAAATAGAATATCTCCATCATTCCGGGACACCCATCGGACATGATACTTTCAAAGTACTAAAGCATTCCAAATTCCAGAATGGGGCTTGTTGGGCCCGATAGATCTACCTTTAGGATTCGCGTCAATTAGGGGTGCACTAATTCTCACAATTAGTGATGTTCCCTAATTCTTAGGCTACCAAGCTAAAAAGGGGCATATTCGATTTGATAATCCAACCATAGAATGTAGTTTCGATTACTTGTGTCTATTTCGTAAAACATTTATAAAAGCAGCGCATGTATTCTCAGTCCCAAAAATATATATATTGCAAAATCATTTAAAAAGGGAGCAAATGAAACTCACTATACTGTATTTTGTAGTAAAAATACATATGACGACATTGAACAATGTAGGGTTGGCCTCGGATTCACGAACCTATATCATGTATTTATATATTAACACGCATAATTGTAATCGAACAAATTTATATATATAAATTTATTAGTTATATCATTTTTATATTAATAACCTATATGTTTCATATATTCCTTTCATATATTTAGAATAAATAAAAATATTAATTTTGTTATGTTATATGTATTAAATATATTTATATTCTTATATAAAGATCATTTATTTAATAATTGTAATAATACTAGATTAAGGATAATAATAATAATGATAGTAATAATAAATATGTTAATTTTAAAAATGGAAATTTTAATAAAATTAATAACTTTAATAATGATGATAATTTTACTGAAAATGATGTTTTTTTAAATGATAAAATGATAGTTTAAATAATAATTATTCTTTTAATAATAATATAGTTGTAATAATAAGAATAATGATACTAGTAGTAAAAATAATAATAATAATAATAATGATAATAATAATAATAATAATAACATAGTCATAATATTATTTTTTAGTAATAATAATAATAATAATAATAATAATAATAATAATAATAATAATAATAATAATAATAATAATAATAATAATAATAATAATAATAATAATAATAATAATAATAGAGTACAACCTTTGAAGACACGCTTTAAAAAAAATAAGCTCCTTAGCCCGGGTTTGAACCCGTGACCTCTCATTCGACACCAACACCCTTAACCGTTTCTCTACTCGTTCATTTTTGAAATATTCTTGGTTTAATTCCTTTTAATCTAAATATTTCCAGTGTGTTCCTCATCTAACATGCCTATGATCCTCATCATCATCAATATATCACGAGATTATTATCATCATTTAATCATGAATGTATCATTATCAATATCTTTATTATACCCTTATCCTAATCATCATTATCATATATCTATCTTACGATCATCTCCATAATCCATTAACCTCATCACATCATACAGTATTATCATCATCATCGTGGTCGTCATGCACAGAAACATTCATAATAGTAGTTTCCCATCTTCATCGATTAACTCATACAGAGGAACAAAGCGGTAATATCATATCGACAAGCATCAATAGCTAGTGGATCTTGGGCTGATTTATAACAAATTTAGATTAGATGGCCCAACAACAGAAGAAGGTATTCGGCCCAAGAAAACTGAAGCATAAGGCCCAACACTAAATTAAACCTAACAATGAACTTGTATGTTTTCAACCCAATTCAGTACAGGAAGTAGAGAAGTAAAAAGAAAGAAAGAAAAAATATAGCAGGTCATCGACATAACCTCGGTTCTTCATTGTTTTCATCTTAACCTCGTTCATGGTTCTTTTCACCATCGAACATCATCTCACGCTGTATTTTCATCAACACTATGCTTCATCATCATTTTTGTTTTCCACTTCCACCATCATAATCATTACTCTTTAATCATACGCGATAAAAAAATGAAATTTCAATTTAAGAGGCCCATGTCTTGTGGCTCCAGGTCGATCGAAAAAAAATATAAACTAACAAGAACCGAAATAGGAACACAAGTGGGACAACATGTGGGATCTAATTTGATTAAAATTTGTCGGCCAAGGAAAAAGTAATACACCAAGTGGTTCACATCATCAACTTTTATTTTCATCATAACAACATACATCATTATCATATCATATACCTTTTTTTTATCTTAATAGAAGAAACAGAAGAAAAACGCTACAGTAATCGATGGTTGTTCGTGGTAATTTG
This sequence comes from Rutidosis leptorrhynchoides, assembly GCF_046630445.1. NCBI lineage: Eukaryota > Viridiplantae > Streptophyta > Magnoliopsida > Asterales > Asteraceae > Rutidosis > Rutidosis leptorrhynchoides. Next base: position 201,333,700 of record NC_092342.1, on the reverse strand, counting down.
GGTGGCGGTTTAAGAAAATAGAAAAATATATAGCAGCTACAACAATAAAAGCGAAATAGCATTTTTCATGGTGTTTGGGTTGGTAACTGAAGGGAGTAGCAGTAACACAAATAGGTTTCATCGATGGTTATTTAAATAGGATAAAAGGCGTGCAGCAGTAATGTTAGTGGTGTTCGATTGTATACAGGAAAGAGTAGAAAGAACCGGTGATTGCTTGGGGTGGTTTGAATAATAGCAAGTAGGTAAAAGGGTTTTTGGTGATGGTTATCGAATGGTAAAAATATCGTGATCAAGATGGTGCTTTGGTTTTAAAGATGTTCAAGATGGCATGGTGATGTTTTCTTGGCTTCAACAAACCGAGAGTATGGTTCAACCGAAGAAGGAACAACGAGCTTAGACGAACAACAACCCACATGCTCTTAGGTTATGTTTGGGTGTTGATGTGGGTGGGTTCGTGATGGTCCATGATGGTGGCTCTTCGGTTGGTTGAGGATGACGATGGTGATGATCTCCCGTTGGTGTAATCTATATCTATGTGCAAGTGTATATATATATATATATATATATATATATATATATATATATATATATATATATATATATATATATATATATATATATATATATATATATATATATATATATATACTTATATGTAGAAAAAGAGATGGTGATGATTCTGGAGAATATGAATGTTATAAGTTTTTATAACTATCGTGATAGTTCATGTATATATAAATCAGATAGATAGTTAGATATTCTATACATATATAAACATACAAAAAACAGTAAATAATAATAATATAATAATAATAATAGTAAATAAAGTAATATAAAGGTTAATCAGAGAACGTGTAAGAATCAATAATAATCAATAATGAATCGATAAGCAGCCTTCTTTTTGTCACAATCTACCGACAGTTTTCACGGACTGTGTATCGTGCACTATTTGAAATCAGTGGCGGATAAAAGTCTTCCGAAAAATCCCAAATTTTTAGATTAACTATATTTATTTATTTTGGTCATTATAGTATAAAATTCGATCATTAATTTATTAAATAAAAATTACATCAACTGTCCCTCTCATTTATGGGTGAAATATAAAAAGTGTTAAAACTTAATAGATAGTTCCTAAATACATTTCTAATAAGCCTAAAATTTATAGAACTCATTTTCGTATCACCGTTATTTTAAAATTACATAAGTTTGAATTTAACTTACTTAATATCAATCGAAACATCAAACGAGTATTACAATCATTTAATATTTATTTTTAATATACTTATTTATATATAGAGATATATTTTAAATAATGATTATTATAATATCCTATTTTTATTTTACTTTACATAAATAAATTTTTAATAACAACAACATATAATACTTCAAATTATATTTCGAATTATTATTTATATATACATACACAGATATCTATTTACAATTAATTGTTCGTGAATCGTCGATAGCAGTCGAAGGTCAATTGAATATATGAAACGGTTCAAACTTTTTGAGACTCAACTTTACAGACTTTGCTTATCGTGTCGAAATCATTTAAGATTTAAGTTTAAATTTGGTCAAAAATTTTCAGGTCGTCACAATAAAAATACAAATTACGAAATAAACGATTATAAAAAAAAATACAAAATACAAAAATAAACTAAGTTGATAAAAATACAATTTTATAAAATTATTATTTTTATATTATTATTTTATAAAAGTATTAATTTTATAAATAATAAAACTAAGAAATAAATTAAAAATACAAAATTAAATAAAACTAATACTAATTATTATTAAACTACAACCCTAATTCTAATTAATTAATAATAATAATTAATAATTGTAACCCTAATTCGATCAGCCTAGGATACAGACCTGTCTAATCAGCTCATACGATCGCATGAGCTGAGTGTTTTAATACCATGCGGTCGCATGGCTTCGTGTACTAGGCCAGATCTTGGGCTGCTACAGTATGGCCCGTTTACTCTTTTACTTAATTTTTTTCTGATTTTTAATAAAATAAAAATAAAATAACTTAAATAAAACTTATAAATTAAAAAAATAATTTACTTATTAGTTTTTATAACTTTTAACAATAAAAATATAAACTTTTTAATTTAAATACTTAAAAATATAGAAATATACTTTTCCTTTTTTTTATGTTTTTATATTTTTATGTTTAAAACTTATATAAATATATTTTTACAAAACTAACTTAAAAACTAAATTTTTTATAGCGTTTCGCTTCGGCGTTGAGTGTTACCCGGCAGCGGCGCCAAAAATACTTGATGTTATGCGAGGTGTATACGAAATAGTTATATTTTTATTGCGAAATACTATTAAATACGATACAATTTTACACAAGTTATTTATTTATTTATAGAGTGTATATACCTAAACCTTGCTACGACACTATAGGCAGTGTACCTAATCGTAAAGTAGTTTAGTTTTTAGTAAGTCCGGTTCGTTTCGCAGGGAGCTAGCTGAGTTTAACGCTATATTTATTTTAAACTATATTTGTATCAATATATATATATATATATATATATATATATATATATATATATATATATATATATATATATATGTATATATATAAGTAATATTATTATTATTATAAAAGTGGGTTTTTACCATTTAGTGACCGGTTTGTCGATTTTATGTCTTAAGTCACAATTAAAACCAAATGTAAAATATTAAATATAAGTTAATTTAAAGCGTAAAGTAAATGATGATAAATAAAAGTGCGATAAATAAAAGTGCAATAATTAAAAGTGCAATAAATAAAATGACAGTAAATAAAAGTGCGATGAGATATAAATTAAAGGAATTATGCTTATTTAAACTTCCGTAATCAGGATGTTTGACGTGTTGATTTTAATTTATTACCATGGGTTAATTATCCTTTGTCCTGGATTATTCGATATGTCCATCTGGTTTTGTCCATAATAGTCCATCGGTCATAATTATAAAGTGCGAGAGTCTTCGTCAAATTAATCTTATTACCCGAAGTCAAATATTCTAACTAATTGGGGATTCGAACTGTAACAAGGTTTTAATACTTTGTTTAATAAATACACCAAGTTATCTACTGCGTGTAATCCAAGGTTTTAATACTTTGTTAACAATTACACCAATTACCCTTGAATGTTATCCACCCCTGTTTTAATAAGTCCAGTGACTATTAATCCATCCCCGTGTTCGGTCATATGAACAATAATTCGTATTTATAAATATCCCGCCCACCGTACCCGATTAAGCGTATGTGGTTATATATAGATACGTCAAATTGTAACCTTTATATTAAATTAACGAGGTATCGTTTAGTTAATATAAAGCCCATTAATATCCCATAGTCTAATTTCCACAAGTGTCGATCTTTTGTCCAAACCCCAATTATGGTACAAAGCCCAATAACCCAGTATTAATATTTAGCCCAACATCACGATTACTTCGATTTAAATAAGAATAATAATAACTTAGCTACGAGACATTAATTTAAAAAGGTTGAACGTAACTTACAATGAGTATTAATCGCGTAGTGTTACACGGACAGAATTTCGACTTACAAAACCTTTAAAACATTCCTTACAATAACCCAATTATTATTAAACTTAAATTAAAATTAAAATTATATAAATATAAATATATTGAGAGAGTATGATGATAGATGGATATATGGTGTACATAATTTTGCAGAAAACGTTGCAGTTTATAGGACTTAGCCTCACTTTAGCTGCCATGCGATCGCATGGATTTTGTGCTTCCAGGCCATGCGATTGCATGGCCTTCTGATCCAGCTCACATTCACTTGTCTTCTTGTTTGCCGACATTTTTATTTAATATATATAATATATATATAATTTTATGAATTATTTATATATTATATTATATTCATGTGCATAGTTACTTGTAATTTTAGGCCCGTTGCGTAGCGCGTTGATAGTTAGTTCATGTCCCGGTTCTGGATTTTGGAACGTCCTTGCGTGCTATTTAATATCTTGTACTTTACATTTTGCGGCTTGTACTCTTGTAATTTTGAGACGTTTCTCATCAATAAATTGAACCACTTGGATTGTACTTTGTACTCTTTAGCATTTTGGTCGTTTGCGTCTTCAAATCATCGAATCTGTCTTTTGTCTTCACATTTTATTATTTAAACGAATATCACTTGTAAATAGAACAATTGCAACTAAAAGCTTGTCTTTCTTGAAGGATAATGCTATGAAATATATGTTAATTTTTAGCATTATCAATAATAATAATAATTATTATTAATTATTATTATTCTATTAATAATAATATTTATATTTACTATTAATTATGATAAAATGATAATTCTAATCATGATAATAATAATAATGATACTTTTTAATATTAACTGTAATAATATTATTTTTATATAAAAATAATAATTCTATTTAAAATGATAATTTTTAATAATAATACTAAAATGATAATAATAATGATATTTTATAATAACAATGATATTTCTATTAAAAATGATAATTTTAATAAAAATGATAGTTTTAATATTAATGATACTTTTAATAATAATAATAATGATAAAAATAATAAAAACTATATTTTTATCTAAATCAATATCTTACAATATTTTAATTTCATCATAATACTTATACTCATTATTTCCTAATCAATTTGTTTAATAACTTTTAGTCCTCTTTAATATTGCATTCATAAAAATAATAATAATAATAGTAATCATAAAAATTAGATGATACTAATATTAGTTTTAATGATAATGATACTAATTATAATAATTATAATAATACTAATGATAATACTAATAATTATTATAATGATAATAATAATAATAATAATAATAATAATAATAGTAATAATAATAATAATAATAATAATAATAATAATAATAATAATAACAATAATAATAATAATAATCATCATAATAATAATATTAATAATAACCTTAGTGATAATAATGATAGTATTAATAATAACGATAACAATTTTTGATGATAATACTTATATTGATAACAATAATGATAATTATAATAATATTATTAGATAATAATAATAACGATAACCATAACGACGATAGTAATAATAATAATATTAGAATTAATAATAATTTAGTTGACCATATCTTTTAATCCGTTCATCGAAATCACACGATTTCTAAATGAAAAGTTATTAATTTTTCGCCAGCTTTTCAACGACATGCATATCATATATCTTATCTCAGCAGCATATGTATCAAATTCTTGATTTATCATAAACTATTTAACGACGAAATTAAGCATACAAGCATGCATAATCATATGTACTCGAGCACTAGTCAGGGATACACTATTAATATATAAAAGATAAGATATGAATGCTCACGTATCAATATTGTGATTCAATATTGTAGGAAAGTACGTAGACGCAACAGAGATGATAAACACTAGTTTGACCTTACGAGCAATACCCCCGAACAATACCCATAACCTCCATAGCTATAACCCATAATTTCCTTAGCTCTATCCCGCTCGAAAAACCCGTTTGAAAACTCATTTTGAAAATCACCCGAGCATAACTCCGCCGTAATATTTTATGTATTATTTTGTAATAATACTACTACTACTACTACTAATAATAATAATAATAATAATAATAATAATAATAATAATAATAATAATAATAATAATAATAATAATAATAATAATAATAATAATAATAATAATAATAATAATAATAATAATAATAATAATAATTCGGAGTAAAAATTGAGTGTGTTTTGTGAGACTTGGCCGAACTCCATTTATATACATAAACATATTCCAAATTTCAACGTGAAAATAACACCTAACTTGTCTCATTTAAATTAGATTGCGACATATTGAACTAGACTAGAAAAGCTCACGTTTTCCAGCTGTAAATGTATGTGACCATTTTTGTTTCTAGTTGCCGACTATTTCAATCCCATAAATCTCGGACCGTTAAATTATTCTCCGTACCAATAATTGACGGGTAAAAGTATATAAAAAAATTTCATCTTTTATAAAATATTCAGATTTTTATTTTTATCTTAAACTTTATAAAACTATCGTAAAAAGAGTTTGTTCATCCCGCGTCTTCCGTCTCATTAAAAATAGACGAAGTATTATAAAATTTATATTTTTAAAATAAAAAGATACTTATATGGTGGGACGAAGGGAGTACTATATAATACTCGTAGTTATTCTTTTTAAATAGAGCCGGATATATAATGAGTATGGATAACCATCCAAACAATAGACCATGAGTGCAACTTAGTTGGCATTTTGAAGATAAGCATATGACGAACTTGACCTTGTTGTTAATGAAGTGGTGATGGATACGTTTGCCTTGTTTTCTTGTTTACCTATTTTCTTAGACGCTACTATCAAGCTTTTGATAGCATGAAAGAAGATAATAATAATAATAATAATAATAATAATAATAATAATAATAATAATAATAATAATAATAATAATAATAATAATAATAATAATAATAATAATAATAATAATAATAATAATTATTATTATTATTATTATTATTATTATTATTATTATTATTATTATTGTTATTATTATAATTATAATTATAATTATAATTATACATTAATACGGAGTATTACTTAGTAACTTGTGTCTATATCTCATGATGAATGAAATCGAGATTTATATATCTGGGTTGAAATCCCACATGTACATGTATACCTACCATAATTTTGTCCAATTCGCTTTTACAATAAAAAATAGTCAATATGTTGGTCCTACTTGTCCTAGTAATAATTTACATAAGGTATCAAACAAAAGAAAGAAAAAAAAATTCGTAACATATACACATAATTATGTGCCAGCATGTTTTAATATATAATTTAATATATATTAAATTATTTTATATAATTATATATATATTATATTATATTCTCGTGCGTAGTTAACTTAAAATTTTTGTTCTAATGACTTGTACTATGTCACGCGACTAATGTCCCGGTTCCGGTTTTTCGAACGACGTTTCGTACGCTTAGAAAACTAGCACATTACGTTTCGAGACGTGTACCTATATCAATAATTAGACTTAATAATCGCTAAACTATATTACTCGAAGTATAACTTATACATTTGAGAGTTTTGGTTATTTGCTTCTATAATTTATCGTCTTGTTATTTATTAATATATAATTAAAATCAAAATGTTTTATAACTAAATTTATATTTTATCTCATTGTAATATATATATATATATATATATATACACACACACACACACATATATATATATATACACACACATACATACACACACACACACACACATATATATATATATGTATATATATATATATATATATATACACATATATATACACACACACATACACACACACACACACATACATATATATATATATATATATATATATATATATACATATCATATATAATTGAATTATTTTAATAATATGATATTTAGTTTTTCAAAACTAATTATATTTAAAGATTATAAAAATATAAATTCTAAATAGAAAAATGTTAAATAACGTTTACACATTAAAACTTAAATTAATATAGTTCATTTATGTACAAGTGTTATTTTAACTTCTCAAATATTCTAATTAACTTATCAATGGTTACGAGGAAATTATTGTAAAGCATGCTTTAAAAAATTAAGTAGGGATCTTCACTAACTTTTGTCTAAATCACGTTAATTGACACTTTTGTTCTTACATGTAAATCACTTTACCATTTTTTGAAAATTGTTAAAAAGAACAGATTTCTTAAATAATAGTAGACCTTACTACTAAGACTCGTAATCATATGACAATGTATCGGATGATTCAATCATTTAATATTATCTTTAAATTTCCGTCGATAACTATATTAAACCTATATTGAAACTAATACGTTTATGTAAAGTATTATTCATCAAATACTTTGTTAATGTTTTTAATTAATATATCTATATATTATATATATACATATCTATATACACATAAATGTTCGTGAATCGTCGAGCACAGTCAATGAATACATGAATATAAATCCAAAACTTTTGAGACTCAATATTACAGACTTTGCTTATCGTGTCGAAAACATATAAAGATTAAGTTTAAATTTGTTCAGAAATTTCCGGGTTGTCACAGTATCTATTCGTGCCGAAATTTGATTGGGAGGGTCATGGCTGACAATAAGTATGTTTTCATGACGCATACGAGCTGAAAATTAGAGTTTTATCATCAGGAAGTAATTTGGATAAATCAATTCATTTATGTGAAGAGTACGAGTGAAGCTATCACAAAAGAGTGAAAGGAGTAAATATAGATTCGTCATATCTTTTGACGTAAATAGGATTGATTTTCAGAGTTCAGGGGATTTAGAGAAAATCTTCGTAATAAGATTTGATTCTTTGGTAATTAAGGAAATTAGAATCCTCTTTGGTTAATTGCAATGATTTATCTCGATTGCTCTGTCTACTATTTCACTATAAATCCACTCCCTTCGTTTCCTTATTTTCACAGCTCATACATGCTATTCTTTCTCCCTTAATTCATACTTTAAAGTATTCGTCAATATGCTCCATCCAGTTCTGATCCTTGATATACTCCTAACTTTCATATCTATCATTCTTCTTTTTCATCTGCCGCCGGAGGAATCTATTCACTTCTGCTATACTCTTGATTTTATAGTGTTTTTAGTTCTCCCGTGTCTTTACGTTGCAATACTTATTGATGTACACGGTTTGTAATTTATGCGTTGTCGTCAGGCTTTATATCTTTCCTTATTTTTTGGAGTCCCTGCTCTTTTCTTTCTATAATCATCGACATCCACAGTTAATGTTCTCTCTTATTTGCTGCGATTTATACTCCAATTTTTATTTCGGATCTTCATTATTTTGTTTTCTCTTCCTGACTTTAAATCAAGCGAATAATAGTCCAGAATTCGTAGGTATGAATTTCGGAAGGAACATAATTAATGTTCTAAGAAGGAAATTGAAATGACACGATCTTGATTTGTCAAATTACCAGAATATCAGGAAAAGACCGAATCATCAAGAAAATATTTTCTTGATATTTTTAGAGGTTAAATAGAATGAAAGAGTCATGTAATATGGCACATGATGACGGTATGGTCTGTGAATCATAATGTTCCATTAGAAACTCGGCATGACTTACTGTAATATAATCATGTTGATCAAGCGTCATTATATTATACTAACTCATGCTTCAGTTCCCAACATTACTTCAAAAACATTCAAAATTTAAATTTGAATATTTCAGAATTTAGAAGCTAAAATCGTTTCCTTTCTGATGTAACACTGATATCACGAAGAGATAAGTGATTTCAGATAAGAATAGTTATGAAAATATCTTCAGAAATATCGAGGATATTTATAATGAAAGATACGATGATATCTTAGAATTTCTAATATTGATGGATGATGGAAAATATTTGTCCGTAAAGTTTTGGAGTCAGGAGCAAGGTATTGGTTAATGACTTCAGCAGATACTGAATCATTTGGATCATTTGAAGGCAGGTTTAGTCTTTGTGATTTGTCCACAGCCTCCTTCATAGTTTGCTCAATCCGTTTTCCAGTACCAAACCTTTTTTTTCCGAGCTTTACCAACACACTATTCTTTGTCATTAAACTTTTGACTGCTAAGGTCATTTACAGTTTTTGCTGCTTCATCAGCATTTTTCAAAATTCAGGGTATTGATTCGTAGACTGGGCACTTTTCAAAATTTCATAATTGAAGATCATAATTCTAGGAGATAAAGGTTATATGTATACATATAACTGTTGATGTAGAAACGCTGCGAGATTCGAATATTGATTGCTGATTCTCGACAATTGGTTTGGCAATTCTCGTTACAAGATACGGATGAGTACATGATAAGGTTTCGGTATATATAATGATTTTTCGGAAATTTAAAGATCAACCAGGTTGTTGGTAAGTTTACTGCTAATGTGGTGGGATATAAAAGGTTCCCCGGTAACGATGACGAAAAGGCAAACGTGTATATCAAGGTTATAATAAGGCTAATCCAAATGAAAAGTTGAAGTAGATTTGCTGAAGCTGTGACAAAATTTGGCTATTTTGGAAAGGGATTGCAAAGTTATTTTCGGTAATAACAACGCCAATAGCTCACAAATTTGTGCTAAACTTCTACTTAAGTTTCGGGAGTTTTCCAGGTGCATGATTGTGGATAACATGTGGTTGGATCATCATCTCGATTGTTTCTTAATTGAAGTGTTTTCAAGAATCATTAAGGGTTTGAATGCAGATTGTAGTTGTCAATATACATATGATGTTCTAGAATTTTGAATGATACGCAAATTGTTTTTTTATTTTTTGTTTTTGTTTTTGTTTTTTTTTTTTTTCGTATAATGAATAGAAGTAATGTTCTAGCATAGTTTTGAAGTCAAAGTATAGATTTGAAAGATGTAGGAATCTAAGAGTGATGATATTGGTTATATCTCAATTTTGATTCTGGTCTATTAAAATCAGAATATGTAATTGGATCTGAATGAGAATGGTTGTTCTGATTTCTATGAAAAAATGTATATCGTTGTGAAAGTAGTGAATATAGTTGATGATTTGCTGAATCAGAATCGAAGAATGTAACATATTAATTGTGAATTTATATATCTCTCGGGTATTACCTACCCGTTAAAGGTTTCACAAGTAATATTTTGTACAAGAGAATTTTTATTACAGTCTTTATGAAAATTATACGTATATTTTCTTCAGGTGTAATACTTAGTTAATGAGTTAATATTAAAGTAAACTCATTTTATTTTCTGCTGGAATTAGAAATGAATAATCTCTAAAACATTAGAGATTACATAATCTTCGCAGAGTATTTCACTAATGTAATCAATACTTTATTATTTATTCTTATTGGCATTCCATGGTGACGAATGTTGATGTTTGTGAATTCTTGCTAACTTTGCAAGGTACGAATGATGTTGTCTAGAAAGTTTCGAGTACATTGAAGATGAAAGTGTAAAATCACACATGTAATTGATTAATATACTTGGTTTATTATGAAATGGGATTCATTGAGTTGAAACAGAGATTTGTAGTTAATGATGGTTAAGTCTTTAACGAAGGATGTACATCATTGCATTTTAGTAATATGAATTAACCGAGTAGTATCTTCTCCTTAAAATTCACATATAACAGCTTAGTACGAAAAAATATATTGTGGTTTAAAAATTTATATATAAAATATAAATTCTTCAGAGGGAATGAGTTAATACTTCATAACTCGTTATTACAATATATCCGTTGGTGATGGTGGTGTCGATATCTGAGGTGGTTATGCAGTTTACGGAATTTGTGGTGTTGCAGGCGTTGCTGGTGCCGGTGATACTGTTGGTAATGCCGGCGGTACTGCTAGTGCTGTTGTTACTGCTAGTGTTGGTGATGCTGACAGTACTGCTGGTGCTGCTTGTAACAAGTCTATTTTGTAACGCACGCACCATTCCTATCAGGGTTTTCATTCTCCCCTCTATCATCTCTATCCATCCATTAATCTTGATTTACGGTTATGATTAGAATAAATATGTAGTGACCCGAACTTTTCCATGTTTATATATATATTAATTGAGATTGATATTTACATGATTAAATGTTTCCAACATGTTAAGCAATCAAACTTGTTAAGACTTGATTAATTGAAATATGTTTCATATAGACAATTGACCACCCAAGTTGACCGGTGATTCACGAACATTAAAACTTGTAAAAACTATATGATGACATATATATGGATATATATATATAGTTAACATGATACTATGATAAGTAAACATATCATTAAGTATATTAACAATGAACTACATATGTAAAAACAAGACTACTAACTTAATGATTTTTAAACGAGACATATATGTAACGATTATCGTTGTAAAGACATTTAATGTATATATATATCATATTAAGAGATATTCATACACGATAATATTATGATAATATAATAATTTAAAATCTCATTTGATATTATAAACATTGGGTTAACAACATTTAACAAGATCGTTAACCTAAAGGTTTCAAAACAACACTTACATGTAACGACTAACGATGACTTAACGACTCAGTTAAAATGTATATACATGTAGTGTTTTAATATGTATTTATACACTTTTTAAAGACTTCAATACACTTATCAAAATACTTCTACTTAACAAAAATGCTTACAATTACATCCTCGTTCAGTTTCATCAACAATTCTACTCGTATGCACACGTATTCGTACTCGTACAATACACAGCTTTTAGATGTATGTACTATTGGTATATACACTCCAATGATCAGCTCTTAGCAGCCCATGTGAGTCACCTAACACATGTGGGAACCATCATTTGGCAACTAGCATGAAATATCTCATAAAATTACAAAAATATGAGTAATCATTCATGACTTATTTACATGAAAACAAAATTACATATCCTTTATATCTAATCCATACACCAATGACCAAAAACACCTACAAACACTTTCATTATTCAATTTTCTTCATCTAATTGATCTCTCTCAAGTTCTATCTTCAAGTTCTAAGTGTTCTTCATAAATTCTACAAGTTCTAGTTACATAAAATCAAGAATACTTTCAAGTTTGCTAGCTCACTTCCAATCATGTAAGGTGATCATCCAACCTCAAGAAATCTTTGTTTCTTACAGTAGGTTATCAATCTAATACAAGGTAATAATCATATTCAAACTTTGGTTCAATTTCTATAACTATAACAATCTTATTTCAAGTGATGATCTTACTTGAACTTGTTTTCGTGTCATGATTCTGCTTCAAGAACTTCGAGCCATCCAAGGATCCGTTGAAGCTAGATCCATTTTTCTATTTTCCAGTAGGTTTATCCAAGTAACTTAAGGTAGTAATGATGTTCATAACATCATTCAATTCATACATATAAAGCTATCTTATTCGAAGGTTTAAACTTGTAATCACTAGAACATAGTTTAGTTAATTCTAAACTTGTTCGCAAAAAAAAGTTAATCCTTCTAACTTGATTTTTAAAATCAACTAAACACATGTTCTATATCTATATGATATGCTAACTTAATGATTTAAAACCTGGAAACACGAAAAACACCGTAAAACCGGATTTACGCTGTCGTAGTAACACCGCGGGCTGTTTTGGGTTAGTTAATTAAAAACTATGATAAACTTTGATTTAAAAGTTGTTATTCTGAGAAAATGATTTTTATTATAAACATGAAACTATATCCAAAAATTATGGTTAAACTCAAAGTGGAAGTATGTTTTCTAAAATGGTTATCTAGACGTCGTTCTTTCGACTGAAATGACTACCTTTACAAAAACGACTTGTAACTTATTTTTCTGACTATAAACCTATAATTTTTTTGTTTAGATTCATAAAATAGAGTTCAATATGAAACCATAGCAATTTGATTCACTCAAAACGGATTTAAAATGAAGAAGTTATGGGTAAAACAAGATTGGATAATTTTTCTCATTTTAGCTACGTGAAAATTGGTAACAAATCTATTCCAACCATAACTTAATCAACTTGTATTGTATATTATGTAATCTTGAGATACCATAGACACGTATACAATGTTTCGACCTATCATGTCGACACATCTATATATATTTCGGAACAACCATAGACACTCTATATGTGAATGTTGGAGTTAGCTATACAGGGTTGAGGTTGATTCCAAAATATATATAGTTTGAGTTATGATCAATACTGAGATACGTATACACTGAGTCGTGGATTGATTCAAGATAATATTTATCGATTTATTTCTGTACATCTAACTGTGGACAACTAGTTGTAGGTTACTAACGAGGACAGCTGACTTAATAAACTTAAAACATCAAAATATATTAAAAGTGTTGTAAATATATTTTGAACATACTTTGATATATACGTATATATTGTTATAGGTTCGTGAATCAACCAGTGGCCAAGTCTTACTTCCCGACGAAGTAAAAATCTGTTAAAGTGAGTTATAGTCCCACTTTTAAAATCTAATATTTTTGGGATGAGAATACATGCAGGTTTTATAAATGATTTACAAAATAGACACAAGTACGTAAAACTACATTCTATGGTTGAATTATCGAAATCAAATATGCCCCTTTTTATTAAGTCTGGTAATCTAAGAATTAGGGAACAGACACCCTAATTGACGCGAATCCTAAAGATAGATCTATTGGGCCTAACAAACCCCATCCAAAGTACCGGATGCTTTAGTACTTCGAAATTTATATCATATCTGAAGGGTGTCCCGGAATGATGGGGATATTCTTATATATGCATCTTGTTAATGTCGGTTACCAGGTGTTCACCATATGAATGATTTTTATCTCTATGTATGGGATGTGTATTGAAATATGAAATCTTGTGGTCTATTGTTACGATTTGATATATATAGGTTAAACCTATAACTCACCAACATTTTTGTTGACGTTTAAAGCATGTTTATTCTCAGGTGAATACTAAGAGCTTCCGCTGTCGCATACTTAAATAAGGACGAGATTTGGAGTCCATGCTTGTATGATATTGTGTAAAAACTGCATTCAAGAAACTTATTTTGTTGTAACATATTTGTATTGTAAACCATTATGTAATGGTCGTGTGTAAACAGGATATTTTAGATTATCATTATTTGATAATCTACGTAAAGCTTTTTAAACCTTTATTGATGAAATAAAGGTTATGGTTTGTTTTAAAATGAATGCAGTCTTTGAAAAACGTCTCATATAGAGGTCAAAACCTCGCAAAGAAAACAATTAAAATGGAACGTTTTTAATCAATAAGAACGGGACATTTCAAAATAATCTCTAAAACTTTAGAGATTACATAATCACCGTAGAATATTTCTCCGATGAAGTTATAAATCAGTACTTCATCGCTTGTTGTTGTTGGTATTCTTTGGTATCTACAGGGCGTATGACGTTGATGCTCGTGGGACAGATTGTGAAGTTGAGGTTTGTGATGCGGTTGTCATTGGTGGTGGTAATGGTACTGTTGGTGTTAATGATGGTGGTACTGTTGATGCCGGTGATGATGCTGGTGCTTGTAACCTTTGCAGCATATTCTCTAAAGCCATTACTCGAGCGTGAAGCTCGTTGATGTGTGCAAGGTATAGTACGAAATAGATATTATTTTATTACGAAATACTATTAAATACGATACAATTTATACAAGTTATTTATTTATTTATAGAATGGATATACCTAAACCTTGCTACAACACTTATAGGCAGTGTACCTAATCGTAGATTAGTATAGTTTTTAGTAAGTCCGGATCGTTCCACAGGGATCTGCTGAGTTTAACGCTATATTTTTATTAACTATATTTGTATAAATATATATATATATATATATATATATATAAGTAGTAGTATTATTATTATTATTATAAAAGGGGGGTTTTACCGTTTAATGACCGATTTGTCTCTTTTTTGTCTTAAATCACAATTAAAACCTAATGTAAAATATTAAATATAACTTAATTTAAAGCGTAAAGTAAATGAAGATAATTAAAGGTGCGATAATATAAAGTACGATAAATAAAATGACAATAACTAAAATGACGGTAAATAAAAGTACGATGAGATAAAAATTAAAGGAATTATGCTTATTTAAACTTCCGTAATCATGATGTTTGACGTGTTGATTTTAATTTATTACCATGAGTTAATTGTCCTTTTCCTGGATTATTCGATATGTCCATCTGGTTTTGTCCATTATAGTCCATCGGTCATAATTATAAAGTACGAGAGTCTTCGTCAAATTAACCTTATCCCCGAAGTCAAATATTCCAACTAATTGGGGACTTAATCTATAACAAGGTCTTAATACTTTGTTTAATGAATACACCAAGTTATCGACTGCGTGTAATCCAAGGTTTTAATACTTTCTTAACAATTACACCAATTACCCTTGAATGTAATCCACCCCTGTTTTAACGAGTCCAGTAACTATTAAGTCATCCCCGTGTCCGGTTAAATGAACAATTATTGGTATTTATAAATATCCCGCCCACCGTACCCAGTCAAGCGTATGTGGTTAAATATAAATACATCAAATTATAAATCTCTATATTAAATCAACGAGATATCATTTAATTAATATAAAGGCCATTAATATCCTATAGTCCAATTTCCACAAGTGTCGGTCTTTTGTTTAAACCCCAATTATGGTCCAAAGCCCAATAACCCCGTCTTTTATATTTAGTCCAACATCACGATTACTTCGGCTTAAATAAGCATAATAATAACTTAGCTACAAGACATTAATTTAAAAATGTTGAACATAACTTACAATGAGTATTAATAGCGTAGCGTTACACGGATAGAGTTTCAAATTACAAAACCTTAAAACATTCGACACTATAACCTTATTATTATTAACTTAATATTAAAATTATGAAAGGACCCGTTCATATACATTATAAACGATTCACAATAGTTGATTACATCGCGAGGTATTTGACCTCTATATGATACGTTTTACAAACATTGCATTCGTTTTTAAAAGACAAACTTTCTTTACATCAAAAATTGATGGCATGCATACCATTTCATATTACATCTAACTATAATTGACTTAATATTAATCATGATGAACTCAACGACTCGAATGCAACGTCTTTCAAAGTATGTCTTGAATGACTCCAAGTAATATCCTTAAAATGAGCTAATGCACAGCGGAAGATTTCTTTAATACCTGAGAATAAACATGCTTTAAAGTGTCAACCAAAAGGTTGGTGAGTTCATTAGTTTATCATAATCCATCATTTCTGTAATAGTAATAGACCACAAGATTTCAGTTTCTATAAATATTCGTACACTCGCAAGTGTATAAAAGTATTCTATAAGTTGTAGGCACCCGGTAACAAACCTTAACATTCATGTTTTACCCTCTGAAGTACACCAGATCAGGTGTGTTTAAAATTACCTCGAAGTACTAAAGCATCCCATAGTCAGGATGGGGTTTGTCAGACCCAATAGATCTATCTTTAGGATTCGCGCCTACCATACATAGACAAGTAGTTTAATGTTACCAAGCTAAGGGTATATTTCTGGTTTAAACCCACATAGAATTAGTTTTAGTACTTGTGCCTACTTCGTAAAACATTTATAAAACAGCGCATGTATTCTCAGCCCAAAAATATATATTGCAAAAGCAATTAAAAAGGGAGCAAATGAAACTCACAATACTGTATTTCGTAGCAATTATGTATATGATGGCACTGAACAAGTGCAGGGTTTGTCTCGGATTCACGAACGTATCAATATTGTGATTCAATATTGCAGGAAAGTACGTAGACGCAACGAAAATGATAAACGTTAGGTTAACCTCACGAGCAATACCCTCGATCAATACCCATAACCTCCATAGCTATAACCCATAATTTCCTTAGTTCTATCCCGTTTGAAAACTTATTTTGAAATCGTCTGAGTATAACTCCGTCGTAGTATTTTATGTATACTAATAATATCTTGAAATAATACAAAGAAAATATATATGTAATTCGATTGAGAGAGTTTAGAAAAATATATTTTCAAGTTTCTATGAAATAATGAAACCTATTCAATTCTATTTATAATAGATTTTTGAATTATTAAAGTGAATTATTAAATTATGAATTATTAAAGTGAATTATTAAAGTATGAATTATTAAAGTGAATTATTAAAGTGAATTATTAAAGTGAATTATTAAAGTATGAATTATTAAAGTATGAATTATTAAAGTAAATTATTAAAGTATGAATTATTAAAGTGAATTATTAAAGTATGAATTATTAAAGTGAACTATTAAAGTGAATTATTAAAGTATGAATTATTAAAGTATGAATTATTAAAGTAAATTATTAAAGTATAAATTATTAAAGTTAAAGTAAAGTAAAAGTAAAGTAAAGGTAAAGTTAAAGTATAGTAAAAATATAAAACTATATACGTATAATACGCGTATAAATATATATAATATTAACTTAAATCATTATATATATTTAATAAAATAAAATATAAATATCGTTATCTTTATCATACTGGTTAAGTAATGAGTTGTCAAAAGTGGTTCTAGATATTTATAAAAGATATATACGTTTTAATAATAAAGTTCTTTTTAAACTGAAAACGTTTTTTGTACTTTTGAAACTAAATCAAATAAATATGATAATTTTTTTTTTCCAAAACTATATATATTTAAGAATCATTTTGTTAAAGGTTAAAATAATGGAAATCGTTATATCATAAAACATTTTAGAAAAGTAGAATTATATATATTCATAATATGTTTCAAGTTTTTAAATTACAGTCTATTGGTGAAGCATGGGATAAAGTCCAAAGGTTAAATAAACGTATGAAATCATCTTAATGAAAAATGTCGAGTTACTTAACTTGTCGATATCCAACATCTAAGTTATTTACACTCCACGTTCTTATTTTCATATTAAATAAAATGAAAGTTAACATAGTTATCTTATCAAGGTCACGAGAAAAATATTATAAAACATGCCTTGGAAATTAAACAGGAATTTCCACTAACCCTTGTCTAGTTCCCGTTAATTGACACATTTGTTCTTATTTATAAATCACTTTACCATTTTCCGAATGTCGTCAAAAAAATAGATTTCTTAAATCACAGTGGACCTCATAACATAGGCACATAATCATATCATAATGTATCTGATAATTCAATCATTTGATATTATCTCTTAATTCTGTCGATAAATATATCGAAACAAATACGTTCATGTAAAGTATCATATATCTAATACTTTGTTAATGTTTTTAGTTAATATTATATATTATATATACATATCTATATACTCATAATTGTTCATGAATCGTCGAACACGCTCAAAGGGTAATTGATTACATGAATGTAGTTCCAAGCTTTTTGAGATTCAACATTACAAATTCTGCTTATCGTGTCGGAAACATATAAAGGTTAAGTTTAAATTTGGTCGGAAATTTCTGGGTCGTCACAAATTATAATTAAAATATAAATATAAATATATATTTGAGAGAGAGTGAATATCAGTTGATGAAGGTGTCAATAACTCGTCCAATTCGTTCGCTATTTATAGCACTTGGCCTGGAATTTCTTCCCATGCGATCGCATAGATTTATAACTACCAGGCTATGCGATCGCATGGCCTCCAGGGACAGCTCACTTCATCTTGTTTTCTAGCTTGCCGATGGTTTTTAATAATGTAATATAATATATATAATTTTATATAATTATATATATATATTATATTATATTCATGTGCATAGTTGACTTGTACTTTCAGTTCCGCTCAGTCTCGCGTTGATAGTTGGTTCATGTCCCGGTTCCAGATTTTTGAAAGTCCTTTTGTACGATTTAATATCTTGTACTTTGCGATCAGCGGCTTGTACTCTTGTAATTTTTAGATGTTTCTCACCAATAATTTGAACCACTTGGATTGTACTTTGTACTTTTTAGCTTTTTGGTCGTTTGCGTCTTCAAATCGTCGAATCTGTCTTTTGTCTTCACCTTTTATTATTTAAACAAATATCACTTGAAAATAGAACAATTGTAACTAAAAGCTTGTCTTTCTTGAAGGATAATGCTATGAAATATGTGTTCGTTTTTAGCATTATCAAATATTTCCACACTTGAGCGTTGCTTGCCCTCAAGCAATATAGAACTTGAATATAACTTTACTAGAATCACTTCTTTATTCTTCACACCTTGTATATTAGTGATTTTGATACGGCGGTATGAACAATGATAGTAGTATTGTGATTTACAGTCCCACATGACTATAAAAATTTAGATCCTTTAGGAAATTGGATCTTTATGAAAACATTTGATCTTTTTGAAAATACATTCTAGCTTTTACCCTAGATAAGTTTTCCGAAATAACCCTTCACCGGTGTTTGCAAAATGTTTTTGTGGGTTTTGTGGGTTTCTTTTTTAAAAAAAAAGAATTAGCTCAAAACTTATGATTTTGTGTCACCCACTTGCTAACCTTGTATTTGGAAAGCAACACGTCCAGTTTACTTGTTCTGTATATTACCTTTCGGTAAACTACCATCCGGTTGTAAAGGAAAGCATTGAACAAGCAACTGTTAAGGCAATGTCTAATGACATGGTTTTGATTATGGTCCACAACGTGTCGGATGCAATTACTATCCTTTATTGGAGCAATAGTAAAGATCACCCTATAATTTTTTGGTTTGGCACAAGGTCCTGTCTTCAACCATGCTATGCAACCACTGTTCTTACGGTTGACACCCGATTTTGTTCAGGTGACCTAATGAATTTCGGGGAATTCTTAGGATTTTACATTCAATGGTAATGAACGCATTGAAAATAGGTTTTCAGAAAACAAATCGAGTTTTAATTTGATCAAAATATTTTCTCGTTCTAGCTCGAGTTTAGATATCATCAAATTTCATGAGTTTGTTATTCTTAATCTTTAAAGTCAATCTCAAGGATCGAGTAATATCAGTCTTAAAAGCTGATTTTTGATCTTTAAGGAGATTATCCTTTCTGGGGATCTAATTCATTAGTCTTATAAGCTAATTTGCACGGTGCCCTCCATTGTACGAGACAGATCCTTTCATGGTTAGGATAAGTCTGACCACTTGGTAACCATGTTTGATGCTGAGGTCCGTGGATTTCCAGCTGATTTTCGAGAAAACTTTTCAAGGTTTTTTGTAGACTCTACAACTGGTCTGGACGACAACTTCCTGATCTAAATCAAGAAGCGCGTGCCTTTTTCTCAGAAGACTTTACATCATTTTAAATTCCATTTATATTACAATAAACTGGGTAAAACTGATTAATATCATCCAAAACAAAAGTATCTTCAATTATTTGTACAAAAATATGTGATATATGTTCTAAATAACTTGGTAAATTTTTCTCACTCTTGGCTTTTATATTTCTTTCTTTGCCTTTTTATTCTCTTCTATTCCATTTTAAATGAAATCAAGCATTTTGGGTTGTTTCTCAATTTATGTCCTTTCCGAGGTAACAATAATTTCGGTGTTAACACCTAGTTTTATCGTTCATAAATATCTATAAACATGATTTTGAGTTCATTTAGTTGAAATTTTTTTTAAAATTTTTACTAGAAGTGGGTAGTCAGTATATAAGACTAGGGCTGTTCTTTATTATCAGAGAACATTAGATTCTAATACAACTACTGCGTTACTAGTAAAGTTTAACGGTGGCTATTAAACCAAGTGTATAAGTCAAATTTTTTTTTCTTTAAATCCGAAAGAATTTAATCCCTTCCCACACTTAAGATCTTGCAATGCCCTCATTTACAAGAAATCAGTAACAATTTAAATTATTCAGGGTGATTAGCGTAGAAAAATGATTAAATTTTACCAAAGTTTCCAATCATATTGTTGTTTGTTTGAATGATAAATGGTGCACATCATTTGTTCATTCCCGCAGTTGTTATATCACATTTATTTTGCATCTTGTCGTCAAAATTAGTTGTTTTTGCTGAACTTAATGCCAGTCTCTGAAAGTTCACTGTTTTACCCTGTTGTGTACAATTGACAATATACATACAATAAAAATATACACATGCATGGTAATTTGAAATGGGACTTAATATCCCACTTTCAAATTATAAATATGAAATATTAGTAACACAATAATAAAAATGTTAAACATTACATAAAAGTATTAAAATGTTAAATGTTTAACATAAATAGATAAAAATAATAAAAGATAAGAAATCACCAATGGAACACTATCAATTTAGATATGGATTCTAGTTCATATCATCGCTCAGGTTCCATGGTTGGTGATAGGTATCCTGGTAGGCTTGGTTGGGGTCGTACAGGTCAAAGGGTGGTCGCATGTCGGGCTGATGTGGTGGATAAAAAGCAGGCCGAGTCAGGATGTAGTTATGTGGTACCTGATATGATAGCTGGCTTATGATCTGGTGCTGATGATAGGTCCATCTATCATGCTGGCATCCCCTGGATTGCTCGTACAAATCCGCGGCTCTCCACTGCTCATACTGACGATGCCTAGCCTGGTTATTCATTTCTACCTCATCTAGATGCTGATAAACGTCAGTATAACTATCCCTAATGACATCCCTAATGTCATCTACTTCCTCCATCTCCTCATCCGGACCCCTCTCTACCTATGGATGTGTGCCCTGATATGGTATTGGCCGATTATGACTCCGAGTTAGTACCTTTGCACCTTGATATACCTGCAAACCTATAGTATCGGTTTGTTCCTCTACCACCATCATTGGACCCCCGTGTTCCCTATCTATACCTAAATACTCTCCAATGAGAGTAACAAAAATTCCTCCTCCTATTATTCCACCATCATGTATACCTTCCACAACTTTGGACAAATAATAACTAATACAGTAGGGGATATTAACAAAGCCTCTAGTGTCTCGAATGCACTTAAGGTTCAATAAATCATTTAGAGTCATTTTCTCCTTGTTTCTATCTCTTTGTGTAATCGAGTTTGCTAAAAATCTATGTATTATACGGAGCTCTGCTTTATTAATATCTAAATATGAGTGTCTTCCTCCCCGTGTAAACACATTAAAATTTGACATACGCCTCCATATGGCGTTAACGTCAAAAACTCTATCTACCCTATCACCATTCTAAATCAAAGCTGTACAATTAGGTGATAATAATTCAACGGGGGTGTAAATCTGTAAAGCCCTAGCCATGTCCAGCATGGACATCCTGTACATCCTATCTCCAAGTAGAAATCTAAGAAAACTCTTATCATCTAATAAAGATACTTCGTTATTAAGTGCTATAGTACTCATTATCTCAACACAACACTCCTTATATACAGGCCTACGAGTGGTAAATAAACGTTCCCACTCGGGAAAAGAAGAGTTGCCATACCTTTGGATTAGTAGCTGCCTAACTGAGTTATGTAGTGACCCAAACTTTTCCATGATTATATATTATATGAGATTAATATTTACATGAATAAATGTTTTCAACGTGTTAAGCAATCAAACTTGTTAAGACTTGATTAATTGAAATGAGTTTTATGTAGACAATTGACCACCCAAGTTGACCGGCGATTCACGAACGTTAAAACTTGTAAAAATGACATGATGATATATATATGGACATATATATGGTTAACATGAGATTATGATAAGTAAGTATCTCACTAAGTATATTAACAATGTGTGATATACAAAAAAATGAGATTATTGAATTATGAAGCTCGAAACGATATACATAACGATTATCGTTATAACAACGTCTTACTAAATACATATGTATCATATTAAGATATTGTTACACTATATTTAACTTGATAAGATGATAATTATATATATTATTAAGTATGTTAACAATGAACTACATATGTAAAACAAGACTACTAACTTAAGAATTGCAAAACGATGCATATATGTAACGATTATTGTTGTAACGACATTTTAATGTATATATATCATATTAAGATATATTCATACATCATAATATCATGATAATGTAATAATTTAACATCTCATTAGATATAATAAACATTGGGTTAACAACATTAAATGAGATCGTTAACTTAAAGGTTTCAAAACAACACTTTCATGTAACGACTACCGATGACTTAACGACTCAGTTAATATGTATATACATATAGTGTATTAAGCTGTATTAGTACACTTTTGAAAGACTTCAAGACACATATCAAAGTACTTCTATATCACACCCCCAGTTAGGGCCTGGGCGAAATGTGACTTAATATCAAAATATACCAACATATTATAATAACGAGAACAATACTAAATGAGAAAGTTAAACTTTATGGAGTACGCAGCGGAAAATGAAATGTCATTACAAAGGAGTAAAGTAAATTTTTAAATGTAATAGTAATAAATGCGATAATCTCTTGATCCTATGTCCAAGTAGCATCACATAAGCAGTAGATAAGTAAGCTTGAATCAAACAGCACCTGAGACAAAATATGCTAAAGTGTCAACCAAAAGGTTGAGTGAAGTTCATAGGTTTAACAAAAGTTTGACCGTTGTTTTAGACCACAAGATTTAGTTTGTAAAGTTGATCTCCCGCAGGATCAAAAAGTTATGCCAAAGCGTGATATTTAGACTAAACGTTCAAGTTTGCCCCATGACAAGTTGTGTCTGTCCTTGTTGGTTTAATTTCATTATCAAGTAATACAAAGACTTAGTCAAATGTATCGGGGATGTTACTCCCGATAGGCCTACCTCCAATAATTAAGCATGCAGCAGCAATTAAAAATATCACTGTAGGGACTTAGTCGGACATAGCCGGGTATAGCATAGTTTAACAGTTTGGTACTTGTGTCTAAATTATAAAAAGTAAAAACAGCATGTGTCTCACCTCAAGTAATGTAAGTAAGTTTGCTAGCAATAAAGATGGGCTATGAATTCACCTTAAATAGCAGTTGAAGTATTCCACGCAAGAAGGAAAGTAAAGCAAGTAAGTGATCTGGATATCAACCTAGAGGTATAACATTTGATTAGTTAATGTCTAACTGACATAAAGTATGTTTATTAATATAGCAACTATATTGACAGTGACGGTTTTAGAGAAAAGTTCCTATTTCTCAAAAGTTTCTATTTTTGGAAACTTACTATTTATGGAAAGCTTCCACTTATAGTAAGCTTCTAGTTTAAGAATGTTCGGGTTATAATTCTTAACAAAGATGTTGTACAATCTCGCCCAAACTTCGTTGCTAACATGCAAGTTACTCGAATGATCTATTGTTACCGAGTGGCCCAGGATCTGTTGACCAGAATCTAAGTCTTGGCATTCGAGATCCACAAGCGTCCCATAATGGTAACAAGTGTCAAGACCCGTCCTAATCCATCCGGACAAAGTCCATATCGATTACAAACGATTCACAATAGTTGGTTACATCACGAGGTACTTGACCTCTATATGATACATTTTACAAACATTGCATTCGTTTTTAAAAGACAAACTTGCTTTATATCGAAAATTGATGACATGCAAATCATTTCATAATATATTCAACTATAATTGACTAAATAATAATCTTGATGAACTCGACGACTCGAATGCAACGTCTTTTGAAATATGTCATGAATGACTCCAAGTAATGTCTTTTAAATGAGCAATTGTACAGCGGAAGATTTCTTTCATACCCGAGAATAACCATGCTTTCAAGTGTCAACCAAAAGGTTGGTGAGTTCATTAGTTTAACATAAATAATCCTTTCATAATTTTAATAGACCACAAGATTTCATATCTCCATTTCTCATAAACATACGTCCCATGCATAGAGACAAAAATATCATTCATATGGATTGAACACCTGGTAACCGACATTCACAATATACATATAAGAATATCCCCATCATTCCGGGATCCTCCTTCAGACATGATACAATTTTCGAAGTACTAAAGCATCCGGTACTTTGGATGGGGCTTGTTGGGCCCAATAGATCTATCTTTAGAGTTCACGTCAATTAGGGTGTATGTTCTCTAATTCTTAGATTACCAGACTTAATAAAAAGGGGCATATTCGATTTCGATCATTCAACCATATAATGTAGTTTCAATTACTTGTGTCTATTTCGTAAAATAGTTATAAAAACAGCGCATGTATTCTCAGTCCCAAAAATATATATTGCAAAAGCATTTAAAAAGGGATTAATGAAACTCACCTAATGTATTTTGTAGTAAAAATACATATGACGATATTGAACCAGGGTAAAGTTGGCCTTGGATTCACGAACCTATATCATTTGTATATTTATTAATACACATATTTGTAATCGAATAAGTTTATATATTATTATTAGTGTTGTACTTGTTATATTTAGAAATTTGTAAGTTTTATTAATTGTATATATATATTTTCATTTTATATATATCTATATAATTATTAATATAGTTAAGTTATATAGTTTAAATATAAATCTTATATCTATACTCTTCATTTTAATACTTATAATCTTAACAACGTCATTTAAAACTTTTATTTTCATAAATAATATTAGCTTAATAATAATGATGTAGATAATACGTGATAATAATATTATTAATAGTTTTATTGATAACACAACAGTAATTTTTGTAAAAAGGATAATAATGATAATAGTTTTTAATAATAATAATACTAATAATTATGAAAAGATACATATGATAATATTAGTAATAATACTTATAGTAAAGTTTCAAAACTGTGTTATACGTACATGCATATTTCATGAACTTAAATAAATTTCATACTTATTCTTAATATTATCTATTGTCAATACTGATGATTTTATCTCTAGTAATATCATACTTATCGTTCTCTTAATCCTAATCTTATCAAAATTTCTAATATTACAGTTACCAGCGTTTACATATATTTACTTTAATTTTATTCATTACCTTTTGTATTCAATAATTTATATTAATAATAATAATAATAATATTAATGATAATAGTAATAATAATAATTTAATGATATTAATGATAATAATATTTCATCTTTGTATCTACACTTACCTATAAGTTCATTCATAAATACAACAACAACAACAATAATAATAATAGTAATAATAATAATAATACTAGCTATAATAACAATTAACATAATACTAATACATATAATAATAATAATAATGAGAGTAACAACAATAAATAGGAAAAACTACCTCCCATTAATAGGCTTTAAAAAAAACGCCACCTGCAGGGATTGAACCCTCGACCTCTCGTAAACCCGAAACATCCCCAAACCACAACTCCGTATCTGTTTTCTCGATTATAACCCGGATGAAATAAAATAAAACCCGTATAAAAAAACAGTGCCTTCTTCTTCGCCAAGACTCAGTCGACCCAGAACACAATATAAATCCACAAAACTTTGAAATGGTTTTTATAAATTGTAACAGAAACAAAACTCGATTTAATTTGTGTGAAATTAATTTACTAGACTTAAAAAAAAATAAAGAAAACAGAAAAAAAAACCTTGTTGCTCGTCGCTGCTGTACAAACAAAAAAAGAAAAAGATTTTTTGAGATTTATCACGTTTTGGATGAAGTTTATAACACGAATTAAGTTTCATATTACACCTATAATCTATTGGAATTATCAATTGATCTTTAAACTCAAAATCGAACATGAATTTCTTCATGAACCCAAAGTTTGACTTTTGAAAAAAAATCTCTGACTTCGAAATTGAAACTCGATATAACGAATTAAGACTTGAGAATTTAAGGAAACATTCACGACATGAATTAGGACACTTCTGCATTTTTAGATTTTTAAAAAGGATTCGATTTCGAATATTGAGCAAAAAGTTACATAGCAGATGTATCGGGTTTAAAAAAAATATAAAATCTGACTGATATTATTGGATCGGTTAAGACTGAAATTTGGTTGATTATATAACCTTTAAGAGTCGCCAAGAAATTTACAGAACAAAATAAATAAATAATAAAAATAGAAAAATTAAAAAAAAAGTGTGATATAGATGTGTAACGTATTTTGTCTAGATATGAGATTGAAAATCCAATGTTACTAGTTTAGAGACAAGAACATAAAGGTTGAAAGTGATTTTCAATTTAATTTGTAACAATTCGTACGTACCAATTATATAATTATTGTTAATAATTGCTATTTATAATTATATTACTAATAATCTAAATATAAATAATAATATTAATAATAATAATAAGTCACAATAATAAAGATTCTATTGAAATTTGATAATAATAATGTTATTAATGATAATTATAATAATAATACAAATTATATTAGTATTGATAATAATATTAATAATAATAATATTTATATATATATCCAATTTTATATCTATATATAATATTTTTAAAATAAGGGTATTAATAACACTGGTATTAATATTTGACAATAATAACAATATTATTATAACAACTATATTTAACTATTTTTAGTATTTACTTATTATAGCCCATGTAGTATAACTATATGTATTATATTATATTATAATGAGTGCTAAAAAATATTCTGATAATAATATAAATCATAATAACTAAAATTTAAAATTTTACTACTAATATTATTAACAATGATAATGGTATTAACAATAATGTAATAAATTAGTTGTATCAAATTTCATATACACACACACACACACACACATATATATATATATATATATATATATATATATATATATATATACATATATATATTATTAATAATACTGATATTAATACTAATAATGCTAATATTGATAAAAATGAAAGTAATATTAATAATATTAGTGTTACTACAATAACTATATTCTTATCTTGCAATTAATAAATTAATATTACACGTTATAATTTTTAGTAATTATATAATATATTATATATTTTGGCACATACAGAATATTTTATATTTATATATTTTAATATAATACAATATCCATATAGTCAATAATCATATATAGGATTCATAAATATATATATAATTATGTTTTTTTTTTTAAATATCAAGTTTTAAATTATGTTAAATTATCTTTCATAATACTAGATCACATAATAATTTAATTTATAATGTATAATTATTTATATATATATACTTATTTATATATATTCATTTTTATTTACAACAATTGTTCGTGAATCGTCGGGATAGTCAAAGGGTAAATGCATTCATGTAATATGTTCCAAAGTTTTCGAGACTCACATAACAGACTTTGCTTATTGTGTCGAAAACATAAAAAAAGATTAAGTTTAAATTTGGTCGGAAATTCCCGGGTCATCACAGTACCTACCCGTTAAAGAAATTTCGTCCCGAAATTTGAGTGAGGTGGTCATGGTTAACAATAAAAATGTTTTCATGACGAATATGATTTGATAAATAGAGTTTTACCATCATTGAGTAATATGGATAAAAATAATTCAATTATTCGAAGAGTACGAATGAAGTTATCACTAAATAGTGAAATGAAAAAGACAAGTTTCATCATAACTTTTGACTAGTCATGATTGAATTTAGAAAATAAGATGCGTCTTAACTTTTGACGTGGTTTTGGTTGAATTTCGGAATTCAAGGGATTCAAAGAAAATCTTTGAAATTTAAAGATTTGATTCTTCGACGAATAAGGGAATCAGGATCTCTCTTAATTAAATGCAGAGATCTTTCTTGCTTCCTTTATCAGACATTTTACTATAAATTAACTTCTCCCGTTCCATTACTTTTACCATCCCTATACTCAATTCCTAAATTCAAAAGATTGAACAAATGCTTAATCCAGTTCAAATCCTTGTCCTCACCCTTACTATCGTAACAATCATTCTCCTTTTTCCAACTTCCACCTGATGAATCTGTTTACTTCTACTTTTACCTTGGGGGGGAATACTATTCTTAATTCTACCATGTCTTTATATTGCTATTCGTATTAATATCCACGGTTTGTAACTTTTGTGTTGTTATTGGGTTTTATATCTTCCGGCATATTTCAATGTCCCTGCTTCTGTCTCCTATAATTATTGTCATCCACAGTTAATGCGCTCTCTTATTCACTACGATATATACCCCCTTTCTATTTCGGAGCTTCATGCTTTGGTTTACTTTTCGCAAGTAACGATCCAGAATTCATAGGTATGGAGTTTCGAATTATCATAATATACAAGGTAGAAAGGAAAGGTATTAGCACGATTTGTTTTGTCAAATTACCTGAATCACTGAGAATAGAACTATCAAGAATATATTTTCTTGATATGTTCAGAAGTTAAGAAAAATGAAAGAGTTATGTAACATGGCATATGATGACGTTATAATCTGTAAATCATCATGTTCCATTTAGAAACTCAGCATGTCTTACTGTAATATAATCACGTTGATCAAGTGTCATTATATTATACTAACTCATGCATCAATTCCCAACATTACTTCAATAACATTCATATTTTAAGCTCGAAAGTTTACAGAATATAGAAACTAACAGTTTCTATATGATGTAATACTGATAGCACGAAGAAATTAATGATTTCAGATAAGAATAGTTATAAAAATATCTCCAGAAATATGGAGGATATTTATAATGAAAGATACGATAATATCTCGGAATATCTAAGATCAGAGGATGATAGAAACTATTGTCTGCAAGGGTTTAGAGTAAGGAGCAAGATATTCACTAAAGACTTTAGCAGACATTGACTCATTTGGATTCTTTGAAGTCAAACTTATTCTTTGTGATTTGTCCACAGCTTTCTTCATAGTTTCACATAATCTGCTTTTCGGTACAAAATTTTCTATTGAGTGTTTCCAATACTCTATTCTTTATCATCAAACTTTCAATGGTTAAGGTCGTGTATAGTTTTCTGTTGCTGTATTCAGCTTTTTCAGAATTTGTGGTATTGATTGGTAGACTGGGTGCTTTTCAGAATTTCAGAATTTCAGAATGGAAGATCATAATTCTAAAAGATAAATGTTATATGTTTACATATAACGGTTGATGTAGACATGCTGCGAGATTTCAAAATAATGATTGCTGATTCCCGGTAATTGGTATGGTAGTTCTCGTTACAAGATGCGGATGAGTATATGATAAGACTTCAATAGATAAATATTGTGATTTGTCGGAGAGATTTAAGCCAAGGAGCAACGAGGTTGCGGGTACATCTATTGATAATTTGGTGGGATATAAAAGGTTTCCCGGTAACAACAAAAGAGCACACATATAATTCAAGGTTATAATAAGGTTGTTTCGAACGAAAAGTCAAAGTTGACTTGCTGGAGCTGTAACAAAATCTGCTAATTTGGAAAGGGATTGCAAAGTTATTTTGGGTAATAATAACACTAAGAAATTAGTATAGCTACATTTTAAACGTTTACTCAGTTGCCGAGAGTTTCTCAGGTGAATAGCTATATGCATCAATCTTCCCTTCCGTAGATGATTTGTGGTTGGTTCATCCTCTAGATTGAGGTGTGTTTAAGAATTTATGAAGGATTTGAACGCATATTGTAATCATCGAGATACAAATAAGGTTTAAGATGAAATCAAGTGGCAAACTTGAAGAATTTTTTAGTTTCATATGTTATAATCAATATTTTAATTCATTTTAATTGTCCATTGTTGATAGTCTATAGTTCAAAGTCCACAGTTAGCAATTTAATAATTCATATATATTTTAATATAAAACATTCGAATTAATTAATAAGTATCGTGACCCGTGTACATGTCTCGGACTCGATCACAACTCAAACTATATATATATATATATATATATATATATATATATATATATATATATATATATATATATATATATATATATATATATATATATATATATATAGATGGGTCGATATGATATGTCAAAACATTGTATACGTGTCCCGATATTTAAAATGTGTAAATAACAGAATGACGATAAATAAAGTGCGTAAAATAAATAACAGAAATTAAATGACGATAAATAAAATTGCGAGAATGTAAATTGCGAGAATGTAAATTGCGATAACTAAATTGCGATAAATAAAATGTAACCAGTTAGCTAGGAACAGTTAGCTAGGAACAGATAGCGTGGATTCTTAGCAAAATTCTTCTCATAGTTAAATTGTTTGTTTCTAACAATTTTAATTTTGTCCAATGTTTTCTTCATTATGCCACTTGTTGGAGTCTGATAGGTCCAAATCCAAATATGAAATTTGAATGGGAATGGTTATTCTGTGGTGAACGAATTCATATATCTGTAGATGTAAGTAGGATAGGAAATGACTGTTGAATCAGATTGAAAGAATGTACAGTGTAACTTATTAATGTGAAACTAAATATTCCTCGGGTATAACCTACCCGTTCAAATATTTTCACCATTAACAGTTTGCACGAAAGATTTTTTAATTACAATCTTTATGAAAATATACCTACATATATATTTTCTTCAGATGTAATCATGGATTTAATGAGTTAATATGATATTAATCTCATTTGATTTACCGTTAGAACTAGAATACATAATCTCTAAAACATTAGAGATTACTTGATCACCATGAAAAACGAAGATAATTGATGTAGAACAATACGTAGAACGATGATTATACTCGAGGTACAGAATGAGATGTTGAGGCATGGATTGTTGATGGTACTGGTGATCTTATTGATGGTGATGGTACTGTTGGTGCCGGTGATTTTGCTGAAGCTGGTAAATTTTGAACCATATTCTCCAAATTTATTTTTCGAGCGCGAAGTTTGTTGACTTCTTCTATTATTCCAGGGTGATTATCGGTTGGAACGAGAGAATGAATAAGGTTTTGAATTTTTAGATAGAATATAATCTTGGCTAGATATTCAGGAAATGAGAGAGAAAATAGTATTACGAATAGGTTCGCCGGTAAGTGCTTCAGGTTCATCGCCAAGAGGTGAATTAGGTTGGTGGAAAGGATTACCTTCTTCGCGTCTCCATTGATTAAGTCGACTACGAACTCATCGGATTAATTGGGGATGACTGATTGATTGATTCATTCTGGTGACACTGATAGGTGTAACTCCATATCGGAATAGCTGTCGGAATCCGAGGAATGCGAACTGGTTGAGGGATTCATCCCGTACGATCAGATGAAGTATTTTCAATAAGAAATAGATTATAGGATGTAGATTAGTACCCTGCAATACATAATTTACATATGCATATATAATACTAAAATCCCATATGTTACGGAGGAATCTACGGAAGTTGTCAGACAAAGTCTACAGTAACAGATAAGCAAAGATATGAATTATCAGATACGCTAAGATATGAATTATCAGATACGCTAAGATATGAATTTTTGTCTATACACTATCGATGCACTAAATGCAGTAAGACGTGTCTAGACTAAGAATGATAAGCAAGTGATTCTCTAAGAATGATAAGCAGGTAATTTTCGACACGAAATGATAAGCAAAACTTTTGACATGCAGATACGGTCGAAGTCCAGACTCACTAATGCATCCTAACAACTTATCAGTTAGTCACACTAATGCATACCTGATTCGCTAAGACCACCGCTCTGATACCAACTGTCAAGACCCGTCCTAATCCATCCGGACAAAGTCCATATCGATTACAAACGATTCACAATAGTTGGTTACATCGCGAGGTACTTGACCTCTATATGATACATTTTACAAACATTGCATTCGTTTTTAAAATACAAACTTGCTTTATATCGAAAATTGATGACATGCAAATCATTTCATAATATATTCAACTATAATTGACTAAATAATAATCTTGACGAACTCGACGACTCGAATGCAACGTCTTTTGAAATATGTCATGAATGACTCCAAGTAATGTCTTTTAAATGAGCAATTGTACAGCGGAAGATTTCTTTCATACCTGAGAATAACCATGCTTTCAAGTGTCAACCAAAAGGTTGGTGAGTTCATTAGTTTAACATAAATAATCCTTTCATAATTTTAATAGACCACAAGATTTCATATCTCCATTTCTCATAAACATACGTCCCATGCATAGAGACAAAAATATCATTCATATGGATTGAACACCTGGTAACCGACATTCACAATATACATATAAGAATATCCCCATCATTCCGGGATCCTCCTTCAGACATGATACAATTTTCGAAGTACTAAAGCATCCGGTACTTTGGATGGGGCTTGTTGGGCCCAATAGATCTATCTTTAGAGTTCGCGTCAATTAGGGTGTATGTTCTCTAATTCTTAGATTACCAGACTTAATAAAAAGGGGCATATTCGATTTCGATCATTCAACCATATAATGTAGTTTCAATTACTTGTGTCTATTTCGTAAAATAGTTATAAAAACAGCGCATGTATTCTCAGTCCCAAAAATATATATTGCAAAAGCATTTAAAAAGGGATTAATGAAACTCACCTAATGTATTTTGTAGTAAAAATACATATGACGACATTGAACCAGGGTAAAGTTGGCCTTGGATTCACGAACCTATATCATTTGTATATTTATTAATACACATGTTTGTAATCGAATAAGTTTATATATTATTATTATTAGTGTTGTACTTGTTATATTTAGAAATTTGTAAGTTTTATTAATTGTATATATATATATTTTCATTTTATATATATCTATATAATTATTAATATAGTTAAGTTATATAGTTTAAATATAAATCTTATATCTATACTCTTCATTTTAATACTTATAATCTTAACAACGTCATTTAAAACTTTTATTTTCATAAATAATATTAGCTTAATAATAATGATGTAGATAATACATGATAATAATATTATTAATAGTTTTATTGATAACACAACAGTAATTTTTGTAAAAAGGATAATAATGATAATAGTTTTTAATAATAATAATACTAATAATTATGAAAAGATACATATGATAATATTAGTAATAATACTTATAGTAAAGTTTCAAAACTGTGTTATACGTACATGCATATTTCATGAACTTAAATAAATTTCATACTTATTCTTAATATTATCTATTGTCAATACTGATGATTTTATCTCTAGTAATATCATACTTATCGTTCTCTTAATCCTAATCTTATCAAAATTTCTAATATTACCGTTACCAGCGTTTAAATATATTTACTTTAATTTTATTCATTACCTTTTGTATTCAATAATTTATATTAATAATAATAATAAAAATATTAATGATAATAGTAATAATAATAATTTAATGATATTAATGAAAATAATATTTCATCTTTGTATCTACACTTACCTATAAGTTCATTCATAAATACAACAACAACAACAATAATAATAATAGTAATAATAATAATAATACTAGCTATAATAACAATTAACATAATACTAATACATATAATAATAATAACAATGAGAGTAACAACAATAAATAGGAAAAACTACCTCCCATTAATAGGCTTTAAAAAAAACGCCACCTGCAGGGATTGAACCCTCGACCTCTCGTAAACCCGAAACATCCCCAAACCACTACTCCGTATCTGTTTTCTCGATTATAACCCGGATGAAATAAAATAAAACCCGTATAAAAAAAGTGCCTTTTCTTCGCCAAGACTCAGTCGACCCAGAACACAATATAAATCCACAAAACTTTGAAATGGTTTTTATAAATTGTAACAGAAACAAAACTCGATTTAATTTGTGTGAAATTAATTTACTAGACTTAAAAAAAATAAAGAAAACAGAAAAAAAAACCTTGTTGCTCGTCGCTGCTGTACAAACAAAAAAAGAAAAAGATTTTTGAGATTTATCACATTTTGGACGAAGTTTATAACACGAATTAAGTTTCATATTACACCTATAATCTATTGGAATTATCAATTGATCTTTAAACTCAAAATCGAACATGAATTTCTTCATGAACCCAAAGTTTGACTTTTGAAAAAAAATCTCTGACTTCGAAATTGAAACTCGATATAACGAATTAAGACTTGAGAATTTAAGGAAACATTCACGACATGAATTAGGACACTTCTGCATTTTTAGATTTTTAAAAAGGATTCGATTTCGAATATTGAGCAAAAAGTTACATAGCAGATGTATCGGGTTTAAAACAATATATAAAATCTGACTGATTTAATTGGATCGGTTAAGACTGAAATTTGGTTGATTATATAACCTTTAAGAGTCGCCAAGAAATTTACAGAACAAAATAAATAAATAATAAAAATAGAAAAATTAAAAAAAAAGTGTGATATAGATGTGTAACGTATTTTGTCTAGATATGAGATTCTAAATCCAATGGTACTAGTTTAGAGACAAGAACATAAAGGTTGAAAGTGATTTTCAATTTAATTTGTAACAATTCGTACGTACCAATTATATAATTATTGTTAATAATTGCTATTTATAATTATATTACTAATAATCTAAATATAAATAATAATATTAATAATAATAATAATAATAAATCACAATAATAAAGATTCTATTGAAATTTGATAATAATAATGTTATTAATGATAATTATAATAATAATACAAATTATATTAGTATTGATAATAATATTAATAATAATAATATTTATATATATATATATATATCCAATTTTATATCTATATATAATATTTTTAAAATAAGGGTATTAATAACATTGGTATTAATATTTGACAATAATAACAATATTATTATAACAACTATATTTAACTATTTTTAGTATTTACTTATTATAGCCCATGTAGTATAACTATATGTATTATATTATATTATAATGAGTGCTAAAAAATATTCTGATAATTATATAAATCATAATAACTAAAATTTAAAATTTTACTACTAATATTATTAATAATGATAATGGTATTAACAATAATGTAATAAATTAGTTGTATCAAATTTCACATACACACACATATATATATATATATATATATATATATATATATATATATATATATATATATATATATATATATATATATATATATATATATATACATATATATATATATATATATATATTATTAATAATACTGATATTAATACTAATAATACTAATATTGATAAAAATGAAAGTAATATTAATAATATTAGTGTTACTACAACAACTATATTCTTATCTTGTAATTAATATATTAATATTACACGTTATAATTTTTATTAATTATATCATATATTATATATTTTGGCACATACAGAATATTTTATATTTATATATTTTAATATAATACAATATCCATATAGTCAATAATCATATATAGGATTCATAAATATATATATAATTATGTTTTTTTTTAAATATCAAGTTTTAAATTATGTTAAATTATCTTTCATAATACTAGATCACATAATAATTTAATTTATAATGTATAATTATATATATATATATATATATACTTATTTATATATATTCATTTTTATTTACAACAATTATTCGTGAATCGTCGGGATAGTCAAAGGGTAAATGCATTCATGTAATCTGTTCCGAAGTTTTCGAGACTCACATAACAGACTTTGCTTATCTTGTCAGAAACATAAAAAAAGATTAAGTTTAAATTTGGTCGGAAATTCCCGG
This sequence comes from Rutidosis leptorrhynchoides, assembly GCF_046630445.1. Classification (NCBI taxonomy): domain Eukaryota; kingdom Viridiplantae; phylum Streptophyta; class Magnoliopsida; order Asterales; family Asteraceae; genus Rutidosis; species Rutidosis leptorrhynchoides. The sequence goes on along the minus strand of NC_092342.1, from coordinate 201,296,786 downwards.
GTCATCACAACAAGGATCACCCTAGGCCACAAGTAGCAGTGATGTTTGTAGTCTTTGTATGCTATCTTTAATTATAACCTTCATGTTAGGTGCGTATATACATATATATTCATTAATTCGATTTTAATTATAATTCCTATATATTAATTCATAAAAATACTTTTATAATTTTTAGTAACATATATTACTAATTATAACATGTTATTTATTTTATTTTTAATTGCATATAATTTATAACATTATTTACATGTTTTGGTAAAAAAAATAATAAACTGAAGTAAAAAGTAAAAAGTAAAAAGTAAAAAGTAAAAAGTAAAAATTAAAAAGTAAGAAAAGAATACTTACTAGTAGTAATTCTTCAAAGAGAGAATGAGAGAAATTTTGGTGTGAGTTTGAAAGAGAAATGAGGGGTATTTATACTTGAAAAAATTAGGTAAAAAGAATAAAATAATTAAAAGAAAAAGAAATATTTTAATTTTTAATGAGATTTTAAAATTCAAAAGTATTAAATATTAGGTCATGGGATAATGCACAAAATAAAATAATAAAAGTAGTTTTTCTATTATAATTTTTAATTAAAAAGTATTTTATTTTATTTTTTTTTTAAATTCATTTATTTTAAGGATTTTTTTTATATATAAATAAACAAATTGATTTAGAGTTTTTCCAAGAATATTTGTCAATTTTTTTTAATTAATAAATACAAATTTTGCATAAAAATAATAAATAATTCGGTATTTTGTATTTTTAATAATAATTATGATTTTAATTATTAAACTATAGTTTTAGTAAGTTTGTAAATATTATTACATTTATATATAATTGGATTTATTATATAGTTAAATATATAATACATTAACTAAATAATAAAAGTGATATAAAGTTTATATACTTAGTTAAATTATGTCACATTATATAAATTAATAATATATTATTTATTTAAGCGTACATTGTTGACTAAAACTTACTATTCAGTCAATATTTAATTGTATATAACAACCCCTAATACATATAGTCAGGCAGATAACCCTAGGGTTAATTCAGTAAATTTAGAAGTCGAAAAGTGAGGGTTGTTACAGTACCTCCCCGTTAATAAAAACTTCGTCCCGAAGTTTTAGGTAGACTTCTCGGATGCATCAGCGGTTGAGAAGAGATGGGGATATTTGTTTTTCATTTGGTCTACACGTTCCCAGGTATACTCGTGGCCACATCGTGAATTCCAACGGATCTTAACAATAGGTATGGTGCTTTGTTTTAAGCGTTTAGCAGATTGGTCCATGACTTCTACGGGTTCCTCTATGAAGTGCATTTTATCATCAATGCGAATGTCATCCAAAGGAATAACGAGAGTGTCATCAGCAATACACCGTTTAAGATTTGAGACACGAAACACATCATGTACTTGACTGAGTTTGGTTGGTAGTTCTAATCGATATGCTACGAGACCAATTCTTTCAGTGATTGTGAAAGGTCCAACATATCGTGGACTGAGTTTACTTCGTTTACCGAAACGGACAACACCTTTCCAAGGGGATACTTTCAACATGACTTTATCTCCAACTTGGTATTCGATGTCCTTTCATTTCTTATCGGCATAACTCTTCTGTCGGCTATGGGCAGTTTCTAAACGTTGCTTGATTTGAATGATCTTTTCGGTAGTTTCGTGAATAATTTTAGGACCAGTTAAATGTTTGTCCTCAAGTTCATCCTAACACAGAGGGGATCTACACTTCCGTCCATATAGAGCTTCAAAAGGTGCAGCTTTAATGTTAGAGTGATAACTGTTGTTATAAGAAAATTCAACCAAAGGCAGATGTCTATCCCAGCCTTTGTCGAAGTCGATAACACAAGCGCGAAGCATATCTTCTAATGTTTGAATGGTTCGTTCACTTTGACCATCAGTTTGCGGATGATAAGCAGTACTCATGTCGAGTTGAGTTCCAAGAGCAGTTTGTAAGGATTTCCAGAATCTAGAAGTAAATCTACTGTCGTGATCGGATATGATTGATATAGGAACACCATGATGAGAGACAATTTCTTTGATATACAGTTGTGACAATCTCTCCATCTTGTCGGTCTCCTTGATCGGTAAGAAATGAGCAGATTTAGTAAGACGATCTACTATGACCCATATAGTATCATTTCCACTAGAAGTCTTGGGCAATTTAGTAATAAAGTCCATAGCGATACATTCCCACTTCCACTGCGGAATATCGGGTTGTGTCAACAGACCAGAAGGCTTTTGATGTTCAGCCTTTACTTTTAAACAAGTGAGACACTTACTAACATAAGTAGCAATTTCGGTTTTCATGTTAGGCCCCCAGTAGAATTCCTTCACATCTGAAATGTCCCGTTCATATTGATTATAAACGTTCCATATTAATTGATTTCGTTGCGAGATTTTGACCTCTATATGAGACGTTTTTCCAAGACCGCAATCATTTTTAAAACAACCATAACCTTTATTTTATCAATAATGGTTTTAAAAACATTACGTAGATTATCAAATAATGATAATCTAAAATATACTGTTTACACACGACCATTACATAATGGTTTACAATAAAAATATATTACATCGACATATGTTTCTTGAATGCAGTTTTTACACAATATCATACAAACATGGACTCCAAATCTTGTCCTTATTTTAGTATGCAACAGCGGAAGCTCTTAATATTCACCTGAGAATAAACATGCTTTAAACGTCAACAAAAATGTTGGTGAGTTATAGGTTTAACCTATATATATCAAATCGTAACAATAGACCACAAGATTTCATATTTCAATACACATCCCATACATAGAGATAAAAATCACTCATATGGTGAACACCTGGTAACCAACATTAACAAGATGCATATATAAGAATATCCCCATCATTCCGGGACACCCTTCGGATATGATATAAATTTCGAAGTACTAAAGCATCCGGTACTTTGGATGGGGTTTGTTAGGCCCAATAGATATATCTTTAGGATTCGCGTCAATTAGGGTGTCTGTTCCCTAATTCTTAGATTACCAGACTTAATAAAAAGGGGCATATTCAATTTCGATAATTCAACCATAGAATGTAGTTTCACGTACTTGTGTCTATTTTGTAAATCATTTATAAAACCTGCATGTATTCTCATCCCAAAAATATTAGATTTTAAAAGTGGGACTATAACTCACTTTCACAGATATTTCCTTCCTCGGAAAAATGACTTGGCCACGGATTGATTCACGAACCTATACAAATATGTACATATATATCAAAGTATGATCAAAATATAATTATAACCATTTTTATTATGTTTTAAAGATTAGAGTGTATTAAGTCAGCTGTCCTCGTTAGTAACCTACAACTAGTTGTCCACAGTTAGATGTACAGAAATAAATCGATATATATTATCTCACGACCCAGTGTATACACGTATTAGGCTAGATCACAACTCAAAGTATTTATGTTTTTGGAATCAATCTCAACCCTGTATAGCTAACTTTAACATTACTGCATTTAGAGTGTCTATGGTTGTTCCAAATAATATATATACATTTGTCGATATGATATGTTAAAACATTTGCATAAGTGTCTATGGTATCCCAAGATTACATAATATATTAGAATACATGTATAATACAATATAAGTTAGCTAGGATATGATTTGTATAGATTTGTTAAACATTTCCCGTAGCTAAAAAGATCAAAAATATCCAATCTTGTTTTACCCATAAATTCTTCATTTTAAATCCGTTTTGAGTGAATCAAATTGCTATGGTTTCATATTGAACTCTAATTTAAGAATCCAAACAGAAAAGTATAGGTTTATAGTCAGAAATTTAAGTTACATGTCAATTACTAAAGAGGTAGTCATTTCCGTCGAAAGAACGACATCTTGATGACCATTTTGAAAAACATACTTTCACTTTGAGTTTAACCAAGATTTTTGGATATAGTTTCATGTTCATATGAAAAATCATTTTCCCAGAAGAACAACTTTTAAATCAAAGTTTATCATAGTTTTTAATTATCCAAACCAAAACATCCCCCCGTTTCACTACGACGGCGTATATCCGATTTTATGGTATTCATCGTGTTTCCAGGTTTTAAATCATTAAGTTAGCATATCATATAGATATAGAACATGTGTTTAGTTTATTTTAAAAGTCAAGTTAGAAGGATTAACTTTTTTTTGCGAACAAGTTTAGAATTAACTAAACTATGTTCTAGTGATTACAAGTTTAAATCTTCGAATAATACAGCTTTATATGTATTAATCGAATGATGTTATGAACATCATTACTACCTCAAGTTTTCTGGATAAAACTACTGGAAATGAGAAATATGGATCTAGCTTCAAATAATCCTTTGATGGCTTGAAAGTTCTTGAAGAAGAATCATGACACGAAAACAGTTCAAGTAAGATTTTCACTCGAAATAAGATTGTAGAAATTGAATCAAAGTTTGAATATGAATATTACCTTGAATTAGAAAGATAACCTACTATAAATAAAAAAGGTTCCTTGATCTTAGATGATTACTTTAAATGTATTAGAAAGCTTGGAAGTAAACTTGCAAACTTGGTAGTATTCTTGATTTTTATGAAACTATACTTATGGAATTTATGAAGAACACTTAGAACTTGAAGATGGAACTTAAGAGAGATCAATTAGATGAAGAAAATTGAAGAATGAAAGTGTTTGTAGGTGTTTTTGGTCGTTGGCATATGGATTAGATATAAACGATATGTAATTTTGTTTTCATGTAAATAAGTCATTAATGATTACTAATATTTTTGTAATTTTATGAGATATTTCATGCTAGTTGCCAAATGATGGTTCCCACATGTGTTAGGTGACTCACATGGGCTGCTAAGAGCTGATCATTGGAGTGTATATATACCAATAGTACATACATCTAAAAGCTGTGTATTGTACGAGTACGAATACGGGTGCATACGAGTAGAATTGTTGATGAAACTGAACGAGGATGTAATTGTAAGCATTTTTGTTAAGTAGAAGTACTTTGATATGTGTCTTGAAGTCTTTCAAAAGTGTAAGAATACATATCAAAACACAACATGTATATACATTCTAATGGAGTCTTTAAGTCTTCGTTAGTCGTTACATGTAAGTGTTGTTTTGAAACCATTAAGTTAATGATCTCAATTAATGTTGTTAACCCAATGTTTATTATATCAAATGAGATATTAAATTATTATATTATCATAATATTATGATGTATGAATATCTCTTAATATGATATATACATTAAAATATCGTTACAACGATAATCCTTACATATAAGTCTCGTTTCGTAATTCTTGAGTTAGTAGTCTTGTTTTTACATATGTAGTTCATTGTTAACACACTTAATGATATATTTAAATATCATTTTATCATATTAAATATAGTGTATCAATATCTTAATATGATACATATGTATTTAGTAGACGTTATCATAACGATAATCGTTATATATATCATTTCGAGTTTCTTAACTTAGTAATCTCATTTCTTATGTATATCACACATTGTTAATATATTTAGTGAGATACTTAATCATCATAATCTTATGTCAATCATATATATATATATATACACCACAACATGTAGTTTTTACAATTTTGTAACGTTCGTGAATCGCCGGTCAACTTGGGTGATCAATTGTCTATATGAAACTTATTTCATTTAATCAAGTCTTAACAAGTTTGATTACTTAACACATTGGAAACATTTAGTCATGTAAATATCAATCTCAATTAATATATATAAACATGGAAAAGTTCGGGTCACTACAGTACCTACCCGTTAAATAAATTTCGTCCCGAAACTTTAAGCTGTTGAAGGTGTTGACGAATCTTCTGGAAATAGATGTGGGTATTTCTTCTTCATCTGATTTTCACGCTCCCAGGTGAACTCGGGTCCTCTACGAGCATTCCATCGAACCTTAACAATCGGTATCTTGTTTTGCTTAAGTCTCTTAACCTCACGATCCATTATTTCGACGGGTTCTTCAATGAATTGAAGTTTTTCATTGATTTGGATTTCGTCCAACGGAATAGTGAGATCTTCTTTAGCAAAACATTTCTTCAAATTCGAGACGTGGAAAGTGTTATGTACAGCCGTGAGTTGTTGAGGTAGCTCCAGTTGCTAAGCTACTGGTCCGACACGATCTATAATCTTGAATGGTCCAATGTAACTTGGATTTAGTTTCCCCCGTTTACCAAATCGAACAACGCCTTTCCAAGGTGAAACCTTAAGCATGACCATTTCTCCAATTTCAAACTCTATATCTTTTCTTTTACTGTCCGCGTAGCTCTTTTGTCGACTCTGGGCGGTTTTCAATCGTTGTTGAATTTGGATGATTTTCTCGGTAGTTTCTTATATAATCTCCAGACCCGTAATCTGTCTATCCCCCACTTCATTCCAACAAATTGGAGACCTGCACTTTCTACCATAAAGTGCCTCAAACGGCGCCATCTTAATACTAGAATGATAACTGTTGTTGTAGGAAAATTCTGCTAACGGTAGGTGTCGATCCCAACTGTTTCCAAAATCAATAACACATGCTCGTAGCATGTCTTCAAGCGTTTGTATCGTCGTTTCGCTCTGCCTATCAGTTTGTGGATGATAGGCAGTACTCATGTCTAGACGAGTCCCCAATGCTTTTTGCAACGTCTGCCAGAACTGTGAAACAAATCTACCATCCCTATCAGAGATAATAGAGACGGGTATTCCATGTCTGGAGACAACCTCCTTCAAATACAATCGTGCCAACTTCTCTATTTTGTCATCTTCTCTCATTGGCAGGAAGTGTGCTGACTTGGTGAGACGATCAACTATTACCCAAATAGTATCATAACCACTTGCAGTTCTTGGCAATTTAGTAATGAAATCCATGGTAATGTTTTCCCATTTCCATTTCGGGATTTTAGGTTGTTGTAGTAGACCTGATGGTTTCTGATGTTCAGCTTTTGTGATGACCCGGGAATTTCCGACCAAATTTAAACTTAATCTTTATGTGATTTCGAAACGATAAGCAAAGTCTGTAATGTTGAGTCTCAAAAATTTTGAACTGTTGTTATACATTTATTTGACCTTTGACTATTCCCGACGATTCACGGACAATTGGCTACAAATAAATATATAGATACATGAATAAGTGTGTATATATATACAAGTATATAAATCTATATATATAAATAAATAAACATAAACAAAAGTATATATATAATTTGAAATAATAAATACAATTAAATCAATTGGAATTAAAAATATAAAATAATAAATAAAGTAGATAAGTTACTATCATATATATAATTCTAAGTATAATTAAAGTATTGTATTATGTAATTATTTAATAAAGGTTATTATATTTAGTTTTTATTTAAATATTACATAAGTAAAAGTATTTATGTGTGTGTGTATATATATATATATATATATATATATATATATATATATATATATATATATATTAAAACAAGATAAAATATAGTAATATTATTATTACTTTCATTAATATCAAAATCAGTGTTAATTATATTAGATAGTATATGGACATGAAATTTAGTACTTTCAATTTGTTGTCTTTACTAATCGTATTATTATTACTTTCAACATTATTATTAAAATAAATATTAAAGATTAAAATTAGTGTTATTATTGTTATTATATATAATACATAAATTTGAAATGCTTAATTACTAATATTATTGCTATCATTATTAATATCATACTTAGTGGTAAATTTATAATTGTAGTTATTATCAAGATTATTATTATTATGAATAACTAAAAACTATCTTTTTATTTAAAATATTTGATATCATTATTTTTGTTACTTTTATTATAATTAGTATTGTTTTGATATTATTAATATTAATAATATGAATATTATTAATTCTAATCTTTTTATTATTAGTATTTTTATTTTATTGTTATTATATATTTATCAATTATTAAAGATACAGAGAACTCTAATTCAGTTCCCTTTCAACATCAAACTTTAGTAATTTTGTATCTTGTTTCCCAATTTGCACCAATCGTGATTGAATCAAATACAACCAAAATTTGTTAAATGTCCCAATCTCAATCTGCTTTCTATAGTCTATTTTTTTTTCCTCCTTCTGAGTCTGATTCCATACGTCGATAGGAAATTACATGTCAATCTCAATTTGTCCAATTCAAACAGTATGATCTAATATATATACATTTGAAACAACAATTAATCATTGATTTTTTTTTTACCGAAAAATTAATATGGCCGTTTACTGTCTTGTACTTCAAATATCAACAGCTCGATTTCATATCAATTTTCAAAATCTAATATTACAGTTGTGTTAGGAATCACTCACTTCAACTATCTGCAAAGTCTCAATTTTCAACTCTTCAAAACAAGATCGAATTGGTGAGTCAAACTTTAAAAATTCAAAAGTCAACATTTGTTCTTGATCCGAATTCGAAATTTTTGTTACAATTCAAGTTAAATTGATAATTTTTAAAGTTTATAGGAGGTACTTAGAACCTATTTCATGTTATGAACATAGCCTATAACGATCTCTAAATCAAAAGTCAAATTTTTTTTATAGCAGCGACATACAGCAGCGTGTTCTTTTTTTTTCTCTTTTCTTTTTTGTTTTAATTAATTTAATAATCACTGGTAGTCGTTTCTGTGTAAACCCTAAAAACAAATTTAATGCATCGTGGTTATGGTTGCCCTGGTCGACTTTCAACTGAAGAAGAAGAAGGAGCCAGGAAATAGGTCGGGTTAAATATAAATGGGGTCTGTTTTAATTCAGAAAATAGGCATAGCCCAGATGGTCAGGAGTGTTCTCGGGTATTCAAGTGGTTGCGGGTTCGAGTCCTGGCATGGACTTTTTTTTTAGAACTCATTTCAATTAAGGTAGCCATTTTATTTATTTTTGCTTCTATTATTATTATTATTATTATTATTATTATTATTATTATTATTATTATTATTATTATTATCTTTTATTTATTATTGTTAATGTTATTATTATTATTAAATTACAAATTTAGTATTATTATCATTTTTATGAATATGATGATTATTATTATTATAACTATTATCAAAAATAATACAATTTATTATTATTAGCATTAATATTCTTTTTTAGTACTATTAATATTATTAACGAAAGTATTATTAATATGACTATCATTATTTGTATTGTAATATTAAAAATTATTATCATTTTTACAAAAACTCGTTATTTTGTTATCACTACAACTATATAATAATTATTATTATCATTATCATTAATATTATTAATACTACTATTCTGGTTACAATTATTATTATTATAATTAATGCTATTATTATCATTATAATTAAATACAACTTTTACTTACTCTTATTAATAGTATATGTTATTATGTATATAGATTTAGATTTGAAGTAATATTACAAATATGTATGAATTAATAATATTAACAATCTTTATATAAATATTCATATATAACTAATTAGGAAATTTTAAAATTTATAAATGACTATATAAATCATAACTAATTTTTAATATATATAAATTAATTATATAATATATAAAGTTATAATATGGAATTGTTCGATTACGAGTATATGTTTTAATATATATACGAATGATATAGGTTCGTGAATCCGAGGCCAACCCTACATTGTTCCATTGTTCAATGACATCATATGTATTTTTACTACAAAATACAGTATAGTGAGTTTCAATATTCCCTTTTTAAATGCTTTTGCAATATATATTTTTGGGACTGAGAATACATGCGCAAATTTTATAATTGTTTTACGAAATAGACACAAGTAATCGAAATTACATTCTATGGTTGGATTATCTAATCGAATATGCCCTTTTATTAAGTCTGGTGATCTAAGAATTAGGGAACAGACACCCTAATTGACGCGAACTCTAAAGATAGATCTATCGGGCCCAACAAGCCCCATCCAAAGTACCAGATGCTTTAGTACTTCGAAATTTATATCATGTCCGAAGGAGGATCCCGGAATGATGGGGATATTCTTATATATATATTGTGAATGTCGGTTACCAGGTGTTCATTCCATATGAATGATTTTTGTCTCTATGCATGGGACGTATGATTATGAGAAACGGATATATGAAATCTTGTGGTCTATTAAAATTATGAAATGATTATTTATGTTAAACTAATGAACTCACCAACCTTTTGGTTGACACTTTAAAGCATGTTTATTCTCAGTTACGAAAGAAATCTTCCGCTGTGCTTTTGCTCATCTTAGAGATATTAATTGGAGTCATTCATGACATATTTCAAAAGACGCTACATTCGAGTCATTGAGTTCATCAAGAATATTATCAAGTTATTTATAGTTTAGATATATTATGAAATGGTATGCATGTCTGTCAACTTACGATGAAATGAAAGTTGTCTTTTAAAAATGAATGCAATGTTTGTAAAATGTATCATATAGAGGTCAAGTACCTCGCAATGAAATCAACTGTTGTGAAACGTTTAAAATCGATGTGGACTTCGTCCGAATGGATTAGGACGGGTCCTCACAGTTGGTATCAGAGCCGTGGTCTTAGCGAACCATGTCTGCATTAGTGTGTCTAACTGATAAGTCGTTAGGATGCATTAGTGAGTCTGGACTTCGACCGTGTCTGCATGTCAAAAGTTTTGCTTATCATTTGGTGTCAAAAATTACCTGCTTATCATTCTTAGAGAATCACTTATCTATTATTCTTAGTCTAGACACGTTTTACTGCATTGACTGCATGAATAGTGTATAGACAAAATTCATATCTTAGCGTATCTGCTACTTCATATCTTAGCGTATCTGTTACTGTAACTTTACCTGACAACTTCCGTAGATTCCTCCGTAACTTATGGGATTTTAGTATTATATATGCATATGTAAATTATGTATTGCAGGGTACTAATCTACATCCTATAATCTATTTCTTATCAAAAATCCTTCATCTGGTCGTACGAGATGAATCCTGCAACCAGTTCGAGTCCCTCAGATTCCGATAGCTATTCCGATAGTTATTTCGACAGCCATTCCGACATAGATCTTCACCTAAGCTCTGAAAACAGCGTCATCGGCATGAATCAACCAATCAACCATTATCAATTCATCTGATGGGTTCGTAGTCAACGTAATTAATGAAAACGCGTAGAAGGTAATCCCTTCCACCAACCGAATTCACCTCTTGACAATGAACCTGAAGCGTTTACTGGCGAACCTGTTCGAGACACCATTTTCAGTCTCATTTCCAGGGTAACTCGTCAAGATTATATTCAATCCACAATTCTGAACCTTATTCATCCGCTCGTTTCGACCGACAATCATCCTGGAGTAATAAGTCAACGAACTTCACGCTCGAATAATCAATTCGGGGAATATGGTGCAAAATGTACCAGCTCCAGCAACATCACCGGCACTAACAGTACCATCAACAATCCATGCTTCAATATCTTCATCTGTACTTTGAGTATGATCTTCGTTCTACGTATCGTTCTACATCATTTATTTTCATTCGACGTGGCGATCATGTAATCTCTAATGTTTTAGAGATTATATATTCTTGTTCTAACGGTAAACCAAATGAGTTTAATATCATATTAACTCATTAAATTCATGATTACATCTGAAGAAAATATATATATGTTTTCATAAAGTTTGTAATTAAAAATTCTTTTGTACAAACTGTTAATGGTGAAAACATTTTAACGGGTAGGTAATACCCAAGGAATATTTAGATTTCACATTAATAAATTACACTGTACGTTCTTCGAATCTGATTCAACAGTCATTTACTATCCTACTTGCAACCACAGCTATACGAATCCGTTCATCACAAAATAACCATTTTCATTCAATTTCATATTTGGATTTTTACCTATCAGAATCCGACAAGTGGCATAATGAAGAAAACTTTGGACAAAATAAAATTTGTTAGAAACAAACAAATTAACTATGATAAATTTTGTTAAGAATCCAGCTAACAAAATCCTAGCTAACTGTTCCTAGCTAACTGTTAATTCCTTATTGAACATTTAATTATCGCAATTTATTTTATCGCAATTTAATTCTCGCAATTTTATTTATTGTCATTTACATTATGTTATTTATTTTACGCACTTTACTTATCGTCATTTAATTTTTGTTATTTATTTTTACGCACTTTAAATATCGGGACACGTATACCAGGTTTTGACATATCATATCGACGCATATATATATATTATTTGGAATCACCATAGACACTCTATATGCAGTAATGATCGAGTTCTCTATACAGGGTTGAGGTTGATTCTCAAATAATATATATACTTTGAGTTGTGATCGAGTCTGAGACGAATACGGGTCACGATACGTATTAATTAATTCGATTATTATATTAAACTATATATGAATTATTGAATTGCTAACTGTGGACTATCAACTGTGGACTACCAACATTGGACAATTAAAATGAATTAAAATATTGATTATAACATATGAAACTAAAAAATTCTTCAAGTTGCCACTCGATTTCGTCTTAAACATCATTTGTATTTTCACGATTACATTCTGCGTTCAAACCTTTAATGATTCTTGAAAACACCTCAATCGAGAGGATGAACCAACCGCACTTCATTTACGGGAGAAAAGATTGATACATATAGTTATGCACCTGAAAACACTCGGAACCTGAGTAAACGTTTAACACGTAGCTGTGCTAATTCCTTTAGCGTTATTATTACCGAAAATAACTTTGCATCTGCTGTTCGTGATAGCCAGTTTTGTCACAGCTCCAGCAAGACAACTTCGACTTTTCGTACGAAACAACCTTATTATAACGTTGATATATACGCATGCTCTATTATTGTTACCAGGAAACCTTTCATATTCCACCATATTACCATCAGCGTTTAATCATCTAAAAACACAATTTTCCTGAAACCACCTCGGATTAATAATCGATGATTCAGATATCATAGCATTAAATGCAGAGGAAACAGAAAATTGGTAGATGGTCTAAACGACCAAAAGTTTGATGATAAAGAAAGGAGTGTTAGGAACGCTTGATAGAAAATTGGGTATTGAAAAACAGATTGAGCTACCCATGAAGGAGACCAAGGACAAATACAAGGACCAAACCCTATATTCAAAGGATTCAGGTAATTCTGGATCCGTTGAAATCTTTAGAGAATATCTTGCTCCGAAGTCATGTTAAAATCTTGCGAAAAATCTTTCTCCATCAACCATCGAACTTAGAAATTCCAAAATATCATCATCAATATCTTCGATATTTCTAAGGATATTTTCATAAATATTCTCGTCCGAAATTATATACCTCCTCGTACTTCCTGTGTATCATTATATTGGAAACATTCAATAGAAAATTTAGTACCGAAAAGCAGATTATGCGAAACTAGGAAGAAAGCCGTGGACAAATCACAAAGAATAAGTTTGACTTCAAAGAATCCAAATGATTCAATGTCTGCTAAAGTCTTTAGTAAATATCTTGCTCCTTACTCTAAACCCTTGCAGATAATAGTTTCTATCATCCTCTGATCTTAGATATTCCGAGATATTATCATATCTTTCATTATAAATATCCTCCATATTTCTGGAGATATTTTTATAACTATTCTTATCTGAAATCATTAATCTCTTCGTGCTATCAGTATTACATCATATAGAAACTGTTAGTTTCTATATTCTGTAAACTTTCGAGCTTAAAATATGAATGTTATTGAAGTAATGTTGGGAACTGATGCATGAGTTAGTATAATATAATGACACTTGATCAACGCGATTATATTACAGTAAGTCATGCTGAGTTTCTAATGAAACATGATGATTCACAGACTCTAACGTCATCATGTGCCATGTTACACGACTCTTGTATTCTATTTAAACCTCTAAAATATCAAGAAAATATCCCTTGATGATTCGGTCTTTTCCAGGGTATTCTGGTAATTTAACAAATCAAGATCGTGCCATTACCTTTCCATTCTTAGAATATTAACAATGTTCATTCTGAAACTTATATCCGCGAATTCTGGACCATTATAAGAGATGCCCAATCGCAAGAAGAAGAAACGAAGGGACAAAGCTCCGAAATAGAAAGTGGAGTATAAATCGCAGCAAATAGGAGGGAGTATTAAATGTAGATGACAATGATTATAGAAAACAGAAGTAAGGACTTCAAAATATCAGGGAAGATATAAAGCTCAATAACAACACATAAATTACAAACCGTGAATATCAGTGCGTATAGCAATATAAAGACACGGGAGGATTATAAATACAATAATCACTAGAGCATAGTAGAAATAAACAGATTCTTCTGGTGGAAGTTGGAAAAAAAGAACGAACATTACGATAGTCAGAATGAGAACAAGGATTAGAACGGGATTAAGCATTTTCACAATCTTTTGGATTTATGAACTAGGAAAGAAAGTACAGGAATGGTGAGAATAATGGAACGGAGAAGTTTAATTTATAATGGAAATATCAGATAGAGTAATCGAGGCAGATCACCGTATTTAATTATAGAGATCTTAATCTCCTTATTCACCGAAGAACCAAATCTTTTAGATTTTGAAGATCTTCTTTAAATCCCTTGAATTCCGGAATTCAACCCTCTACGTCAAAAGCTATGATGCACCATATCTTCTAAATTCAACCATGACTAGTCAAAAGTTATGATTGAACATGTCTTTCTCATTTCACTATATAGTGATAACTTCACTCGTACGCTTCGAGAAATCGAACCGTTTTATCCATATTACTCAATGATAATAAAATTCTATTTATCAACTTATATTCGTCATAAAAACATCTTTATTGTTAGTCATGACCACCTCACTCAAATTTCGGGACGAAATTTCTTTAACGGGTAGGTACTGTGATGACCCGGGAATTTCCGACCAAATTTAAACTTAATCTTTATGTGATTTCAAAATGATAAGCAAAGTTTGTAATGTTGAGTCTCAAAAATTTTGAACTGTTGTTATACATTCATTTGACCTTTGACTATTCCCGACGATTCACGAACAATTGGCTACAAATAAATATATAGATACATGAATAAGTGTGTATATATATACAAGTATATAAATCTATATATATATAAATAAACATAAACAAAAGTATATATATAATTTGAAATAATAAATACAATTAAATCAATTGGAATTAAAAATATAAAATAATAAATAAAGTAGATAAGTTACTATCATATATATAATTCTAAGTATAATTAAAGTATTGTATTATGTAATTATTTAATAAAGGTTATTATATTTAGTTTTTATTTAAATATTACATAAGTAAAAGTATTTATGTGTGTATATATATATATATATATATATATATATATATATATATATATATTAAAACAAGATAAAATATAGTAATATTATTATTACTTTCATTAATATCAAAATCAGTGTTAATTATATTAGATAGTATATGGACATGAAATTTAGTACTTTCAATTTGTTGTCTTTACTAATCGTATTATTATTACTTTCAACATTATTATTAAAATAAATATTAAAGATTAAAATTAGTGTTATTATTGTAATTATATATAATACATAAATTTGAAATACTTAATTACTAATATTATTGCTATCATTATTAATATCATACTTAGTGGTAAATTTATAATTGTAGTTATTATCAAGATTATTATTATTATGAATAACTAAAAACTATCTTTTTATTTAAAATATTTGATATCATTATTTTTGTTACTTTTATTATAATTAGTATTGTTTTGATATTATTAATATTAATAATATGAATATTATTAATTCTAATCTTTTTATTATTAGTATTTTTATTTTATTGTTATTATATATTTATCAATTATTAAAGATACAGAGAACTCTAATTCTGTTCCCTTTCAACATCAAACTTTAGTAATTTTGTATCTTGTTTCCCAATTTGCACCAATCGTGATTGAATCAAATACAACCAAAATTTGTTAAATGTCCCAATCTCAATCTGCTTTCTATAGTCTATTTTTTTTTCTCCTTCTGAGTCTGATTCCATACGTCGATAGGCAATTACAGGTCAATCTCAATTTTTCCAATTCAAACAGTATGATCTAATATATATACATTTGCAACAACAATTAATCATTGATTTTTTTTTACCGAAAAATTAATATGGCCGTTTACTATATTGTACTCCAAATATCAACAGCTCGATTTCATATCAATTTTCAAAATCTAATATTACAGTTGTGTTAGGAATCACTCACTTCAACTATCTGAAAAGTCTCAATTTTCATCTCTTCAAAACAAGATCGAATTGGTGAGTCAAACTTTAAAAATTCAAAAGTTAACATTTGTTCTTGATCCGAATTCGAAATTTCTGTTACAATTCAAGTTAAATTGATAATTTTTAAAGTTTATAGGAGGTACTTAGAACCTATTTCATGTTATGAACATAGCCTATAACGATCTCTAAATCAAAAGTCAAATTTTTTTTTATAGCAGCGACATACAGCAGCGTGTTTTTTTTTTTCTCTTTTCTTTTTTGTTTCAATTAATTTAATAATCACTGGTAGTCGTTTCTGTGTAAACCCTAAAAACAAATTTATTGCATCGTGATTATGGTTGCCCTGGTCGATTTTGAACTGAAGAAGAAGAAGGAGCCAGGAAATAGGTCGGGTTAAATATAAATGGGGTATGTTTTAATTCAGAAAATGGGCATAGCCCAGATGGTCAGGAGTGTTCTCGGGTATTCAAGTGGTTGCGGGTTCGAGTCCTGGCATGGACTTTTTTTTTAGAACTCATTTCAATTAAGGTAGCCATTTTATTTATTTTTGCTTCTATTATTATTATTATTATTATTATTATTATTATTATTATTATTATTATTATTATTATTATTATTATTATTATTATTATTATTATTATTATTATTATTATTATTATTATTATTATTATTATCTTTGATTTGTTAATGTTAATGTTATTGTTATTATTAAATTACAAATTTAGTATTATTATCATTTTTATGAATATGATTATTATTATTATAACTATTATCAAAAATAATACAATTTATTATTATTAGCATTAATATCCTTTTTTTAGTACTATTAATATTATTAACGAAAGTATTATTAATATGACTATCATTATTAGTATTGTAATATTAAAAATTATTATCATTTTTACAAAAACTCGTTATTTTGTTATCACTACAACTATATAATAATTATTATTATCATTATCATTAATATTATTAATAATACTATTCTGGTTACAATTATTATTATTATAATTAATGCTATTATTATCATTATAATTAAATACAACTTTTACTTACTATTATTAATAGTATATGTTATTATGTATATAGATTTAGATTTATAAGTAATATTACAAATATGTATGAATTAATAATATTAACAATCTTTATATAAATATTCATATATAACTAATTATGAAATTTTAAAATTTATAAATGACTATATAAATCATAACTAATTTTTAATATATATAAATTAATTATATAATATATAAAGTTATAATATGGAATTGTTCGATTACGAGTATATGTTTTAATATATATACGAATGATATAGGTTCGTGAATCCGAGGCCAACCCTACATTGTTCCGTTGTTCAATGACGTCATATGTATTTTTACTACAAAATACAGTATAGTGAGTTTCATTATTCCCTTTTTAAATGCTTTTGCAATATATATTTTTGGGACTGAGAATACATGCACAAATTTTATAATTGTTTTACGAAATAGACACAAGTAATCGAAATTACATTCTATGGTTGGATTATCTAATTGAATATGCCCTTTTATTAAGTCTGGTAATCTAAGAATTAGGGAACAAACACCCTAATTGACGCGAACTCTAAAGATAGATCTATCGGGCCCAACAAGCCCCATCCAAAGTACCGGATGCTTTAGTACTTCAAAATTTATATCATGTCCGAAGAAGGATCCCGGAATGATGGGGATATTCTTATATACATATTGTGAATGTCGGTTACTAGGTGTTCAATCCATATGAATGATTTTTGTCTCTATGCATGGGACGTATGATTATGAGAAACGGATATATGAAATCTTGTGGTCTATTAAAATTATGAAATGATTATTTATGTTAAACTAATGAACTCACCAACCTTTTGGTTGACACTTTAAAGCATGTTTATTCTCAGGTACGAAAGAAATCTTCCGCTGTGCTTTTGCTCATCTTAGAGATATTAATTGGAGTCATTCATGACATATTTCAAAAGACGTTGCATTCGAGTCATTGAGTTCATCAAGAATATTATCAATTTATTTATAGTTTAGATATATTATGAAATGGTATTCATGTCTGTCAACTTACGATGAAATGAAAGTTGTCTTTTAAAAATGAATGCAATGTTTGTAAAATGTATCATATAGAGGTCAAGTACCTCGCAATGAAATCAACTGTTGTGAAACGTTTAAAATCGATGTGGACTTCGTCCGGATGGATTAGGACGGGTCCTTTCAGCTTTGACCTTAGAACACGTCAAACATTCTCCTTCATATTTAGCAATATCGGCTTTCATACCCGGCCACCAAAAGTGTTTCTTGAGATCTTTATATGTGATGATCCAGAAATTTTCGACCAAATTTAAACTTAACCTTTATATGTTTCCGACACGATAAGCAGAATTTGTAATGTTGAATCTTAAAAAGTTTGGAACTACATTCATGTAATCAATTACCCTTTGACCGTGTTCGACGATTCACGAACAATTATGTGTATATAGATATGTATATATAATATATAATATTAACTGAAAACATTAACAAAGTATTAGATATATGATACTTTACATGAACATATTTGTTTCGATATATTTATCGACAGAATTAAGAGATAATATCAAATGATTGAATTATCAGATACATTATGATATGATTACGGGCCTATGTTATGAGGTCCACTGTGATTTAAGAAATCTATTCTTTTTGACAACTCATTACTTAACCAGTATGATAAAGATAACGATATTTATATTTTATTTTATTAAATATATATAACGATTTAAATTAATATTATATATTTTTATACGCGTATTATACGTACATAGTTTTATACTTTTACTATACTTTAACTTTACCTTTACTTTACTTTTACTTTACTTTAACTTTAATAATTCATACTTTAATAATTCATACTTTAATAATTCACTTTAATAATTCATACTTTAATAATTCACTTTAATAATTTATACTTTAATAATTCAAAAATCTATTATAAATAGAATTCAATAGGTTTCATTATTTCATAGAAACTTGAAAATATATTTCTCTAAACTCTCTCAATCGAATTACATATATATATATATATTTACTTAGTACTATTTCAAGATATTATTAGTATACATAAAATACTACGACGGAGTTATATTCAGATGATTTCAAAATAAGTTTTCAAATAGGATATAGCTAAGGAAATTATGGGTTATAGCTATGAAGGTTATGGGTATTGATCGAGGGTATTGCTCGTGAGGTCAACCTAACGTTTATCATTTTCGTTGCGTCTACGTACTTTCCTGCAATATTGAATCACAATATTGATACGTGAGCATTCATATCTTATCTTTTATATATTAATAGTGTATCCCCGACTAGTGCTCGAGTATATATGATTATGCATGTTTGTATGCTTAGTTTCGTCGTTAAATAGTTTATGATAAATCACGAATTTGATACATATGCTACTGAGATAAGTTATATGATATGCATGTCGTTGAAAAGCTGAAGAAAAAAATTAATAACTTTTCATTTAGAAATCGTGTGGTTTCGATGAACGGATTAAAAGATATGGTCAACTGAATTATCATTAATTTTAATATTATTATTAAAACGATTATTATAACTGTTATCAGTTGATGTTATTACTAAAATTATCTTTATTACTAAAAATTAATATTTTTATTGAAACTATCATTTTATTATTTTTATCATTATTATTATTATCAATATTATTTTATCAAATAAATATGCGTACAAAGATATTTTTACCACACGTAATGTAATTACATTAATAATACATACCACTATATTTTTATGATATTAAGTGAATTTTATAAATTTTATTACTTGAGATATATAAAAGTATATTTTTATCATATATGAATTTTAATATAAATTTTTATTTATTAATAAATGACTTGTATTATTTAGTATAATAAGATCTGATAAATATATTTAAATATATAAAACTACTATATATAAGTTATATAATAAACATGTATAGATTTTGAAAGTCATTTTGGGTCAAGTTGACTTTTGTTGACTTTTGCATGTCGGTCTCGAGCATTAGGATTGTGATACACTACGACTTGACCTAAATTGTTAGACAGATATTGACCAACATATAAATATATATACTTAATATAGGTTCGTGAATCCGAGACAAACCCTGCACTTGTTCAGTGCCGTCATATACATAATTGCTACAAAATACAGTATGGTGAGTTTCATTTGCTCCCTTTTATATATATTTTTGGGACTGAGAATACATGCGCTGTTTTTATAAATGCTTTACAAAATAGGCACAAGTACTCAAACTAATTCTACGTGGGTTTAAACCAGAAATATACCCTTAGCTTGGTATCATTAAACTACTTGTCTATGTACGGTAGGCGCGAATCCTAAAGATAGATCTATTGGGCCTGTCAAACCCCATCCTGACTATGGGATGCTTTAGTACTTCGAGGTTATTTTAAACACACCTGATCTGGTGTACTTCAGAGGGTAAAACATGAACGTTAAGGCTTGTTACTGGGTGCCTACAACTTATAGAATACTTTTATACACTTGCGAGTGTACATATATTTATAAACGGAAATCTTGTGGTCTATTAATATATTGAAATGATTGTTATGATAAACCTATAAACTCACTAACCTTTTGGTTGACACTTTAAAGCATGTTTATTCTCAGGTATTAAAGAAATCTTCCGCTGTGCATTAGCTCATTTTAAGGATATTACTTGGAGTCATTCATGGCATATTTTGAAAGACGTTGCATTCGAGTCATTGAGTTCATCAAGATTATTATTAAGCCAATTATAGTTGGATGTATTATGAAATGGTGTGCATGCCGTCAAATTTCGTTGTAAAGAAAGTTTGTCTTTTAAAAACGAATGCAATGTTTGTAAAATGTATCATATAGAGGTCAAATACCTCGCGATGTAATCAACTATTGTGAATCGTTTATAATGTATATGAACGGGTCCTTTCAGTTGGTATCAGAGCGGTGGTCGTAGCGAATCCGGTCTTGCATTAGTGTGTCTAACTAGTAGTTGTTAGGATGCATTAATGAGTCTGGACTTCGACCATGTCTACATGTCAAAAGTTTTGCTTATCATTTCTAGTCGGAAATCATCTGCTTATCATCCTCAGGAAATTACCTGCTTATCATTCATAAGTCTAGACACGTTTTACTGCATTTACTGCATTGATAGTGTATAGACGAATTCTTATCTTAGCATATCTGTTATTGCGAACTTTGACTGATATCTTTTCAAAGATTCTCCGTAATTTACGGGATTTTGGTATTATATATACATATGTAAATTATGTATTGAAGAGTACCAAATCTAACTCCTATAATCTATTCCATACCAAAAATTCATTTTCCCCATTATACAAGATGGATTCCGCATCTAGTTCGAATTCTTCAGATTCCGACAGTTATGCCGATATGGATTTCCATTCGGGCTCCGAAAGCAGCGTCACCAGAATGGATCAACCAATTTCCCATCATCTATTCTGGATGAATTGGGGATGGGTTCGTAATATACTAAATCACTGGAGACAAGAAGAAGGTGATCCATTCCATCCACCAAATTGCCCTCTTGGCGATGAACCTGAAGCACTTACCGGCGAACCTATTCGAAACACCATTTTCTCTCTCATTTCTAGAGTATCTTGTCACGATTATATACTATCCCATATTACAAATCTTGTTCATTCGCTCGCTCCAACCGCCAATCATCCAGGTGTACTAGAAGAAGTCAATGAGCTTCGCGCTCGGGTAGTGGCTTTTGGAGAATATGGTGCAAAGGTTACAAACACCAGCTGCAGCACCAACAGCATAACCAGTACCACCATCAGCAACACCAACAGTACCATGAACATCACCAGTACAGTCAGTGCCATCAGCGTTGTTAGAATCAGCAGCACCTATAACATCACAAACTCCGTCAGTTCAAGAATCACCGTGGACATCATTATAAATCAACAATATGTCATATCAATGAGTTATGAAGTATTAACTCATTTCCACTGAAGGATTTATATGTATATCTTATATATATATAAATTTTTAGACCATAATAAATATTTCCGTACTAAGCTATTATGTGTGAATCTTAACTACTCGGTTAATTCATGTTACTAATATGCAATAATGTACGTCCTTCGTCCACAACTTAACCATCATTAACTACAATCTCTGCCTCAATTCAATAAATCCCAATTCATAATAAATCAAATGAATTATTAAAATATAAGTTTGATTTTTCACTTTCATCGTCGATGTACTCGAAACTTTTCAAATAACATTATTCGTACCTTGCGAAATTCACAAGAATTCCACAAACACTAACAAATAACGAAGTATTAATTCATAATTTCAATTTTATTGAATAAATACTCCGTAAAAGTTATGTAATTTCTAAAGTCTTTAGGGATTATTCAGTTCTAGTTTCAACCGTAAATCAAATGAGTTTAATTTAATATTAACTCATTAAATCTATGTTACATCTGAAGAAAATATGCACATATATATTTTCATAAAGACTGTAATAAAATTCTGTTGTACAAAATATTAATTGTGAAATTTTTTTTAACGGGTAGGTAATACCCGAGAGATATATAAATTCACAATTAATATGTTACATTTTTCGAATCTAATTAAGCAAATCATCAACTATACTCCCAAAATCTCACAACAATATACATTCTTGTATAGAAATCAAAACAACCATTCTCACCCAAATTTGATTACGCATTCTGATTTTGACAAATCAAAATCCAAGTCATGATTTAACAGAAGACATCACTCTTAGATTCCTACATCTTTCAAAACTATACTTTGACTTCAAAACTGTCCTAGAACCTCATTTCTATTCATGGAACTCACAAAAATATTTGTATCATTCAAAATCTTAGAATATCATATGTATATTAACAATTACAATATGTGTTCAAACACTTCAAAACTCCTAAAGACATGCGAGATGATGATCCAACCACATATTACCCACTGTCATGCATCTGAAAAGCTCTTGAAACCAAAGTTATAGTTTAACACGTATCCGTGTCAGATCCTTTGATATTTATTACCAAATATAATTTTTCATTCTCTTTCCAAAATAGACAGTTTTGTCACAGCTCCAGCAAATCACCTTCATTTATTTATATGAATAAACCTTATTATAACAATTACCCCTTCATCATTGTTACTGGGGAACCTTTCATATCTCGCCACATTAGCAGTAAACTTATCAACAACTTCATTAACCTTCGACTTAAGCCTCTCCGAAAAGCCACTATACTTATTCATTAAAACCCCATCATGTACTCACCTACATCCTGTAACAATAATTGTCACACCAACTACTGGGAATTAGCAATCAGTATTTTGAATTTCGCAAAAATTTTACGTCAAAAGTTATACATATAACGTCTATCTCCTAGACTTACATACTTCGAATGTGAATTTTCTGAAAAACATCCCAAACCATGAACTAGTTCTATGAAATTGGAAAAATGCTGATGAAGCAGCAAAAACTGTAAACGACTTTAACAGTCAAAAGTTTGATGATAAAGAATAGTATGGTGGAAAAGCTGAGAAAAAGAGAAGGTTTGAAACTGGAAAACGGATTGAGCAGACCATGAAGGAGGCTGTGGACAAATCACAAAGACTAAACCTGCCTTCAAAGGATCCAAATGATTCAGTGTCTACTGAAATCATTAGCAAACACCTTACTTCTTATTCTAAACCTTCACAGACAAATCTTCTTCATCATCCATATTATCATATCTTTTATTATAATATCTTCGATATTCCTGAAGATATTTTCACAACTATTCTTATCTGAAATCTTTTATCTTTTCGCAATATCTGCGTTACAACATAAAAAGAAACTGTGTTAGTTTCTAAATTCTAAAAAAAAAAATTTGAATTTAAAATAGGAATATTCTTGAAGAAGTGTTGGGAGCTGAAGCATGAGTTAGTATAATATAATGACACTTGATCAACGTGATTATATTACAGTAATTCATGCTGAGTTTCTAAATGGAACATGATGATTCACAGATCATAACGTCATCATGTGCTATGTTACACGACTCTTGTATTCTCTTTGATCTCTAAATATCAAGAAAATATTTCTTGATGATTCGGCCTTTTCTGAGGTATTCTGGTAATTTGACAAGTCAAGATCGTGCCATTACAATTTCCTTCCTAGAACAATAACAATGTTCATTCCGAAATTTATATCTGCGAATTCTGGACTATTACAAGCAGTGCTTAATCGCAAGAAGAAGAAACGAAAGGACAAAGCTCCGAACTAGAAATGGGAGTATAAATCATAGCAAATAGAAGAGAGCATTAACTGTGAATGACAATGATTATAGAAGAAGCAAGGACTTTGAAATATAAGGGAAGATATAAAACCCAACAACAACCCAGAAATCACAAACCGTATATATTAATGCATATAGCAATATAAAGACACGGGAGAACTAAAGACACTATAAAGCCAAGAGTATAGTAGAAGTAAATAGATTCTTCCGGAGGCAGATGAAAAAGAAGAGCGACAGATATGAAAGTGAGGAGTATATCAAGAATCAGCACTGGATGAAGCATATTGACAAATACTTTAAAATATGAGTTGAGAATGTGTGAGTTGTAAGAAAACAAATGAGGTGGATTTATAGTGAAATATCCGACAGAGAAATCAAAATGGATTATCGTATTAATTCGAAGAGGATCATAATTTCCTTAATCGCCGAATAATCAAATCCAATATAGATTACAAAGATTTTCTTTTCGGAGATCAATCGTGATGACGTCAAAAGATACGACGAATCACTATTATCTTATTTCATTCATTTACGATAACTTCACTCATACGCTTCGAGTAATCGAATTATTTTATCCATTCTTCTTGAACATGATAAAACTCTATAATCGTTATAATAACATTCTCATTGTTAAGCATGACGACCTCTATCAAATTTCGGGGACGAAATTTCTTTAACGGGTAGGTACTGTGACGATCCGGAAATTTCCGACCAAATTTAAACTTAACCTTTATATGTTTCCGACACGATAAGCAGAATTTGTAATGTTGAATCTTAAAAAGTTTGGAACTACATTCATGTAATCAATTACCCTTTGACCGTGTTCGACGATTCACGAACAATTATGTGTATATAGATATGTATATATAATATATAATATTAACTGAAAACATTAACAAAGTATTAGATATATGATACTTTACATGAACATATTTGTTTCGATATATTTATCGACAGAATTAAGAGATAATATCAAATGATTGAATTATCAGATACATTATGATATGATTACGGGCCTATGTTATGAGGTCCACTGTGATTTAAGAAATCTATTCTTTTTGACAACTCATTACTTAACCAGTATGATAAAGATAACGATATTTATATTTTATTTTATTAAATATATATAACGATTTAAATTAATATTATATATTTTTATACGCGTATTATACGTACATAGTTTTATACTTTTACTATACTTTAACTTTACCTTTACTTTACTTTTACTTTACTTTAACTTTAATAATTCATACTTTAATAATTCACTTTAATAATTCATACTTTAATAATTCACTTTAATAATTCATACTTTATTAATTCAAAAATCTATTATAAATAGAATTCAATAGGTTTCATTATTTCATAGAAACTTGAAAATATATTTCTCTAAACTCTCTCAATCGAATTACATATATATATATTTACTTAGTACTATTTCAAGATATTATTAGTATACATAAAATACTACGACGGAGTTATATTCAGATGATTTCAAAATAAGTTTTCAAATGGGATATAGCTAAGGAAATTATGGGTTATAGCTATGAAGGTTATGGGTATTGATCGAGGGTATTGCTCGTGAGGTCAACCTAACGTTTATCATTTTCGTTGCGTCTACGTACTTTCCTGCAATATTGAATCACAATATTGATACGTGAGCATTCATATCTTATCTTTTATATATTAATAGTGTATCCCTGACTAGTGCTCGAGTATATATGATTATGCATGTTTGTATGCTTAGTTTCGTCGTTAAATAGTTTATGATAAATCACGAATTTGATACATATGCTACTGAGATAAGTTATATGATATGCATGTCGTTGAAAAGCTGAAGAAAAAAATTAATAACTTTTCATTTAGAAATCGTGTGGTTTCGATGAACGGATTAAAAGATATGGTCAACTGAATTATCATTAATTTTAATATTATTATTAAAACGATTATTATAACTGTTATCAGTTGATGTTATTACTAAAATTATCTTTATTACTAAAAATTAATATTTTTATTGAAACTATCATTTTATTATTTTTATCATTATTATTATTATCAATATTATTTTATCAAATAAATATGCGTACAAAGATATTTTTACCACACGTAATGTAATTACATTAATAATACATACCACTATATTTTTATGATATTAAGTGAATTTTATAAATTTTATTACTTGAGATATATAAAAGTATATTTTTATCATATATGAATTTTAATATAAATTTTTATTTATTAATAAATGACTTGTATTATTTAGTATAATAAGATCTGATAAATATATTTAAATATATAAAACTACTATATATAAGTTATATAATAAACATGTATAGATTTTGAAAGTCATTTTGGGTCAAGTTGACTTTTGTTGACTTTTGCATGTCGGTCTCGAGCATTAGGATTGTGATACACTACGACTTGACCTAAATTGTTAGACAGATATTGACCAACATATAAATATATATACTTAATATAGGTTCGTGAATCCGAGACAAACCCTGCACTTGTTCAGTGCCGTCATATACATAATTGCTACAAAATACAGTATGGTGAGTTTCATTTACTTCCTTTTATATATATTTTTGGGACTGAGAATACATGCGCTGTTTTTATAAATGCTTTACAAAATAGGCACAAGTACTCAAACTAATTCTACGTGGGTTTAAACCAGAAATATACCCTTAGCTTGGTAACATTAAACTACTTGTCTATGTACGGTAGGCGCGAATCCTAAAGATAGATCTATTGGGCCTGACAAACCCCATCCTGACTATGGGATGCTTTAGTACTTCGAGGTTATTTTAAACACACCTGATCTGGTGTACTTCAGAGGGTAAAACATGAACGTTAAGGCTTGTTACTGGGTGCCTACAACTTATAGAATACTTTTATACACTTGCGAGTGTACATATATTTATAAACGGAAATCTTGTGGTCTATTAATATATTGAAATGATTGTTATGATAAACCTATGAACTCACTAACCTTTTGGTTGACACTTTAAAGCATGTTTATTCTCAGGTATTAAAGAAATCTTCCGCTGTGCATTAGCTCATTTTAAGGATATTACTTGGAGTCATTCATGGCATATTTTGAAAGACGTTGCATTCGAGTCATTGAGTTCATCAAGATTATTATTAAGCCAATTATAGTTGGATGTATTATGAAATGGTGTGCATGCCATCAAATTTCGTTGTAAAGAAAGTTTGTCTTTTAAAAACGAATGCAATGTTTGTAAAATGTATCATATAGAGGTCAAATACCTCGCGATGTAATCAACTATTGTGAATCGTTTATAATGTATATGAACGGGTCCTTTCATTATACATCTTCCCCGCTCCGGGATGTATTGAATATCTGGTTTTATGTGCTTCTTTAAGTACGATTCTCTCACATCTCCAAACCTTGGTACCTAAATTCTATCAGCCCTATATCGGGTTCCGTCTTCCCAAATATTAAGATGTTTCTCTGATCCTTTGGGTATCTCATTCTTCAACTTTCCTTCTTTTACAACCCCCTGTTGTGCCTCCTTTATTTGAGTAGTAAGGTTACTACGAATAATTATATTCATAGCTTTTCCCCGTATAGGTTCTCTGTCCTTTCTACTCAAAGCGTCGGCTACCACATTCGCCTTCCCCGGGTGGTATCGAATCTCAAAATCATAATCATTCAACAGTTCAATCCACCTGCGTTGTCTCATATTCAGTTGCTTCTAATTAAATATATGTTGGAGACTTTTGTGGTCGGTATATATAATACTTTTGACCCCATATAAATAATGCCTCTAAGTCTTTAATGCAAAAACAACAGCACCCAATTCGAAATCGTGAGTTGTATAATTTTGCTCGTGAATCTTCAATTGTCTAGACGCATAAGCAATCACCTTCGTTCGTTGCATTAATACACAACCGAGACCTTGCTTTGATGCGTCATAATAAATCACAAAATCATCATTCCCTTTAGGCAATGACAATATAGGTGCCGTAGTTAGATTTTTCTTCAATAACTGAAACGCCTTCTCTTGTTCATCCTTCCATTCAAATTTCTTCCCTTTATGCGTTAATGCAGTCAAGGACTTTGCTATTTTGGAGAAATCTTGGATGAATATTCTGT
Source organism: Rutidosis leptorrhynchoides (assembly GCF_046630445.1). Taxonomy (NCBI): domain Eukaryota; kingdom Viridiplantae; phylum Streptophyta; class Magnoliopsida; order Asterales; family Asteraceae; genus Rutidosis; species Rutidosis leptorrhynchoides. Next base: position 201,268,073 of record NC_092342.1, on the reverse strand, counting down.
AGTAACCAGCCAATCCTAAAAATTGACGTATATGCTTCAGAGTTTTTGGGGTTTCCCACTTTTCAACATTTTCGATCTTTGCCGGGTCCACCTGGATACCTTCTTTGTTCACTATGTGACCGAGGAATTGAACTTCTTCCAACCAAAATGCACACTTTGAAAACTTAGCGTACAGTTTTTCTTTCCTCAATACTTCTAGCACTTTTCTCAAATGTTCTTCGTGCTCTTGATCATTCTTTGAGTAAATAAGTATGTCATCGATGAAAACAATGACAAACTTGTCAAGATATGGCCTACACACTCGGTTCATAAGGTCTATGAACACAGCTGATGCGTTAGTCAATCCAAACGGCATAACCATAAACTCGTAAAGACCATGACGCGTCCTAAAAGCAGTTTTTGGAATATCATCCTCCTTTACTCGCATTTGATGATATCCAGAACGTAAATCGATTTTTGAATAAACCGACGAGCCTTGTAGTTGATCAAATAAGTCGTCAATTCTTGGCAGTGGATAACGGTTTTTGATGGTAAGTTTATTCAACTCTCTGTAGTCAATACACAACCTAAATGTACCATCCTTCTTCTTGACAAACAAAACAGGAGCTCCCCATGGTGATGTGCTTGGTCGAATGAAACCACGTTCTAATAGTTCTTGCAGTTGGCTTTGCAGTTCTTTCATCTCGCTAGGTGCGAGTCTGTAAGGAGCATGAGCTATTGGTGCAGCTCCTGGTACAAGATCTATTTGAAATTCAACAGATCGATGTAGAGGTAGTCCCGGTAATTCTTTCAGAAATACATCGGGAAATTCTTTTGCGACGGGAACATCATTGATGCTCTTTTCTTCAGTTTGTACTTTCTCGACAAGTACTAGAACAGCATAGCAACCGTTTCTTATTAGTTTTTGTGCCTTCAAATTACTAATAAGATGTAGCTTCGTGTTGCCCTTTTCTCCGTACGCCATTAAGGGTTCTTCTTCTTCTCGTGCAATGCGAATTGCATTTTTGTAACATACGATCTCTGCTTTCATCTCCTTCAGCCAGTCCATGCTAACTATTACATCAAAACTCCCTAACTCTACTGGTATCAAATCAATCTTAAATATTTCGCTACCCAGTTTATTTTCTCGATTCCGGCATATATAATCTGCTGAAATTAATTTACCGTTTGCTAATTCGTGTAAAAATTTACTATCCAACGGCGTCAATGGACAACTTAATTTAGCACAAAAATCTCTACTCATATAGCTTCTATCCGAACCCGAATCAAATAAAACGTAAGCAGATTTATTGTCAATAAGAAACGTACCCGTAACAAGCTCCGGGTCTTCCTGTGCCTCTGCCGCATTAATATTGAAAACTCTTCCGTGTCCTTGTCCATTCGTGTTCTCCTGGTTCTGGAAATTTCTAATAATGTGGCCTGGTTTTCCACATTTATAACAAACTACATTGGCATAACTTGCTCCCTCCGCCATTACTCGTTCCGACACCATTTGTTCCTTTCGTTCTGTTAACCTCTGGTCCGTAGACCTCACACTTCGTCGTGCTATGACCATTTCTTTTACACTTGTTGCAAAATTTGGTGCAGAACCCCGAGTGATACTTTTCACACCTTTGGCATAGTTGCTTCTGATTGTTGTTGTTGTTGCGGTTGTTATTGTTGTTGGGATAATTGTTGTAGTAGTTGTTGTTGTTGTTGTTGTTGTTGTTGTTGTTGTTGTGCCATTTGTTGTAGTTGCGATTGATGTTGCGATTGTTGGGATAGTTGTTGTTGTTTTGGTGACTCTTATCACCGTTTTCCTCCTACTTTCTTTTGACTAACTTCACGTTGGCCTCTTCGGCCGCCTGTTCTTTAATTCTTCCCTCAATCTGGTTCACTAGTTTATGTATAGAGGCAGGCTCGTGTGAACTTATATCTTCTTGGATTCTCTCCGGTAACCCTTTCACAAATGCGTCGATCTTCTCTTCCTCATCTTCGAATGCTCTCGGACACAATAGGCACAATTCTGTGAATCGTCTTTCGTACGAAGTAATATCGAATCCCTGTGTTCGTAACCCTCTAAGTTCTGACTTGAGCTTATTGACCTCGGTTCTGGGACGGTACTTCTCGTTCATCAAGTGCTTGAATGCTGACCACAGTAGCGCGTAAGCAGCATCTTGTCCCACTTGCTCTAGATAGGTATTCCACCATGTTAACGCAATACCTGTGAAGGTATGCGTAGCGTACTTCACTTTGTCTCCTTCAGGACACTTACTTATGGCAAACACCGATTCAACTTTCTCGATCCACCGTTTAAATCCGATTGGTCCTTCGGTCCCATCAAATTCTGAAGTTTTGCAGGCAGTGAATTCCTTGTCGGAGCATCCTACACGATTTCTTGCGCCGTTAGCTGTATTGCTAGATTCAGAGTTATTGTTGGTATGTAGCACGACCTGTACTGCGGCTATGTTTGAAGCAAGAAAGGCACGAAATTCCTCTTCGCTCATATTCAAGGTGTGTCGAATAGTCGGTGCCATTTCCTTCAACATAGTTAAATGAAACAATTTAATCATACAGAATATTAAGAGTAGTCAATAGTATCTCGTAGCATAATATGAACTCATTTATAAAAGCTTTTTCTTTATATTAGCGTTTTATAAGTTTAAATTCGGGTACTACCTACCCGTTAAGTTCATACTTAGTAGCTAATATACAATTCAACTTCTAAAATTCCATATGAAAAACTGATTATAATAATATATCACATACAAATATTCTTCAAACTTACAACTTCGCAATATTACATATAACATGAAATATAGTACACTATGATACAGGACAGTTTTGAAGATAAATCTAGTTAATACGCAAGTTGTTCAGCAAAGGAAATAAAGACACGTAATTCATAAGTCCAGAAACAAGTCATGCATTCTGGTTTTACTAAGACGACTTCCCATCCTTGGTCTTGTGGAAAATAACCGTTATGACCATTAGCTAGGCAGCATGTTGTAATGTCGTCAAAAGGAGGAGGGTTTCGTAATGTCCAACAGCCCCGTAATAATCTAAAAACCTTTTTTCTCACCCCAACTACTGAATCCATCACTTGTGGGAAAGTTTTATTTAAAAGCTGCAATCCGATGTTCTTTTTCTCACTTTGGTGAGAAGCGAACATCACTAACCCGTAAGCATAACATGCTTCTTTATGTTGCATGTTAAAAGCTCTTTCTAATTCATGAAATCCTATGTTGGGATATGTTGAGTCAAAATAGGTTCATAACCCGTAGCGTAAAATTGCATTTGAGTTCCCCGCATTTAACGCTTTAAAGAAAACACGGCGTAACTTAAAGTCTCCCCAATGTGATATACCCCACCTATCAAAGGAAAGCCTTTTATAAACTAAGGCATTTCTGGAAAGTCTTTCAAATGTTTGACAAGTTAATTTCGCCATAACTAAATGTGCTGATGAATTCTGACCGACTCTAGACAAGATTTCCTCAATCATATCCTCTGGTAGGTCTTTTAAAATATTCGGTTGTCTACCCTTAACGTCCATTTTGTTTTTATACTGTAAAATAGACAAGGATTAGATTCGTAATAATAAACAATACAAGCAATTTTTACATAGAATATAAAAATACAAGCACACTACAATACATTTATTACACAACATGCTCACACCCCTCTAATCTGAATCACTGGTTTCTTCTTCTTCGGACTTGGTTCTTTTTCCGAATATTCTAGGGATATATGATGTTCCTCTAATACGAGTCATCGTTTTCCACATTGGTTTAGAAAAACCTAGTGGTTTAGAGGTTCCCGGGTTATTGTCACGATATTGAAAATACGGGTGTTGACGGTACATATAAAGTTCATCGGGGTCGGAATCAGATTTCTCTATTTTGATGCCTTTTCCCTTATTATTTTATTTTGCCTCATTAATTTGGGTCGGGGTAATATATATAACATCATCGGAATCTTCATCAGGATCCGATTCATCGGAAAATTTGTAATTTTCCCAATATTTTGCTTCCTTAGCGGAAACACCATTGACCATTATTAACTTTGGTCCATTGGTTGAGGATTTTCTTTTATTTGACCGGTTTTCTGTGGTTCCTACTATTCCCCCCTCCGGAACCTCTTCTTCTTCTTCTTCTAGTTCCTCTTCTTCTGGTTCCTCTTCTTTCGGTTCCTCTTCTTCCGGTTCCGTTTCCTCTTCTTCAGGTTCTTCGGGAACTTGTGAATCTTGCCAATATATATTCGACTCTTCGTTATTATTAGGTGAGTCAATGGGATTTGTGCTAGAGGTAGACATCTATCACATAATATCAAACATGTTAAGAGATTAATATATCACATAATATTTACATATTAATAATATATAGTTTCCAACAAAAATGTTAAGCAATCATTTTTAAAGAAAACACGATCGAAGTCCAGACTCACTAATGCATCCTAACAAACTCGATAAGACACACTAATGCAAATTTTCTGGTTATCTAAGACCAACGCTCGGATACCAACTAAAATGTCCCGTTCATATTGATTATAAACGTTCCATATTAATTGATTTCGTTGCGAGGTTTTGACCTCTATATGAGACGTTTTTCCAAGACTGCCTTCATTTTTAAAACAACCATAACCTTTATTTTATCAATAAAGGTTTTAAAAACATTACGTAGATTATCAAATAATGATAATCTAAAATATACTGTTTACACACGACCATTACATAATGGTTTACAATAGAAATATATTACATCGACATATGTTTCTTGAATGCAGTTTTTACACAATATCATACAAACATGGACTCCAAATCTTGTCCTTATTTTTGTATGCAACAGCGGAAGCTCTTAATATTCACCTGAGAATAAACATGCTTTAAACGTCAACAAAAATTTTGGTGAGTTATAGGTTTAACCTATATATATCAAATCGTAACAATAGACCACAAGATTTCATATTTCAATACACATCCCATACATAGAGATAAAAATCATTCATATGGTGAACACCTGGTAACCGACATTAACAAGATGCATATATAAAAATATCCCCATCATTCCGGGACACCCTTCGGATATGATATAAATTTCGAAGTACTAAAGCATTCGGTACTTTGGATGGGGTTTGTTAGGCACAATAGATCTATCTTTAGGATTCGCGTCAATTAGGGTGTCTATTCCCTAATTCTTAGATTACCAGGCTTAATAAAAAGGGGCATATTCGATTTTGATAATTCAACCATAGAATGCAGTTTCACGTACTCGTGTCTATTTTGTAAATCATTTATAAAACCTGCATGTATTCTCATCCCAAAAATATTGTAGCGACCCGACAAAATCGCCATTGACGGCGCCGCTAACTTAGGTCCCGTTACATGGTCGTAGTCCCTATATGAGACTCGTTTGACCAAAATTATGTCGCATTCATTTGAAAAGTACATGACTTGCAAAGTTTAGTTACCAAACGGTTCGATAACCAGTTTAAGTTTACAAAAGTATAATGTATAAATGAAATAAACTTGCGACATAATATAAGTTGAAAATCACGGTTGCTATAAATAGCGTAAGTATGTAAACAAAAGTTTGAATCCAAAGGTGCTATCACTAGCATATGTATGTATGTATGTATGTATGTATGCTTGACCCCAAGCAAGAAATCAGAGTGTATGCATGTATGCTTGACTCCAAGCAAGTATGAGTGTACGTAGAAGCATGTATCAAATAGCCAAGTATGAACCTGAGAAACATATAGAAAAACTGTCAACAAAAAACGTTGTTGAAATCATAGGTGTTTTAGTAAACGTTGTATTTGAACCACAAGATTTAATATAAGATGATTATCAAAATCATTTGCATTCCAAAGTTGTTGTTTGTATCGCGGGCACCCAATTATCAAACTTAACTATTTTGTACCCTATTACGTAGTGTTAGAACATACACTATACTCGAAAATATATTTCATCCGCTAACGGTAGCGAACCGTCCGAATGAGACTGGTCAAGCCCATGTGATCACATAATATAAGTTCTCGTTTACACCCTGCAAGTGTAACTAATGATAATTGAATTGAGGCTTTTTGTTCAAACCCGTACGTGGAATGTTCGTTTTTCGTACTTGTGTTCAAAGTGTAAAAGTATGATACGTATATGTTTCTCATCCCATAGTTTAAAGCATAAAAGTTGTTTGAAAGATTGGACTATGATCTCACCTCGAGTGCACGAGTATAAAAGTACTTCACAAGGTAAACGTGTGCATGATAGTTGCTTAGCATTGACCTAAACAAGTAAGTTGTATCAATTAACCGGTTACGACACAAGGTCGGGCGAAATGTGTTCAATTAGTCCTATGGCTCGTTACGACTCGATTAGTATAGCATGTGAATCACGTTGTCAAGTTTCATGCGAGAATCAAGTATAAAATATGATTAAAACGATTGCATAAGTGTTTGGTTAAGTTTGACTAAAAGTCAAACATGGTCAAAGTCAAAGTCAACGGGGTCGGGTCGGGTATCCGACAATTTTTCCATGATGAGAAAGTATATATAAGTATGTTGGCCAAGTTTCATGTTAATCGGAGTTACGAGTAAGCGGGGGTGAAAATGAGAAATAGCGCGCCGCTCCATTTAACTGATCAGCAAATCTGGCAGTTTTCACACTCAAGCACGAATCCAACTTCAAACACACATAAATCATAAACCGTAAACATCCAAAACAAGTATCTTATATCGTTGGAAAGGTATTTGGATAAGGAATACAACTAACCACTTTTCATCAAGTAAAAACATCATTTACAATAGCCGAAATCTCTTCAAGTGATCATTAAATGTTCAAAATCATCGTTTCAAGTTTACAAAATGCATTTTAAGATTCGAGAATCCAATTCACACATGATACGCCGATTTGAAGGTAATGAAACATACATTACAACTAAATACTTAATAATAATATTTCATGGCATTCGAAACATCAAAAGTTCGTTTTAAGTCTATCAAACCCTAACCAAAATTCACAAAAATCAATAATCATGTGTTTGAAGTTTTCTTACTCAACCTACGCATCAAAACGAAGCTAGTGATACTAGTAACACAATTAAAACATGAACTTTAACAATTTAACAACATTAACTCATCCAAAATCAAAGATTAAGCACACCCATTTTAAATGTTCAAACTAGTTACTCAAAAACAACGAATCGAGCAAACAAAACATATATTCATGTTATACACGAGCCATAGACACTAACTAACACCATTTCAAGTCAAAAACACGAATTTAGAGAAATCTAGAGTTTTAGAAATGTTACCCAAATGAGATGAAATTGGTACCAAAATGTAGAGGATGAAGAGAGGATCACGAATATGTAATTTGTTTTGATGTTTGCTTCTTGATTCGGGTTTAGATGATGATTCTTTGTGAAGATCAAAAAGATGTAAAAATGGAAGTATTAGTTGAAAGAAAAATGGAAAAGAGAAAAAAAGAATTAAATGAATGGAGGCGGTGAAGTGGTTGACTAATTGACCTAGTCACCACTTTGCCCTCTTGACAACATTGGTCCCTCAAGTTTCAAAGCGGGTGCGGGATTTTACCTAACGAATATTTTAAACACGCGAGAGTAAACGTAATGTGTTATAATCCAATAATGGAAATATTAAGAACATTAGTTAACGAAAGGTACGAATTTAGATAACGAAAGATATTATTTTCAAAAAAAGATAGTGTTAAAAATAAATTTAACGGAAAAACGCGGGATGTTACATTACCTACACCTTAAAAGAAATTTCGTCCCGAAATTTAGTTGGAAGTAGTAGTCGTTATTTCTTCCTCGAGATCTTGCGTTGTCAAATCTACGGATAAGTGAAGGTACTTCCTTGGGCATTTCAACGAACTTTGATAGTCGGGGTTTTACGTTGTTTCAGAGTTTGGTTTCACGATTCAAAATTTCAACCGGTTCTCCTAGGAAGTGAAGTTTATCGTTGATAGTAAGTTCATCGAAGAGGATAACAAGTTCTTGTTTTGCAAGACACGCCTTTAAGCTTGATACACAGAATGTAGGATGAACGGAATTTGTTTGAGTCGGAAGTTCGAAGCGGTAAGCAACGGGCACACCTTTTCGAAGCGGTAAGCAACGCCCCAAGATTTCTAAAGGACTAAAAAAAATATCGCGGAGTTAGCTTTCTACGTTTCCGAAACGGACTACACCTTTTCAAGGTGCGACTTTTAACATTACACGGTTTCCCACATGGAATTCGAAAGGTTTACGTCTAACATTGGCATAGCTCCTTTGGCGACTACGGGCCGTCTCAAGCCTTTCTCAGATTGGAACAATTTTAACTGTTACTCCATGAATGAGTCCGGGTTCGGTGACTTGATTATCATTTACTTGGTTCTACAAAAGGAGAATGACGTTTCCGGTCATATAAGATTTCAAAAGGTGTGACGTTAAGACTTGAATGATAACCATCGTTGTAAGAGAATTTGGTTAAAGGCAAAAACTTTTCTCAAGTAAATTTGAAGTTGATAACGCAAACTCGTACTATGGTTTCCAAGGTTTGAATCATGTGTTTGCTTAGTCCGTCGGTTTGTGGATGATACGCGGTACTCATGTCTAAACGTGGTCCCGAGGCTTTTTGTAAGGCACTCCGAAATTTAGAAGTGAATTGAGGATCTCGATCCGAAACGAGGTACATTTCTTTAAGGTATATTTGAAAAAGTTTGTTAGGACTTGAAAACGTTTGTTGGAACAAGTTTCTGTTTCTCAAGAATTTCGCGCCGCGGAAGATTTATCGATTTCCGAAAACGTTCGTTAGGACTATCCACCCTCGAGGCGAATACTAGTATAATGTGAAGAGTCTCTCTCTCCATTGAGAATTTAGAATAAAATATTTCCTTATTCGGAAGTACAAGTGTAAGGCGAGAGAAGTTTCCGCCTCGATGTGAGCATAACAAGCCTATTGTAGTTCGTTGATAAAACTGTGCGAAAACGAGATAGTATACACGTATAACATATGTTTGAAGTTGAAAGAATTTGTCATTCATTCGGAAGCATAAATATGATTCGACAATAATCGACGATGTGTCCCGGGTATGGTTGTTATCAGTATTCTCAGTGTTTTCGGATACCCAAACAAGAAGAAAATGAAGTCATGTACATGGCACATGGTGGTGTCATTAGAACTTTGGTATGAATTACCGTAATATAACCACGTTGATCGAGTGTCGTTATATTACGCTAACCCATACCTCCATTCCCACATCACTCCATGGATTCGAGTTCGTGTAACCGTGAAGATCTAAAATGAACAAAGTGTAACGGCATCTCTAACGTGACTCGTATTAATCGAAAGAATTTGTGCAACTCTGAAGAAACATTTCCCAAGGGAAGTGTATAAATGATTTTTCACGTCAATGCGGTTCAAGTCAAACAATAATGTATTTTGGTACGAGAAGTGTAACGAATCATGATAACGAATAGTATGCAACCATAGTGATAAGTGTTGATGACGATACTCACCTAGAGTAGTGATGGTAGTAACAAGAAGTGGTAGATAGTAAGAAACACCGGTGTGACACCGATAGTAAGTTGAGATGGTTGGCGAATAACAATGTGGGAGACAGAGTTCCCGAACTAGTATGACTAATGAAGTCGTCGTCATCCTTAAGCGTATGAATCTTGAATTTACGTGTGTTACCAGAAAGTTACAGAATACAAGTTCGTATGATGAAAGCTTGGTACCATCAAGAAGTTTGCCAAAGAATGATTCGAGTATAATGCACAAGTAGTCAAGTAAGTGCTACCTATAGCAAACGTATGTCAGAATGCAATGGCTAACTATCCGGTTGTAGTCTAGACTCACTAATGCGTCCTAACGACTCTGTCAGACACACTAATGCATGTCCTAGATTCCTACAACCAACGCTCTGATACCATCTGTAGCAACCTGACAAAATCGCCATTGACGGCGCCGCTAACTTAGGTCCCATTATGTGGTCGTAGTCCCTATATGAGACTCGTTTGACCAAAATTATGTCGCATTCATTTGAAAAATACAAGACTTGCAAAGTTTTGTTACCAAACGGTTCGACAACAAGTTTAAGTTTACAAAAGTATAATGTATAAATGAAATAAACTTGCGACATAATATAAGTTGAAAATCACGGTTGCTATAAATACCGTAAGTATGTAAACAAAAGTTTGAATCCAAAGGTGCTATCACTAGAGTATGTATGTATGTATGTATGCTTGACCCCAAGCAAGAAATCAGAGTGTATGCATGTATGCTTCACTCCAAGCAAGTATGAGTGTACGCGGAAGCATGTATCAAATAGCCAAGTATGAACCTGAGAAACATATAGAAAAACTATCAACAAAAAACGTTGGTGAAATCACAGGTGTTTTAGTAAACGTTGTATTTGAACCACAAGATTTAATATAAGATGATTATCAAAATCATTTGCATTCCAAAGTTGTTATTTGTATCGCGGGCACCCAATTATCAAACTTAAATGTTTTTTACCCTGTTACGTAGTGTTAGAACATACACTATACTCGAAAATATATTTCATCCACTAACGGTAGCGAACCGTCCGAATGAGGCTCGTCAAGCCCATGTGATCACATAATATAAGTTCTCGTTTACACCCTGCAAGTGTAACTAATGATAATTGAATTGAGGCTTTTTGTTCAAACCCGTACGTGGAATGTTCATTTTAGTACTTGTGTTCAAAGTGTAAAAGTATGATACGTATATGTTTCTCATCCCATAATTTAAAGCATAAAAGTTGTTTGAAAGATGGGACTATGATCTCACCTCGAGTGCACGAGTATAAAAGTACTTCACAAGGTAAACGTGTGCATGATAGTTACTTAGCCTTGACCTAAACAAGTAAGTTGTATCAATTAAACGGTTATGACACAAGGTCGGGTGAAATGTGTTCAATTAGTCCTATGGCTCGTTACGACTTGATTAGTATAGCATGTGAATCACGTTGTCAAGTTTCATGCGAGAATCAAGTATAAAATATGATTAAAACGATTGCATAAGTGTTTGGTTTAGTTTAACTAAAAGTCAAACTTTGTCAAAGTCAAAGTCAACTGGGTCGGGTCGGGTATCCGACAATATTTCCATGATGAGAAAGTATATATAAGTATGTTGGCCAAGTTTCATGTTAATCGAAGTTACGAGTAAGCGGGGGTGAAAATGTGAAAATCAAAAGAATTTGGGACAGACCAAAATGGCGTGCCGCTCAATTTATGGCGCGCCGCTCCATTTAACTGATCAGCAAGTCTGGCAGTTTTCACACTCAAGCACGAATCCAACTTCAAACACACATAAATCATAAATCGTAAACATCCAAAACAAGTATCTTATATCGTTGGAAAGGTATTTTGATAAGGAATACAACTAACCACTTTTAATCAAGTAAAAACATCATTTACAATAGCCGAAATCTCGTCAAGTGATCATTAAATGTTCAAAATCATCGTTTCAAGTTTACAAAATGCATTTTAAGATTCGGGAATCCAATTCACACATATGATATGCCGTTTTGAAGGTAATGAAACATACATTACAACTAAACACTTACTAATAACATTTCATGGCATTCGAAACATCAAAAGTTCGTTTTAAGTCTATCAAACCCTAACCAAAATTCACAAAAATCAATAATCATGTGTTTGAAGTTTTCTTACTCAACCTACTCGTCAAAACGAAGCTAGTGATACTAGTAACACAATTAAAACATGAACTTTAACAATTTAACAACATTAACTCATCCAAAATCAAAGATTAAGCATACCCATTTCAAATGTTCAAACTAGTTACTCAAAACAACGAATCGAGCAAACAAAACATATATTCATGTTATACACGAGCCATAGACACTAACTAACACCATTTCAAGTCAAAAACACGAATTTAGAGAAATCTATAGTTTTAGAAATGTTACCCAAACGAGATGAAATTGGTACCAAAATGTAGAGGATGAAGAGAGGATCACGAATATGTAATTTGTTTTGATGTTTGCTTCTTGATTCGGGTTTAGATGATGATTCTTTGTGAAGATCAAAAAGATGTAAAAATGGAAGCATTAGTTGAAAGAAAAATGGAAAAGAGAAAAAAAAAGAATTAAATGAATGGACGGGGTGAAGTAGTTGACTAGTTGACCTAGTCACCACTTTGCCCTCTTGACAACATTGGTCCCTCAAGTTTCAAAGCGGGTGCGGGATTTTACTGAAGGAATATTTTAAACACGCGAGAGTAAACGGAATGTGGTATAATCCAATAACGGAAATATTAAGAATATTAGTTAACGAAAGGTACGAATTTAGATAACGAAAGATATTATTTAAAAAAAAGATAGTGTTAAAAATAAATTTAACGGAAAAACGCGGGATGTTACAAATATTAGATTTTAAAAGTGGGACTATAACTCACTTTCACAGATATTTCCTTCCTCGGATAAAAGACTTGGCCACGGATCGATTCACGAACCTATACAAATATGTACATATATATCAAAGTATGATCAAAATATAATTACAACCATTTTTACTATGTTTTAAAGATTTGAGTGTATTAAGTCAACTGTCCTCGTTAGTAACCTACAACTAGTTGTCCACAGTTAGATGTACAGAAATAAATCGATATATATTATATCACGACCCAGTGTATACACATCTCAGGCTAGATCACAACTCAAAGTATATATATTTTTCGAATCAACCTCAACCCTGTATAGCTAACTTTAACATTACTGCATATAGAGTGTCTATGGTTGTTCCAAATAATATATATACATTTGTCGATATGATATGTTAAAACATTTGCATACGTGTCTATGGTATCCTAAGATTACATAATATATTAGAATACATGTATAATACAATATAAGTTAGCTAGGATATGATTTGTATAGATTTGTTAAACATTTCCCGTAGCTAAAAAGATCAAAAATATCCAATTTTGTTTTACCCATAACTTCTTCATTTTAAATCCATTTTGAGTGAATCAAATTGCTATGGTTTAATATTGAACTCTAATTTAAGAATCCAAATATAAAAAGTATAGGTTCATAGTCGAAAATTTAAGTTACATGTCAATTACTAAAGAGGTAGTCATTTCCGTCGAAAGAACGACATCTTGATGACCATTTTGAAAAACATACTTTCACTTTGAGTTTAACCAAGATTTTTGGATATAGTTTCATGTTCATATGAAAAATAATTTTCCCAGAAGAACAACTTTTAAATCAAAGTTTATCATAGTTTTAATTATCCAAACCAAAACAGCCCCCGGTTTCACTACGACGGCGTATATCCGATTTTATGTTGTTCATCGTGTTTTCAGGTTTTAAATCATTAAGTTAGCATATCATATAGATATAGAACATGTATTTAGTTGATTTTAAAAGTCAAGTTAGAAGGATTAACTTTTGATTGCGAACAAGTTTAGAATTAAATAAACTATGTTCTAGTGATTACAAGTTTAAACCTTCGAATAAGATAGCTTTATATGAATCGAATGATGTTATGAAAATCATTACTACCTCAATTTTTCTGGATAAAACTACTGGAAATGAGAAAAATAGATCTAGCTTCAAAGGATCCTTGGATGGCTTGAAAGTTCTTGAAGCAGAATCATGACACGAAAACAGTTTAAGTAAGATTTTCACTCGAAATAAGATTGTTATAGTTGTAGAAATTGAATCAAAGTGTGAATATGAATATTACCTTTAATTAGAAAGATAACCTACTTTAAATAACAAAGGTTCCTTGATCTTAGATGATTACTTGAAATGGATTAGAAAGCTTGGAAGTAAACTTGCAAACTTGGTAGTATTCTTGATTTTTATGAAACTATACTTATGGAATTTATGAAGAACACTTAGAACTTGAAGATGGAACTTGATAGAGATCAATTAGATGAAGAAAACTGAAGAATGAAAGTGTTTGTAGGTGTTTTTGGTCGTTGGTATATGGATTAGATATAAAGGATATGTAATTTTGTTTTCATGTAAATAAGTCATGAATTATTACTAATATTTTTGTAATTTTATGAGATATTTCATGCTAGTTGCCAAATGATAGTTCCCACATGTGTTAGGTGACTCACATGGGCTGCTAAGAGCTGATCATTGGAGTGTATATACCAATGGTACATACATCTAAAAGCTGTGTATTGTACGAGTACGAATACGGGTGCATACGAGTAGAATTGTTGATGAAACTGAACGAGGATGTAATTGTAAGAATTTTTGTTAAGTAGAAGTACTTTGATATGTGTCTTTAAGTCTTTCAAAAGTTTAAGAATACATATCAAAACACAACATGTATATACATTCTAATGGAGTCGTTAAGTCTTCGTTAGTCGTTACATGTAAGTGTTGTTTTGAAACCATTAAGTTAACGATCTCAATTAATGTTGTTAACCCAATGTTTATTATATCAAATGAGATGTTAAATTATTATATTTTCATGATATTATGATGTATGAATATCTTTTAATATGATATATACATTAAAATATCGTTACAATGATAATCGTTACATATAAGTCTCGTTTCGTAATTCTTGAGTTAGTAGTCTTGTTTTTACATATGTAGTTCATTGTTAACACACTTAATGATATATTTAAATATAATTTTATCATGTTAAATATAGTGTATCAATATCTTAATTTGATACATATGTATTTAATAGACGTTATCATAACGATAATCGTTATATATATCATTTCGAGTTTCTTAACTTAGTAATCTCATTTCTTATGAATATCACACATTGTTAATATATTTAGTGAGATACTTACTCATCATAATCTTATGTCAACCATATATATATGTCTATATATACCACAACATGTAGTTTTTACAATTTTGTAACGTTCGTGAATCGCCGGTCAACTTGGGTGATCAATTGTCTATATGAAACTTATTTCATTTAATCAAGTCTTAATAAGTTTGATTGCTTAACACGTTGGAAACATTTAGTCATGTAAATATCAATCTCAATTAATATATATAAACATGGAAAAGTTCGGGTCACTACAACATCGTGGTACATCTTACTGGAACCCGGATGAATAGAATACCTAGTTTTATGCGCTTCATCCAAGACTAGTTCATGGAGATTACCGAAGCGAGGAACCCAAATTCTGTTGCCAAAGTACCGTGTACCATTAGCTTTCACTTGGAATTGGTTCTCGAAACCGATAGGTCCTTCACCTTCGATAAGTGTTGGTTTAATAGCTTCCAGTTAAGCTTCGCAAATTCGTGATATAAGATTTGATTTGATTTTCAGGTTTAAGGCACGAACACGTTTAACATCGTCTTTTCGACTAAGGGCATCAGCAACTACATTTGCCTTGCCAGGATTGAAATGTCCCGTTCTTATTGATTAAGAACGTTCCATATTAATTGATTTCGTTGCGAGGTTTTGACCTCTATATGAGACGTTTTTCAAAGACTGCATTCATTTTTAAAACAAACCATAACCTTTATTTCATAAATAAAGGTTTAAAAAGCTTTACGTAGATTATCAAATAATGATAATCTAAAATATCCTGTTTACACACACCATTACATAATGGTTTACAATACAAATATGTTATATCGAAATCAGTTTCTTGAATGCAGTTTTTACACAATATCATACAAACATGGACTCTAAATTTTGTCCTTATTTTAGTATGCAACAGCGGAAGCTCTTAGTATTCACCTGAGAATAAACATGCTTTAAATGTCAAAAAAAATGTTGGTGAGTTATAGGTTTCACCTATATATATCAAATCGTAACAATAGACCACAAGATTTCATATTTCAATACACATCCCATAAATAGAGATAAAAATCATTCATATGGTGAACACCTGGTAACCGACATTAACAAGATGCATATATAAGAATATCCCCATCATTCCGGGACACCTTTCGGATATGATATAAATTTCGAAGTACTAAAGCATCCGGTACTTTGGATGGGGTTTGTTAGGCCCAATAGATCTATCTTTAGGATTCGCGTCAATTAGGGTGTCTGTTCCTAAATTCTTAGATTACCAGACTTAATAAAAAGGGGCATATTCGATTTCGATAATTCAACCATAGAATGTAGTTTCACGTACTTGTGTCTATTTTGTAAATCATTTATAAAACCTGAATGTATTCTCATCCCAAAAATATTAGATTTTAAAAGTGGGACTATAACTCACTTTCACAGATTTTTACTTTGTCGGGAAGTAAGACTTGGCCACTGGATGATTCACGAACCTATAACAATATATACATATATATCAAAGTATGTTCAAAATATATTTACAACACTTTTAATATATTTTGATGTTTTAAGTTTATTAAGTCAGCTGTCCTCGTTAGTAACGTACAACTAGTTGTCCACAGTTAGATGTACAGAAATAAATCGATAAATATTATCTTGAATCAATCCACGACCCAGTGTATACGTATCTCAGTATTGATCACAACTCAAACTATATATATTTTGGAATCAACCTCAACCCTGTATAGCTAACTCCAACATTCACATATAGAGTGTCTATGGTTGTTCCGAAATATATATAGATGTGTCGACATGATAGGTCGAAACATTGTATACGTGTCTATGGTATCTCAAGATTACATAATATACAATACAAGTTGATTAAGTTATGGTTGGTATAGATTTGTTACCAATTTTCACGTAGCTTAAATGAGAAAAATTATCCAATCTTGTTTTACCCATAACTTCTTCATTTTAAATCCGTTTTGAGTGAATCAAATTGCTATGGTTTCATATTGAACTCTATTTTATGAATCTAAACAGAAAAAGTATAGGTTTATTGTCGGAAAAATAAGTTACAAGTCATTTTTGTAAAGGTAGTCATTTCAGTCGAAAGAACGACGTCTAGATGACCATTTTAGAAAACATACTTTCACTTTGAGTTTAACCATAATTTTTGGATATAGTTTCATGTTCATAATAAAAATCATTTTCCCAGAATAACAACTTTTAAATCAAAGTTTATCATAGTTTTTAATTAACTAACCCAAAACAGCCCGCGGTGTTACTACGACGGCGTAAATCCAGTTTTACGGTGTTTTTCGTGTTTCCAGGTTTTAAATCATTAAGTTAGCATATCATATAGATATAGAACATGTGTTTAGTTGATTTTAAAAGTCAAGTTAGAAGGATTAACTTTTATTTGCGAACAAGTTTAGAATTAACTAAACTATGTTCTAGTGATTACAAGTTTAAACTTCGAATAAGATATCTTTATATGTATGAATCGAATGATATTATGAACATCATTACTACCTCAAGTTCCTTGGATAAACCTACTGGAAATGAGAAAAATAGATCTAGCTTCAAAGGATCCTTGGATGGCTTGAAAGTTCTTGAAGCAGAATCATGACACGAAAACAATTTCAAGTAAGATTTCCACTCGAAATAAGATTGTTATAGTTATAGAAATTGAATTAAAGTTTGAATATGATTATTACCTTGTATTAGAAAGATAACCTACTGTAAGTAACAAAGGTTTCTTGATCTTGGATGATTACTTGGAATGGATTTAGAAAACTTGGAAGTAAACTTGCAATCTTGGAAGTATTCTTGATTTTATGAAACTAGAAGTTTTGGAATTTATGAAGAACACTTAGAACTTGAAGATAGAACTTGAGAGAGATCAATTAGATGAATAAAATTGAAGAATGAAAGTGTTTGTAGGTGTTTTTGGTCGTTGGTGTATGGATTAGATATAAAGGATATGTAATTTTGTTTTCATGTAAATAAGTCATGAATGATTACTCATATTTTTGTAATTTTATGAGATATTTCATGCTAGTTGCCAAATGATGGTTCCAAAATGTGTTAGGTGACTCACATGGGCTGCTAAGAGCTGATCATTGGAGTGTATATACCAATACTACATACATCTGAAAGCTGTGTATTGTACGAGTAAGAATACGGGTGCATACGAGTAGAATTGTTGATGAAACTGAACGAGGATGTAATTGTAAGCATTTTTGTTAAGTAGAAGTATTTTGATAAGTGTCTTGAAGTCTTTCAAAAGTGTATGAATACATATTAAAACACTACATGTATATACATTTTAACTGAGTCGTTAAGTCATCGTTAGTCGTTACATGTAAATGTTGTTTTGAAACCTTTAGGTTAACGATCTTGTTGAATGTTGTTAACCCATTGTTTATTATAACAAATGAGATGTTAAATTGTTATATTATCATGATATTATGATATATAATATATCTTAGTATGATATATATACAGTTAAATGTTGTTACAACGATAATCATTACATATATGTCTCGTTTCGAAATCATTAAGTTAGTAGTCTTATTTTTACATATGAATTTCATTGTTAATACACTTAATAATATATTTACTTATCATTTAACATAATTAACCAAGTATATCAATATCTTAATATGATTCATATGTACCTAGTAAGACGTTGTTATAATGATAATCGTTATATATATCGTTTTCGAGTTTCTTAAATTAATAGTCTCATTTTTATGTATATAACTCATTGTTAAAATACCTAATGCGATACATACTTATAATAAAATCATGTTAACTATATATATAACCATATATATGTCATCGTATAGGTTTTACAAGTTTTAACGTTCGTGAATCACCGGTCAACTTGGGTGGTCAATTGTCTATATGAAACCTATTTCAATTAATCAAGTCTTAACAAGTTTGATTGCTTAACATGTTGGAAACACTTAATCATGTAAATAACAATTTCATTTAATATATATATAAACATGGAAAAGTTTGGGTCACTACAGTACCTACCCGTTAAATAAATTTCGTCCCGAAATTTTAAGCAGTTGGAGGTGTTGACGTATCTTCTGGAAATAAATGCGGGTATTTCTTCTTCATCTGATCTTCACGCTCCCAGGTGAACTCGGGTCCTCTACGAGCATTCCATTGAACCTTTACAATCAGTATCTTGTTTTGTTTAAGTCTCTTAACCTTACGATCCATTATTTCGATGGGTTCTTCAATGAATTGAAGTTTTTCATTGATTTGGATTTCATCCAACGGAATAGTGAGATCTTCTTGAGCAAAACATTTCTTCAAATTTGAGACGTGGAAAATGTTATGTACAGCCGCGAGTTGTTGAGGTAGCTCCAGTTGGTAAGCTACTGGTCCGACACGATCTATAATCTTGAATGGTCCAATGTACCTTGCATTTAGTTTCCCCCATTTACCAAATCGAACAACGCCTTTCCAAGGTGAAACCTTAAGCATGACCATTTCCCCAATTTCAAACTCTATATCTTTTCTTTTACTGTCCGCGTAGCTCTTTTGTCGACTCTGGGCGGTTTTCAATCTTTGTTGAATTTGGATGATTTTCTCGGTAGTTTCTTGTATTATCTCCGGACCCGTAATCTGTCTATCCCCCACTTCACTCCAACAAATCGGAGACCTGCACTTTCTACCATAAAGTGCTTCAAACGGCACCATCTCAATGCTTGAGTGGTAGCTGTTGTTGTAGGAAAATTCTGCTAACGGTAGATGTCGATCCCAACTGTTTCCGAAATCAATAACACAAGCTCGTAGCATGTCTTCAAGTGTTTGTATCGTCCTTTCGCTCTGCCCATCAGTTTGTGGATGATAGGCAGTACTCATGTCTAGACGAGTTCCCAATGCTTGCTGTAATGTCTGCCAGAATCTTGAAATAAATCTGCCATCCCTATCAGAGATAATAGAGATTGGTATTCCATGTCTGGAGACGACTTCCTTCAAATACAGTCGTGCTAACTTCTCCATCTTGTCATCTTCTCTTATTGGCAGGAAGTGTGCTGACTTGGTGAGACGATCAACTATTACCCAAATAGTATCATAACCACTTGCAGTCCTTGGCAATTTAGTAATGAAATCCATGGTAATGTTTTCCCATTTCCATTCCGGGATTTCAGGTTGTTGTAGTAGACCTGATGGTTTCTGATGTTCAGCTTTGACCTTAGAACACGTCAAACATTCTCCTACATATTTAGCAATATCGGCTTTCATACCTGGCCACCAAAAATGTTTCTTAAGATCCTTGTACATCTTCCCCGTTCCAGGATGTATTGAGTATCTGGTTTTATGAGCTTCTCTAAGTACCATTTCTCTCATATCTCCAAATTTTGGTACCCAAATTCTTTCAACCCTATACCGGGTTCCGTCTTCCCGAATATTAAGATGCTTCTCCGATCCTTTGGGTATTTCATCCTTTAAATTTCCCTCTTTTAAAACTCCTTGTTGCGCCTCCTTTATTTGAGTAGTAAGGTTAGTGAGAATCATTATATTCATAGATTTTACTCGAATGGGTTCTCTGTCCTTTCTGCTCAAGGCGTCGGCTACCACATTTGCCTTCCCCGGGTGGTAACGAATCTCAAAGTCATAATCATTCAATAATTCAATCCACCTACGCTGCCTCATATTCAGTTGTTTCTGATTAAATATGTGTTGAAGACTTTTGTGGTCGGTATATATAATACTTTTGACCCCATATAAGTAGTGCCTCCAAGTCTTTAATGCAAAAACAACCGCGCCTAATTCCAAATCATGTGGCGTATAATTTTGCTCGTGAATCTTCAATTGTCTAGACGCATAAGCAATCACCTTCGTCCGTTGCATTAATACACAACCGAGACCTTGCTTTGATGCGTCACAATAAATCACAAAATCATCATTCCCTTCAGGCAATGACAATATAGGTGCCGTAGTTAGCTTTTTCTTCAATAATTAAAACACCTTCTCGTGTTCATCCTTCCATTCAAATTTCTTCCCTTTATACGTTAATGCAGTCAAGGGTTTTGATATTTTGGAGAAATCTTGGATGAATCTTCTGTAGTAACCAGAATCCTAAAAATTGACGTATATGCTTCGGAGTTTTTGGGGTTTCCCACTTTTCAACGGTTTCGATCTTTGCCGGGTCCACCTGGATACCTTCTTTGTTCACTATGTGACCGAGGAATTGAACTTCTTCCAACCAAAATGCACACTTTGAAAACTTAGCGTACAGTTTTTCTTTCCTCAATACTTCTAGCACTTTTCTCAAATGTTCTTCGTGCTCTTGATCATTCTTTGAGTAAATAAGTATGTCATCGATGAAAACAATGACAAACTTGTCAAGATATGGCCCACACACTCGGTTGATAAGGTCCATGAACACAGCTGGTGCGTTAGTCAATCCAAACAGCATAACCATAAACTCGTAATGACCATAACGCGTCCTAAAAGCAGTTTTTGGAATACCATCCTCCTTTACTCGCATTTGATGATATCCAGAACATAAATCGATCTTCGAATAAACTGACGAGCCTTGTAGTTGATCAAATAAGTCATCAATTCTCGGCAGTGGATAACGGTTTTTGATGGTAAGTTTGTTCAACTCTCTGTATTCAATACACAACATAAATGTACCATCCTTCTTCTTGACAAACAAATCAGGAGCTCCCCATGGTGATGTGCTTGGTCGAATGAAACCACGTTCTAATAGTTCTTGCAGTTGGCTTTGCAGTTCTTTCATCTCGATGGGTGCGAGTCTATAAGGAGCACGAGCTATTGGTGCAGCTCCTGGTACAAGATCTATTTGAAATTCAATAGATCGATGTGGAGGTAGTCCCGGTAATTCTTTCGGAAATACATCGGGAAATTCTTTTGCGACTGAAATGTCCCGTTCTTATTGATTAAAAACGTTCCATATTAATTGATTTCGTTGCGAGGTTTTGACCTCTATATGAGACGTTTTTCAAAGACTGCATTCATTTTTAAAACAAACCATAACCTTTATTTCATAAATAAAGGTTTAAAAAGCTTTACGTAGATTATCAAATAATGATAATCTAAAATATCCTGTTTACACACGACCATTACATAATGGTTTACAATACAAATATGTTACATCGAAATTAGTTTCTTGAATGCAGTTTTTACACAATATCATACAAACATGGACTCCAAATCTTGTCCTTTTTTTAGTATGCAATAGCGGAAGCTCTTAGTATTCACCTGAGAATAAACATGCTTTAAACGTCAACAAAAATGTTGGTGAGTTATATGTTTAACCTATATATATCAAATCGTAACAATAGACTACAAGATTTCATATTTCAATACACATCCCGTACATAGAGATAAAAATCATTCATATGGTGAACACCTGGTAACCGATATTAACAAGATGCATATATAAGAATATCCCCATCATTCCGGGACACCCTTCGGATATGATATAAATTTTGAAGTACTAAAGCATCCGGTACTTTGGATGGGGTATGTTAGGCCCAATAGATCTATCTTTAGGATTTGCGTCAATTAGGGTGTCTGTTGCCTAATTCTTAGATTACCAGACTTAATAAAAAGGGGCATATTCGATTTCGATAATTCAACCATAGAATGTAGTTTCACGTACTTGTGTCTATTTTGTAAATCATTTATAAAACCTGCATGTATTCTCATCCCAAAAATATTAGATTTTAAAAGTGGGACTATAACTCACTTTCACAGATTTTTACTTCGTCGGGAAGTAAGACTTGGCCACTGGTTGATTCACGAACCTATAACAATATATACATATATATCAAAGTATGTTCAAAATATATTTACAACACTTTTAATATATTTTGATGTTTTAAGTTTATTAAGTCAGCTGTCCTCGTTAGTAACGTACAACTAGTTGTCCACAGTTAGATGTACAGAAATAATTCGATAAATATTATCTTGAATGAATCCACGACCCAGTGTATACGTATCTCAGTATTGATACCAACTCAAACTATATATATTTTGGAATCAACCTCAACCATGTATAGCTAACTCCAACATTCACATATAGAGTGTCTATGGTTGTTCCGAAATATATATAGATGTGTTGACATGATAGGTCGAAACATTATATACGTGTCTATGGTATCTCAAGATTACATAATATACAATACAAGTTGATTAAGTTATGGTTGGAATAGATTTGTTACCAATTTTCACGTAGCTAACATGAGAAAAATTATCCAATCTTGTTTTACCCATAACTTCTTCATTTTAAATCCGTTTTAAGTGAATCAAATTGCTATGGTTTCATATTGAACTCTTTTTTATGAATATAAACAGAAAAAGTATAGGTTTATTGTCGGAAAAATAAGTTACAAGTCATTTTTGTAAAGGTAGTCATTTCAGTCGAAAGAACGACGTCTAGATGACCATTTTAGAAAACATACTTCCACTTTGAGTTTAACCATAATTTTTGGATATAGTTTCATGTTCATAATAAAAATCATTTTCCCAGAATAACAACTTTTAAATCAAAGTTTATCATAGTTTTTAATTAACTAACCCAAAACAGCCCGCGGTGTTACTACGACGGCGTAAATCCGGTTTTACGGTGTTTTTCGTGTTTCCAGGTTTTAAATCATTAAGTTAGCATATCATATAGATATAGAACATGTGTTTAGTTGATTTTAAAACTCAAGTTAGAAGGATTAACTTTTATTTGCGAACAAGTTTAGAATTAACTAAACTATGTTCTAGTGATTACAAGTTTAAAACTTCGAATAAGATAGATTTATATGTATGAATCGAATGATGTTATGAACATCATTACTACCTCAAGTTCCTTGGATAAACCTACTGGAACTGAGAAAAATAGATCTAGCTTCAAAGGATCCTTGGATGGCTTGAAAGTTCTTGAAGCAGAATCATGACACGAAAATAATTTCAAGTAAGATTTCCACTCGAAATAAGATTGTTATAGTTATAGAAATTGAATTAAAGTTTGAATATGATTATTACCTTGTATTAGAAAGATAAACTACTGTAAGTAACAAAGGTTTCTTGATCTTGGATGATTACTTGGAATGGATTTAGAAAACTTGGAAGTAAACTTACAATCTTGGAAGTATTCTTGATTTTATGAAACTAGAACTTTTGGAATTTATGAAGAACACTTAGAACTTGAAGATAGAACTTGAGAGAGATCAATTAGATGAAGAAAATTGAAGAATGAAAGTGTTTGTAGGTGTTTTTGGTCGTTGGTGTATGGATTAGATATAAAGGATATGTAATTTTGTTTTCATGTAAATAAGTCATGAATGATTACTCATATTTTTGTAATTTTATGAGATATTTCATGCTAGTTGCTAAATGATGGTTCCCACATGTGTTAGGTGACTCATATGGGCTGCTAAGAGCTGATCATTGGAGTGTATATACCAATAGTACATACATCTAAAAGCTGTGTATTGTACGAGTACGAATACGGGTGCATACAAGTAGAATTGTTGATGAAACTGAACGAGGATGTAATTGTAAGCATTTTTTTAAGTAGAAGTATTTTGATAAGTGTCTTGAAGTCTTTCAAAAGTGTATGAATATATATTAAAACACTACAAGTATATACATTTTAACTGAGTCGTTAAGTCATCGTTAGTCGTTACATGTAAATGTTGTTTTGAAACCTTTAGGTTAACGATCTTGTTGAATGTTGTTAACCCATTGTTTATTATAACAAATGAGATGTTAAATTGTTATATTATCATGATATTATGATATATAATATATCTTAGTATGATATACATACAGTTAAATGTCGTTACAACGATAATCGTTACATATATGTCTCGTTTCGAAATCATTAAGTTAGTACTCTTATTTTTACATATGTATTTCATTGTTAATACACTTAATAATATATTTACTTATCATTTAACATAATTAACCAAGTGTATCAATATCTTAATATGATTCATATGTACCTAGTAAGACGTTGTTATAACGATAATCTATATATATATCGTTTTCGAGTTTCTTAAATTAATAGTCTCATTTTTATGTATATAACTCATTGTTAAAATACCTAATGAGATACATACTTATAATAAAATCATGTTAACTATATATATAACCATATATATGTCATCGTATAGTTTTTACAAGTTTTAACGTTCGTGAATCACCGGTCAACTTGGGTGGTCAATTGTCTATATGAAACCTATTTCAATTAATCAAGTCTTAACAAGTTTGATTGCTTAACATGTTGGAAACACTTAATCATGTAAATAAAAATTTCATTTAATATATATATAAACATGGAAAAGTTCGGGTCACTACAGTACCTACCCGTTAAATAAATTTCGTCCCGAAATTTTAAGCAGTTAGAGGTGTTGACGTATCTTCTGGAAATAAATGCGGGTATTTCTTCTTCATCTGATCTTCACGCTCCCAGGTGACCTCGAGTCCTCTACGAGCATTCCATCGAACCTTAACAATCGGTATCTTGTTTTGTTTAAGTCTCTTAACCTCACGATCCATTATTTCGACGAGTTCTTCAATGAATTGAAGTTTTTCATTGATTTGGATTTCGTCCAACAGAATAGTGAGATCTTCTTTAGCAAAACATTTCTTCAAATTATAGATGTGGAAAGTGTTATGTACAGCCGCGAGTTGTTGAGGTAGCTCCAGTTAGTAAGCCACTGGTCTGACACGATCTATAATCTTGAATGGTCCAATGTACCTTGGATTTAGTTTCCCCCGTTTACCAAATCGAACAACGCCTTTCCAAGGTGAAACCTTAAGCATGACCATTTCTCCAATTTCAAACTCTATATCTTTTCTTTTACAGTCCGCGTAGCTCTTTTGTCGACTCTGGGCAGTTTTCAATCTTTGTTGAATTTGGATGATTTTCTCGGTAGTTTCTTGTATTATCTCCAGACCCGTAATCTGTCTATCCCCCACTTCACTCCAACAAATCGGAGACCTGCACTTTCTACCATAAAGTGCTTCAAACGGCGCCATCTCAATGCTTAAATGGTAGCTGTTGTTATAGGAAAATTCTGCTAACGGTAGATGTCGATCACAACTATTTTCAAAATCAATAACACAAGCTCGTAGCATGTCTTCAAGCGTTTGTATCGTCCTTTCGCTCTGCCCATCAGTTTGTGGATGATAGGCAGTACTCATGTCTAGACGAGTTCCCAATGCTTGCTGTAATGTCTGCCAGAATCTTGAAATAAATCTGCCATCCCTATCAGACATAATAGAGATTGGTATTCCATGTCTGGAGATGACTTCCTTCAAATACAGTCGTGCTAACTTCTCCATCTTGTCATCTTCTCTTATTGGCAGGAAGTGTGCTGACTTGGTGAGACGATCAACTATTACCCAAATAGTATCATAACCACTTGCAGTCCTTGGTAATTTAGTAATGAAATCCATGGTAATGTTTTCCCATTTCCATTCCGGGATTTCAGGTTGTTGTAGTAGACCTGATGGTTTCTGATGTTCAGCTTTGACCTTAGAACACGTCAAATATTCTCTTACATATTTAGCAATATTGGCTTTCATACATGGCCACCAAAAATGTTTCTTAAGATCCTTGTACATCTTCCCCGTTCCAGGATGTATTGAGTATCTGGTTTTATGAGCTTC
This sequence comes from Rutidosis leptorrhynchoides, assembly GCF_046630445.1. Classification (NCBI taxonomy): domain Eukaryota; kingdom Viridiplantae; phylum Streptophyta; class Magnoliopsida; order Asterales; family Asteraceae; genus Rutidosis; species Rutidosis leptorrhynchoides. The sequence continues at coordinate 201,241,650 of NC_092342.1, read as the reverse complement.
TCTAAGTACCATTTCTCTCATATCTCCAAATTTTGGTACCCAAATTCTTTCAGCCCTATACCGGGTTCCGTCTTCCCGAATATTAAGATGCTTCTCCGATCCTTTGGGTATTTCATCCTTTAAATTTCCCTCTTTTAAAACTCCTTGTTGCGCCTCCTTTATTTGAGTAGTAAGGTTAGTGTGAATCATTATATTCATAGATTTTACTCGAATGGGTTCTCTGTCCTTTCTGCTCAAGGCCTCGGCTACCACATTTGCCTTCCCCGGGTGGTAACGAATCTCAAAGTCGTAATCATTCAACAATTCAATCCACCTACGCTGCCTTATATTCAGTTGTTTATGATTAAATATGTGTTGATGACTTTTGTAGTCGGTATATATAATACTTTTGACCCTATATAAGTAGTGCCTCCAAGTCTTTAATGCAAAAACAACAGCACCTAATTCCAAATCATGCGTCGTATAATTTTGCTCGTGAATCTTCAATTGTCTAGACGCATAAGCAATCACCTTAGTCCGTTGCATTAATACACAACCGAGACCTTGCTTTGATGCGTCACAATAAATCACAAAATCATCATTCCCTTCAGGCAATGACAATATAGGTGCCGTAGTTAGCTTTTTCTTCAATAATTGAAACGCCTTCTCTTGTTTATCCTTCCATTCAAATTTCTTCCCTTTATGCGTTAATGCAGTCAATGGTTTTGCTACTTGGAGAAATCTTGGATGAATCTTCTGTAGTAACTAGCCAATCCTAAAAATTGACGTATATGCTTCGGAGTTTTTGGGGTTTCCCACTTCTCAACGGTTTCGATCTTTGCCGGGTCCACCTGGAAACCTTCTTTGTTCACTATGTGACCGAGGAATTGAACTTCTTCCAACCAAAATGCACACTTTGAAAACTTAGCGTACAGTTTTTCTTTCCTCAATACTTCTAGCACTTTTCTCAAATGTTCTTCGTGCTCTTGATCATTCTTTGAGTAAATAAGTATGTCATCGATGAAAACAATGACAAACTTGTCAAGATATGGCCCACACACTCGGTTCATAAGGTCCATGAATACAGCTGGTGCGTTAGTCAATCCAAACAGCATAACCATAAACTCGTAATGACCATAACGCGTCCTAAAAGCAGTTTTTGGAATATCATCCTCCTTTACTCGCATTTGATGATATCCAGAACGTAAATCGATCTTCGAATAAACTGACGAGCCTTGTAGTTGATCAAATAAGTCGTCAATTCTCGGCAGTGGATAACGGTTTTTTGATGGTAAGTTTGTTCAACTCTCTGTAGTCAATACACAACCTAAATGTACCATCCTTCTTCTTGACAAACAAAACAGGAGCTCCCCATGGTGATGTGCTTGATCGAATGAAACCACATTCTAATAGTTCTTGCAGTTGGCTTTGCAGTTCTTTCATCTCACTGGGTGCGAGTCTATAAGGAGCACGAGCTATTGGTACAGCTCCTAGTACAAGATCTATTTGAAATTCAATAGATCGATGTGGAGGTAGTCCCGGTAATTCTTTTGGAAATACATCGGGAAATTCTTTTGCGACGGGAACATCATTGATGCTCTTTTCTTCAGTTTGTACTTTCTCGACGTGTGCTAGAACAGCATAGCAACCTTTTCTTATTAGTTTTTGTGCCTTTAAATTACTAATAAGATGTAGCTTCATGTTGCCCTTTTCTCCGTACACCATTAAGGGTTCTCCTTCTTCTCGTACAATGCGAATTGCATTTTTATAACATACGATCTCTGCTTTCACCTTCTTCAGCCAGTCCATGCCAACTATAACATCAAAACTCCCTAACTCTACTGGTATCAAATCAATCTTAAATATTTCGCTACCCAGTTTAATTTCTCGATTCCGGCATATATTATCTGCTGAAATTAATTTACCGTTTGCTAATTCGAGTAAAAATTTACTATCCAACGGCGTCAATGGACAACTTAATTTAGCACAAAAATCTCTACTCATATAGCTTCTATCCGCACCCGAATCAAATAAAACGTAAGCAGATTTATTGTCAATAAGAAAGGTACCCGTAACAAGCTCCGGGTCTTCCTGTGCCTCTGCCGCATTAATATTGAAAACTCTTCCGCGGCCTCGTCTATTCGTGTTCTCCTGGTTCGGGCAATTTCTAATAATGTGGCCCGGTTTTCCACATTTATAACAAACTACATTGGCATAACTTGCTCTGACACTACTTGCTCTGCCATTACTCGTTCCGACACCATTTGTTCCTTTCGTTCTGTTAACCCCTGGTCCGTAGACCTCACACTTTGCCGCGCTATGACCATTTCTTTTACACTTGTTGCAAAATTTGGTGCAGAACCCCGAGTGATACTTTTCACACCTTTGGCATAGCTGCTTCTGATTGTTGTTGTTGTTGCGGTTGTTATTGTTGTTGGGATGATTATTGTAGTTGCTGTTGTTGTTGTTGTTGTTGTTGTTGTTGTTGTTGTTGGGCCATTTGTTGTAGTTGCGATTGTTGGGATAATTGTTGCGATTATTATTGTAATTGCTGTTGTTGTTGTATTGGTGATTCTTATCACCGTTTTCCTCCCACTTTCTTTTGACTTGCTTCACATTGGCCTCTTCAGCCGTCTGTTCTTTAATTCTTTCCTCAATCTGGTTCACTAGTTTGTGAGCCATTCTACATGCCTGTTGTATGGAGGCGGGCTCGTGTGAACTTGTATCTTCTTGGATTCTTTCCGGTAATCCTTTCACAAATGCGTCGATCTTCTCTTCCTCATCTTCGAACGCTCCCGGACACAATAGGCACAATTCTGTGAATAATCTTTCGTACGTGGTAATATCAAATCCTTGGGTTCGAACCCTCTAAGTTCTGTCTTAAGCTTATTGACCTCAGTTCTGGGACGGTACTTCTCGTTCATCAAGTGCTTGAATGCTGACCACGGTAGTGCGTACGCATCATCTTGTCCCACTTGCTCTAGATAGGTATTCCACCATGTTAACGCAGAACCTGTGAAGGTGTATGTAGCGTACTTCACTTTGTTCTCTTCAGTACACTTACTTATGGCAAACACCGATTCGACCTTCTCGGTCCACCGTTTCAATCCGATTGGTCCTTCGGTTGCATTAAATTCCAAAGGTTTGCAGGCAGTAAATTCTTTGTAGGTGCATCCTACACGATTTCTTGTACTGCTAGATCCAAGGTAATTGTTGGTATGTAGCGCAGCCTGTACTGCGGCTATGTTTGAAGCTAGAAAAGTACGGAATTCCTCTTCATTCATATTCACGGTGTGTCGAGTAGTCGGTGCCATTTCCTTTAAAATAGTCAAATGGAACAAGTTAATCATACAGAATATTAAGAGTAGTTAATAGTATTTCGTAGCATAATATGAACTCATTTATAAAAGCTTTTTCTTCATATTAGTGTTTTATAAGTTTAAATTCGGGTAGTACCTACCCGTTAAGTTCATACTTAGTAGCTAATATACAATTCAACTACTACAATTCTATATGAAAAACTGATTATAATAATATTTCGCATTCAAACTTTTATACAATATTTTACAAATTTACAATACCGCTTATTTTACATAAAGCATGAAATATAGCACACAATAACTTTGATATAAGATAGTTGTGAAGATAATTCTAGCTAGTACACAAGTCGTTCAGCAAAGGCAATAAAGACACGTAATTCATACGTCCAGAAACAAGTCAGGCATTCTGGTTTTACTAGGACTACTTCCCATCCTTGGTCTTGTGGAACATAACCGTTATGGCCGTTGATAAGACAGCGTGTTGTAACGTCGTCAAAGGGACGAGGATTACGTCATGACCAACAGTCTCGTAATAACCTAAAAACCTCATTTCTTACCCCAATTACCGACTCCGTCACTTGTGGGAACGTTTTGTTTAATAGTTGTAGCCCGATGTTCTTTTTCTCACTTTGATGAGAAGCGAACATTACTAACCCGTAAGCATAGCATGCTTATTTATGTTGCATGTTAGCCGCTTTTTCTAAATCATGAAGTTCTATATTCGGATACATTGAGTCAAAATAATTTCTTAACCCGTTGCGTAAAATAGCATTTGGGTTCCCCGCAATATATGCGTCAAAGTAAACACATCGTAACTTATGGGTTTCCCAATGTGATATCCCCCATCTTTTAAACGAAAGTCTCTTATAAACCAAGACATTCTTGGAACGTTCTTCGAATGTCTTACAAACTGATTTCGCCGTAAATAGTTGTGCCGAAGAATTCTGACCGACTCTAGACAAGATTTCATCAATCATGTCTCCGGGTAGGTCTCTTAAAATATTAGGTTGTCTATCCATTTTGTGTTTTTATACTGTAAAATAAACAAGAGTTAGATTCATAAAAAAAAATACTTATTAATACAAGCAATTTTTACATATATCATAAAGCATAAGCACACTATATTACATATATTACACCACACGAATACAACTATCTTATTCCGACTCGCTCGTTTCTTCTTCTTCGGTTTTGGTTCGTTTTGCCAAGTTTCTAGGGATATATGATGTTCCCCTAATACGAGCTGTCGTTTCCCACAATGGTTTAGAAAAACCTGGTGGTTTAGAGGTTCCCCGGTCGTTGTTACAACTTAAGGGCTTCGGGGGTTGACGATACATATAAAGTTCATCGGGGTTGGAATTAGATTTCTCTATTTTTATGCCCTTTCCCTTATTATTTTCTTTTGCCTTTTTAAATTCAGTTGGGGTAATTTCTATAACATCATCGGAATTCTCGTCGGAATCCGATTCATCGAAGAATTGGTAATCCTCCCAATATTTTGCTTCCTTGGCGGAAACACCATTGACCATCATTAACCTTGGTCGGTTGGTTGAGGATTTTCTTTTACTTAACCGTTTTATTATTTCCCCCACCGGTTCTATTACCTCCTCCGGTTCCTCCTCTTCCGGTTCTGATTCTTCTTCCGGTTCTGATTCTTCTTCCGGTTCTTCTTCGGGAACTTGTGAATCAGTCCAATATATATTCGACTCTTCGTTATTATTAGGTGAGTCAATGGGATTTGTGCTAGAGGTAGACATCTATCACACAATATCAAACATGTTAAGAGATTCATATATCACATAATATATACATGTTAATAATATATAGTTTCCAACAAAAATGTTAAGCAATCATTTTTAAAGAAAATACGGTCGAAGTCCAGACTCACTAATGCATCCTAACAAACTCGATAAGACACACTAATGCAAATTTCTGGTTCTCTAAGACCAAAGCTTGGATACCAACTGAAATGTCCCGTTCTTATTGATTAAGAACGTTCCATATTAATTGATTTCGTTGCGAGGTTTTGACCTCTATATGAGACGTTTTTCAAAGACTGCATTCATTTTTAAAACAAACCATAACCTTTATTTCATAAATAAAGGTTTAAAAAGCTTTACGTAGATTATCAAATAATGATAATCAAAAATATCCTGTTTGCACACACCATTACATAATGGTTTACAATACAAATATGTTATATCGAAATCAGTTTCTTGAATGCAGTTTTTACACAATATCATACAAACATGGACTCTAAATTTTGTCCTTATTTTAGTATGCAACAGCGGAAGCTCTTAGTATTCACCTGAGAATAAACATGCTTTAAATGTCAACAAAAATGTTGGTGAGTTATAGGTTTAACCTATATATATCAAATCGTAACAATAGACCACAAGATTTCATATTTCAATACACATCCCATAAATAGAGATAAAAATCATTCAAATGGTGAACACCTGGTAACCGACATTAACAAGATGCATATATAAGAATATCCCCATCATTCCGGGACACCCTTCGGATATGATATAAATTTCGAAGTACTAAAGCATCCGGTACTTTGGATGGGGTTTGTTAGGCCCAATAGATCTATCTTTAGGATTCGCGTCAATTAGGGTGTCTGTTCCCAAATTCTTAGATTACCAGACTTAATAAAAAGGGGCATATTCGATTTCGATAATTCAACCATAGAATGTAGTTTCACGTACTTGTGTCTATTTTGTAAATAATTTATAAAACCTGCATGTATTCTCATCCCAAAAATATTAGATTTTAAAAGTGGGACTATAACTCACTTTCACAGATTTTTTACTTCGTCGGGAAGTAAGACTTGGCCACTGGTTGATTCACGAACCTATAACAATATATACATATATATCAAAGTATGTTCAAAATATATTTACAACACTTTTAATATATTTTGATGTTTTAAGTTTATTAAGTCAGTTGTCCTCGTTAGTAACGTACAACTAGTTGTCCACAGTTAGATGTACAGAAATAAATCGATAAATAGTATCTTGAATCAATCCACGACCCAGTATATTCGTATCTCAGTATTGATCACAACTCAAACTATATATATTTTGGAATCAACCTCAACCCTGTATAGCTAACTCCAACATTCACATATAGAGTGTCTATGGTTGTTCCGAAATATATATAGATGTGTCGACATGATAGGTCGAAACATTGTATACGTGTCTATGGTATCTCAAGATTACATAACATACAATACAAGTTGATTAAGTTATGATTGGAATAGATTTGTTACCAATTTTCACGTAGCTAAAATGAGAAAAATTATCCAATCTTGTTTTACCCATAACTTCTTCATTTTAAATCCGTTTTGAGTGAATCAAATTGCTATGGTTTCATATTGAACTCTATTTTATGAATCTAAATAGAAAAAGTATAGGTTTATAGTCAGAAAAATAAGTTACAACTCGTTTTTGTAAAGGTAGTCATTTCAGTCGAAAGAACGACGTCTAGATGACCATTTTAGAAAACATACTTCCACTTTGAGTTTAATCATAATTTTTGGATATAGTTTCATGTTCATATTAAAAATCATTTTCCCAGAATAACAACTTTTAAATCAAAGTTTATCATAGTTTTTAATTAACTAACCCAAAACAGCCCGCTGTGTTACTACGACGGCGTAAATCCGGTTTTACGGTGTTTTTCGTGTTTCCAGGTTTTAAATCATTAAGTTAGCATATCATATAGATATAGAACATGTGTTTAGTTGATTTTAAAAGTCAAGTTGGAAGGATTAACTTTTATTTGCGAACAAGTTTAGAATTAACTAAACTATGTTCTAGTGATTACAAGTTTAAACCTTCGAATAAGATAGATTTATATGTATGAATCGAATGATGTTATGAACATCATTACTACCTCAAGTTCCTTGGATAAACCTACTGGAAATGAGAAAAATAGATCTAGCTTCAAAGGATCCTTGGATGGCTTGAAAGTTCTTGAAGCAGAATCATGACACGAAAACAATTTCAAGTAAGATTTCCACTCGAAATAAGATTGTTATAGTTATAGAAATTGAATTAAAGTTTGAATATGATTATTATCTTGTATTAGAAAGATAACCTACTATAATTAACAAAGGTTTCTTGATCTTGGATGATTACTTGGAATGGATTTAGAAAACTTGGAAGTAAACTTGCAATCTTGGAAGTATTCTTGATTTTATGAAACTAGAACTTTTGGAATTTATGAAGAACACTTAGAACTTGAAGATAGAACTTGAGAGAGATCAATTAGATGAAGAAAATTGAAGAATTAAAGTTTTTGTAGGTGTTTTTGGTCGTTGGTGTATGGATTAGATATAAAGGATATGTAATTTTGTTTTCATGTAAATAAGTCATGAATGATTACTCATATTTTTGTAATTTTATGAGATATTTCATGCTAGTTGCCAAATGATGGTTCCCACATGTGTTAGGTGACTCACATGGGCTGCTAAGAGCTGATCATTGGAGTATATATACCAATAATACATACATCTAAAAGCTGTGTATTGTACGAGTACGAATACGGGTGCATACGAGTAGAATTGTTGATGAAACTGAACGAGGATGTAATTGTAAGCATTTTTGTTAAGTAGAAGTATTTTGATAAGTGTCTTGAAGTCTTTCAAAAGTGTATGAATACATATTAAAACACTACATGTATATACATTTTAACTGAGTCGTTAAGTCATCGTTAGTCGTTACATGTAAATGTTGTTTTGAAACCTTTAGGTTAACGATCTTGTTGAATGTTGTTAACCCATTGTTTATTATAACAAATGAGATGTTAAATGGTTATATAATCATGATATTATGATATATATACAGTTAAATGTCGTTACAACGATAATCGTTATATATATATATCTCGTTTCGAAATCATTAAGTTAGTAGTCTTATTTTTACATATGTATTTCATTGTTAATACACTTAATAATATATTTACTTATAATTTAACATAATTAACCAAGTGTATCAATATATTAATATGATTCATATGTACCTTGTAAGACGTTGTTATAACGATAATCGTTATATATATCGTTTTCGAGTTTCTTAAATTAATAGTCTCATTTTTATGTATATAACTCATTGTTAAAATACCTAATGAGATACATACTTATAATAAAATCATGTTAACTATATATATAACCATATATATGTCATCATATAGTTTTTACAAGTTTTAACGTTCGTGAACCACCGGTCAACTTGGGTGGTCAATTGTCTATATGAAACCTATTTTTAATTAATCAAGTCTTAACAAGTTTGATTGCTTAACATGTTGGAAACACTTAATCATGTAAATAAAAATTTTATTTAATATATATATAAACATGGAAAAGTTTGGGTCACTACAGCGACGGGAACATCATTGATGCTCTTTTCTTCAGTTTGGACTTTCTCGACGCGTGCTAGAACAGCATAGCAACCTTTTCTTATTAGTTTTTGTGCCTTCAAATTACTAATAAGATGTAGCTTCATGTTGCCCTTTTCTCCGTACACCATTAAGGGTTCTCCTTCTTCTCGTACAATGCGAATTGCATTTTTATAACATACGATCTCTGCTTTCACCTTCTTCAGCCAGTCCATGCCAACTATTACATCAAAACTCCCTAACTCTACTGGTATCAAATCAATCTTAAATATTTCGTTACCCAGTTTAATTTCTCGATTCCGGCATATATTATCTGCTGAAATTAATTTACCGTTTGCTAATTCGAGTAAAAATTTACTATCCAACGACGTCAATGGACAACATAATTTAGCACAAAAATCTCTACTCATATAGCTTCTATCCGCACCCGAATCAAATAAAACGTAAGCAGATTTATTGTCAATAAGAAAGGTACCCGTAACAAGCTCCGGGTCTTCCTGTGCCTCTGCCGCATTAATATTGAAAACTCTTCCGCGGCCTTGTCCATTCGTGTTCTCCTGGTTCGGGCAATTTCCAATAATGTGGCCCGGTTTTCCACATTTATAACAAACTACATTGGCATAACTTGCTCCGACACTACTTGCTCCGCCATTACTCGTTCCGACACCATTTGTTCCTTTCGTTCTGTTAACCCCTGGTCCGTAGACCTCACACTTCGCCGCGCTATGACCATTTCTTTTACATTTGTTGCAAAATTTGGTGCAGAACCCCGAGTGATACTTTTCACAGCTTTGGCATAGCTGCTTCTGATTGTTGTTGTTGGTGCGGTTGTTATTGTTGTTGGGATGATTGTTGTAGTTGCTGTTGTTGTTGTTGGGCCGTTTGTTGTAGTTGCGATTGATGTTGCGATTGTTGGGATAATTGTTGCAATTATTATTGTAATTGTTGTTGTTGTTGTATTGGTGATTCTTATCACCGTTTTCATCCCACTTTCTTTTGACTTGCTTCACATTGGCCTCTTCAGCCGTCTGTTCTTTAATTCTTTCCTCAATCTGGTTCACTAGTTTGTGAACCATTCTACATGCCTGTTGTATGGAGGCGGGCTCGTGTGAACTTATATCTTCTTGGATTCTTTCCGGTTATCCTTTCACAAACGCGTTGATCTTCTCTTCCTCATCTTCGAACGCTCCCGGACACAATAGGCACAATTCTGTGAATCGTCATTCGTACGTGGTAATATCAAATCCTTGGGTTCGTAACCCTCTAAGTTCTGTCTTGAGCTTATTGACCTCAGTTCTGGGACGGTACTTCTCGTTCATCAAGTGCTTGAATGCTGACCACGGTAGTGCGTACGCATCATCTTGTCCCACTTGCTCTAGATAGGTATTCCACCATGTTAACGCAGAACCTGTGAAGGTGTGTGTAGCGTACTTCACTTTGTTCTCTTCAGTACAGTTACTTATGGCAAACACCGATTCGACCTTCTCGGTCCACCGTTTCAATCCGATTGGTCCTTCGATTCCATCAAATTCCAAAGGTTTGCAGGCAGTGAATTCTTTGTAGGTGCATCCTACACGATTTCCTGTACTGCTAGATCCAAGGTTATTGTTGGTATGTAGCACAGCCTGTACTACGGCTATGTTTGAAGCTAGAAAAGTACGGAATTCCTCTTCATTCATATTCACGGTGTGTCAAGTAGGCGGTTCCATTTCCTTCAAAATAGTCAAATGGAACAAGTTAATCATACAGAATATTAAGAGTAGTTAATAGTATTTCGTAGCATAATATGAACTCATTTATAAAAGCTTTTTCTTCATATTAGCGTTTTATAAGTTTAAATTCGGGTAGTACCTACCCGTTAAGTTCATACTTAGTAGCTAATATACAATTCAACTACTACAATTCTATATGAAAAACTGATTATAATAATATTTCACGTTCAAACTTTTATACAATATTTTACAAACTTACAATACCGCTTATTTTACATAAAGCATGAAATATAGCACACAATAACTTTGATACAAGATAGTTGTGAAGATAATTCTAGCTAGTACACAAGTCGTTCAGCAAAGGCAATAAAGACACGTAATTCATACGTCCAGAAACAAGTCATGCATTCTGGTTTTACTAGGACTACTTCCCATCCTTGGTCTTGTGGAACATAACCGTTATGGCTGTTGATAAGACATCGTGTTGTAACGTCGTCAAAGGGACGAGGGTTACGTAATGACCAACAGTCTCTTAATAACCTAAAAACCTAATTTCTTACCCCAATTACCGACTCCGTCACTTGTGGGAACGTTTTGTTTAATAGTTGTAGCCCAATGTTCTTTTTCTCACTTTGGTGAGAAGCGAACATTACTAACCTGTAAGCATAGCATACTTCTTTATGTTGCATGTTAGCCGCTTTTTCTAAATCATGAAGTCCTATATTCGGATACATTGAGTCAAAATAATTTCTTAACCCGTTGCGTAAAATAGCATTTGAGTTCCCCGCAATATATGCGTCAAAGTAAACACATCGTAACTTATGGGTTTCCCAATGTGATATCCCCCATCTTTCAAATGAAAGTCTCTTATAAACCAAGACATTCTTGAAACGTTCTTCGAATGTCTTACAAACTGATTTCGCCGTAAATAGTTGTGCCGAAGAATTCTGACCGACTCTAGACAAGATTTCATCAATCATGTCTCCGGGTAGGTCGCTTAAAATATTGGGTTGTCTATCCATTTTGTGTTTTTATACTGTAAAATAGACAAGAGTTAGATTCATAAAAAAAAAATACTTATTAATACAAGCAATTTTTACATATATCATAAAGCATAAGCACACTATATTACATATATTACACCACATGAATACAACTATCTTATTCCGACTCGCTTGTTTCTTCTTCTTCGGTTTTGGTTCGTTTTGCCAAGTTTCTAGGGATATATGATGTTCCCCTAATACGAGCTGTCGTTTTCCACAACGGTTTAGAAAAACCTGGTGGTTTAGAGGTTCCCGGGTCATTGTTACAACTTAAGGGCTTCGGGGGTTGACGATACATATAAAGTTCATCGGGGTTGGAATTAGATTTCTCTATTTTTATACCCTTTCCCTTATTATTTTCTTTAGCCTTTTTAAATTCAATTGGGGTAATTTCTATAACATCATCGGAATTCTCGTCGGAATCCGATTCATCGGAGAATTGGTAATCCTCCCAATATTTTGCTTCCTTGGCGGAAACACCATTGACCATAATTAACCTTGGTCAGTTGGTGGAGGATTTTCTTTTACTTAACTGTTTTATTATTTCCCCCACCGGTTCTATTTCCTCCTCCGGTTCCTCCTCTTCCGGTTCTGATTCTTCTTCCGGTTCTGATTCTTCTTCCGGTTCTTCTCTGGGAACTTGTGAATCAGTCCAATATATATTCGACTCTTCGTTATTATTAGGTGAGTCAATGGGATTTGTGCTAGAGGTAGACATCTATCACACAATATCAAACATGTTAAGAGATTAATATATCACATAATATTTACATGTTAATAATATATAGTTTCCAACAAAAATGTTAAGCAATCATTTTTAAAGAAAACACGGTCGAAGTCCAGACTCACTAATGCATCCTAACAAACTCGATAAGCCACACTAATGCAAATTTCTGGTTCTCTAAGACCAACGCTCGGATACCAACTGAAATGTCCTGTTCTTATTGATTAAAAACATTCCATATTAATTGATTTCGTTGCGAGGTTTTGACCTCTATATGAGACGTTTTTCAAAGACTGCATTCATTTTTAAAACAAACCATAACCTTTATTTCATAAATGAAGGTTTAAAAAGCTTTACGTAGATTATCAAATAATGATAATCTAAAATATCCTGTTTACACACGACCATTACATAATGGTTTACAATACAAATATGTTACATCGAAATCAGTTTCTTGAATGCAGTTTTTACACAATATCATACAAATATGGACTCCAAATCTTGTCCTTATTTTAGTATGCAACAGCGGAAGCTCTTAGTATTCACCTGAGAATAAACATGCTTTAAACGTCAACAAAAATGTTGGTGAGTTATAGGTTTAACATATATATATCAAATCGTAACAATAGACCACAAGATTTCATATTTCAATACACATCCCATACATAGAGATAAAAATCATTCATATGGTGAACACCTGGTAACCGACATTAACAAGATGCATATATAAGAATATCCCCATCATTCTGGGACACCCTTTGGATATGATATAAATTTCGAAGTACTAAAGCATCCGGTACTTTGGATGGGGTTTGTTAGGCCCAATAGATCTATCTTTAGGATTCGCGTCAATTAGGGTGTCTGTTCCCTAATTCTCAGATTACCAGACTTAATAAAAAGGGGCATATTCGATTTCGATAATTCAACCATAGAATGTAGTTTCACGTACTTGTGTCTATTTTGTAAATCATTTATAAAACCTGCATGTATTCTCATCCCAAAAATATTAGATTTTAAAAGTGGGACTATAACTCACTTTCACAGATTTTTACTTCGTCGGGAAGTAAGACTTAGCCACTAGTTGATTCACGAACCTATAACAATATATACATATATATCAAAGTATGTTCAAAATATATTTACAACACTTTTAATATATTTTAATGTTTTAAGTTTATTAAATCAGCTGTCCTCGTTAGTAACGTACAACTAGTTGTCCACAGTTAGATGTACAGAAATAAATCGATAAATCTTATCTTGAATCAATCCACGACCCAGTGTATACGTATCACAGTATTGATCACAACTCAAACTATATATATTTTGGAATCAACCTCAACCCCTGTATAGCTAACTCCAACATTCACATATAGAGTGTCTATGATTGTTCCGAAATATATATAGATGTGTCGACATGATAGGTCGAAACATTGTATATGTGTCTATGGTATCTCAAGATTACATAATATACAATACAAGTTGATTAAGTTATGGTTGGAATATATTTGTTACCAATTTTCACGTAGCTAAAATGAGAAAAATTATCCAATCTTGTTTTACCCATAACTTCTTCATTTTAAATCCGTTTTGAGTGAATCAAATTGCTATGGTTTCATATTGAACTCTATTTTATGAATCTAAACAAAAAAAGTATAGGTTTATAGTTGGAAAAATAAGTTACAAGTCATTTTTGTAAAGGTAGTCATTTCAGTCGAAAGAACGACGTCTAGATGACCATTTTAGAAAACATACTTCCACTTTGAGTTTAACCATAATTTTTGGATATAGTTTCATGTTCATAATAAAAATCATTTTCCCAGAATAACAACTTTTAAATCAAATTTTATCATAGTTTTTAATTAACTAACCCAAAACAGCCCGCTGTGTTACTATGACGGCGTAAATCCGGTTTTACGGTGTTTTTCGTGTTTCCAGGTTTTAAATCATTAAGTTAGCATATCATATAGATATATAACATGTGTTTAGTTGATTTTAAAATTCAAGTTAGAAGGATTAACTTTTATTTGCGAACAAGTTTAGAATTAACTAAACTATGTTCTAGTGATTACAAGTTTAAACCTTCGAATAAGATAGCTTTATATGTATGAATCGAATGATGTTATGAACATCATTACTACCTCAAATTCCTTGGATAAACCTACTGGAAATGAGAAAAATAGATCTAGCTTCAAAGGATCCTTGGATGGCTTGAAAGTTCTTGAAGCAGAATCATGACACGAAAACAATTTCAAGTAAGATTTCCACTCGAAATAAGATTGTTATAGTTATAGAAATTGAATTAAAGTTTGAATATGATTATTACCTTGTATTAGAAAGATAACCTACTGTAAGTAACAAAGGTATCTTGATCTTGGATGATAACTGAAGGTATTTCGTATGCCCGAGAGACATATTAAATTAATGTGGCTAACATGTTATGATCCAAGTCGGGTCATACCCAATAACAAACTTACCGACACCTCATTCGTATTTGATCTTAACGATTTAATCATTGATCAAATACGCGACACTTGAACTTTAAGAAAAGTGGTTTTCTGAAATATTACTTCATGTGTACATATATATATATATATTTATATATATATATATATATATATATATATATATATATATATATATATATATAAATTATGGAATAATTTATATTATATGGATTTAATTATTTATAGGTTAAATAATTAATTTAGTTATGTTACATTTTATAAAATTGGTTTTATAAATAAAAATGTACATAATTAATAATAATGTCATGGAAGTTTATAAAAGAGAGGGGTTTTATAAAATTAGTTTTATAAAAACTATTTTATAAAACAAATGTATGTGGCATGGGAGATGGGGTTATTGGGTTCATGAACTCATGCTTTTGACTACTTGGTTTTCCCATATATCTACATTCACATGCCTAGCTCTCTTGGGACTTCAACACACATGCAATACACATCATTTTACTTGCAAAAAAAATTCTGCACAGCCTTTTTCCCTTTGCTGCTGCCGTGAGCTTTCTACATGGTAGGAGAGTTCATTTTTCTTTTTTTTGCAAGCTAATTCAAGTATCATTAAATCCTAACCAAAGTACAAGGTGTTGGTGCAAAGTTTGGGGTATATCTACTTGAGGTTTCATACTTTTGGAGCTCCATTCATCATCGTCTTCATCATCATCTATCAACTAGCTAGGAGAAGGTATATACTCTCTTCTTGCTTCTAGTTTGTAAGTATGTTTCACAACTTGATCTTTATTGGGATTTAACTTTAATTGGTTAAAGTATAACAAATTCTAAAATGGTAATACTTCATGCTTCCGCTTAATTTGATCTTTAAATGTTTCAAGTATGTTTATGAACTTGTTAAATCCCAACAATGGTATCAGAGCCGAAGTTGTTGAAATATGCTTCGAGATGATTATTAAACTCACTATATATTTTGCATTTTATGTACATGCATGATTGTAAAATGCAAAATTTTATAGTTTTGGGTGGGTTTAAAATATGGCCGAATTTATGGAGTTCCAAAAGTGGGTTTTGGTTCTTCCATTTGGTTCATACTTGGTTGTATGTTAAAGTTCACAATCTAAGCCTTGACCTTGTGTTTGGTTGCATGCATGGTTGATTTATATTTATTCAATTGGTTTGTAATAATATTTATTCATTTGACATGTAATAATTCATTTGGTTATGTAATTTATTTTATATTTGGTATGTAAAATAGATTAGGTTGTAATTTTTTTTTTTTTAGACAAAAATGTATTAGGATATATTTTGTAAAATGATGAAGATAATGAAGACTTGAAGAACACATGAAGAAGCATTTGGATGCAAGATTAAGTGGGAGATTTAAAATCTCCTACTTTGTGTAATTACCCCTTACCCGGTGGCATTTTGTTTTCGGCTAAACAAAATGCTTACCAAAAGGCTTGATTGTGAACATGTTGTTTTGCATGCTTGGTTGTTTATTGTATGATTGTGGATTGTATGTATGCTACAAGTTAATCACACAAGTTAACAACAAACTAAAATGACAATTTAATTGGTTAAATTTAACATTATTAACACATGCAAAACTACAATTTAATTGGTTAAATTGAAATGGCAAAAGACGTTAATAAATGGTTATTAAAAATTTGAAACGGATTGCACATATAAAATGGTTTATATCAAAGTAATAAAATTGGCATTGTTACATGACATGAAAATGGATTTTCATAAGAACCATACACTAAATGCATGTTGGTGTATGGCATAAAAGTTTTCTCAAACTAGAAATAATGAAAACTTAAAATCCCTTTAACAAACAAGGTAAACAAGTTAAACGCCATCCTTTTATGTGACACTTAGACATATTAGGGAACTCATGATGGGATAAAGGTCACCTAACCGTCATGAACAAACTAATATGATTAAGGTGAATTTCGCATGCTTGTGGGATAAAGGTCACCTAACCACTTGCATGTTAAGTTTACACGTTTACACAAGTAGGACGACTTGATTTGGAAATCATGAACTTAGGGTCACCGAAGCATGATGAACAAATAGGCATTGATGGGATAATATGCCATGCAAAAGGATTGCATGATCCCATAACTTAGAAGTTGCAAAAGGATTGCAATTGTCATATAATGACTACCTAGCTAAATCAAATGACGGGATAAAGGTCACCTAACTGAAATTTGGTTTACCGTTGGATTCTAAAATTTAATAAATATCAATTGGATTTAAAGGGTATTGATTGTTAAATTAAAATTAATACTTAAACGACTTTGTTAAATTTTGTAGATGGCCGCAAATAACAACAACATTCCGAACGCACCTATTAACTTGAACAACCTATCATTAAGGTCTCTCCTCGAGAAAGACAAACTCAACCATACGAACTTTATGGATTGGTTCCGCAATCTTAGGATTGTCCTCAAACTTGAGGATAAGGCGTATGTGTTGGAAGACCCCATTCCCGATCAACCCGACGAGGATGATACGGAAGGCATGGCTTATTGGGATAAGTATTGCGCCGATTCGGTGCAAGTCGCTTGCCTAATGCTTGGGACTATGATACCCGAACTCCAAAAGGATTTCGAACATCATAGTGCATATGACATGATTACGCAATTGAAGGAGATGTTCCTTCAACAAGCACGTGTCGAGCGCTTCGAAACGGTTCGAGCGTTACATGCATGTCGTATGGATGACACCCAATCCGTATCCTCTTATGTCCTCAAAATGAAAAGCCTTATTGATCGCGCAAACCGTCTTAATCTCAACATATCTAATGAGCTAGCCACTGATCTTATCCTAAACTCCCTGTCAAAGAGGTTTGACCAATTTGTAATTAATTACAATATGAATGGGATGGATAAGACCATTGGTGAACTTCATGGCATGTTAAGGACGGCGGAAACTAGCATGGGTAAGAGGGCTTCACCCGTGCTAATGATCAATGATGGTGGGTCCAAAGGTAACAACACCTCTAAGCCAAAGGCGGCTAAGAGGAAAGGACCCGCCCATCAAGGCAAGGGAAAGGGGAGGATGGTTACCCCAACCAAAAACAAGAACAAGAAGCAAAAGGTTGCTGGACAAGCAAACCCCAAGGAAGACCCGTGCTTCGGTTGCGGTGAAATGGGTCACTGGAAACGGAACTGCCCGGTCTACCTTAAGGAGTTGAAGGAAAAGAGGGATGCGGGGCAATCCTCAGGTAACATATATATGGTATATATAGAGCTTAGTATTACTTCTTCTAATACATGGGTATTAGACACTGGATGTGGAACTCACATTTGCAATTCTTTGCAGGGGTTCAAAAGAAGTAGCAAGCAAACGGGAACATCAAGTCTCTTTATGGGTAATGGAGCCAAAGTGCAAGTGAAGGATCAAGGAGACTTTGTATTAAAACTTCCAAGTGGTTTGGAACTTATTTTGAACAATGTTTTGTATGCACCGGATTTATGTCGAAACATTATTTCAGTTTCCCGTTTAAAACAATGTGGTTTTTATCTTAATTTTGTTAATGATGATATCCACGTTTATTTAGATAATGTATTTTATTTTAAGGCTTCGCCTTCAAATGGAATTTATGAATTGGTTCATGATGACACATCATCTAGTAGCTCAATATACCATACTAGCACCAAGAAACTCAAAAGGGATTTGAGTGATTCCTACTTATGGCATTGTCGCCTTGGTCACATAAACAAGAATCGAATGCATACACTCCAAAAGAATGGCCTTTTGAAATCAAATGAACTAGACTCGTTTGATGTATGTGAATCTTGTTTACAAGGCAAAATGACTAAAGCACCTTTCAAAGGGACCTACGAAAGGGCTAAGGACTTATTGGGATTAATACATTCGGATGTATGTGGACCCTTTAAGCCCATAGCTAGGAATGGTGAAAGATACTTCGTTACTTTCATTGATGACTTCAGTCGTTTCGGATATGTCTACTTGTTAAGACATAAAGACGAAACTTTTGAAGCATTCAAAGAGTATCAAAACGAAGTACAAAATCAACTCAATAAGACAATTAAGGTACTTCGAACCGATAGAGGAGGTGAATACCTAAGCGATGCCTTCCAAGATCATCTTAGAAGTTGTGGGATTATCTCGCAACTTACTCCACCCGGGACACCACAGCTTAATGGTGTGTCCGAAAGGAGGAACCGAACCCTAATGGATATGGTTCAATCTATGATGGCTAGAAGCTCGTTACCTCTATCATTCTGGGGTTATTGTCTATGCTCAGCGGCTCGTATTTTAAATATGGCCCCAACCAAGAAAGTGGAACGAACACCTCATGAGATGTGGTTTGGAAAACCTCCATCTCTATCATACTTAAAGGTATGGGGATGTGAAGCTTACCCTAAGCGTTACGTCCCTAATAAGCTGAATGCTCGATCCACGAAGTGTATCTTCATAGGATATCCCAAGGATGATATGGGATACTATTTCTACGATCCTTCCGAGCAGAATGTATTTGTTGCTCGGAAGGCTGAATTCCTTGAAACTAAGTTCCTAATGGAAGGCAAAAGTGAAAGGAAGATAGATCTTGAAGAGGTTCAAGATCAAGTAGATGATACACAATTAGCTGACACTAGCACTCAACATGAAAATGTTGAGAGTGATCAGATGGATGATCAAAATACACAAGACGTTCGCAGATCTGGTAGGATTAGTAATCCTCCTAAGAGATATGGGTTTCTCATGGATGGTTGCTATATGGTTGATTTGGATGAACCAATAAACTACCAAGATGCTTTATCAAGGATTGATAAAGATAAATGGCAGGAAGCCATGAACGCTGAGATGCAATCCATGTATGACAACCAAGTTTGGGAACTTGTTGCGCAACCTCCTGGCTCTAGGCTAGTTGATTGTAAATGGCTGTTCAAAATGAAAACCAACATACATGGAAACTTAGATACATACAAAGCTAGACTTGTAGCAAAAGGTTTCACTCAAACTCAAGGGGTTAATTATGATGAAATTTTTTCACCTGTAGCAATGCTAAAGTCTATCAGGATATTATTTGCCATTGCTGCACATTATGATTATGAGATATGGTAAATGGATGTCAAAACCGCTTTCCTAAATGGATATCTTGAGGAAGATGTCTATATGGTTCAGCCTGAGGGTTTTGTTGATCCGAAATATCCTAAAAAGGTATGCAAGTTAAAGAAGTCAATCTACGGATTGAAACAAGCATCTAGAATGTGGAATCATCGTTTTAATGAGGAGGCCAAGAAATTTGGCTTCATTAAAAATGGTGATGAAGCTTGTGTATACAAGAAAGCTAGTGGGAGCACTATCATGTTCCTTGTACTATATGTGGATGATATATTGTTATTTGGAAATGATATTCCGGCAATGCAAGGTGTTAAAACTTGGTTAAGCAAATGCTTCTCCATTAAGGATCTTGGAGAAGCACAATACGTCTTGGGGATTGGGATCTACAGGGATAGATCGAAGAAACTGATAGGTTTAAATCAAAGTGCATACATTGAAAAGATCTTGAAAAGATTCAAGATGGAGAACTCTAAGAAAGGTTTGGTACCTATTCAAAAGGGAACACTTCTCAGTTCATCTCAGTGCCCCACCACGAAAGATGAACAGGAGAGAATGAAAAAGGTCCCATATGCTTCTGCCATTGGGTCAATCATGTATGCAATGATATGCACTAGACCGGATGTGTCATGCGCTCTTAGCCTGACAAGTAGATACCAGAATAACCCAGGAAACAGTTATTGGATTGCTGTTAAAAGTATATTGAAATACCTTAGGAGGACTAAGGATATGTTTTTGATATATGGGTCTGGTGAGGAGGAACTCGCTGTAAAGGGTTACGTAGACGCGAGTTTCCAAACTGATCGTGATGATTCTCGATCACAATCCGGGTATGTCTTCACATTAAATGGAGGTGCGGTCTCTTGGAAGAGTTCAAAACAGGATGTTGTTGCTCTATCCACTACAGAGTCAGAGTACATCGCCGCATCATTGGCAGCTCAGGAAGCTGCATGGATGAAGAAATTCATCGACGACTTAGGAGTAGTCCCTTCCATTCAGGACCCTCTTGAGATCTTTTGTGACAACGAGGGTGCGATTGCTCAAATCAAGGAACCTCGTGCTCATCAAAAGACCCGTCACATTGAGCGGAGATTCAACTACATAAGGGATGAAGTTGAAAAGGGAAATATATGTATTCGCAAAGTTCACACAGATCTTAATATAGCGGATCCTCTCACGAAGCTCTTACATGGATCAAAACATGCAGGACATGTTTGTGCATTAGGGCTTCGATATTCTAGTGATTGGTCATGATCTGTTTTAAGTATTGTAACGGAACGAAATTGTTCAAACTCATTAATATAATTATGGTATTAATTTATTTTGAGTTATGTTCCTATTTTGTATATTTAATCCATGAATAAGTAATTATTCTAAATTCTGTAGTCGATCACATTTGTGGGAGCAAATGTGAGGTTTAAACTATTATGAACTTGGATTGGTATACATTCACGGGATGAATGTGGGGCAAGGTTGCAACCAAGGTTCATAGATATTTGTTGGATACAAATATTGGAAGACCCGCTCTCAAGATTTACTAAATGGAGCCTTTGTGGTTGATCACATGTAATCTTGAGTAAAGGTGAATATCATTGTATCCTCTGACCTGAGATACATATTGAGTTCGAATATTTACCAAATATTGTACCTTGATTCTTTCCTTCGCTATTCTGAAATATGGTAGTTCATAAGGAAGAGCTCAGGTATAATACAAAGTACATATTTAGGACGTATGTAGTCAAGATGGAATTTGTCCCTCTTATTCGTTGAGAGTCAGATGTCTAAGGCCTGATAAAGTTAAATCTAAAAGAGAGTGATCACTCTGTATCTCTTGGAATTAACATGACATCTAGGATGAAAGGATAAATGAAAGATTCACCTATTCATATTCGAGATGGGAACTCGAAAGGGATGATGTTATTGAATGGCACAAAGTCATAACATATTGGGGGTGATGGACGGTCGTTAGGTGGTATCCATCGCTTGCATTAATTTCTTATGTTTCTCGTGCAAGTGGGAGATTGAAGGTATTTCGTATGCCCGAGAGACATATTAAATTAATGTGGCTAACATGTTATGATCCAAGTCGGGTCATACCCAATAACAAACTTACCGACACCTCATTCGTATTTGATCTTAACGATTTAATCATTGATCAAATACGCGACACTTGAACTTTAAGAAAAGTGGTTTTCTGAAATATTACTTGATGTGTACATATATATATATATATATATAAATTATGGAATAATTTATATTATATGGATTTAATTATTTATAGGTTAAATAATTAATTTAGTTATGTTACATTTTATAAAATTGGTTTTATAAATAAAAATGTACATAATTAATAATAATGTCATGGAAGTTTATAAAAGAGAGGGGTTTTATAAAATTAGTTTTATAAAAACTATTTTATAAACCAAATGTATGTGGCATGGGAGATGGGGTTATTGGGTTCATGAACTCATGCTTTTGACTACTTGGTTTTCCCATATATCTACATTCACATGCCTAGCTCTCTTGGGACTTCAACACACATGCAATACACATCATTTTACTTGCAAAAAAAATTCTGCACAGCCTTTTTCCCTTTGCTGCTGCCGTGAGCTTTCTACATGGTAGGAGAGTTCATTTTTCTTTTTTTTGCAAGCTAATTCAAGTATCATTAAATCCTAACCAAAGTACAAGGTGTTGGTGCAAAGTTTGGGGTATATCTACTTGAGGTTTCATACTTTTGGAGCTCCATTCATCATCATCTTCATCATCATCTATCAACTAGCTAGGAGAAGGTATATACTCTCTTCTTGCTTCTAGTTTGTAAGTATGTTTCACAACTTGATCTTTATTGGGATTTAACTTTAATTGGTTAAAGTATAACAAATTCTAAAATGGTAATACTTCATGCTTCCGCTTAATTTGATCTTTAAATGTTTCAAGTATGTTTATGAACTTGTTAAATCCCAACAATAACTTGGAATGGATTTAGAAAACTTGGAAGTAAACTTGCAATCTTGGAAGTATTCTTGATTTTATGAAACTAGAACTTTTGGAATTTATGAAGAACACTTAGAACTTGAAGATAGAACTTGAGAGAGATCAATTAGATGAAGAAAATTGAAGAATGAAAGTGTTTATAGGTGTTTTTGGTCGTTGGTGTATGGATTAGATATAAAGGATATGTAATTTTGTTTTCATGTAAATAAGTCATGAATGATTACTCATATTTTTGTAATTTTATGAGATATTTCATGCTTGTTGCCAAATGATGGTTCTCACATGTGTTAGGTGACTCACATGGGATGCTAAGAGCTGATAATTGGAGTGTATATACCAATAGTACATACATCTAAAAGCTGTGTATTGTACGAGTACGAATACGGGTGCATACGAGTAGAATTGTTGATGAAACTGAACGAGGATGTAATTGTAAGCATTTTTGTTAAGCAGAAGTATTTTGATAAGTGTCTTGAAGTCTTTCAAAATTTTATGAATACATATTAAAACACTACATGTATATACATTTTAACTGAGTCGTTAAGTCATCGTTAGTCGTTACATGTAAATGTTGTTTTGAAACCTTTAGGTTAACGATCTTGTTGAATGTTGTTAACCCATTGTTTATTGTAACAAATGAGATGTTAAATTGTTATATTATCATGATATTATGATATATAATATATCTTAGTATGATATATATACAGTTAAATGTCATTACAACGATAATCGTGACATATATGTCTCGTTTCGAAATCATTAAGTTAGTATTCTTTTTTTTACATATGTATTTCATTGTTAATACACTTAATAATATATTTACTTATCATTTAACATAATTAACCAAGTGTATCAATATCTTAATATGATTCATATGTACCTAGTAAGACGTTGTTATAACGATAATCGTTATATATATCGTTTTCGAGTTTCTTAAATTAATAGTCTCATTTTTATGTATATAACTCATTGTTAAAATACCTAATGAGATACATACTTATAATAAAATCATGTTAACTATATATATAACCATATATATGTCATCGTATAGTTTTTACAAGTTTTAACGTTCGTGAATCACCGATCAACTTGGGTGGTCAATTGTCTATATGAAACCTATTTCAATTAATCAAGTCTTAACAAGTTTGATTGCTTAACATGTTGGAAACACTTAATCATGTAAATAACAATTTCATTTAATATATATATAAACATGGAAAAGTTCGGGTCACTACAAGGATGGTATTCCATCTTACAGTCATAATCGTTCAATAACTCGAGCCATCGAATTTGCCTCATATTTAGCTGTTTTTGATCAAAGATGTGTCGAAGACTTTTATGGTCAGTGTACACCGTAAACTGGGTAACATATAGATAATGTCTCCATATCTTTAATGCAAATACCGTGGCACCTAACTCAAAGTCATGTGTGGTATAGTTCTCCTCGTGTTTCTTCAAATATCTAGATGTGTAGGCAATAACCTTTTCACATTGCATTAAAACACAGCCAAAGCCTTGCTTTGAGGCATCGCAGTAAACAACAAAATCATCAGTACCTTCAGGTAAAGATAGAATCGGGGCTGTGGTCAACTTCTCCTTTAGAATCTTGAAAGCAGATTCCTGTTCTTCAGACCACTCAAATTTCTTACCTTTTTGTGTTAGCTTCGTAAGAGGTTTAGCAAGAAGTGAAAAATCCTTTATAAATCTTCGATAGTAACCGACAAGTCCCAAAAATTGGCGAATATGCTTCGCAGTCTTTGGTATCTCCCAGTTCTGAATAGCAGTAATTTTAGCAGGATCAACATGTATTCCTCTTCTATCAACAACATGTCCAAGGAATTGTACGGTTATGAGCCAAAACTCGCACTTAGAGAATTTAGCATAAAGTTGTTCCTTTCGTAAGAGTTCAAGAATCATACGCAAATGTTGCTCATGTTCTTTCTCACTCTTGGAATAGATCAAGATGTCATCAATGAATACAATGACAAATTTATCGAGATAGGTTTTGCAAACACGGTTCATAAGATCCATGAACACAGCAGGAGCATCGGTCAAACCAAAAGGCATGACACAAAATTCATAGTGCCCATTATGAGTGCGAAAAGCAGTCTTAGGAATATCGGATTCCTTGACTCTAAGTTGGTGATATCCGGACCTCAAATCAATCTTTGAATAAACACTTGACCCTTGAAGTTGGTCGAATAGATCATCAATACGTGGCAACGGATAACGGTTCTTGATAGTAAGCTTGTTAAGTTCGCGGTAATCAATGCACATCCTTAATGTACCATCCTTCTTTTTAACATATAGAATAGGAGCTCCCCATGGGGACGAGCTTGGATGAATGAAACCTTTATCCAATAGTTCTTGGAGCTGGTTGGAAAGTTCCTTCATTTAGGAAGGTGCTAAACGGTATGGTGCTTTAGCAATAGGAGCAGCACCAGGAGTTAAATCAATTTGAAATTCAACTTGTCGAGGAGGTGGAAGACCAGGAAGATCTTCGGGAAACACATCGGAAAAGTCTTTAACCACTGGTACATCTTTAATACGCTTCTCTTTATATTCAATCATCTTAACGTGAGCTAGAATAGCTGGATAATCTTTTTTAAGGTATTTGCTAGTTTTAATACAGGAGATGATGTTGAGATTGGAACCACTCTTTTCACCTTGGATGATGAGAGTCTCTCCATTTCCCAATGGAACATTAACAGTTTTATCGTAACACATGATATATATAAAACACTTTATATTATTAAGGAACGAGGCATTAAATAAGCCTTTTAGTGCACGATTCGGAAATAGAAATAGTTTTAAGGCATAGCCTTTACATAGATGGAAAAATAGGAAAGATAACTAAAGAATATTAAGATTGAAATAATCTTCATATTTCTTCTTCTCGTCCTCAAACTGCTTCATCACTTTTTCCATGTTATCCTTCACAAGTTTCTCTAGCCTTTCGGTTTGAGAGTCGAGGGACTCTTGGATAATTTCCTTCAAGATTTTGTTTTCTTTTTCTAGGTTGTTTAGACGCACTTCTATTCGAGCAACATGACATCTACTAAACTCCCTATTCTTCTCACAGCTACTCTGAAGTTTGATGATATCAGTCTTCACCCTTACATGCTTCTCGTTATTACAGAATAATGGACTGATAGCGGGTTCGGGTTGCTTTCTCTTTAGAATTAGGTTTTCAGACAATTCTTCCATAGGCTCTTCTTCGGGTTCATAATTGGAGAAGTCGCTGTTGTAGTTAGGGAGGTTTTGAAGAGCATCCCATTCAGGAGTACTCATCGGTTTATGTACCAATGAGTGAAAAGAGCTAGAGTTAGCAGAATCAGCAGGGCTTTCTCCTTCGCTTTCAGATCCTTGAGTTGGGTGAAGTTCAGGATAAGCAGGTAGTGTATCTGGACTATAGTTTGGTGAAGCAGGACTGTAAGAAGGACTTTGAACAGGTCTTAATGTTTCAGAGTGTCCAACACCTACTTCGGTAGTAGGGTTGTGAGTTGCCTTGTTAGGCTTGTTAACGCTTGGGCTTGACATCCTATCATTAGGAAAGAGACTTTGATTAGAATCTTTTAGTCAAGTTTTGGAAAGCATAAATGTTAAGATTATAGGGCAATCCTAAGTGCATTAAAGTCTATGGCAGGAAAGGTTATAGTTTCCTAGATTGCTAAGGCACCCTAGCTAACACATAAGGCACACATAAAAATGCAATCCTGGTTCTCTATAACAGCATGGTTATGCTCTGATACCAATCTATCACACCTCCAGTTAGGGCCTGGGCGAAATGTGACTTAATATCAAAATATACCAACATATTATAATAACGAGAACAATACTAAATGAGAAAGTTAAACTTTATGGAGTACGCAGCGGAAAATGAAATGTCGTTACAAAGGAGTAAAGTAAATGTTTAAATGCAATAGTAATAAATGCGATAATCTCTTGATCCTATGTCCAAGTAGCATCAAATAAGTAGTAGATAAGTAAGCTTGAATCAAACAGCACCTGAGACAAAACATGCTAAAGTGTCAACCAAAAGGTTGAGTGAAGTTCATAGGTTTAACAAAAGTATGACCGTTGTTTTAGACCACAAGATTTAGTTTGTAAAGTTGATCTCCCGCAGGATCAAAAAGTTATGTCAAAGCGTGATATTTAGACTAAACGTTCACGTTTGCCCCATGACAAGTTGTGTCTGTCCTTGTCCGTTTAATTTCATTATCAAGTAATACAAAGACTTAGTCAAATGTATCGGGGACGTTACTCCCGATAGGACTACCCCCAATAATTAAGCATGCAGCAGCAATTAAAAATATCACTGCAGGGACTTAGTCAGACATAGCCGGGTATAGCATAGTTTAACAGTTTGGTACTTGTGTCTAAATTGTAAAAAGTAAAAACAGCATGTGTCTCACCCCAAGTAAAGTAAGTAAGTTTGCTAGCAATAAAGAGGGGCTATGAATTCACCTTAAATAGCAGTTGAAGTATTCCACGCAAGAAGGAAAGTAAAGCAAGAAAGTGATCTGGATATCAACCTAGAGGTATAACGTTTGATTAGTTAATTTCTTACTGACATAAAGTATGTTTATTAATATAGCAACTATATTGACGGTGACGGTTTTCGAGAAAAGTTCCTATTTCTCAAAAGTTTCTATTTTTAGAAACTTACTATTTATGGAAAGCTTCCACTTATAGTAAGCTTCTAGTTTAAGAATGTTCGGGTTATAATTCTTAATAAAGATGTTGTACAATCTTGCCCAAACTTCGTTGCTAACATGCAAGTTACTCGAATGATCTATTGTTACCGAGTGGCCCAGGATCTCTTGACCAGAATCTAAGTCTTGGCATTCGAGATCCACAAGCATCCCATAATGGTAACAAGGATCACCCTAGGCCACAAGTGGCAGTGCTGTTTGTAGTCTTTGTACGCTATCTTTAATTATAACCTTCACGTTAGGTGCGTAGATACATATATATTCATTAATTCGATTTTAATTGTAATTCCTATATATTAATTCATAAAAATACTTTTATAATTTTTAGTAACATATATTACTAATTATAACATGTTATTTATTTTATTTTTAATTGCATATAATTTATAACATTATTTACATGTTTTGGTAAAAAAATAATAATAAACTGAAGTAAAAACTAAAAAGTAAAAAGTAAAAAGTAAAAAGTAAAAAGTAAAAATTAAAAAGTAAGAAAAGAATACTTACTAGTAGTAATTCTTCAAAGAGAGAATGAGAGAAATTTTGGTGTGAGTTTGAATCAGAAATGAGGGGTATTTATACTTGAAAAAATTAGGTAAAAAGAATAAAATAATTAAAAGAAAAAGAAATATTTTAATTTTTAATGGGATTTTAAAATTCAAAAGTATTAAATGTAAGATCATGGGATAATGCACAAAATAAAATAATAAAAGTAGTTTTTCCATTATAATTTTTAATTAAAAAGTATTTTATTTATTTATTTATTTATTTGTTTTTAAATTCATTTATTTTAAGGATTTTTTTAATATATAAATAAACAAATTGATTTAGTGTTTTTTCAAGAATATTTGTTAATATTTTTTTAATTAATAAATACAAATTTTGCATAAAAATTAATAAATAATTCTATATTTTGTATTTTTAATAATAATTATGATTTTAATTATTAAACTATAGTTTTAGTAAGTTTGTAAATATTATTACATTTATATATAATTGGATTTATTATATAGTTAAATATATAATACATTAACTAAATAATAAAAGTGATACAAAGTTTATATACTTAGTTAAATTATGTCACATTATATAAATTAATAATATATTATTTATTTAAGCGTACATTTTTGACTAAAAATTACTATTCGATCAATATTTAATTGTATATAACAACCCTTAATACATATAGTCAGGCAGATAACTCTAGGGTTAATTCAGTAAATTTAGAAGTCAAAAAGTGAGGGTTGTTACATTTTACGTAGCAAAAATGCTTACAATTACATTCTCATTCATTTTCATCAACAATTCTACTCGTATGCACCCGTATTCGTACTCGTACAATACACAGCTTCTAGATGTATATACTATTGGTATATACACCTCAATAAACAGATCCTTAGTAGCCCTAAATGATTAATAACATGTGGGACTCAAAGCTTTGTCATCTAATACCAAATATCTATCTAGAAAACAAGTTACATGTTTTATATCATGAATTATTAAACTAAAATACAAACTATAATTTCCTTTAAATTCCATCCATTATCCACGACCAAAAACACCTACAAACACTATCATTATTTAATTTTCTTCATCTAATTGATCTTTCAAGTTCTATCTTCAAGTTCTAAGTGTTCTTCATAAATTCTATAAGTTCTAGTTTCATAAAATCAAGAATACTTTCAAGTTTGCAAGTATAATTCCAAGCTTTCTAATCCATTCCAAGTAATCATCTAAGATCAAGAAACCTTTGTTACTTATAGTAGGTTATCATTCTAATTCAAGGTAATACTCATATTCAAACTTTGATTCAATTTCTATAACTATAACTATCTTAATTCGAGTAGAAAATCTTACTTGAACTTGTTTTTGTGTAATGATTCTACTTCAAGATCTTCCAAGCCATCCAAGATTCTTTGAAGCTCTAGATTATTTCTTGTTACTTCCAGTAGGTTTACCTACTATACTTTAGGTAGTAATGGTGTTCATAACATCATTCGATTTATATATATAAAACTATCTTATTCGAAGATTATAACTTGTAATCACTAGAACATAGTTTAGTTAATTCTAAACTTGTTCTCAAACAAAGTTAATCCTTCTAACTTAAATTTTAAAATCAACTAAACACATGTTCTATATCTATATGATATGCTAACTTAATGATTTAAAACCTGGAAACACGAAGAATACCGTAAAACCGGACATACGCTGTCGTAGTGAAACCGGGGGCTGTTTTGGGTTAGATAATTAAAAACTATGATAAACTTTGATTTAAAAGTTGTCCTTCAGGGAAAATGATTTTTCTTATGAACATGAAACTATATCCAGAAATCATGGTTAAACTCAAAGTGGAAGTATGTTTTTCAAAATGGTCATAAACTTATAATTTTTCTGTTTAGTTTCATAAATTTCAGTTCATTATGAAACCATAGCGACTTGAATCACTCAAAACGGATTTAAAACGAAGAAGTTATGGGTAAACCAAAATTGGATAATTTTTCTTGTTGTAGCTACGTGAAATTTGTAACAAATCTATACTAACCATAACTTAAGTAACTTATATTGTATTATACACGTACTCTAACATATTATGTAACCTTGATAGACCATAGACACGTATGCAATGTTTTGACATATCATATTGAAGTCATCTATATATATTATTTGGAACAACCATAGACACTCTATATGCGGTAATGATCGAGTTAGCTATACAGGGTTGAGGTTTATTCCAAAATAATATATATACTTTGAGTTGTGATCGAGTATGAGACTTGTATGCACTGCGTCGTGGATTGATTCGAGATAATATATATTGTTTTATTTCTGTACTACTAACTGTGGACAATTATTTGTGGACTACAAACGCTAGACTATCAACTTAACAAACTTAAATCGTTAAAACATAATAAAATATGGTATAATTTTATTTCGATCATACTTTGATATATATATACATAATTGTTATAAGTTCGTGAATCGACCAGTGGCCAAGTGTAATTTTCTGACGAAGTGATAATATGTGAAAGTGAGTTATAGTCCCATTTTTACTATCTAATATTTTGGGATGAGAATACATGCAGTTTTGTAAATGTTTTACAAAATAGACACAAGTACTTAAAATTACATTCTATGTTGGATTATGATTACCGAATATCACCCGTTTAGCTTGGTAACCTAAGAATTAGGGAACAGATACCCTAATTGACGTGAATCCAAAAGGTAGATCTACGAGCACTAACTCTCCCCATACTGGAAAATGGTATGCTTTAGTACTTCGAGTTATTAATACAGATGGATTTCTGTTTTAGGGATATTCTATATGCATTTTGTTAATGTCGGTTACCAGGTGTTCAACATATGAATGGTTTTTATGCAGTTCACATGTTATTGAAAAATGGAAATGGAAATCCTGTGGTCTATTATTACGATTTGATAAATATATAGGTTAAACCTATAACTCACCAACATTTTTGTTGACTTTTAAGCATGTTTATTCTCAGGTGATTATTAAGAGCTTCCGCTGTTGCATGCTAATTTAAGGACAAGAATTGGAGTCAGCATGTTTGTAATATATTGTTTAAAAACTGCATTCGAAGATTTAAATCGATGTGTAATATTGTTGTAAACTAATATGTAATATTCGTGTGTAAAACGTTATCTTTTAGATTATCATTACTTGATAATATACGTTATGGTTTTTGAACCTTTATTGATAAAATAAAGGTTATAGTTTGTTTTTAAATAAAATGAATGCAGTCTTTGAAAAACATATCATATAGAGGTCAAACTTCGCAACGAAATCAATTAATATGAAACGTTTATAATCGATATGAAAGGGATATTTCAGTTGGTATCCGAGCGTTAGACTTAGAGAACCAAAAATTTGCATTAGTATGTCTAACCGAGTTTGTTAGGATGCATTAGTGAGTCTGGACTTCGACCGTGTTTACTTGAAAAACGATTGCTTAACACTTTTTTTGGAAACTACATATTTTTACATATAAATATTATGTGATATATTAATCTCTTAACGTGTTTGATATTGTGTGATAGATGTCTACCTCTAGTACAAATCCCATCGACTCACCTAATAATAATGAAGAGCCGAATGTATTTTGAGAAGATTCACAAATTCCCGAAGAGGAACCGGAAGAAGAGGAACCGGAAGAAGAGGAACTGGAAGAAGAGGAACCGGAAAAAGAGGAACCCGAAGAGGAGGAACTGGAAGAGGAGGAACCGGAAGAAGAAGAGGTTCCGGAAGAAGAAATATTAATAACTACAGAAAAATGGTTAAATAAAAGAAAATCCTCAACCAATGGACCAAAGTTAAAAATGGTCAATGGTGTTTCCGCCGAGGAAGAAAAATATTGGGAAAATTACTAATTTTTCGATGAATCGGATCCCGACGAGGATTCTGATGGTGTTATAGAAATTACCCCAGCTTAATTTAATAAGGCAAAAGAAAATAATAAAGGAAAAGCTATCAAAATAGAAAAACTCAAGTCCAAAACAGATGAACTCTATGTTAACATGAAATATCCCGATGGGATTTATCGTAAACACCCGTATTTCTTAAGTTTTAACTATAACCCAGGGACATCTAAGCCACCAGGTTTTTCTAAAACCATTTGTGAAAACAACAGCTCGTATAAGGGGAGCACCATATATCCCAAGGAAATTAGCGAAACGAACCAAGTCCGAAGAGGAAGAAACAAGTGAGTCGGAATAAAGAGTAGTAACCATGATGTGTAGTATATGTATTGAAGTGTGCTTGTACTTTTATGTTATACGTAAAAATTGCTTGAATTGTTTGTTAAATTGTTTTTTACGAATCTAATCCTCGTCTATTTTACAATATAAAAACACACAATGGATGTTAAGGATAGACAACCAAATATTTTAGAAGACTTACCAGGGGATATGATTGATGTAATCTTTTCTAAAGTCGATCAGAATTCATCAGCACAATTATTTATGGCGAAATTAGTTTGTAGGATATTTGAAAGACGTTCCAGGCATCCATTGGTTTATAAAAGGATTTCCTTTAATAGATGGTGTATATCACATTGGGGAGAACCTAAGTTACGCCATATTTTCTTTAAGGCATTAAGTGCGAGAAACCCTACTGCAACTTTCCGCTACGTGTTGAGAGCCTATTTTGACTCTACATATCCCAAAATAGGACTTTGTTCTTTAGAAAGAGCTTCAAACATGAAACATAAAGAAGCATGTTATGTTTACGGGTTAGTGATGTTCGCTTCTCACCAAATTGAGAAAAAGAACATCGGGTTGCAACTTCTAAATAAAACATTCCCACAAGTGATGGATTCAGTAGTTGAAGTGAGAAATAAGGTTTTTAGTTTGTTACGGGGCTGTTGGGCATTACGTAACCCTCGTCCTTTTGATGACGTTACAACATGCTGCCCAGCCAACGACCATAACGGTTATTTTTCACAAGACCAAGGATAGAAAATAGTATTTGTAAAACCCGATTGCATGACTTGCTTATGGACCTATGAATTACGTATCTTTTTTGCCTTCGCGAAACAACTTGCGTTAAACTAGAAGTGTCTTTGCAATTGCCTTGTATCAAAGTTATTGTGTGCTATACTTCATGCTATATGTAAAATAACAGTATTTTAAATTTGTAAAAATATTGTATAAAAGTTTGAATGCGAAATATTATTGTATTTAGTTTTTCATATAGAATCATAGTAGTTGAATTGTATAGTAGCTACTAAGTATGAACTTAACGGGTAGGTACTACCCGAATTAAAACTATAAAACACTAATATGAAGAAAAAGCTTTTATAAATAAGTTCATATTATGCTACAAAATACTATTGACTACTCTTGAATTCTATATGATTAACTCAATTCTTTTGGCTATTTTTGAAGGAAATGGCACCGACGACTCGTCAGAACTTGAACATGAGTGAGGAAGACTTCTGTGTTTTCCTTGCTGCGAACATAGCCGCAGTACAGGCCGCAATGCAAAATAACAACAATAACTCTCGTTCTAGCAGTGGTACTAATTCCACAAGAAATCGTGTATGATGCTCCTACAAAGAATTCACTGCCTGTAAACCCTTGGAATTCGATGGAACCGAGGGTCCAATCGGATTAAAACGGTGGACCAAAAAGGTTGAATCGGTGTTTGCCATAAGTAAGTGCACAGAAGAAGACAAAGTAAAGTACGCTACGCAAACCTTCACAGGTACTGCGTTAACATGGTGGAACACCTATCTCGAATAGGTGGGACAAGATGCTGCTTACGCACTACAGTGGTCAGCATTCAAGCACTTGATGAACGAGAAGTATCGTCCCAGAAACGAGGTCAATAAGCTTAAGGTAGAGCTTAGAGGATTACGAACGCAAGGTTTCGACATCACCACGTACGAACGACGATTCACAGAGTTGTGCTTATTGTGTCCTAGAGCATTCGAAGATGAAGAAGAGAAGATAGACGCATTTGTAAAAGGGTTACTAGAAAGAATTCAAGAAGATGTGAGTTCGCACGAACCCGCCTCCATAAAAAAGTCAAGTTGAATGGCTCACAAACTCATAAATCAGATTGAAGGAAGGATTAAAGAACAGGCAGCCGAAGAGACCAACACGAAACAAGTCAAGAGAAAGTGGGAAGAAACCAGTGACAAGGGTCACCAATACAACAACGACAACAATCACAATCACAATCGCAACAACCATCCCAACAACCGTAACATCAACCGCAACAACAAAAATCGCAACCCCAACAACAACTACAACAACCGATTCAACAACAACAACAACAACCACAACAACATCCCAACAATAATAACAAAAGGCAGAAGCCATGCCAGAGGTGTGAAGGATACCATCCGACTGGGTTCTTCCCGATAACGTGTACTAAGTGTAAAAGAAGTGGTAATGGCGCGACGAAGTGTGAAGTCTACGGACCGGTTATTAACAAAAATAATGCAACAAATAATGTCGGGACAAATAATGCCGCCTTTATTTGTTATGGATGTGGAAAATTGGGCCACGTCAAGAGTAAATACCCAAACCAAGGGAATACAAATGGTCAAAGTCGTGGAAGAGTCTTCAACATCAATGCGACAGAAGCGCTGGAGGACCCGGAGCTTGTTACGTGTACGTTTCTTATTGATGAAAAACCTGCTTATGTTTTATTTGATTCGGGTGCGGATAGAAGCTATATGAGTAGAGATTTTTGTGCTAAATTAAGTTGTCTACTGATGCCTTTGGATAATAAATTTTTACTCGAATTAGTGAAAGGTAAATTAATTACAGCAGATAATATATGTCAGAATCGAGAAATTAAACTAGTTAGCGAAACGTTTAAGATTGATTTGATACCAGTACAGTTAGGGAGTTTTGATGTGATAATTGGCATGGACTGGTTGAAAGAGGTGAAAGCAGAGATTGTTTGTTACAAAAATGCGATTCGTATTGTACGCGAAAAAGGAAAACCTTTAATGGTGTACGGAGAAAAGAGCAACGCGAAGTTAAATCTTATTAGTAGTTTGAAGGCACAAAAACTAATAAGAAAAGGTTTCTATGTCATTCTAGCACACATCGAGGAAGTCAAACCCGAAGAAAAGAACATCAGTGATGTTTCCGTCGCAAAAGAATTTCCCGATGTATTTCCGAAAGAATTACCGGGACTACCTCCACACCGATCCGTTGAATTTCAAATAGATATTGTACCGGGATCTGTACCAATAGCTCGTTCTCCATACAGACTCGCACCCAGCGAAATGAAGGAACTCCAGAGTTAATTACAAGAACTTTTAGAGCGTGGTTTCATTCGACCAAGCACATCACCGTGGGGAGCACCTGTTTTGTTTGTCAAGAAGAAAGATGGTACATTCAGGTTGTGTATAGACTACCGAGAGTTGAACAAACTTACCATCAAGAACCATTATAAACTACCAAGAATCGACGACTTAATTGATCAACTACAAGGCCCGTCAGTTTATTCGAAGATTGATTTACGTTCTGGGTATCATCAAATGCGGGCGAAGGAGGATGATATTCCGAAGACTGCTTTCAGAACGCGTTACGGTCATTATGAGTTTATGGTTATGCCGTTTAGGTTGACTAACGCACCAACTGTGTTCAAGGACCTCATGAAACAAGTGTGTGGACCATATCTTGACAAGTTTGTTATTTTTTTCATCGATGACATCCTTATCTACTCAAAGAATGAGTAAGAGCACGAAGAACATTTAATAAAAGTGCTAGAATTATTGAGGAAAGAGAAACTATACGCTAAATTTTCAAAGTGTTCATTTTGGTTGAAAGAAGTTTAATTCCTCGGTCACATAGTGAGCAAAGAAGGTATTCAAGTTGATCCGGCAAAGATTGAAACAGTTGAGAAGTGGGAAACACCGAAAACTCCTAGCAGATACGCCAATTTTTAGGATTGGCTAGTTACTACAGAAGGTTCATCCAAGATTTTTCAAAAATTGCAAAATCCTTGACTGCATTAACGCATAAAAGGAAGAAATTTGAATGGAAGGATGAGCAGGAGAAAGCATTTCAATTGTTGAAGAAAAAGTTAACTATGGCACCTATATTGTCATTTCCTGAAGGGAATGATGATTTTGTGATTTATTGTGACGCTTCGAAGAAAGGTCTTGGTTGTGTATTAATGCAACGAACGAAGGTAATTGCTTATGCGTCCAGACAATTGAAGATTCACGAGCAAAATTATACGACTCACGATTTAGAATTGGGTGCTGTTATTTTTGCATTAAAGACTTGGAGACACTACTTATATGGGGTCAAAAGTATCATATATACCGACAACAAAAGTCTCCAACATATATTTGATCAGAAATAGCTGAACTTGAGGCAGCGTAGGTGGATTGAACTGTTGAACGATTACGACTTTGAGATTTGATACCACCCGGGGAAGGCGAATGTGGTAGCCGACGCTTTGAGTAGAAAGGACAGAGAACATATACGGGTAAAATCTATGAATATAATTATTCGTACTAACCTTACTACTCAAATAAAGGAGGCGCAACAAGGAGTTTTGAAACAGGGAAATTTGAAGAATGAAATACCCAAAGGATCGGAGAAACGTCTTAATATTCGGGAAGACGGAACGATTTGGGTACCAAAGTTTGGAGATGTGAGAGAATTGGTACTTAGGGAAGCGCATAAAACCAGATACTCAATACATCCAGGAGCGGGAAAGATGTACAAAGATCTCAAGAAACAGTTTTGGTGGCCGGGTATGAAAGCCGACATTGCTACATACATAGGAGAATGTTTGACATGTTCTAAGGTCAAAGCTGAACATCAGAAACCATCAGGTCTACTTCAACAATCCAAAATCCTGGAATGGAAATGGGAAAACATTACCATGGATTTCATTACTAAATTGCCAAGGACTGCAAGTGGTTATGATACTATCTGGGTAATAGTCGACCGTCTCACCAAATCAGCACACTTTTTGCCAATAAGAGAAGATGATAAAATGGAGAAGTTAGCTCGGTTATACTTGAAGGAAGTTTTCTCCAGACATGGAATACCAATCTCTATTATCTCTGATAGGGATGGTAGATTTGTTTCAAGGTTTTGGCAAACGTTACAACAAGCGTTAGGAACTCGTCTAGATATGAGTACTGCCTATCATCCACAAACCGATGGGCAGAGTGAAAGGACGATACAGACCCTTGAAGACATGCTACGAGAATGTGTTATTGATTTTGGAAACAGTTGAGATCGACATCTACCGTTAGCAGAATTTTCCTACAACAATAGTTACCACTCGAGTATTGAGATGGTACCGTTTGAGGCACTTTATGGCAGAAAGTGCAGGTCTCCGATTTGTTGGAACGAGATGTGAAATGTCCCGTTCATATTGATTATAAACGTTCCATATTAATTGATTTCGTCACGAGGTTTCGACCTCTATATGAGACGTTTTTCAAAGACTGCATTCATTTTTAAAACAACCATAACCTTTATTTTATCTATAAAGGTTTAAAAAGCATTACATAGATTATCAAATAATGATAATCTAAAATATACCATTTACACACGACTATTACATAATGGTTTACAATAAGAATATATTACATCAAAAATAAGTTTCTTGAATGCAGTTTTTACATAATATCATACAAGCATGGACTTCAAATCTTGTCCTTGTTTTAGTATGCAACAGCGGAAGATCTTAATAATCACCTGAGAATAAACATGCTTAAAACGTCAACAAAAAATGTTGGTGAGTTATAGGTTTAACCGATATATTATCAAATCATAATAATAGACCACAAGATTTCATATTTCAATATACATCCCATACATAGAGATAAAAATCATTCATATGGTGAACACCTGGTAACCGACATTAACAAGATGCATATAAGAATATCCCTTATCATTCCGGGAAATCCTTCGGACATGATAAAAACAACATCGAAGTACTAAAGCATCCGGTACTTTGGATGGGGTTCGTTGAGCCCTATAGATCTATCTTTAGGATTCGCGTCAATTAGTAGATCGGTTTACTAATTCTTAGGTTACCAAGCAAAAGGAGCATATTCGACTTCGATCATTCACCCATATAATGTAGTTTGAATTACTTGTGTCTATTTCGTAAAACATTTATAAAACTCCATGTATTCTCATCCCAAAATATTAGATTTTAAAAGTGGGACTATAACTCACTTTCACAGATTTTTACTTCGTCGGGAAGTAAGAATTGGCCACTGGTCGATTCACGAACCTATAACAAATATGTACATACATATCAAAGTATGTTCAAAATATATTTACAACATTTTTAATATGTTTTAATGTTTTAGGGTTATTAAGTCAGCTGTCCTCGTTAGTAACCTACAACTAGTTGTCCACAATTAGATGTACAGAAATAAATCAATATAAATTATCTTGAATCAATCCACGACCCAGTGTATACAAGCCTCATGCTAGATCACAACTCAAACTATATATATTATTTTGGAATCAACCTCAACCCCGTATAGCTAACTCCAACATTACTGCATATAGAGTGTCTATGGTTGATCCAAAATATATTATATAGATGGGTCGATATGATATGTCAAAACATTGTATACGTGTCTATGGTATCTCAAGATTACATAATATATATTAGAATACATGAATAATACAATATAAGTTTTTTAAGTTATGATTTGTATAGAATTGTTACAATATTTCCCGTAACTACAACAATTAAAAAAAATCCAATCTTGTTTTACCCATAACTTCTTCGTTTTAAATCCGTTTTGAGTGAATCAAATTGCTATGGTTTCATATTGAACTATATTTTATGAATCTAACCAGAAAAAGTATAGGTTTATAGTCGGAAATAAAAGTTACAAGTCATTTTTGTAAGAGGTAGTCATTTCAGTCGAAAAAACGACGTCTTGATGACCATTTTGAAAAACATACTTTCACTTTGAGTTTAACCATGATTTTTGGATATAGTTTCATGTTCATAAGAAAAATCATTTTCCCAGAAGAAAAACTTTTAAATCAAAGTTTATCATAGTTCTTAAATATCAAACCCAAAACAGCCCGCGGCGTTACTACGACGGCGTATGTCCGGTTTTACGGTATTTTTCGTGTTTCCAAGTTTTAAATCATTAAGTTAGCATATCATATAGATATATAACATGTGTTTAGTTGATTTTAAAAGTCAAGTTAGAAGAATTAACTTTATTTGCGAACAAGTTTAGAATTAACTAAACTATGTTCTAGTGATTACAAGTTTAAATCTTCGAATAAGATAGTTTTATATGTATGAATCGAATGATGTTATTGAAGGTATTTCATATGCCCGAGAGACATATTAAACTAATGTGGCTAAAATGTTATGATCCAAGTCGGGTCATACCCAATAACAAGCTTATCAACACTTTTAGTATTTATTTTATCGAATGGATATTTAATAAATAAATACTTGACACCTATACTTTAGAAATTGGTTTTCTAAAGGTAAAATGCAAGAAATAATTATATGGATAATTATAAGTAAGTTTAATTATTTATATGATTAAACTTATATATATGTGTGTTTTAATTTTATAAAGAGGTTTATAAAATTATATAAAAATGTGTAAGTATCAAAAATTGTTGCAAGACATTTTAAATAAAGGAATGCCAAAAAAAAAATAAAAAAAAATAAAAAAAAAAAAGGGGAGGAGGGGGTGGTGGCGGTTTTGGAGTCCCAAGGCACCCCACCCATGCCTTTTGATTAAATGTATTCCAACACTCAAGGTTGAGCATGCTTGCACAATTTTACACACACACATTTTGAATACTTGCTTTCAAACTCAAAAACTCTCTCCCCATTCACCCTTTTGGCCGAAAATTTGGAGAGGAAGAAGAGGGTTCTTCTTGTGATTTTGCAAGTTTCTTTGGTGTCCAAAATCCTAACCCATTTGGTGGTGTTGATTACATAGCTTGTGGGTATACAAGATTTGAGGTCTCAAGTTAGAGACTAAGGTTCATTCTCATCTTCATCATCTTCATCTTCTTGCTTCAACCTCTATTTTAGGAGAAGGTATAAAACCCTAACTAGCTTCTTTTACATTTTAGTATATTGTACAAGACTAGATCTATAAATGGAATACATTTTAAAAGGTTAAAATACACATTAAACAATTGAAAAATGCTTCCGCTTGCTCTATATATATTTTCGAAAATATATGCATACATAAAATGGTTTTGTGACTTGTTTACATGTGGTATTCCATCAATGGTATCTAGAGCCAAAGTCTTGTTAATATGCTTCTTGTTTTTGGCTAGTAAACTCATTTATTTTACAATCTACCAACATGCATGAAAGTAGAATGGAAAAATCATGAGTTTTGGTGGGTGTGGTTTCTTGGCCGAAATATTTTTGGGTCCCAAAAGTGGGTTTGGGACTTCAAGTTTGGCCAAGTTTGTTGTTATGTTATTGTTCACAATCGAGCCTAGACCATGTGGTTGTATGTTTGAATGATTTGGTTGTTATTCATGATTGTAACATTCATTCATATGGTTTGTATTATTTTGTAATTTTGGTTTGTAATAAGTTGTAATTATTCTTGTAATTTTGATGTAATTTATTCTATTTGGTTTGTAAAAATAGAGTAGGTTGTTATTTCATTTTCTAGAAAAATTGTATTAGGATATAATTTTGTAAAGAAAAAATGAAGATTCAAGAAGAAGAACACAAGATGGAGCTTATGAAGTTACAAGATTAAGTGGGAGATTTTGTATAAAATCTCTTACTTTTGTTAACCCTTACCGGTGACATTTGTTTTGGCTAAACAAATGTCCAACAAAATGGCTCCCGATTGTGAACATTTTATTTTGCATGCTTGTATGATTATGTTTGTATGTTTGGATTGCTACAACAATTTCACATGTTTACATCTTGCAAAATACATTATAAATGGTTATAATAAAACATAACAAAACGACACCTATAATTGGTTATTAGAACCAAATAAAATGGTTTATTTTAAAAGGTAATAAATTGGTTTATAACTAGTAATTGGTTTTACTAAAAGGACATGAAAATAGGTTTTTCATAATATACTACACACCAAATGCATGTTGGTGTATAGCAATTGTTTTCTAAAACTAGAATGTAGAAAACTTAAAATCCCTTTAAATAAAACAAGGTAAACAAGTTAAACGCCATCCTTTTGTGGAAACACTTAGACATATTAGGAAACTCTTGATGGGATAAAGGTCACCTAACCGTCATGAGCGAACTAATATGAATAAGGTACACTTCACATACATGTGGGATAAAGGTCACCTAACCACTTGTGTGATTAAGTCTACATGTTTACACAAGTAGGACGACTTGATTTGGGAATCATGAACTTAGGGTCACCGAAGCATGAGGAACAAATAGGCGTTGATGGGATTAATATGCCATGCAAAAGGATTGCATGATCCCATAACTTAGAAGTTGCAAAAGGATTGCAATTGTCATTATGACTACCTAGCTAAATCAAATGACGGGATAAAGGTCACCTAACCGAAATTTGATTTACCTTCGGATTCTAATATTTAATAAAACAAATTAAAAGGGTATTGTTTATTAAATTTAAAATCGATACTTAAAAGGACTTTGTTGAATTTTGTAGATGGCCGCTAATAACAACAACAACATGCAAAACGCACCGCTTAACATGAACAACCTATCGTTACGGTCTCTCCTCGAGAAAGACAAACTCAATCATACCAACTTTATGGATTGGTTCCGCAATCTTCGGATTGTCCTCAAACAAGAGGATAAAGCGTATGTACTTGAGGACCCCATTCGCGATCAACCGGATGAGAATGATGTGGAGGCAATGGCCTCTTACGATAAGTATTGCCACGACTCCCTTCAAGTCTCATGCTTAATGCTTGGGACTATGATACCCGAACTCCAAAAGGATTTCGAGCATCATAGTCCATACGACATGATAACGCAATTGAAGGAGATGTTCCTCCAACAAGCGCATGTCGAGCGTTTCGAAACGGTTCGGGCGCTACATGCTTGTCGTATGGATGATACCCAATCGGTTTCATCTTATGTACTTAAGATGAAAAGCCTTATCGATCGTGCTAACCGCCTTAACCTAAACATATCTAATGAGTTAGCCACCGATCTTATCCTTAACTCCATATCAAAAAGGTTTGATCAATTTGTAATTAATTACAATATGAATGGGATGGATAAGAGCATAGGTGAGCTTCACGGTATGCTTAGAACGACGGAAACTAGCATGGGTAAAAGGGCTTTACCCGTGTTAGCAATCGATCAAGGTGGGTCAAAAGGTAACACCTCTAAGCCAAAGGTGGCCAAGAGGAAAGGACCCGCCCATCAAGGCAAAGGGAAAGGGAAGATGGTTACCCCAACCATCAACAAGGCTAAGAAGCAAAAGGTAGCCGAGAAGGCAAACCCCAAAGAAGACCCATGTTTCGGTTGCGGTGATATGGGTCATTGGAAACGAAATTGTCAGGTCTATCTTAAGGAGTTGAAGGACAAGAGGGATGCAGGGCAAACCTCAGGTAATATATATATGGTATATATAGAGCTTAGTATTACTTCTTCTAATACATGGGTATTAGATACGGGATGTGGAACTCATATTTGCAATTCTTTGCAGGGGTTCAAAAGAAGTGATCATAAGGCGGGAACATCAAGTCTCTATATGGGCAATGGTGCAAAGGTGCATGTTAAAGCTCAAGGAGATTTTATTTTGAAGTTTCCAAGCGGATTGGAACTTATTTTAGAAAATGTTTTGTATGCTCCGGATTTGTGTAGAAACATTATTTCTATTTCTC
Organism: Rutidosis leptorrhynchoides; assembly: GCF_046630445.1. NCBI lineage: Eukaryota > Viridiplantae > Streptophyta > Magnoliopsida > Asterales > Asteraceae > Rutidosis > Rutidosis leptorrhynchoides. Next base: position 201,198,865 of record NC_092342.1, on the reverse strand, counting down.
GCTTAAAACAATGTGGTTACGTTGTTAATTTTATTGATGATGATATTCATGTTTCTAAAGACAATGTATTCTATTTCAAGGCTTCGCCTTCAAATGGAATTTATGAATTGGTTCATGATGACGCATCATCGAGCTCTATATACCATACAAGCACCAAGAAACTCAAAAGGGATTTGAGTGATTCCTATTTATGGCATTGTCGCCTTGGCCATATAAACAAGAACCGAATGCATACACTTCAAAAGAATGGACTTTTGAAATCAAATGAAATGGATTCGTTTGATGTATGTGAATCTTGTTTACAAGGCAAGATGACTAAAGCACCTTTCAAAGGGACTTATGAAAGGGCTAAGGATTTATTGGGATTAATACATTCGGATGTATGTGGACCCTTTAAACCCATGACTAGGAATGGTGAAAGATACTTTGTTACTTTCATTGATGACTTTAGTCGTTTCGGATATGTCTACTTATTAAGACACAAGGACGAAACATTTGAAGCATTCAAAGAATATCAAAACGAAGTACAAAATCAACTCAATAGGACAATTAAGGTACTTCGTACCGATAGAGGAGGTGAATACCTAAGTGATGCCTTCCAAGATCATCTTAGGAGTTGTGGGATTATCTCACAACTTACTCCACCCGGAACACCCCAACTTAATGGAGTTTCCGAAAGGAGGAACCGAACCCTAATGGATATGGTTCGATCAATGATGGCAAGAAGCTCGTTACCTCTATCATTTTGGGGTTATTGTCTAAGCTCCGCGGTTCGTATTTTAAATATGGCCCCAACCAAGAAAGTGGAACGAACTCCTCATGAGATGTGGTTTGGAAAACCTCCTTCTCTTTCATACTTGAAAGTATGGGGATGTGAAGCTTATCCTAAGCGTTATGTAGCGAATAAGCTACATGCTCGATCCACAAAGTGTATCTTCATAGGATATCCCAAAGATGACATGGGATATTACTTCTATGATCCATCCGAACAAACGGTATTTGTTGCTCGAAAGGCGGAATTCCTTGAAACCAAGTTCCTTATGGAAGGTGATGGTGAAAGGAAGATAGATCTTGTAGAGGTACAAGATCAAGCCGATGATACACAATTGGTTGGCACTAGTACTCAACATGAGGATGTTGAAAATGATCAAGTGGATGATCAAAGTACACAAGACGTTCGAAGATCTAGTAGGATTAGTAATCCTCCTGAGAGATATGGTTTTCTCGTAGATGGTTGCTATACGGTTGATTTGGATGAACCCACAAACTACGAAGATGCTTTATCAAGGATTGATAAAGATAAATGGCAGGAAGCCATGAACGCCGAGATGCAATCCATGTATGAAAATCAAGTTTGGGAACTTGTTGTGCAACCTCCTAGCTCCAAGCTAGTTGATTGCAAATGGCTTTTCAAGAAGAAAACCGACATACATGGAAACTTGGATACATACAAAGCTAGACTTGTAGCAAAAGGTTTCACTCAAACTCAAGGGGTTGATTATGATGAAACTTTCTCGCCAGTGGCGATGCTAAAGTCTATTAGGATATTATTTGCCATTGCTGCTCACTATGACTATGAAATATGGCAAATGGATGTCAAAACCGCTTTCCTAAATGGATATCTTGAGGAAGATGTCTATATGGTACAGCCCGAAGGTTTTGTTGATCCGAAAAATCCTAAAAAGGTATGCAAGTTAAAGAAATCAATCTACGGATTGAAACAAGCATCTAGAATGTGGAATCATCGTTTTAATGAAGAGGCAAAGAAATTTGGCTTCATTAAGAATGGTGATGAAGCTTGTGTATACAAAAAGGCTAGTGGGAGCTCTATAATGTTCCTTGTGCTATATGTGGATGATATATTATTATTTGGGAATGATATTACCACAATGCAAGAAGTCAAAACTTGGCTAAAGGGTTGCTTCTCCATTAAGGATCTTGGAGAAGCACAATACATATTGGGGATAGGGATCTATAGGAATAGATCCAAGAGATTGATAGGTTTAAGTCAAAGTACATACATTGATAAAATCTTGAAAAGGTTCAAGATGGAAAACTCTAAGAAAGGTTTGGTACCTATTCAAAGAGGAACCATTCTCAGTTCATCTCAGTGTCCTACCATGAAAGATGAACAAGAGAGAATGAAGAAAGTCCCATATGCATCCGCTATTGGGTCTATCATGTATGCAATGATATGTACTAGACCGGATGTGTCATGCGCTCTAAGCTTGACAAGTAGATACCAGAACAACCCAGGAAACAGTCATTGGATTGCTGTTAAAAGTATATTGAAATACCTTAGAAGGACTAAGGATATGTTTCTAATATATGGGTCTGGTGAGGAAGAACTCGCTGTAAAAGGTTACGTGGACGCGAGTTTCCAAACTGATCGAGATGACTCTCGATCACAATCCGGTTATGTCTTCATGTTAAATGGTGGTGCAGTCTCTTGGAAGAGCTCAAAACAGGAAGTTGTTGCGTTATCCACTACAGAGTTGGAGTACATTGCCGCCTCACTGGCAGCTCAGGAAGCTGCATGGATGAAGAAATTCATCGACGACTTAGGAGTGGTCCCTTCCATTCAGGACCCTCTTGAGATCTTTTGTGACAACGAGGGTGCGATTGCTCAAATCAAGGAACCTCGTGCTCATCAAAAGACTCGTCACATTGAGCGGAGATTCAACTACATTAGGGATGAGGTTGAAAAAGGAAAGTGTAATGACCCAGACTTTTTCGATCAATCTATACTTATAAGATTAATATTTACATAAATTAAACTTACCAACATGATAAGCAATCCAAATTGTTGAGATTTATGTTTCCGAAAAGAGTTTTACACAACGTTTGACCGTCTAGTTTGACCGATGATATCACGAACCATACAATATATGATAATTATACGTTTGTGTATATATATGTATATATACATATTTAACATGATTAATGAATGTTTTAATATCTTATTTTGTATTAATAACAATAAGTTATAAGTATATTTTGAAACTACTAACTTAAGTTTTCAAAACGATAATCATACGTAACGTTAATTGACATAAATACTTATAATCTATAATGTTTATACATATATCGTATATGTAATGTATTTAATCACTTTTAAAGACTTAAATACATAAAATCATATAAGTGTATTCACAAAAGATAGCTATATTTGAATCCTCATTCCATTTTTCACAAAATTTCTATACGTATACCTAGAGTATTTGTACTCGTATCATACCTAGCTTCTATACGTATTTACTATTGGTATATACACATCAAATCACCACCTAACCAGCCCTTGTTACTACCCTAGGTATAAGGTAATTGCTTTTGAATGATTGTAAGACTAATTACAAAAATACAAACTAAAATTTTGTCCATGTATCCTTATGAAACACGTTTTTATGTAGTATATATGTATCATCATTTTCATTCATTTTAACTTCAAATTTCTTAAGCTAAACACACACTCTTTCTTAACCTTTGAACTCCATAACAATCCAGCAAGAAACCTTAAAGATCTAGCCATAAAAACCTTACTTAAACACCATAAGAAAAACCATACAAAAACACTTCAAGAAATCCTTCCAAGAACACAAACTTACTTCCAATCTTTCATCCACTTCCATCACCCTTCTGGTTCTAGGTTCTTACTCCTCTTTTACAGCAACCTTGTCCAAGGAATTTGAGGTAGAATCTATGTTCATAACCTTATTCGATTCATATATATATAGCTATCTTATTTTGTGGTATAAAAATTTAACAACAAGAACATAGTTTGAATGTTTTCAAACTTGTTTGCAAACTAAATAGATCCTTCTAACTTAACTTTTAAAATACTTCAAGACCTGTAATATAACTTAAGTATATGCTAATTTAACAAGGTATAACTTGGTTTTTCAAAGAATACCTTAAAAACTATTTTTACGACGTCGGAGTGTGACCGGGGACTGTTTTGGGTTGGATAATTAAAAACGATCTTAAACTTTGAATTGGAGGTTTATTTTCTGGAAAAATGATTTTTACTATGAATATGATAACACATAAAAATTTCATGATTTAATTCAAAGTATAAGTATTTTTAGAAAAATAATCATTTAAGGTTGTTTAAATAAAGGAAAATGTTTAACTTCATAGGTTTCACTAAAGTTTCACCTATGCCGTGTGATTTTGAATACAAACTAAGGTATTTACAGTTCATAGTCTTAAAGAGGAACTCGATCCAAGGAGATGGCAAGTTGAATCAATGAAAACGGATTTGTAACGAAGAAACTATGACCGAAACAAAATTGGTTATCCAAGACTTGTTTAACTTCGGGATTAATTGGGAAAAATTAAATAAAATCACATATTTCTAAGATAACATGATATTTTATATATATGTACTTATAATTCAATTTTATATGGTTCAGGATCACCCGTAAACATTACGAGAAGATTAATCATAAGATCCCATGTTTGTACGCAACACGTCATTTGACAACACCGGTACTTTATGTACGCAACACGTCATTTGACAACACCGGTACCGTGGGTCAAGATTAATCTCGACCAATACATATACGATGGGGGTTTTATTTATTTCATTGCGGGTATATTAAACATCTAAAAATGAACCATTAAAATTGAATTACTAACAACGAACTGCTAACTACGGACTAAGGAATTATTCAAAGTATTAAAAGTATAACAAGTATATATATATGTGACGTTTGTTTAAAAAGAAAAGGTATTGATATATTATATATGGATAGGTTCGTGATATCAACCGGAGACCAAGTCAAATTATATATATCTTCAAGGCGAAAGTGAGTATATAGTCCCACTTTTAAACTCTAAATATTTCGGGATGAGAATACATGTATTTTATGTTTTACAATATGGACACAAGTAACTGAAAAATATATTCTACGTTGAGTTGTACCACTGGCATACTTCCCTGTAGCTTGGTAACTAATATTTACAGCGGTATTGTAAACGTGAATCCTGTTGATAGATCTATCGGGCCTGACAACCCCAACCGGACTGGACGACCAGTATTCAATTCGTGACTACACTTGGTACAGTGTAGTAAGATTTCATATTAAAGGGAATATGCGACGTGATTAAATGTTAAGTATGGTTACCAAGTGCTCAACCACTTAGAATATTTTTATTAAACTGTTTATATACGAAATCTTGTGGTCTATATATATATTGCTGCCGGCACTAAACCTATATCTCACCAACTTTATGTTGACCTTTTAAAACATGTCTATTCTCAGGTGATTTCTAAAAGCTTCCGCTGCATTATGTTGAATTTGAGCAGGATCTTGCGTACGCATATTTGTGTCAAAAATAAGACTGCATATCCAAGAACTTGTGTTGTAAAATATGCTAGAAATCGTGTTGTTATCATCATTTGTAAAGTTTGTAAGTCGAAGATTATCGCTAAACGATAATCATCTTTATTTCGTCCAAACCTTGTATCAAAAATAAGAATCATGGTTTGTAATGTATAATATATGCAGTTTTTCTTTTAAAAATGTCGCATATAGAGTTCAATACCTCGCAATGAAATCATACGTTATCTAACACGTTCTTACGGTTAAGGACGGGTTATGACATGTGGTATCAGAGCGGTGGTCTTAGCGAACCAGGTTTGCATTAGTGTGTCTAACCAAGAAGTCGTTAGGATACATTAGTAAGTCTGGACTTTGACCGGGTCTGATTTTGAAAACCATTGCTTATCACTGTTGGTTAAAATTTATATGTAAATATTATGTAGTACTAATGGGTTAGTTGTTATGTGATAGATGTCGGGCTCAAAACTTATTATCACATTCAGCGACTCCGAATCAGAACCTTCATATGGTGTTCCAGTCGTTAACTTATCCAATGACGAAAGTAGTATCTTTGGGGAAGACTCACAAATTCCGGATGAACCAACTATAGAAAAATCGGAAAGTGAACCCGAGGAAGAAAGTGAACCCGAGGAAGAAATACTAGAAATTACGAAAGAAAAGTTTGATCAAGGAAAGAAACGAAAAGCAAATGAATTAGAAAATTCAAATCCCGAGTTTAGTGAGGATGTTGTGGCACCAATTCCACTAAACACTACCACCCCTATACCCACTATTCCTATTCGTGCTGTCCCGGCATCCAGTTCCTCATCCCCACCGCCAAAATATAGGCAAACAGCTAGGATAAGCGTTAAGCGATTCTTTGAACCTAAACGTCCTAGGAAATAGACCAAACGATGCGCTGCCGTATTAAACCATGGGATCATATAATGTTTTGTATAATATTATTAGTGTGGTTTGCTTAATGTTCGATGTAAGATAAGCATATGTAAAATAGTGAAGTATGAAATGCAATAATTTTCCATGGTTAAGTATTATTTAGATGGTAGTAATTGATTCTGTACTAAGCTATTAAGTATGGACATTAACGGGTAGGTACTACCCTAGATATAATTATAAAACGCTAATAAGAAGAAAAGGCTTTTATAATAATACCTGGTTCATATTATTAATAAGCTATAATGTACTGTAAATATACACTACATCTATAATATTCCATGTGAATAATTATTTTCTTTTCATTCTTACAGAAGAATATGGCGCGATTGAACCGAATGACGGAACAAGAAATCCAGGAACTCATCAATCAGCGAGTGAACGACAGAATGTTATGGGTCGAGGCTGCAAGAGGTGCTGCAGTTAACCCAAATCCTCGTGTGGGGTGCACTTACAAAACTTTTCAAGCTTGCAAGCCCTCATCATTCAGTGGAACAGAAGGACCGATCGGTTTAACCTGGTGGATAGAAAAGATGGAGACTGTGTTTAAAATCAGTGGTTGTGTTGAAAAGGACATGACCAAGTATGCATCGTGCACTTTACAAGATAGTGCACTCACGTGGTGGAAAAATTATGTGAAGGCTGTAGGAGGAGATGTAGCTTATGATACTCCGTGGGAAGAATTCAAAACAATGTTAATCAACGAATATTGTCCAAGGAACGAGGTTAGGAAGTTGGAAGATGAGTTACGAAGTCTGAAGGTTATTGGTACTAAAATCACCAACTACAATCAGCGATTCATGGAATTAGTTTTGCTATGTCCTGAATTGGTTCCAACCGAAGAACGGAAGATTGAAATGTACAAAGATGGTTTGCCCAAAAAGGTCAAAGCAAATGTTACAGCATCGAAACCTAAGACAATTCATGAAGCTATAACCATGGCAAACGAGCTAATGGATCAGGTCATCATGGATAAGAAAGTATCCAATACTGATGTGAAGGTATCATGTAACAAAAGAAAGTGGAATGGAAATTATGATCGAGGTAACCAACAACAATCTTTTAAGAAACAAGAAATCACACAAGGTGCGGGTAGTGGTTTAAGCTTTGGTTATAAAGGACAAAATCCTTTATGCAACCGATGCCACAAACATCACTCTGGTTACTGTAATGTGGTATGCAACAAATGTAATTGAAAGGGTCATCTTGCTGAAGATTGTAGGGCTCTCGTTACAAATACAAATGGTACCAAGACTCCTGCCACCAATGCAAATAGAACTGCTTTGGCTACTGTTACTTGTTATGGATGTGGGAAACAGGGTCATTATAAGAGCCAGTGCCCGAATCCAGAGAAGAATATCGGACCTGCACGTGGGAGAGCATTTGTTATTAATGCTAGAGAGGCATGTGAAGACCCGGAGCTTGTTACGGGTACGTTTACCATTAATAACTTATCCGCATCTATTATATTTGATACTGGTGCTGATAGAAGTTACGTGTGTAGAGACTTTCACGCTAAATTGAATTGTTCATCATTACCTCTAGATGCTAAGTACATGATTGAGTTAGCTAATGGTAAACTAATTAAAGCCGATAAAATTTGCCGTGATTGTAAAATAAATTTAGCCGGAGAAACATTTAAGATTGATTTGATACCCGTAGAATTAGGAAGTTTTGATGTAATAATCGGCATGGACTGGATGTCTAAAATAGGAGCTGAAGTTGTGTGTGCCAAGAAGGCAATTCGCATTCCTCGTAAGGATAAAACGCCAGTAATGATTTATGGAGAGAAAGGTAACTCAAAGCTAAAACTCATTAGTTATTTGAAAGCTCAAAAGTGCTTGAAGAAAGGGTGCTATGCTATCTTAGCACATGTTAATAAAGTCGAAAAGAAAGAAAAAGAGAAGTGCATCAATGACGTGCCTGTGGCAAGAGATTTTCCTGAAGTATTTCCGGAAGAGTTGCCGGAATTACCTCCATTTAGATCTGTAGAATTTCAAATAGATCTTGTACCAGGAGCTGCACCGGTTGCCCGTGCTCCATATAGACTTGCACCGTCCGAGTTAAAAGAACTTCAGAGTCAGTTAAAAGAATTACTGGATCGTGGATTCATACGACCAAGTACTTCACCGTGGGGAGCTCCAATTTTATTCGTCAAGAAGAAAGACGGATCTTTCCGAATGTGTATAGATTATCGTGAATTAAATAAGTTAACTATCAAGAATCGGTATCCACTACCGAGAATTGACGACTTATTTGATCAACTCCAAGGATCATGTGTGTACTCGAAAATTGACCTAAGATCGGGCTATCATCAATTACGTGTCAAAGAAGAAGATATACCGAAAACTGCTTTTCGGACACGCTACGGTCATTACGAATTTTTGGTCATGCCGTTTGGATTGACGAATGCGCCAGCTGTATTCATGGACCTCATGAATCGAGTTTGTAGTCCGTATTTAGATAAGTTTGTTATTGTTTTCATTGATGACATTCTTATCTATTCCAAGAGTGAGCAAGAGCATGAGCAGCATTTAAGGTTAATATTAGAGTTGTTGAGAAAAGAACAGCTATACGCTAAATTTTCTAAGTGTGCTTTCTGGTTGAAAGAAGTGCAATTTCTTGGCCACGTTGTTAGTAGCAAAGGAATTCAGGTTGATCCAGCAAAAATTGAAGCCATTGAAAAATGGGAGACTCCTAAGACAGCAATGCAGATACGCCAATTTTTGGGTTTAGCCGGTTATTATAGAAGGTTTATTCAAGATTTTTCCCGAATAGCTAAGTCGTTGACAGCGTTAACACAAAAAGGGAAGAAATATGAATGGACTTCTGAGCAGGAGAGTGCATTTCAATTACTAAAGAAGAAGTTAACTACGGCGCCTATTTTATCGTTACCAGAAGGGAACGATGATTTTGAAATATATTGTGACGCTTCGCGACAAGGTTTTGGTTGCGTTCTTATGCAACGGAAGAAAGTTATTGCATACGCATCCCGACAATTAAAGATTCACGAGCGGAATTATACGACGCATGATCTAGAACTGGGAGCAGTCGTGTTTGCATTGAAGATATGGAGACACTACTTGTATGGGGTTAAATGCACTGTGTTTACTGATCATAAAAGCCTTCAACATATTTTTGATCAGAAACAGTTGAACATGAGGCAACGTAGGTGGGTCGAGTTAATAAATGACTATGATTGTGAAATTCGTTATCATCCCGGGAAGGCGAACGTGGTGGCCGATGCTTTAAGCAGAAAGGAACGAGAACCAATTCGAGTTCGAGCGATGAACATAAAAATTCGCATGAATCTCAACTCGCAAATCAAAGAAGTTCAACGAGAAGCACTTACTAAAGAAAACATAAGAAATGAAATAATGAAGAAGTATGAGAAGCAACTCGTTATACGGGAAGACGGAATTCGATATTTTGCAAATCGTATTTGGGTACCGAAGTTTGGTGGATTAAGGAAGTTGATATTGAATGAGGCACATAAGACAAGATACTCGATACATCCTGGAGTTGGAAAGATGTATCAAGATCTTAAGACACGTTATTGGTGGCCTAATTTAAAGACAAACGTAGCAACATATGTTGGGGAGTGTTTAACTTGTTCCAAGGTCAAAGCAGAACACCAAAAGCCGTCAGGGTTACTTCAACAACCAGAAATTCCAGAATGGAAATGGGATGGTATTACCATGGATTTCATCACGAAGTTACCAAAGACTGCCTGGGGATACGACACCATTTGGGTGATTGTTGATCGTCTCACCAAGTCTGCACATTTCTTGCCTATAAAGGAAACGGATAGAATGGAGAAACTATTACGATTGTATATAAAGGAAATTGTTTCAAGGCATGGAATACCTATTTCCATTATATCCGATCGTGATAGTAGATTTACATCAAAGTTCTGGCAATCACTACAGGAGGCCCTAGGAACTCGTTTGGATATGAGTACCGCGTATCATCCGCAAACCGACGGGCAGAGTGAAAGAACGATTCAGACTCTTGAAGACATGCTCAGGGCATGTGTGATCGATTTTAGAAACGGATGGGATAAATATCTACCATTAGCAGAATTCTCGTATAATAATAGTTATCATGCGAGCATTAAAGCTGCGCCATTCGAAGCATTATACGGAAGGAAGTGTAGATCTCCTATTTGTTGGAATGAAGTAGGAGATCGACAATTAACTGGTCCCGAGATCATACACGAAACAACTGAGAAGATAGTACAAATCAAGGAGAGATTGAAAACAGCCCGTAGTCGCCAAAAGAGCTACGCCGATGTTCGAAGGAAACCATTAGAGTTTCAGATCGGTGACATGGTTATGTTAAAGGTGTCACCGTGGAAAGGTGTAATACGCTTCGGAAAAAGGGGTAAACTGAACCCAAGATATGTAGGTCCGTTCAAGATTATCGAACGCATTGGACCGGTAGCTTATCGACTCGAGTTACCACAACAACTCGCCGGAGTACATAATACATTTCACGTCTCAAACCTTAAGAAGTGTCTTGCAAAGGAAGACCTCACCATTCCTCTTGAAGAAATCCATGTCGACGAGAAACTACAATTCATCGAAGAACCAATCGAAATCATGGATCGTGAAGTTAAACGGCTCAAGCAGAGCAACATATCGATCGTTAAGGTTCATTGGAATGCTCGAAGGGGTCCCGAGTTTACTTGGGAACGAGAGGATCAAATGAAACAAAAATATCCTCACTTGTTTTCCGATGACGCAAAATAGGTACAATTTTAAAATTTCGGGACGAAATTTATTTAACGGGTAGGTACTGTAATGACCCAGACTTTTTCGATCAATCTATACTTATAAGATTAATATTTACATAAATTAAACTTACCAACATGATAAGCAATCCAAATTGTTGAGATTTATGTTTCCGAAAAGAGTTTTACACAACGTTTGACCGTCTAGTTTGACCGATGATATCACGAACCATACAATATATGATAATTATACGTTTGTGTATATATATGTATATATACATATTTAACATGATTAATGAATGTTTTAATATCTTATTTTGTATTAATAACAATAAGTTATAAGTATATTTTGAAACTACTAACTTAAGTTTTCAAAACGATAACCATACGTAACGTTAATTGACATAAATACTTATAATCTATAATGTTTATACATATATCGTATATGTAATGTATTTAATCACTTTTAAAGACTTAAATACATAAAATCATATAAGTGTATTCACAAAAGATAGCTATATTTGAATCCTCATTCCATTTTTCACAAAATTTCTATACGTATACCTAGAGTATTTGTACTCGTATCATACCTAGCTTCTATACGTATTTACTATTGGTATATACACATCAAATCACCACCTAACCAGCCCTTGTTACTACCCTAGGTATAAGGTAATTGCTTTTGAATGATTGTAAGACTAATTACAAAAATACAAACTAAAATTTTGTCCATGTATCCTTATGAAACACGTTTTTATGTAGTATATATGTATCATCATTTTCATTCATTTTAACTTCAAATTTCTTAAGCTAAACACACACTCTTTCTTAACCTTTGAACTCCATAACAATCCAGCAAGAAACCTTAAAGATCTAGCCATAAAAACCTTACTTAAACACCATAAGAAAACCATACAAAAACACTTCAAGAAATCCTTCCAAGAACACAAACTTACTTCCAATCTTTCATCCACTTCCATCACCCTTCTGGTTCTAGGTTCTTACTCCTCTTTTACAGCAACCTTGTCCAAGGAATTTGAGGTAGAATCTATGTTCATAACCTTATTCGATTCATATATATATAGCTATCTTATTTTGTGGTATAAAAATTTAACAACAAGAACATAGTTTGAATGTTTTCAAACTTGTTTGCAAACTAAATAGATCCTTCTAACTTAACTTTTAAAATACTTCAAGACCTGTAATATAACTTAAGTATATGCTAATTTAACAAGGTATAACTTGGTTTTTCAAAGAATACCTTAAAAACTGTTTTTACGACGTCGGAGTGTGACCGGTGACTGTTTTGGGTTGGATAATTAAAAACCATCTTAAACTTTGAATTGGAGGTTTATTTTCTGGAAAAATGTTTTTTACTATGAATATGATAACACATAAAAATTTCATGATTTAATTCAAAGTATAAGTATTTTTAGAAAAATAATCATTTAAGGTTGTTTAAATAAAGGAAAATGTTTAACTTCATAGGTTTCACTAAAGTTTCACCTATGCCGTGTGATTTTGAATACAAACTAAGGTATTTACAGTTCATAGTCTTAAAGAGGAACTTGATCCAAGGAGATGGCAAGTTGAATCAACGAAAACAGATTTGTAACGAAGAAACTATGACCGAAACAAAATTGGTTATCCAAGACTTGTTTAACTTCGGGATTAATTGGGAAAAATTAAATAAAATCACATATTTCTAAGATAACATGATATTTTATATATATGTACTTATAATTCAATTTTATATGGTTCAGGATCACCCGTAAACATTACGAGAAGATTAATCATAAGATCCCATGTTTGTACGCAACACGTCATTTGACAACACCGGTACTTTATGTACGCAACACGTCATTTCACAACACCGGTACCGTGGGTCAAGATTAATCTCGACCAATACATATACGATGGGGGTTTTATTTATTTCATTGCGGGTATATTAAACATCTAAAAATGAACCATTAAAATTGAATTACTAACAACGAACTGCTAACTACGGACTAAGGAATTATTCAAAGTATTAAAAGTATAACAAGTATATATATGTGACGTTTGTTTAAAAAGAAAAGGTATTGATATATTATATATGGATAGGTTCGTGATATCAACCGGAGACCAAGTCAAATTATATATATCTTCAAGGCGAAAGTGAGTATATAGTCCCACTTTTTAACTCTAAATATTTCGGGATGAGAATACATGTATTTTATGTTTTACAATATGGACACAAGTAACTGAAAAATATATTCTACGTTGAGTTGTACCACTGGCATACTTCCCTGTAGCTTGGTAACTAATATTTACAGCGGTATTGTAAACGCGAATCCTGTTGATAGATCTATCGGGCCTGACAACCCCAACCGGACTGGACGACCAGTATTCAACGGTTGCACAGTACTTCGTTTCGTGACTACACTTGGTACAGTGTAGTAAGATTTCATATTAAAGGGAATATGCGACGTGATTAAATGTTAAGTATGGTTACCAAGTGCTCAACCACTTAGAATATTTTTATTAAACTGTTTATATACGAAATCTTGTGGTCTATATATATATTGCTGCCGGCACTAAACCTATATCTCACCAACTTTATGTTGACCTTTTAAAACATGTCTATTCTCAGGTGATTTCTAAAAGCTTCCGCTGCATTATGTTGAATTTGAGCAGGATCTTGCGTACACTTATTTGTGTCAAAAATAAGACTGCATATCCAAGAACTTGTGTTATAAAATATGCTAGAAATCGTGTTGTTATCATTATTTGTAAAGTTTGTAAGTCGAAGATTATCGCTAAACGATAATCATCTTTATTTCGTCCAAAGCTTGTATCAAAAATAAGAATCATGGTTTGTAATGTATAATATATGCAGTTTTTCTTTTAAAAATGTCGCATATAGAGGTCAATACCTCGCAATGAAATCATACGTTATCTAACACGTTCTTACGGTTAAGGACGGGTTATGACAGAAAGATATGTATTCACAAAGTTCACACAGATCAAAATGTTGCGGATCCACTCACGAAGCTTTTACCTGGGCCAAAACATGAGGGACATGTTTGTGCATTAGGGCTTCGATATTCTAGTTATTGGAATTGATCTATTTTAAGTATTGTAACGGAACGAATTAGTTCAAACTCATCAATATAATTATGGTATTAATTTAATTATGAGTCATGTTCCAATTTTGCATATTTTATCCATGAATAAACTATTATTCTAAATTCCGTAGTTGATCACATTTGTGGGAGCAAGTGTGAGGTCTAAACTATTATGAACTTGGATTGGTTAACATTCAAATGGTGAATGTGGGGCAAGGTTGCAACCAAGGTTCATAGATATTTGTGGGACACAAATATTGGAAGACCCGCTCTCAAGATTTACTATATGGAGCCTTTGTGGTTGATCACATGTAATCTTGAGTAAAGGAGAATATCATTATATCCTCTGACCTGAGACACATATTGGGTTCGGATATTCACCGAATATTGTGCCTTGATTCTTTCCTTCGTTATTCTGAAATATGGTATTACATAAGGGAGGCTTCAGGTATGGTACTAAGTGTGGTGTCTAGAACGTATGTAGTCAAGATGGAATTTGTCCCTCTTATTCGTTGAGAGTTAGATGTCTAAGGCCTGATAAAGTTAAATCTATAAGAGAGTGATCATTCTATATCTCTTGGATTTAACATGACATCTAGGACAAAAGGATATATTGAAAGATTCACCTGATCATATTCGAGATGGGAACTCGAAAGGGACGATGTTATTGAATGGCACTAAGTCATAACATATTAGGGGTGATGGACGGTCGTTAGGTGGTATCCGTCACTTACATTAATTTCTTATGTTTCTCGTGCAAGTGGGAGATTGAAGGTATTTCATATGCCCGAGAGACATATTAAACTAATGTGGCTAAAATGTTATGATCCAAGTCGGGTCATACCCAATAACAAGCTTATCAACACTTTTAGTATTTATCTTATCGAATGGATCTTTAATAAATAAATACTTGACACCTATACTTTAGAAATTGGTTTTCTAAAGGTAAAATGCAAGAAATAATTTTATGGATAATTATAAGTAAGTTTAATTATTTATATGATTAAACTTATATATATATGTGTTTTAATTTTATAAAGAGGTTTATAAAATTATATAAAAATGTGTAAGTATCAAAAATTGTTGCAAGACATTTTAAATAAAGGAATGCCAAAAAAAATAAAAAAAATAAAAAAAAAAGGGGAGGAGGGGGTGGTGGCGGTTTTGGAGTCCCAAGGCACCCTACCCATGCCTTTTGATTAAATGTATTCCAACACTCAAGGTTGAGCATTCTTGCACAATTTTACACACACACATTTTGAATACTTGCTTTCAAACTCAAAAACTCTCTCCCCATTCACCCTTTTGGCCGAAAATTTGGAGAGGAAGAAGAGGGTTCTTCTTGTGATTTTGCAAGTTTCTTTGGTGTCCAAAATCCTAACCCATTTGGTGGTGTTGATTACATAGCTTGTGGGTATACAAGATTTGAGGTCTCAAGTTAGAGACTAAGGTTCATTCTCATCTTCATCATCTTCATCTTCTTGCTTCAACCTCCATTTTAGGAGAAGGTATAAAACCCTAACTAGCTTCTTTTACATTTTAGTATATTGTACAAGACAAGATCTATAAATGGAATACATTTTAAAAGGTTAAAATACACATTAAACAATTGAAAAATGCTTCCGCTTGCTCTATATATATTTTCGAAAATATATGCATACATAAAATGGTTTTGTGACTTGTTTACATGTGGTATTCCATCAGTTATGAACATCATTACTACCTCAAATTTAGTAGGTAAACCTATTGGAAGTGACATGAAATGATCTAGCTTCAAAGGATCTTGGATGGCTTGAAAGTTCTTGAAGTAGGATCATGACACAAAAACAAGTTCAAGTAAGATTTTTACTCGAATTAATATAGTTTATAATTATAGAAATTGAATCAAAGTTTGAATATGATTATTACCTTGAATAAGAAAGATAACCTACTGTAAATAACAAAGGTTTCTTGATCTTAGATGATTACTTGGAATGGATTAGAAAGCTTGGATGTAAACTACTAAACTTGAAAGGATTTTCGAAGTGCTCTTGAAGTGTTCTTCCTAAGATGATTATAGCTTGATTCTTGAAGTAATTTTTGATGAAGATGATGATTAGCTACTGGAAAAATTCATTCATAAGTGTGTGTGTGTGTGTGTGTTGAGAGAGAATTAGAAAGAGAATTGGAAGTGAAATGGAGTGAATGATGAGTGGTAAGTGGTGAGTGGTGAGTGGGGTTAAAAAGAGTTCTAGTTAGTTGACTAGTTCATGGTAGAAGTTAAAATTGATTAGTCAAACATGACATAATCAAGAGTGGAATCTCATGCTAGTTCCTCTTGGTATATACACACAGTAAGTACGTCTAGAAGCTGTGTATAATACGGGTATGAATACGACTAGAATTCTTGATGAAAAAAAAAGAATGGGAATGTAACTGTACCCATTTTCGTTAAGTTTGAGTGTTTTGATATATTTCTTAAAGTCTTCCAAAAGTATATTAATACATCTAAATAAACTACATGTATATACATTTTAACTGAGTCGTTAAGTCATCATTAGTCGTTACATGTAAGCGTTGTTTTGAAACCTTTAAGTTAACGATCTCATTTAATGTTGTTAACCCATTGTTTATTATATCTAATGAGATGTTAAATTATTATATTATCATGATATTATGATATATTATTATATCTTAATATGATATATATACATTTAAATGTCGTTACAACGATAATCGTTACATATATGTCTCGTTTCGAAATTCTTAAGTTAGTAGTCTTGTTTTTACATATGTAGTTCATTGTTAACATATATAATTATCATTTTATCATGTTAAATATAGTGTAACAATATCTTAATATGATACATATGTATTTAGTAAAACGTTGTAATAACAATAATCGTTATATATATCGTTTCGACTTTCTTAACTTAGTAGTCCCATTTTTATGTATATAACTCATTGTTAATATACTTATGGAGATACTTACTTATCATAATCTCATGTTAACTATATGTATATCTATATATATATATATATCGTCATGTTGTTTTTACAAGTTTTAACGTTCGTGAATCGCCGGTCAACTTGGGTGGTCAATTGTCTACATGAATCTCATTTCAAATAATCAAGTCTTAGCAAGTTTGATTGCTTAACATGTTGGAAACATTTAATCATGTAAAAATCAATTTCATTTAATATATATAAACATGGAAAAGTTCGGGTCACTACAGTACCTACCCGTTAAATAAATTTCGTCCCGAAATTTTAAGCAGTTGGAGGTGTTGTCGTATCTTCTGGAAATAAGTGCGGGTATTTCTTCTTCATCTGATCTTCTCATTCCCAGGTGAACTCGGGTCCTCTATGAGCAAGCCATCGAACCTTAACAATTGGTATTTTGTTTTGCTTATGTCTTTTAACCTCACGATCCATTATTTCGACGGGTTCTTCGATGAATTGAAGTTTTTCGTTAATTTGGATTTTGTCTAATGGAATAGTGAGATCTTCTTTAGCAAAACATTTCTTCAAATTCGAGATGTGGAAAGTGTTATGTACAGCCGCAAGTTGTTGAGGTAACTCAAGTCGGTAAGCTACTGGTCCGACACGCTCAATAATCTTGAATGGTCCAATATACCTTGGATTTAATTTCCCTCGTTTACCAAATCAAACAACGCCTTTAAATGGTGCAACCTTAAGCATGACCATCTCTTCAATTTCAAATTCTATATCTTTTCTTTTAATGTCGGCGTAGCTCTTTTGTCGACTTTGGGTGGTTTTCAACCGTTGTTGAATTTGGATGATCTTATCGGTAGTTTCTTGTATTATCTCTGGACCCGTAATCTGTATATCCCCCACTTTACTCCAATAAATCGGAGACCTGCACTTTCTACCATAAAGTGCTTCAAACAGCGCCATCTCAATGCTTGAATGGTAGCTGTTGTTGTAGGAAAATTCTGCTAACGGTAGATGTCGATCCCAACTGTTTCCGAAATCAATAACACATGCTCGTAGCATGTCTTCAAGTGTTTGTATCGTCCTTTCGCTCTACCCATCAGTTTGTGGATGATAGGCAGTACTCATGTCTAGACGAGTTCCTAATGCTTGCTGTAATGTCTGCCAGAATCGTGAAATAAATCTTCCATCCCTATCAGAGATAATAGATATTGGTATTCCATGTCTGGAGACGACTTCCTTCAAATACAGTCGTGCTAAATTCTCCATCTTGTCATCTTATCTTATTGTAGGAAGTGTACTGATTTGGTGAGACGATCAACTATTACCCAAATAGTATTAAAACCACTTGCAGTCCTTGGCAATTTAGTGATGAAATCCATGATAATGTTTTCCGATTTCCATTCCGGGATTTCGGGTTGTTGAAGTAGACCTGATGGTTTCTGATGCTCCGCTTTAACCTTAGAACACGTCAAACATTCCCCTACGTATTTAGCAACATCGGCTTTCATACCTGGCCACCAAAAATGTTTCTTGAGATCCTTGTACATCTTCCCCGTTCCAGGATGTATTGAGTATCTGGTTTTATGAGCTTCTCTAAGTACCATTTCTCTCATATCTCCAAATTTTGGTACCCAAATTCTTTCAGCCCTATACCGGGTTCTGTCTTCCCGAATATTAAGATGCTTCTCCGATCTTTTGGGTATTTCATCCTTTAAATTTCCCTCTTTTAAAACTCCTTGTTGCGCCTCCTTTATTTGAGTAGTAACGTTAGTGTGAATCATTATATTCATAGCTTTTACTCGAATGGCTTCTTTGTCCTTTCTGCTCAAGGCGTCGGCTACCACATTTGCCTTCCCCGAGTGGTAACGAATCTCAAAGTCGTAATCATTCAACAATTCAATCCATCTGCGCAGCCTCATGTTCAGTTGTTTCTGATTAAATATGTGTTGAAGACTTTTGTGGTCGGTATATATAATACTTTTGACCCCATATAAGTAGTGCCTCCAAGTCTTTAATGCAAAAACAACCGCGCCAAATTCCAAATCATGCGTTGTATAAATCTGCTCATGAATCTTCAATTGTCTAGACGCATAAGCAATTACTTTCATTCGTTTCATTAATACACAACCGAGACCTTGCTTTGAGGCGTCACAATATATCACAAAATCATCATTCCCTTCAGGTAATGATAATATAGGTTTCGTAGTTAACTTTTTCTTTAACAATTGAAATGCTTTCTCTTGTTCATCTTTCCATTCAAATTTCTTCCCTTTATGCGTTAATGCAGTCAAGGGTTTTGTTATTCTGGAAAAGTCTTGGATGAACCTTCTGTAGTAACCAGCTAGTCCTAAAAACTGGCGTATGTGTTTCGGAGTTTTTGGGGTTTCCCACTTTTCAATGGTTTCAATCTTTGCTGGATCCACCTGAATACCTTCTTTGTTCACTATGTGACCGAGGAATTGAACTTCTTCCAACCAAAATGCACACTTTGAAAACTTAGCGTACAGTTTTTCT
The DNA here is from genome assembly GCF_046630445.1 of Rutidosis leptorrhynchoides. Taxonomy (NCBI): domain Eukaryota; kingdom Viridiplantae; phylum Streptophyta; class Magnoliopsida; order Asterales; family Asteraceae; genus Rutidosis; species Rutidosis leptorrhynchoides. Next base: position 201,179,297 of record NC_092342.1, on the reverse strand, counting down.
TTTCTCAGCAACTCTAGCACTTTTCTCAAATGTTCTTCGCGCTCTTGATCATTCTTCGAGTAAATAAGTATGTCATCGAAGAAAATAATGACAAACTTGTCAAGATATGGCCCACACACTCGGTTCATGAGGTCCATGAACACAGCTGGTGCGTTAGTCAATCCAAACAGCATAACCATAAACTCGTAATGACCGTAACGCGTCCTAAAAGCAGTCTTTGGAATATCATCCTCCTTCACCCGCATTTGATGATATCCAGAACGTAAATCGATCTTCGAATAAACCGATGAGCCTTGTAGTTGATCAAATAAGTCATCGATTCTCGATAGTGGGTAGCGGTTCTTGATGGTCAGTTTGTTCAACTCTCGGTAGTCGATACACAACCTAAATGTACCATCCTTCTTCTTGACAAACAAAACAGGAGCTCCCCACGGTGATGTGCTTGGTCGAATGAAACCACGCTCTAAAAGTTCCTGTAACTGACTTTTTAATTCTTTCATTTCGCTGGGTGCGAGTCTGTATGGAGCATGATCTATTGGTGCAGCTCCTAGTACAAGATCTATTTGAAATTCAACGGATCGATGTGGGGGTAATCCCGGTAATTCTTTCGGAAATACATCGGGAAATTCTTTTGCGACGGGAACATCACTGATGTTCTTTTCTTCAGGTTTAACTTCCTCGATGTGTGCTAGAATGACGTAACAACCTTTTTTTATTAGTTTTTGCGCCTTCAAACTACTAATAAGATTTAATTTCGCGTTGTTCTTTTCTCCGTACACCATTAAAGGTTTTCCTTTTTCACGCATAATGCGAATCGCATTTTTGTAATAAATAATCTCTGCTCTCACCTTTTTCAACCAGTCCATGCCAATTATTACATCAAAACTCCCTAACTCGACTGGTATTAAATCAATTTTAAACGTTTCGTCTCCCAGTTTAATTTCTCTTTCCCGACATATATTATCTGCTGAAATTAATTTACCGTTTGCTAATTCGAGTAAAAATTTACTATCCAAAGGCGTCAATGGGCAACTTAATTTAGCACAAAATTCTCTACTCATATAGCTTTTATTCGCACCCGAATCAAATAAAACATAAGCAGATTTATCGTCAATAAGAAACGCACCCGTAACAAGCTCCGGGTCTTCCTGTGCTTCTGCCGCATTAATATTGAAAACTCTTCCACGGACCTGTCCATTAGTATTCCCCTGATTCGGGCAATTTCTAATAATGTGGCCCGGTTTTCCACATTTATAACAAACAGTATTGGTATTACTTGCTCCCACACTATTCGTTTCGGCATTACTTGTTCCGACAATATTTGTTCCTTTAGTTTTGTTAAACTTTGGTCCGTATACCTCACACTTTATCGCGCTATGACCATTTCTTTTACACCTGTTGCAAAATGTCATGCAAAACCCTTGATGATTTTCTTCACACCTATGACATGGATGTTTTTGGTTTTTTTTGCCGTTGTTGTTATTGAGGTTGTTGTTGGGATTGTTATTGTTGTTGAAACAGTTGTTGTAGTTGTTGTTGTTGTTGGGATGTTTGTTCTAGTTATTGTTAGGATTGCGGTTATTGTTGTGATTGTTGTTGAGGTTGTTGGGATAGTTGTTGTGATTGTGGTTGTAATTGTTGTTGTTGTTGTACTGGTGACTCTTGTCACCGTTTTCCTCCCACTTCCTCTTGAGTTGTTTCGTATTGGCTTTTTCGGTCGCCTGCTCTTTAATTCTTCCCTCAATCTGATTTATGAGTTTATGAGCCATTCAACTTGCCTTCTGTATCGAAGCGGGCTCATGTGAACTCACATCTTCTTGAATCCTTACTGGTAACCCTTTTACAAATGTGTCGATCTTCTCTTCTTCATCTTCGAACGCTCCCGGACACAATAGGCACAACTCTGTGAATCGTCGTTCATATGTGGTAACGTCGAACCCTTGTGTTCGTAACTCTCTAAGTTCTGCCTTGAGTTTATTGACTTCGTTTCTAGGACGGTACTGCTCGTTCATCAGTTGCTTGAATGCCGACCACGGTAGTGCGTAAGCAGCATTTTGTCCTACCTGTTCAAGATAGGTATTCCTCCACGTTAACGCAGTACCTGTGAAGGTATACGTAGAGTGCTTAACTTTGTCCTCTTCAGTACACTTACTTATGGAAAACACCGATTCGACTTTCTTGGTCTACCGTTTCAATCCAATTGGTCCTTCAGTTCCATCAAATTCCAAAGGTTTGCAGGCAGTGAATTCTTTGTAGGAGCATCCTACACGATTTCTTGCGCCGTTAGCTGCATTGCTAGATTCAGAGTTATTGTTGGTATGTAGCGCAGCCTGTACTGCGGCTATGTTTGCAGCAAGAAAGGTACGAAATTCCTCTCCGCTCATATTCATGGTGTGTCGAGTAGTCGGTGCCATTTCCTTCAAAATAGCCAACTGAATCGAGTTAATCATACAGAATATTAAGAGTAGTCAATAGTATTTCGTAGCATAATATAAACTCATTTATAAAAGCTTTTTCTTCATATTAGCGTTTTATAAATTTAAATTCGGGTACTACCTACCCGTTAAGTTCATACTTAATAGCTAATATACAATTCAACTACTACAATTCCATATGAAAAACGGATTATAATAAAATATCACATACAAATATTCTTCAAACTTACAACTTCACTATATTACATATAACATGAAATATAGTACACTATGATACAGGACAGTTTTGAAGATAAATCTAGTTAATACGCAAGTTGTTCAGCAAAGGAAATAAAGACACGTAATTCATAAGTCCAGAAATAAGTCATGCATTCTGGTTTTACTAAGACGACTTCCCATCCTTGGTCTTGTGGAAAATAACCGTTATGACCATTAGCTAGGCAGCAGGTTGTAATGTCGTCAAAAGGACGAGGGTTTCGTAATGTCCAACAGCCCCGTAATAATCTAAAAACCTTGTTTCTCACCTCAACTACTGAATCCGTCACTTGTGGAAAGGTTTTATTTAAAAGTTGTAATCCAATATTCTTTTTCTCACTTTGGTAAGAAGTGAACATCACTAACCCGTAAGTATAACATGCTTCTTTTTGTTGCATGTTAGAAGCTCTTTCTAACTCGTGAAATCCTATGTTGTGATATGTTGAGTCAAAATAGGTTCTTAACCCGTAGTGTAAAAATGCATTTGGGTTCCCCGCATTTAATGCTTTAAAGAAAACATGGCGTAACTTACGGTCTCCCCAATGTGATATACACCACCTATCAAAGGAAAGCCTTTTATAAACTAAGGCATTTCTGGAAAGTCTTTCAAATGTTTGACAAGTTAATTTCGCCATAACTAAATATGCTGATGAATTCTGACCAACTCTAGACAAGATTTCCTCAATCATATCCTCTGGTAGGTCTTCTAAAATATTCGATTGTCTACCCTTAACGTCCATTTTATTTTTATACTGTAAAATAGACAAGGATTAGATTCGTAAAAGATAATTAACAAACAATACAATCAATTTTTACATAGAACATAAAAGTACAAGCACACTACAATACATATAATACATAACATGATTACAACCCTTTAATCTGAATCACTGGTTTCTTCTTCTTCGGACTTGGTTCGTTTTCCTAATTTTATAGGAATATATGGTGTTCCTCTAATACGATCCGTCATTTTCCATAATGGTTTAGAAAAACCTGGTGGTTTAGAGGTTCCCGGGTCATTGTTACATTTTAGAAAATACGGATGTTGTCGATACATATAAAGTTCATCGGGGTTGGAATCGGGTTTCTCTATTTTTATACCTTTTCCCTTATTATTTTCTTTCGCTTTATTAAATTGGGTCGAGGTAATTTCTATAACATCATCGGAATCTTCATCGGGATCCGATTCATCGGAAAATTGGTAATCTTCCCAATATTTTGCTTCCTCGGCGGAATCACCATTGACCATTATTAACTTTGATCCGTTGGTTGAGGATTTTCTTTTATGTAATTAATTTACTATAGGTATCAATATTTCTTCCTCCTGAACCTCTTCTTCTTCTGGTTCCTCCTCTTCCGATTCCTCCTCTTCCGGTTCCTCCTCTTTCGGTTCCTCTTAGGGAATTTGTGAATCTTCCCAAAATATATTCGACTCTTCATTATTATTAGGTGAATCAATGGGATTTGTACTAGAGGTAGACATATATCATATAATATCAAACACGTTAAGAGATTAATATATCACATAATATTTACATGGTAATAATATATAGTTTCCAACAAAAAAAAAATGTTAAGCAATCGTTTTTGAAGAAAAACACGGTCGAAGTCCAGACTCACTAATGCATTCTAACAAACTCGGTAAGACACACTAATGCAATTTTCTAGTTCTCTAAGACCAACACTCTGATACCAACTGAAATGTCCCGTTCATATTGATTATAAACGTTCCATATTAATTGATTTCGTCGCGAGGTTTTGATCTCTATATGAGACGTTTTTCAAAGACTGCATTCATTTTTAAAACAACCATAACCTTTATTTTATCTATAAAGGTTTAAAAAGCATTACGTAGATTATCAAATAATGATAATCTAAAATATATCGTTTACACACGACCATTACATAATGGTTTACAATAAGAATATATTACATCAAAAATAAGTTTCTTGAATGCAGTTTTTACATAATATCATACAAGCATGGACTCCAAATCTTGTCCTTATTTTAGTATGCAATAGCGGAAGCTCTTAATAATCACCTGAGAATAAACATGCTTAAAACGTCAACAAAAATATTGGTGAGTTATAGGTTTAACCTATATATTATCAAATCATAATAATAGACCACAAGATTTCATATTTCAATATACATCCCATACATAGAGATAAAAATCATTCATATGGTGAACACCTGGTAACCGACATTAACAAGATGCATATAAGAACATCCCCTATCATTCCGGGAAATCCTTCGGACAAGATAAAAACAACATCGAAGTACTAAAGCATCTGGTACTTTAGATGGGGTTCGTTAGGCCCAATAGATCTATCTTTAGGATTCGCGTCAATTAGTAGATCGGTTTACTAATTCTTAGGTTACCAAGCAAAAGGGGAATATTCGACTTCGATCATTCACCCATATAATGTAGTTTCAATTACTTGTCTCTATTTCATAAAACATTTATAAAACTGCATGTATTCTCATCCCAAAATATTAGATTTTAAAAGTGGGACTATAACTCACTTTCACAGATTTTTACTTCATCGGGAAGTAAGACTTGGCTACTGGTCGATTCACGAACCTATAACAAATATGTACATATATATCAAAGTATGTTCAAAATATATTTACAACATTTTTAATACGTTTTAATGTTTTAAGTTTATTAAGTCAGCTGTCATCGTTAGTAACCTACAACTAGTTGTCCACAATTAGATATACAAAAATAAATCAATATAAATTATCTTGGATCAATCCACGACCCAGTGTATACAAGCCTCATGCTAGATCACAACTCAAACTATATATATTATTTTGGAATCAACCTCAACCCTATATAGCTAACTCCAACATTACTGCATATAGAGTTTCTATGGTTGTTCCAAAATATATTATATAGATGGGTCGATATGATATGTCATAACATTATATACGTGTTTATGGTATCCCAAGATTATATAATATATATTGGAATACATGAATAATACAATATAAGTTTGTTAAGTTATGATTTGTATAGAATTGTTACAATATTTCCCGTAGCTACAACAATCAAAAAAAAAAATCCAATCTTGTTTTACCCATAACTTCTTCGTTTTAAATCCGTTTTGAGTGAATCAAATTGCTATGGTTTCATATTGAACACTATTTTATGAATCTAAACAGAAAAATTATATGATTATAGTCAGAATTAAAAGTTACAAGTCGTTTTTGTAAGAGGTAGTCATTTCAGTTTAAAGAACGACGTCTTGATGACCATTTTGAAAAACATGCTTCCACTTTGAGTTTAACCATGATTTTTGGATATAGTTTCATGTTCATAAGAAAATTCTTTTTCCCAGAAGAACAACTTTTAAATCGAAGTTTATCATAGTTTTTAATTATCAAACCCAAAACAGCCCACGGTGTTACTACGACGGCGTATGTCCGGTTTTACGGTGTTTTTCGTGTTTCCAGGTTTTAAATCATTAAGTTAGCATATCATATAGATATAGAACATGTGTTTAGTTGATTTTAAAAGTCAAGTTAGAAGGATTAACTTTATTTGTGAACAAGTTTAGAATTAACTAAACTATGTTCTAGTGATTACAAGTTTAAATCTTCGAATAAGATAGTTTTATATGTATGAATCGAATGATGTTATGAACATCATTACTACCTCAAATTTAGTAGGTAAACCTACTGGAAGTGACAAGAAATGATCTAGCTTCAAAGGATCTTGGATGGCTTGAAAGTTCTTGAAGTAGGATCATGACACAAAAACAAGTTCAAGTAAGATTTTTACTCGAATTAAGATAGTTTATAGTTATAGAAATTGAATCAAAGTTTGAATATGATTATTACCTTGAATAAGAAAGATAACCTACTGTAAATAACAAAGGTTTCTTGATCTTAGATGATTACTTGGAATGGATTAGAAAGCTTAGATGTAAACTAGTAAACTTGAAAGGATTTTCGAAGTGTTCTTGAAGTGTTCTTCCTAAGATGATTATAGCTTGATTCTTGAAGTAATTTTTGATGAAGATTAGCTACTGGAAAAATTCGTTCATAAGAGTGTGTGTGTGTGTGTGTGTTGAGAGAGAATTAGAAAGAGAATTGGAAGTGAATGATGAGTGGTAAGTGGTGAGTGGTGAGTGGGGTTAAAAGGAGTTCTAGTTAGTTGACTAGTTCATGGTAGAAGTTAAAATTGATTAGTCATACATGACATAATCTAGAGTGGAATCCCATGCTAGTTCCTATTGGTATATACCCACAGTAAGTACGTCTAGAAGCTGTGTATAATACGGGTATGAATACGACTAGGATTCTTGATGAAAAAAAAAGAATGGGAATGTAACTGTACCCATTTTCGTTAAGTATGAGTGTTTTGATAGATGTCTTGAAGTCTTCCAAAAGTATATTAATACATCTAAATACACTACATGTATATACATTTTAACTGAGTCGTTAAGTCATCGTTAGTCGTTACATGTAAGTGTTGTTTTGAAACCTTTAAGTTAACGATCTCATTTAATGTTGTTAACCCATTGTTTATTACATCTAATGAGATGTTAAATTATTATATTATCATGATATTATGATATATTTGATGGAATTCAACATAACAACAAGTTCAAAATGTTTATAAAATCACAAAACCAATTTAAGAGTATTAAGGCAAGCGGAAGTATCATTTCATTTATAAACAAGTGTATATGTTAAACCATTTTAGATTGAATTCCATGAAGACATCAAGTCTTGAAGCTATACTTACAAACTAAAGAGAAGGAATAAGAATTTACCTCCTCAAACTTGTTGAGGGTCGTTTTACAAGTAGCAAGAAGATGATGAAGGTGAATGGAGCTTCAAAATGATGAAACCTCAAGAGATTATACCCCAAGCTTTTGTTCACCAACACCCTTTGAAATGTTAGGATTTTTGACACTTAAATCACTAATTAATCAAGCTTCAAACCTCTCCTTTGTGTGCTAAAAATTTCGGCCAGCAGCACTTAATAGAGCAGAATTTTTGTAGCTTATTACTTAACTAGTGTGTTGTGTATTACTTGAGTCAATGCATGGATTAAGAGACAAGCATGCCCTTAAACAAATGTGCTATATAGAAAGTCACAAAACAAGCATGGGTAGTCTTTTCTTGGGTTCATAAAACCGCCACCTAGCCCATTTTATAACAAGATTTGTTTAAAAAAAAAACTTGTAATAAAAGACATGCATTTTGTTTTGTTACTTGCAATTTTTATAAATAAATTTATAAAATATAACACATCTTAATTATTTAAACCTATAAATAATTAAACATAAATTATCCAAATAATTTATCTCAAGTGATTATAATTTAGAAAACCGATTTTCTAAAGTTCAAGTGTCGCGTATTTATTTAACAATCCAACCGTTAAAATAAATACATATAAAGTGTCGGTAAGCTTGTTATTGGGTATGACCCGACTTGGATCATAACATAGTGGCCACGTTAATTTAATATGTCTCTCGGGCATACGAAATACCTTCAATCTTCCACTTGCACGAGAAATATAAGAAATTAATGCAAGTGATGGATACCATCTAACGACCGTCCATCACCCCCAATATGTTATGACTTTGTGCCATTCAATCACATCATCCCCTTCGAGTTCCCATCTCGAATATGAATAGGTGAATCTTTTCATTATATCCTTTCTTCCTAGATGTCATGTTAAATCCAAGAGACACAGAGTGATCACTCTCTTTTAGATTTAACTTTATCAGGCCTTAGACATATGACTCTCAACGAATAAGAGGGATAAATTCCATCTTGACTACATACGTCCTAAATATGTACCTTGCATTGTACCTGAGCTCTTCCTTATGAACTACCATATTTTAGAATAGCGAAGGAAAGAATCAAGGCACAATACTTGGTAAATATCTGAACCCAATATGTATCTCAGGTTAGAGGATACAATGATATTCGCCTTTACTCAAGATTACATGTGATCAACCACAAAGGCTCCATTTAGCAAATCTTGAGGGCGGGTCTTCCAATATTTGCATCCCACAAATATCTATGAATCTTGGTAGCAACCTTGCCCCACATTCAGTCCGTGAATGTATACTAATCCAAGTTCATAATAGTCTAAACCTCAAACTTGTTCCCACGAATGTGATCAACTATGGAATTTAGAGTAATTACTTATTCATGGATAAAATATGCAAAATAGGAACATGACTCAAAATAAATTAATACCATAATTATATTAATGAGTTTGAACAATTTCGTTCCGCTACAATACTTAAACAGATCATGACCAATCACTAGAATATCTAAGCCCTAATGCACAAACATGTCCTGTATGTTTTGATCCATGTAAGAGCTTTATGAGAGGATCCGCTATATTAAGATCTGTGTGAACTTTGCAAATACATATCTTTCCCTTTTCAACTTCATCCCTTATGTAGTTGAATCTCCACTCAATGTGACGGGTCTTTTGGTGAGCACGAGGTTCTTTGATTTGAGTAATCGCACCCTCGTTGTCACAAAAGATCTCAAGAGGGTCCTAAATGGAAGGGACTTCTCCTAAGTCGTCGATGAATTTCTTCATCCATGCAGCTTCCTGAGCTGCCAATGAGGCGGTAATGTACTCCGACTCTGTAGTGGATAATGTAACAATATCCTGTTTTGAACTCTTCCAAGAGACCGCACCTCCATTTAACATGAAGACATAACCAGACTGTGATCGAGAGTCATCTCAATCAGTTTGTTCCTCCTTACCAAACCCGTATATTAGAAGCATATCCTTAGTCCTTCTAAGGTATTTCAATATACTTTTAACAGCAATCCAATGACTCTTTCCTGGGTTATTCTGGAATCTACTTGTCAAGTTGAGAGTGCATGACACATCCGATCTAGTGCATATCATTGCATATATGATTGACCCAATAGCAGATGCATACGGGACTCTCTTCATTCTCTCTTGTTCATCTTTCGTGGCAGGACACTAAGATGAACTGAGAGGTGTTCCTCTTTGAATAGGTACCAAACCACTCTTAGAGTTCTCCATCTTGAACCTTTTCAAGACCTTTTCAATGTGTGCACTTTGATTCAAACCTATCAGTTTCTTGGATCTATTCCTGTAGATCCCAATCCCTAAAACGTATTGTGCTTCTCCAAGATCCTTAATGGAGAAGCATTTACTTAGCCAAGTTTTGACACCTTCCATTGCCGGAATATCATTTCCAAATAACAATATATCATCCATATATAGTACAAGGAACATGATATTGCTCCCACCAGCTTTCTTATATACACAAGCTTCATCACCATTTTTAATGAAGCCAAATTTCTCAGCTTCCTCATTAAAATGATGATTCCACATTCTAGATGCTTGTTTCAATCCGTAGATTGACTTCTTTAACTTGCATACCTTTTTAGGATATTTTGGATCAATAAAACCTTCAGGCTGAACCATATAGACATCTTCCACAAGATATCCATTTAGGAAAGCTGTCTTGACATCCATTTGACATATTTCATAATCATAATGAGCAGCAATGGCAAATAATATCCTAATAGACTTTAGCATTGCCACAGGCAAAAAAGTTTCATCATAGTCAACCCCTTGAGTTTGAGTGAAACCTTTTGCTACAAGTCTAGCTTTATATGTATCCAAGTTACCATGTATATCGGTTTTCATTTTGAAAAGCCATTTATAATCAACCAACCTAGAGCTAGGAGGTTGCACAACAAGTTCCCAAACTTGGTTGTTGTAGTGACCCGAAATTTTCCATGTTTATATATATTAATTGAGATTGATATTTACATGATTAAATGTTTCCAACATGTTAAGCAATCAAACTTGTTAAGACTTGATTAATTGAAATATGTTTCATATAGACAATTGACCACCCAAGTTGACCGGTGATTCACGAACGTTAAAACTTGTAAAAACTATATGATGACATATATATGGTTATATATATAGTTAACATGATATTATGATAAGTAAACATATCATTAATTATATTAACAATGAACTACATATGTAAAAACAAGACTACTAACTTAATGATTTTTAAACGAGACATATATGTAACGATTATCGTTGTAAAGACATTTAATGTATATATATCATATTAAGAGATATTCATACATGATAATATCATGATAATATAATAATTTAAAATCTCATTTGATATTATAAACATTGGGTTAACAACATTTAACAAGATCGTTAACCTAAAGGTTTCAAAACAACACTTACATGTAACGACTAACGATGACTTAACGACTCAGTTAAAATGTATATACATGTAGTGTTTTAATATGTATTTATACACTTTTGAAAGACTTCAATACACTTATCAAAATACTTCTACTTAACAAAAATGCTTACAATTACATCCTCGTTCAGTTTCATCAACAATTCTACTCGTATGCACCCGTATTCGTACTCGTACAATACACAGCTTTTAGATGTATGTACTATTGGTATATACACTCTAATGATCAGCTCTTAGCAGCCCATGTGAGTCACCTAACACATGTGGGAACCATCATTTGGCAACTAGCATGAAATATCTCATAAAATTACAAAAATATGAGTAATCATTCATGACTTATTTACATGAAAACAAAATTACATATCCTTTATATCTAATCCATACACCAACGACCAAAAACACCTACAAACACTTTCATTCTTCAATTTTCTTCATCTAATTGATCTCTCTCAAGTTCTATCTTCAAGTTCTAAGTGTTCTTCATAAATTCCAAAAGTTCTAGTTTCATAAAATCAAGAAAACTTTCAAGTTTGCTAGCTCACTTCCAATCTTGTAAGGTGATCATCCAACTTCAAGAAATCTTTGTTTCTTACAGTAGGTTATCATTCTAATACAAGGTAATAATCATATTCAAACTTTGGTTCAATTTCTATAACTATAACAATCTTATTTCAAGTGATGATCTTACTTGAACTTGTTTTCGTGTCATGATTCTGCTTCAAGAACTTCGAGCCATCCAAGGATCCATTGAAGCTAGATCCATTTTTCTCTTTTCCAGTAGGTTTATCCAAGGAAATTAAGGTAGTAATGATGTTCATAACATCATTCAATTCATATATATAAAGCTATCTTATTCGAAGGTTTAAACTTGTAATCACTAGAACATAGTTTAGTTAATTCTAAACTTGTTCGCAAACAAAAGTTAATCCTTCTAACTTGACTTTTAAAATCAACTAAACACATGTTCTATATCTATATGATATGCTAACTTAATGATTTAAAACCTGGAAACACGAAAAACACCGTAAAACCGGATTTACGCCGTCGTAGTAACACCGCGGGCTGTTTTGGGTTAGTTAATTAAAAACTATGATAAACTTTGATTTTAAAGTTGTTATTCTGAGAAAATGATTTTTATTATGAACATGAAACTATATCCAAAAATTATGATTAAACTCAAAGTGGAAGTATGTTTTCTAAAATGGTCATCTAGACGTCGTTCTTTCGACTGAAATGACTACCTTTACAAAAACGACTTGTAACTTATTTTTCCGACTATAAACCTATACTTTTCTGTTTAGATTCATAAAATAGAGTTCAATATGAAACCATAACAATTTGATTCACTCAAAACGGATTTAAAATGAAGAAGTTATGGGTAAAACAAGATTGGATAATTTTTCTCATTTTAGCTACGTGAAAATTGGTAACAAATCTATTCCAACCATAACTTAATCAACTTGTATTGTATATTATGTAATCTTGAGATACCATAGACACGTATACAATGTTTCGACCTATCATGTCGACACATCTATACATATTTCGGAACAACCATAGACACTCTATATGTGAATGTTGGAGTTAGCTATACAGGGTTGAGGTTGATTCCAAAATATATATAGTTTGAGTTGTGATCAATACTGAGATACGTATACACTGGGTCGTGGATTGATTCAAGATAATATTTATCGATTTATTTCTGTACATCTAATTGTGGACAACTAGTTGTAGGTTACTAACGAGGACAGCTGACTTAATAAACTTAAAACATCAAAATATATTAAAAGTGTTGTAAATATATTTTGAACATACTTTGATATATATGTATATATTGTTATAGGTTCGTGAATCAACCAGTGGCCAAGTCTTACTTCCCGACGAAGTAAAAATCTGTGAAAGTGAGTTATAGTCCCACTTTTAAAATCTAATATTTTTGGGATGAGAATACATGCAGGTTTTATAAATGATTTACAAAATAGACACAAGTACGTGAAACTACATTCTATGGTTGAATTATTGAAATCGAATATGCCCCTTTTTATTAAGTCTGGTAATCTAAGAATTAGGGAACAGACACCCTAATTGACGCGAATCCTAAAGATAGATCTATTGGGCCTAACAAACCCCATCCAAAGTACCGGATGCTTTAGTACTTCGAAATTTATATCATATCCGAAGGGTGTCCCGGAATGATGGGGATATTCTTATATATGCATCTTGTTATTGTCGGTTACCAGGTGTTCACCATATGAATGATTTTTATCTCTATGTATGGGATGTGTATTGAAATATGAAATCTTGTGGTCTATTGTTACGATTTGGTATATATAGGTTAAACCTATAACTCACCAACATTTTTGTTGACGTTTAAAGCATGTTTATTCTCAGGTGAATATTAAGAGCTTTCGCTGTTGCATACTAAAATAAGGACAAGATTTGGAGTCCATGTTTGTATGATATTGTGTAAAAACTGCATTCAAGAAACTGATTTCGATGTAACATATTTGTATTGTAAACCATTATGTAATGGTCGTGTGTAAACAGGATATTTTAGATTATCATTATTTGATAATCTATGTAAAGCTTTTTAAACCTTTATTTATGAAATAAAGGTTATGGTTTGTTTTAAAAATGAATGCAGTCTTTGAAAAACGTCTCATATAGAGGTCAAAACCTCGCAACGAAATCAATTAATATGGAACGTTTTTAATCAATAAGAACGGGACATTTCAGTTGGTATCAGAGCGTTGGTCTTAGAGAACCAGAATTTTGCATTAGTGTGTCTTATCGAGTTTGTTAGGATGCATTAGTGAGTCTGGACTTCGACCGTGTTTACTTGAAAAATGATTGCTTAACAAATTTTGTTGGAAACTATATATTTTTAACATGTGAATATTATGTGATATATTAATCTCTTAACGAGTTTGATATTATGTGATAGATGTCTACCTCTAGAACAAGTCCCATTGACTCACCTAATAATAATGAAGAGTCAAATGTAAATTGGAATAATTCGTGGACTGATTCACAAGTTCCCTCAGAGGAACCGGAAGAAGAGTCGGAACCGGAAGAAGAATCAGAACCGGAAGAGGAGGAACCGGATGAAGAAATAGAACCGGTGGGGGGAATAATAAAATGGTTAAGTAAAAGAAAATCCTCAACCAACCAACCAAGGTTAATTATGGTCAATGGTGTTTCCGCCAAGGAAGCAAAATATTGGGAGGATTACCAATTCTCCGATGAATCGGATTCCGACGAGAATTCCGATGATGTTATAGAAATTACCCCAACTGAATTTAAAAAGGCAAAAGAAAATAATAAGGGAAAGGGCATAAAAATAGAGAAATCTAATTCCAACCCCGATGAACTTTATATGTATCGTCAACCCCCGAAGTCCTTAAGTTGTAACAATGACCCGGGAACCTCTAAACCACCAGGTTTTTCTAAACCAATGTGGAAAATTACGGCTCGTATTAGGGGAACATCATATATCCCTAGAAACCTGGCAAAATGAACCAAAACCGAAGAAGAAGAAACGAGCGAGTCGGAATAAGATAGTTGTATTCGTGTGGTGTAATATATGTAATATAGTGTGCTTATGCTTTATGATATATGTAAAAATTGCTTGTATTAATAAGTATTTTTTTTATGAATCTAACTCTTGTCTATTTTACAGTTTAAAAACACAAAATGGATAGACAACCCAATATTTTAAGAGACCTAACCGGAGACATGATTGATGAAATCTTGTCTAGAGTCGGTCAGAATTCCTCGGCACAACTATTTAAGGCGAGATCAGTTTGTAAGACATTCGAAGAACGTTCCAAGAATGTCTTGGTTTATAAGAGACTTTCGTTTGAAAGATGGGGATATCACATTGGGAAACCCATAAGTTACGATGTGTTTACTTTGACGCATATATTGCGGGAAACCCAAATGCTATTTTACGCAACGGGTTAAGAAATTATTTTGACGCAATATATCCGAATATTGGACTTCGTGATTTAGAAAAAGCGGCTAACATGCAACATAAAGAAGCATGTTATGCTTACAGATTAGTAATGTTCGCTTCTCACCAAAGTGAGAACAAGAACATTGGGCTACAACTATTAAACAAAACGTTTCCACAAGTGACGGAGTCGGTAATTGGGGTAAGAAATGAGGTTTTTAGATTATTACGGGACTGTTGGACATTACGTAACCCTCGTCCCTTTGATGACGTTACAACACGCTGTCTTATCAACGGCCATAACGGTTATGTTGCACAAGACCAAGGATGGGAAGTAGTCCTAGTAAAACCAGAATGCATGACTTGTTTCTGGACGTATGAATTACGTGTCTTTATTGCCTTTGCTGAACGACTTGTGTACTAGCTAGAATTATCTTCACAACTATCTTGTATCAAAGTTATTGTGTGCTATATTTCATGCTTTATGTAAAATAAGCGGTATTGTAAGTTTGTAAAATATTGTATAAAAGTTTGAACGCGAAATATTATTAGAATCAGTTTTTCATATAGAATTGTAGTAGTTGAATTGTATATTAGCTACTAAGTATGAACTTAACGGGTAGGTACTACCCGAATTTAAACTTATAAAATGCTAATATGAAGAAAAAGCTTTTATAAATGAGTTCATATTATGCTACGAAATACTATTAACTGCTCTTAATATTCTGTATGATTAACTTGTTCCATTTGATAATTTTGAAGGAAATGGCACCGACTACTCGACACACCGTGAATATGAATGAAGAGGAATTCCGTACTTTTCTAGCTTCAAACATAGCCGCAGTACAGGCTGCGCTACATACCAACAATAACCTTGGATCTAGCAGTACAGGAAATCGTGTAGGATGCACCTACAAAGAATTCACTGCCTGCAAACCTTTAGAATTCGATGGAACCGAAGGACCGATCGGATTGAAACGGTGGACCGAGAAGGTCGAATCGGTGTTTGCCATAAGTAAGTGTACTGAAGAGGACAAAGTGAAGTACGCTACGCATACCTTCACAGGTTCTGCGTTAACATGGTGGAATACCTATCTAGAGCAAGTGGGACAAGATGATGCGTACGCACTACCGTGGTCAGCATTCAAGCACTTGATGAACGAGAAGTACCGTCCCAGAACCGAGGTCAATAAGCTCAAGACAGAACTTAGAGGGTTACGAACCCAAGGATTTGATATTACCACGTACGAAAGACGATTCACAGAATTGTGCCTATTGTGTCCGGGAGCATTCGAAGATGAGGAAGAGAAGATCGACGCGTTTGTGAAAGGATTACCGGAAAGAATCCAAGAAGATATAAGTTCACACGAGCCCGCCTCCATACAACAGGCATGTAGAATGGCTCACAAACTAGTGAACCAGATTGAAGAAAGAATTAAAGAACAGACTGCTAAAGAGGCCAATGTGAAGCAAGTCAAAAGAAAGTGGGAGGAAAACGGTGATAAGAATCACCAATACAACAACAACAGCAATTACAACAATAATCGCAACATCAATCGCAACTACAACAAATGGCCCAACAACAACAACAACAACAACAGCAACTACAACAATCATCCCAACAACAATAATAACCGCAACAACAACAACAATCAGAAGCAGCTATGCCAAAGGTGTGAAAAGAATCACTCGGGGTTCTGCACCAAATTTTGCAACAAGTGTAAAAGAAATGGTCATAGCGCGGCGAAGTGTGAGGTCTACGGACCAGGGATTAATAGAACGAAAGGAACAAATGGTGTCAGAACGAGTAATGGCGGAGCAAGTAGTGTCGGAGCAAGTTATGCCAATGTAGTTTGTTATAAATGTGGAAAACCAGGCCACATTATTAGAAATTGCCCGAACCAGGAGAATACGAATAGACAAGGCCGTGGAAGAGTTTTCAATATTAATGCGGTAGAGGCACAGGAAGACCCGGAGCTTGTTACGGGTACGTTTCTTATTGACAATAAATCTGCTTACGTTTTATTTGATTCGGGTGCGGATAGAAGCTATATGAGTAGAGATTTTTGTGCTAAATTAAGTTGTCCATTGACGCCTTTGGATAGTAAATTTTTACTCGAATTAGCAAATGGTAAATTAATTTCAGCAGATAATATATGTCGGAATCGAGAAATTAAACTGGTTAGCGAAACATTTAAGATTGATTTGATACCAGTAGAGTTAGGGAGTTTTGATGTGATAATCGGTATGGACTGGTTGAAAGAAGTGAAAGCGGAGATCGTTTGTTACAAAAATGCAATTCGCATTATACGAGAAAAAGGAAAACCCTTAATGGTGTACGGAGAAAAGGGCAACACGAAGCTACATCTTATTAGTAATTTGAAGGCACAAAAACTAATAAGAAAAGGTTGC
Organism: Rutidosis leptorrhynchoides; assembly: GCF_046630445.1. NCBI lineage: Eukaryota > Viridiplantae > Streptophyta > Magnoliopsida > Asterales > Asteraceae > Rutidosis > Rutidosis leptorrhynchoides. The sequence continues at coordinate 201,161,985 of NC_092342.1, read as the reverse complement.
TATGCTGTTCTAGCACACGTCGAGAAAGTACAAACTGAAGAAAAGAGCATCAATGATGTTCCCATTGCAAAAGAATTTCCCGATGTATTTCCGAAAGAATTACCGGGATTACCCCCACATCGATCCGTTGAATTTCAAATAGATCTTGTACCAGGAGCTGCACCAATAGCTCGTGCGCCTTACAGACTCGCACCCAGCGAGATGAAAGAACTGCAAAGCCAATTACAAGAACTTTTAGAGCGTGGTTTCATTCGACCAAGCACATCACCGTGGGGAGCTCCTGTTTTGTTTGTCAAGAAGAAAGATGGTACATTCAGGTTGTGTATCGACTACCGAGAGTTGAACAAACTTACCATCAAGAACCGCTACCCACTACCGAGAATCGACGACTTATTTGATCAACTACAAGGCTCGTCTGTTTATTCAAAGATTGACTTACGTTCCGGGTATCATCAAATGCGGGTGAAAGAAGATGATATTCCAAAGACTGCTTTCAGAACACGTTACGGTCATTACGAGTTTATGGTCATTCCGTTTGGTTTAACTAATGCACCAGCTGTGTTCATGGACCTTATGAACCGAGTGTGTGGACCATACCTTGACAAGTTTGTCATTGTTTTCATTGATGACATACTTATTTACTCAAAGAATGACCAAGAACACGGTGAACATTTGAGAAAGGTGTTAGAAGTATTGAGGAAGGAAGAATTGTACGCTAAGTTTTCAAAGTGTGCATTTTGGTTGGAAGAAGTTCAATTCCTCGGTCACATAGTGAACAAAGAAGGTATTAAGGTGGATCCGGCAAAGATAGAAACTGTTGAAAAGTGGGAAACCCCGAAAACTCCGAAACACATACGCCAGTTTTTAGGACTAGCTGGTTACTACAGAAGGTTCATCCAAGACTTTTCCAGAATAGCAAAACCCTTGACTGCATTAACGCATAAAGGGAAGAAATTTGAATGGAATGATGAACAAGAGAAAGCGTTTCAGTTATTGAAGAAAAAGCTAACTACGGCACCTATATTGTCATTGCCTGAAGGGAATGATGATTTTGTGATTTATTGTGATGCATCAAAGCAAGGTCTCGGTTGTGTATTAATGCAACGAACGAAGGTGATTGCTTATGCGTCTAGACAATTGAAGATTCACGAACAAAATTATACGACGCATGATTTGGAATTAGGCGCGGTTGTTTTTGCATTAAAGACTTGGAGGCACTACTTATATGGGGTCAAAAGTATTATATATACCGACCATAAAAGTCTTCAACACATATTTAATCAGAAACAACTGAATATGAGGCAGCGTAGGTGGATTGAATTGTTGAATGATTACGACTTTGAGATTCGTTACCACCCGGGGAAGGCAAATGTGGTAGCCGATGCCTTGAGCAGGAAGGACAGAGAACCCATTCGAGTAAAATCTATGAATATAATGATTCATAATAACCTTACTACTCAAATAAAGGAGGCGCAACAAGGAGTTTTAAAAGAGGGAAATTTAAAGGATGAAATACCCAAAGGATCGGAGAAGCATCTTAATATTCGGGAAGACGGAACCCGGTATAGGGCTGAAAGGATTTGGGTACCAAAATTTGGAGATATGAGAGAAATGGTACTTAGAGAAGCTCATAAAACCAGATACTCAATACATCCTGGAACGGGGAAGATGTACAAGGATCTCAAGAAACATTTTTGGTGGCCGGGTATGAAAGCCGATGTTGCTAAATACGTAGGAGAATGTTTGACGTGTTCTAAGGTCAAAGCTGAGCATCAGAAACCATCAGGTCTACTTCAACAACCCGAAATCCCGGAATGGAAATGGGAAAACATTACCATGGATTTCATCACTAAATTGCCAAGGACTGCAAGTGGTTTTGATACTATTTGGGTAATAGTTGATCGTCTCACCAAATCAGCACACTTCCTACCAATAAGAGAAGATGACAAGATGGAGAAGTTAGCACGACTGTATTTGAAGGAAGTCGTCTCCAGACATGGAATACCAATCTCTATTACCTCTGATAGGGATGGCAGATTTATTTCAAGATTCTGGCAGACATTACAGCAAGCATTAGGAACTCGTCTAGACATGAGTACTGCCTATCATCCACAAACTGATGGGCATAGCGAAAGGACAATACAAACGCTTGAAGACATGCTACGAGCATGTGTTATTGATTTCGGAAACAGTTGGGATCGACATCTACCGTTAGCAGAATTTTCCTACAACAACAGCTACCATTCAAGCATTGAGATGGCGCCGTTTGAAGCACTTTATGGTAGAAAGTGCAGGTCTCCGATTTGTTGGAGTGAAGTGGGGGATAGACAGATTACGGGTCCAGAGATTATACAAGAAACTACCGAGAAGATCATCCAAATTCAACAACGGTTGAAAACCGCCCAAAGTCGACAAAAGAGCTACGCTGACATTAAAAGAAAAGATATAGAATTTGAAATTGGAGAGATGGTCATGCTTAAAGTTGCACCTTGGAAAGGCGTTGTTCGATTTGGTAAACGAGGGAAATTAAATCCAAGGTATATTGGACCATTCAAGATTATTGATCGTGTCGGACCAGTAGCTTACCGACTAGAGTTACCTCAACAACTCGCGGCTGTACATAACACTTTCCACGTCTCGAATTTAAAGAAATGTTTTGCTAAAGAAGATCTCACTATTCCGTTAGATGAAATCCAAATCAACGAAAAACTTCAATTCATCGAAGAACCCGTCGAAATAATGGATCGTGAGGTTAAAAGACTTAAGCAAAACAAGATACCAATTGTTAAGGTTCGATGGAATGCTCGTAGAGGACCCGAGTTCACCTGGGAGCGTGAAGATCAGATGAAGAAGAAATACCCGCATCTATTTCCAGAAGATTCGTCAACACCTTCAACAGCTTAAAATTTTGGGACGAAATTTATTTAACGGGTAGGTACTGTAGTGACCCGAAATTTTCCATGTTTATATATATTAATTGAGATTGATATTTACATGATTAAATGTTTCCAACATGTTAAGCAATCAAACTTGTTAAGACTTGATTAATTGAAATATGTTTCATATAGACAATTGACCACCCAAGTTGACCGGTGATTCACGAACGTTAAAACTTGTAAAAACTATATGATGACATATATATGGTTATATATATAGTTAACATGATATTATGATAAGTAAACATATCATTAATTATATTAACAATGAACTACATATGTAAAAACAAGACTACTAACTTAATGATTTTTAAACGAGACATATATGTAACGATTATCGTTGTAAAGACATTTAATGTATATATATCATATTAAGAGATATTCATACATGATAATATCATGATAATATAATAATTTAAAATCTCATTTGATATTATAAACATTGGGTTAACAACATTTAACAAGATCGTTAACCTAAAGGTTTCAAAACAACACTTACATGTAACGACTAACGATGACTTAACGACTCAGTTAAAATGTATATACATGTAGTGTTTTAATATGTATTTATACACTTTTGAAAGACTTCAATACACTTATCAAAATACTTCTACTTAACAAAAATGCTTACAATTACATCCTCGTTCAGTTTCATCAACAATTCTACTCGTATGCACCCGTATTCGTACTCGTACAATACACAGCTTTTAGATGTATGTACTATTGGTATATACACTCTAATGATCAGCTCTTAGCAGCCCATGTGAGTCACCTAACACATGTGGGAACCATCATTTGGCAACTAGCATGAAATATCTCATAAAATTACAAAAATATGAGTAATCATTCATGACTTATTTACATGAAAACAAAATTACATATCCTTTATATCTAATCCATACACCAAAGACCAAAAACACCTACAAACACTTTCATTCTTCAATTTTCTTCATCTAATTGATCTCTCTCAAGTTCTATCTTCAAGTTCTAAGTGTTCTTCATAAATTCCAAAAGTTCTAGTTTCATAAAATCAAGAATACTTTCAAGTTTGCTAGCTCACTTCCAATCTTGTAAGGTGATCATCCAACTTCAAGAAATCTTTGTTTCTTACAGTAGGTTATCATTCTAATACAAGGTAATAATCATATTCAAACTTTGGTTCAATTTCTATAACTATAACAATCTTATTTCAAGTGATGATCTTACTTGAACTTGTTTTCGTGTCATGATTCTGCTTCAAGAACTTCGAGCCATCCAAGGATCCATTGAAGCTAGATCCATTTTTCTCTTTTCCAGTAGGTTTATCCAAGGAAATTAAGGTAGTAATGATGTTCATAACATCATTCAATTCATATATATAAAGCTATCTTATTCGAAGGTTTAAACTTGTAATCACTAGAACATAGTTTAGTTAATTCTAAACTTGTTCGCAAACAAAAGTTAATCCTTCTAACTTGACTTTTAAAATCAACTAAACACATGTTCTATATCTATATGATATGCTAACTTAATGATTTAAAACCTGGAAACACGAAAAACACCGTAAAACCGGATTTACGCCGTCGTAGTAACACCGCGGGCTGTTTTGGGTTAGTTAATTAAAAACTATGATAAACTTTGATTTTAAAGTTGTTATTCTGAGAAAATGATTTTTATTATGAACATGAAACTATATCCAAAAATTATGATTAAACTCAAAGTGGAAGTATGTTTTCTAAAATGGTCATCTAGACGTCGTTCTTTCGACTGAAATGACTACCTTTACAAAAATGACTTGTAACTTATTTTTCCGACTATAAACCTATACTTTTCTGTTTAGATTCATAAAATAGAGTTCAATATGAAACCATAACAATTTGATTCACTCAAAACGGATTTAAAATGAAGAAGTTATGGGTAAAACAAGATTGGATAATTTTTCTCATTTTAGCTACGTGAAAATTGGTAACAAATCTATTCCAACCATAACTTAATCAACTTGTATTGTATATTATGTAATCTTGAGATACCATAGACACGTATACAATGTTTCGACCTATCATGTCGACACATCTATATATATTTCGGAACAACCATAGACACTCTATATGTGAATGTTGGAGTTAGCTATACAGGGTTGAGGTTGATTCCAAAATATATATAGTTTGAGTTGTGATCAATATTGAGATACGTATACACTGGGTCGTGGATTGATTCAAGATAATATTTATCGATTTATTTCTGTACATCTAACTGTGGACAACTAGTTGTAGGTTACTAACGAGGACAGCTGACTTAATAAACTTAAAACATCAAAATATATTAAAAGTGTTGTAAATATATTTTGAACATACTTTGATATATATGTATATATTGTTATAGGTTCGTGAATCAACCAGTGGCCAAGTCTTACTTCCCGACGAAGTAAAAATCTGTGAAAGTGAGTTATAGTCCCACTTTTAAAATCTAATATTTTTGGGATGAGAATACATGCAGGTTTTATAAATGATTTACAAAATAGACACAAGTACGTGAAACTACATTCTATGGTTGAATTATTGAAATCGAATATGCCCCTTTTTATTAAGTCTGGTAATCTAAGAATTAGGGAACAGACACCCTAATTGACGCGAATCCTAAAGATAGATCTATTGGGCCTAACAAACCCCATCCAAAGTACCGGATGCTTTAGTACTTCGAAATTTATATCATATCCGAAGGGTGTCCCGGAATGATGGGGATATTCTTATATATGCATCTTGTTATTGTCGGTTACCAGGTGTTCACCATATGAATGATTTTTATCTCTATGTATGGGATGTGTATTGAAATATGAAATCTTGTGGTCTATTGTTACGATTTGATATATATAGGTTAAACCTATAACTCACCAACATTTTTGTTGACGTTTAAAGCATGTTTATTCTCAGGTGAATATTAAGAGCTTTCGCTGTTGCATACTAAAATAAGGACAAGATTTGGAGTCCATGTTTGTATGATATTGTGTAAAAACTGCATTCAAGAAACTGATTTCGATGTAACATATTTGTATTGTAAACCATTATGTAATGGTCGTGTGTAAACAGGATATTTTAGATTATCATTATTTGATAATCTATGTAAAGCTTTTTAAACCTTTATTTATGAAATAAAGGTTATGGTTTGTTTTAAAAATGAATGCAGTCTTTGAAAAATGTCTCATATAGAGGTCAAAACCTCGCAACAAAATCAATTAATATGGAACGTTTTTAATCAATAAGAACGGGACATTTCAGTTGTCATACATGGATTGCATCTCAGCGTTCATGGCTTCCTGCCATTTATCTTTGTCAATCCTTGATAAAGCTTCTTAGTAGTTTGTGGGTTCATCCAAATCAACCACATAGCAACCATCCATGAGAAACCCATATCTCTCAGGAGGATTACTAATCCTACCAGATCTGCGAACATCTTGTGTATTTTTATCATCTATTTGATCACTCTCAACATTTTCATGTTGAGTGCTAGTGTCAACCAATTGTGTATCATCTACTTGATCTTGAACCTCTTCAAGATCTATCTTCCTTTCACTATTTCCTTCCATTAGGAACTAGTTTCAAGGAATTCTGCCTTCCGAGCAACAAATACATTTTGCTCAGATGGATCATAGAAATAGTATCCCATATCATCCTTGGGATATCCTATGAAGATACACTTCGTGGATCGAGCATTCAACTTATTAGGGACGTAACGCTTAGGGTAAGCTTCACCTCCCTATACTTTTAAGTATGATAGAGATGGAGGTTTTCCAAACCACATCTCATGAGGAGTTCGTTCCACTTTCTTGGTTGGGGCCATATTTAGAATACGATCTGCAGAGCATAGACAATAACCCCAAAATGATAGAGGCAACGAGCTTCTAGCTATCATAGATTGAACCATATCTATTAGGGTTCGGTTCCTCCTTTCGGACACACCATAAAGCTGTGGTGTCCCGGGCGGAGTAAGTTGCGAGATAATCCCACAACTTCTAAGATGATCTTGGAAAGCACGCTCAGGTATTCACCTCCTCTATCGGTACGAAGTACCTTGATTGTCTTATTGAGTTTATTTTGTACTTCGTTTTGATATTCCTTGAATGCTTCAAAAGTTTCATCCTTATGTCTTAATAAGTAGACATATCTGAAACGACTGAAGTCATCAATGAAAGTAACGAAGTATCTTTCACCATTCCTAGTTATGGGCTTAAAGGGTCCACATACATCCGAACCCAATAAGTCTTTAGCCCTTTCATAGGTCCCTTTGAAAGGTGCTTTAGTCATTTTGCCTTGTAAACAAGATTCACATACATCAAATGAGTCTTGGTCATTTGATTTCAAAATTCCATTCTTTTGAAGTGTATGCATTCGGTTCTTGTTTATGTGACCAAGGCGACAATGCCATAAGTAGGAATCACTCAAATCCCTTTTGAGTTTCTTGGTGTTTGCATGGTATATTGAGCTATTGTATGATGTGTCATCATGAACCAATTCATAAATACCATTCGAAGGCGAAGCCTTAAAATAGAACACATTATTTAAAGAAACATGGATATCATCATTAATGAAATTAAGATTAAAACCATATTGTTTCAAACGGGATACCAAAATAATGTTTCGAGATAAATCGGGTGCATACAAAATATTTTTCAAAATAAGTTCCAAACCACTTGGAAGCTGTAGAATAAAGTCTCCTTGAGCTACTACGTGCACCTTAGCTCCATTTCCCATGTAGAGACTTGATGTTCCCGCTTCTTGTTTACTTCTTTTGAACCCCTGCATAGCATTGAAAATATGAGTTCCACATCCTGTGTCTAATACCCATGTATTAGAAGAAGTAATACTATGCTCAATGTATACCATATATACATTACCTGAGGTTTGCCCTGCATCCCTCTTTTCCTTCAACTCCTTAAGGTAGACCTGGCAGTTTCGTTTCCAGTGACCCATTTCACCGCAACCGAAGCACAGATCTTCCTTGGGTTTAGCTTTACCGACAACCTTTTGCTTCTTGTTGTTGTTGTTGGTTGGGGTAACCATCTTCCCCTTTCTCTTGGCCTTGCCTTGGTAGGCGAGTCCTTTCCTCTTAGCCGCCTTCGGCTTAGAAGTGTTATTGGTTTTGGACCCGCCTTCATTGAGCATAAACATGGGTGAAGCCCTTTTACCCATGCTCGCTTTGGCCGTCTTAAGCATGGCGTGTAATTCGCCAATGCTCTTATCCCATCCATTCATGTTGTAATTCATTACAAATGTGTCAAACCTCTTTGACAAGGAATTAAGGATAAGGTCCGTGGCTAATTCATTAGACACGTTGCAGGTTAGACGGTTCGCTTGATCAATTAGGCTTTTCATCTTAAGGACATAAGATGAAACGGATTGGGAGTCGTCCATCCGACATGCATGAAGCGCTCGAACCGTTTCGAAGCGCTCGACACGAGCTTGTTGAAGGAACATCTCCTTCAACTGTGTGATCATGTCATATGCACTATGATGCTCAAAATCCTTTTGGAGTTCGGGTATCATAGTCCCAAGCATGAGGCAAGAAACTTGCACCGAATCGGTGCAATATTTCTCCCAATAAGCCATGCCTTCCGTATCATCCTCGTCCGGTTGATCGGGAATGGGGTCTTCCAACACATACGCCCTATCCTCTAGTTTGAGGATAATTCTTAGATTGCGAAACCAATCCATGAAGTTCGTATGGTTAAGTTTTTCCTTTTCGAGGATTGACCTCAACGATAGGTTGTTAAAGTTGATAGGTGCATTTGGAATGTTGTTGTTGTTATTAGCGGCCATCTACAAAATTTAACAAAGTTGTTTAAGTATTAATTTTAATTTAACAATCAATACCCTTTAAATCCAATTGATATTTATTAAATTTTAGAATCCAACGGTAAACCAAATTTCGGTTAGGTGACCTTTATCCCGTCACTTGATTTAGCTATGTAGTCATTATATGTCAATTGCAATCTTTTTGCAACTTCTAAGTTATGGGATCATGCAATCCTTTTGCATGGCATATTATCCCATCAACGCCTATTTGTTCATCATACTTCGGTGACCCTAAGTTCATGATTTCCAAATCAAGTTGTCCTACTTGTGTAAACGTGTAAACTTAACATACAAGTGGTTAGGTGACCTTTATCCCACAAGCATGCGAAATTCACCTTAATCATATTAGTTTGTTCATGACGGTTAGGTGACCTTTATCCCATCATGAGTTCCCTAATATGTCTAAGTGTCACATAAAAGGATGGCGTTTAACTTGTTTACCTTGTTGTTAAAGGGATTTTAAGTTTTCATTATTTCTAGTTTTGAGAAAACTTTTATGCCATACACCAACATGCATTTGGTGTGTGGTATTTATGAAAATCCATTTTCATGTCATGTAATAAAGCTATTTCATTACTTTGATATAAACCATTTTATATGTGCAATATGTTTCTTGTTTTTAATAACCATTTATTAGCGTCTTATTCCATTTCAATTTAACCGATTAAATTGTAGTTTGGTAAATTTCATGTTGTTAATAATTTTAACCAATTAAATTGTAGTTTTGCATGTTGTTAACTTGTGTGATAACTTGTTGTAATAACATACACAATCCACAATCATACAAGAAATAAAACAACCACGCATGCAAAACAAATGTTCACAATCAAGCCTTTTTGGTAGACATTTTGTTTAGCCGAAAACAAAATGCCACCGGTCAATGGGTTAAAACACAAAATAGGAGGTTTTAACCTCCCACTTAACCTTGAATCCACATGCTTCTTGTGTTCTTCCTTGTGATCTTCTTGCATCTTTATCTTGTTACAAAATATATCCTAATACATTTTGTCTAGAAAATGAAATACAACCTAATCTATTTTACATGCCAAATATAAAATAAATTACACAACCAAATGAATATTATTACAAACCAATTGAATGAATAATTACAACCATATTGAAAGATTAATTATATCAACCAAACAAACATTCATTCAAACACAAGGTTAAGGCATGATTGTGAACAACAACATATCAACAAAACATGAACCAAATGGCAAACCAAAACCCACTTTTGTACCCTCAAGAATTCGGCCAAAAATGGCCACCCACCCAAAACCAAGAATTTTTGCATTCTATTTTCATGCAGGTACATAAAATGCAAAGTTATGGTGAGTATTATAACCATCTCGAAGCATATTTCAAGACTTCGGCTCATGATACCATTGATGGAATTCAACATAACAACAAGTTCAAAATGTTTATAAAATCACAAAACCAATTTAAGAGTATTAAGGCAAGCGGAAGTATTATTTCATTTATAAATAAGTGTATATGTTAAACCATTTTAGATTGAATTCCATGAAGACATCAAGTCTTGAAGCTATACTTACAAACTAAAGAGAAGGAATAAGAATTTACCTCCACAAACTTGTTGAGGGTCGTTTTACAAGTAGCAAGAAGATGATGAAGATGATGAAGGTGAATGGAGCTTCAAAATGATGAAACCTCAAGAGATTATACCCCAAGATTTTGTTCACCAACACCCTTTGAAATGTTAGGATTTTTGACACTTAAATCACTAATTAATCAAGCTTCAAACCTCTCCTTTGTGTGCTAAAAATTTCGGCCAGCAGCACTTATTATAGCAGAATTTTTGTAGCTTGTTATTTAACTAGTGTGTCGTGTATTACTTGAGTCAATGCATGGATTAAGAGACAAGCATGCCCTTAAACAAATGTGCTATATAGAAAGTCACAAAACAAGCGTGGGTAGTCTTTTCTTGGGTTCATAAAACTGCCACCTAGCCCATTTTATAACAAGATTTGTTTAAAAAAAAACTTGTAATAAAAGACATGCATTTTGTTTTGTTACTTGCTATTTTTATAAATAAATTTATAAAATATAACACATCTTAATTATTTAAACCTATAAATAATTAAACATAAATAATCCAAATACTTTATCTCAAGTGATTATAATTTAGAAAACTGATTTTCTAAAGTTCAAGTGTCGCGTATTTATTTAACAATCCAACCGTTAAAATAAATACATATAAAGTGTCGGTAAGCTTGTTATTGGGTATGACCCGACTTGGATCATAACATAGTGGCCACGTTAATTTAATATGTCTCTCGGGCATACGAAATACCTTCAATATTATTATATCTTAATATGATATATATACATTTAAATGTCTTTACAACGATAATCGTTATATATATGTCTCGTTTCGAAATCCTTAAGTTAGTAGTCTTGTTTTTACATATGTAGTTCATTGTTAACATATATAATTATCATTTTATCATGTTAAATATAGTGTAACAATATCTTAATATGATACATATGTATTTAGTAAGACGTTGTAATAACGATAATCGTTATATATATCGTTTCGACTTTCTTAACTTAGTAGTCCGATTTTTATGTATATAACTCATTGTTAATATACTTATGGAAATACTTACTTATCATAATCTCATGTTAACTATATGTATATCTATATATATATATCGTCATGTCGTTTTTACAAGTTTTAACGTTCGTGAATCGCCGGTCAACTTGGGTGGTCAATTGTCTACATGAAACTCATTTCAAATAATCAAGTCTTAACAAGTTTGATTGCTTAACATGTTGGAAACACTTAATCATGTAAAAATCAATTTTATTTAATATATATAAACATGGAAAAGTTCGGGTCACTACAAGGTGGGGGATAGACATATTACGAGTCCAGAAATTATCCAAGAAACTACTGAGAAAATTATTCAAATTCAACAACAGTTGAAAATCGCCCAAAGACGACAAAAGAGCTATGCGGACAGTAAAAGAAGAGATATAGAATTTGAAATTGGTGACATGGTCATGCTTAAGGTATCACCTTGGAAAGGTGTTGTTCGATTTGGTAAATGGGGGAAACTGAATCCAAGGTACATTGGACCATTCAAGATTATAGATCGTGTCGGACCAGTAACTTACAGACTTGAATTACCTCAACAACTCGCTGACGTACATGATACTTTTCACGTATTGAATCTGAAGAAATACTTAGCCAAAGAAGATCTCACTATTCCTTTAGACGAAATTCAAATCAATGAAAAACTTCAATTCATTGAAGAACCTGTCGAGATAATGGATCAGAAGGTTAAAGGACTTAAGCAAAACAAAATACCAATCGTTAAGGTTCGATGGAATGCTCATAGAGGACCCGAGTTTACCTGGGAGCGTGAAGATCAGATGAAGAAGAAATACCCACACTTATTTCCAGATGATGCGTCAACACCTCCAACTGCTTAAAATTTCGGGACGAAATTTATATAACGGGTAGGTACTGTAGTGAGCCAAAATTTTCCATGATTATATCTTATATGAGATTAATATTTACATGAATAAATTTTTCCAACATGTTAAGTAATCAAACTTATCAAGACTTGATTAATTGAAATGAGTTTTATGTAGACAATTGACCACCCAAGTTGACCGGCGATTCACGAACGTTAAAATTTGTAAAAACAACATGATGATATATATATGGACATATATATGGTTAACATGAGATTATGATAAGTAAGTATCTCACTAAGTATATTAACAATGTGTGATATACATAAAAAATGAGATTATTGAATTATGAAGCTCGAAACGATATACATAACGATTATCGTTATAACAACGTCTTACTAAATACATATGTATCATATTAAGATATTGTTACACTATATTTAACATGATAAGATGATAATTATTTATATCATTAAGTATGTTAACAATGAACTACATATGTAAAACAAGACTACTAACTTAAGAATTGCAAAACGAGGCATATAAGTAACGATTATCGTTGTAACAACATTTTAATGTATATATATCATATTAAGATATATTCATACATCATAATATCATAATAATGTAATAATTTAACATCTCATTAGATATAGTAAACATTGGGTTAACAACATTAAATGAGATCGTTAACTTAAAGGTTTCAAAACAACACTTTCATGTAACGACTAACGATGACTTAACGACTCAGTTAAAATGTATATACATGTAGTGTATTAAGCTGTATTAGTACACTTTTGAAAGACTTCAAGACACATATCAAAGTACTTCTACTTATCAAAAATGCTTACAATTACATTCTCATTCATTTTCATCAACAATTCTACTCGTAAGCACCCGTATTCGTACTCGTACAATACACAACTTCTAGATGTATATACTATTGGTATATACACCTCAATAATCAGCTCCTTAGCAGCCCTAAATGATTAATAACATGTGGGACTCAAAGTTTTGTCATCTAATACCTAATATCTAACTAGAAAACAAGTTACATGTTTTATATCATGAATTATTAAACTAAAATACAAATTAGAATTTTCTTTAAATCCCATCCATTATCCACGACCAAAAACACCTACAAACACTTCCATTCTTAAATTTTCTTCATCTAATAGATCTCTCAAGTTCTATCTTCAAGTTCTAAGTTTTCTTCATAAATTCTAGTTTCATAAAATCAAGAATACTTTCAAGTTTGCAAGTATACTTCCAAGCTTTCTAATCCATTCCAAGTAATCATCTATGATCAAGAAACCTTTGTTACTTACAATAGGTTATCATTCTAATTCAAGGTAATACTCATATTTAAACTTTGATTCAATTTCTATAACTATAACTATCTTAATTCGAGTAGAAAATCTTACTTGAACTTGTTTTTGTGTCAAGATTCTACTTCAAGAACGTCCAAGCCATCCAAGATCCTTTGAAGCTCTAGATCATTTATTGTTACTTCCAGTAGGTTTACCTACTATACTTGAGGTAGTAATGATGTTCATAACATCATTCGATTTATATATATAGAACTATCTTATTCGAAGATTATAACTTGTAATCACTAGAACATAGTTTAGTTAATTCTAAAGTTGTTCGTAAACAAAGTTAATCCTTCTAACTTAACTTTTAAAATCAACTAAACACATGTTTATATCTATATGATATGCTAACTTAATGATTTAAAACCTGGAAACACGAAGAATACCGTAAAATAGGACATACGCCGTGGTAGTGAAACCGGGGGCTGTTTTGGGTTAGATAATTAAAAACTATGATAAAATTTGATTTAAATTTGTCCTTCAGGGAAAATGATTTTTCTTATGAACATGAAACTATATCCAAAAATCATGGTTAAACTCAAAGTGGAAGTATGTTTTTCAAAATGGTAATCAAGACGTCGTTCTTTCGACTGAAATGACTACCTCTTACAAAATTGACTTGTAACCTATATTTCTGACTATAAACTTATAATTTTTCTGTTTAGTTTCAAAAAATTCAGTTCATTATGAAACCATAGCGATTTGAATCACTCAAAACGGATTTAAAACGAAGAAGTTATGGGTAAACCAAAATTGGATAATTTTTCTTGTTGTAGCTACGTGAAATTTGTAACAAATCTATACTAACCATAACTTAAGTAACTTATATTGTATTATTCATGTACTCTAACATATTATGTAACCTTGATAGACCATAGACACGTATGCAATGTTTTGACATATCAAATTGACGTCATCTATATATATTGTTTGGAATAACCATAGACACTCTATATGCGGTAAAGATCGAGTTAGCTATACACGGTTGAGGTTGATTCCAAAATAATATATATACTTTGAGTTGTGATCGAGTCTAAGACTTGTATGCACTGGATCGTGGATTGATTCGAGATAATATATATTGTTTTATTTTTGTACTACTAACTGTGGACAATTATTTGTGGACTACAAACGTTGGACTATCAACTTAACAAACTTAAATCGTTAAAACATAATACAATATGGTATAATTATATTTCGATCATACTTTGATATATATATACATATTTGTTATAGGTTCGTGAATCGACCAGTGGCCAAGTGTAATTTTCTGATGAAGTGATAATATGTGAAAGTGAGTTATAGTCCCATTTTTACTATCTAATATTTTGGGATGAGAATACATGCAGTTTTGTAAATGTTTTATAAAATAGACACAAGTACTTAAAATTACATTCTATGTTGGATTATGAATACTGAATATCACCCTTTTAGCTTGGTAACCTAAGAATTAGGGAACAAATACCCTAATTGACGTGAATCCTAAAGGTAGATCTTCGGGCAGTAACTCTCCCCATACTGGAAAATAGTATGCTTTAGTACTTCGAGTTATTAATACAGATGGATTTCTGTTTTGGGGATATTTTATATGCATTTTGTTAATGTTGGTTACCAGGTGTTCAACATATGAATGGTTTTTATGCAGTTCGCATGTTATTGAAAAATGAAAATGGAAATCTTGTGGTCTATTATTACGATTTGATAAATATATAGGTTAAACCTATAACTCACCAACATTTTGTTGACTTTTAAGCATGTTTATTCTCAGGTGATTATTAAGAACTTCCGCTGTTGCATGCTAATTTAAGGACAAGAATTGGAGTCAGCATGCTTGCAATATATTGTTTAAAAACTGCATTCGGAGATTTAAATCGATGTATAATATTGTTGTAAACCAATATGTAATATTCGTGTGTAAAACATTATCTTTTAGATTATCATTACTTGATAATCTACGTTATGGATTTTGAACCATTATTGATAAAATAAAGGTTATGGGTTGTTTTTAAATAAAACGAATGCAGTCTTTGAAAAACGTCTCATATAGAAGTCAAACCTCGCAACGAAATCAATTAATATGAAACATTTATAATCGATATGAACGGGACATTTCAAGTTAGCTAGGTTGACCCTTTTCAAAGGCTCCCAATCTATTCCTCTTGGTACTTCCACATTTTTGGTGCAAAGTTTAAATTTGTTACCTTAGTACGTCGGGTAATTTGCCCAGCTTCGGTCAAATCTTAGATTGGGATGTAACTCATGTTCATGAATTCTCGAGTGTTCTATTAACTGGTGAACCGGAAATTGTATGTAGGTAGTAAAAAATTGTGGTTCCGGTTCATAATATTGCACGTGTTGATCATAATGTTGTTGTTGATCTGGTTCACTATATTGCATTTCTGGCTGTGGCTCCGGATCAGGTTGTCTAGAAGATGATGAACTGTCAGTATCTATATTTCTCTGTAAAACACATTAAACACAAAATTTTTTCATCCAAATATGCATTAGTGTTAGCAAAATAACAAATTAAAACAATTACAATAACATGTTTAATCCATATTAAACTTATACTCATTTTCATATTTTTATCAATTCTACAATTTTTCAAATAAGCATATATGAAAAGGTATACAAAGTTCATAAGCATTCAACTCAAATAACATGTTAAAATAACCACTAATAGCAATTAAACAAGTTTTAAATGGCATTTATATAAAAATAATCAAGTTCATGAATTTTAGACTTAAAAAGTCCACTTTGATGCTCAAAAATCATGTTTAGGATCAAAGTTTAGATCATTTAGCTACCTAAACATGTTACACTACTTAATTTAGCAACAATTCATAACAAAAATTGGCCATATCCTGTTTATATCAAAAAACCCCAAATTACTTAAGAACACAAACCCTAGATTTCTAAAAATTTTTAAGTTTAAGGCTTCAAATTATGACAAATAGCATCAATCTAAGTTATACAAGCATAATATACTAACAATTTAACTTTAATTAAGCTAGAAATCATCAAAATTAAATTAGGACAATTAATTATAATTATCACAAAAATTAGGAAATTTAAGAGTTTAGGGGTGAAATCTTTACCTTTTTGCTCCCCCATCTGAAGAAAGGCATGATTAGAACGGATTATAGCAAGAAATTTCGTTGAATTTGCTTTTAAATGATGATTTCAGGGAGAGTTTTGAGAGTTTTTTCGTATGTATGTGTGTGTGTTTTGAGGCAGAAGCAGAGAGCTCGCTGGCTTTTGATCCTATCCAGTATTTCAGTCCCATGCGATCGCATGGTGTATAAGGGTAAATCCCATGCGATCGCATGGGGTCCCTGATTTTTTTTATATATAAAAACCTTTTACTTATAAAACAAAACTGATTAAATTTTAAAAATTTGTTTCTTTTTATATTGAGGGCGTTTCGGTACGTTTACCTAGTTCGTCCCTCGATAAAATTTTACAATTTGTCGTTTTAAAGAGTTGTTTTAAAAGTAAATTTTTTTAGGTTTTTTTAATGTTTTTGGCATACTTTAATCAATAAGATTAAAAATAATAATAATAAAATTTTTCGTCCCGCCCTCGGGTAAAGCAATTTCGGTTCAACGACCTAGTCTTCAACTCACGATGAATTTTAGAAATCATATTTTTAATTTAATAAAATAAAGTAAATTTTTATTTTTAAATTCACACGAAACTTAAATTTAAAATGCATATTAATAAAATTTTATGTAAATATTATTAATATTTTACATACATTAACTTTACAAACTTATATTTAAAATAATATATTTATATATTAATTTTTTTTAAATTTTTGATATTAATAAATTAATATTAATTTTAAAAACATGGTAAAAATAAAAATCTTTTTTGGTCTTTTATCCCACTTTAATCAATCAAATATTGACAAAAATATACGTCCCTCTTTTGTGTAAAGTAATTTCGGCTATATTACCTAGTTTTACTCCTGACGAATTTCTGAAATATTTTGGATTGATTGATTAAAGATATTTATACCTTATGAATAAATGGTAAATTTCGCAGTGATGCATTAAATTTTTATATCTGATATCAATAATTTCGGTTTATTATACCTAATTTTATTGAATATCAATTTAATACTTTATAGCGAACGATTCAGCGTTTATTATCAAAAGGTTAAAAGCAATATAAATAAAATAAAAACTGTACATACTTACCTGTGAGATAGAATTCTCAGAGACCTGCTTTAGTCGACTCATACGAGAGTCGTTCGATTTGGTTTTCCATAGCTACGTAAGCGTAACCACGAATTTTCAATAACTTTTATTTTAAACATATGAACGGTCCTTCTCTGCATAAAGTAACGAATTCAGAATTGGAATGTGTTTCATTCTTCTAACATTTCCCTTCGTGTGACCATTTTCCGCATTTATGACATCTTTCAAGGTGTTGTGCTCTTCTTTTTGTTGCGAATTTTGATTTTCCTTTACCAAAATGTATCTTATTATGATTCTTCCCGAGTTCTTTTCTTACTTTGTCCATTTTGCCTCTTATGAATGATACCACTTCACTCGAGAAAGTGTTATTATTACGTTTAGTTATCATAGCATGTAGTAGTAGACCATGGTTCAAATCAAAGGAATTCTTCATCTCGTAAAACCTAAAAACACAAAAATTCAGAATGGAGGGAGAAGACTAGTTCTTTAGGGTCTGCTAGTGAAAGACCATTCGGATTCCATTCTTGAGAACTACACGAAAACAGAAAATCTAACTCTAGACATCATTATATTATTCTTAAAAGATTTGAATCTCCCCACACTTAGTTAGCTATGGTATCGAAATTGTGATTAACTTCATTATTAACTTCAATTAGACCATCAACAACTTTCATATCTCTGACTTTTGCTTCAAGCCATTTGTTGATTTCCTCTGTAACATTCACAAATTCAATTAACATCATCTTTTCTTTAGGCGATAAATTGGATACTAATCGGTTACATAACTTAAAGTTCCCCTTAATCCAAGCATCTTGAATCCGTTTATAAAGTTTCTTCGTTGAACTGTTAAAAACGGGTTCATCTAATTTCGTATCAACAACGGGGTTCTTTGTTATCGGGTCATCATTAGGTGTTTCTTCATCTTCCCCACACTTAGGCGTTTTTATTGGTTCAATAGTTTTGGTTGGTGGAGATTTAAACTTTCGGTTCACAAAGGTGACCAATTTGTCACTATCCCTAAGTGTCATTCTACCTTCTCTTACATCGAAGAACGCCTCGGTGGTTGCTAAAAATGGGCGACCTAAAATTAGAGGAATATCAAGGTCTTCCTCCATATTAATAAATATGAAATTTTCAACAAAGGTCAAACTTCCCATTTAACAAGTAAATTATTGGCTATTCCAACCGGGTGTTTAATGGTTTGGTCAAATAATTGAACACCTATTCTGGTTGATCTTAATTTACCCACACCTAATCTTTTGTATAAGGAAAGACGCATAACATTTGCACTTGCTCCTAAATCTGCGAGCTCATTATACATAGCACCATCATTAAGCAAGCAAGAAATGATAAATTCACCTGGGTCTCCTACTTTAGTAAGTAGAGTTGGTTTGTTAACCTTTTCCGGGTGATCTTTTCTTCGTTCTTTCACTTCTAATTGAACTTCTTGTTCATATTTTTCTTCGTTTCTTGAAATGGGAGGTTTATATAGAAATTCTTCTTCATCACTCCAATTTGAAATCTCTCCATCTTCCACTTTTGGTTTTTCACATGTTGTTGAAAACAAATTTATGTTTTCATTTTGAGGGTTTTCTTTGGTGGTGAAATTATGATTAACTTCATTGTCAACTTCCATCGTACCATGTATATAATGTTTAACTCTGTGACCATTAACTTTAAATTCAATCCCATTTGAATTTATTAACTCTATTGTTCCATATGGAAAAACTCTTTTGAGTATGAATGGTCCAGACCATCTTGATTTCAATTTTCCAGGAAATAGCTTGAATTGTGAATTTAAAAGAAGGACTCTGTCTCCTTCCTTAAATTCTTTTGAACTTCTGATTCTTTTATCATGCCATTCATTCGTTCTTTCCTTAGAGATTAACGAATTCTCATATGCATCATGTCTTAATTCTTATAATTCGTTTAGTTGACTTAATCGTAAACGGCCAGCTTCATGTAAATCAAGATTACATGTCTTCAAAGCCCAAAAGGCTTTGTGCTCAATTTCTACTGGAAGGTGACATGCTTTTTTGTAAACAAGTTTAAAAGGTGTGGTATCAATTGGAGTTTTGTAGGCTGTTCTAAAAGCTCAGAGTGCATCCTCCAATTTCATGGACCATTCCTTCAGATTTGATCCTATAGTTTTCTCTAGAATACGTTTTAAAGTTCGGTTGGTATTTTCAACTTGTCCACTTGTTTGTGGATGATAAGCATTTGAGATTTTATGAGTTACTCTATATCTTTTGAGAACTTTCTCAAGTTAATTATTACAGAAATGAGTACCCCGATCACTTATTAAAGCTTTCGGTGTTCCGAACCTAGCAAAAAGACGTTTTAAGAAGTTGACTACAACTCGTGCATCGTTAGTTGGAAGAGCTTGTGCTTCCGCCCATTTAGATACATAATCAATGGTAACGAGAATGTAGAGATTATTATGAGATTTGGAAATGGACCTATAAAGTCAATACCCCAAACGTCAAATACTTCACATACTTGAATGACATTTTGTGGCATTTCATCATGTTGCCTTATTTTTCCGGCCCTTTGACATGCATCACAGGATTTACAAAGAAGGTGTGCGTCTTTGAAAATTGTAGGCCAATAGAATCTAGCGTCATAAACTTTTCTTGCTGTGAGTTGAGGCCCATAATGCCCTCCTGTTGGTCCTGTGTGACAATGGTTTAAGATTTGACTAGCTTCATCTCCAAATACACATCGGCGTATTATTCCATCGGGACAACTTTTAAACAAATGTGGATCTTCCCAAAAATAGTGTTTTATATCACTAAAGAATTTCTTTCGTTTTTGGTACGACAACCCTTTTTCAAGGAATCCACATACTAAGTAGTTTGCAAAGTCTGCAAACCATGGAATTTCATTATAGTCGATTTTCAAGAGATATTCATCAGGAAAGTTGTCTTGTATAGCCGATTCATTTAGAACTTCTAATTCAGGATTTTCAAGACGAGAAAGATGATCAGCGGCGAGATTTTCTGTTCCCTTTTTGTCTCGGATTTCAATATCGAACTCTTGTAAGAGTAAGATCCAACAGATTAATCGTAGTTTGGCATCTTGTTTTGAGAAAAGGTATCTAAGAGCAGAATGGTCAGTATAGACCACCGTTTTAGCTAGAACGAGATATGAATGAAATTTGTCAAAAGCAAAGACGATAGCAAGGAGTTCTTTTTCAGTAGTTGTATAATTCGTTTGCGCTCCTTGTAACGTCTTACTTGCGTAATAAATAGGTTGAAATCGTTTTTCAATCCTTTGTCCTAAAACGGCTCCCATTGCAAAATCACTTGCATCGTACATGAGTTCAAATGAAAGATTCCAATTTGGAGTTATCATGATCGGTGCATTAGTGAGTTTTTCTTTAAGAATATTAAAAGATTTGATGCATTCATCTGAAAAGATGAATGGGGCATCCTTTTCAAGGAGTTTATTCATAGGAGTGGCAATTTTAGAAAAATCTTTTATGAAACGTCGGTAAAAATCGGCATGCCCTAGAAAACTCCTAAATCCTCTAACATTGGTGGGATGTGAAAGTTTAGCAATTACATCTACTTTAGCTCTATCCACTTCAATTCCTTCCATTGAAATTTTATGACCAAGA
The DNA here is from genome assembly GCF_046630445.1 of Rutidosis leptorrhynchoides. Taxonomy (NCBI): domain Eukaryota; kingdom Viridiplantae; phylum Streptophyta; class Magnoliopsida; order Asterales; family Asteraceae; genus Rutidosis; species Rutidosis leptorrhynchoides. The sequence goes on along the minus strand of NC_092342.1, from coordinate 201,140,586 downwards.
ATGATGCCTTCTCTAACCATGAAATGGCATTTCTCCCAATTAAGAACTAGATTTGATTGTTCGCATATAATAACCAATCATTCAAGATTAATTAGACGTGTTTCAAAAGTATCACCGAAGACTGAAAAGTCATCCATGAAAACTTCCATGCATTCTTCTATCATATCATGAAAAATCGCCATCATGCACCTTTGAAAGGTTGCAGGGGCATTGCAAAGCCCAAATGGAATGCGTTTGTAAGCAAAAGTATCATAAGGGCACATGAAGGTGGTTTTCTCTTGGTCCTCGGGTGCGATTGGAATTTGAAAGTATCCGGAGAAACCGTCAAGAAAACAATAGTAACAATTCCCAGCTAATCTTTCTAACATTTGATCAATGAAAGGTAAGGGAAAGTGATCTTTTCTAGTGGCGTCATTTAATTTTCTATAATCAATACAAACACGCCATCCAGTTACCGTCCTAGTAGGAATAAGCTCATCTTTTTTCATTTGTGATGACAGTCGTGCCACCCTTCTTAGGTACGCATTGAACTGGGCTTACCCATGGACTATCAGAGATTGGATAAATTAAACCTGCATCTAGCAGTTTAATAATTTATTTCTTAACAACATCTTACATATTAGGATTTAGTCTTCATTGGCGTTGCACATATGTTTTATGACCTTCTTCCATAAGGATTTTATGTGTGCAATACGAATGACTTATGCCTTTAATGTCATGAATCTTCCATGCAATAGCTGGTTTATGAGCTTTTAGCACAAAAATGAGTTGAGATTTTTTATTTTTTGTAAGAGAAGGCGATATTATTACAGGTAATTCAGATTCACCATGTAAATAAGCGTATTCCAAATGGTTTGGAAGTGGCTTTAACTCTAATATCGGTGGTTCTTCTATCAATGATTTGTATCGATATCTGTCTTCCTCTTTTACAATTTGAAGTTCTTCTGTTGTTGGTTCATATTCATTAGCCATAAGTGTAGCTAATATTTCAGCTTCATCAATTGGTTCAGTTCCTTCTCTTAAAGAACATTCTCCTGTTCCTTGTAATTATGGAAATTCTTGTAACAATTCTTCTTGTGAATTTATGGTTTGAACATAATAACATGTATCATCTGCAGATTATGGTTGTTGCATGGCTCTATCAATAGAAAAAGTAACACTCTCGTCCTCTATACTTAGGGTCAGTTTCTTACCGAACATGTCTATTATTACTTTAGCCATGTTTAAGAATGGTCTTCCTAATATGAGAGGAACTCGAGAATATTCTTCCATGTCCAGAATAATAAAGTCTACTGGAAATACTAAAGTACCAACTTTAACTAGCATGTTCTCTATTATCCCTCTAGGATATTTTACTGATCGATCTGCTAGTTGTATGCTTATTCGTGTTAGTTTCAATTCTCCGAGGTCAAGTTTAGCGTATAGTGAATACGGCATTAAATTTATACTAGCACCTAAGTCTGTCAATGCTTCTATTGAACTAAGACTATCCAGAAAATATAGAATTGTGAAACTTCCTGGATCTGATAATTTTTCTGGTAGCTTATTCAACAGCACTACAAAACAATTAGCATTCATAGTAACAGCCGAGAGTTCTTCCATTTTCTTTCTATTTGTGATTAGATCTTTCAAGAATTTAGCATATCTTGTCATTCCTGAAATCACATCAATGAAAGGAAGATTGAAATTTATTTGTTTAAACATATCCAAGAATTTGGATTGCTCGGCTTCAAGTCTTTCTTTTCTCATTTTACTCGGGTAAGGAAGCGGTTGTTGGTAAGGATTAACATAAGGCTTTGCCTTAACTGTGTTATCTTCATTAACCTTTTCAACTACCGGTTCTGTTTCCTTCTCTTGCTCAGATTGTGGTACCTGTGTAGTAGGAATAGATTCATCAGAAATTACAGGTATTTCAGGTGGTTTGAGTGTAATACCACTTCTTGTGGTAATGGCTTTAGCTGTTTCATTTCGGGGGTTAGCATTTGTATCGCTAGTTAGACTCCTCGGTTTTATTTCTCCAATTAACCTCGCTAGGTTGCTCACTTCTTGTTTCAGATTTTGAATAGAAGCTTGTTAGTTTCTAAATGCTTGAGCATTTTGTTCATTAGTTTGTTTCTGAGATGTGAAAAATTGAGTTTGAGATTCAACTAGCTTCGACATCATATCTTCTAAATTTGGCTTTTTATCATCGATTTGTGGTGGTTTATTTTGAAAAATAGGTCTTTGCTGGTTGTAAGTATTTTTGGATACTTGTTGATTGCTAGGACCTTGTTGGTTGTTGTATGGAACATTTCAGTTATAATTCTGATTTTGATTGTAGTTTGGTCTTGGCGGTTGAAAATTATTTTGATAATTATTTCCAGGCCTTTGGTTCATGTATGAAACATTCTCTCTTTGTTCCATTATTTGTTCAATACTGAGACAATCTTTTCTCAAATGTGGTCCTTCACACTGCTCACAACTAATTCATATTGCTTGAATATCCTTAGTCATCTTTTCCATTTGTCTCTTGATAGGTCAGATCATGTTGAGATTGAGAGAAATGATAAGATAAAGAGAGATTCGGTATGTAAGAATGAGACTCGGTATTAGAGAGAATCGGTAAAATTACATTCCACAGCTTATAGAACTCGGTTACAATGCAATGGCTATCTAATTAGGACTACTTAGGTTCCTTATATAGCCCTCTTCTAAGGAACCTTCATTTAAGCTTATTTCACATTAACACTATACAACTTTGGGGTCCTAACAATCTCCCCCTTAGTGTTAAATGTGAACTTTACAACATAATCCTATTTAAAACATCTAAAGGAACTTTGTTCCTCTGAAGTGAACTTTGGATTTGAAACCCTTGAGATTCTCATATCTTCGTATGTTTACTCTTGTTTTGAGACGACTTTTTAATCTTGTGAGAATGTATTTGACAATCTCAATATCTTCAGTTGAATAACAGTTATTGATCAATCTCCATCTCATGTACTTGAAAGCATACATCAACGTTCCGTCTGAGTATCTTCTGAAATCTGAGACTCTGATGAAGATCTTTGTATAGTGAGAATTGACAAATGCAAACCCATATGGACAGTCACTCACTTCAAGTAAGGACATGTATCTTAGCTCTTCAATCACTTGATTTGGTGGTTTGATTCCGAGCTTTTTGTGTCCAGATTCCAATCCCAACTGAAAATCATGAACTGACATCCATCTCATCGAATCAAGAATAAATCTGTAGACTGCCTTCATTGCAGTAGCATGATAAATTGTTACAGATTCATTCAAGTTAATCAGATAGTTGTAAATGAAAATAATGTCATCCATCTTCAGTTTATCAAAATTCGCTTCTGAGAATTGGTAATCCTCATCATCCATTCTTGTAACTTGAAACAATGGCATCTTCACTCCATCCTTGTTAATCATCAAAACCTTATTTATGCTTTTAATCTCTGAACTCCGCTGAATTTGAAGTTTCTCTTCATTCTTCAATTTGAATTTGTCACGAACACTCAGATAAGCTTTGAGATATTCTGGTTTCTTATGATATTTCCAAGCACCCAGAACACTCATTGATGCTGAAAGGACGAGATCAGAATCACCATAAATTCTATATGCTTGTTGTTCAATGAATGGTGAACGAAGAATATCTTTCTCTTCATCCTCACTCAGTTGGTAATTAGCATCACGTTCAAGAACAATTTCTGCAATTTGAAAAGGAACATTCAAATCGGGAGGAGTCGTGGTATCTTCTTTGCCATTAGAGAAAATCTCCTTTTCGAAGTGTATTCCAAATTCGTCAGTTGGAGATGTCAAATTAACAAATTGATGATCATTAAATTCATTTGCGACACTCGATGACCCCTTCAAAATATCTTCAATGTTGTCAATGTTTTGATTGTCCTCTTGAGTTAACTTTTTCTCTGATTGATCAGCTGAATCCATAATCATTAACATCCCTGAGTCACCCTCTCTCTGACTTTCCGATTCATCTAGAAAACTTTCACACTGAATTTCTTCAATTTCATCACTGGAATCAGATATATCAACAACATCTTTATCCTTCTTTTGACTAGATGTACCAACTTCATACGTTGATCTTTGAAAAACACTGAACCAATAACCACCTTGTCTATTCTCCCCCTCATGAAGATTGTCGGGATCGAAATCATCATGATCAGGCATGTGAATTGGTCCAGGTGACTTGCATGGAGATAAAGGATACACTATCCTTGCTTGCTCAAGATAAATCATCATAGTTTCGCGAACTTCATCAAGATCAGTTCGTTTAGCAAACTCAGCAAGATAGAGCTCCTCCACCTCAATGTCAGAGAGATACTGTAATCCATATCTATTTGAACTTCGAGAAGGTGACCTAGTTGGTGAAACAACAGTGTAACCATGAACAAAAGCAGCATCAGCAGTAACTTTTGAAGACGATGTTGGTGGAAGTGTTTGAGTTGCCATGAGGGCAGGTAAGGATGATTGTGCGGTATTATTCTTATATGTAGGGCTATACATACTACTAGTCAGATTCGTGATATCCCCTTCTGATGGAGGTTGGGTAACAACCGGAGTTGTCACTGGCGAATTTTCTTTCGAAGCATCCGCCTCCATGACTTTGGTCTCATGGGACTCTGACAGAGTAGTAGAACTAGCCGTCTGTTTAGTTCTCGCAGAGATATTGCTATCTCTGACTCCTAAAATCATTGATATACCATGAGGTATCACATCTCTTTCAGTTAAAGACTCTTCCTCCAGACCCTGAGATTCAGAATCCGGAAGAGAAGTGGTTTGAACCAATGGATCATTTTCATGAACCAAGGGAACAGTCTGCTAGAAGTCTGATAAATATCCCGAAGGATTGTCATGTTGACTCGTTTCCATTGGACGCGGCAGATCTTCCTCATCAAGATAAGCCGGACCTCGAGACCCTGTTGTACGTTGAGGCACAGGAGGATTTCCAGCCGATACGCAGGGTGCCTTTTCAAGATTTTTCAGCTCCCCTTCGACCTTTCTGGACTTCAATGATTGAGTATCCTCAATCGATTGAGTCAATGCAGACTTTACTGCAGAGGAAGACTTTACTTCCTTAGATGCCGAAGCATCTTGCTTTGTGGGATTTATTCTTAAGTCCTGTTTAGATTGGATGGGCTTAATGGTCTTTTTACCATCCGTGCGTTTAGATCTCGTGCCTACCGAATCTTGCGCTTCATTTAGTGTAGGGCTTACTGTTATTCTTGGATGTGATACAGAGATGGGTGAAGGTGACCTAATTGGCTCTAGGTCTTGGTCCATATCACCAATGGTTGGAGTAACTGTTTGGCGGACGATGGGTGTCGAAGTCCTAGATCTAGTTACTCGTTGGGTTGGCGGAGTCTGAATCATCTCATCAGGCATGTATCGAGTTCTCTTAGGAGAATGTTCAGGAGATGATTCAGATGCTGTTGCTGAAGTGTCACTGCTTACTTCGGGTGTTGTGGAAAGGGTTGGTTCAATCCTAGTTGAACTAGGTTCCCTGATCCTCACGGGTTGAGCTTGGTGAGATCGTTTGAGGTTCACCCTAAGTGGAGGATTAGCTGGCCCGGGTGGTTGAACTACAGGTTCCTCTACAACCTCTGGGGCTGGAACCACGGCAGGTTCAACTTGTTCTTGTTGTACCGGGTTCGGAAGAGGTATTCCTACGACCTGAAAATAAGAACGCATACGAGTGTCTTGGGGTTCAGCTAGCCTCACTAGTCAATTTGGAATTGGCGCAGTGAATTGATTATCAGACACCATAGGGGTGTTCATCTTCAGCTCTCCAAACCTTTTCATCTGTAATCCATATGTACCTGGTACAAATATATTTGCATTTCTGCAAGCATTTATAGCATCATGGATAAAGATACAGAAAAACCTTTCGCAAGGGATGTATGAACCCCTTGGCTTTTCAACCTGTGCCTGAACCAAATCCCATATAAGTTCTGCATAATCAGGATTCTCTATTCTTGTGAATGAGTAGAAAAGTTTGAGCATCGGCACAGTTAAGCTATCAAATCCATTTTTTGTCATCAACAAGCATCCGTTGATGATTGAGAATATCACATACCACCTGGACTGCAGATACTTCTTTTGAAACTTAGTAGGTGGACCATTAGTTGCTCCAACATATCCAAGAGAAAAGATTGAAAAGACATCATCTACTGTGTGGTAGGAAAAGCAGGAACATTCTGTACAAGAGGAAGTCTGAATATCCTCCTGAAGTTTGCTTTTGTGATACTCCTGAATCCTTGTACTCCCCTCAGCCTAAATTCAAATCTGGCTGGTTCACCCTGTGGATTAGTAGCATTTGGTTGTGTGGCCTCCACAAATCTGATTGATCTGTTAAGAATATCCAAGTCTGTTTCTGGCACACTAACTGTGGAGCTCAGAGCAGGCCATAAAGTATGCCTCTCTAGAATTGCAGTCCAATAATTGCAGGGAATATTGGTTTCAGAATTGATAAAGTGATTATTCACCATTTAGCTGTATACATAAGAAATAGAAGACCACAAAATGTTATCATAAAGCACATTTCTCTATTCTTATTTCCTTTGAAATCTTTTTTATATTTTTCAAATTTTATAATTTTTATGACTTTTCTAAGATATAAAAATTATTTATTCCAAATATGAATAAATAATTGACAACCATAACATTCATATGATATTCATCTTAGTACAAAATCATCATGCAAAGTCAATTATATAACACAAGGAATCAGAACAACACTTAGTCAATTTTCAGCACAATTCAAGCAGATTCGATATTTATGAAAACTTTAGATTCTGTAACCAAATAAGCTTGAGTTTTCATATCAGAAAGATATAGAATAAACATGTTAAGTGTTTGAAGATAAAAATCAGAAAATTTCAAGGTACCAAATTTCAGACTCGGTATCAAGAAAGAAAACCAGATTCGGTATCTTCAACAATTAACAGAAAGTCACTCAAACATGCATATTCTATCACATATCATGTAATTTCGCAACCATGATCAATTAACCATTCAATTACAAGCATATTAACATGTTAATTGTATGAACAAACTCGGTATCAGGATAAGAACACATTTGGTAGATACAGAATTCATCAAATAAGCAATTAAACATGTAATCAGGCTCGGTCAAATGATAGATCAGTCAATTTAACTCAGATTAGACAAGATTTCATGTTGATTTTCCAAATCAATTGAGTTTAATCAAAGATTAATTGAAATCGACTCAGACTCGGTATAATCAACAAGATTTCAAAAATTAAAGGTCATAATCCAGTTATTTTTTATCTTTTCTAGTTGATAAAAACTTAATTATCTCAGATCTACAATTATATATCTTAAACATTGATTAAAATGAACAATTACCAAGAATTTGAAGAAACAGAATGACGGACTCGGTAGAATTAGGCAGATTCGGTATAATCAACAGACTCGGAAAGTAATTAATAACTGTAAGAGAGTAATGTTTGACTTTGACTCTCCTTTTATAGATACCGAAGGTAAAATACCGAATGGGCTTTACAGAATGGGCCTAATATACCGAATACAGTCCAATTTTTTAAAACTTTAACAATTTAACTCCAAATCTTGACAAATTGATTTTTCCTCTTGAAATCCATTTCAATCTTTTCATGAAAAACAATTCTGAGACAATTTTTGAAAACTTTGAACTTACCGAATCTGTACTGTTGGTTGTCAGACTCGGTAAAATGCTAAAAATAGCATTTATTCAGTAAAATCTAAATATTTTTTTTTTTATGAATTTTTCAAAATAAGATTTGTACTTAAAAGAACTTTGAATTTTATACAAATTACAAATCTTCAGTGATACCAATTGTTGACACGGGTTGCATACTGAGATGTATACAAGCCATAGTGAATTATTTCAGATAAAAACAAAGAAATTTTGAATTCACTTTTGAAAAACAATATTTTTGAATAATTTTCTCATTTTCTCCCTTTTTCTCCCCCTCAAAATGTGATATACAAGAAAGTAAATCAGCATTTTGATTATGTTCCCAAAAAAATGAATTAACTCCCCCTTGAAATAGGATATCAATAAGTTACCTCCCCCTTGCGTAACCATTGAACAAATATATCTAGGAAATTATCATTAATCTAAAGGCAGTCCCTTAAAGAAAAATTATCTAAAGCACTGAAACTTAGTTGCTCCCCCTAGAAAGTATCTACTCCCCCTAAACACAAGATCCCAAAAATAAGTTACAACAGATCTAGAATTTTAGCCTAAGTTCATCTAAAGGTTTAGTGAACATGTCAGCTAATTGCACTTTAGTAGGCACAAAGTATAACTCTACATCCCCTTTCTCTACATGGTCCTTAATGAAATGATAACGAATATCTATGTGTTTAGTTTTAGAATGCTGAACCGGGTTGCTTGTTATTGCAATAGCACTTTGTGAATCACAATAGATCGGGGTCTTAGAAATCTTAAAGCCATAGTCCAAGAGTTGAGTTTGCATCCACAAAACTTGTGAACAACAGTGAGCTGCAGCAATGTACTCAAACTCAGCTGTTGATAAAGACACACAGTTCTGCTTTTTGGATGACCAACCAACTAGCCTATTCCCCAACATCTGAATTGATCCAGATGTGCTCTTTCTATCAACATGGTAACCACCATGATCCGCATCAGTATAAGCAGTGAGATTGAAATCGGATCCATGAGGATACCAGATCCCAAGGTTAGGTGTACCTTTAATGTATTGAAAAATCCTAACAACCGCTTTGGAGTGAGATTTCTTAGGGTTGGACTGAAAGCGGGCACAGACAGTTACGGAAAGTGTAATGTCTGGTCGACTTGCAGTCAGATACATTAAAGAACCGACCATGCTTCGATAAAGCGTAATATCAAAGGGTTCCCCATTAGTATCAGCATCCAGTAAAGTCCTCATTGGGGTTGTCATTGGTTTTAAAGCAGTCATTTTAAAACGTTTTAGCATATCATTGATATACTTTGTTTGACTGATAAAAATCCCATTTGGTAATTATTTTACTTGTAACCCCAAGAAGAAAGTTAACTGGTCAAGCATGCTCATTTCAAATTTGCTGGCCATAAGGTCACCAAATTCTTTACATAAGGCCGGGGATGTGGAACCAAAAATAATATCATCAACGTAAATTTTGAAATGTCCCGTTCTTATTGATTAAAAACGTTCCATATTAATTGATTTCGTTGCGAGGTTTTGACCTCTATATGAGACGTTTTTCAAAGACTGCATTCATTTTTAAACAAACCATAACCTTTATTTCATCAATAAAGGTTTAAAAAGCTTTACGTAGATTATCAAATAATGATAATCTAAAATATCCTGTTTACACACGACCATTACATAATGGTTTACAATACAAATATGTTACAACAAAATAAGTTTCTTGAATGCAGTTTTTACACAATATCATACAAGCATGGACTCCAAATCTTGTCCTTATTTAAGTATGCAACAGCGGAAGCTCTTAATAATCACCTGAGAATAAACATGCTTAAAACGTCAACAAAAATGTTGGTGAGTTATAGGTTTAACCTATATATATCAAATCGTAACAATAGACCACAAGATTTCATATTTCAATACACATCCCATACATAGAGATAAAAATCATTCATATGGTGAACACCTGGTAACCGACAATAACAAGATGCATATATAAGAATATCCCCATCATTCCGGGACACCCTTCGGATATGATATAAATTTCGAAGTACTAAAGCATCCGGTACTTTGGATGGGGTTTGTTAGGCCCAATAGATCTATCTTTAGGATTCGCGTCAATTAGGGTGTCTGTTCCCTAATTCTTAGATTACCAGACTTAATAAAAAGGGGCATATTCGATTTCGATAATTCAACCATAGAATGTAGTTTCACGTACTTGTGTCTATTTTGTAAATCATTTATAAAACCTGCATGTATTCTCATCCCAAAAATATTAGATTTTAAAAGTGGGACTATAACTCACTTTCACAGATTTTTACTTCGTCGGGAAGTAAGACTTGGCCACTGGTTGATTCACGAACCTATAACAATATATACATATATATCAAAGTATGTTCAAAATATATTTACAACACTTTTAATATATTTTGATGTTTTAAGTTTATTAAGTCAGCTGTCCTCGTTAGTAACCTACAACTAGTTGTCCACAGTTAGATGTACAGAAATAAATCGATAAATATTATCTTGAATCAATCCACGACCCAGTGTATACGTATCTCAGTATTGATCACAACTCAAACTATATATATTTTGGAATCAACCTCAACCCTGTATAGCTAACTCCAACATTCACATATAGAGTGTCTATGGTTGTTCCGAAATATATATAGATGTGTCGACATGATAGGTCGAAACATTGTATACGTGTCTATGGTATCTCAAGATTACATAATATATAATACAAGTTGATTAAGTTATGGTTGGAATAAATTTGTTACCAATTTTCACGTAGCTAAAATGAGAAAAATTATCCAATCTTGTTTTACCCATAACTTCTTCATTTTAAATCCGTTTTGAGTGAATCAAATTGCTATGGTTTCATATTGAACTCTATTTTATGAATCTAAATAAAAAAAGTATAGGTTTCTAGTCGGAAAAATAAGTTACAAGTCGTTTTTGTAAAGGTAGTCATTTCAGTCGAAAGAACGACGTCTAGATGACCATTTTAGAAAACATACTTCCACTTTGAGTTTAACCATAATTTTTGGATATAGTTTCATGTTCATAATAAAAATCATTTTCTCAGAATAACAACTTTTAAATCAAAGTTTATCATAGTTTTTAATTAACTAACCCAAAACAGCCCGCGGTGTTACTACGACGGCGTAAATCCGGTTTTACGGTGTTTTTCGTGTTTCCAGGTTTTAAATCATTAAGTTAGCATATCATATAGATATAGAACATGTGTTTAGTTGATTTTAAAAGTCAAGTTAGAAGGATTAACTTTTGTTTGTGAACAAGTTTAGAATTAACTAAACTATGTTCTAGTGATTACAAGTTTAAACCTTCGAATAAGATAGCTTTATATGTATGAATCGAATGATGTTATGAACATCATTACTACCTTAAGTTCCTTGGATGAACCTACTGGAAAAGAGAAAAATGGATCTAGCTTCAATGGATCCTTGGATGGCTCAAAGTTCTTGAAGCAAAATCATGACACGAAAACAAGTTCAAGTAAGATCATCACTTGAAATAAGATTGTTATAGTTATAGAAATTGAACCAAAGTTTGAATATGATTATTACCTTGTATTAGAATGATAACCTACTGTAAGAAACAAAGATTTCTTGAGGTTGGATGATCACCTTACAAGATTGGAAGTGAGCTAGCAAACTTGAAAGTATTCTTGATTTTATGAAACTAGAACTTTTGGAATTTATGAAGAACACTTAGAACTTGAAGATAGAACTTGAGAGAGTTCAATTAGATGAAGAAAATTGAAGAATTAAAGTGTTTGTAGGTGTTTTTGGTCGTTGGTGTATGGATTAGATATAAAGGATATGTAATTTTGTTTTCATGTAAATAAGTCATGAATGATTACTCATATTTTTGTAATCTTATGAGATATTTCATGCTAGTTGCCAAATGATGGTTCCCACATGTGTTAGGTGACTCACATGGGCTGCTAAGAGCTGATCATTGGAGTGTATATACCAATAGTACATACATCTAAAAGCTGTGTATTGTACGAGTACGAATACGGGTGCATACGAGTAGAATTGTTGATGAAACTGAACGAGAATGTAATTGTAAGCATTTTTGTTAAGTAGAAGTATTTTGATAAGTGTATTGAAGTCTTTCAAAAGTGTATAAATACATATTAAAACACTACATGTATATACATTTTAACTGAGTCGTTAAGTCATCGTTAGTCGTTACATGTAAGTGTTGTTTTGAAACCTTTAGGTTAACGATCTTGTTAAATGTTGTTAACCCAATGTTTATAATATCAAAAGAGATTTTAAATTATTATATTATCATGATATTATGATGTACGAATATATCTTAATATGATATATATACATTAAATGTCGTTACAACGATAAACGTTACATATATGTCTCGTTTCAAAATCATTAAGTTAGTAGTCTTGTTTTTACATATGTAGTTCATTGTTAATATAATTAATGATATGTTTACTTATCATAATATCATGTTAACTATATATATAACCATATATATGTCATCATATAGTTTTTTTACAAGTTTTAACGTTCGTGAATCACCGGTCAACTTGGGTGGTCAATTGTCTATATGAAACCTATTTCAATTAATCAAGTCTTAACAAGTTTGATTGCTTAACATGTTGGAAACATTTAATCATGTAAACATCAATCTCAATTAATATATATAAACATGGAAAAGTTCGGGTCACTACAGTACCTACCCGTTAAATAAATTTCGTCCCGAAATTTTAAGCTGTTGAAGGTGTTGACGAATCTTCTGGAAATAGATGCGGGTATTTCTTCTTCATCTGATCTTCACGCTCCCAGGTGAACTCGGGTCCTCTACGAGCATTCCATCGAACCTTAACAATTGGTATCTTGTTTTGCTTAAGTCTTTTAACCTCACGATCCATTATTTCGACGGGTTCTTCGATGAATTGGAGTTTTTCGTTGATTTGGATTTCATCTAACGGAATAGTGAGATCTTCTTTAGCAAAACATTTCTTCAAATTCGAGACGTGGAAAGTGTTATGTACAGCCGCGAGTTGTTGAGGTAACTCAAGTCGGTAAGCTACTGGTCCGACACGATCAATAATCTTGAATGGTCCAATATACCTTGGATTTAATTTCCCTCGTTTACCAAATCGAACAACGCCTTTCCAAGGTGCAACTTTAAGCATGACCATCTCTCCAATTTCAAATTCTATATCTTTTCTTTTAATGTCAGCGTAGCTCTTTTGTCGACTTTGGGCGGTTTTCAACCGTTGTTGAATTTGGATGATCTTCTCGGTAGTTTCTTGTATAATCTCCGGACCCGTAATCTGTCTATCCCCCACTTCACTCCAACAAATCGGAGACCTGCACTTTCTACCATAAAGTGCTTCAAACGGCGCCATCTCAATGCTTGAATGGTAGCTGTTGTTGTAGGAAAATTCTGCTAACGGTAGATGTCGATCCCAACTGTTTCCGAAATCAATAACACATGCTCGTAGCATGTCTTCAAGCGTTTGTATCGTCCTTTCGCTCTGCCCATCAGTTTGTGGATGATAGGCAGTACTCATGTCTAGACGAGTTCCTAATGCTTGCTGTAATGTCTGCCAGAATCTTGAAATAAATCTGCCATCCCTATCAGAGATAATAGAGATTGGTATTCCATGTCTGGAGACGACTTCCTTCAAATACAGTCGTGCTAACTTCTCCATCTTGTCATCTTCTCTTATTGGTAGGAAGTGTGCTGATTTGGTGAGACGATCAACTATTACCCAAATAGTATCAAAACCACTTGCAGTCCTTGGCAATTTAGTGATGAAATCCATGGTAATGTTTTCCCATTTCCATTCCGGGATTTCGGGTTGTTGAAGTAGACCTGATGGTTTCTGATGCTCAGCTTTAACCTTAGAACACGTCAAACATTCTCCTACGTATTTAGCAACATCGGCTTTCATACCCGGCCACCAAAAATGTTTCTTGAGATCCTTGTACATCTTCCCCGTTCCAGGATGTATTGAGTATCTGGTTTTATGAGCTTCTCTAAGTACCATTTCTCTCATATCTCCAAATTTTGGTACCCAAATCCTTTCAGCCCTATATCGGGTTCCGTCTTCCCGAATATTAAGATGCTTCTCCGATCCTTTGGGTATTTCATCCTTTAAATTTCCCTCTTTTAAAACTCCTTGTTGCGCCTCCTTTATTTGAGTAGTAATGTTATTATGAATCATTATATTCATAGATTTTACTCGAATGGGTTCTCTGTCCTTCCTGGTCAAGGCATCGGCTACCACATTTGCCTTCCCCGGGTGGTAACGAATCTCAAAATCGTAATCATTCAATAATTCAATCCACCTACGCTGCCTCATATTCAGTTGTTTCTGATTAAATATGTGTTGAAGACTTTTGTGGTCGGTATATATAATACTTTTGACCCCATATAAGTAGTGCCTCCAAGTCTTTAATGCAAAAACAACCGCGCCTAATTCCAAATCATGCGTCGTATAATTTTGTTCGTGAATCTTCAATTGTCTAGACGCATAAGCAATCACCTTCGTTCGTTGCATTAATACACAACCGAGACCTTGCTTTGATGCGTCACAATAAATCACAAAATCATCATTCCCTTCAGGCAATGACAATATAGGTGCCGTAGTTAGCTTTTTCTTCAATAACTGAAACGCTTTCTCTTGTTCATCATTCCATTCAAATTTCTTCCCTTTATGCGTTAATGCAGTCAAGGGTTTTGCTATTCTGGAAAAGTCTTGGATGAACCTTCTGTAGTAACCAGCTAGTCCTAAAAACTGGCGTATGTGTTTCGGAGTTTTCGGGGTTTCCCACTTTTCAACAGTTTCTATCTTTGCCGGATCCACCTTAATACCGTCTTTGTTCACTATGTGACCGAGGAATTGAACTTCTTCCAACCAAAATGCACACTTTGAAAACTTAGCGTACAATTCTTCCTTCCTCAATACTTCTAACACCTTTCTCAAATGTTCACCGTGTTCTTGGTCATTCTTTGAGTAAATAAGTATGTCATCAATGAAAACAATGACAAACTTGTCAAGGTATGGTCCACACACTCGGTTCATAAGGTCCATGAACACAGCTGGTGCATTAGTTAAACCAAACGGCATGACCATAAACTCGTAATGACCGTAACGTGTTCTGAAAGCAGTCTTTGGGATATCATCTTCTTTCACCCGCATTTGATGATACCCGGAACGTAAGTCAATCTTTGAATAAACAGACGAGCCTTGTAGTTGATCAAATAAGTCGTCGATTCTCGGTAGTGGGTAGCGGTTCTTGATGGTAAGTTTGTTCAACTCTCGGTAGTCGATACACAACCTGAATGTACCATCTTTCTTCTTGACAAACAAAACAGGAGCTCCCCACGGTGATGTGCTTGGTCGAATGAAACCACGCTCTAAAAGTTCTTGTAATTGGCTTTGCAGTTCTTTCATCTCGCTGGGTGCGAGTCTGTAAGGAGCACGAGCTATTGGTGCAGCTCCTGGTACAAGATCTATTTGAAATTCAACGGATCGATGTGGGGGTAATCCCGGTAATTCTTTCGGAAATACATCGGGAAATTCTTTTGCAATGGGAACATCATTGATGCTCTTTTCTTCAGTTTGTACTTTCTCGACGTGTGCTAGAACAGCATAGCAACCTTTTCTTATTAGTTTTTGTGCCTTCAAATTACTAATAAGATGTAGCTTCGTGTTGCCCTTTTCTCCGTACACCATTAAGGGTTTTCCTTTTTCTCGTATAATGCGAATTGCATTTTTGTAACAAACGATCTCCGCTTTCACTTCTTTCAACCAGTCCATACCGATTATCACATCAAAACTCCCTAACTCTACTGGTATCAAATCAATCTTAAATGTTTCGCTAACCAGTTTAATTTCTCGATTCCGACATATATTATCTGCTGAAATTAATTTACCATTTGCTAATTCGAGTAAAAATTTACTATCCAAAGGCGTCAATGGACAACTTAATTTAGCACAAAAATCTCTACTCATATAGCTTCTATCCGCACCCGAATCAAATAAAACGTAAGCAGATTTATTGTCAATAAGAAACGTACCCGTAACAAGCTCCGGGTCTTCCTGTGCCTCTACCGCATTAATATTGAAAACTCTTCCACGGCCTTGTCCATTCATGTTCTCCTGGTTCGGGCAATTTCTAATAATGTGGCCTGGTTTTCCACATTTATAACAAACTACATTGGCATAACTTGCTCCGACACTACTTGCTCCGCCATTACTCGTTCCGACACCATTTGTTCCTTTCGTTCTATTAACCCCTGGTCCGTAGACCTCACACTTCGCCGCGCTATGACCATTTCTTTTACATTTGTTGCAAAATTTGGTGCAGAACCCCGAGTGATTCTTTTCACACCTTTGGCATAGTTGCTTCTGATTGTTGTTGTTGTTGCGGTTATTATTGTTGTTGGGATGATTGTTGTAGTTGCTGTTGTTGTTGTTGTTGTTGTTGGGCCGTTTGTTGTAGTTGCGATTGATGTTGCGATTGTTGGGATAATTGTTGCGATTATTGTTGTAATTGCTGTTGTTGTTGTATTGGTGATTCTTATCACCGTTTTCCTCCCACTTTCTTTTGACTTGCTTCACATTGGCCTCTTCAGCAGTCTGTTCTTTAATTCTTTCTTCAATCTGGTTCACTAGTTTGTGAGCCATTCTACATGCCTGTTGTATGGAGGCGGGCTCGTGTGAACTTATATCTTCTTGGATTCTTTCCGGTAATCCTTTCACAAACGCGTCGATCTTCTCTTCCTCATCTTCGAATGCTCCCGGACACAATAGGCACAATTCTGTGAATCGTCTTTTGTACGTGGTAATATCAAATCCTTGGGTTCGTAACCCTCTAAGTTCTGTCTTGAGCTTATTGACCTCGGTTCTGGGACGGTACTTCTCGTTCATCAAGTGCTTGAATGCTGACCACGGTAGTGCGTACGCATCATCTTGTCCCACTTGCTCTAGATAGGTATTCCACCATGTTAACGCAGAACCCGTGAAGGTATGCGTAGCGTACTTCACTTTGTCCTCTTCAGTACACTTACTTATGGCAAACACCGATTCAACCTTCTCGGTCCACCGTTTCAATCCGATCGGTCCTTCGGTTCCATCAAATTCCAAAGGTTTGCAGGCAGTGAATTCTTTGTAGGTGCATCCTACACGATTTCCTGTACTGCTAGATCCAAGGTTATTGTTGGTATGTAGCGCAGCCTGTACTGCGGCTATGTTTGAAGCTAGAAAAGTACGGAATTCCTCTTCATTCATATTCACGGTGTGTCGAGTAGTCGGTGCCATTTCCTTCAAAATAGTTAAATGGAACAAGTTAATCATACAGAATATTAAGAGTAGTTAATAGTATTTCGTAGCATAATATGAACTCATTTATAAAAGCTTTTTCTTCATATTAGCGTTTTATAAGTTTAAATTCGGGTAGTACCTACCCGTTAAGTTCATACTTAGTAGCTAATATACAATTCAACTACTACAATTCTATATGAAAAACTGATTATAATAATATTTCGCGTTCAAACTTTTATACAATATTTTACAAACTTACAATACCGCTTATTTTACATAAAGCATGAAATATAGCACACAATAACTTTGATACAAGATAGTTGTGAAGACAATTCTAGCTAGTACACAAGTCGTTCAGCAAAGGCAATAAAGACACGTAATTCATACGTCCAGAAACAAGTCATGCATTCTGGTTTTACTAGGACTACTTCCCATCCTTGGTCTTGTGCAACATAACCGTTATGGCCGTTGATAAGACAGCGTGTTGTAACGTCATCAAAGGGACGAGGGTTACGTAATGTCCAACAGTCCCGTAATAATCTAAAAACCTCATTTCTTACCCCAATTACCGACTCCGTCACTTGTGGAAACGTTTTGTTTAATAGTTGTAGCCCGATGTTCTTGTTCTCACTTTGGTGAGAAGCGAACATTACTAATCCGTAAGCATAACATGCTTCTTTATGTTGCATGTTAGCCGCTTTTTCTAAATCACGAAGTCCAATATTCGGATATATTGAGTCAAAATAATTTCTTAACCCGTTGCGTAAAATAGCATTTGGGTTCCCCGCAATATATGCGTCAAAGTAAACACATCGTAACTTATGGGTTTCCCAATGTGATATCCCCCATCTTTCAAACGAAAGTCTCTTATAAACCAAGACATTCTTGGAACGTTCTTCGAATGTCTTACAAACTGATCTCGCCTTAAATAGTTGTGCCGAAGAATTCTGGCCGACTCTAGACAAGATTTCATCAATCATGTCTCCGGGTAGGTCTCTTAAAATATTGGGTTGTCTATCCATTTTGTGTTTTTAAACTGTAAAATAGACAAGAGTTAGATTCATAAAAAAATACTTATTAATACAAGCAATTTTTACATATATCATAAAGCATAAGAACACTATATTACATATATTACACCACACGAATACAACTATCTTATTCCGACTCGCTCGTTTCTTCTTCTTCGGTTTTGGTTCGTTTTGCCAAGTTTCTAGGGATATATGATGTTCCCCTAATACGAGCCGTCGTTGTCCACATTGGTTTAGAAAAACCTGGTGGTTTAGAGGTTCCCGGGTCATTGTTACAACTTAAGGACTTCGGGGGTTGACGATACATATAAAGTTCATCGGGGTTGGAATTAGATTTCTCTATTTTTATGCCCTTTCCCTTATTATTTTCTTTTGCCTTTTTAAATTCAGTTGGGGTAATTTCTATAACATCATCGGAATTCTCGTCGGAATCCGATTCATCGGAGAATTGGTAATCCTCCCAATATTTTGCTTCCTTGGCGGAAACACCATTGACCATAATTAACTTTGGTCGGTTGGTTGAGGATTTTCTTTTACTTAACCGTTTTATTATTTCCCCCACCGGTTCTATTTCTTCATCCGGTTCCGATTCTTCTTCCGGTTCCGATTCTTCTTCCGGTTCCGACTCTTCTTCCGGTTCCGACTCTTCTTCCGGTTCCTCTTCGGGAACTTGTGAATCAGTCCACAAATCATTCCAATTTACATTTGACTCTTCATTATTATTAGGTGAGTCAATGGGACTTGTTCTAGAGGTAGACATCTATCACATAATATCAAACACGTTAAGAGATTAATATATCACATAATATTCATATGTTAAAAATATATAGTTTCCAACAAAAATGTTAAGCAATCATTTTTAAAGAAAACACGGTCGAAGTCCAGACTCACTAATGCATCCTAACAAACTCGATAAGACACACTAATGCAAATTTTCTGGTTCTCTAAGACCAACGCTCGGATACCAACTGAAATGTCCCGTTCTTATTGATTAAAAACGTTCCATATTAATTGATTTCGTTGCGAGGTTTTGACCTCTATATGAGACGTTTTTCAAAGACTGCATTCATTTTTAAACAAACCATAACCTTTATTTCATCAATAAAGGTTTAAAAAGCTTTACGTAGATTATCAAATAATGATAATCTAAAATATCCTGTTTACACACGACCATTACATAATGGTTTACAATACAAATATGTTACAACAAAATAAGTTTCTTGAATGCAGTTTTTACACAATATCATACAAGCATGGACTCCAAATCTTGTCCTTATTTAAGTATGCAACAGCGGAAGCTCTTAATAATCACCTGAGAATAAACATGCTTAAAACGTCAACAAAAATGTTGGTGAGTTATAGGTTTAACCTATATATATCAAATCGTAACAATAGACCACAAGATTTCATATTTCAATACACATCCCATACATAGAGATAAAAATCATTCATATGGTGAACACCTGGTAACCGACAATAACAAGATGCATATATAAGAATATCCCCATCATTCCGGGACACCCTTCGGATATGATATAAATTTCGAAGTACTAAAGCATCCGGTACTTTGGATGGGGTTTGTTAGGCCCAATAGATCTATCTTTAGGATTCGCGTCAATTAGGGTGTCTGTTCCCTAATTCTTAGATTACCAGACTTAATAAAAAGGGGCATATTCGATTTCGATAATTCAACCATAGAATGTAGTTTCACGTACTTGTGTCTATTTTGTAAATCATTTATAAAACCTGCATGTATTCTCATCCCAAAAATATTAGATTTTAAAAGTGGGACTATAACTCACTTTCACAGATTTTTACTTCGTCGGGAAGTAAGACTTGGCCACTGGTTGATTCACGAACCTATAACAATATATACATATATATCAAAGTATGTTCAAAATATATTTACAACACTTTTAATATATTTTGATGTTTTAAGTTTATTAAGTCAGCTGTCCTCGTTAGTAACCTACAACTAGTTGTCCACAGTTAGATGTACAGAAATAAATCGATAAATATTATCTTGAATCAATCCACGACCCAGTGTATACGTATCTCAGTATTGATCACAACTCAAACTATATATATTTTGGAATCAACCTCAACCCTGTATAGCTAACTCCAACATTCACATATAGAGTGTCTATGGTTGTTCCGAAATATATATAGATGTGTCGACATGATAGGTCAAAACATTGTATACGTGTCTATGGTATCTCAAGATTACATAATATATAATACAAGTTGATTAAGTTATGGTTGGAATAAATTTGTTACCAATTTTCACGTAGCTAAAATGAGAAAAATTATCCAATCTTGTTTTACCCATAACTTCTTCATTTTAAATCCGTTTTGAGTGAATCAAATTGCTATGGTTTCATATTGAACTCTATTTTATGAATCTAAATAAAAAAAGTATAGGTTTCTAGTCGGAAAAATAAGTTACAAGTCGTTTTTGTAAAGGTAGTCATTTCAGTCGAAAGAACGACGTCTAGATGACCATTTTAGAAAACATACTTCCACTTTGAGTTTAACCATAATTTTTGGATATAGTTTCATGTTCATAATAAAAATCATTTTCTCAGAATAACAACTTTTAAATCAAAGTTTATCATAGTTTTTAATTAACTAACCCAAAACAGCCCGCGGTGTTACTACGACGGCGTAAATCCGGTTTTACGGTGTTTTTCGTGTTTCCAGGTTTTAAATCATTAAGTTAGCATATCATATAGATATAGAACATGTGTTTAGTTGATTTTAAAAGTCAAGTTAGAAGGATTAACTTTTGTTTGTGAACAAGTTTAGAATTAACTAAACTATGTTCTAGTGATTACAAGTTTAAACCTTCGAATAAGATAGCTTTATATGTATGAATCGAATGATGTTATGAACATCATTACTACCTTAAGTTCCTTGGATGAACCTACTGGAAAAGAGAAAAATGGATCTAGCTTCAATGGATCCTTGGATGGCTCAAAGTTCTTGAAGCAAAATCATGACACGAAAACAAGTTCAAGTAAGATCATCACTTGAAATAAGATTGTTATAGTTATAGAAATTGAACCAAAGTTTGAATATGATTATTACCTTGTATTAGAATGATAACCTACTGTAAGAAACAAAGATTTCTTGAGGTTGGATGATCACCTTACAAGATTGGAAGTGAGCTAGCAAACTTGAAAGTATTCTTGATTTTATGAAACTAGAACTTTTGGAATTTATGAAGAACACTTAGAACTTGAAGATAGAACTTGAGAGAGTTCAATTAGATGAAGAAAATTGAAGAATGAAAGTGTTTGTAGGTGTTTTTGGTCGTTGGTGTATGGATTAGATATAAAGGATATGTAATTTTGTTTTCATGTAAATAAGTCATGAATGATTACTCATATTTTTGTAATCTTATGAGATATTTCATGCTAGTTGCCAAATGATGGTTCCCACATGTGTTAGGTGACTCACATGGGCTGCTAAGAGCTGATCATTGGAGTGTATATACCAATAGTACATACATCTAAAAGCTGTGTATTGTACGAGTACGAATACGGGTGCATACGAGTAGAATTGTTGATGAAACTGAACGAGAATGTAATTGTAAGCATTTTTGTTAAGTAGAAGTATTTTGATAAGTGTATTGAAGTCTTTCAAAAGTGTATAAATACATATTAAAACACTACATGTATATACATTTTAACTGAGTCGTTAAGTCATCGTTAGTCGTTACATGTAAGTGTTGTTTTGAAACCTTTAGGTTAACGATCTTGTTAAATGTTGTTAACCCAATGTTTATAATATCAAAAGAGATTTTAAATTATTATATTATCATGATATTATGATGTACGAATATCTCTTAATATGATATATATACATTAAATGTCGTTACAACGATAAACGTTACATATATGTCTCGTTTCAAAATCATTAAGTTAGTAGTCTTGTTTTTACATATGTAGTTCATTGTTAATATAATTAATGATATGTTTACTTATCATAATATCATGTTAACTATATATATAACCATATATATGTCATCATATAGTTTTTTTACAAGTTTTAACGTTCGTGAATCACCGGTCAACTTGGGTGGTCAATTGTCTATATGAAACCTATTTCAATTAATCAAGTCTTAACAAGTTTGATTGCTTAACATGTTGGAAACATTTAATCATGTAAACATCAATCTCAATTAATATATATAAACATGGAAAAGTTCGGGTCACTACAAATTTGAACCAAGAGAATGTGACCGTGGTTTTTACGGATGAATAGCGTTGTATCAATCGTTCTACGAGAGAAGTCATTGTCCAGCAAATACTTTGTTAAGGTCTCGTACCATGCACACGGTGCTTCCTTCAGACCGTATAAAGCTTTCTCCAAGTAGTAAATGTGATTTGGATGAATGGGATCGACAAAGCCTTCTGGTTGATCAACATAGACTTCCTCTTGAAGATAACCATTCAGAAAAGCAGTTTTGACATCCATTTGAAATACCGTGAACTTCATATGAGAAGAAAATGCAAGGAAAAGACGAATTGCCTCAATCCTAGCAACCGGAGTAAACGTTTCATCATAATAAATGCCCTCTTGTTTTCAATATCCTTTGGCCATAAGACGTGCCTTATTTCGAACCACAATTCCATCAGAATCCTTCTTGTTCTTGAAAATCCACTTAACCCCTATTGGTCGTTGACCCGTTGGTCTTGGAACTAATCGCCATACTTTCAATCGTTCAAATTGATTGATCTCGTCTTGCATTGCAACTACCCAGTATGGATCTAGTAAAGCTTGAGAAACCGTTGTTGGTTCAATCTTACTAAGAAAGGCTGTGAATAGACACATATTCTGAGTAGCCCTTCGAGTTGAAACTGGAGCAGATGCGTCACCAATAATAAGATCTATTGGATGACTTTTAGTCCATCGGGTGTGGGGAAGAGGTTGAACATCAATTGTATCCATCGGAACATCAACCGTTGTTGACGTTGAGCCTTGATCTGCTTGATCTGATGTAACATTATCTAATGGATTCAATAGAGTATCTGGAGAAACATCTGGAGTTGTATCAAATGATGAATCTTGATCTTGTTCAAGATTATCAGTAACAGGAGGTTGGAGGGAGGATGAAGAAGCAACAGGTGAATCATTTGGTGTTGAATCTTCATCAAAAAGACTTTGAAGAGTCTCCACAGTAGTTGACTGTGATGGTGTAACCGGTACGGCTTGAACATTTGAATCCTGTTGAGGAGTATAAAGACTATCAAACAAGATATCCAGTTCCTCTGATGTAACCGTAGGAACACCCTTCTTCGAGAAAATTGAGTTTTACGCGGAAGAAGTAGTAGCCAGGTTAGGATCGGGTTTTGAACTGAGTTGTTCAAAAGCCATTCCCTAAAATTCATCGAACTTGACGTTAATGCTCTCTTTAATCATCTTTGTCAACAAGAAGATCATTCCCTTCGGTGGATTGCACCGAACATTGTCGACGTTCAAACAAAACTTTGAGATTTCCATCGCAGAATTGGCTCACACTAAATAAACTGCACCCCGAACCCTCAACATATGAAACCCATTTGATTGTTATGCCATTTTGCACAAAATCTCCGTAACCCGTTATTGCTGCAATCTCATCGTTTCCAAATGTAACCGTTCCTAGGAATTTGTCAATGAAGTTGACAAGCAAGGATTTATCGCCCGTCATGTGTCGAGAACAACCGGAATTGATATACCAAACACAGACGTCGAAACCCTGTAAATGTGAATTTCCTAAAGTTTAGGTACCCAAAGTTTCTTGGGTCCTTTTCGGTTAGTACCAGCAATAAACTTTGGATTAACAACAAACTTTGGATCAATGATGAAATAATCACGTAAAGCATCATGCAGTTTAGACAATAAAGCATCATTTAAAACTACATTACATGAAGCATCATACGCAATATCAATCTTTACATCGTTATCAGAAGTCTTAACACACAATTTATTCCAAGTAGATGTTTTATTCACAGACGAAAATTGAAAAACATGAGATGATTTCCTAGGCCGACTAGCAGATTGCTTTGGTTTGGTTGCTACTTTCTTAGTCGTCGACTTAGGAACCCATACAGATTTGTAATTCAAGTTTGGATTATGACCTGTGACACGAAAAACACCTTTGTTAGTTAGACGTCCAAACTATTCAGTTGACACATGAGATGACTGATTTTGCAAAATTTCCAATTTGATTGTACGTTCTTTTGTATCATACTCACTTAAATTAGGTTTAGAACTTGTGTGTGTTGTGGACTTAACTGATTTCTTTAAAAGACTCGCTTTTGAAGTTTTTGTCATAGGAATCATAGGAATCTTTTCAGTTAACACAGAACCATTTGGAGAATGAACCTTTTTAACAATATACTGAGTTGTAGAAACAACTTTCGAACCATGATTGCCAAATTGAGAACGTAGAGGATTTTTAAGAATAGTAATGGGTTTTACATCCTCAGATGTTGTTGTTCCCTTCCCCTTCTTAGTAATCCCACCAGTACATTCAAGCACATTGGTTGCAACATTAGATGTTTGCTTAAGTGTGTTAGCCTGTTTCAGTTGAATTATCATTTTTTTAAGCTTTTAATCTCAAGACATAATTCTTCAGCAGAAACTATCACTTCACCCTCCTTAAAAGCATAAGTATATTATTTCTTAGGCAGTGAAGGCAATTTGTCACACAAAGCAAGCATTTGTTCTAATGATTGCACTTAAGTTGCAAGTCAATATTCTCCTGTTCAAGTTGAGCTACTATACGATTCAAATCACGTACAGCAGGCAAATTCAAGTAATAATCATGCAAAGGATCAAGTTGACTTTCAAAATCTATCAAAGGTTCAATGTTCGGTTCATTCTGTGGTTCTACTTTTTTATCTACAGAATTTTGACCTAGAGAATCTGTCTCAAAGAAGACAGTTAGTTCATGTGCTAGGTCTTCACGGAAAACATCATCTGGACATGCAGGTAAATTTGGTAGAATTGGTTTCACATCAAAAATTGGTTCATCAAACACCTCATCTATTGCAGTAATGCTAGAACTAGGTTTGTTAAACACTTCATTCTCAAGCATTAAAATGTATTTCTCTAGCATGAGTGTTGGGATATAAACCTGTCTACGCTTAGGCACATAATCTTCACGTTGCATGTTCTTTTCAGTTTCAACAAGATTTTTCAAGAAATCAGGATTCGATTTACCTATCTTAGCATTGATTTTTTCATACATTAAGCTAATTTGATGGTATTTCCTAGATTTACGATTCACAATAATATCATCAAAATCAGCATCAGAAGCATGTACAAAATGCGATGGTAAACCGGCTTGAAAATAATCAGAATGATATAATCCTGGAATCTTTTTGGAAGCATCTTCCAAAATTTTCGGATCTTCATAACCCAACCCCCACTTTTCACCATGAATCGTTTTTAGTCTATTCATGAAAATCGTTTGTTTTGAAAGTTCCATATCTATGATAGCTTTGGATTGCTCTGTTTGATAGAGTTTTTTCTCATATCGAGCAAGTTGTGCTTTCATTTGAAAAGATTCTTTTGACAATAAAGAAATTTCAGTGTTCTTTTCAATTATGGTGTTTTCTAATTGAACAATTTTCTTGTTTAGTTTTGAAAGTGTGGGTTCATGTTGGTTTTTCAAATCAGAAAGATCTTTTTCTAAAAATTAAACTTTTTCTGCAAGTCGTTCCGATTTTAAACGATAATCAGTTCTTTCAACTTTAATCGGATGAATTGTCTTTTTCAGATCTTCCAACTCAGTTTCCGTAGAGTTGAGTTGGAGAGTCAATCATTGCACATCCATTTGCAATTTGGATGAGGAAGGTCTGGTCTCATTCATTTTGATTTTATCTTTTAAAACCTTGTTTTCAGATTTTAAGCCTTTGACTTCTTTTGACATTGAGACCAGATTCTTCATCAAGTCATTTTGCATTTTTATAAAATCAGGTGAGAATTCAGTTGATTGTACCTCATCATCATCGGATGTTGAGTCAGAATTCTCCATTGCTTCCTTAGCTTTGATGAGCTTTGTCACCTTGCAAACATTTGCATGTTCCACCTCTGAATCTGAATCGTCAGTCCAGTTAAACCAAGTATCATCAACCGGTTTTAGCTCTCCCCCAGTTTCCACAATCTTAGCCATCAACATTTTCTTCTTGTAGTAAGCTGCGTCCTTCTTCTTAGGCATCTTGCACTCACGAGAGTAATGACCAGCTTTGCCACAATTAAAACAAATTGAATCTTCCTTCTTGGAATAATCAGTACGTTGTTGTTTAGATTGATCAGCTTTCTTGTAGTACGAGGAAGATGACGAGTTTTTGCGTTGATTGCTTGATTTGCCTTTAAACTTGTGTTTGTTCAAGGCTTTTGTGAACATGGCTGCCATCTTGACTAATTCAAGGTGAGAATCATCAACATCGGAAAGATTCAAATCTTCTGAATCAGTTGATTCTTCTACAAGCACTTTCTTGGACAAGCTTTTGGAAGACGTCAATGATTTGCTCTTCTTTTTGGCAATTAGGGCAAGTGGATCGCCCGGAGAAGACTCTTTCCTTCCTTCTTGAAGTTTAGACACTTCAGGTTGGTAATGCATAAGAACTCCAATAAGCTCATGAATAGTTAACTTGTCAATCTCTTTAGTAGATCGAACAATGGTTCCATAAGAAAGCCAATCAGCATTGAGCTTTTTGAGAAACTTCATGTTGACTTCAGCATTTACTTTTATGATCTTGCACCTTTTCAACTCATTGAGAACACCATTGAAACGACGATAGGTATCCTTGAGTGGTTCATCAGTTTCCTGCTTGAAATCTTCATAGAATCCCAGAGCCTTATTCAATTTAGTAACATCTGACATGTCATAACCTTCTTGCTGTCGTTTGATCTCATCCCATATATCTTTTGATGTTGTGTTGCTATCAACATTTTCAAACAATTCATACGGGATAGCTTGCATAACAATATTCTTTGCCTCTATGTCACCCTGAGCTCTCTCACGCTTATCACCAGAAAGTTCATAGACTGGAATTGGCATACCAGTATCCGGATGATAATCACCAACTGGACCATCTCTCAGAGAAGCCCAAATGTACTTTGCTTTCTCAGCCTTATAGTCTATGTACTGAGTGATACGGTGAAGCCACTGTGTGTACTTGCCATCAAACAATACTGGAGGACGGGAATCTGATCCAATGATCAAAGTATCTTGAGTAGACATCTTGAAAATGAGGTAGATTCGGTAAAGATTCTGTATTACATAAATCTAAGATGAAAAATCACAACAATCTGATCAGAATGTCAGATTCTGTATCAGATTCGGTACTGTAGCAGATTCGGTAAAGATTCTGTATATCAGATTCTGTATAAGAAACTGATCAGAAATACAAGTGACACACCCACATTCAGTATAGATTCGGTAATCACATGAATTGTAGCCTGTAACCACTTAAAATAATGGATTAAGTGATACAGAAACTCAGATTCTGTATCTGACTCGGTAGTCAGATTCTGTATGAATTTGAAGTTCAAACTCAATTCAATCCTTTTGAATTAGATTCTGTAACCTTGCTGCACAAGGAAACAAGTTAGTATCACATAAAATATCAAAGATACCGAAAGTATAGGATACCGAATGTCAACTGTAGCAGTTGACAATACCGAGTCTAAGTTTAAAACTTAGAAATATGACAGAATCCTTTCTCAAACCACACCAATTAGCTGCGTATAATCAAACCGAATGTGATAGAATCACGATCACACCACAATCTGCAACACTTAAGATGAATTTAAGTAATGAAGCAGACTCAGTATGACAGTTACGATACCGAGTGTTGATCAAATCTTCAAAACTTGATGAATTGAAGAAATTGAACCGTCAGAAATATGATTTAACACCTCACGAACACAACTGAATCCTTAAATGTTCACAAAAATCCAGAATCAAGCTTGAATTAAGCAATACCGAGAGTTTTAGCCACAAACTCTAAAAATCAACTTGATTCTCCATAATTGAAGTTAAAAAGCTGTAATGATGATCGAAACTCTTTCTAAAAGACCTAATGCACCTTCGCTGAACTTATCACAAGAATCTGAACGTCAGATTATCAAATTCGATAAAACCGAATGTGATTCAAAATACCGAGAGTATTCAGATTCTGTAATCTACAATCTCTGGATCGATATAGTGATGTAGAATCACTTCCTGGAAGCTCTGATACCAAATGATAGGTCAGATCATGTTGAGATTGAGAGAAATGATAAGATAAAGAAAGATTCGGTAAAATTACATTCCACAGCTTCTAGAACTCGGTTACAATGCAATGGCTATCTAATTAGGACTACTTAGGTTCCTTATATAGCCCTCTTCTAAGGAACCTTCATTTAAGCTTATTTCACATTAACACTATACAACTTCGGGGTCCTAACATCTCTCGAAAGAATCTAACTTTGCGGAAATGGAATCAAAGTCATGGCTAGAATCGGCTCTAGCCACTTTAGATGATCTAACAATGTTTTTTTCTTGATGCCACTCATGTGAGTGGGAGGCTGTGTTATCAATAATTTTGTAAGCTTCAGTTGCGGTTTTCTTCATAATGGAACCACCAGCTGCTGTGTCGATGTCTTTTCGTGTAGCAACGTCGCATCCATGGTAGAATATTTGCACTATTTGGTAAGTGTCTAAACCATGTTGAGGACATCCTCTCAACAACTTTCCAAATCTTGTCCACGCTTCATATAAAGTTTCATTTGGCTTTTGTGTGAACGTAACAATTTCTCCTTGAAGTCTCATGGCTTTAGATGCCGAAAAGAATCTTTTAAGAAATTTCTCAACTAAAACATCCCATGTGTCAATCGCTCCTTCAGGTAACGATTCTAACCAATCTTTGGCTTCTCCCTTTAAAGTCCAGGAAAATAACATGAGATAGATCTGTTCATCCTCAACTTCTCTGATTTTAAATAGAGTACATATCCTATTAAAGGTTTGAAGATGATCGTTTGGATCTTCTTTTGGCGTACCACTAAATTCGCATCGATTAGTTAACATGTATAGGATTTGTCCTTTGATTTCATAATCTGGTGCATTAATGTCTGGTTGAGTAATGGCATGACCTTGGCCCGTGCGTATGGCTCTCATTCGATCTTCCATACTTAGAGGTTCTTGATTTTTCATGATTGAGTTTGTTGATTCTAAATCACTAGGGGATTCTGATTTAATGGTTTGTTTCTCGACAATCTCTGGATGAGTAATTTGTGGTTCAGGAGGAATGATTAGTGGTTCAGGATCTCTGAATTATCCTTGAATATCCTCCGGGTTCTCAATTATGAGGTTGGGTTCAAAAAATGGATTATTGGAAATTTGAATTGGAGTACTTGGTCGACTAGATGACGATTCTAAAGAAAAATCAACAGCGACGATATTGGCTAGATGTATTGATCGAGTTACAGGTAGTGAACGTATGAAAGGCGGTGAACGTTTTGCTCGGTGCATTCACTGAATATCCTATTAGTTATAAAGATAAAAATTATATAAGTTATCAAATTAATAGACTTTTCTGATTTTGCCCACGTTTCAAATAGCTAATAGATGCAGCAGGTAGCCAGGACCCTTTAAATCGGAAGCCCACAACTCGCCACTAACAAATCCAACTATTACTACGAACCAGAAAATTTTGGATGTCTATTAATTTAACCACTTAAAATAATTTTTCTTCGAAATTTAAAGAAAACTTTGAAAATTCTATGTCCTAAAAACTAGAGCGCAGAAATGAGAAAGAAAAATCGCGTCGAAAAATAAGAAGTCGAAAAACAAACGTCGAAAAATAATAAACGTTGAAAGGAAAGCGTCGAAACTTAAAAGTCTAAAAACTAATTATTAAAAAGGAATTAAAGATTAAAAGGAATTCTATATTCAAAACGGCAATAACTTAATTAGGCACTAAAATCTATTTAAAACTAAAGCGATAAGTGACGTCGTAAAATTCTAAAGCGCCTAAATCTTAATCTAAAGAAAAAGCACTTAAGGGAATTTACGGAAAATCCTGAGAGTTTAGAAAATATAAAATAACTACGGCAAAATCAAAGTTTAAAACTAATTACGAACGATAAATATACAAATTACGAATTAAACGATTAAAAATATATAATTTATAAAAAGATACAAATGATGAAATTACTTAAATTTATAAAAATATTATTTTTTTATATAAAATTATATAATTATTAAATCTAATAAAACTTAATAATTCAAATTTAAATTAAAGATAAACTAATTATTAATTTAATAAACCCTAAACTTAATTAATTATTATAATTATTATTAATTACAAACCCTAATTCGATCAGATTAAGGATCAGACCCTGTCAGACCAGGTCATGCGGTCGCATGGGTTCAATGTTTCCAGCTCATGCGATCGCATGGGAGTGCAGACTCAGTTTGATGCAGATTCAAAAAAATGCAGTTTCAGCGTTTTTTTTTTTTTTAACTTTTTAACTTTTTACTTTATAATGTTTATAAGTAATATTTATTAAAATAAACTTATATTTTTAAGAACTAAAAAAAATACTTTTATACTTTATATATATATAATTATTATTATTTTTTTATATTTTTGTATTTTTATGTTTAAAACTTCTTATATTTTTACAAAAATAGATTAAAAACTAAATATATTTTTTTTATATAGCGTTCGCTTTCGAGTCCCCGGCAACGGCACCAAAAATACTTGAGGTGTGCGAGGTGTAGTACGAAATAGATATTATTTTATTACGAAATACTATTAAATACGATACAATTTACACAAGTTATTTATTTATTTATAGAATGGACATACCTAAACCTTGCTACAACACTTATAGGCAGTGTACCTAATCGTAGAGTAGTGTAGTTTTTAGTAAGTCCGGTTCGTTCCACAAGGATCTGCTGAGTTTAACGCTATATTTTTATTAACTATATTTGTATAAATATATATATAAGTAGTATTATTATTATTATTATAAAAGGGGGTTTTACCGTTTAATGACCGGTTTGTCGCTTTTCCGTCTTAAATCACAATTAAAACCTAATATAAAATATTAAATATAACTTAATTTAAAGCATAAAGTAAATGATGATAATTAAAAGTGCGATAAAATAAAAGTGTGATAATTTAAAGTACGATAAATAAAATGACAATAAATAAAATGACGGTAAATAAAAGTACGATGAGATATAAATTAAAGGAATTACGCTTATTTAAACTTCCGTAATCATGATGTTTGACGTGTTGAATTTAATTTATTACCATGGGTTAATTGTCCTTTGTCCTGGATTATTCGATATGTCCATCTGGTTTTGTCCATAATAGTCCATCGATCATAATTATAAAGTGCGAGAGTCTTCGTTAAATTAACCTTATCCCCGAAGTCAAATATTCCAACTAATTGGGGACTTAAACTGTAACAAGGTCTTAATACTTTGTTTAATGAATACACCAGGTTATCGACTGCGTGTAATCCAAGATTTTAATACTTTCTTAACAATTACACCAATTACCCTTGAATGTAACCCCCCATATTTTAACGAGTCCAATAACTATTAATTCATCCCTGTGTCCGGTTAAATGAACAATTATTGGTATTTATAAATATCCTACCCACTGTACCCAGTTAAGCGTATGTGGTTAAATATAAATACGTCAAATTATAAATCTCTATATTAAATCAACGAGATATCATTTAATTAATATAAAGCCCATTAATAGCCCATAGTCCAATTTCCACAAGTGTCGGTCTTTTGTCCAAACACCAATTATGGTCCAAAGCCCAATAACCTCGTCTTTAATATTTAGTCCAACATCATTATTACTTCGGCTTAAATAAGCATAATAATAACTTAGCTACGAGACATTAATTTAAAAAGGTTGAACATAACTTACAATGAGTATTAATAGCGTAGCGTTACACGGATAGAGTTTTGAC
The DNA here is from genome assembly GCF_046630445.1 of Rutidosis leptorrhynchoides. NCBI lineage: Eukaryota > Viridiplantae > Streptophyta > Magnoliopsida > Asterales > Asteraceae > Rutidosis > Rutidosis leptorrhynchoides. The sequence continues at coordinate 201,108,565 of NC_092342.1, read as the reverse complement.
TTACAAAACCTTAAAACATTCGACTCTATTACCTTATTATTATTAACTTAATATTAAAATTATAATTAAAATATAAATATAAATATATATTTGAGAGAGAGTGAATATCAGTTGATGAAGGTTTCAATAACTCGTCCAATTCGTTCGCTATTTATATCACTTGGCCTGGAATTTCTTCCCATGCGATCGCATAGATTTATAACTACCAGGCCATGCGATCGCATGGCCTCCTGGGACAGCTCACTTCATCTTGTTTTCTAGCTTGCTGACAGTTTTTAATAATATAATATAATATATATAATTTTATATAATTATATATATATATATATATATATATATATATATATATATATATATATATATATATATATATATATATATTATATTATATTCATGTGCATAGTAGACTTGCACTTTCAGTTCCATTGAGTTGCGCGTTGATAGTTGGTTTGTGTCCCAGTTCCAGATTTTTGAACGTCCTTTCGTACGATTTAATATCTTGCACTGTGTGATCAGCGGCTTGTACTCTTGTAATTTTTAGACGTTTCTCACCAATAATTTGAACCACTTGGATTGTACTTTGTACTTTTTAGCTTTTTGGTCGTTTGCGTTTTTAAATCGTCGAATCTATCTTTTGTCTTCACCTTTTATTATTTAAACGAATATCACTTGAAAATAGAACAATTGTAACTAAAAGCTTGTCTTTCTTGAAGGATAATGCTATGAAATATGTGTTCGTTTTTAGCATTATCAAATATTCCCACACTTGAGCGTTGCTTATCCTCAAGCAATATAGAACTTGAATATAACTTTACTAGAATCACTTCTTTATTCTTCACACTTTGTACATCGGTGATTTTGATACGGCGGTATGAACAATGATAGTAGCGTTGTGGTTTACAGTCCCACATGACTATACAAATTTAGATCCTTTAGGAAATTGGATCTTTATGAAAACATTTGATCTTTTTGAAAATACATTCAGTTAAGTTTTCCGGAATAACCCTTCACCGGTGTTTGCAAAATGTTTTTGTGGGTTTTGTGGGTTTCTGTTTTTTAAAATTTTAGCTCAAAACTTATGGTTTTGTGTCACCCACTTGCTAACCTTGTATTAGGAAAGCAACACGTCCAGTTTACTTATTCCGTATATTACCTTTTGGTAAACTACCATCCGGTTATAAAGGAAAGCGTTGAACAAGCAACTGTTAAGGCAATGTCTAATGAGATGCTTTTGATTATGGTCCACAACGTGTCAGATGCAATTACTATCCTTTGTAGGAGCAATAGTAAAGATCACCCTATAATTTTTCGGTCTGGTACAAGGTCCTATCTTCGACCATGCTATGCAACCACCGTTCTTACGGTTGACACCCGATTTGGTTCAGGTGACCTAATGAATTTCGGTGAATTCTTAGGATTTTACATTCAATGGTAATGAACGCATTGAAAATAGGTTTTCAGAAAACAAATTGGTTTTAATTTGATCAAAATATTTTCTCGTTCAAGCTCGAGTTTAGATATCATCAAATTTCATGAGTTTGTAATTCTCAATCTTTAAGGTCAATCTCAAGGATTGAGTAATATCAGTCTTAAAATCCGATTTTTGATCTTTAAAGAGATTATCCTTTCTGGGGATCTGATTCATTAGTCTTATAAGCTAATTTATACGGTGCCCCCCATTGTACGAGATAGATCCTCTCATGGTTAGGATAAGTCTGACCACTTGGCGACCCTGTTTGATGCTGAGGTCCGTGGATTTTCGGCTGATTTTCGAGAAAACTTTTCAAGGTTTTTTGTAGACTCTACAACTGGTCTGGATGACAACTTCCTGACCTAAATCAAGAAGCGCGTATCTTTTTCTCGGAAGACTTTACTTCCTTTTAAATTCCATTTATATTACAATAAACTGGGTAAAACTGATTAATATCGTCTAAAACAAAAGTATCTTCAATTATTTATACAAAAATATGTGATATATGTTCTAAATAACTTGGTAAATATTTCCCACACTTGGCTTTTATATTTCTTTCTTTGCTTTTTTATTCTCTTCTATTCCATTTTAAATGAATTCAAGCGTTTTGGGTTGTTTCTCAATTTATGTCCTTTCTGAGGTAACAATAATTTCGGTGTTAACACCTAGTTTTATCGTTCATAAATATGTATAAACATGATTTTGAGTTCATTTAGTTGAAAATTTTTTAAAAATTTTACTAGAAGTGGGTAGTCAGTATATAAGACTAGGGCTGTTCTTTATTATCAGAGAGCACTAGATTCTAATACAACTACTACGTTACTAGTAAAGTTTAACGGTGGCTATTAAACCAAGTATATAAGTCAAATTTTTTTTTTTAAACTGAAAGAATTTAATCCCTTCCCACACTTAAGATCTTGCAATGCCCTCATTTGCAAGAAATAGTAACAATTTAAATTATTGAGTGTGATTAGCGTAGAAAAATGATTAAATTTTACCAAAGTTTCCAAACATATTGTTGTTTGTTTGAATGATAACTGGTGCACATCATTTGTTCATTCCCGCAGTTGTTATATCACACTTATTTTGCATCGTGTCATCAAAATTAGTTGTTTTTGCTGAACTTAATGCCAGTCTTTGAAAGTTCGCTGTTTTACCCTGTTGTGTACAATTGACAATATACATACAATACAAATATACACATGCATGGTAATTTGAAATGGGACTTAATATCTCACTTTCAAATTATAAATATGAAATATTAGTAACACAATAATAAAAATGTTAAACATTACATAAAAGTATCAAAATGTTAAATGTTTAACATAAATAGATAAAAATAATAAAAGATAAGAAATCACCAATGGAACACTATCAATTTGGATATGGATTCCAGTTCATATCATTGCTCAGGTTCCATGGTTGGTGATAGGTGTCCTGGTAGGCTTGGTTGGGGTCGTACAGGTCAAAGGGTGGTCTCATGTCGGGCTGATGTGGTGGATAAAAAGCAGGCCGAGTCGGGATGTAGTTATGTGGTACCTGATATGATAGCTGGCTCATGATTTGGTGCTGATGATAGGCCCATCTATCATGCTGGCATCGCCTGGATTGCTCGTATAAATCCGCGACTCTCCACTGCACATACTGACGATGCCTAGCCTGGTTATTCATTTCCACCTCATCTATATGCTGATAAACGTCAGTATAACTATCCCTAATGACATCCCTAATGTCATGTGCTTCCTCCATCTCCTCATCCGAACCCCTCTCTACCTGTGGATGGGTACCCTGGTATGGTATTGGCCGATTGTGACTCCGAGTTAGTACATTTGCACCTTGATATACCTGCAAACCTATAGTATCGGTTTGTTCCTCAACCACCATCATTAGACCCCCGTCTTCCCTATCTACACCTAAATACTCTCCAATGAGAGTAACAAAAATTCCTCCTCCTATTATTCCCCCGTCCTGTATACCTTCCACAACTTTGGACAAATAATAACCAACACAGTAGGGGATATTAACAAAGCCTCTAGTGTCTCGAATGCACTTAAGGTAGAATAAATCGTTTAGAGTCATTTTCTCCTTGTTTTTACCTCTTTGTGTAATCGATTTTGCTAAAAATCTATGTATTATACGGAGCTCTGCTTTATTAATATCTAAATAGGAGTGTCTTCCTCCCCGTGTAAACACATTAAAATTTGACATACGCCTCCATATGGCGTTAGCGTCAAAACCTCTATCTACCCTATCACCGTTATAAATCAAAGATGTACAATCAGGTGATAATAATTCAATGGGGGTGTAAATCTGCAAAGCCCTAGCCATGTCTAGCATGGACATCCTGTACATCCTACCTCCAAGTAAAAATCTAAGAAAACTCTTATCGTCTAATAAAGATACTTCCTTTAAACGAAATTCAAATCAATGAAAAACTTCAATTCATTGAAGAACCTGTCGAGATAATGGATCGGAAGGTTAAAGGACTTAAGAAAAACAAAATACCAATCGTTAAGGTTCGATGGAATGCTCGCAGAGGACCCGAGTTCACCTGGGAGCGTGAAGATCAGATGAAGAAGAAATACTCACACTTATTTCCAGATGATGCGTCAACACTTCCAACTGCTTAAAATTTCAGGACGAAATTTATTTAACGGGTAGGTACTGTAGTGACCCAAACTTTTCCATGATTATATATTATATGAGATTAATATTTACATGAATAAATGTTTCCAACATATTAAGCAATCAAACTTATTAAGACTTGATTAATTGAAATGAGTTTTATGTAGACAATTGACCACCCAAGTTGACCGACGATTCACGAACGTTAAAACTTGTAAAAACGACATGATGATATATATATATATATATGGGCATATATATGGTTAACATGAGATTATGATAAGTAAGTATTTCACTAAGTATATTAACAATGTGCGATATACATAAAAAATGAGATTATTGAATTATGAAGCTCCAAACGATATACATAACGATTATCGTTATAACAACGTCTTACTAAATACATATGTATCATATTAAGATATTGTTACACTATATTTAACATGATAAGATGATAATTATATATATCATTAAGTATGTTAACAATGAACTACATATGTAAAACAAGACTACTAACTTAAGAATTACAAAACGAGGCATATATGTAACGATTATCGTTGTAACGACATTTTAATGTATATATATCATATTAAGATATATTCATACATCATAATATCATGATAATGTAATAATTTAACATCTCATTAGATATAATAAATATTGGGTTAACAACATTAAATGAGATCGTTAACTTAAAGGTTTCAAAACAACACTTTCATGTAACGACTAACGATGACTTAACGACTCAGTTAAAATGTATATACATGTAGTGTATTAAGTTGTATTAGTACACTTTCGAAAGACTTCAAGACACATATCAAAGTACTTCTACTTAGCAAAAATGCTTACAATTACATTCTCATTCATTTTCATCAACAATTCTACTCGTATGCACACGTATTCGTACTCGTACAATACACAGCTTCTAGATGTATATACTATTGGTATATACACCTCAATTGTAGTGACCCGAACTTTTCCATGTTTATATATATTAATTGAGATTGATATTTACATGACTAAATGTTTCCAACGTGTTAAACAATCAAACTTGTTAAGACTTGATTAAATGAAATAAGTTTCATATAGACAATTGATCACCCAAGTTGACCGGCGATTCACGAATGTTACAAAATTGTAAAAACTACATGTTGTGGTATATATATACATATATATATGGTTGACATAAGTTTATGATGAGTAAGTATCTCACTAAATATATTAACAATGTGTGATATACATAAGAAATGAGATTACTAAGTTAAGAAACTCGAAATGATATATATAACGATTATCGTTTTGATAACGTCTACTAAATACATTTGTATCATATTAAGATATTGATACACTATATTTAACATGATAAAATGATATTTAAATATATCATTAAGTGTGTTAACAATGAACTACACATGTAAAAACAAGATTACTAACTCAAGAATTACAAAACGAGACTTATATGTAACGATTATCGTTGTAACGATATTTTAATGTATATATCATATTAAGAGATATTCATATATCATAATATCATGATAATATAATAATATAACATCTCATTTGATATAATAAACATTGGGTTAACAACATTAATTGAGATCGTTAACTTAAAGGTTTCAAAACAACACTTACATATAACGGCTAACGAAGACTTAACGACTCCATTAGAATGTATATACATGTTGTGTTTTGATATGTATTCTTACACTTTTGAAAGACTTCAAGACACATATCAAAGTACTTCTACTTAACAAAAATGCTTACAATTACATCCTCGTTCAGTTTCATCAATAATTCTACTCGTATGCACCCGCATTCGTACTCGTACAATACACAGCTTTTAGATGTATGTACAATTGGTATATACACTCCAATGATTAGCTCATAGCAGCCCATGTGAGTCACCTGACACATGTGGGAACCATCATTTGGCAACTAGCATGAAATATCTCATAAAATTACAAAAATATTAGTAATCATTCATGACTTATTTACATGAAAATAAAATTACATATCCTTTATATCTAATCCATATACCAACGACCAAAAACACCTACAAACACTTTCATTCTTCAATTTTCTTCATCTAATTGATCTCTCTCAAGTTCCATCTTCAAGTTCTAAGTGTTCTTCATAAATTCCATAAGTATAGTTTCATAAAAATCAAGAATACTTCCAAGTTTGCAAGTCTACTTTCAAGCTTTCTAATCCATTCCAAGTAATCATCTAAGATCAAGGAACCTTTGTTATTTACAGTAGGTTATCTTTCTAATTCAAGGTAATATTCATATTCAAACTTTGATTCAATTTCTACCAATATAACAATCTTATTTCGAGTGAAAATCTTACTTGAACTGTTTTCATGTCATGATTCTGCTTCAAGAACTTTTAAGCCATCCAAGGATCCTTTGAAGCTAGATCCATTTTTCTCATTTCCAGTAGTTTTATCTAGAAAACTTGAGGTAGTAATGATGTTCATAACATCATTCGATTCATACATATAAAGCTATCTTATTCGAAGGTTTAAACTTGTAATCACTAGAACATAGTTTAGTTAATTCTAAACTTGTTCGCAAACAAAAGTTAATCCTTCTAACTTGACTTTTAAAATAAACTAAACACATGTTCTATATCTATATGATATGCTAACTTAATGATTTAAAACCTGGAAACACGATGAACACCATAAAATCGGATATACGCCGTCGTAGTGAAACCGGGGGCTGTTTTGGTTTGGATAATTAAAAACTATGATAAACTTTGATTTAAAAGTTGTTATTCTGGGAAAATGATTTTTCATATGAACATAAAACTATATCCAAAAATCTTGGTTAAACTCAAAGTGAAAGTATGTTTTTCAAAATAGTCATCAAGATGTCGTTCTTTCGACGGAAATGACTACCTCTTTAGTAATTGACATGTAACTTAAATTTCCGACCATAAACCTATACTTTATCTATTTTTATTCTTAAATTAGAGGTTAATACGAAACCATAGCAATTTGATTCACTCAAAACGGATTTAAAATGAAGAAGTTATGGGTAAAACAAGATTAGATATTTTTGATCTTTTTAGCTACGAGAAATGTTTAACAAATCTATACAAATCATATCCTAACTAACTTATATTGTATTATACATGTATTCTAATATATTATGTAATCTTGGGATACCATAGACACGTATGCAAATGTTTTGACATATCATATCGTCCCATGTATAAATATTATTTGGAACAACCATAGACACTCTATATGTAGTAATGTTGGAGTTAGCTATACAGGGTTGAGGTTGATTCGAAAAATATATATACTTTGAGTTGTGATCTAGCCAGAGACGTGTATTCACTGGGTCGTGGATTGATTCAAGATAATATACATCAATTTATTTATGTATATCTAACTTTGGACAACTAGTTGTAGGTTATTAACGAGGACAGCTGACTTAATACACTCAAATCTTTAAAACATATTAAAAATGGTTGTAATTATATTTTGATCATACGTTGATATATATGTACATATTTGTATAGGTTCGTGAATCGATCTGTGGCCAAGTCTTATTTTCGAGGAAGGAAATATCTGTGAAAGTGAGTTATAGTCCCACTTTTAAAATCTAATATTTTTGGGATGAGAATACATGCAGGTTTTATAAATGATTTACAAAATAGACACAAGTACGTGAAACTACATTCTATGGTTGAATTATCGAAATCGAATATGCCCCTTTTTATTAAGTCTGGTAATCTAAGAATTAGGGAACATACACCCTAATTGACGACAATCCTAAAGATAGATCTATTGGGCCTAACATACCCCATCCAAAGTATCGGATGCTTTAGTACTTCGAAATTTATATCATATCCGAAGGGTGTCCCGGAATGATGGGGATATTCTTATATATGCATCTTGTTAATGTCGGTTACCAGGTGTTCACCATATGAATGATTTTTATCTCTATGTATGGGATGTGTATTGAAATATGAAATCTTGTGGTCTATTGTTACGATTTGATATAAATAGGTTAAACCTATAACTCACCAACATTTTTGTTAAAGTTTAAAGCATGTTTATTCTCAAGTGAATACTAAGAGCTTCCGCTGTTGCATATTAAAATAAGGACAAGATTTGGAGTCCATGTTTGTATGATATTGTGTAAAAACTGTATTCAAGAAACATATGTCGATGTAATATATTTCTATTGGAAACCATTACGTAATGATTGTGTGTAAACAGTATATTTTAGATTATCATTATTTGATAATCTACGTAATGCTTTTGAAACCTTTATTGATAAAATAAAGGTTATGGGTGTTTTAAAAAATGAATGCAGTCTTTGAAAAACGTCTCATATAGAGGTCAAAACCTCGTAACGAAATCAATTAATATGGAACATTTATAATCAATATGAACGGGACATTTTAGTTGGTATCCGAGCATTGGTCTTAACCAGAAAATTTGCATTAGTGTGTCTTATCGAGTTTGTTAGGATGCATTAGTGAGTCTGGACTTCGACCGTGTTTTCTTTAAAAATGATTGCTTAACATTTTTGTTGGAAACTATATATTATTAACATGTAAATATTATGTGGTATATTAATCTCTTAACGTGTTTGATATTGTGTGATAGATGTCTACCTCTAGCAAAAATCCCATTGACTCACCTAATAATAACGAAGAGTCGAATATATATTGGCAAGATTCACAAGTTCCCGAAGAACCGGAAGAAGAGGAACCGGAAGAAGAGGAACCAGAAGAAGCTGAACTGGAAGAAGAAGAAGAGGTTCCGGAGGGGGGAATAGTAGGAACCACAGAAAATCGGTCAAATAAAAGAAAATCCTCAACCAATGGACCAAAGTTAATAATGGTCAATGGTGTTTCCGCTAAGGAAGCAAAATATTGGGAAAATTACCAATTTTCCGATGAATCGGATCCTGATGAGGATTCCTATGATGTTATAGAAATTATCCCGACCCAATTTAATGAGGCAAAAGAAAATAATAAGGGAAAAGGCATCAAAATAGAGAAATCTGATTCCGACCGCGATGAACTTTATATGTACCGTCAACACCCATATTTTCAATATCGTGACAATAACTCGGGAACCTCTAAACCACCAGGTTTTTCTAAACCAATGTGAAAAACGACGACTCGTATTAGAGGAACATCATATATCCCTAGAAGATTAGGAAAAAGAACCAAGTCCGAAGAAGAAGAAACCAGTGATTCGGATTAGATGGGTGTGAGCATGTTGTGTAATAAATGTATTGTAGTGTGTTTGTACTTTTTTGTTCTATGTAAAAATTGCTTGTATTGTTTGTTATTAAGAATCTAATCCTTGTCTATTTTACAGTATAAAAACAAAATGGACATTAAGGGTAGACAATCGAATATTTTAGAAGACCTACCAGAGGATATGATTAAGGAAATCTTGTCTAGAGTCGGTCAGAATTCATCAGCACATTTAGTTATGGCGAAATTAACTTGTCAAACATTTGAAAGACTTTCCAGAAATGCCTTAGTTTATAAAAGGCTTTCCTTTGATAGGTGGGGTATATCACATTGGGGAGACTTTAAGTTACACCGTGTTTTCTTTAAAGCATTAAATGCGGGGAACCCAAATGCAATTTTACGCTACGGGTTAAGAACCTATTTTGACTCAACATACCCCAACATAGATGATGCTATGCGAGGTGTATATGAAATAGCTTATATTTTACTAGGAAAAACTATTAAATACGATACAATTTTACACAAGATATTTATTTATTTATAGAATGGATATACTTAAACCTTGCTACAATACTTATAGGCAGTGTACCTAATCGTACAGTAGTGTAGTTTTTAGTAAGTCCGGTTCGTTCCACAGGGAAAATCTTTAAATAAAGCTTAACGCTATATTAGTTTTAATTTATAAAAATACAAATATATATAAGTAATATTATTATTATAAAAAGGGGGTTTTTACCGTTTAATGACCGGTTTGTCGATTTTAAAACTTAGTCGCAGTTAAAACCTAATGTAAAATATTAAAAATAAATATAACTTAATTTAAAGCGTAAAGTAAATAACGATAATGAAATTGCGATAAATAAAAGTGCGATAAAATAAAATTGCGATAATTAAAAAGTACGATAATTAAAATTGCGATATAAAGCCCATTAATAGCCCATAGTCTAATTTCCATAAGTGTCATTCTTTTGTCCAAACCCCAATTATGGTACAAAGCCCAATTACCTAATTTTAATATTTTTAGCCCAACATCATGATTACTTCATCTTAAATAAGCATAATAATAATTTAGCTACGAGACATTAATGTAAAAAGGTTGAACATAACTTACAATGATTAAAAATAGCGTAGCGTTACACGGACAGAATTTCAACTTACACCCTTGCAACATTCGCTAACATACCCTTATTATTAGGATTTAAAATTAAAATTAAAATTTATATGTATATATATATATATATATATATATATATATATATATATATATACATTTACATATAGATAGAGAGATTGATATATGATATTTAAAACGATCAAAATGCGTTTCCTTTTATAGGCAGATTTGGTTTTGAGTGCTCCGCGAGTCGCGGTGAATTTACCCTTCAAACTCCGCGAGTCGCGGAGTTTGAATTTCCAACTCACTCCAATTTGGATCTTAGCTTTGCCGACGGATTTTAATAATATAAATATAATATAAATATATAATTTATATAATTAATTATATATTATATTATATTTATATATATAATTAATTTGTAACTTTCTGTCCGTTGCGTCGAGCGTTGAGAGTTGACTCATGTCCCGGTTCCGGATTTTCGAACGTCCTTGCGTACAATTTAATATCTTGTACTTTGCGTTTTGAATCTTGTACTTTTGTAATTTCGAGACGTTTCTTATCAATAATTGGAACCACTTTGATTCTATTTTGTACTTTTGAGCTTTTTGGTCGTTTGCGTCTTCAATTCGTCGAATCTGTCTTTTGTCTTCACCTTTTATTATTTAAACGAATATTACTTGTAAATAGGACAACTTCAGGTAAAAGCTTGTCTTTCTTGAGGGATAATGCTATGAAATATATGTTCGTTTTTAGCATTATCAAATATTCCCACACTTGAGCGTTGCTTGTCCTCAAGCAATATAGTCTTGAAATATACTAGAATCACTTCTTTATTCTTCACACTTTGTACACCAGTGATTTCTATACGGCGGTATAAACAATGGTAGTAACGATGTGGTTTACAGTCCCACATGACTTTAAAAATTTAGATCCATTAAGGAAATTGGATCTTTATGAAAACATTTGATCTTTTGAAAATTAAATCTAGTTTTTACCCTAGATAAGTTTTCCGAAATAACTCTTCACCGGTTTTTGCAAATTATTTTTGTGGGTTTGGTGGGTTTTAGATTTGAAAATTTTAGCTCAAAACTTGCGGTTTTGTGTCACCCACTTGCTAACCTTGTATTGAGAAAGCAACACGTCCAGTATACTTGTTCAGTATATTACCTTTCGATAAACTACCGTCCGGTTGTAAAGGAAAGCGTTGAACAAGCAACTGTTAAGGCAATGTCCCCTGACATACTTTTAATTATGGTCTATAACGCGTCGGATGCAATTACTATCCTTGGTAGGAGCAATAGTAAAGCTCACCCTTATAATTTTTCGGTCTGGCACAAGGTCCTGTCTTTGACCATGCTATGCAACCACCGTTCTTACGGTTGACACCCGAATTGGTTCAGGTGACCTAATGAATTCCAGGTGAATTCCTAGGATTTTACGTTCAATGGTAATGAACGCATTGAAAATGGGTTTTCAGAAAACAAATCGGTTTGTAATTTTGATCAAAATATTTTCTCGTTCAAGCTCGAGTTTAGATATCATCGAATTCCATGAGTTTATAATTCTCAATCTTTAAGGTCAATCTCTAGGATTGAGTAATATCAGTCTTAAAAGCTAATTTTTGATCTTTAAAGAGATTATCCTTTCTGGGGATCTGATTCATTAGTCTTATCAAGCTAATTTGCACGGTGCCCCCCATTGTACTAGATAAATCCTTCTCATGGTTAGGATAAATCTGACCACTTGGTGACCCTGTTTGATGCTTAGGTCCGTGGATTTCCTGCTGATTTTAGTGATGACTTTTCTAGATTTTTCGTCAACCTACAGCTGGTATGAACGACAACTTCTTGACCTAAATCAAGAAGCGCGTGTCTTTTTCGGAAGACTTTACTTCCTTTAAATGATGGAATTGATTCATCGTGTAGATCCATCTCTTCTTTTCTTTTATCGGGTAAAACAGTTAATTATCGTCCAAAACAAAAGTATTTTCAATTATTTGTACAAAAATATGTGATATATATTTTGAATAACTTGGTAAAAATTTCCCACACTTGGCTTTTATTTTCCTTTCTTTGCCTTTTTATTTTCCTCTATTCCATATATAAATGAATTCTAACATTTTTAGGTTGTTTCTCAATTTATGTCTTTTCCGAGGTAACAATAATTTCGGTATTAACACCTAGTTTTATCGTTCATAAATATGTATAAACATGATTTTGAGTTCATTTAATTGAAAATTTTAAAATTTTTTACTAGAAGTGGGTAGTCAGTATATAAGACTAGGGCTATTCTTTGTTATCAGAGAGCACTAGATTCTAATACAACTACTGCGTTACTAGTATTTTTAATGGTAACCAAGTGTTTAAGTCAAAAAAATTTTAAAATCTGAAAGAATTTAACCCCTTCCCACACTTAAGATCTTGCAATGCCCTCATTTGTAAGAAATCAGTAACAATTTAAATTATTGAGGGTAATTAGCGTAGATAAATGATTAAATTTTACCAAAGTTTCCAAACATATTGTTCTTTGTTCTTGAATGATAAATGGTGCACATCATTTGTTCATTCCGTTTGTTGCTACATCACATATATTTTGCATCTTGTCGTCAAAATTAGTTGCTTTTGATGAACTTAATGCCAGTCTTTGAAAATGCGTTGTTTTACCCTGTTGTGTACATAAGATAAACTTCAAACATATATACATATTTTTTGAAGTTTGGTATATTACCCCACATTCAAAAATTATTAAAATCTAATTATAAAAGATAGAAAATTATAAAAACTATTACAATATCAACATAAGTGTTAAATGTAGTAACATTACAAAAATAAAATAAATAAAATTAAATAAACTAGGGTTGATACTGACACCAATAGGGTTTCCATGCATAACCGTATGTGTTATAGAATGCGTCAGCTGGGTTATAAGTAGGATACGGTGGTTGGATCTCTATAGACCAGGGAGGAAATACGGGCTTTGGAGTAGGAATATAGTTTCTACCTACATGTTAGCAATGAGCTATGATGTGGTTTTGATGAACTTGCCAATCTTTAAATGCTCGATGTCTAGCATTTTCATACTCTTGTGAAGCTATAAACCTTTGCATTTCTGTCATTTCATTTCCCCCACCCACATTACCTGGCTATTGATTTCTTTCAACCTGTGGATGTCTTCCATTATATTGTACTGCGGCGTTATTTCGCCTCTTCAAAACCTTAGCACCATGATATATATTTAAACCAATTGTATCGTGGGGTTCTGGTTCTTCGATTAATAATCCCCCTGACTTATATCCACATCGAGATACTCAGCAATTAATGTAATAAATATACCACCTCCTATTATACTGTGCGGTCTCATCCCTCTAACCATAGCCGATAAATAATAACCTACACAATAAGGTATACTTACAGCGCTTTGTGGGTCTCGAATACACATGTGGTAAAATAAATCTTGCTCATTTACCTTTTCCTTATTTTTACCTCGCTGTGTAATCGAGTTCACTAGAAACCTATCGATTACTATTAATTCAGCTCTATCAATATCAAGATAAGAGTAATTTCCCCCTTTAAATTGGTGATGGCTAGTCATTTGACTCCATACACCATGCGTATCAAAATTTTCATCAATCTTCCTACCATTTAATATCAACCCTTGACAATCGGCAGATGCTAGCTCCTCAGGCGTATATATACGTAAGGCCTGAGCCATGTCTAGTAGAGACATGTGTCGCATCGAACCTCCTAGCAAAAATCTAATAAAAGTCCGATCGGTTAAAGTAGCTATTCGATCATTTATTTCTATACTACACAATAATTCTTCACACCATACTTTATATACAGGTCTACGCATGTTGAATAATCGTACCCAATCGTTAAAAGTAGAATTACCATACCTCTGTGTAAGTAATTCTCTAATCCGTTCGCTCAATCCTACGGCTTCTAACGGTTCCCATTCTATTACCCTAGGTACCTCAACAGCTTTAGAATGAAGAGTGTGCAAGCCCCTTTGATATTTTAGATAATCTATCCAACGTCTGTCTAATCTCAAGTTCAGGTGCAAATCTTCCACATGCATATCTGAAAATGTCATAACTGCATGAGGTATATCTTGTTTGTAATGGTTATCAACATCCTGTTGTTCCGCATTCTCAGGAGGAGCAATGCGAGCTTGGGATGAAGATTCACCCCTTTCAGTCGTTTTCCTTGAGTAATTCCTTGATAGCATCCTTCTCAACATGATTGTGTGAAAGATTTGATGAAAAACGGCCAAAAATTTCGGATTTGTGTGTGTTTTTCGCAGTTTTTGGGTTGGGTTGGGAAGAAACTGGTCTGTTCGATACTTTTATTTTTTTTTCTGGATTTTTAACTCTCCGTGAGTTGCGGTATTCCTCCCCTTTAAACTCCGCGAGTTGCGGTGTTTATATTTATTTTTTTATTTTTTCCTAAATCTTTAACTTATAAAACAAATATTAATTAATTTTAAAAATTTGTTTCCCTTGTTATTTAGAACGAGGTCGTTTCGGATCGATGTCCTAGTCCGTCCCTCGACAAAATTTTAAAATTTGTCTTTTTGTAGCGATTGTTTTAAAAGCTAAAATTTTTAAGAATTTTTTTTTTTGGCATACTTTGAGTCAATAAGATTAAAAATAATGATAATAAAAATTCTCGTCCCGCCCTCGGGTAAAGCAATTTCGGTTCAACGACCTAGTCTTCAACTTACGACGAATTTTTAAAAATCATATTTTTAACTTAACGAAATAAAGTAAATTTTTGTTTTTAAATTCACACCAAACTTAAATTTAAAATGCATAAAATTAAAAATTCACACCAAACTTAAGTTATATTTTTGTTTTTATACATACAAACTTATATTAAAAATATTAATTTTTCAAATATTTACAATTTTAAATATATTGATTTAATTTTAACAAGTTTACAATATTATTTTAATATTAATTTTAAAAACAAAGTAAAAATAAAATTAAAAATCTTTTTGGCTTTTATCCCACTTTAATCAATCAAATATTATCAAAAATATACGCCCCTCTTTTCGGTAAAGTAATTTCGGTTCCATAACCTAATTTAACTCATGACGAATTTTTGAAATATTTTGAGTTGATTGATTACAGATATTTATACCTTAAGAATAAACGTTAAATTTTGCAGTGATGTAATAAATTTTTAAATGATATCAATAATTTCGGTCGCAAGACCTAATTTTATTGAATACCAATTTAATACTTTATAGCGAACAAATTAGCGTTTATTATCAAAAGGTTAAAAATAAAAATAAAAATAAAAATAAAAACTGTACAAACTTACCTGTGAAATATATTTCTTAGTGATATGCTCTAGTCCACTCATAAGATAGTCAGACTAATTGGTTTTCCATGACTACATAGGCGTAATCTCGAGCATTCATTGATTTTTCTTCTAAACATATGAACGGTCCGTCTCTGCATAAGGTAACAAATTCAGTGTTTGAATAGGTTTGATTATTTGAACATTTACCTTCGTGTGACCATTTTCCGCATTTGTGACATTTTTCAAGGTGTCGTGCTTTTCTTTTCACTGCAGATTTTGATTTTCCTTTACCAAATTGTAACTTATTATCTTCGCATCTGGATTCTTTTCTTACTCCGTCCAATTTTTCTCTGATTACTGATACCAATTCAATCGAAAGGTTGTCATTATTACGTTTAGTGATCAAAGCGTGTAGCATTAGACCATGGTTTAATTCACAGGAAGTCTTCATTTCGAAAAACCTAAAAAAAAATAAAAATTCAGAATGGGGGGAGAAGACTAGTTCTTTAAGGTCTGCTAGGGAAAGACCATTCGGGTTCCATTTTCCAGAACTACACGAAAACAGAAAATCTAACTCTAACAGAAATACATATTATCCTTTAAAGAATTGATTCTCCCCACACTTAGTTAGCTGTGGTATCAAAATTGTGATTAACTTCGTTGTCAATTTCCATCGGACTATCTATGTAATGTTTAACTCTGTGACCATTAACCTTAAATTCAATCCCATTTGAATTTATTAATTCTACTGTTCCGTATGGGAAAACTCTTTTGACTATGAATGGTCCAGACCATCTTGATTTCAATTTTCCAGGAAATAGCTTGAATCGTGAATTGAAAATAAGAACTCTGTCTCCTTCTTTAAATTCTTTTGAACTTCTGATTCTTTTATCATGCCATTTCTTCGTTCTTTCCTTATAGATTAACGAATTTTCGTATGCTTCATGTCTTAATTTTTCTAATTCGTTTAGTTGACTTAACCGTAGACGTTCAGTTTCATGTAAATCAAGATTACATATCTTCAAAGCCCAAAATGCTTTGTGTTCAATTTCTACTGGAAGATGACATGCTTTTTCGTAAACGAGTCTAAAAGGTGTGGTTCCAATTGGAGTTTTGTAGGCTGTTCTAAAAGCCCAGAGTGCATCCTCCAATTTAATGGACCATTCCTTCGAATTTGATCCTACGGTTTTCTCTAGAATACGTTTTAAAGCTCGGTTGGTATTTTCAACTTGTCCACTTGTTTGTGGATGATAAGCAGTGGAGATTTTATGAGTTACTCCATATATTTTAAGAACTTTCTCAAGTTGATTATTACAGAAATAAGTACCTCGATCACTTATTAAAGCTTTCGGTGTTCCAAACCTTGCAAAAAGACGTTTTAAAAAGTTGACTACAACTCGTGCATCATTAGTTGGGATAGCTTGTGCTTCCGCCCATTTAGATACATAATCAATGGCAACGAGAATATATAGATTATTATACGATTTTGGAAATGGACCCATAAAGTCAATACCCCAAATGTCAAATACTTCACATACTTGAATGACATTTTGTGGCATTTCATCACGTTGACTTATTTTTCCGGTCCATTGACATGCATCACAGGATTTGCAAAGAAGATGTGCGTCTTTGTAAATTGTAGGCCAATAGAATCCAGCATCATAAACTTTTCTTG
Organism: Rutidosis leptorrhynchoides; assembly: GCF_046630445.1. Classification (NCBI taxonomy): domain Eukaryota; kingdom Viridiplantae; phylum Streptophyta; class Magnoliopsida; order Asterales; family Asteraceae; genus Rutidosis; species Rutidosis leptorrhynchoides. The sequence goes on along the minus strand of NC_092342.1, from coordinate 201,091,142 downwards.
CTGTTAGTTGAGGCCCATAATGCCCCCCTGTTGGTCCTGTGTGACAATGGTTTAAGATTTTACTAGCTTCATCTCCGAATACACATCGGCGTATTATTCCGTCGGGACAACTTTTAAACAAATGTGGATCTTCCCAGAAATAGTGTTTTATATCACTAAAGAATTTCTTTCATTTTTGGTACGATAATCCTTTTTCAAGGAATCCACATACTAAGTAGTTTGCATAGTCTGCAAACAATGGTATTTCATTATAATCTATCTTCAATAGATATTCATCAGGAAAGATGTCTTGTATGGCCGATTCATTTAGAACTTCTAATTCAGGATTTTCAAGACGGGAAAGATGATCAGCGGCGAGATTCTCTGCTCCTCTTTTATCTCGGATTTCAATATCGAATTCTTGTAAGAGTAAGATCCAACGGATTAATCTTAGTTTGGCATCTTGTTTCGAAAATAGGTATCTAAGAGCAGAATGATCGGTATAGACCACCGTTTTAGCTAGGACGAGATATGAACGAAATTTGTTAAAAGCAAAGACAATAGCAAGGAGTTCTTTTTCAGTAGTTGTGTAATTCATTTGTGCTCCTTGTAACGTCTTACTAGCATAATATATAGGTTGAAATCGTTTTTCAATCCTTTGTCCTAAAACGGCTCCCATTGCAAAATCACTTGCATCGCACATTAGTTCAAACGGTAGATTCCAATTTGGTGTTATCATGATCGGCGCATTAGTGAGTTTCTCTTTAAGAATATTAAAAGATTTGATACATTCATCTAAAAAGATGAATGGAGCATCCTTTTCTAGGAGTTTATTCATAGGAATGGCAAGTTTAGAAAAATCTTTTATGAAACGTCGGTAAAAACCGGCATGCCCTAGAAAACTCCTAACTCCTCTAACATTGGTGGGATGTGGAAGTTTAACAATTACATCTACTTTAGCTCTATCCACTTCAATTCATTCTTTTAAGATTTTATGTCCAAGAACGATGCCTTCTTTAACCATGAAATGGCATTTCTCCTAATTAAGAACTAGATTTGATTGTTCGCATCTAATCAGCATTCGTTCAAGATTAGCTAGACATGTTTCAAAAGTATCACCGAAGACTGAAAAGTCATCCATGAAAACTTCCATGCATTCTTCTATCATGTCGTGAAAAATCGCCATCATGCACCTTTGAAAGGTTGCAGGGGCGTTGCAATGTCCAAATGGCATGCGTTTGTAAGCAAAAGTACCATAAGGGCACGTGAATGTGGTTTTCTCTTGGTCTTCGGGTGCTATTGGAATTTGAAAATATCTGAAAAAACCATCAAGAAAACAATAGTAACTATTTCCGGCTAATCTTTCCAACATTTGATCAATGAAAGGTAAGGGAAAGTGATCTTTTCTGGTGGCGTCATTTAATTTTCTATAATCAATACATACACGCCATCCTGTTACAGTCCTAGTAGGAATAAGCTCATTTTTCTCATTTGTAATGACAGTCATGCCACCCTTCTTAGGCACGCATTGAACTGGGCTTACCCATGGACTATCAAAAATTGGATAAATTAAACCTGCATCTAGCAGTTTAATAATTTCTTTTTTAACAACATCTTGCATATTAGGATTTAGTCTTCGTTGGCGTTGTACATACGTTTTATGACCTTCTTCCATAAAGATTTTATGTGTGCAATACGAAGGACTTATTCCTTTAATATCATGAATCTTCCATGCAATGGCTGGTTTATGAGCTTTCAACACAGAAATGAGTTGAGATTTTTCATTTTCAGTAAGAGAAGACGATATTATTACAGGTAATTCAGATTCACCATGTAAATAAGCATATTCCAAATGGTTTGGAAGTGGCTTTAACTCTAATTTTGGAGGTTCTTCTATCGATGATTTATATCGATATCTGTCTTCTTCTTTTAGCATTTGAATTTCTTCTGTTGTTGGTTCATATCCATTAGCCATTAGTGTAGCTAATATTTCAGTTTCATCAATTGGTTCAGTTCCTTCTCCTAAAGAACATTCTCCTGTTCCTTGTAATTCTGGAAATTCTTCTAACAATTCTGCATGTGATTCTATAGTTTGAATATAATAACATGTATCATCTGCAGATTGCGGTTGTTGCATTGCTTTATCAACTGAAACGGTAACACTCTCGTCCTCTATACTTAGGGTCAATTTCTTACCAAACACGTCTATCATTGCTTTAGCCGTGTTTAAGAATGGTCTTCCTAATATGAGAGGAACTTGTGAATCTTCTTCCATGTCCAGAACAACAAAATCTACTGGAAATACTAAAGTACCAACTTTAACTAGCATGTTCTCCATTATCCCTCTAGGATATTTTATTGATCTATCGGCTAGTTGTATGCTTATTCTTGTTGGTTTCAATTCTCCAAGGTCTAGTTTAGCGTATAGTGAATACGGCATTAAATTTATATTAGCACCTAAGTCTGCCAATGCTTCTATTGAATTAAGACTACCTAGAAAACATGGAATTGTGAAACTTTCTGGATCAGATAGTTTTTCTGGTATCTTATTCAACAGCACTGCTGAACAATTAGCATTCATAGTAACGGCCGAGAGTTCTTCCATTTTCTTTCTATTTGAGATTAGATCTTTCAAAAATTTAGCATATCTAGGCATTCCTGAAATTACATCAATGAAAGGAAGATTTACATTTATTTGTTTAAACATATCCAAGAATTTGGATTGCTCGGCTTCAAGTCTCTCTTTTCTCATTTTACTCAGGTAAGGAAGTGGTGGTTGGTATGGTTTAACATAAGGTTTAGCCTTAACTGTGTTATCTTCATTAACCTTTTTAACTACCCGTTCTTTTTCCTTATCTTGTTCAGATTGTGGTTCTTGTTTAGTAGGAATAGCTTCATCAGAAATTACAGGTATTTCAGGTGGTTTAAGTGTAATACCACTTCTTGTGGTAATGGCTTTAGCTATTTCATTCTGGGGGTTAGCATTTGTATCACTAGGTAGACTTTCTGGTTTTCTTTCACCTATTAACCTTGCTCGGTTACTTACTTCTTGTTCCAGATTTTGAATAGAAGCTTGTTGATTTCTAAATGCTTGAGCATTTTGTTCATTGGTTTGTTTTTGAGATGTGAAAAACTGCGTTTGAGTTTCAACTAGCTTCGTCATCATATCTTCTAAATTCGGCTTTTTATCATCGGTTTGTGGTGGTTTGTTTTGAAAATTAGGTCTTTGCTGGTTGTAAGTATTGTTGGATACTTGTTGATTACTAGGACCTTGTTGGTTGTTGTATGGAACATTTCGGTTATAATTCTGGTTTTGATTGTAAATTGGTCTTGGCGGTTGATAATTATTCTGATAATTATTTCCAGGCCTTTGGTTTATGTATGAAATATTCTCTCTTTGTTCCATTGTTAATTCAATACTAAGACAATCTTTTGTCAAATGTGGTCCTCCACACTGCTCACAATAATTCGTATTGAGTGAATATCTTTAGTCATCTTTTCCATTCGTCTCTCGACAGCATCTATCATTGCGGAAATGGAATCTAAGTCATGGCTAGAATCGGCTCTAGCTGCTTTAGATGAACTAATGATATCTTTTTCTTGGTGCCACTCATGTGAGTGGGAAGCAGTGTTAACAATAATTTTGTAAGCATCAGTTTCTGTTTTCTTCATAATAGAACCACCAGCTGCTATATCGATGTCTTTCCTTGCAGTGATGTCGCATCCTTGGTAGAATATTTGTACTATTTGACAGGTGTATAAACCATGTTGCGGAAATCCTCTTAATAACTTTCCAAATCTTGTCCACGCCTCATATAGAGTTTCATTCGGTTTCTGTGTGAACGTAACAATTTCTCCTTGAAGTCTTACGGCTTTAGATGCCGTAAAGAATTGTTTAAGAAATTTTTCAACTAAAACGTCCCATGTATCTATCGCCCCTTCAGGTAACGATTCCAACCAATCTTTGGCTTATCCCTTTAAAGTCCAGGGAAATAGCATGAGAAATATCTATTCATCCTCAACTTCTCTTATTTTAAATAGTGTACAAATCCTATTAAAGGTACGAAGATGTTCATTTGGATCTTCCTTCGGCGCACCACTAAATTGGCATTGATTAGTCACCATGTGTAGAATTTGTCTTTTGATTTCATAATCTGGCGCATTAATGTCTGGATGAGTAATTGCGTGACCTTGGCCAGTGCGTTTAGCTCTCATTCGGTCTTCCATACTTAGAGGTTCCAGATTCTCCATTATTGAATTTGTTTAATCTGAATCACTAGAGGATTCTGATTTAATGGTTCGTTCCTCAATAATTTCTGTTTGAATGATTGGTGGTTTCGGAGGAAAAATTAATGGTTCAGGATCTATGAATCGTCCCTGAATATTCTCCGGATTCTCAATTGTGAGGTCGGGTTCAAAAAATGGATTATCGGAAATTTGAATTGGAGTACTTGGTCGACTAGATGACGATTCTAAAGAAAAATCAACGGCGACAATATTTGCTAGATGTCTTGATCGAGTTACAGGTGGTGAACGTACAAAAGGTGGTGAACGTCTTGCTCGGTGCATTCACTGAATATCCTATTAGTTTTTAAAAGGAAAGAAAAATTAAATAAGTTATCCAATTAATAGACTTTTCTGATTTTGCCCACATTTCGAATAGCCAAAAGATGCAGCAGAGGGACAGGATTCGTTTGTTCTCAATATAATTGAGTACTGTTTGGCTCCAATAACCCGGTCCACGTACAAATCCAACTATTACTACGAACCAGAAAATTTTGATGTCTATCAATTTAACCACTTAAAATAAATTTTCGTAATTTTAAGAAGTTTTAGATAAGAAATAGAGAAAATTCTAAGTCCTAAAAACTAGAATAGCGAGAAATAAGAAAGAAAAAGAGCGCGTCGGTATTAGATTTGGAGAAATAAGAAAGAAAAAGAACGACTTATAAAACTTTAAAACACTCGACTAACCCAACCTTATTATTATCACTAACTGAAAATTAAAATTGCAAATTGAGAATACTAACTGGAGTGATAATTGATACATAGGTAAAAGGCGTCGAAAAATAAAAATAAGAAAGTAGCGCGTTGAAACGGCGTCGCAAAATTTTAAAGTACCTAAATCTTAGTCTAAGGAATAAACACTTAAGGGATTTTACGGCAAAGCCTAAAAATCTAGAAATAATAATAAGCTACGGCAAAAACTAGAACTTAAAATTAGATACGAGCGAAAAATATAAATATTACGAATAAACGATTAAAAAGTTACAAAAATAAAAATAGGCTTAAAATTGATAAAGAGTACAATTTTTATAAAAATATTATTTTTATATTATTTATTTTATAAAAGTATTAATTTTTTATATACAAATAAAACTAATTATAATTTAATATTATTAATTAATTTAAAAAAACTTAAACTAAATAATAATAATAATAATAAAACTAATTTAGGGTTTATAAATAATAATAATTAATAATACTCCGTAATTAATGCGATTAGGGTTATGTCAGGCGCGTCCGGTTAAACTCCGCAAGTGCGATGCCTAGCTGGCAACAAACTCCGCGAGTCGCGGAGAATGCAAATTCAAATGACAGGCTGGTTTCGTTCGACAGGTTTTTTTTTTAATGTTTTAAATAAATACGAAATATTTAAATAAAACTTATATTTTTTTTAACACTAAAATAAAAATAAAGAAACTTTATAAAACTTTTAATAAACTCTTAAAAATATATAAAATTTTGTTTTTCTTTTTATATTTTTGAATTTTTAAAACGTATTTTTACAAAAGCGTATTTTTTTACAAAAGTAACCTAAAAATAAAAATCTTTTTTTTTATATAGCGTTGCGCTTCCGGCTTTTAAGCTAGATTGGTCCCCGGCAGCGGCGCCAAACATAGGTGATGCTATGCGAGGTGTATATGAAATAGCTTATATTTTACTAGGAAAAACTATTAAATACGATACAATTTTACACAAGATATTTATTTATTTATAGAATAGATATACTTAAACCTTGCTACAACACTTATAGGCAGTGTACCTAATCGTACAGTAGTGTAGTTTTTAGTAAGTCCGGTCCATTCCACAGGGAAAATCTTTAAATAAAGCTTAACGCTATATTAGTTTTAATTTATAAAAATACAAATATATATAAGTAATATTATTATTATAAAAAGGGGGTTTTTACCGTTTAATGACCGGTTTGTCGATTTTAAAACTTAGTCGCAGTTAAAACCTAATGTAAAATATAAAAAATAAATATAACTTAATTTAAAGCGTAAAGTAAATAACGATAATGAAATTGAGATAAATAAAAGTGCGATAAAATAAAATTGCGATAATTAAAAAGTACGATAATTAAAAGTGCAATTAAATACAATAACAATAAATAAAAGTGCGATAATTAGAAGTGCAATTAAATATAAAATAAAGGAAATTAAATATGAAATAAAATAATTATGCTTATTTAAACTTCCGTAATCATGATGTTTGACGTGTTGATTTTAGTTTTATGCCCATGGGTTAATTGTCCTTTGTCCTGGATTATTCAATATGTCCGTCTGGTTTTTGTCCATAACAGGCCATCAGTCATAAATATAAAATGCGAGTATCCTCGTCAAATTATCCTTATACCCAAAGTTAAATATTTCATCTAATTGGGGACTTAAACTGTAACAAGGTTTTAATACTTTGTTTAATAATTACACCAGGTTATCGACTGCGTGTAACCCAAGGTTTTAATAATTTGTTATCAATTATGCCAAGTGCCCTTGTACATAATTTCACCCCTGTTTTAATAATTCTAGTGACTATTAATCCATTCCCGTGTCCGGTTAAATGAACGATTATTCGTACATATAAATATCCCGCCCATCGTGTCCGATCGAGTGTATATGGTTATTTATAGGTACATCCAATTGTAAATCTTTATATTAAAATTAACAAACTATCATTTAGTTAAACAAATATAAAGCCCATTAATAGCCCATAGTCTAATTTCCACAAGTGTCGTTCTTTTGTCCAAACCCCGATTATGGTACATAGCCCAATTACCCAATTTTAATATTTTTAGCCCAACATCATGATTACTTTGTCTTAAATAAGCATAATAATAATTTAGCTACGAGACATTAATGTAAAAAGGTTGAACATAACTTACAATGATTAAAAATAGCGTAGCGTTACACGGACAGAATTTCGACTTACACCCTTACAACATTCGCTAACATACCCTTATTATTAGGATTTAAAATTAAAATTAAAATTAATATATATATATATATATATATATATATATATATATATATATATATATATATACGTTTACATATAGATAGAGAGATTGATATATGATATTTAAAACGATCAAAAGGCGTTTCCTTTTATAGGAAGATTTGGTTTTGAGTGCTCCGCGAGTCGCGGTGAATTTACCCTTCAAACTCCGCGAGTCACGGAGTTTGAATTTCCAGCTCACTCTAATTTGGATCTTAGCTTTGCCGACGGATTTTAATAATATAAAATTAATATAAATATATAATTTATATAATTAATTATATATTATATTATATTTATTTACATAATTAATTTGTAACTTTCAGTCCGTTGCGTCGAGCGTTGAGAGTTGACTCATGTCCCGGTTCCGGATTTTCGAACGTCCTTGCGTACAATTTAATATCTTGTACTTTGCGTTTTGAATCTTGTACTCTTGTAATTTCGAGACATTTCTTATCAATAATTGGAACCACTTTGATTGTATTTTGTACTTTTGAGCTTTTTGGTCGTTTGCGTCTTCAATTCGTCGAATCTGTCTTTTGTCTTTACCTTTTATTATTTAAACGAATATTACTTGTAAATAGGACAACTTCAACTAAAAGCTTGTCTTTCTTAAGGGATAATGCTATGAAATATAAGTTCATTTTTAGCATTATCAATAGGATTTCGTGAATTAGAAAGAGCTTCTAACATGCAACATAAAGAAGCATGTTATGCTTACGAGTTAGTGATGTTCGCTTCTTACTAAAGTGAGAAAAAGAACATCGGATTGCAGCTTTTAAATAAAACTTTCCCACAACTGACGGATTTAGTAGTTGGGGTGAGAAACAAGGTTTTTAGATTATTACGGGGCTGTTGGACATTACGAAACCCTCGTCCTTTTGACGACATTACAACATGCTGCCTAGCCAATGGTCATAACGGTTATTTTCCACAAGACCAAGGATGGGAAGTCGTCTTAGTAAAACCAGAATGCATGACTTGTTTCTAGACTTATGAATTACGTATCTTTATTTCCTTTGCGGAACAACTTGCATATTAACTAGATTTATCTTCAAAACTGTCATGTATCATAGTGTACTATATTTCATGTTATATGTAATATAGCGAAGTTGTAAGTTTGAAGAATATTTGTATGTGATATATTATTATAATCAGTTTTTCATATGGAATTGTATTATTTAAATTGTATATTAGCTACTAAGTATGAACTTAACGGGTAGGTAGTACCCGAATTTAAACTTATAAAATGTAATATGAAGAAAAAGCTTTTATAAATGAGTTCATATTATGCTATGAGATACTATTGACTACTCTTAATATTCTGTATGATTAAATTGTTTCATTTAACTATTTTGAAGGAAATGGCACCGACTACTCGACACACCTTGAATATGAGCGAAGTGGAATTGAGTGCCTTTCTTGCTTCAAACATAGCCGCAGTACAGGCCGCGCTACATACCCACAATAACTCTGAATCTAGCAATACAGCTAACGGCGCAAGAAATCGTGTAGGATGCTCCTACAAGGAATTCACTGCCTGCAAACCTTCAGAATTTGATGGGACCGAAGGACCAATCGGATTGAAACGGTGGACCGAGAAAGTTGAATCGGTGTTTGCCATAAGTAAGTGTGCTGAAGGAGACAAAGTGTGACGATCCGGGAATTTCCGATCAAATTTAAACTTAATCTTTATATGGTTTCAATAAGATAAGCAAAGACTATTAAACCGAGTCTCAACAAATTCTGAACTGTTTCATGAATACATTTACTCTTCAACCATTTCCGACAATTCACGAACAACTATTTGTAAATAAGTATGTATATATTTAAATAAATATATATACGATTTGAAATATAATTTATGATGTAATTGTTAGAAAATAATTATGTAAAAATAATAATTAGTATTTAAAATATATCTCTATATATAAATAATAATGGAAAGTAATGTAATATAATAAGATCAAATATATAAATAAGATATAAAATAATTGTGTTGTACTTAAAAAGGATATATATATAAATATATGATTTAAATTATAAAATAATATAAGAGATAATAAAATTTATTATATAAAATAAATCTATATATGTACATAAAAAGTATATTAAATATATTTTGTGATTTCGAAGTTATTTAGTAAACAACGGTAACGCTCAATTGAAATTTAATTAATAGTAAACGAGTTAAAAAGAAACTTATGTGATTTTAAGATAAACGGTGATACGAAAATGAGTTATATAAGTTATAGGCTTATTAAAAGTATATTTAGGACCTAATTATTTAATTTTAACACTTTATATATTTTACCCTTAAATGAGGGGGACAGTTGGTGTAATTTTTATTTAGCAAATTTATGATTGAATTTTATACCATAATGACCAAAATAAATAAATATAGTTAATTTAGAAATATGATATTTTTTTGAACACTTTTATCCGCCACTGATTTCGCACGATACACAATCCGTGAGAACTGTTAGTAGAATATCTGGCTGGTACTGTTTCTTGCACGATGTTTCCATTATTAAGTTATTATTGTTATTAATTAATACTTAATTATATAAAGTTAGATTTCCTGTTTTACCCACCCAAGATTCATGTATGATGTATGTACATAGAAATGTAGCACACTACAATACATCACCACCATCACTTTCCTACTTGCAATTGAATTCATCGATCAATACATAATTGCTAACTGTGCTTAATTGATAAATTTGGAAATAACTATGCTTAATTGATACCTTTTTAATTTACCCTGTCAAGAGTTTTATATATATGAGTGTAGAGATAGATAGATGAATACACAAACCCACTTCCAATTTCAAGTATGTTTCTCCTTTCTTCCTTTCTGCTTGTCAACCGAAACAAGATGAGGGACGACTATACACACCACGAGAAACCATCTTTCATACACCGTCACCTTAATTCAATCTACATCACCATCATTGATTATTATTTTTCTGTTAATTGCCTCGGCTGCTCGACGACAACATAACTATCACTACTATTGCAACCACAATCCACCATCTCTTTGTTGTGGTTCAAATCCATAATCACAGCCACCCCCTACCATCATCTTAACCCCCTATATTGCCCAACATCACTATCTATGGTCACCACATCTGTCACCTATGAAAACAACCCACCATCGATCATTACTCGAATAACCGTTAGTTCGATGTTATCACCATTCACCATTGTACTACTACTATCTCTTTTCCGTTTCCTGTACAAACCATAAACCCACAACTATTCAATCAATCACCTCCAAATCACCTTACTTTTCCGTTTTCAAATGGAACTAACCAAGCATTCGAATCATTACCACCTCGTCATCTCTACCACCATTCTATTTTTTTACTTTCTTTCACTTCCTGCTTCTCGTTATACAAGAGGACTCCTACTATTTTTGTTGTTGTTCCAATGAATCAAGAACACCATCAAACCAATCATTTTTTTTTTCTGTTACGCTTCATGTCGATCACCAAGGGCTGCTACACGTATTTGTTTTCTGTTTCAGCCTGCAATAAAGTTAAACACCCACTTACAAGCTCCAACTTTTGTTGTTTATTTTAAGCTATTAAATATTAAGGTGATAAAGTGTACCACTATAATGTTTCCTTTTTCTTTTAACCGACATATTAAGCAACAACCCCACTATTAATTTAATAAGAGTTGAGGTTATATTGTTTCTATATTTTTTTTAAAACCGTCGACTTGATGATGTCTGTGAATGATTCGAAGATGAAGGGAATAAGATGATGATTTTGATAATTGATGAATTAATCTGGGTTTTGATTTAGAAGAAGGAGGAATAGATAGGTATTCGGGTTATATATTTAGATTTGTGTTATATTTGCGAAAAAGCAAAACAGATTACATGGTTTGGGGTGCATGTAGGTGAACGAGAGGTCGCAGGTTCGATCCCGGGCTATGGCATTTTGTTTAGGAAGCTTATTTTCTGAGGTAGTTAAATCATTATTATTATATTTATTATTATTATTATTATTATTATTATTATTATTATTATTATTATTATTATTATTATTATTATTATTATTATTATTATTACAAATAGATATTTATATATAAAAGTACATTACATGAGTATTAATATTACATATCACTATAATTTGTTATTAAAAAGAAAGTAACTAAGCTATATATATATATATATATATATATATATATATATATATATATATATATATATATATATATATATATATATATATATATATATATATATTATCATATATAAACCCTAAATAAAGATATAATGAAAGATAAACACTAGTTAAATAAAATATATAAATTAAATATATCTATATCTATAGAACAAATGATTTATCAAATATATTATTATTAATAACATATATATTTATTTTGATTACGATTATGTGTGTTAATGTATATATGAATAATATAGGTTCGTGAATTCGAGGCCAAACCCTGCATTGTTCAATATCATCATATGTATTTTTACTACAAAATACAGTATGGTGAGTTCATTTGCTCCCTTTTACTCTTTACATTTTTGAGACTGAGAATACATGCACGGTTTTTTACAACTGCTTTATTAAATGCTTTTGAAATATATTTTGAACTGCGAATACATGAAATGCTTTTATAAATGTTTGACGGGATAGACACAAGCAAAACATTACTCGAATGAATTATTATGCAGACAGAAGTTCTGCGGATTATTGTTGAATTATGTGGACATGATAATTGCCACCATTGAATTATGTGGACATGATAATTGTCACCATTGAATTATGTGGACATGATAATTGTCACCAATTGATATGAATGTTATGTATCGAGAAAATGATTTTATACACAGGTTATGTGTATGTTATTTTGTGCACGAGATATGTGTACGGTTACTAAGATTTATGAAATATAATTTCGTACACAAGAAAGGTGTACTGTATTTAAAAGATATCGCATGTACATTACAGGTGGGTATAGGATTCGGGCTCATTTGTACCATGCAGGATTTAAATCTTGTTGTATATCAAAATGATAAATTTTTTTGGTTTATGATAAATCTATGAACTCACCAACTTTTTGGTTGACATTTGAAAGCATGTTTATTCTCAGGTATGAAAGAAATCTTTCGCTGTGCATTTGCTCATTGTAAAGACATTATTTGGAGTTTATCATCGCAATGGAACCAGATGTTGGTGACTTCGTTCGAAAGGATTAGGACGGGGTCTGACATGTGGTATCAGAGTGGTGGTCTTAGCGAACCAAGTCGTGCATTAGTGTGTCTAACTGATAGTTGTTTAGATGCATTAGTGGGCCTGGACTTCGACCGTGTCTGCATGTCAAAAGTTTTGCTTATCATTTAGTGTCGAAAATTATTTGCTTATCATCCTTAAAGTCTAGACACATCTTACTGCCTCTATTGCCTATATAGTGTATAGACAAACTCATATCTTAGCATATCTGCTAATTCATATCTTAGCGTATCTGTTACAGTTACCTTTGCCTGACAGCTTCCGTAGATTCCTCCGTAACTTATGGGATTTTAGTATTATATATGCATATGTAAATTATGTATTGCAGGGTAGTAATCTACATCCTATAATCTATTTCTTATCGAAAATCCTTCTTCTGATCTTACGAGATGAATCCCTCAACCAGTTCGAGTCCCTCAGATTTCGACAGTTATTCTGATAGTTATTCCGACAGCTATTTCGACATGGATATTCACCTAAGCTCCGAAAGCGGTGTCACCAGAATGAATCAATCAATCAGCTATCCCCAATTCATCTGATGCATTCGTAGTCGACTTAATCAATGGAGACGCGAAGAAGGCGATCCCTTCCACCAACCGAATTCACCTCTTGACAATGAACCTGAAGCGTTTACCGGCGAACCTATTCGAGACACCACTTTCTCTCTCATTTCCACAGTATCTCGTCACGATCATATACTATCTCAGATTCTAAACCTCATTCATCCGCTCGTTCCGACCGACAATCATCCTGAAGTAATAAGTCAACGAACTTCACGCTCGAATAATCAATTTGGAGAATATGGTGCAAAATGTACCAGCTTCAGCAACATCACCGGCACCAACAGTACCATCAGTAACAGCACCAGTACTATCAACAATCCATGCCTCAACATCTCATTCTGTATCTCGAGTATAATTATCGTTCTACGAATCGTTCTACGAATCGTTCTACGAATCGTTCTACATCATTTATCTTCATTCGACATCGTGATTATGTAATCTCTAATGTTTTAGAGATTATATATTATTGTTCTAACGGTAAATCAAATGAGTTCAATATCATACTGACTCATTAGAACCATGATTACATCTGAATAAAATATATATGTATATATATTTTCATAAAGATTCTAATTAAAAGTTTTATTGTACAAACTGTTAATGGTGAAAATATTTTAACGGGTAGGTAATACCCGAGGAATATTTAGATTCCACATTAATAAGTTACACTGTACATTCTTCGAATCTGATTCAAAAGTCATTTACTATTCTACTTACATCCACAGATATACGAATCTGTTCACCACTGAATAACCATTTTTCATTCAATTTTATATTTGGATTTTGACCTATCAGAATCCAACAAGTGGCATAATGAAGAAAACATTGGACAAAAATAAAATTTGTTAGAAACCAACAAATTAATTATGAGAAATTTTATTAAGAATCTACGCTACCTGTTCCTAGCTAACTGTTAATTCCGTATTACCTTTTATTTATCGCAATTTATTTATCGCAATTTATTTACCGCATTTTATTTATCGCAAATTTAATTTTCGCAATTTTATTTATCGTCATTTAATTTCGTTATTTATTTTACTCACTTTAAATATCGGGACACGTATACAAGGTTTTCACATATCATATTGACGCATCTATATATATTATTTGGAATAACCATAGACATTCTATATGCAGTAATGCTGGAGTTAGCTATACAGGGTTGAGGTTGATTCTACAATAATATATATAGTTTGAGTTGTGATCGAGTCTGAAACATGTACACGGGTCACGATACGTATTAATTCTAATATTATATATTAAGCTATATATGAATTATTGGACTGTTAAATGTGGAATATCAATTGTGGACTACCAACATTGGACAATTAAAATGAATTAAAATATTGATTATAACATATGAAACTAAACAATTCTTCAAGTTGCCACTTGATTTCATCTTAAACCTCATTTGTATCCTGATGATTACAATCTGCGTACAAACCTTTCATGATTCTTGAAACACCCCAATCAAGAGGATGAACCAACCGCACTTCATCTACAGAAGACAAGATTGATTCATATAGCTATGCACCTGAAAAACTCTTGAAAACTGAGTAAACGTTTAACACCTAGCTGTGCTAATTCCTTTATTGTTATTATTACCCAAAATAACTTTGCAGTTCTTTTTCAAAATAGCCAATTTTGTCACAGCTCCAGCAAGATAACTCCGACTTTTCATTCGAAACAACCTTATTATAACCTTGATATATATGCTTGTTCTTTATTGTTACCAGGAAACCTTTCATATTACTAACAGCGTTTAATCATCTAAAAACACACTTCTCCTGAAACCACCTCGAATTGATAACCGATGATTCAGATATGACTGCATTAAATGTAGAGGAAACAGTAAAATTGTAGATGGCCTATATGGCCAAGAGTTGATGATAAAGAATGGAATGTTGGGAACGCTGGATTAAAATTTTTTTACTGAAAAACGGATTGAGCAAACTATGAAGGAGACCAAGGACAAATACAAGGACCAAACCCTATATTCAAAGAATTCAGGTAATTCTAGATCCGATGAAATCTTTAGAGAATATCTTGCTCCGAAGTCATGTTAAAATCTTGCGGAAAATCTTTCTTCATCAACTTTCAAACTTAGAAATTCCAAAATATCATCATAAATATCTTCAATATTTCTGAAGATATTTTCATAAATATTCTTTTCCGAGATTATCTACCTCTTCATGCTTTCTGTAATACATTATATTAGAAATTTCTGTAAAATCTAAGTATAAACTATGAATGAATTCTGAAGTAGTGTTGGGAACTTAAGCATGAGTTAGTATAATATAATGACGCTTGATCAACGTGATTATATTACAGTAAGTCATGCTGAGTTTCTAATGGAACGTGATAAAGGGTCACAAATCATACCTTTATTATGAACCATGTTACATAACTCTTTCATTCTACTTAACTTCTGAACATATCAAGAAAATGTATTCTTGATGGTTCTATCTTCCGTGATGTTGATAAATTAAAAATCAAATCGTGCTATCACGTTCCTTCCCGCATAGAACATTAAAATCATTTGAAACTCTATATCTACGAATTCCGGACCATTATTCGCTTGATTTAGAACCGGGCAGAGAAAACAAGAGCATGGAGCTCCGAAACATAACAAGAAATATACAGTCGATCACAAACACAGAAATTACAAACCGTGTATGTCAGTAGGTATAGCAACATAAAGACACGGGAGGATTAGAAATACCATAATCCCTAGAGCATAGTAAAAGTTAACAGATTCCTCCAGTGGTAGATGAAAAAGGAGGAAGACAGAAGTGATTGTCAGAAGAAGGACAAGGATCAGAACTGGATTAAGCATTTTCACAATCTTTTGAATTTGGGAATTGAGTATAGGAATGATAAAAATAATGGAACGGAAGAAGTTCATTTATAGTGGAAATATCCGACAGAGCAATCGAGGCAGATGATCGCATTTAATTAAAGAGAATCTTAATTTCCTTATTTACCGAAGAATCAAATCTTATATAGATCATGAAGATTTTCTTTAGTGTCCTTGATTTCTGGAAATTCACGGTAACTACGTTAAAAGCTAAATCTCCATCTCAATCTTTTGTGATAACTTCACTCGTACTCTCCATATAATCGAATCGTTTTATCTATATTATTCAATGATGATAAAACTCTAATTATCAACTCATATTAGTTATGAAAACACTTTTATTGTTAACCATGACCACCTCACTCAAATTTCAGGACGAAATTTCTTTAACGGGTAGGTACTGTGACGACCCGGGAATTTCCGACCAAATTTAAACTTAATCTTTATATGGTTTCAACAAGATAAGCAAAGACTATTAAACTGCATCTCAACAAATTCTGAACTGTTTCATGAATACATTTACTCTTCAACCATTTCCGACGATTCACGAACAACTATTTGTAAATAGGTATGTATATATTTAAATAAATATATACACGATTTGAAATATAATTTATGATGTAATTGTTAGAAAATAATTATGTAAAAATAATAATTAGTATTTAAAATATATCTCTATATATAAATAATAATGGAAAGTAATGTAATATAATAAGATCAATTATATAAATAAGATATAAAATAATTGTGTTGTACTTAAAAAGTATATATATATAAATATATGATTTAAATTATAAAATAATATAAGAGATAATAAAATTTATTATATAAAATAAATCTATATATGTACATAAAAAGTATATTAAATATATTTTGTGATTTCGAAGTTATTTAGTAAACAACGATAACGCTCAATTGAAATTTAATTAATAGTAAACGAGTTAAAAAGAAACTTATGTGATTTTAAGATAAATGGTGATACGAAAATGAGTTATATAAGTTATAGGCTTATTAAAAGTATATTTAGGACCTAATTATTTAATTTTAACACTTTTTATATTTTACCCTTAAATGAGAGGGACAGTTGGTGTAATTTTTATTTAACAAATTTATGATTGAATTTTATACCATAATGACCAAAATAAATAAATATAGTTAATTTAGAAATATGATATTTTTTTGAACACTTTTATCCGCCACTGATTTCGCACGATACACAATCCGTGAGAACTGTTAGTAGAATATCTGTCTGGTACTATTTCTTGCACGATCTTTCCATTATTAAGTTATTTTTGTTATTAATTAATACTTAATTATATAAAGTTAGATTTCCTGTTTTCCCCACCCAAGATTCATGTATGATGTATGTACATAGAAATGCAGCACACTACAATACATCACCACCATCACTTTCCTACTTGCAATTGAATTCATCGATCAATACATAATTGCTAACTGTGCTTAATTGATAAATTTGGAAATAACTATGCTTAATTGATACCTTTTTAATTTACCCTGTCAAGAGTTTTATATATATAAGTGTAGAGATAGATAGATGAATACACAAACCCACTTCCAATTTCAAGTATGTTTCTCCTTTCTTCCTTTCTGCTCGTCAACCGAAACAAGATGAGGGACGACTATACACACCACGAGAAACCATCTTTCATACACCACCTGTCACCTTAATTCAATCTTCATCACCATCATTGATTATTCTTTTTCTGTTAATTGCCTCGTCTGCTCAACGACAACATAACTATCACTACTATTGCAACCACAATCCACCATCTCCTTGTTGTGGTTCAAATCCATAATCACAGCCACCTCCTACCATCATCTTAACCCCCTATATTGCCCAACATCACTATCTATGGTCACCACATCCATCACCTTTGAAAACAACCCACCATCGGTCATTACTCGAATAACCGTTAGTTCGATGTTATCACCATTCACCATTGTACTACTACTATCTCTTTTCCATTTCCTGTACAAACCATAAACCCACAACTATTCAATCAATCACCTCCAAATCACCTTACTTTTCCATTTTCAAATGGAACCAACCAAGCATTCGAATCATTACCACCTCGTCATCTCTACCACCATTCTATTTTTTTACTTTCTTTCACTTCCTGCTTCTCGTTATACAAGAGGACTCCTACTATTTTTGTTGTTGTTCCAATGAATCAAGAACACCATCAAACCAATCATTTTTTTTCTGTTACGCTTCATGTCGATCACCAAGGGCTGCTACACGTATTTGTTTTCTGTTTCAGCCTGCAACAAAGTTAAACACCCACTTGCAAGCTCCAACTTTTGTTGTTTATTTTAAGCTATTAAATATTAAGGTGATAAAGTGTACCACTATGATGTTTCCTTTTTCTTTTAACCGACATATTAAGCAACAACCCCACTATTAATTTAATAAGAGTTGAGGTTATATTGTTTCTATATTTTTTTAAAACCGCCGACTTGATTACTGGGTTGAGTTGGATCGGTTGCGGTTTGATAAGGGAGTCAAGCAAATTAAGTGGTGGGCCGAGTTAATCCAAGAAACTGTTAGGCCGAGGCCCATTTTATATTATTCTGTTGGGCTTGTTCTAGTTTTCTGGGGCTGAATCAATTACCACGCGATTTGGAACGTGTTCCGTTTTTATACGGAGGGACGAGATAATCACACAGATTGAATGATGACGTTAATAGATGATGTATAACTAGGAAGCTGATATTGATTATCATAAACAAATGATCACATGATGATTATGATATTGATTGTCGATGATGATTGGTGATGATTCTGTGAAAAATTATGATTATGAATATTATGATGTTTATGATTAAGTAATGATGTTAGATCGAAATAGGATGATGGTAAGGGTATAATGATGAAGATGAAGATGATGTCTGTGAATGATTCGAAGATGAAGGGAATAAGATGATGATTTTGATAATTGGTGAATTAATCTGGGTTTTGATTTAGAAGAAGGAGGAATAGATAGGTATTCGGGTTATATATTTATATTTGTGTTATATTTATGAAAAAGCAAAACAGATTACATGATTTGGGGTGCATGTAGGTGAACGAGAGGTCGCAGGTTCGATCCCGGGCTATGGCATTTTTTTTAGGAAGCTTATTTTCTGAGGTAGTTAAATCATTATTATTATATTTATTATTATTATTATTATTATTATTATTATTATTATTATTATTAATATTATTATTATTAGTATTATTACAAATAGATATTTATATATAAAAGTACATTACATGAGTATTAATATTACATATCACTATAATTTGTTATTAAAAAGAAAGTAACTAAGCTATATATATATATATATATATATATATATATATATATATATATATATATATATATATATATATATATATATATATATATATATATATATATATATATATATATATATATATATATATATATATATATATATATATATATATATATATATATATTATCATATATAAACCCTAAATAAAGATATAATGAAAGATAAACACTAGTTAAATAAAATATATAAATTAAATATATCTATATCTATAGAACAAATGATTTATCAAATATATTATTATTAATAACATAGATATTTATTTTGATTACGATTATGTGTGTTAATGTATATATGAATAATATAGGTTCGTGAATTCAAGGCCAAACCCTGCATTGTTCAATATCATCATATGTATTTTTACTACAAAATACAGTATGGTGAGTTCATTTGCTCCCTTTTACTCTTTACATTTTTGGGACTGAGAATACATGCACTATTTTTTACAACTGCTTTATTAAATGCTTTTGAAATATATTTTGAACTGTGAATACATGAAATACTTTTATAAATGTTTGACGGGATAGACACAAGCAAAACATTCCTCGAATGAATTATTATGCAGACAGAAGTTCTGTGGATTATTGTTGAATTATGTGGACATGATAATTGCCACCATTGAATTATGTGGACATGATAATTGCCACCATTGAAATATGTGGACATGATAATTGCCACCATTGAATTATGTGGACATGATAATTGCCACCAATTGATATGAATGTTATGTATCGAGAGAATGATTTTATACACAGGTTATGTGTATGTTATTTTGTGCACGTGATATGTGTACGGTTACTAAGCTTAATGAAAGATGATTTCGTACACAAGAAAGGTGTACTGTATTTAAAAGATATCGCATGTACATTACAGGTGGGTATAGGATTCGGGCCCATTTGTACCATGCAGGATTTAAATCATGTGGTCTATCAAAATGATAAATTTTATTGTTTTATGATAAACCTATGAACTCACCAACTTTTTGGTTGACATTTTAAAGCATGTTTATTCTCAGGTATGAAAGAAATCTTCCGCTGTGCATTTGCTCATTGTAAAGACATTATTTGGAGTCGATCATCGTAATGGAACCAGATGTTGGTGACTTCGTCCGGACGGATTAGGACGGGGTCTGACACAAAGTGAAGTACGCTACGCATACCTTCACAGGTATTGTGTTAACATGGTGGAATACTTATCTAGAGCAAGTGGGACAAGATGCTGCTTACGCGCTACCGTGGTCAGCATTCAAGCACTTGATGAACGAGAAGTAGTGTAGTGACCCGAAATTTTCCATGTTTATATATATATTAAATGAAATTGTTATTTACATGATTAAGTGTTTCCAACATGTTAAGCAATCAAACTTGTTAAGACTTGATTAATTGAAATAGGTTTCATATAGACAATTGACCACCCAAGTTGACCGGTGATTCACGAACGTTAAAACTTGTAAAAACTATACGATGACATATATATGGTTATATATATAGTTAACATGTTTTTATTATAAGTATGTATCTCATTAGGTATTTTAACAATGAGTTATATACATAAAAATGAGATTATTAATTTAAGAAACTCGAAAACGATATATATAACGATTATCGTTATAACAACGTCTTACTAGGTACATATGAATCATATTAAGATATTGATACACTTGGTTAATTATGTTAAATGATAAGTAAATATATTATTAAGTGTATTAACAATGAAATACATATGTAAAAATAAGACTACTAACTTAATGATTTCGAAACGAGACATATATGTAACGATTATCGTTGTAACGACATTTAACTGTATATATATAATACTAAGATATATTATATATCATAATATCATGATAATATAACAATTTAACATCTCATTTGTTATAATAAACAATGGGTTAACAACATTCAACAAGATCGTTAACCAAAAGGTTTCAAAACAACATTTACATGTAACGACTAACGATGACTTAACGACTCAGTTAAAATGTATATACATGTAGTGTTTTAATATGTATTCATACACTTTTGAAAGACTTCAAGACACTTATCAAAATACTTCTACTTAACAAAAATACTTACAATTACATCCTCGTTCAGTTTCATCAACAATTCTACTCGTATGCACCCGTATTCGTACTCGTACAATACACAGCTTTTAGATGTATGTACTATTGGTATATATACTCCAATGATCAGCTCTTAGCAGCTCATATGAGTCACCTAACACATGTGGGAACCATCATTTGGCAACTAGCATGAAATATCTCATAAAATTACAAAAATATGAGTAATCATTCATGACTTATTTACATGAAAACAAAATTACATATCCTTTATATCTAATCCATACACCAACAACCAAAAACACCTAAAAACACTTTCATTCTTCAATTTTCTTCATCTAATTGATCTCTCTCAAGTTCTATCTTCAAGTTCTAAGTGTTCTTCATAAATTCCAAAAGTTCTAGTTTCATAAAATCAAGAATACTTCCAAGATTACAAGTTTACTTCCAAGTTTTCTAAATCCATTCCAAGTAATCATCCAACATCAAGAAATCTTTGTTACTTACAGTAGGTTATCTTTATAATACAAGGTAATAATCATATTCAAACTTTAATTCAATTTCTATAACTATAACAATCTTATTTCGAGTGGAAATCTTACTTGAAATTGTTTTGGTGTCATGATTCTGCTTCAAGAACTTTCAAGCCATCCAACGATCCTTTGAAGCTAGATCTATTTTTCTCATTTTCAGTAGGTTTATCCAAGGAACTTGAGGTAGTAATGATTTTCATAACATCATTCGATTCATACATATAAAGCTATCTTATTTGAAGGTTTAAACTTGTAATCACTAGAACATAGTTTAGTTAATTCTAAACTTTTTTTTTTTTTTTTTTTTTTTTTTGAAAGGCAAGCCCCCCAAAGTGTAGCAAGTGAGGATTGAACTTGGGTCCCTTTAGAACTTTCCAAGCATCCTACCACCAAGCCAACCCCTTGGGGTTATGACATGTTCTAACTTGACTTTTAAATAAAAGTTGTTCGCAAATACTCCCTTTAGAACTTGTTCGCAAATAAAAGTTAATCCTTCTAACTTGACTTTTAAAATTAACTAAACACATGTTCTATATCTATATGATATGATATGCTAACTTGAGTTGTGATCAATACTGAGATACGTATACACTGGGTCGTGGATTGATTCAAGATAATATTTATCGATTTATTTCTATACATCTAACTATGGACAACTAGTTATAGGTTACTAACGAGGACAGCTGACTTAATAAACTTAAAACATCAAAATATATTAAAAGTGTTGTAAGTATATTTTGAATATACTTTGATATATATGTATATATTGTTATAGGTTCGTGAATCAACCAGTGGCCAAGTCTTACTTCCCGACGAAGTAAAAATATGTGAAAGTGAGTTATAGTCCCACTTTTAAAATCTAATATTTTTGGGATGAGAATACATGCAGGTTTTATAAATGATTTACAAAATAGACACAAGTACGTGAAACTACATTCTATGGTTGAATTATCGAAATCGAATATGCCCCTTTTTATTAAGTCTGGTAATCTAAGAATTAGGGAACAGACACCGTAATTGACGCAAATCCTAAAGATAGATCTATTGGGCCTAACAAACCCCATCCAAAGTACCAGATGCTTTAGTACTTCGAAATTTATATCATATCCGAAGGGTGTCCCGGAATGATGGGGATATTCTTATATATGCATCTTGTTAATGTCGGTTAACAGGTGTTCACCATATGAATGATTTTTATATCTATGTATGGGATGTGTATTGAAATATGAAATCTTGTGGTGTATTGTTACGATTTGATATATATAGGTTAAACCTATAACTCACCAACATTTTTGTTGACGTTTAAAGCATGTTTATTCTCAGGTGAATACTAAGAGCTTCCGCTATTGCATACTAAAATAAGGACAAGATTTGGAGTCCATGTTTGTATGATATTGTGTAAAAACTGCATTCAAGAAACTAATTTCGATGTAACATATTTGTATTGTAAACCATTATGTAATGGTCGTGTGTAAACAGGATATTTTAGATTATCATTATTTGATAATCTACGTAAAGCTTTTTAAACCTTTATTTATGAAATAAAGGTTATGGTTTGTTTTAAAAATGAATGCAGTCTTTGAAAAACGTCTCATATAGAGGTCAAAACCTCGCAACGAAATCAATTAACATGGAACGTTTTTAATCAATAAGAACGGGACATTTCAGTTGGTATCCGAGCGTTGGTCTTAGAGAACCAGAAATTTGCATTAGTGTATCTTATCGAGTTTGTTAGGATGCATTAGTGAGTCTGGACTTCGACCGTGTTTTCTTTAAAAATGATTGCTTAACATTTTTATTGGAAACTATATATTATTAACATTATATATTATGTGATATATTAATCTCTTAACATGTTTGATATTGTGTGATAGATGTCTACCTCTAGCACAAATCCCATTGACTCACCTAATAATAATGAAGAGTCGAATATATATTGGACTGATTCACAAGTTCCCGAAGAAGAACCGGAAGAAGAATCAGAACCGGAAGAAGAATCAGAACCAGAAGAGGAGGAACCGGAGGAGGAAATAGAACCGGTGGGGGAAATAATAAAATGGTTAAGTAAAAGAAAATCCTCAACCAACCGACCAAGGTTAATTATGGTCAATGGTGTTTCCGCCAAGGAAGCAAAATATTGGGAGGATTACCAATTCTCCGATGAATCGGATTCCGACGAGAATTCCGATGATGTTATAGAAATTACCCCAACTGAATTTAAAAAGGCAAAAGAAAATAATAAGGGAAAGGGCATAAAAATAGAGAAATCTAATTCTAACCCCGATGAACTTTATATGTATCGTCAACCCCCGAAGCCCTTAAGTTGTAATAATGACCCGGGAACCTCTAAACCACCAGGTTTTTCTAAACCGTTGTGGAAAACGACAGCTCGTATTAGGGGAACATCATATATCCCTAGAAACTTGGAAAAACGAACCAAAACCGAAGAAGAAGAAACGAGCGAATCGGAATAAGATAGTTGTATTCGTGTGGTGTAATATATGTAATATAGTGTGCTTATGCTTTATGATATATGTAAAAGTTGCTTGTATTAATAAGTATTTTTTTTATGAATCTAACTCTTGTCTATTTTACAGTATAAAAACACAAAATGGATAGACAACCCAATATTTTAAGAGACCTACCCGGAGACATGATTGATGAAATTTTGTCTAGAGTCGGTCAGAATTCTTCAGCACAACTATTTACTGCGAAATCAGTTTGTAAGACATTTGAAGAACGTTCCAAGAATGTCTTGGTTTATAAGAGACTTTCGTTTGAAAGATGGCGGATATCACATTGGGAAACCCATAAGTTACGATGTGTTTACTTTGACGCATATATTGCGGGGAACCCAAATGCTATTTTACGCAACGGGTTAAGAAATTATTTTGACTCAATGTATCCGAATATAGGACTTCATGATTTAGAAAAAGCGGCTAACTTGCAACATAAAGAAGCATGCTATGCTTACGGGTTAGTAATGTTCGCTTCTCACCAAAGTGAGAAAAAGAACATAGGGCTACAACTATTAAACAAAACATTCCCACAAGTGACGGAGTCAGTAATTGGGGTAAGAAATGAGGTTTTTAGGTTATTACGAGACTGTTGGTCATTACGTAACCCTCGTCCCTTTGACGACGTTGCAACACGCTGTCTTATCAACGGCCATAACGGTTATGTTCCACAAGACCAAGGATGGGAAGTAGTCCTAGTAAAACCAGAATGCATGACTTGTTTCTGGATGTATGAATTACGTGTCTTTATTGCCTTTGCTGAACGACTTGTGTACTAGCTAGAATTATCTTCACAACTATCTTGTATCAAAGTTATTGTGTGCTATATTTCATGCTTTATGTAAAATAAGCGGTATTGTAAGTTTGTAAAATATTGTATAAAAGTTTGAACGCGAAATATTATTATAATCATTTTTTCATATAGAATTGTAGTAGTTGAATTGTATATTAGCTACTAAGTATGAACTTAACGGGTAGGTACTACCCGAATTTAAACTTATAAAATGCTAATATGAAGAAAAAGCTTTTATAAATGAGTTCATATTATGCTACGAAATACTATTAACTACTCTTAATATTCTGTATGATTAACTTGTTCCATTTGACTATTTTGAAGGAAATGGCACCGACTACTCGACACACCGTGAATATGAATGAAGAGGAATTCCGTACTTTTCTAGCTTCGAACAAAGCCGCAGTACAGGCTGCGCTACATACCAACAATAACCTTGGATCTAGCAGTACAGGAAATTGCGTAGGATGCACCTACAAAGAATTCACTGCCTGCAAACCTTTGAAATTTGATGAAACCGAAGGACCGATCGGATTGAAACGGTGGACTGAGAAGGTCGAATCGGTGTTTTCCATAAGTAAGTGTACTGAAGAGGACAAAGTGAAGTAAGCTACGCATACCTTCACAGGTTCTGCGTTAACATGGTGGAATACCTATCTAGAGCAAGTGGGACAAGATGATGCGTACGCACTACCGTGGTCAGCATTCAAGCACTTGATGAACGAGAAGTACCGTCCCAGAACCGAGGTCAATAAGCTCAAGACAGAACTTAGAGGGTTACGAACCCAAGGATTTGATATTACCACGTACGAAAGACGATTCACAGAATTGTGCCTATTGTGTCCGGAAGCGTTCGTAGATGAGGAAGAGAAGATCGACGCGTTTGTGGAAGGATTACCGGAAAGAATCCAAGAAGATATAAGTTCACACGAGCCCGCCTCCATACAACAGGCATGTAGAATGGCTCACAAACTAGTGAACCAGATTGAGGAAAGAATTAAAGAACAGACGGCTGAAGAGGACAATGTGAAGCAAGTCAAAAGAAAGTGGGAGGAAAACGGTGATAAGAATCACCAATACAACAACAACAGCAATTACAATAATAATCGCAACAATTATCCCAACAATCGCAACATCAATCGCAACTACAACAAATGGCCCAACAACAACAACAACAACAACAACAACAACAACAACAACAACAACAACAACAACAACAACAACAACTACAATAATCATCCCAACAACAATAACAACCGCAACAACAACAACAATCAGAAGCAGCTATGCCAAAGGTGTGAAAAGTATCACTCGGGGTTCTGCACCAAATTTTGCAACAAGTGTAAAAGAAATGGTCATAGCGCGGTTAAGTGTGAGGTCTACGGACCAGGAGTTAACAGAACAAAAGGAACAAATGGTGTCGGAATGAGTAATGGCGGAGCAAGTAGTGTCGGAGCAAGTTATGCCAATATAGTTTGTTATAAATGTGGAAAACCGGGCCACATTATTAGAAATTGCCCGAACCAGGAGAACACGAATGGACAAGGCCGCGGAAGAGTTTTCAATATTAATGCAGCAGAGGCACAGGAAGACCCGGAGCTTGTTACGGGTACGTTTCTTATTGACAATAAATCTGCTTACGTTTTATTTGATTCGGGTGCGGATAGAAGCTATATGAGTAGAGATTTTTGTGCTAAATTAAGTTGTCCATTGACGCCGTTGGATAGTAAATTTTTACTCGAATTAGCAAACGGTAAATTAATTTCATCAGATAATATATGCCGGAATCGAGAAATTAAACTGGGTAGCGAAATATTTAAGATTGATTTGATACCAGTAGAGTTAGGGAGTTTTGATGTAATATTTGGCATGGACTGGCTGAAGAAGGTGAAAGCAGAGATCGTATGTTATAAAAATGCAATTCGCATTGTACGAGAAGAAGGAGAACCCTTAATGGTGTACGGAGAAAAGGGCAACATGAAGCTACATCTTATTAGTAATTTGAAGGCACACAAACTAATAAGAAAAGGTTGCTATGCTGTTCTAACACACGTCGAGAAAGTACAAACTGAAGAAAAGAGCATCAATCATGTTCCCGTCGCAAAAGAATTTCCCGATGTATTTCCGAAAGAATTACCGGGACTACCTCCACATCGATCTGTTGAATTTCAAATAGATCTTGTACCAGGAGCTGCACCAATAGCTCGTGCTCCTTATAGACTCGCACCCAACGAGATGAAAGAACTGCAAAGCCAACTGCAAGAACTATTAGAACGTGGTTTCATTCGACCAAGCACATCACCATGGGGAGCTCCTGTTTTGTTTGTCAAGAAGAAGGATGGTACATTTAGGTTGTGTATTGACTATAGAGAGTTGAACAAACTTACCATCAAAAACCGTTATCCACTGCCGAGAATTGACGACTTATTTGATCAACTACAAGGCTCGTTGGTTTATTCGAAGATCGATTTACATTTTGGATATCATCAAATGTGAGTAAAGGAGGATGATATTCCAAAAACTACTTTTAGGACGCGTTATGGTCATTACGAGTTTATGGTTATGCCGTTTGGATTGACTAACGCACCAGCTATGTTCATGGACCTTATGAACCTAGTGTGTGGGCCATATCTTGACAAGTTTATCATTGTTTTCATGGATGACATACTTATTTACTCAAAGAATGATCAAGAGCACGAAGAACATTTGAGAAAAGTGCTAGAAGTATTGAGGAAAGAAAAACTGTACTCTAAGTTTTCAAAGTGTGCATTTTGGTTGGAAGAAGTTCAATTCCTCGGTCACATAGTGAACAAAGAAGGTATCCAGGTGGACCCGACAAAGATCGAAACCGTTGAAAAGTTGGAAACCCCAAAAACTCCGAAGCATATACGTCAATTTTTAGGATTAGCTGGTTACTATAGAAGATTCATCCAAGATTTCTCCAAAATAGCAAAACCCTTGACTGCATTAACGAATAAAGGGAAGAAATTTGAATGGAAGGATGAACAAGAGAAGGCATTTCAATTATTGAAGAAAAAGCTAACTACGACACCTATATTATCATTGCCTGAAGGGAATGATGATTTTGTGATTTATTATGACACATCAAAGCAAGGTCTCGGTTGTTTATTAATGCAACGGACGAAGGTGATTGCTTATGCGTCTAGACAATTGAAGATTCACGAGCAAAATTATACGACGCATGATTTGGAATTAGGCGCGGTTGTTTTTGCATTAAAGACTTGGAGGCACTACTTATATGGGGTGAAAAGTATTATATATACCGACCACAAAAGTCTTCAACACATATTTAATCAGAAACAACTGAATATGAGGCAGTGTAGGTGGATTGAATTATTGAATGATTATGACTTTGAGATTCGTTACCACCCGGGGAAGGCAAATGTGGTAGCCGACGCCTTGAGCAGAAAGGACAGAGAACCCATTCGAGTAAAATCTATGAATATAATGATTCACACTAACCTTACTACTCAAATAAAGGAGGCGCAACAAGGAGTTTTAAAAGAGGGAAATTTAAAGGATGAAATACCCAAAGGATCGGAGAAGCATCTTAATATTCGGGAAGACGGAACCCGGTATAGGGCTGAAAGAATTTGGGTACCAAAATTTGGAGATATGAGAGAAATGGTACTTAGAGAAGCTCATAAAACCAGATACTCAATACATCCTGGAACGGGGAAGATGTACAAGGATCTTAAGAAACATTTTTGGTGGCCAGGTATGAAAGCTGATATTGCTAAATATGTAGGAGAATATTTGACGTGTTCTAAGGTCAAAGCTGAACATCAGAAACCATCAGGTCTACTACAACAACCTGAAATCCCGGAATGGAAATGGGAAAACATTACCATGGATTTCATTACTAAATTGCTAAGGACTGCAAGTGGTTATGATACTATTTGGGTAATAGTTGATCGTCTCACCAAGTCAGCACACTTCCTGCCAATAAGAGAAGATGACAAGATGGAGAAGTTAGCACGACTGTATTTGAAGGAAGTCATCTCCAGACATGGAATACCAATCTCTATTATCTCTGATAGGGATGGCAGATTTATTTCAAGATTCTGGCAGACATTACAGCAAGCATTGGGAACTCGTCTAGACATGAGTACTGCCTATCTTCCACAAACTGATGGGCAGAGCGAAAGGACGATACAAACACTTGAAGACATGCTACGAGCTTGTGTTATTGATTTATGAAACAGTTGGGATCGACATCTACCGTTAGCAGAATTTTCCTACAACAACAGCTACCATTCAAGCATTTAGATGGCACCATTTGAAGCACTTTATGGTAGAAAGTGCAGGTCTCCAATTTGTTGGAGTGAAGTGGGGGATAGACAGATTACGGGTCCGGAGATAATACAAGAAACTACCGAGAAAATCATCCAAATTTAACAAAGATTGAAAACCGCCTAGAGTCGACAAAAGAGCTACGCGGACAGTAAAAGAAAAGATATAGAGTTTGAAATTGGAGAAATGGTCATGCTTAAGGTTTCACCTTGGAAAGGCGTTGTTCGATTTGGTAAACGGGGGAAACTAAATCCAAGGTACATTGGACCATTCAAGATTATAGATCGTGTCGGACCAGTAGCTTACCAACTGGAGCTACCTCAACAACTCGTGGCTGTACGTAACACTTTCTACGTCTCAAATTTGAAGAAATGTTTTGCTAAAGAAGATCTCACTATTCCGTTGGATGAAATCCGAATCAATGAAAAACTTCAATTCATTGAAGAACCCGTCGAAATAATGGATCGTGAGGTTAAGAGACTTAAACAAAACAAGATAACGATTGTTATGGTTCGATGGAATGCTCATAGAGGACCCGAGTTCACCTGGGAGCGTGAAGATCAGATGAAGAAGAAATACCCGCATTTATTTCCAGAAGATACGTCAACACCTCCAACTGCTTAAAATTTCGGGACGAAATTTATTTAACGGGTAGGTACTGTAGTGACCCAAACTTTTCCATGTTTATATATATATTAAATGAAATTATTATTTACATGATTAAGTGTTTCCAACATGTTAAGCAATCAAACTTGTTAAGACTTGATTAATTGAAATAGGTTTCATATAGACAATTGACCACCCAAGTTGACCGGTGATTCACGAACGTTAGAACTTGTAAAAACTATACGATGACATATATATGGTTATATATATAGTTAACATGATTTTATTATAAGTATGTATCTCATTAGGTATTTTAACAATGAGTTATATACATAAAAATGAGACTATTAATTTAAGAAACTCGAAAACGATATATATAACGATTATCGTTATAACAACGTCTTACTAGGTACATATGAATCATATTAAGATATTGATACACTTGGTTAATTATGTTAAATGATAATTAAATATATTATTAAGTGTATTAACAATGAAATACATATGTAAAAATAAGACTACTAACTTAATGATTTCGAAACGAGACATATATGTAACGATTATCGTTGTAACGACATTTAACTGTATATATATCATACTAAGATATATTATATATCATAATATCATGATAATATAACAATTTAACATCTCATTTGTTATAATAAACAATGGGTTAACAACATTCAACAAGATCGTTAACCTAAAGGTTTCAAAACAACATTTACATGTAACGACTAACGATGACTTAACGACTCAGTTAAAATGTATATACATGTAGTGTTTTAATATGTATTCATACACTTTTGAAAGACTTCAAGACACTTATCAAAATACTTCTACTTAACAAAAATGCTTACAATTACATCCTCGTTCAGTTTCATCAACAATTCTACTCGTATGCACCCGTATTCGTACTCGTACAATACACAGCTTTTAGATGTATGTACTATTGGTATATACACTCCAATGATTAGCTCTTAGCTGCCCATGTGAGTCACCTAACACATGTGGGAACCATCATTTGGCAACTAGCATGAAATATCTCATAAAATTACAAAAATATGAGTAATCATTCATGACTTATTTACATGAAAACAAAATTACATATCCTTTATATCTAATCCATACACCAACGACCAAAAACACCTACAAACACTTTCATTCTTCAATTTTATTCATCTAATTGATCTCTCTCAAGTTCTATCTTCAAGTTCTAAGTGTTCTTCATAAATTCCAAAAGTTCTAGTTTCATAAAATCAAGAATACTTCCAAGATTGCAAGTTTACTTCCAAGTTTTCTAAATCCATTCCAAGTAATCATCCAAGATCAAGAAACCTTTGTTACTTACAGTAGGTTATCTTTCTAATACAATTTAATAATCATATTCAAACTTTAATTCAATTTCTATAACTATAACAATCTTATTTCGAGTGGAAATCTTACTTGAAATTATTTTCATGTCATGATTCTACTTCAAGAACTTTCAAGCCATCCAAGGATCCTTTGAAGCTAGATCTATTTTTCTCATTTCCAGTAGGTTTATCCAAGGAACTTGAGGTAGTAATGATGTTCATAACATCATTCGATTCATACATATAAAGCTATCTTATTCGAAGGTTTAAACTTGTAATTCTAAACTTGTTCGCAAATAAAAGTTAATCCTTCTAACTTGACTTTTAAAATCAACTAAACACATGTTCTATATCTATACGATATGCTAACTTAATGATTTAAAACCTGGAAACACGAAAAACACCGTAAAACTGGATTTACGCCGTCGTAGTAACACCGCGGGCTGTTTTGGGTTAGTTAATTAAAAACTATGATATACTTTGATTTAAAAGTTATTATTCTGGGAAAATGATTTTTATTATGAACATGAAACTATATCCAAAAATTATGGTTAAACTCAAAGTGGAAGTATGTTTTCTAAAATGGTCATCTAGACGTCGTTCTTTCGACTGAAATGACTACCTTTACAAAAACGACTTGTAACTTATTTCTCTGACTATAAACCTATACTTTTTCTGTTTAGATTCATAAAATATAGTTCAATATGAAACCATAGCAATTTGATTCACTCAAAACGGATTTAAAATGAAGAAGTTATGGGTAAAACAAGATTGGATAATTTTTCTCATTTTAGCAACGTGAAAATTGGTAACAAATCTATTCCAACCATAACTTAATCAACTTGTATTGTATATTATGTAACCTTGAGATACCATAGACACGTATACAATGTTTCGACCTATCATATCGATACATCTATATATATTTCGGAACAACCATAGACACTCTATATGTGAATGTTGGAGTTAGCTATACAGGGTTGAGGTTGATTCCAAAATATATATAGTTTGAGTTGTGATCAATACTGAGATACGTATACACTGGGTCGTGGATTGATTCAAGATAATATTTATCGATTTATTTCTGTACATCTAACTGTGGACAACTAGTTGTAGGTTACTAACGAGGACAGCTGACTTAATAAACTTAAAACATCAAAATATATTAAAAGTGTTTTAAATATATTTTGAACATACTTTGATATATATGTATATATTGTTATAGGTTCGTGAATCAACCAGTGGCCAAGTCTTACTTCCCGACAAAGTAAAAATCTGTGAAAGTGAGTTATAGTCCCACTTTTAAAATCTAATATTTTTGGGATGAGAATACATGCAGGTTTTATAAATGATTTACAAAATAGACACAAGTACGTGAAACTACATTCTATGGTTGAATTATCGAAATCGAATATGCCCCTTTTTATTAAGTCTGGTAATCTAAGAATTAGGGAATAGACACCCTAATTGACGAGAATCCTAAAGATAGATCTATCGGGCCCAACAAGCCCCATCCAAAGTACCGGATGCTTTAGTACTTCGAAATTTATATCATATCCGAAGGGTGTCCCGGAATGATGGGGATATTCTTATATATGCATCTTGTTAATGTCGGTTACCAGGTGTTCACCATATGAATGCTTTTTATCTCTATGTATGGGATGTGTATTGAAATATGAAATCTTGTGGTCTATTGTTACGATTTGATATATATAGGTTAAACCTATAACTCACCAACATTTTTGTTGACGTTTAACGCATGTTTATTCTCAGGTGAATACTAAGAGCTTCCGCTGTTGCATACTAAAATAAGGACAAGATTTGGAGTCCATGTTTGTATGATATTGTGTAAAAACTGCATTCAAGAAACTGATTTCGATGTAACATATTTGTATTGTAAACCATTATGTAATGGTCGTGTGTAAACAGGATATTTTAGATTATCATTATTTGATAATCTACGTAAAGCTTTTTAAACCTTTATTTATGAAATAAAGGTTATGGTTTGTTTTAAAAATGAATGCAGTCTTTGAAAAACGTCTCATATAGAGGTCAAAACCTCGCAACGAAATCAATTAATATGGAACATTTTTAATCAATAAGAACGGGACATTTCAAGTACCGTCCCAGAACTGAGGTCAATAAGCTCAAGTCAAAACTTAAAGGGTTACGAACACAGGGATTCGATATTACTTCGTATGAAAGGCGATTCACAGAATTGTGCCTATTGTGTCTGAGAGCGTTCGAAGATGAGGAAGAGAAGATCGACGCGTTTATGAAAGGGTTACCGGAGAGAATCCAAGAAGATATAAGTTCACACGAGCCTGCCTCCATACAAAAGGCATGTAGAATGGCTTACAAACTAGTGAACCAGATTGAGGGAAGAATTAAAGAACAGGCAGCTGAAGAGGCCAACGTGAAGTTAGTCAAAAGAAAGTGGGAGAAAAACAGTGATAAGAGTCACAAAAACAACAACAACTATCCCAACAATCGCAACATCAATCGCAACTACAACAAACGGCACAACAACAACAACAACAACTACAGCAATCATCCCAACAACAATAACAACCGCAACAACAACAACATTCAGAAGCAGCTATGCCAAAGGTGTGAAAAGTATCACTCGGGGTTCTGCACCAAATTTTGCAACCAGTGTAAAAAAATATGGTCATAGCGCGACGAAGTGTGAGGTCTACGGACCAGGGGTTAACAGAACGAAAGGAATAAATGGTGTCGGAAGGAGTAATGGCGGAGCAAGTAGTGTCGGAGCAAGTTATGCCATTGTAGTTTGTTATAAATGTGGAAAACCGGGCCACATTATTAGAAATTGCCCGAACCAGGAGAACACGAATGGACAAGGCTGCGGAAGAGTTTTCAATATTAATGCGGTAGAGGCACAAGAAGACCCGGAGCTTGTTACGGGTACGTTTCTTATTGACAATAAATCTGCTTACGTTTTATTTGATTCGGGTGCGGATAGAAGCTATATGAGTAGAGATTTTTGTGCTAAATTAAGTTGTCCATTGACGCTGTTGGATAGTAAATTTTTAATCGAATTAGCAAACGGTAAATTAATTTCAGCAGATTATATATGCCGGAATCGAGAAATTAAACTAGGTAGCGAAATATTTAAGATTGATTTGATACCAGTAGAGTTAGGGAGTTTTGATGTAATAGTTGGCATGGACTGGCTGAAGAAGATGAAAGCAGAGATCGTATGTTACAAAAATGCAATTCGCATTGTACGAGAAGAAGGAGAACCCTTAATGGTGTACGGAGAAAAGGGAAATACGAAGCTACATCTTATTAGTAATTTGAAGGCACAAAAACTAATTAGAAAAGGTTTCTATGCTGTTCTAGCACACGTCGAGAAAGTACAAACTGAAGAAAAGAGCATCAATGATGTTCCCGTCGCAAAAGAATTTCCCGATGTATTTCCGAAAGAATTATCGGGACTACCTCCACATCGATCTGTTGAATTTCAAATAGATCTTGTACCGGGAGCTGCACCAATAGCTCGTGCTCTATATAGACTCGCACCCAGCGAGATGAAAGAACTGCAAAGCCAATTTCAAGAACTATTAGAACGTGGTTTTATTCGACCAAGCACATCACGATAGGGAGCTCCTGTTTTGTTTGTCAAGAAGAAGGATGGTACATTTAGGTTGTGTATTGACTATAGAGAGTTGAATAAACTTACCATCAAAAACCGTTATCCGCTATCGAGAATTGATGACTTATTTGATCAACTACAAGGCTCGTCAGTTTATTCGAAAATCGATTTACATTCTGGATATCATCAAATGCGAGTAAAGGAGGATGATATTCCAAAAACTGCTTTTAGGACGCGTTATGGTCATTACTAGTTTATGGTTATGCCGTCTGGATTGACTAACGCACCAGCTGTGTTCATGGACCTTATGAACCGAGTGTGTGGGCCATATCTTGACAAGTTTGTCATTATTTTCATCGATGACATACTTATTTACTCAAAGAATGATCAAGAACACGAAGAACATTTGAGAAAAGTGCTAGAAGTATTGAGGAAAGAAAAACTGTACGCTAAGTTTTCAAAGTTTGCATTTTGGTTGAAAGAAGTTCAATTCCTCGGTCACATAGTGAACAAAGAAGGTATCTAGGTGGACCCGGCAAAGATCGAAACCGTTGAAAAGTGGGAAACCCCAAAAACTCCGAAGCATATACGTCAATTTTTATGATTGGCTGGTTACTACAAAAGATTCATCCAAGATTTCTCCAAAATAGCAAAACCCTTGACTGCATTAACGCATAAAGGGAAGAAATTTGAATGGAAGGATAAACAAGAGAAGGCGTTTCAGTTATTGAAGAAAAAGCTAACTACGGCACCTATATTGTTATTGCCTGAAGGGAATGATGATTTTGTGATTTATTGTGATGCATCAAAACAAGGTCTCGGTTGTGTATTAATGCAACGAATGAAGGTGATTGCTTATGCGCCTAGACAAATGAAGATTCACGAGCAAAATTATACGACTCACGATTTGGAATTGGGTGCTGTTGTTTTTGCATTAAAGACTTGGAGGCATTATTTATATGGGGTCAAAAGTATTATATATACCGACCACAAAAGTCTCCAACATATATTTAATCAGAAGCAACTGAATATGAGACAATGCAGGTAGATTGAACTGTTGAATGATTATGATTTTGAGATTCGATACCACCCGGGGAAGGCGAATGTGGTAGCCGACGCTTTGAGTAGAAAGGACAGAGAACCTATACGGGTAAAAGCTATGACTATAATTATTCGTACTAACCTTACTACTCAAATAAAGGAGGCGCAACAGGGGGTTGTAAAAGAAGGAAAATTGAAGAATGAGATAGCCAAAGGATCAGAGAAACATCTTAATATTCGAGAAGACGGAACCCGATATAGGGCTGATAGAATTTGGGTACCAAGGTTTGGAGATGTGAGAGAAATGGTACTTAAGGAAGCACATAAAACCAGATATTCAATACATCCCGGAGCGGGGAAGATGTATAAAGATCTCAAGAAACACTTTTGGTGGCCGGGTATGAAAGCTGATATTGCTAAATATGTAGGAGAATGTTTGACGTGTTCTAAGGTCAAAGCTGAATATCAGAAACCATCAGGTCTACTAGAACAACCTGAAATCCCGGAATGGAAATGGGAAAACATTACCATGGATTTCATTATTAAATTGCCAAGGACTGCAAGTGGTTATGATACTATTTGGGTAATAGTTGATCATCTCACCAAGTCAGCACACTTTCTGCCAATGAGAGAAGATGATAAAATGGAGAAGTTGGCGCGATTGTATTTGAAGAAGGTTGTCTCCAGACATGGAATACCCGTCTCTATTATCTCTGATAGGGATGGTAGATTTGTTTCAAGGTTCTGGCAGACGTTGCAACAAGCATTGGGGACTCGTCTAGACATGAGTACTGCCTATCATCCACAAACTGATGGGCAGAGTGAAAGGACGATACAAACACTTGAAGACATGCTACGAGCATGTGTTATTGATTTCGGAAACAGTTGGGATCGACACATACCGTTAGCATAATTTTCCTACAACAACAGTTATCATTCTAGTATTGAGATGGCGCCGTTTGAGGCACTTTATGGTAGAAAGTGCAGGTCTCCAATTTGTTGGAATGAAGTGGGGGATAGACAGATTACGGGTCCAGAGATAATACAAGAAACTACTGAGAAAATCATCCAAATTCAACAACGATTGAAAACCGCCCAGAGTCGACAAAAGAGCTACGCGGACCGTAAAAGAAAAGATATAGAGTTTGAAATTGGAGAAATGGTTATGCTTAAGATTTCACCTTGGAAAGGCGTTGTTCGATTTAGTAAACGGGGGAAACTAAACCCAAGGTACATTGGACCATTCAAGATTATAGATAGTGTCGGACCAGTAGCTTACCAACTGGAGCTACCTCAAAAACTCGCGGCTGTACATAACACTTTCCACGTCTCGAATTTGAAGAAATGTTTTGCTAAAGAAGATCTCACTATTCCGTTGGACGAAATCCAAATCAATGAAAAACTTCAATTCATTGAAGAACCCGTCGAAATAATGGATCGTGAGGTTAAGAGACCTAAGCAAAACAAGATACCGATTGTTAAGGTTTGATGGAATGCTCGTAGAGGACCCGAGTTCACCTGAGAGCGTGAAGATTAGATGAAGAAGAAATACTCGCATCTATTTCCAGAAGATTCGTCAACACTTTCAACAGCTTAAAATTTCGGGATGAAATTTATTTAACGGGTAGGTACTGTAGTGACCCGAACATTTCCATGTTTATATATATTAATTGAGATTGATATTTACATGACTAAATATTTCCAATGTGTTAAGCAATCAAACTTGTTAAGACTTGATTAAATGAAATAAGTTTCATATAGACAATTGATCACCCAAGTTGACCGGCGATTCACGAACGTTACAAAATTGTAAAAACTACATGTTGTGGTATATATAGACATATATATATGGTTGACATAAGATTATGATGAGTAAGTATCTCACAAAATATATTAACAATGTGTGATATACATAAGAAATGAGATTACTAAGTTAAGAAACTCGAAATGATATATATAACGATTATCGTTATGATAACGTCAACTAAATACATATGTATCATATTAAGATATTGATACACTATATTTAACATGATAAAATGATATTTAAATATATCATTAAGTATGTTAACAATGAACTACACATGTAAAAACAAGACTACTAACTCAAGAATTACGAAAGGAGACTTATATGTAACGATTATCGTTGTAACTATATTTTAATGTATATATCATATTAAGAGATATTCATATATCATAATATCATGATAATATAATAATTTAACATCTCATTTGATATAATAAACATTGGGTTAACAACATTAATTGAGATCGTTAACTTAAAGGTTTCAAAATAACACTTACATGTAACGACTAACGAAGACTTAACGACTCCATTAGAATGTATATACATGTTGTGTTTTGATATGTATTCTTACACTTTTGAAAGACTTCAAGGTACATATCAAAGTAATTCTACTTAACAAAAATGCTTACAATTACATCCTCGTTTAATTTCATCAACAATTCTACTCGTATGCACCCGTATTCGTACTCGTACAATACACAGCTTTTAGATGTATGTACTATTGGTATATACACTCCAATGATTAGCTCTTAGCAGCCCATGTGATTCACCTAACACATGTGGGAACCATCATTTGGCAACTTGCATGAACTATCTCATAAAATTACAAAAATATTAGTAATCATTCATGACTTATTTACATGAAAACAAAATTACATATCATTTATATCTAATCCATATACCAACGACCAAAAACACCTGCAAAACTTTCATTCTTCAATTTTCTTCATCTAATTGATCTCTCTCAAGTTCCATCTTCAAGTTCTAAGTGTTCTTCATAAATTCCATAAGTATAGCTTCATAAAAATCAAGAATACTTTCAAGTTTGCAAGTCTACTTCCAAGCTTTCTAATCCATTCCAAGTAATCATCTAAGATCAAGGAACCTTTGTTATTTACAGTAGGTTATCTTTCTAATTCAAGGTAATATTCATATTCAAACTTTGATTCAATTTCTACCACTATAACAATCTTATTTCGAGTGAAAATCTTACTTGAACTGTTTTCGTGTCATGATTCTGCTTCAAGAACTTTCAAGCCATCCAAGGATCCTTTGAAGCTAGATCTATTTTTCTCATTTCTAGTAGTTTTATCCAGAAAAATTGAGGTAGTAATGATGTTCATAACATCATTCGATTCATACATATAAAGCTATCTTATTCGAAGGTTTAAACTTGTAATCACTAGAACATAGTTTAATTAATTCTAAACTTGTTCGCACACAAAAGTTAATCCTTCTAACTTGACTTTTAAAATCAACTAAACAAATGTTCCATATCTATATGATATGCTAACTTACTGATTTAAAACCTGGAAACACGATGAACACCATAAAATCGGATATACGCCGTCGTAGTGAAACCGGGGGCTGTTTTGGTTTGGATAATTAAAAACTATGATAAACTTTGATTTAAAAGTTGTTCTTCTGGGAAAATGATTTTTCATATGAACATGAAACTATATCCAAAAATCTTGGTTAAACTCAAAGTGAAAATATGTTTTTCAAAATGGTCATCAAGATGTCGTTCTTTCGACGGAAATGACTACCTCTTTAGTAATTGACATGTAACTTAAATTTCCGACTATAAACCTATACTTTTTCTGTTTGGATTCTTAAATTTGAGTTTAATATGAAACCATAGCAATTTGATTCACTCAAAACGAATTTAAAATGAAGAAGTTATGGGTAAAACAAGATTGGATATTTTTGATCTTTTTAGCTACGGGAAATGTTTAACAAATCTATACAAATCATATCCTAACTAACTTATATTGTATTATACATGTATTCTAATATATTATGTAATCTTGGGATACCATAGACACGTAGCAAATGTTTTGACATATCATATCGACCCATGTATATATATTACTTGGAACAACTATAGACACTCTATATGCAGTAATGTTGGAGTTAGCTATACAGGGTTGAGGTTGATTCCAAAAATATATATACTTTGAGTTGTGATCTAGCCTGAGACGTGTATAAACTGGGTCGTGGATTGATTCAAGATAATATATATCGATTTATTTATGTACATCTAACTGTGGACAACTAGTTGTAGGTTATTAACGAGGACAGCTGACTTAATACACTCAAATCTT
This sequence comes from Rutidosis leptorrhynchoides, assembly GCF_046630445.1. Taxonomy (NCBI): domain Eukaryota; kingdom Viridiplantae; phylum Streptophyta; class Magnoliopsida; order Asterales; family Asteraceae; genus Rutidosis; species Rutidosis leptorrhynchoides. The sequence continues at coordinate 201,050,892 of NC_092342.1, read as the reverse complement.
TAAAACATAATAAAAATGGTTGTAATTATATTTTGATCATACTTTGATATATATGTACATATTTGTATAGGTTCGTGAATCGATCCGTGGCCAAGTCTTATTTCCGAGGAAGGAAATATCTGTGAAAGTGAGTTATAGTCCCACTTTTAAAATCTAATATTTTTGGGATGAGAATACATGCAGGTTTTATAAATGATTTACAAAATAAACACAAGTACGTGAAACTACATTCTATGGTTGAATTATCGAAATCGAATATGCCCCTTTTTATTAAGTCTGGTAATCTAAGAATTAGGGAACAGACACCCTAATTGACGCGAATCCTAAAGATAGATCTATTGGGCCTAACAAACCCCATCCAAAGTACCTGATGCTTTACTACTTCGAAATTTATATCATATCCGAAGGGTGTCCCGGAATGATGGGGATATTCTTATATATGCATCTTGTTAATGTCGGTTACCAGGTGTTCACCATATGAATGATTTTTATCTCTATGTATGGGATGTGTATTGAAATATGAAATCTTGTGGTCTATTGTTACGATTTGATATATATAGGTTAAACCTATAACTCACCAACATTTTTGTTGACGTTTAAAGCATGTTTATTCTCAGGTGAATACTAAGAACTTCCGCTGTTGCATACTAAAATAAGGATAAGATTTGGAGTCCATGTTTGTATTATATTGTGTAAAAACTGCATTCAAGAAATTGATTTTGATGTAACATATTTGTATTGTAAACCATTATGTAATGGTCGTGTGTAAACAGGATATTTTAGATTATCATTATTTGATAATCTACGTAAAGCTTTTTAAACCTTTATTTATGAAATAAAGGTTATGGTTTGTTTTAAAAATGAATGCAGTCTTTGAAAAACGTCTCATATAGAGGTCAAAACCTCGCAACGAAATCAATTAATGTGGAACGTTTTTAATCAATAAGAACGGGACATTTAATCAATAATCAGCTTCTTAGCAGCCCTAAATGATTAATAACATGTGAGACTCAAAGCTTTGTCCTCTAATACCAAATATCTAACTAGAAAACAAGTTACATGTTTTATATCATGAATTATTAAACTAAAATACAAACTATAATTTCCTTTAAATTCCATCCATTATCCACGGCCAAAAACACCTACAAACACTTTCATTCTTCAATTTTCTTCATCTAATTGATCTCTCAAGTTCTATCTTCAAGTGCTAAGTGTTCTTCATAAATTCTATACGTTCTAGTTTCATAAAATCAAGAATACTTTCAAGTTTGCAAGTATACTTCCGAGCTTTCTAATCCATTCCAAGTAATCATCTAAGATCAAGAAACCTTTGTTACTTACAGTAGGTTATCATTCTAATTCAAGGTAATACTCATATTCAAACTTTTGATTCAATTTCTATAACTATAACTATCTTAATTCGAGTAGAAAATCTTACTTGAACTTGTTTTTGTGTCATGATTCTAATTCAAGAACTTCCAAGCCATCCAAGATCCTTTGAAGCTCTAGATCATTTTTTGTTACTTCCAGTAGGTTTACCTACTATACTTTAGGTTGTAATGGTGTTCATAACATCATTTGATTTATATATATAAAACTATCTTATTCGAATATTATAACTTGTAATCACTAGAACCTAGTGATAATGCTAAAAACGAACATATATTTCATAGCATTATCCCTCAAGAAAGACAAGCTTTTAGTTGCAACTGTTCTATTTACAAGTGATTTTCGTTTAAATAATAAAAGGTGAAGACAAAAGGCAGATTTGACGAATTGAAGACGCAAACGACCAAAAAGCTAAAAAGTACAAAGTACAATCAAAGAGGTTCCAATTATTGATGAGAAACGTCTCAAAATTACAAGAGTACAAGACGCGAAACGCAAAGTACAAGATATTAAATTATACGCAAGGACGTTCGAAAATCCGGAACTGGGACCAGAGTCATCTCTCAACGCTCGACGCAACGGACTAAAAATTACAAGTCAACTATGCACATGAATATAATATAATATATAATTAATTCTTAAAATTAATATGTATATTATATTATATTATATAAAATGTCGGCAAGCTAGGAGCCAAGCTTGTGTGAGCTGGATTCCACAGCTCCGCACTCGCGGAGCTCAGAAGAGCAAAATTCACCGCACTCGTGGAGCCCAAAAAGTCAGAAATCCACCTTTAAAAGGCCGAGCATTCAGCCGAATTTTACACATCTTTTTCTCATTCATCATACGTAATATATATATATATATATATATATATATATATATATATATATATATATATATATATATATTTTAATTTTAATTTTAAATCCTAATAATAAGGGTATTTTAGCGAATATTGTAAGGGTGTAAGTCGAAATTCTGTCCGTGTAACGCTACGCTATTTTTAATCATTGTAAGTTATGCTCAACCTTTTTAATTTAATATCTCGTAGCTAAGTTATTATTATGCTTATTTAATACTGAAGTAATCATGATGTTGGGCTAAATATTTAAATTTGGATAATTGGGCTTTGTACCATAATTGGGGTTTGGATAAAAGAACGACACTTGTGGAAATTAGACTATGGGCTATTAATGGGCTTTATATTTGTTTAACTAAATGATAGTTTGTTAATTTTAATATAAAGATTTACAATTGGACATACCTATAAATAACCATATACACTCGATCGGACACGATGGGCAGGATATTTATATGTACGAATAATCGTTCATTTAACCGGACACGAGAATTGATTAATAGTCACTAGAATTATTAAAACAGGGGTGAAATTATGTACAAGGACACTTGGCATAATTGATAACAAAGTATTAAATCCTTGGGTTACACGCAGTCGATAACCTGGTGTAATTATTAAACAAATTATTAAAACCTTGTTACAGTTTAAGTCCCCAATTAGTTGGAATATTTGACTTTGGGTATAAGGATAATTTGACGAGGATACTCGCACTTTATATTTATGACTGATGGAATGTTATGGACAAAACCAGACAGACATATTGAATAATCCAGGACAAAGAACAATTAACCCATGGGAATAAACTAAAATCAACGCGTCAAACATCATGATTACGGAAGTTTAAATAAGCATAATTCCTTTATTTTCATATTTAATTGCACTTCTAGTTATCGCACTTTTATTTATTGTCATTGTATTTAATTGCACTTTTAATTATCGCACTTTTTAATTATCAAAATTTTATTTCATCGCACTTTTATTTATTGTAATTTCATTATCGTTATTTACTTTACGCTTTAAATTAAGTCTTTTATTTATTTAATATTTTATATTAGGTTTTAACTGCGACTAAAGTTTTAAAAATCGACAAACCAGTAATTAAACGGTAAAAACCCCCCTTTATAATAATAATATTACTTATATATATTTGTATTTTTATAAATTAAAACTAATATAGCGTTAAGCTTTGTTTAAAAGATTCCATGTGGAACGAACCGGACTTACTAAAAACTACACTACTGTACGATTAGGTACACTGCCTATAAGTGTTGTAGCAAGGTTTAGTTATATTCGTTCTATAAATAAATAAATATCTTGTGTAAAATTGTATCATATTTAATAGTTTTTCCTAGTAAAATATAAGCTATTTCATATACACCTCTACGAACATCACATAATTTAGTTAATTCTAAACTTGTTCGCAAACAAAATTAATCCTTCTAACTTAACTTTTAAAATCAACTAAATACATGTTATATGATATGCTAACTTAATGATTCAAAACCTGGAAACACGAAGAACACCGTAAAACCGAACATACGCGGTCGTAGTGAAACCGGGGGGCTGTTTTGGGTTAGATAATTAAAAACTATGATAAACTTTGATTTAAAAGTTGTCCTTCAGGGAAAATGATTTTTCTTAAGAACAGAAACTATATCCAAAAATCATGGTTAAACTCAAAGTGAAAGTATGTTTTTCAAAATGGTCATCAAGACGTCGTTCTTTCAACTGAAATGACTACCTCTTACAAAATTGACTTGTAACCTATATTTCTGACTATAAACTTATACTTTTTCTGTTTAGTTTCATAAATTTCAGTTCATTATGAAACCATAGCGACTTGAATCACTCAAAACGGATTTAAAACGAAGAAGTTATGGGTAAAACAAAATTGGATAATTTTTCTTGTTGTAGCTACGTGAAATTTGTAACAAATATATACTAACCATAACTTAACTAACTTATATTGTATTATACATGTAGTCTAACATATTATGTAACCTTGATAGACCATAGACACGTATGCAATGTTTTGACATATCATATTGACGTCATCTATATATATTATTTGGAACAACCATAAACACTATATATGCGGTAATGATTGAGTTAGCTATACAAGGTTGAGGTTGATTCCAAAACAATGGATCGTATTAGGGGAGCACCATATATCCCTAGGAAATTAGCGAAACGAACCAAGTCTAAAGAGGAAGAAACAAGTGAGTCGGAATAAAGAGTAGTAACCATGATGTGTAGTATATGTATTGAAGTGTGCTTGTACTTTTATGCTATATGTAAAAATTGCTTGAATTGTTTGTTAAATTTTTTTTATGAATCTAATCCTCGTCTATTTTACAGTATAAAAACACACAATGGACGTTAATGATAGACAACCAAATATTTTAGAAGACTTACCAGGGGATATGATTGATGAAATCTTGTCTAAAGTCGGTCAGAATTTATCAGCACAATTATTTATGGCGAAATTAGTTTGTAGGACATTTGAAAGACATTCCGGGCATGCATTGGTTTATAAAAGGCTTTCCTTTAATAGATGGTGTATATCAAATTGGGGAGAACCTAAGTAACGCCGTGTTTTCTTTAAGGCATTAAGTACGAGAAACCCTACTGCAACTTTCCGCTACGGGTTGAGAGCCTATTTTGACTCTACATAACCCAACATAGGACTTCGCTCAAACATGCAACATAAAGAAGCATGTTATGTTTATGGGTTAGTCATGTTCGCTTCTCACCAAATTGAGAAAAATAACATCGGGTTGCAATTTCTAAATAAAACATTCTCACAAGTGACGGATTCAGTAGTTGAAGTGAGAAATAAGGTTTTTAGATTGTTTTTTAGATTGTTACGGGGCTGTTGGGCATTACGTAACCCTCGTCCTTTTGATGACGTTACAACATGCTACCTAGCCAAAGGCCATAACGGTTATTTTTCACAAGACCAAGGATGGGAAATAGTATTAATAAAACCCAAATGCATGACTTGCTTCTGGACCTATGAATTACGTATCTTTATTGCCTTCGCGGAATGACTTGCGTTAAACTAGAAGTTTCTTTGCAATTTCCTTGTATCAAAGTTATTGTGTGCTATACTTCATGCTATATGTAAAATAGCGGTATTGTAAATTTGTAAAAATATTGTATAAAAGTTTGAACGCGAAATATTATTGTATTTAGTTTTTCACATAGAATTGTAGTAGTTCAATTGTATAGTAGCTACTAAGTATGAACTTAACGGGTAGGTACTACCCGAATTAAAACTATAAAACGCTAATATGAAGAAAAAGCTTTTATAAATAAGTTCATATTATGCTACGAAATACTATTGACTACTCTTGAATTCTACATGATTAACTCAATTCTTTTGGCTATTTTTGAAGGAAATGGCACCGACGACTCGTCAGAACTTGAACATGAGTGAGGAAGACTTTTGTGTTTTCCTTGCTGCGAACATAGCCGCAGTACAGGCCGCAATGCAAAATAACAACAATAACTCTGGTTCTAGCAGTGGTACTAATTTCACAAGAAATCGTGTAGGATGCTCCTACAAAAATTCACTGTGTGTAAACCTTTGGAATTCGATGGAACCGAGGGTCCAATCGGATTAAAATGGTGGACCAAAAAGATAGAATCGATGTTTGCCATAAGTAAGTGCACAGAAGAAGACAAAGTAACGTACGCTACGCATACCTTCATAGGTACTGCGTTAACATGGTGGAACACCTATCTCGAGCAGGTGGGACAAGATGATGTTGACGCACTACAGTGGTCAGCATTCAAGCACTTGATGAACGAGCAGTATCGTCTCAGAAATGAGGTCAATAAGCTCAAGGTAGAGCTTAGAGGATTACGAATACAAGGTTTCGACATCACCACGTACGAACGACGATTTTCAGAACTGTGCTTATTGTGTCCTAGAGCATTCGAAGATGAAGAAGATAAGATCGACTCATTTGTAAAAGGGTTACCAGAAAGAATTCAAGAAGATGTGAGTTCGCACGAACCCGCCTCCATACAAAAGGCAAGTCGAATGGCTCACAAACTCATAAATCAGATTGAAGGAAGGATTAAAGAACAGGCGGCCAAAGAGACCAACATGAAACAAGTCAAGAGAAAGTGGGAAGAAACCAGTGACAAGGGTCACTAATACAACAACGACAACAATCACAATCGCAATCGCAACAACTATCCCAACAACCATAACATCAACCGCAACAATAAAAATCGCAAGCCCAACAACAACTATAACAACCGATTCAACAACAACAACGACAACCACAACAACAAACATCTCAACAATAATAACAAAAGGCAGAAGCCATGCCAGAGATGTGAAGGATACCATCCGACTGGGTTCTACCCAACAACGTGTACTAAGTGTAAAAGAAGTGGTCATGGCGCGACGAAGTGTGAAGTCTACGGACTGGTGATTAACAAAAATAATGCAACAAATAATGCCGGGACAAATAATGCCGCCTTTATTTGTTATGGATGTGGGAAACTGGGCCACGTCAAGAGTAAATGCCCAAACCAAGGGAATACAAATGGGAAAAGTCGTGGAAGAGTCTTCAACATCAATGCGACAGAAGCGCAGGAGGACCCGGAGCTTGTTATGGGTACGTTTCTTATTGATAAAAACCCTGCTTATGTTTTATTTGATCCGGGTGTGGATAGAAACTATATGAGTAGAGATTTTTGTGCTAAATTAAGTTGTCCACTGACGCCTTTGGATAATAAATTTTTACTCGAATTAGCGAACGGTAAATTAATTACAGCAGATAATATATGTCGGAATCGAGAAATTAAACTGGTTAGCGAAACGTTTAAGATTGATTTGATACCAGTAGAGTTAGGGAGTTTTAATGTGATAATTGGCATGAACTGGTTGAAAGAGGTGAAAGCAGAGATTGTTTGTTACAAAAATGCGACTCGTATTGTACGCGAAAAAGGAAAACCTTTAATGGTGTACGGAGAAAAGAGCAACGTGAAGTTAAATCTTATTAGTAGTTTGAAGGCGCAAAAACTAATAAGAAAAGGTTGTTATGTCATTCTAGCATACATCGAGGAAGTCAAACCTGAAGAAAAGAACATCAGTGATGTTCCCGTCGTAAAAGAATTTCTCAATATATTTCCGAAAGAATTACAGGGACTACCTCCACACTGATCCGTTGAATTTCAAATAGATCTTGTACCAGGAGCTGCACCAATAGCTCGTGCTCCATACAGACTCGCACCCAGCGAAATGAAGGAACTCCAGAGTCAATTACAAGAACTTTTAGAGCGTGGTTTCATTCGACCAAGTACATCACCATTGAGAGCACCTGTTTTATTTGTCAAGAAGAAAGATGGTACATTCAGGTAGTGTATAGACTACCGAGAGTTGAACAAACTTACCATCAAGAACCGTTATCCACTACCAAGAATTGACGACTTATTTGATCAACTACAAGGCTCATCAGTTTATTCGAAGATTGATTTACATTCTGGGTATCATCAAATGCGGGTGAAGGAGGATGATATTCCGAAGACTGCTTTCAGAATGCGTTATGGTCATTATGAGTTTATGGTTATGCCGTTTGGGTTGACTAACGCACCAGCTATGTTCATGGACCTCATGAACCGAGTGTGTGGACCATATCTTGACAAGTTTTTTATTGTTTTCATCGATGACATCCTTATCTACTCAAAGAATGAGCAAGAGCACGAAGAACATTTAAGAAAAATGCTAGAATTGTTGAGGAATGAGAAATTGTACGTTAAATTTTCAAAGTGTGCATTTTGGTGCATTTTGGTTGAAAGGAGTAAATTTTCAAAGTGTGCATTTTGAGAAATGGGAAACACCAAAATCTCCTATGTAGATACGCCAATTTTTAGGATTGGTGAGTTACTACAGAAGGTTCATCCAAGATTTTTCCAAAATAGCAAAACCCTGGAATGCATTAACGCATAAAGGGAAGAAATTTGAATGGAAGGATGAGCAGGAGAAATCATTTCAATTGTTGAAGAAAAAGTTAACAAAGGCACCTATATTGTCATTGCCTGAAGGGAATGATGATTTTGTGATTTATTGTGACGCTTCGAAGCAAGGTCTTGGTTGTGTATTAATACAACGAACGAAGGTAATTGCTTATGTGTCCAGGCAATTAAAGATTCACGAGCAAAATTATACGACTCACGATTTGGAATTGGGCGCTGTTATTTTTGCATTAAAGACTTGGAGACACTACTTATATGGGATCAAAAGTATCATATATACCGACCACAAAAGTCTCCAACATATATTTGATCAGAAACAGCTGAACATGAGGCATCGTAGGTGGATTGAACTATTGAACGATTACGACTTTGAGATTAGATACCACCCGGGGAAGGCAAATGTAGTAGCCGACGCTTTGAGTAGAAAGGACAGAGAACCTATACGGGTAAAAGCTATGAATATAATTATTCGTACTAACCTTACTACTCAAATAAAGGAGGCGCAACAAGGATTTTTGAAAGAGGGAAATTTGAAGAATGAAATACCCAAAGGATCGGAGAAACATCTTAATATTCGGGAAGACGGAACCCGGTATAGAGCCAAAAGAATTTGGGTACCAAAGTTTGGAGATGTTAGAGAATTGGTACTTAGGGAAGCGCATAAAACCAGATACTCAATACATCCCGGAGCGGGAAAGATGTACAAAGATCTCAAGAAACATTTTTGGTGGCCGGGTATGAAAGCCTACATTGCTACATACGTAGGAGAATGTTTGACGTGTTCTAAGGTTAAAGCTGAACATCAGAAACCATCAGGTCTACTTCAACAACCCGAAATCTCGGAATGGAAATGGGAAAACATTACCATGGATTTCATTACTAAATTGCCAAGGACTGCACGTGGTTATGATACTATCTGGGTAATAGATAATCGTCTCACCAAATCAGCACACTTTCTGCCAATAAGAGAAGATGATAAAATGGAGAAGTTGGCACGGTTATACTTGAAGAAAGTTGTCTCCAGACACGGAATACCAATCTCAATTATCTCTGATAGGGAGGTAAATTTGTTTCAAGGTTTTGGTAAACGTTACAACAATCGTTGGAAACTCATCTAGATATGAGTACTGCCTATCAACCATAAACCGATGGGCAGAGTGAAAGGATGATACAGACCCTTGAAGACATGTTACGAGCATGTGTTATGGATTTTGGAAACAGTTGGGATCGACATCTACCGTTAGCAGAATTTTCCTACAACAACAGTTACCACTCGAGTATTGAGATGGCACCGTTTGAGGCACTTTATGGTAGAAAGTGCAGGTCTCCTATTTGTTGGAACGAGGTAGGGGATAGATAGATTACGGGTCCAGAAATTATCCAAGAAACTATCGAGAAAATCATTCAAAATCAACAACGGTTGAAAATCTCCCAAAGTTGACAAAAGGGCTATGCGGACAGTAAAATAAGAGATATAGAATTTGAAATTGGTGACATGGTCATGCTTAAGGTATCACTTTGGAAAGGTGTTGTTCGATTTGGTAAACGGGGGAAACTGAATCCAAGGTACATTGGACCATTCAAGATTATAGATCATGTCGGACCAGTAGCTTACCGACTTGAATTACCTCAACAACTCGCCGGCGTACATGATACTTTTCACGTATCAAATTTGAAGAAATGCATAGCCAAAGAAGATCTCACTATTCCTTTAGACGAAATTCAAATCAATAAAAAACTTCAATTCATTGAAGAACCTGTCGAGATAATGGATCGGAAGGTTAAAGGACTTAAGCAAAACTAAATACCAATTGTTAAGGTTCGTTGGAATGCTCGTAGAGGAATCGAGTTCACCTGGGAGCATGAAGATCAGATGAAGAAGAAATACCCACACTTATTTCCAGATGATGCGTCAACACCTCCAACTGCTTAAAATTTCGGGACGAAATTTATTTAACGGGTAGGTACTGTAGTGACCCAAACTTTTCCATTATTATATATTATATGAGATTAATATTTACATGAATAAATGTTTCCAACATGTTAAGCAATCAAACTTATCAAGATTAATTGAAATGAGTTTTATGTAGACAATTGACCACCCAAGTATATTAACAATGTGTGATATACGTTAAAATTTGTAAAAACGACATGATGATATATATATGGACATATATATGGTTAACATGAGATTTTGATAAGTAAGTATCTCACTAAGTATATTAACAATGTGTGATATACATAAAAAATGAGATTATTGAATTACGAAGCTCGAAACGATATACATAACGATTATCGTTATAAAAACGTCTTACTAAATACATATGTATCATATTAAGATATTATTACACTACATTTAACATTATAAGATGATAATTATATATATATCATTAAGTATGTTAACAATGAACTACATATGTAAAACAAGACTACTAACTTAAGAATTGCAAAACGAGGCATATATGTAACGATTATCGTTGTAACGACATTTTAATGTATATATATCATATTAAGATATATTCATACATCATAATATCATAATAATGTAATAATTAAACATCTCATTAGATATAATAAACATTGGGTTAACAACATTGAATGAGATCATTAACTTAAAAGTTTCAAAACAACACTTTCATGTAACGACTAACGATGACTTAACGACTCAGTTAAAATGTATATACATGTAGTGTATTAAGTTGTATTAGTACACTTTTGAAAGACTTTAAGATACATATCAAAGTACTTTCACTTAGAAAAGATGCTTACAATTGTAGTGACCCGAACTTTTCCATGTTTATATATATTAATTAAGATTGATATTTACATGATTAAATGTTTCCAACATGTTAAGCAATCAAACTTGTTAAGACTTGATTAATTGAAATATGTTTCATATAGACAATTGACCACCCAAGTTGACCGGTGATTCACGAACGTTAAAACTTGTAAAAACTATATGATGACATATATATGGTTATATATATAGTTAACATTATATTATGATAATTAAACATATCATTAAGTATATTAACAATGAACTACATATGTAAAAACAAGACTACTAACTTAATGATTTTGAAACGAGACATATATGTAACGATTATCGTTGTAACGACATTTAATGTATATATATATATCATATTAAGAGATATTCGTGCATCATAATATCATGATAATATAATAATTTAAAATCTCTTTTGATATTATAAACATTGGGTTAACAACATTTAACAAGATCGTTAACCTAAAGGTTTCAAAGCAACATTTACATGTAACGACTAACGATGACTTAACGACTCAGTTAAAATGTATATACATGTAGTGTTTTAATATGTATTTATACACTTTTGAAAGACTTCAATACACTTATCAAAATACTTCTACTTAACAAAAATGCTTACAATTACATCCTCGTTCAGTTTCATCAACAATTCTACTCGTATGCACCCGTATTCGTACTCGTACAATACACAGCTTTTAGATGTATGTACTATTGGTATATATGAAGGTATTTCGTATGCCCGAGAGACATATCAAATTAATGTGGCTAACATGTTATGATCCAAGTCGGGTCATACCCAATAACAAGCTTACCAACACCTTATAAGTATTTAATCATAACGAATGGATCGTTAAATAAATACGCGACACTTGGATTTCAGAAAATCGGGTTTCTGAAATAATTTCACTTGAGATAAATTATTTGGATAATTTATATAATGAGGAATTAATTATTTAATTGGTTTAAATAATTATTTGTGTTTATATTTATAAAAGGGTTTATAAATATATAAGTGTAAGTAACAAAATATGGGATCTTTTAATAAGTTTTATAAGAAAATGGAAGTAACATTTTTTTTAAAAACCACCCATATGGGACGGCTCATGGGGGTTTTAAAGGGAATCCCATGCTTGCTATTTTTTGTTACTTGAAAACACACAACTCAATACAAGCATGCTTATTCATATAACCAAGTATTGACTCCTTTATTCAAGTAACTAATGCAAGATAGATAGAAACAAAAGGTAAAAAAAGTTCTGCTCTCTCTAGGCATGCTGGCCGAACTGTTTTGAGGGAGAGGGAGAGGATTTTCTTGCTAATCTTGCTCATCTAAGTGTCCTAAAATCCTAACCAAATAATAGAAGGTGTTGGTGATTAAAAGCTTGGGGTATGCTACACTTGAGGCTTCAAGTTAGAAGCTAATATTCATCACATTCATCTTCATCTTGAGCTGTAAAAGGGTGCTGCTGTCCGAATTTTACAAGGTAGAAAAGTGGGTATTCAAGCTAGATTAACAAGGGTGTTAAGGTTATAAAGTCTAGCTAACTTAAGGGTGGTGTTGGAGGATCAAAGGCTTGAAGTTCTACACTTTTGTTCATCATCCTACTACCATTTTGGACAGCCCTTAAACTTAGTTTTAAGGAGGTATAAACTCTATATTTTCTTGTTAATTAGTAAGCATAATATTCACAACTTGATCCAAGAAGGGATTTACCTTTAATTGGTTTAAAGATAACAAGTTTAAATTGGTAAATTACACGCTTCCGTTTATTATGATTCTTAAAAGGTTTTAAGATATATGAACTTGTTAAATCCCAACAATGGTATCTAGAGCCGAAGTTGTTGAAATATGCTTCGCATTGTTGTTTAAAACCCACTATATTTGCAAACTACTAACATGCATGAATGTAGATTGCAAAAACACATGGGTTTGGGTGGGTATGTGATGTTGGCCGAATTTTAGGAGTCCCAAAAGAGGGTTTTAGGCTCTTCTATTTGGTTCAAATTTGGTTGTATGATGATGTTCACAATCGAAGCCTTGGCCTTATGTTTGGTTGGATGTTTGAATGATTTATATTTATTCATTCATTTGGTTTGTAAAATTAATTATTCATTTGGTATGTAATATTAATTTTGGCTATGTAATTTATTTTATATTTGCTATGTAAAATAGATTAGGTTGTATTTTCATTTTTTTTAGAAAAATGTATTAGGATACATATTTTGTAAGATGAAGATACAAGATGATGAATGAAGACTTGAAGAACACAAGTAGCATTTGGATGCAAGGTTAAGTGGGAGATTGGTAATCTCTTGCTTTGTGTTGAAACCCCTTAACCGGTGACGTTTGTTTTCGGCTAAACAAACGTCCACCAAAATGGCTAGATTGTGAACATACTTATTTTGCATGTGTGGTTGTTTGTATGATTATTGATTTGTATGTTTGGTTGATACAATTAATCACAATATAACAACAAACAAAACGACAATTTAATTGGTTAAATTAGACGTACTAAGTACATGCAAAACAGCAATTTAAATGGTTAAATTAAAATAGCAACCAAAAACCTTAATAAATGGTTATTAAGAACAAGAAAAGGATAACGTATATAAAATGGTTTATATCAAGTAATTGGCTCAAATACAAAACATGAAATTGGTTTTTCATAAGTACCATACACTAAATGCATGTTGGTGTATGGCATAAAAGTTTTCTCAAACTAGAATTAACGAAAACTTAAAATCCCTTTTACAAACAAGGCAACAAGTTTAACGCCATCCTTTTGTGTGACACTTAGGCATATTAGGGAACTCATGATGGGATAAAGGTCACCTAACCATTATGAGCAAACAAATGTGATTAAGGTGAATTTCGCATGCTTGTGGGATAAAGGTCACCTAACCACTTGTATGTTAAGTTTACACGTTTACACAAGTAGGACGACTTGATTTGGGAATCATGAACTTAGGGTCACCGAAGCATGAGGAACAAATAGGCGTTGATGGAATAAATATGCCATGCAAAAGGATTGCATGATCCCATACCTTAGAAGTTGCAAAAGGATAGCAATTGTCATGGAATGACTACCTAGCTAAATCAAATGACGGGATAAAGGTCACCTAACCGAAATTTGGTTTACCGTTGGATTCTAAAATTTAATATGGATCAATTAAACTAAAAGGGTATTGATTGTTAAATTATAAATCAATACTTAAACAAACTTTGTCAAAATTTTGTAGATGGCCGCCAAATAACAACAACATTCCCAACGCACCAATCAACTTTAATAACCTATCATTGAGGTCAATCCTCGGAAAAGAAAAACTCAACCATACTAATTTCATAGATTGGTATCGCAATCTAAGAATTGTCCTCAAGGTTGAGGATATGGCGTATGTGTTGAAAGACCCTATGTTCTTAAAATGAAAAACTTATTGATCGATTGAACCGTCAAAATTGTAACATGTCTAATAAATTAGCCACGGACATTATCCTCAACTCTATGTCAAAAGGATTGACGCATTCATGTTGAATTAAAACATAAATGGTTGGGATAAAAGCATTGGAAAATTACATTCCATGTTAAGACGGTTGAATTAAGCATAGGTAAAAGGGCTTCACCCGTGCTTATGATCAAAGAAGGTAGGTTTAAGAACAATTCAACTTCTAAGCCAAAGGTGGCAAAGAAGAAAGGATCCGCCAGCAAAGGCAAGGGCAAAGGAAAGGGAAGATGGTTACCCCAACCATCAACACTAAATGGCAAAAGGTTGCCAGACAAGCAAACCCCAAGGAAGATCCGTGCTTTGGTTGCGGTGTGATAGGTCACTGGAAACGCAACTGCCCGGTCTACCTAAAGGAGTTGAATGCAAAGAGGGATGCAGGGCAAACCTCAGGTAATGTATACATGATATACGTTGAGCTTAGTATTACTTCTTCTAATACATGGGTATTAGACACAGGATGTGGAACTCATATTTGCAATTCATTGCAAGGGTTCATAAGAAGTAAACTAAATGCGGGAACAACAAGTCTCTACATGGGAAATGGTGCAAAGGTGCACGTAAAAGCTCAAGGAGACTTTGTTTTAAAGCTACCAAGTGGTTTGGAGCTTATATTGAAAAATGTTTTGTACGCACCTGATTTAACACGAAACATTATTTCTGTTTCCCGTTTAAGACAATGTGGTTTTAATCTTAATTTCATTAATGATGATATCCATGTTTCTTTGAATGATGTATTCTATTTTAAGGCCTCGCCTTTGAATGGTATTTATGAATTGGTTCATGATAACACATCATTCGATAGCTCAATATACCAAGCAAGCACCAAGAAACTCAAAATGGATTTGAGTGATTCCTACTTATGGCATTGTCACCTTGGTCACATAAACAAGAATCGAATGCATACACTTCAAAAGAATGGCCTTTTGAAATCAAGTGAGCTGGATTCATTTGATGTATGTGAATCTTGTTTACAAGGCAAAATGACTAAAGCACCTTTCAAAGGGACCTATGAAAGGGCTAAAGACTTATTAGGATTAATACATTCGGATGTATGTGGACCTTTTAAGCCCATGACTAGGAATGGTGAAAGATACTTCGTTACTTTCATTGATGACTTCAGTCGTTTCGGATATGTCTACTTATTAAGACACAAGGATGAAACTTTTGAAGCATTCAAAGAATATCAAAACGAAGTACAAAATCAACTCAATAAGACAATCAAGGTACTTCGTACCGATAGAGGAGGTGAATACCTAAGCGATGCTTTCCAAGATCATCTTAGGAGTTGTGGGATTATCTCACAACTTACTCCACCCGGAACACCTCAGCTTAATGGAGTGTCTGAAAGGAGAAACCGAACCTTAATGGATATGGTTCGATCTATGATGGCAAGAAGCTCGTTACCTCTATCATTTTGGGGTTATTGTCTATGCTCTGCGGCTCGTATTCTAAATATGGCCCCAACCAAGAAAGTGGAACGAACACCTCATGAGATATGGTTTGGTAAACCTCCATCTCTATCATACTTAAAGGTATGGGGATGTGAAGCTTATCCTAAGCGTTACGTCCCTAATAAGTTGAATGCTCGATCCACAAAGTGTATCTTCATAGGATATCCCAAGGACGATATGGGATACTATTTCTATGATCCATCCGAGCAGAATGTATTTGTTGCTCGGAAGGCGGAATTCCTTAAAACTAAGTTCTTAATGGAAGGAAATAGTGAAAGGAAGATAGATCTTGAAGAGGTTCAAGATCAAGTAGATGATACACAATTGGTTGACACTAACACTCAACATGAAAATGTTGATAGTGATTAAATGGATGATCAAAATACACAAGACATTCGTAGATCTGGTAGGATTAGCAATCCTCCTGAGAGATATGGGTTTCTCATAGATGGTTGCTATACGGTTGATTTGGATGAACCAACAAACTACCAAGATGCTTTATCAAGGATTGATAAAGATAAATGGCAGGAAGCCATGAACGCTGAGATGCAATCCATGTATGACAACCAAGTTTGGGAACTTGTTACACAACCTCCTGGCTCTAGGCTAGTTGATTGTAAATGGCTTTTCAAAATGAAAACCGACATACATGGAAACTTGGATACATATAAAGCTAGACTTGTTGCAAAAGGTTTCACTCAAACTCAAGGGGTTGATTATGATGAAACTTTTTCGCCTGTGGCAATGCTGAAGTCTATCAGGATATTATTTGCCATTGCTGCTCATTATGATTACGAAATATGGCAAATGGATGTCAAAACTGCTTTCCTAAATAGATATCTTGAGGAAGATGTCTATATGGTTCAGCCCGAAGGTTTTGTCGATCCGAAATATCCTAAGAAAGTATGCAAGTTAAAGAAGTCAATCTACGGATTGAAACAAGCATCTAGAATGTGGAATCATCGTTTTAATGAGGAAGCCGAGAAATTTGGCTTCATTAAAAATGGTGATGAAGCTTGTGTATACAAGAAAGCTAGTGGGGGCACTGTCATGTTCCTTGTACTATATGTGGATGATATATTATTATTTGGAAATGATATTCCACAAATGCAAGGAGTTAAGACTTGGCTAAGTAGCTGCTTCTCCATTAAGGATATTGGAGAAGCAAAATACATTTTTTGGATTAGGATCTACAGGGATAGATCCAGGAAATTGATAGGTTTGAATCAAAGCGCATACATTGAAAAGGTCTTGAAAAGGTTCAAGATGGAGAACTCTAAGAAAGGTTTGGTACATATTCAAAGAGGAACGCTTCTCAATTCATCTCAGTGCCCCACCACAAAAGATGAACAGGAGAGAATGAAGAATGTCCCATACGCGTCTGCTATTGGGTCAATCATGTATGCAATGATATGTACTAGACCGGATGTGTCATGCGCTCTTAGCTTGACAAGTAGATACCAGAATAACCCAGGAAACAGTCATTGGATTGCTGTTAAAAGTATATTGAAATACCTTAGAAGGACTAAGGATATGTTTCTTATATACGGGTCTGGTGAGGAGGAACTCGCTGTAAAAGGTTACGTGGATGCGAGCTTCCAAACTGATCGAGATGATTCTCGATCACAATCCGGTTATGTCTTTACATTAAATGGAGGTGCGGTCTCTTGGAAGAGTTCAAAACAGGATGTTATTGCCTTATCCACTACAGAGTCAGAGTACATTGCCGCCTCATTGGCAGCTCAGGAAGCTGCATGGATGAAGAAATTCATCGACAACTTAGGAGTAGTCCCTTCCATTCAGGACCCTCTTGAGATCTTTTGTGACAACGAAGGTGCGATTGCTCAAATCAAGGAACCTCGTGCTCACCAAAAGACCCGTCACATTGAGCAGAGATTCAACTACATAAGGGATGAAGTTGAAAAAGGAAAGATATGTATTCACAAAGTTCACACAGATCATAATATAGCGGATCCACTCACGAAGCTCTTACATGGGCCATAACATGAGGAACATGTTTGTGCATTAGGGCTTCGATATTCTAGTGATTGGTCATGATCTGTTTTAAGTATTGTACCGGAACGAAATTATTCAAACTCATTAATATAACTATGGAGTTAATTTATTTGAGTTATGTTCCTATTTTGCATATTTCATCCATGAATAAGCAATTATTCTAAATTTCCGTAGTCGATCACATTTGTGGGAACAAGTGTGAGGTTTAGACTATTATGAACTTGGATTGGTATACATTCATAGGTTGAATATGGGGCAGGGTTGCTACCAAGGTTCATAGATATTTGTGGGATACAAATATCGGAAGACCCGCTCTCAAGATTTACTGTATGGAGCCTTTGTGGTTGATCACATGTAATCTTGAGTAAAGGCGAATATCATCGTATCCTCTGACCTGAGATACATATTGGGTCCTAATATTCACCAAGTATTATGCCTTGATTCTTTCCTTCGCTATTCTGAAATATGGTAGTACATAAGGAAGAGCTCAGGTATAATACAAAGTGTGTATCTAGGACGTATGTAGTCAAGATAGAATTTGTCCCTCTTATTCGTTGAGAGTCAGATGTCTAAGGCCTGATAAAGTTAAATCTATAAGAGAGTGGTCACTCTGTATCTCTTGGATTTGACATGACATCTAGGATGAAAGGATATAATGAAAGATTCACCTAATCATATTCGAGATGGGAACTCGAAAGGGATGATGTTATTGAATGGCACAAAGTCATAACATATTAGGGGTGATGGACGGTGTGTTAGGCTGTATCCATCACTTGCATTAATTTCTTATGTTTCTTGTGCAAGTGGGAGATTGAAGGTATTTCGTATGCCCGAGAGACATATCAAATTAATGTGGCTAACATGTTATGATCCAAGTCGGGTCATACCCAATAACAAGCTTACCAACACCTTATAAGTATTTAATCATAACGAATGGATCGTTAAATAAATACGCGACACTTGGATTTCAGAAAATCGGGTTTCTGAAATAATTTCACTTGAGATAAATTATTTGGATAATTTATATAATTAGGAATTAATTATTTAATTGGTTTAAATAATTATTTGTGTTTATATTTATAAAAGGGTTTATAAATATATAAGTGTAAGTAACAAAATATGGGATCTTTTAATAAGTTTTATAAGAAAATGGAAGTAACATTTTTTTTAAAAACCACCCATATGGGACGGCTCATGGGGGTTTTAAAGGGAATCCCATGCTTGCTATTTCTTGTTACTTGAAAACACACAACTCAATACAAGCATGCTTATTCATATAACCAAGTATTGACTCCTTTATTCAAGTAACTAATGCAAGATAGATAGAAACAAAAGGTAAAAAAAGTTCTGCTCTCTCTAGGCATGCTGGCCGAACTGTTTTGAGGGAGAGGGAGAGGATTTTCTTACTAATCTTGCTCATCTAAGTGTCCTAAAATCCTAACCAAATAATAGAAGGTGTTGGTGATTAAAAGCTTGGGGTATGCTACACTTGAGGCTTCAAGTTAGAAGCTAATATTCATCACATTCATCTTCATCTTGAGCTGTAAAAGGGTGCTGCTGTCCGAATTTTACAAGGTAGAAAAGTGGGTATTCAAGCTAGATTAACAAGGGTGTTAAGGTTATAAAGTCTAGCTAACTTAAGGGTGGTGTTGGAGGATCAAAGGCTTGAAGTTCTACACTTTTGTTCATCATCCTACTACCATTTTGGACAGCCCTTAAACTTAGTTTTAAGGAGGTATAAACTCTATATTTTCTTGTTAATTAGTAAGCATAATATTCACAACTTGATCCAAGAAGGGATTTAACTTTAATTGGTTTAAAGATAACAAGTTTAAATTGGTAAATTACACGCTTCCGTTTATTATGATTCTTAAAAGGTTTTAAGATATATGAACTTGTTAAATCCCAACAATATACACTCCAATGATCAGCTCTTAGCAGCCCATGTGAGTCACCTAACACATGTGGGAACCATCATTTGGCAACTAGCATGAAATATCTCATAAAATTACAAAAATATGAGTAATCATTCATGACTTATTTACATGAAAACAAAATTACATATCCTTTATATCTAATCCATACACCAACGACCAAAAACACCTACAAACACTTTCATTCTTCAATTTTCTTCATCTAATTGATCTCTCTCAAGTTCTATCTTCAAGTTCTAAGTGTTCTTCATAAATTCCAAAAGTTATAGTTTCATAAAATCAAGAATACTTTCAAGTTTGCTAGCTCACTTCCAATCTTGTAAGGTGATCATCCAACCTCAAGAAATCTTTGTTTCTTACAGCAGGTTATCATTCTAATACAAGGTAATAATCATATTCAAACTTTGGTTCAATTTATATAACTATAACAATCTTATTTCAAGTGATGATCTTACTTGAACTTGTTTTCGTGTCATGATTCTGCTTCAAGAACTTCGAGCCATCCAAGGATCCATTGAAGCTAGATCCATTTTTCTCTTTTTAGTAGGTTTATCCAAGGAAATTAAGGTAGTAATGATGTTCATAACATCATTCGATTCATACATATATAGCTATCTTATTCGAAGGTTTAAACTTGTAATCACTAGAACATAGTTTAGTTAATTCTAAACTTGTTCGCAAACAAAAGTTAATCCTTTTAACTTGAATTTTAAAATCAACTAAACACATGTTCTATATCTATATGATATGCTAACTTAATGATTTAAAACCTGGAAACACGAAAAACACCGTAAAACCGGATTTACGCCGTCGTAGTAACACTGCGGGCTGTTTTGGGTTAGTTAATTAAAAACTATGATAAACTTTGATTTTAAAGTTGTTATTCTGAGAAAATGATTTTTATTATGAACATGAAACTATATCCAAAAATTATGATTAAACTCAAAGTGGAAGTATGTTTTCTAAAATGGTCATCTAGACGTCGTTCTTTCGACTGAAATGACTACCTTTACAAAAACGACTTGTAACTTATTTTTCCGACTATAAACCTATACTTTTCTGTTTAGATTCATAAAATAGAGTTCAATATGAAACCATAGCAATTTGATTCACTCAAAACGGATTTAAAATGAAGAAGTTATGGGTAAAACAAGATTGGATAATTTTTCTCATTTTAGCTACGTGAAAATTGGTAACAAATCTATTCCAACCATAACTTAATCAACTTGTATTGTATATTATGTAATCTTGAGATACCATAGACACGTATACAATGTTTCGACCTATCATGTCGACACATCTATATATATTTCGGAACAACCATAGACACTCTATATGTGAATGTTGGAGTTAGCTATACAGGGTTGAGGTTGATTCCAAAATATATATAGTTTGAGTTGTGATCAATACTGAGATACGTATACACTGGGTCGTGGATTGATTCAAGATAATATTTATCGATTTATTTCTGTACATCTAACTGTGGACAACTAGTTGTAGGTTACTAACGAGGACAGCCGACTTAATAAACTTAAAACATCAAAATATATTAAAAGTGTTGTAAATATATTTTGAACATACTTTGATATATATGTATATATTGTTATAGGTTCGTGAATCAACCAGTGGCCAAGTCTTACTTCCCGACGAAGTAAAAATCTGTGAAAGTGAGTTATAGTCCCACTTTTAAAATCTAATATTTTTGGGATGAGAATACATGCAGGTTTTATAAATGATTTACAAAATAGACACAAGTACGTGAAACTACATTCTATGGTTGAATTATCGAAATCGAATATGCCCCTTTTTATTAAGTCTGGTAATCTAAGAATTAGGGAACAGACACCCTAATTGACGCGAATCCTAAAGATAGATCTATCGGGCCCAACAAGCCCCATCCAAAGTACCGGATGCTTTAGTACTTCGAAATTTATATCATATCCGAAGGGTGTCCCGGAATGATGGGGATATTCTTATATATGCATCTTGTTATTGTCGGTTACCAGGTGTTCACCATATGAATGATTTTTATCTCTATGTATGGGATGTGTATTGAAATATGAAATCTTGTGGTCTATTGTTACGATTTGATATATATAGGTTAAACCTATAACTCACCAACATTTTTGTTGACTTTTAAAGCATGTTTATTCTCAGGTGAATACTAAGAGCTTCCGCTGTTGCATACTAAAATAAGGACAAGATTTGGAGTCCATGTTTGTATGATATTGTGTAAAAACTGCATTCAAGAAACTGATTTCGATGTAACATATTTGTATTGTAAACCATTATGTAATGGTCGTGTGTTTTAAAAATGAAATAAAGGTTATGGTTTGTTTTAAAAATGAATGCAGTCTTTGAAAAAACGTCTCATATAGAGGTCAAAACCTCGCAACGAAATCAATTAATATGGAACGTTTTTAATCAATAAGAACGGGACATTTCAGTTGGTATCCAAGCGTTGGTCTTAGAGAACCAGAATTTTGCATTAGTGTGTCTTATCGAGTTTGTTAGGATGCATTAGTGAGTCTGGACTTCGACCGTGTTTACTTGAAAAATGATTGCTTAACAGAGAACCAGAATTTTGCATTAGTGTGTCTTATCAAGTTTGTTAGGATGCATTAGTGAGTCTGGACTTCGACCGTGTTTACTTGAAAAATGATTGTTTAACAAATTTTGTTGGAAACTATATATTTTTAACATGTGAATATTATGTGATATATTAATCTCTTAACGCGTTTGATATTATGTGATAGATGTCTACCTCTAGAACAAGTCCCATTGACTCACCTAATAATAATGAAGAGTCAAATGTAAATTGGAATGATTCGTGGACTGATTCACAAGTTCCCGAAGAGGAACCGGAAGAAGAGTCGGAACCGGAAGAAGAATCGGAACCGGAAGAAGAATCGAAACCGGAAGAAGAAATAGAACCGGTGGGGGAAATAATAAAACGGTTAAGTAAAAGAAAATCCTCAACCAACCGACCAAGGTTAATTATGGTCAATGGTGTTTCCGCCAAGGAAGCAAAATATTGGGAGGATTACCAATTCTCCGATGAATCAGATTCCGACGAGAATTCCGATGATGTTATAGAAATTACCCCAACTGAATTTAAAAAGGCAAAAGAAAATAATAAGGGAAAGGGCATAAAAATAGAGAAATTTAATTCCAACCCCGATGAACTTTATATGTATCGTCAACCCCCGAAGTCCTTAAGTTGTAACAATGACCCGGGAACCTCTAAACCACCAGGTTTTTCCAAACCAATGTGGACAACGACGGCTCGTATTAGGGGAACATCATATATCCCTAGAAACTTGGCAAAACGAACCAAAACCGAAGAAGAAGAAACGAGCGAGTCGGAATAAAATAGTTGTATTCGTGTGGTGTAATATATGTAATATAGTGTTCTTATGCTTTATGATATATGTAAAAATTGCTTGTATTAATAAGTATTTTTTTATGAATCTAACTCTTGTCTATTTTACAGTTTAAAAACACAAAATGGATAGACAACCCAATATTTTAAGAGACCTACCCGGAGACATGATTGATGAAATCTTGTCTAGACTCGGCCAGAATTCCTCGGCACAACTATTTAAGGCGAGATCAGTTTGTAAGACATTCGAAGAACGTTCCAAGAATGTCTTGGTTTATAAGAGACTTTCGTTTGAAAGATGGGGGATATCACATTGGGAAACCCATAAGTTACGATGTGTTTACTTTGACGCATATATTGCGGGGAACCCAAATGCTATTTTACGCAACGGGTTAAGAAATTATTTTGACTCAATATATCCGAATATTGGACTTCGTGATTTAGAAAAAGCGGCTAACATGCAACATAAAGAAGCATATTATGCTTACGGGTTAGTAATGTTCGCTTCTCACCAAAGTGAGAACAAGAAAATCGGGCTACAACTATTAAACAAAACGTTCCCACAAGTGACGGAGTCGGTAATTGGGGTAAGAAATGAGGTTTTTAGATTAATACGGGACTGTTGGACATTACGTAACCCTCGTCCCTTTGACGACGTTACAACACGCTGTCTTATCAACGGCCATAACGGTTATGTTGCACAAGACCAAGGATGGGAAGTAGTCCTAGTAAAACCAGAATGCATGACTTGTTTCTGGACGTATGAATTACGTGTCTTTATTGCCTTTGCTGAACGACTTGTGTACTAGCTAGAATTATCTTCACAACTATCTTGTGTCAAAGTTATTGTGTGCTATATTTCATGCTTTATGTAAAATAAGCGGTATTGTAAGTTTGTAAAATATTGTATAAAAGTTTGAACGCGAAATATTATTATAATCAGTTTTTCATATAGAATTGTAGTAGTTGAATTGTATATTAGCTACTAAGTATGAACTTAACGGGTAGGTACTACCCGAATTTAAACTTATAAAACGCTAATATGAAGAAAAAGCTTTTATAAATGAGTTCATATTATGCTACGAAATACTATTAACTACTCTTAATATTCTGTATGATTAACTTGTTCCATTTAACTATTTTGAAGGAAATGGCACCGACTACTCGACACACCGTGAATATGAATAAAGAGGAATTCCGTACTTTTCTAGCTTCAAACATAGCCGCAGTACAGGCTGCGCTACATACCAACAATAACCTTGGATCTAGCAGTACAGGAAATCGTGTAGGATGCACCTACAAAGAATTCACTGCCTGCAAACCTTTGGAATTTGATGGAACCGAAGGACCGATCGGATTGAAACGGTGGACCGAGAAGGTCGAATCGGTGTTTGCCATAAGTAAGTGTACTGAAGAGGACAAAGTAAAGTACGCTACACATACCTTCACAGGTTCTGCGTTAACATGGTGGAATACCTATCTAGAGCAAGTGGGACAAGACGATGCGTACGCACTACCGTGGTCAGCATTCAAGCACTTGATGAACGAGAAGTACCATCCCAGAACCGAGGTCAATAAGCTCAAGACAGAACTTAGAGGGTTACGAACCCAAGGATTTGATATTACCACGTATGAAAGACGATTCACAGAATTGTGCCTATTGTGTCCGGGAGCATTCGAAAATGAGGAAGAGAAGATCGACGCGTTTGTGAAAGGATTACCGGAAAGAATCCAAGAAGATATAAGTTCACACGAGCCCGCCTCCATACAACAGGCATGTAGAATGGCTCACAAACTAGTGAACCAGATTGAAGAAAGAATTAAAGAACAGACTGCTGAAGAGGCCAATGTGAAGCAAGTCAAAAGAAAGTGGGAGGAAAACGGTGATAAGAATCACCAATACAACAACAACAGCAATTACAACAATAATCGCAACAATTATCCCAACAATCGCAACATCAATCGCAACTACAACAAATGGCCCAACAACAACAACAACAACAACAACAACAACAACAACAGCAACAGCAACTACAATAATCATCCCAACAACAATAATAACCGCAACAACAACAACAATCAGAAGCAGCTATGCCAAAGGTGTGAAAAGTATCACTCGGGGTTCTGCACCAAATTTTGCAACAAGTGTAAAAGAAATGGTCATAGCGCGGCGAAGTGTGAGGTCTATGGACCAGGGGTTAATAGAACGAAAGGAACAAATGGTGTCGGAACGAGTAATGGCGGAGCAAGTAGTGTCGGAGCAAGTTATGCCAGTGTAGTTTGTTATAAATGTGGAAAACCGGGCCACATTATTAGAAATTGCCCGAACCAGGAGAACACGAATGGACAAGGCCGCGGAAGAGTTTTCAATATTAATGCGGCAGAGGCACAGGAAGACCCGGAGCTTGTTACGGGTATGTTTCTTATTGACAATAAATCTGCTTACGTTTTATTTGATTCGGGTGCGGATAGAAGCTATATGAGTAGAGATTTTTGTGCTAAATTAAGTTGTCCATTGACGCCTTTGGATAGTAAATTTTTACTCGAATTAGCAAATGGTAAATTAATTTCAGCAGATAATATATGTCGGAATCGAGAAATTAAACTGGTTAGCGAAACATTTAAGATTGATTTGATACCAGTAGAGTTAGGGAGTTTTGATGTGATAATCGGTATGGACTGGTTGAAAGAAGTGAAAGCAGAGATCGTCTGTTACAAAAATGCAATTCGCATTATACGAGAAAAAGGAAAACCCTTAATGGTGTACGGAGAAAAGGGCAACACGAAGCTACATCTTATTAGTAATTTGAAGGCACAAAAACTAATAAGAAAAGGTTGCTATGCTGTTCTAGCACACGTCGAGAAAGTACAAACTGAAGAAAAGAGCAACAATGATGTTCCCATTGCAAAAGAATTTCCCGATGTATTTTCGAAAGAATTACCGGGATTACCCCCACATCGATCCGTTGAATTTCAAATAGATCTTGTACCAGGAGCTGCACCAATAGCTCATGCTCCTTACAGACTCGCACCCAGCGAGATGAAAGAACTGCAAAGCCAATTACAAGAACTTTTAGAGCGTGGTTTCATTCGACCAAGCACATCACCGTGGGGAGCTCCGGTTTTGTTTGTCAAGAAGAAAGATGGTACATTCAGGTTGTGTATCGACTACCGAGAGTTGAACAAACTTACCATCAAGAACCGCTACCCACTACCGAGAATCGATGACTTATTTGATCAACTACAAGGCTCGTCTGTTTATTCAAAGATTGACTTACATTCCGGGTATCATCAAATGCGGGTGAAAGAAGATGATATTCCAAAGACTGCTTTCAGAACACGTTACGGTCATTACGAGTTTATGGTCATGCCGTTTGGTTTAACTAACGCACCAGCTGTGTTCATGGACCTTATGAACCGAGTGTGTGGACCATACCTTGACAAGTTTGTCATTGTTTTCATTGATGACATACTTATTTACTCAAAGAATGACCAAGAACACGGTGAACATTTGAGAAAGGTGTTAGAAGTATTGAGGAAGGAAGAATTGTACGCTAAGTTTTCAAAGTGTGCATTTTGGTTGGAAGAAGTTCAATTCCTCGGTCACATAGTGAACAAAGAAGGTATTAAGGTGGATCCGGCAAAGATAGAAACTGTTGAAAAGTGGGAAACCCCGAAAACTCCAAAACACATACGCCAGTTTTTAGGACTAGCTGGTTACTACAGAAGGTTCATCCAAGACTTTTCCAGAATAGCAAAACCCTTGACTGCATTAACGCATAAAGGGAAGAAATTTGAATGGAATGATGAACAAGAGAAAGCGTTTCAGTTATTGAAGAAAAAGCTAACTACGGCACCTATATTGTCATTGCCTGAAGGGAATGATGATTTTGTGATTTATTGTGACGCATCAAAGCAAGGTCTCGGTTGTGTATTAATGCAACGAACGAAGGTGATTGCTTATGCGTCTAGACAATTGAAGATTCACGAACAAAATTATACGACGCATGATTTGGAATTAGGCGCGGTTATTTTTGCATTAAAGACTTGGAGGCACTACTTATATGGGGTCAAAAGTATTATATATACCGACCACAAAAGTCTTCAACACATATTTAATCAGAAACAACTGAATATGAGGCAGCGTAGGTGGATTGAATTATTGAATGATTACGACTTTGAGATTCGTTACCACCCGGGGAAGGCAAATGTGGTAGCCGATGCCTTGAGTAGGAAGGACAGAGAACCCATTCGAGTAAAATCTATGAATATAATGATTCATAATAACATTACTACTCAAATAAACGAGGCGCAACAAGGAGTTTTAAAAGAGGGAAATTTAAAGGATGAAATACCCAAAGGATCGGAGAAGCATCTTAATATTCGGGAAGACAGAACCCGGTATAGGGCTGAAAGGATTTGGGTACCAAAATTTGGAGATATGAGAGAAATGGTACTTAGAGAAGCTCATAAAACCAGATACTCAATACATCCTGGAACGGGGAAGATGTACAAGGATCTCAAGAAACATTTTTGGTGGCCGGGTATGAAAGTCGATGTTGCTAAATACGTAGGAGAATGTTTGACGTGTTCTAAGGTCAAAGCTGAGCATCAGAAACCATCAGGTCTACTTCAACAACCCGAAATCCCGGAATGTAAATGGGAAAACATTACCATGGATTTCATCACTAAATTGCCAAGGACTGCAAGTGGTTTTGATACTATTTGGTAATAGTTTATCGTCTCACCAAATCAGCACACTTCTTGCCAATAAGAGAAGATGACAAGATGGAGAAGTTAGCACGACTGTATTTGAAGGAAGTCATCTCCAGACATGGAATACCAATCTCTATTATCTCTGATAGGGATGGCAGATTTATTTCAAGATTCTGGCAGACATTACAGCAAGCATTAGGAACTCGTCTAGACATGAGTACTGCCTATCATCCACAAACTGATGGGCAGAGCGAAAGGACGATACAAACGCTTGAAGACATGCTACGAGCATGTGTTATTGATTTCGGAAACAGTTGGGATCGACATCTACCGTTAGCAGAATTTTCCTACAACAATAGCTACCATTCAAGCATTGAGATGGCGCCGTTTGAAGCACTTTATGGTAGAAAGTGCAGGTCTCCGATTTGTTGGAGTGAAGTGGGGGATAGACAGATTACGGGTCCGGAGATTATACAAGAAACTACCGAGAAGATCATCCAAATTCAACAACGGTTGAAAACCGCCCAAAGTCGACAAAAGAGCTACGCTGACATTAAAAGAAAAGATATAGAATTTGAAATTGGAGAGATGGTCATGCTTAAAGTTGCACCTTGGAAAGGCGTTGTTCGATTTGGTAAACGAGGGAAATTAAATCCAAGGTATATTGGACCATTCAAGATTATTGATCGTGTCGGACCAGTAGCTTACCGACTAGAGTTACCTCAACAACTCGCGGCTGTACATAACACTTTCCACGTCTTGAATTTAAAGAAATGTTTTGCTAAAGAAGATCTCACTATTCCGTTAGATGAAATCCAAATCAACGAAAAACTTCAATTCATCGAAGAACCCGTCGAAATAATGGATCGTGAGGTTAAAAGACTTAAGCAAAACAAGATACCAATTGTTAAGGTTCGATGGAATACTCGTAGAGGACCCGAGTTCACCTGGGAGCATGAAGATCAGATGAAGAAGAAATACCCGCATCTATTTCCAGAAGATTCGTTAACACCTTCAACAGCTTAAAATTTCGGGACGAAATTTATTTAACGGGTAGGTACTGTAGTGACCCGAACTTTTCCATGTTTATATATATTAATTAAGATTTATATTTACATGATTAAATGTTTCCAACATGTTAAGCAATCAAACTTGTTAAGACTTGATTAATTGAAATATGTTTCATATAGACAATTGACCACCCAAGTTGACCGGTGATTCACGAACGTTAAAACTTGTAAAAACTATATGATGACATATATATGGTTATATATATAGTTAACATTATATTATGATAATTAAACATATCATTAAGTATATTAACAATGAACTACATATGTAAAAACAAGACTACTAACTTAATGATTTTGAAACGAGACATATATGTAACGATTATCGTTGTAACGACATTTAATGTATATATATATCATATTAAGAGATATTCGTACATCATAATATCATGATAATATAATAATTTAAAATCTATTTTGATATTATAAACATTGGGTTAACAACATTTAACAAGATCGTTAACCTAAAGGTTTCAAAACAACATTTACATGTAACGACTAACGATGACTTAACGACTCAGTTAAAATGTATATACATGTAGTGTTTTAATATGTATTTATACACTTTTGAAAGACTTCAATACACTTATCAAAATACTTCTACTTAACAAAAATGCTTACAATTACATCCTCGTTCAGTTTCATCAACAATTCTACTCGTATGCACCCGTATTCGTACAATACACAGCTTTTAGATGTATGTACTATTGGTATATACACTCCAATGATCAGCTCTTAGCAGCCCATGTGAGTCACCTAACACATGTGGGAACCATCATTTGGCAACTAGCATGAAATATCTCATAAAATTACAAAAATATGAGTAATCATTCATGACTTATTTACATGAAAACAAAATTACATATCCTTTATATCTAATCCATACACCAACGACCAAAAACACCTACAAACACTTTCATTCTTCAATTTTCTTCATCTAATTGATCTCTCTCAAGTTCTATCTTCAAGTTCTAAGTGTTCTTCATAAATTCCAAAAGTTCTAGTTTCATAAAATCAAGAATACTTTCAAGTTTGCTAGCTCACTTCCAATCTTGTAAGGTGATCATCCAACCTCAAGAAATCTTTGTTTCTTACAGTAGGTTATCATTCTAATACAAGGTAATAATCATATTCAAACTTTGGTTCAATTTCTATAACTATAACAATCTTATTTCAAGTGATGATCTTACTTGAACTTGTTTTCGTGTCATGATTCTGCTTCAAGAACTTCGAGCCATCCAAGGATCCATTGAAGCTAGATCCATTTTTCTCTTTTCCAGTAGGTTTATCCAAGGAAATTAAGGTAGTAATGATGTTCATAACATCATTCGATTCATACATATATAGCTATCTTATTCGAAGGTTTAAACTTGTAATCACTAGAACATAGTTTAGTTAATTCTAAACTTGTTCGCAAACAAAAGTTAATCCTTCTAACTTGACTTTTAAAATCAACTAAACACATGTTCTATATCTATATGATATGCTAACTTAATGATTTAAAACCTGGAAACACGAAAAACACCGTAAAACCGGATTTACGCCGTCGTAGTAACACCGCGGGCTGTTTTGGGTTAGTTAATTAAAAACTATGATAAACTTTGATTTTAAAGTTGTTATTCTGAGAAAATGATTTTTATTATGAACATGAAACTATATCCAAAAATTATGATTAAACTCAAAGTGGAAGTATGTTTTCTAAAATGGTCATCTAGACGTCGTTCTTTCGACTGAAATGACTACCTTTACAAAAACGACTTGTAACTTATTTTTCCGACTATAAACCTATACTTTTATGTTTAGATTCATAAAATAGAGTTCAATATGAAACCATAGCAATTTGATTCACTCAAAACGGATTTAAAATGAAGAAGTTATGGGTAAAACAAGATTGGATAATTTTTCTCATTTTAGCTACGTGAAAATTGGTAACAAATCTATTCCAACCATAACTTAATCAACTTGTATTGTATATTATGTAATCTTGAGATACCATAGACACGTATACAATGTTTCGACCTATCATGTCGACACATCTATATATATTTCGGAACAACCATAGACACTCTATATGTGAATGTTGGAGTTAGCTATACAGGGTTGAGGTTGATTCCAAAATATATATAGTTTGAGTTGTGATCAATACTGAGATACGTATACACTGGGTCGTGGATTGATTCAAGATAATATTTATCGATTTATTTCTGTACATCTAACTGTGGACAACTAGTTGTAGGTTACTAACGAGGACAGCTGACTTAATAAACTTAAAACATCAAAATATATTAAAAGTGTTGTAAATATATTTTGAACATACTTTGATATATATGTATATATTGTTATAGGTTCGTGAATCAACCAGTGGCCAAGTCTTACTTCCCGACGAAGTAAAAATCTGTGAAAGTGAGTTATAGTCCCACTTTTAAAATCTAATATTTTTGGGATGAGAATACATGCAGGTTTTATAAATGATTTACAAAATAGACACAAGTACGTGAAACTACATTCTATGGTTGAATTATCGAAATCGAATATGCCCCTTTTTATTAAGTCTGGTAATCTAAGAATTAGGGAACAGACACCCTAATTGACGCGAATCCTAAAGATAGATCTATCGGGCCCAACAAGCCCCATCCAAAGTACCGGATGCTTTAGTACTTCGAAATTTATATCATATCCGAAGGGTGTCCCGGAATGATGGGGATATTCTTATATATGCATCTTGTTATTGTCGGTTACCAGGTGTTCACCATATGAATGATTTTTATCTCTATGTATGGGATGTGTATTGAAATATGAAATCTTGTGGTCTATTGTTACGAGTTGATATATATAGGTTAAACCTATAACTCACCAACATTTTTGTTGACGTTTAAAGCATGTTTATTCTCAGGTGAATACTAAGAGCTTCCGCTGTTGCATACTAAAATAAGGACAAGATTTGGAGTCCATGTTTGTATGATATTGTGTAAAAACTGCATTCAAGAAACTGATTTCGATGTAACATATTTGTATTGTAAACCATTATGTAATGGTCGTGTGTTTTAAAAATGAAATAAAGGTTATGGTTTGTTTTAAAAATGAATGCAGTCTTTGAAAAAACGTCTCATATAGAGGTCAAAACCTCGCAACGAAATCAATTAATATGGAACATTTTTAATCAATAAGAACGGGACATTTCAACAATTACCTTCTCATTCATTTTCATCAACAATTCTACTCGTATGCACCCGTATTCGTACTCGTACAATATACAGCTTCTAGATGTATATACTATTGGTATATACACCTCAATAATCAGATCCTTAGCAGCCCTAAATGATTAATAACATGTAGGACTCAAAGCTTTGTCATCTAATACCAAATATCTAACTAGAAAACAAGTTACGTGTTTTATATCATCAATTATTAAACTAAAATACAAACTAGAATTTCCTATAAATCTCATCCATTATCCACGACCAAAAACACTTACAAATACTTTCATTCGTCAATTTTCTTCATCTAATTGATCTTTCAAGTTCTATCTTCAAGTTCTAAGTATTCTTCATAAATTCTAGTTTCATAAAATCAAGAATACTTTCAAGTTTGCAAGTATACTTCGAAGCTTTCTAATCCATTCCAAGTAATCATATAATATCAAGAAACCTTTGTTACTTACAGTAGGTTATCATTCTAATTCAAGGTAATACTCATATTCAAACTTTGATTCAATTTCTATAACTATAACTATCTTAATTCGAGTAGAAAATCTTACTTGAACTTGTTTTTGTGTCATGATTCTACTTCAAGAACTTCCAAGCCATCCAAGATCATTTGAAGCTCTAGATCATTTATTGTTACTTCCAGTAGGTTTACCTACTATACTTGAGGTAGTAATGGTGTTCATAATATCATTCGATTTATATATATAACTATCTTATTCGAAGATTATAACTTGTAATCACTAGAACATAGTTCAGTTAATTCTAAACTTGTTCTTAAACAAAGTTAATCCTTCTAACTTAACTTTTAAAATCAACTAGACACATGTTCTATATCTATATGATATGCTAACTTAATGATTTAAAACCTGGAAACACGAAGAACACCGTAAAACTGGACATACGATGTCGTAGTGAAACCGGGGGCTGTTTTAGAAAATTGATTTTTCTTATAAACATGAAACTATATCTAAAAATCATGGTTAAACTCAAAGTGGAAGTATGTTTTTCAAAATGGTCATCAAGACGTCGTTCTTTCGACTGAAATGACTACCTCTTACAAAATTGACTTGTAACCTGTATTTCCGACTATAAACTTATATTTTTTCTGTTTAGTTTCATAAATTTCAGTTCATTATGAAACCATAGCGACTTGAATCACTCAAAACGGATATAAAACGAAGAAGTTATGGGTAAACCAAAATTAGATAATTTTTCTTGTTGTAGCTACGTGAAATTTGCAACAAATCTATACTAACCATAATTTAACTAACTTATATTGTATTATACATGTACTCTAACATATTATGTAACCTTGATAGAACATAGATATGTATGCAATGTTTTGACATATCATATTGACGACATATATATATATATATATATATATATATATATATATATATATATATATATATATATATATATATATATATATATATATATATATATATATATATATATATATATATATATTATTTGGAACAACCATAGACACTCTATATGCGGTAATGATCGAGTTAGCTATACAGGGTTGAGGTTGATTTCAAAATAATATATATACTTTGAGTTGTGATTGAGTTTGAGACTTGTATGCACTAGGTCATGGATTGATTCGAGATAATATATATTGTTTTATTTCTGTACTACTAACTGTGGACAATTATTTGTGGAATACAAATGTTGGACTATCAACTTAACAAACTTAAATCGTTAATGTAGTGACCCGAACTTTTCCATGATTATTCCATGATTATATATTAAATGAAAACTATATTTACATGATTAAATGTTTCCAATATGTTAAGCAATCCAACTTGTTAAGACTTGATTATTTGAAATGAGTTTCATGTAGACAATTGACCACCTAAGTTGACCGGCGATTCGCGAACGTTAAAACTTGTAAAAACGACATGATGATATATATATGGACATATATATGGTTAACATGATATTATGATAAGTAATTATCTCACTAAGTATATTAATAATGTGTGTAATACATAAAAACAAAATGAGAACATTGAATTATGAAGCTCGAAACGATATACATAACAATTATTATTATAACAACGTCTTACTAAATACATAAGTATTGTATTAAGATATTGATATACTATATTTAACATGATAAAATGATAATTATGTATATCATTGAGTGTATTAATGTAATGACCCGGACTTTTTCGATCAATTTATACTTATAAGATTAATATTTACATAAATTAAACCTTACCAACATGATAAGCAATCCAAATTGTTGAGATTTATGTTTTTGAAATGAGTTTTACACAACGTTTGACCGTCTAGTTTGACCGATGATATCACGAACTATATAACATATGATAATTATACGTTTGTGTATATATATGTATATATACATATTTAACATGATCTAAGGATGTTTTAATACCTCATTTTGTATTAATAACAATAAGTTATAAGTATATTTTGAAACTACTAACTTAAGTTTTCAAAACGATAACCATACGTAACGTTATTTGACATAAATACTTATGACCTATAATGTTTATACATATATAGTATAAGTAATGTATTTAATCACTTTTAAGGACTTAAATACATAAAACAATATAAGTGTATTCACAAAAGATAGCTATATTTGAATCTTCGTTCCGTTTTCACAAGATTTCTATACGTATATCTAGAGTATATGTACTCGTATCATACCTAGCTTCTATACGTATTTACTATTGGTATATACACATCAAATCACCACCAACCAGCCCTTGTTCATGCCTTATGTGTAAGGTAATTAGAAATTGGATGCTAGCATTGAAAGTCATACAAAATAACAAAAGGAAAACTTGTCCATGTCCCCCCCATTCACGTTTTATATGGCCTTCCCCATATCAATTCTAGTTCACCATTATCACTTCCAAATTACTCTCTAACACACCTACTTGAAAGCCATAAGAAACTCTCATAAATTCAGCAAGAAACCATGAAGATCTAGCTATAGAAACAAGCCTTAATCATCATAAGAAAACTCTTACAAAAACACTTCAAGAATCCTTCCAAGAACACAAGTTTACTTCCAATCTTTTATTCAACTCCATCACTCTTTTGGTTCTAGGTTTTTACTTCTCTTTTACAGCAATCTTGTCCAAGTAACTTGAGGTAGTAACTTTGTTCATAACCTTATTCAATTCATATATATATAGCTATCTTATTTTATGGTATAAAATTTTAACAACAAGAACATAGTTTGAATGTTTTCAAACTTGTTTGCAAACTAAATAGATCCTTCTAACTTAACTTTTAAAATACTTCAAGACATGTAATATATCATAAATATATGTTAATTTAACAAGGTATAACTTGGTTTTTCAAAGAACACCTTAAAAACTGTTTTTACGACGTCGGAGTGCAACCGGGGGCGGTTTTGGGTTGGATAATTAAAAACTATTTTGAACCTTGAATTGGAGGTTTATTTTCTGGAAAAATGATATTTACTATGAATATGATAACACATAAAAATTTCATGATTTAACTCAAAGTATAAGTATTTTTAGAAAAATAATCATTTAATGTTGTTTACATAAGGGAAAGTGATTAACTTCATAAGTTTCACCAAAGTTTGACCTATGACCTGTGATTTCGAATACAAACTAAGGTATTTACAGTTCATAGTCTTAAAGAAGAACTCGATCCAAGGAAGTGGCAAGTTGAACCAACGAAAACGGAGTTGTAACGAAGAAACTATGACCAAAACAAGATCGGATATCCAAAACTAGTTTAGCCACGAAAATAATTGGAGAAAAATTAAATGAATCACATCTTTCTAAAATAACATGATATTTTATATATATGTACTCATAATTTAATTTTATATATTTCAGGACCACCCGTAAACAATACGAGAAGATTAATCATAAGATCCCATGATTGTACGCAACACGTCATTTGACAACACCGGTACTTTATGTACGCAACACGTCATTTGACAACACCGGTACCGTGGGTCAAGATTAATCCCGACCAATACAAATACGATGGGGTTTTATTTATTTCGATGGGGGTTTTATTTATTAAACACCTAAATATGAACCATTAAAATTGAATTACTAACATCGGACTGCTAACTACGGACTAAGAAATTATTAAAACTATTAAAAGTATAATAAGTATATATATGTGACGATTGTTTAAAATGGAAATATATTGATAAACTATATATGGATAGGTTCGTGATATCAACCGGAGACCAAGTCAAAATATATATATCTTCAAGGCAAAAGTGAGTATATAGTCCCACTTTTAAACTCTAAACATTTTGGGGTGAGAATACATGTATTTTATGTTTTACGTTATGGACACAAGTAACTGAAAAATATATTCTACGTTGAGTTGTACCACTGGCATACTTCCCTGTAGCTTGGTAACTACTATTTACAGCGGTATTGTAAACGCGAATCCTGTTGATAGATCTATCGGGCCTGACAACCCCAACCGGACTGGACGACCAGTATTCAACGGTTGCACAGTACTTCGTTTCGTGACTATACTTGGTACGGTGTAGTAAGATTTCATAATAAAGGGAATATGCGACGTGATTAAATGTTAAGTATGGTTACCAAGTGCTCAACCACTTAGAATATTTTTATTAAAATGTTTATATATGAAATCTTGTGGTCTATATATATATATTGCTGCCGGCATTAAACCTATATCTCACCAACTTTATGTTGACGTTTTAAGCATGTTTATTCTCAGGTGATAACTAAAAGCTTCCGCTGCAACATGTTGAATTTAAGCAAGATCTTGAGTATGCATATTTGTGTCAAAAATAAAACTGCATATCCGAGGAATTGTAATGTAAAATATGCTAGAAATCGTATTGTTATCATCACATGTAAAGTTTGTAAGTCTAAGATTATCGCTAAACGATAATCATCTTTATATTGTCTAAAGCTTGTATTAACATAAGAGTTATGGTTTGTAATGTAAAATAAATGCAGTTGTTCTTTTAAAAATGTCGCATATAGAGGTCAATACCTCGCAATGAAATCATACGTTATCTAACTCGTTCTTATGGTTAAGGACGGGTTATGACATGTGGTATCAGAGCGGTGGTCTTAGCGAACCAGGTTTGCATTAGTGTGTCTAACTGATAAGTCGTTAGGATACATTAGTAAGTCTGGAATTTGACCGGATCTGATTTAACAACCATTGCTTATCATTGTTGGTTAAAATTTATATGTAAATATTATGTAGTACTAATGGGTTAGTTGTTGTGTGATAGATGTCGGGCTCAAAACTTATTATCACATTCAGCGACTCCGAACCAGAATCTTCAGATGGTGTTCCAGTCATTAACCTATCCGATGACGAAAATGATATCTTTGGGGAAGACTCACAAATTCCGGATGAACCAACAATAAAGAACCCGGAAAGTGAACCCAAGGAGGAAAGTGAACCCGAGGAGGAAAGTGAACCCGAGGAAGAAATACAAGAAATTACGAAAGACAAGTTCAAACTAGGAAAGAAACGAAAGGCTAATGAATTAGAAAATTCAAATCCTGAGTTTAGTAAGGATGATGTGGCACCAACTCCACTAGACACTACCACCCCTATTCCCGCTATTCCTATTCGTTCTATCCCGGCATCTAGTTCTTCAGCCCCACAGCCAAAATATAGGCAGACAGCTAGGATAAGCGTTAGGCCATTCCTTGAACCTAAACGTCCTAGAAAATAGACCAAACGATGTGCTGCCGTATTAAACCATGGGATCATATAATGTTTTGTATAATATTATTAGTGTGGTTTGCTTAATGTTCGATGTAAGATAAGCATATGTAAAATAGTGAAGTATGAAATGCAATAATTTTCCATGGTTAAGTATTATTTAGATTGTAGTAATTGGTTCTGTACTAAGCTATTAAGTATGAACATTAACGGGTAGGTACTACCCTAGATATAATTATAAAATGCTAATAAGAAGAAAAGGCTTTTATAATAATACCTGGTTCATATTGTTAACAAGCTATAATGTACTATAAATACACACTACATCTATAATATTCCATGTGAATAATTATTTTCTTTCATTAGGAAATGGTGCGATTGAATCGAATGACAGAACAAGAAGTCGAGGAATTCATCAACCAGCGAGTAAACGACAGAATGTTATGGGTCGAAGCTGCAAGAGCTGCTGCAGTTAACCCAAATCCTCATGTAGGATGCACCTACAAAACTTTTCAAGCTTGCAAGCCCTCATCATTCAGTGGAACAGAACGACCGATCGGTTTAACCCGGTGGATAGAAAAGATGGAGACTGTATTTAAAATCAGTGGTTGTGTTGAAAAGGACATGACCAAGTATGCATCGTGCACTTTACAAGATAGTGCACTCACGTGGTGGAAAAATTATGTGAAGGCTGTAGGAGGAGATGTAGCTTATGATACTCCATGGGAAGAATTCAAAATAATGTTAATCAACGAGTATTGTCCAAGGAACGAGGTTAGGAAGTTGGAAGATGAATTACGAAGCCTGAAGGTTGTTGGTACTGAAATCACCAACTACAATCAGCGATTCATGGAATTAGTTTTGCTATGTCCTGAATTGGTTCCAACCGAAGAACGGAAGATTGAAATGTACAAAGATGGTTTGCCCAAAAAGGTCAAGGCAAATGTTACAGCATCGAAACCTAAGACAATTCATGAAGCTATAACCATGGCAAACGAGCTAATGGATCAGGTCATCATGGATAAGAAAGTATCCAATACTGATGTGAAGGTATCAGGTAACAAAAGAAAGTGGAATGGAAATTATGATCGAGGTAACCAACAACAATCTTTTAAGAAACAAGAAATCACGCAAGGTGCGGGTAGTGGTTTAAGCTTTGGTTATAAAGGATAAAATCCTTTATGCAACTGATGCCACAAACATCACTCTGGCTACTGTAATGTGGTATGCAACAAATGTAATCGAAAGGGTCATCTTGCTGAAGATTGTAGGGCTCTCGTTACAAATACAAATGGTACCAAGACTCCTGCCACCAATGCAAATAGAACTGCTTTGGATACCATTACTTGTTATGGGTGTGAAAAACAAGGTCACTATAAGAGCCAGTGCCCGAATCCTGAGAAGAATATCGGACCTGCACGTGGGAGAGCATTTATTATTAATGCTAGAGAGGCATGTGAAGACCCGAAGCTTGTTACGGGTACGTTTACCATTAATAACTTATCAGCATCTATTATATTTGATACTGTTGCCGATAGAAGTTACGTGTGTAGAAATTTTTACACTAAATTGAATTGTTCATCATTACCTCTAGATGCTAAGTACATGATTGAGTTAGCTAATGGTAAACTAATTAAAGCCGATAAAATTTGCCGTGATTGTAAAATAAATTTAGCCGGAGAAACATTTAAAATTGACTTAATACCCGTAGAATTAGGAAGTTTTGATGTAATAGTCGGCATGGACTGGATGTTCAAAGTAGGAGCTGAAGTTGTGTGTGCCAAGAAGGCAATTCGCATTCCTTGTAAGGATAAAATGCCGGTGATGATTTATGGAGAGAAGGGTAACTCAAAGCTAAAACTCATTAGCTGTTTGAAAGCCAAGAAGTGTTTAGAAAAGGGATGTTATGCTATTCTAGCACATGTTAATAACGTCGAAAAGAAAGAAAAAGAGAAGTGCATCAACGACGTGCCTGTGGCAAGAGATTTTCCTGAAGTTTTTCCGGAAGAGTTGCCGGGATTACCTCCATTTAGATCTGTAGAATTTCAAATAGATTTAGTACCAGGAGCTGCACCAGTTGCCCGTGCTCCATATAGACTTGCACCGTCCGAGTTAAAAGAACTTCAGAGTCAGTTAAAAGAATTACTGGATCGTGGATTCATACGACCAAGTACTTCACCGTGGGGAGCTCCGATTCTATTTGTTAAAAAGAAAGATGGATCTTTTAGGATGTGTATAGATTATCGTGAATTAAATAAGTTAACTATCAAGAATCGGTATCCACTACCGAGAATTGACGACTTATTTGATCAACTGCAAGGATCATGTGTGTACTCAAAAATTGACCTAAGATCGGGCTATCATCAATTACGCGTCAAAGAAGAAGATATACCGAAAACTGCTTTTCGGACACGTTACGGTCATTACGAATTTTTGGTCATGCCGTTTGGATTGACGAATGCGCCAGCTGTATTCATGGACCTCATGAATCGAGTTTGTAGTCCATATTTAGATAAGTTTGTTATTGTTTTCATTGATGACATTCTTATCTATTCCAAGAGTGAGCAAGAGCATGAGCAGCATTTAAGGTTAATATTAGAGTTGTTGAGAAAAGAACAGTTATACGCTAAATTTTCTAAGTGTGCTTTCTGGTTGAAAGAAGTGCAATTTCTTGGCCACGTTGTTAGTAGCAAAGGAATTCAGGTTGATCCAGCAAAAATTGAAGCCATTGAAAAATGGGAGACTCCTAAGACACCAATGCAGATACGCAAATTTTTGGGTTTAGCCGGTTATTATAGAAGGTTTATTCAAGATTTTTCCCGAATAGCTAAGCCGTTGACAGCATTAACGCAAAAAGGGAAGAAATACGAATGGACCTCGGAGCAGGAGAACGCATTTCAATTACTGAAGAAGAAGTTAACTACGGCGCCTATTTTATCGTTACCTGAAGGGAACGATGATTTTGAAATATATTGTGACGCTTCGCGACAAGGTTTTGGTTGTGTTCTTATGCAACGGAAGAAAGTTATTGCATACGCATCCCGACAATTGAAGATTCACGAGCGGAATTATACGACGCATGATCTAGAACTGGGAGCAGTCGTGTTTGCATTGAAGATATGGAGACACTACTTGTTTGGGGTTAAATGCACTGTGTTTACTGATCATAAAAGCCTTCAACATATTTTTGATCAGAAACAGCTGAACATGAGGCAACGTAGGTGGGTCGAGTTAATAAATGACTATGATTGTGAAATTCGTTATCATCCCGGGAAAGCGAATGTGGTGGCTGACGCACTAAGCAGAAAGGAACGAGAACCAATTCGAGTACGAGCAATGAACATAAAAATTCGCATGAATCTCAACTCACAAATCAAAGAGGCTCAACGAGAAGCTCTTACTAAAGAAAACATAGGAAATGAAATAATGAAGAAGTATGGGAAACAACTCATTATGCGGGAAGATGGAATTCGATATTTTGCAAACCGTATTTGGGTACCAAAGTTGGGTGGATTAAGGAAGTTAATATTGAATGAGGCACATAAGACAAGATACTCGATACATCCTGGAGTTGGAAAGATGTATCAAGATCTTAAGACGCATTATTGGTGGCCTAATTTGAAGACAGACGTTGCAACATATGTTGGGGAATGTTTAACTTGTTCCAAAGTCAAAGCAGAACACCAGAAGCCGTCAGGATTACTTCAACAACCAGAAATCCCAGAATGGAAATGGGACGGTATTACC
Organism: Rutidosis leptorrhynchoides; assembly: GCF_046630445.1. Taxonomy (NCBI): domain Eukaryota; kingdom Viridiplantae; phylum Streptophyta; class Magnoliopsida; order Asterales; family Asteraceae; genus Rutidosis; species Rutidosis leptorrhynchoides. The sequence goes on along the minus strand of NC_092342.1, from coordinate 201,009,130 downwards.
ATGGATTTCATCACGAAGTTACCAAAGACTGCCTGGGGATAAGACACCATTTGGGTAATTGTTGATCGTCTTACCAAATCTGCACATTTCTTGCCTATAAAGGAAACGGATAGAATGGATAAATTATTACGATTATATATAAAGGAAATAGTTTCAAGGCATGGAATACCTATTTCCATTATATCTGATCGTGATAGTAGATTTACCTCAAAGTTCTGGCAATCACTACAGGAGGCACTAGGAACTCATTTGGATATGAGTACCGCATATCATCCGCAAACCGACGGGCAGAGTGAAAGAACAATTCAGACTCTTGAAGACATGCTCAGGGCATGTGTGATCGATTTTGGAAACGGATGGGATAAATATCTACCATTAGCAGAATTCTCGTATAATAATAGTTATCATGCGAGCATTAAAGCCGCGCCATTCGAAGCATTGTACGGAAGGAAGTGTAGATCTCCTATTTGTTGGAATGAAGTAGGAGATCAACAATTAACTGGTCCCGAGATCATACACGAAATGACTGAGAAGATAGTACAAATCAAGGAGAGATTGAAAACAGCCCGTAGTCGCCAAAAGAGCTACGCCGATGTCCGAAGGAAACCATTAGAGTTTCAGATCGGTGACATGGTTATGCTAAAGGTGTCACCTTGGAAAGGTGTAATACGTTTCGGTAAAAGAGGTAAACTGAACCCAAGATATGTAGGCCCGTTCAAGATCATCGAACGCATTGGACCGGTAGCTTATCGACTCGAGTTACCGCAACAACTCGCCGGAGTACATAATACATTTCACGTCTCGAACCTTAAGAAGTGTCTTGGAAAGGAAGACCTCACCATTCCTCTTGAAGAAATTCAAGTTGACGAGAAACTACAATTCATAGAAGAACCAATCGAGATCATGGATCGTGAAGTTAAACGGCTCAAGCAGAGCAACATACCGATCGTTAAAGTTCGTTGGAATGCACGAAGAGGTCCCGAGTTTACTTGGGAGCGAGAGGATCAAATGAAACAAAAATACCCGCATTTGTTTCCCGATGATGCAAAATAGGTACGATTTTAAAATTTCGGGACGAAATTTATTTAACGGGTAGGTACTGTAATGACCCGGACTTTTTCGATCAATTTATACTTATAAGATTAATATTTACATAAATTAAACCTTACCAACATGATAAGCAATCCAAATTGTTGAGATTTATGTTTTTGAAATGAGTTTTACACAACGTTTGACCGTCTAGTTTGACCGATGATATCACGAACTATATAACATATGATAATTATATGTTTGTGTATATATATGTATATATACATATTTAACATGATCTAAGGATGTTTTAATACCTCATTTTGTATTAATAACAATAAGTTATAAGTATATTTTGAAACTACTAACTTAAGTTTTCAAAACGATAACCATACGTAACGTTATTTGACATAAATATTTATGACCTATAATTTTTATACATATATAGTATAAGTAATGTATTTAATCACTTTTAAGGACTTAAATACATAAAACAATATAAGTGTATTCACAAAAGATAGCTATATTTGAATCCTCGTTCCGTTTTCACAAGATTTCTATACGTATATCTAGAGTATATGTACTCGTATCATACCTAGCTTCTATACGTATTTACTATTGGTATATACACATCAAATCACCACCAACCAGCCCTTGTTCATGCCTTATGTGTAAGGTAATTAGAAATTGGATGCTAGCATTGAAAGTCATACAAAATAACAAAAGGAAAACTTGTCCATGTCCCCCCCATTCACGTTTTATATGGCCTTCCCCATATCAATTCTAGTTCACCATTATCACTTCCAAATTACTCTCTAACACACCTACTTGAAAGCCATAAGAAACCCTCATAAATTCAGCAAGAAACCATGAAGATCTAGCCATAGAAACAAGCCTTAATCATCATAAGAAAACTCTTACAAAAACACTTCAAGAATCCTTCCAAGAACACAAGTTTACTTCCAATCTTTCATTCAACTCCATCACTCTTTTGGTTCTAGGTTTTTACTTCTCTTTTACAGCAATCTTGTCCAAGTAACTTGAGGTAGTAACTTTGTTCATAACCTTATTCAATTCATATATATATAGCTATCTTATTTTATGGTATAAAATTTTAACAACAAGAACATAGTTTGAATGTTTTCAAACTTGTTTGCAAACTAAATAGATTCTTCTAACTTAACTTTTAAAATACTTCAAGACATGTAATATATCATAAATATATGCTAATTTAACAAGGTATAACTTGGTTTTTCAAAGAACACCTTAAAAACTGTTTTTACGACGTCGGATTGCAACCGGGGGCGGTTTTGGGTTGGATAATTAAAAACTATTTTGAACCTTGAATTGGAGGTTTATTTTCTGGAAAAATGATATTTACTATGAATATGATAACACATAAAAATTTCATGATTTAACTCAAAGTATAAGTATTTTTAGAAAAATAATCATTTAATGTTGTTTACATAAGGGAAAGTGATTAACTTCATAAGTTTCACCAAAGTTTGACCTATGACCTGTGATTTCGAATACAAACTAAGGTATTTACAGTTCATAGTCTTAAAGAAGAACTCGATCCAAGGAAGTGGCAAGTTGAACCAACGAAAACGAAGTTGTAACGAAGAAACTATGACCAAAACAAGATCGGATATCCAAAACTAGTTTAGCCACGAAAATAATTGGAGAAAAATTAAATGAATCACATCTTTCTAAAATAACATGATATTTTATGTATATGTACTCATAATTTAATTTTATATATTTCAGGACCACCCGTAAACAATACGAGAAGATTAATCATAAGATCCCATGATTGTACGCAACACGTCATTTGACAACACCGGTACTTTATGTACGCAACACGTCATTTGACAACACCGGTACCGTGGGTCAAGATTAATCCCGACCAATACAAATACGATGGGGTTTTATTTATTTCGATGGGGGTTTTATTTATTAAATACCTAAATATGAACCATTAAAATTGAATTACTAACATCGGACTGCTAACTACGGACTAAGAAATTATTAAAACTATTAAAAGTATAATAAGTATATATATGTGACGATTGTTTAAAATGGAAATATATTGATAAACTATATATGGATAGGTTCGTGATATCAACCGGAGACCAAGTCAAAATATATATATCTTCAAGGCAATAGTGAGTATATAGTCCCACTTTTAAACTCTAAACATTTCGGGGTGAGAATACATGTATTTTATGTTTTACGTTATGGACACAAGTAACTGAAAAATATATTCTACATTGAGTTGTACCACTGGCATACTTCCCTGTAGCTTGGTAACTACTATTTACAGCGGTATTGTAAACGCGAATCCTGTTGATAGATCTATCGGGCCTGACAACCCCAACCAGACTGGACGACCAGTATTCAACGGTTGCACAGTACTTCGTTTCGTGACTATACTTGGTACGGTGTAGTAAGATTTCATAATAAAGGGAATATGCGACGTGATTAAATGTTAAGTATGGTTACCAAGTGCTCAACCACTTAGAATATTTTTATTAAAATGTTTATATATGAAATCTTGTGGTCTATATATATATATATTGCTGCCAGCATTAAACCTATATCTCACCAACTTTATGTTGACGTTTTAAGCATGTTTATTCTCAGGTGATAACTAAAAGCTTCCGCTGCAACATGTTGAATTTAAGCAAGATCTTGAGTATGCATATTTGTGTCAAAAATAAAACTGCATATCCGAGGAATTGTAATGTAAAATATGCTAGAAATCGTATTGTTATCATCACATGTAAAGTTTGTAAGTCTAAGATTATCGCTAAACGATAATCATCTTTATATTGTCTAAAGCTTGTATTAACATAAGAGTTATGGTTTGTAATGTAAAATAAATGCAGTTGTTCTTTTAAAAATGTCGCATATAGAGGTCAATACCTCGCAATGAAATCATACGTTATCTAACTCGTTCTTATGGTTAAGGACGGGTTATGACATGTGGTATCAGAGCGGTGGTCTTAGCGAACCAGGTTTGCATTAGTGTGTCTAACTGATAAGTCGTTAGGATACATTAGTAAGTCTGGACTTTGACCGGATCTGATTTAACAACCATTGCTTATCATTGTTGGTTAAAATTTATATGTAAATATTATGTAGTACTAATGGGTTAGTTGTTGTGTGATAGATGTCGGGCTCAAAACTTATTATCACATTCAGCGACTCCGAACCAGAATCTTCAGATGGTGTTCCAGTCATTAACCTATCCGATGACGAAAATGATATCTTTGGGGAAGACTCACAAATTCCGGATGAACCAACAATAAAGAACCCGGAAAGTGAACCCAAGTAGGAAAGTGAACCCGAGGAGGAAAGTGAACCCGAGGAAGAAATACAAGAAATTACGAAAGACAAGTTCGAACTAGGAAAGAAACGAAAGGCTAATGAATTAGAAAATTCAAATCCTGAGTTTAGTAAGGATGATGTGGCACCAACTCCACTAGACACTACCACCCCTATTCCCGCTATTCCTATTCGTTCTATCCCGGCATCTAGTTCTTCAGCCCCACAGCCAAAATATAGGCAGATAGCTAGGATAAGCGTTAGGCCATTCCTTGAACCTAAACGTCCTAGAAAATAGACCAAACGATGTGCTGCCGTATTAAACCATGGGATCATATAATGTTTTGTATAATATTATTAGTGTGGTTTGCTTAATGTTCGATGTAAGATAAGCATATGTAAAATAGTGAAGTATGAAATGCAATAATTTTCCATGGTTAAGTATTATTTAGATTGTAGTAATTGGTTCTGTACTAAGCTATTAAGTATGAACATTAACGGGTAGGTACTACCCTAGATATAATTATAAAATGCTAATAAGAAGAAAAGGCTTTTATAATAATACCTGGTTCATATTGTTAACAAGCTATAATGTACTATAAATACACACTACATCTATAATATTCCATGTGAATAATTATTTTCTTTCATTAGGAAATGGCGCGATTGAATCGAATGACAGAACAAGAAGTCGAGGAATTCATCAACCAGCGAGTGAACGACAGAATGTTATGGGTCGAAGCTGCAAGAGCTGCTGCAGTTAACCCAAATCCTCGTGTAGGATGCACCTACAAAACTTTTCAAGCTTGCAAGCCCTCATCATTCAGTGGAACAGAAGGACCGATCGGTTTAATCCGGTGGATAGAAAAGATGGAGACTGTATTTAAAATCAGTGGTTGTGTTGAAAAGGACATGACCAAGTATGCATCGTGCACTTTACAAGATAGTGCACTCACGTGGTGGAAAAATTATGTGAAGGCTGTAGGAGGAGATGTAGCTTATGATACTCCATGGGAAGAATTCAAAATAATGTTAATCAACGAGTATTGTCCAAGGAACGAGGTTAGGAAGTTGGAAGATGAATTACGAAGCCTGAAGGTTGTTGGTACTGAAATCACCAACTACAATCAGCGATTCATGGAATTAGTTTTGCTATGTCCTGAATTGGTTCCAACCGAAGAACGGAAGATTGAAATGTACAAAGATGGTTTGCCCAAAAAGGTCAAGGCAAATGTTACAGCATCGAAACCTAAGACAATTCATGAAGCTATAACCATGGCAAACGAGCTAATGGATCAGGTCATCATGGATAAGAAAGTATCCAATACTGATGTGAAGGTATCAGGTAACAAAAGAAAGTGGAATGGAAATTATGATCGAGGTAACCAACAACAATCTTTTAAGAAACAAGAAATCACGCAAGGTGCGGGTAGTGGTTTAAGCTTTGGTTATAAAGGACAAAATCCTTTATGCAACCGATGCCACAAACATCACTCTAGCTACTGTAATGTGGTATGCAACAAATGTAATCGAAAGGGTCATCTTGCTGAAGATTGTAGGGCTCTCGTTACAAATACAAATGGTACCAAGACTCCTGCCACCAATGCAAATAGAACTGCTTTGGCTACCATTACTTGTTATGGGTGTGTAAAACAAGGTCACTATAAGAGCCAGTGCCCGAATCCTGAGAAGAATATCGGACCTGCACGTGGGAGAGCATTTATTATTAATGCTAGAGAGGCATGTGAAGACCCGGAGCTTGTTACGGGTACGTTTACCATTAATAACTTATCAGCATCTATTATATTTGATACTGGTGCCGATAGAAGTTACGTGTGTAGAAATTTTTACACTAAATTGAATTGTTCATCATTACCTCTAGATGCTAAGTACATGATTGAGTTAGCTAATGGTAAACTAATTAAAGCCGATAGAAATTACATTTAACAAGATCGTTAACTTAAAGGTTTCAAAACAACACTTACATGCAACGACTAACGATGACTTAACGACTCAGTTAAAATGTATATACATGTAGTGTATTTAGATGTATTAGTACACTTTTGAAAGACTTCAAGACACATATCAAAGTATTTCTACTTAACAAAAATGCTTACAATTACATCCTCATTCATTTTCATCAACAATTCTACTCATATGCAACCGTATTCGTACTCGTACAATACCCAGCTCCTAGATGTACACACTATTGGTATATACACATAAAAATCTACTCCTTAACAGCCTTAAATGATTAAGGAACATGTGGAACCAACCATTTGTCAACTAGCATGAATTATTTAGCAAGAAAACAAACTTAAGAATCTTTTCTTTCTTTATAATGAGTAAAAACATTTTTATGATTTCACCTCATTTTTCCATTCCATTTTCTCATACTTACACTCCAAATTCTCTCTCAAAATACTCCTAACATCATACTTGATCATCTCTAAGCATTTTCACCATCTTTTATCTTCAATTACAAGCTTTAATCATCATAAAAATAACCATTCAAGAACACTTCAATAAATCTTTCAAACTTGCTAGATTACTTCGAAGCTTTCAAATCCATTCCAAGTAATCATCCAAGATCAAGAAAATTTTGTTAATCACAGTAGGTTTTCATTCTAAATCAAAGAACTTCTAAGCCATCAAAGATCCTTTGAAGCTCAAGCTTATTTTTCATCATTTCCAGTAGGTTTACCTACTACACTTAAGGTTCGTGAATCGATCCATGGCCAAGTCTTAAATTTCTGACGAAGTAAAAATCTGTGAAAGTGAGTTATAGTCCCACTTTTAAAATCTATTATTTTTGGGATGAGAATACATGCAGTTTATAAATGTTTTACAAAATAGACACAAGTAATCGAAAATACTTTCTATGTTAGATTATCGAACCGAATATGCCCCTTTTTAGCTTGGTAGCCTAAGAATTAGGGAAATGGCCCCTAATTGACGCGAATCCTAAAGATAGATCTATTTGGCCCAACAAGCCTCATCTGAGTTACGGATGCTTTAGTACTTCGATTTATCATATCCGATGAGAGTCCCAGAATGATGGGGATATTCTATATGCATCATGTTAAGGTCGGTTACCAGGTGTTCAACATATGAATGAATTTTATCTCTATGTAGTTTGCGAAATGCTTGATATGAGATGTATATTTATGGAAAAAATGAAATCTTGTGGTCTATTATTACGATTTGATAAATATATAGGTTAAACCTATGACTCACCAACATTTTTGTTGACGTTTTAAGCATGTTTATTCTCAGGTGATTATTAAGAGCTTCCGTTGTTGCATGCTAATTTAAGGACAAGTGTTGGAGTTAGCATGCTTGTATAATATTGTTTAAAAAATGCATTCGAAGGCTTATATTGTTGTTTAATATTATTGTAAACCATTATGTAATGGTCGTGTGAAAACGCTATATTTTAGATTATCATTATTTGATAATCGTCGTAATATTTTAAAACTTTATCAATAAATAAAGGTTATGGTTGTTTTAAAAATCTAATGCAGTCTTTGAAAAATGTCTCATATAGAGGTCAAAACCTCGCAACAACATCAATTATTATGGAACGTTTATAATCAATATGAACGGGACATTTCAGTTGGTATCCGAGCGTTGGTCTTAGAGAAGCAAAAATTTACATTAGTGTGTCTTATTGAGTTTGTAGGATGCATTAGTGAGTCTGGACTTCAAACGTAAATTTTTCTTTAAAAACGATTGCTTAACACTTTTTGTTGAAAATTATATATTACTAACATGTAAATATTATGTGATATATTAATCTCTTAATGTGTTTGATATTGGGGGATAGATGTCTACCTCTAGTACAAATCCCGTTGACCCACCTAATAATAATGAAGAGTTGAAAATATATTGGGAAGACTCACAAATTCCCGAAGAGGAACCGGAAGAAGAGGAACCGGAAGAAGAGGAACCGGAAGAAGAGGAACCAGAAGAAGAGGAACCGGAAGAAGAAGAGGTTTCGGAGGAGGAAATATTAGAAACCACTGAAAAATAGATAAATAAAAGAAAACCCTCAACCAATGGACCAAAATTAATAATGGTCAATGGTGTTTTCGCATAGGAATCAAAATATTGGGAAGATTACCAATTTTCGATGAATCGGATCCCAATGAGGATTCCGATGATGTTATAGAAATTACCCCGACCCAATTTGAAAAGGCAAAAGAAAATAATAAGGGAAAAGGCGTCAAAATAGAGAAACCTAATTCCAACCCCGATGACCTCTATGTTAACATGAAATATCCTGATGGGAAATACCGTCAACACCCGTATTTCTTAAGTTTTAGCTATAACCCGGGAACATCTAAGCCACCAGGTTTTTCTAGACAATTTGTTAAAAGAACGGCTCGTATTAGGGGGCACCATATATCCCTAGGAAATTAGCGAAACAAACCAAGTCCTAAGAAGAAGAAACAATTGAGTCGGAATAAAGAGTTGTAATCATGCGATGTAATATATGTAATATAGTGTGCTTGTGCTTTTATGATATATGTAGAAATTGCTTGTATTCTTTGTTAAGTATCTTTTATGAATCTAACCCTCGTCTATTTTTACAGTATAAAAACACAAAATGGATGTTAAGGATAGACAACCAAAAATTTTAGAAGACCTACCCGGGGACATGATTGATGAAATCTTGTCTAGAGTCAGTCAGAATTCGTCGGCATAATTATTTACGGCAAAATTATTTTGTAGAATATTTGAAGAATGTTCCAGGCATGCCTTAGTTTATAAAAGGCTTTCTTTTGAAATATGGGGTATAACACATTGGGGAGACCTTAAGTTACGCCGTGTTTTTTTTAAAGCGTTAAATGCAGGGAACCCAAGTGCAATTTTACGCTACGGGTTAAGAACCTATTTTGACTCAACATATCCCAACATAGGACTTCGTGCTTTAGAAAGAGCTTCTAACATGCAACATAAAGAAGCATGTTATGCTTACGGGTTAGTGATGTTCGCTTCTCGCCAATGTGAGAAAAAGAACATCGGATTACAACTTTTAAATAAAACATTCACACAAGTGACGGATTCGGTAGTTGGGGTGAGAAACAAGGTTTTTAGATTGTTACGGGGCTGTTGGGCATTATGAAACCCTCGTCCTTTTGACGATGTTACAACATGCTGCCTAGCTAACGATCACAATGGTTATCTGCCACATAACCAAGGATGGGAAATAATATTAGTACAACCAGAATGCATGACTTGTTTCTGGACTTATAAATTACGTGTCTTTATTGCCTTTGTTGAACGACTTGCATATTAACTAGGATTGTCTTCGAAACTACTTTGTATCAAAGTTATTGTGTGCTATATTTTATGCTATATGTAAAATAGCGGTATTATAAATTTGTAAAAATATTGTATAAAAGTTTGAACGCGAAATATTATTTGTATTTAGTTTTTCATATAGAATCGTAGTAGTTGAATTGTATATTAGCTACTAAGTATGAACTTAACGGGTAGGTACTACCCGAATTAAAACTATAAAATGCTAATATGAAGAAAAAGCTTTTATAAATATGTTCATATTATGCTACGAAATACTATTGACTACTCTTAAATTCTATATGATTAACTCAATTCTTTTGGCTATTTTTGAAGAAATGGCACCGACGACTCGACAGAACTTGAACATGAGTGAGGAAGACTTCCGTATTTTCTTTGCTGCGAACATAGCCGCAGTGCAGTCCGCAATGCAAAATAACAACAATAACTCTGATTCTAGCAGTGGAACTAATTCCACAAGAAATCGTATAGGATGCTCCTACAAAGAATTCACTGCCTGTAAACCTTTAGAATTCGATGGAACCGAGGGTCCAATCGAATTAAAATGGTGGACCGAAAAGGTTGTATCGGTGTTTACCATAAGTAAATGTACTGAAGAAGACAAAGTAAAGTACGCTACGCATACCTTCACAGGTACTGCATTAACATGGTGGAACACCTATCTCGAGCAGGTGGGACAAGATGTTGCTTATGCACTACCGTGGTCAGCATTCAAGCACTTGATGAATGAGCAGTACCATCCCAGAAACAAGGTCAATAAGCTCAAGGTAGAACTTAGAGGATTACGAACGCAACGTTTCGACATCACCACGTACGAACGACGATTCACAAAGTTGTGCCTATTGTGTCCAAGAGCGTTCGAAGATGAAGAGGAGAAGATTGACGCATTTGTAAAAGGGTTACCAGAAAGGATTCAAGAAGATGTGAGTTCACACGAGCCTGCCTCCCTACAAAAGGCAAGTTGAATGGATCACAAAATCATAAATCAGATTGAGGGAAGGATTAAAGAACAGGCGGCCGAAGACGCCAACACAAAACAAATCAAGAGAAATTGGGAAGAAAACTGTAGTGACCCGAACTTTTCCATGTTTATATATATTAATTGAGATTGATATTTACATTATTAAATGTTTCCAACATGTTAAGCAATCAAACTTGTTAAGACTTGATTAATTGAAATATGTTTCATATAGACAATTGACCACCCAAGTTGACCGGTGATTCACGAACGTTAAAACTTGTAAAAACTATACGATGACATATATATGGTTATATATATAGTTAACATGTTTTTATTATAAGTATGTATCTCATTAGGTATTTTAACAATGAGTTATATACGTAAAAATGAGACTATTAATTTAAGAAACTCGAAAACGATATATATAACGATTATCGTTATAACAACGTCTTACTAGGTACATATGAATCATATTAAGATATTGATACACTTGGTTAATTATGTTAAATGATAAGTAAATATATTATTAATTGTATTAACAATGAAATACATATGTAAAAATAAGACTACTAACTTAATGATTTCGAAACGAGACATATATGTAACGATTATCGTTGTAACGACATTTAACTGTATATACATCATACTAAGATATATTATATATCATAATATCATGATAATATAACAATTTAACATCTCATTTGTTATAATAAACAATGGGTTAACAACATTCAACAAGATCGTTAACCTAAAGGTTTCAAAACAACATTTACATGTAACGACTAACGATGACTTAACGACTCAGTTAAAATGTATATACATGTAGTGTTTTAATATGTATTCATACACTTTTGAAAGACTTCAAGACACTTATCAAAATACTTCTACTTAACAAAAATGCTTACAATTACATCCTCGTTCAGTTTCATCAACTATTCTACTCGTATGCACCCGTATTCGTAATCGTACAATACACAGCTTTTAGATGTATGTACTATTGGTATATACACTCCAATTATTAGCTCTTAGCAGCCCATGTGAGTTACTTAACACATGTGGGAACCATCATTTGGCAACTAGCATGAAATATCTCATAAAATTACAAAAATATGAGTAATCATTCATGACTTATTTACATGAAAACAAAATTACATATCCTTTATATCTAATCCATACACCAACGACCAAAAACACCTACAAACACTTTAATTCTTCAATTTTCTTCATCTAATTGATCTCTCTCAAGTTCTATCTTCAAGTTCTAAGTGTTCTTCATATATTCTACAAGTTCTAGTTACATAAAATCAAGAATACTTTCAAGTTTGCTAGCTCACTTCCAATCTTGTAAGGTGATCATCCAACCTCAAGAAATCTTTGTTTCTTACAGTAGGTTATCATTCTAATACAAGGTAATAATCATATTCAAACTTTGGTTCAATTTCTATAACTATAACAATCTTATTTCAAGTGATGATCTTACTTGAACTTGTTTTCGTGTCATGATTCTGCTTCAAGAACTTCGAGCCATCCAAGGATCCATTGAAGCTAGATCCATTTTTCTCTTTTCCAGTAGGTTTATCCAAGGAACTTAAGGTAGTAATGATGTTCATAACATCATTTGATTCATACATATAAAGCTATCTTATTCGAAGGTTTAAACTTGTAATCACTAGAACATAGTTTAGTTAATTCTAAACTTGTTCGCAAACAAAAGTTAATCCTTCTAACTTGACTTTTAAAATCAACTAAACACATGTTCTATATCTATATGATATGCTAACTTAATGATTTAAAACCTGGAAACACGAAAAACACCGTAAAACCGGATTTACGCCGTCGTAGTAACACCGCGGGCTGTTTTGGGTTAGTTAATTAAAAACTATGATAAACTTTGATTTAAAAGTTGTTATTCTAAGAAAATGATTGTTATTATGAACATGAAACTATATCCAAAAATTATGGTTAAACTCAAAGTGGAAGTATGTTTTCTAAAATGGTCATCTAGACGTCGTTCTTTCGACTGAAATGACTACCTTTACAAAAACGACTTGTAACTTATTTTTCTGACAATAAACCTATACTTTTTCTGTTTAGATTCATAAAATAGAGTTCAATATGAAACCATAGCAATTTGATTCACTCAAAACGGATTTAAAATGAAGAAGTTATGGGTAAAACAAGATTGGATAATTTTTCTCATTTTAGCTACGTGAAAATTGGTAACAAATCTATTCCAACCATAACTTAATCAACTTGTATTGTATATTATGTAATCTTGAGATACCATAGACACATATACAATGTTTCGACCTATCATGTCGACACATCTATATATGTTTCGGAACAACCATAGACACTCTATATGTGAATGTTGGAGTTAGCTATACAGGGTTGAGGTTGATTCCAAAATATATATAGTTTGAGTTGTGATCAATACTGAGATACGTATACACTGGGTCGTGGATTGATTCAAGATAATATTTATCGATTTATTTCTGTACATCTAACTGTGGACAACTAGTTGTAGGTTACTAACGAGGACAGCTGACTTAATAAACTTAAAACATCAAAATATATTAAAAGTGTTGTAAATATATTTTGAACATACTTTGATATATATGTATATATTGTTATAGGTTCGTGAATCAACCAGTGGCCAAGTCTTACTTCCCGACGAAGTAAAAATCTGTGAAAGTGAGTTATAGTCCCACTTTTAAAATCTAATATTTTTGGGATGAGAATACATGCAGGTTTTATAAATGATTTACAAAATAGACACAAGTACGTGAAACTACATTCTATGGTTGAATTATCGAAATCGAATATGCCCCTTTTTATTAAGTCTGGTAATCTAAGAATTAGGGAACAGACACCCTAATTGACGCGAATCCTAAAGATAGATCTATTGGGCCTAACAAACCCCATCCAAAGTACCGGATGCTTTAGTACTTCGAAATTTATATCATATCCGAAGGGTGTCCCGGAATGATGGGGATATTCTTATATATGCATCTTGTTAATGTCGGTTACCAGGTGTTCACCATATGAATGATTTTTATCTCTATTTATGGGATGTGTATTGAAATATGAAATCTTGTGGTCTATTATTATAATTTGATATATATAGGTTAAACCTATAACTCACCAACATTTTTGTTGACGTTTTAAGCATGTTTATTCTCAGGTGATTATTAAGAGCTTCCGCTGTCGTATACTTAAATAAGGACGAGATTTGGAGTCTATGCTTGTATGATATTGTGTAAAAACTGCATTCAAGAAACTTATTTTGTTGTAACATATTTGTATTGTAAACCATTATGTAATGGTCGTGTGTAAACAGGATATTTTAGATTATCATTATTTGATAATCTACGTAAAGCTTTTTAAAACCTTTATCTATGAAATAAAGGTTATGATTTGTTTTAAAAATGAATGCAGTCTTTGAAAAACGTCTCATATAGAGGTCAAAACCTCGCAACGAAATCAATTAATATGGAACGTTTTTAATCAATAAGAACGGGACATTTCAGTTGGTATCCGAGCGTTGGTCTTAGAGAACCAGAAAATTTGCATTAGTGTGTCTTATCGAGTTTGTTAGGATGCATTAGTGAGTCTGGACTTCGACCGTGTTTTCCTTAAAAATGATTGCTTAACATTTTTGTTGGAAACTATATATTTTTAACATATGAATATTATGTGATATATTAATCTCTTATCATGTTTGATATTATGTGATAGATGTCTACCTCTAGAACAAGTCCATTGACTCACCTAATAATAATGAAGAGTCAAATGTAAATTGGAATGATTCGTGGACTGATTCACAAGTTCCCGAAGAGGAACCGGAAGAAGAGTCGGAACCGGAAGAAGAATCGGAACCGGAAGAAGAATCGGAACCGGATGAAGAAGTAGAACCGGTGGGGGAAATAATAAAACGGTTAAGTAAAACAAAATCATCAACCAACCGACCAAGGTTAATTATGGTCAATGGTGTTTCCGCCAAGGAAGCAAAATATTGGGAGGATTACCAATTCTCCGATGAATCGGATTCCGACGAGAATTCCGATGATGTTATAGAAATTACCCCAACTGAATTTAAAAAGGCAAAAGAAAATAATAAGGGAAAGGGCATAAAAATAGAGAAATCTAATTCCAACCCCGATGAACTTTATATGTATCGTCAACCCCCGAAGTCCTTAATTTGTAACAATGACCCGGGAACCTCTAAACCACCAGGTTTTTCTAAACCGTTATGGAAAACGACAGTTAGTATTAGGGGAACATCATATATCCCTAGAAACTTGGCAAAACGAACCAAAACCGAAGAAGAAGAAACGAGCGAGTCGGAATAAGATAGTTGTTTTCGTGTGGTGTAATATATGTAATATAGTGTTCTTATGCTTTATGATATATGTAAAAATTGCTTGTATTAATAAGTATTTTTTATGAATCTAACTCTTGTCTATTTTACAGTTTAAAAACACAAAATGGATAGACAACCCAATATTTTAAGAGACCTACCCGGAGACATGATTGATGAAATCTTGTCTAGAGTCGGTCAGAATTCCTCGGCACAACTAATTAAGGCGAGATCAGTTTGTAAGACATTCGAAGAACGTTCCAAGAATGTCATGGTTTATAAGAGACTTTCGTTTGAAAGATGGGGGATATCACATTGGGAAACCCATAAGTTACGATGTGTTTACTTTGACGCATATATTGCGGGGAACCCAAATGCTATTTTACGCAACGGGTTAAGAAATTATTTTGACTCAATATATCCGAATATTGGACTTCGTGATTTAGAAAAAGCGGCTAACATGCAACATAAAGAAGCATGTTATGCTTACGGATTAGTAATGTTCGCTTCTCACCAAAGTGAGAACAAGAACATCGGGCTACAACTATTAAACAAAACGTTTCCACAAGTGACGGAGTCGGTAATTGGGGTAAGAAATGAGGTTTTTAGATTATTACGGGACTGTTGGACATTACGTAACCCTCGTCCCTTTGACGACGTTACAACACGCTGTCTTATCAACGGCCATAACAGTTATGTTCCACAAGACCAAGGATGGGAAGTAGTCCTAGTAAAACCAGAATGCATGACTTGTTTCTGGACGTATGAATTACGTGTCTTTATTGCCTTTGCTGAACGACTTGTGTACTAGCTAGAATTATCTTCACAACTATCTTGTATCAAAGTTATTGTGTGCTATATTTCATGCTTTATGTAAAATAAGAGGTATTGTAAGTTTGTAAAATATTGTATAAAAGTTTGAACGCGAAATATTATTATAATCAGCTTTTCATATAGAATTGTAGTAGTTGAATTGTATATTAGCTACTAAGTATGAACTTAACGGGTAGGTACTACCCGAATTTAAACTTATAAAATGCTAATATGAAGAAAAAGCTTTTATAAATGAGTTCATATTATGCTATGAAATACTATTAACTACTCTTAATATTCTGTATGATTAACTTGTTCCATTTGACTATTTTGAAGGAAATGGCACCGACTACTCGACACACCGTGAATATGAATGAAGAGGAATTCCGTACTTTTCTAGCTTCAAACATAGCCGCAGTACAGGCTGCGCTACATACCAACAATAACCTTGGATCTAGCAGTACAGGAAATCGTGTAGGATGCACCTACAAAGAATTTACTGCCTGCAAACCTTTGGAATTTGATGGAACCGAAGGACCGATCGGATTGAAACAGTGGACCGAGAAGGTCGAATCGGTATTTGCCATAAGTAAGTGTACTGAAGAGGACAAAGTGAAGTACGCTACGCATACCTTCATAGGTTCTGCGTTAACATGGTGGAATACCTATCTAGAGCAAGTGGGACAAGACGATGCGTACGCACTACCGTGGTCAGCATTCAAGCACTTGATGAACGAGAAGTACCGTCCCAGAACCGAGGTCAATAAGCTCAAGATAGAACTTAGAGGGTTACGAACCCAAGGATTTGATATTACCACGTACGAAAGACGATTCACAGAATTGTGCCTATTGTGTCCGGGAGCATTCGAAGATGAGGAAGAGAAGATCGACGTGTTTGTGAAAGGATTACCGGAAAGAATCCAAGAAGATATAAGTTCACACGAGCCCGCCTCCATACAACAGGCATGTAGAATGGCTCACAAACTAGTGAACCAGATTGAAGAAAGAATTAAAGAACAGACTGCTGAAGAGGCCAATGTGAAGCAAGTCAAAAGAAAGTGGGAGGAAAACGGTGATAAGAATCACCAATACAACAACAACAGCAATTACAACAATAATCGCAGCAATTATCCCAACAATCGCAACATCAATCGCAACTACAACAAACGGCCCAACAACAACAACAACAACAACAACAACAACAACAACAACAACAACAACAACTACAACAATCATCCCAACAACAATAATAACCGCAATAACAACAACAATCAGAAGCTGCTATGCCAAAGGTGTGAAAAGTATCACTCGGGGTTCTGCACCAAATTTTGCAACAAGTGTAAAAGAAATGGTCATAGCGCGGCGAAGTGTGAGGTCTACGGACCAGGGGTTAATAGAACGAAAGGAACAAATGGTGTCGGAACGAGTAATGGCGGAGCAAGTAGTGTCGGAGCAAGTTATGCCAATGTAGTTTGTTATAAATGTGGAAAACCGGGCCACATTATTAGAAATTGCCCGAACCAGGAGAACACGAATGGACAAGGCCGCGGAAGAGTTTTCAATATTAATGTGGCAGAGGCACAAGAAGACCTGGAGCTTGTTACGAGTACGTTTCTTATTGACAATAAATCTGCTTACGTTTTATTTGATTCGGGTGCGGATAGAAGCTATATGAGTAGAGATTTTTGTGCTAAATTAAGTTGTCCATTGACGCCTTTGGATAGTAAATTTTTACTCGAATTAGCAAATGGTAAATTAATTTCAGCAGATAATATATGTCGGAATCGAGAAATTAAACTGGTTAGCGAAACATTTAAGATTGATTTGATACCAGTAGAGTTAGGGAGTTTTGATGTGATAATCGGTATGGACTGGTTGATAGAAGTGAAAGCAGAGATCGTTTGTTACAAAAATGCAATTCGCATTATACGAGAAAAAGGAAAACCCTTAATGGTGTACGGAGAAAAGGGCAACACGAAGCTACATCTTATTAGTAATTTGAAGGCACAAAAACTAATAAGAAAAGGTTGCTATGCTGTTCTAGCACACGTCGAGAAAGTACAAACTGAAGAAAAGAGCATCAATGATGTTCCCATTGCAAAAGAATTTCCCGATGTATTTCCGAAAGAATTACCGGGATTACCCCCACATCGATCCGTTGAATTTCAAATAGATCTTGTACCAGGAGCTGCACCAATAGCTCGTGCTCCTTACACACTCGCACCCAGCGAGATGAAAGAACTGCAAAGCCAATTACAAGAACTTTTAGAGCGTGGTTTCATTCGACCAAGCACA
This sequence comes from Rutidosis leptorrhynchoides, assembly GCF_046630445.1. Taxonomy (NCBI): domain Eukaryota; kingdom Viridiplantae; phylum Streptophyta; class Magnoliopsida; order Asterales; family Asteraceae; genus Rutidosis; species Rutidosis leptorrhynchoides. The sequence goes on along the minus strand of NC_092342.1, from coordinate 200,991,020 downwards.
TCACCGTGGGGAGCTCCTGTTTTGTTTGTCAAGAAGAAAGATGGTACATTCAGGTTGTGTATCGACTACCGAGAGTTGAACAAACTTACCATCAAGAACCGCTACCCACTACCGAGAATCGACGACTTATTTGATCAACTACAAGGCTCGTCTGTTTATTCAAAGATTGACTTACGTTCCGGGTATCATCAAATGTGGGTGAAAGAAGATGATATTCCAAAGACGGCTTTCAGAACACGTTATGGTCATTACGAGTTTATGGTCATGCCATTTGGTTTAACTAATGCACCAGCTGTGTTCATGGACCTTATGAACCGAGTGTGTGGACCATACCTTGACAAGTTTGTCATTGTTTTCATTGATGACATACTTATTTACTCAAAGAATGACCAAGAACACGGTGAACATTTGAGAAAGGTGTTAGAAGTATTGAGGAAGGAAGAATTGTACGCTAAGTTTTCAAAGTGTGCATTTTGGTTGGAAGAAGTTCAATTCCTCGGTCACATAGGGAACAAAGAAGGTATTAAGGTGGATCCGGCAAAGATAGAAACTGTTGAAAAGTGGGAAACCCCGAAAACTTCGAAACACATACGCTAATTTTTAGGACTAGCTGGTTACTACAGAAGGTTCATCCAAGATTTTTCTAGAATAGCAAAACCCTTGACTGCATTAACGCATAAAGGGAAGAAATTTGAATGGAATGATGAACAAGAGAAAGCGTTTCAGTTATTGAAGAAAAAGCTAACTACGGCACCTATATTGTCATTGCCTGAAGGGAATGATGATTTTGTGATTTATTGTGACGCATCAAAGCAAGGTCTCGGTTGTGTATTAATGCAACGAACGAAGGTGATTGCTTATGCTTCTAGACAATTGAAGATTCTCGAACAAAATTATACGACGCATGATTTGGAATTAGGAGCGGTTGTTTTTGCATTAAAGACTTGGAGGCACTACTTATATGGGGTCAAAAGTATTATATATACCGACCACAAAAGTCTTCAACACATATTTAATCAGAAACAACTGAATATGAGGCAGCGTAGGTGGATTGAATTGTTGAATGATTACGACTTTGAGATTGGTTACCACCCGGGGAAGGCAAATGTGGTAGCCGATGCCTTGAGCAGGAAGGACAGAGAACCCATTCGAGTAAAATCTATGAATATAATGATTCATAATAACCTTACTACTCAAATAAAGGAGGCGCAACAAGGAGTTTTAAAAGAGGGAAATTTAAAGGATGAAATACCCAAAGGATCGGAGAAGCATCTTAATATTCGGGAAGACGGAACCCGGTATAGGGCTGAAAGGATTTGGGTACCAAAATTTGGAGATATGAGAGAAATGGTACTTAGAGAAGCTCATAAAACCAGATACTCAATAAATCCTGGAACGGGGAAGATGTACAAGGATCTCAAGAAATATTTTTGGTGGCCGGGTATGAAAGCCGATGTTGCTAAATACGTAGGAGAATGTTTGACGTGTTCTAAGGTCAAAGCTGAGCATCAGAAACCATCAGGTCTACTTCAACAACCCGAAATCCCAGAATGGAAATGGGAAAACATTACCATGGATTTCATCACTAAATTGCCAAGGACTGCAAGTGGTTTTGATACTATTTGGGTAATAGTTGATCGTCTCACCAAATCAGCACACTTCCTGCCAATAAGAGGAGATGACAAGATGGAGAAGTTAGCACGACTGTATTTGAAGGAAGTCGTCTCCAGACATGGAATACCAATCTCTATTATCTCTGATAGGGATGGCAGATTTATTTCAAGATTCTGGCAGACATTACAGCAAGCATTAGTAACTCGTCTAGACATGAGTACTGCCTATCATCCACAAACGGATGGGCAGAGCGAAAGGACGATACAAATGCTTGAAGACATGCTACGAGCATGTGTTATTGATTTCGAAAACAGTTGGGATCGACATCTACCGTTAGCAGAATTTTCCTACAACAACAGCTACCATTCAAGCATTGAGATGGCGCCGTTTGAAGCACTTTATGGTAGAAAGTGCAGGTCTCCGATTTGTTGGAGTGAAGTGGGGGATAGACAGATTACGGGTCCGGAGATTATACAAGAAACTACCGAGAAGATCATCCAAATTCAACAACGGTTGAAAACCGCCCAAAGTCGACAAAAGAGCTACGCTGACATTAAAAGAAAAGATATAGAATTTGAAATTGGAGAGATGGTCATGCTTAAAGTTGCACCTTGGAAAGGCATTGTTCAATTTGGTAAACGAGGGAAATTAAATCCAAGGTATATTGGACCATTCAAGATTATTGATCGTGTCGGACCAGTAGCTTACCGACTTGAGTTACCTCAACAACTCGCGGCTGTACATAACACTTTCCACGTCTCGAATTTGAAGAAATTTTTTGCTAAAGAAGATCTCACTATTCCGTTAGATGAAACCCAAATCAACGAAAAACTTCAATTCATCGAAGAACCCGTCGAAATAATGGATCGTGAGGTTAAAAGACTTAAGCAAAACAAGATACCAATTGTTAAGGTTCGATGAAATGCTCGTAGAGGACCCGAGTTCACCTGGGAGCATGAAGATCAGATGAAGAAGAAATACCCGCATCTATTTCCAGAAGATTCGTCAACACCTTCAACAGCTTAAAATTTCAGGACGAAATTTATTTAACGGGTAGGTACTGTAGTGACCCGAACTTTTCCATGTTTATATATATTAATTGAGATTGATATTTACATGATTAAATGTTTCCAACATATTAAGCAATCAAACTTGTTAAGACTTGATTAATTGAAATATGTTTCATATAGACAATTGACCACCCAAGTTGACCGGTGATTCACGAACGTTAAAACTTGTAAAAACTATACGATGACATATATATGGTTATATATATAGTTAACATGTTTTTATTATAAGTATGTATCTCATTAGGTATTTTAACAATGAGTTATATACATAAAAATGAGACTATTAATTTAAGAAACTCGAAAACGATATATATAACGATTATCGTTATAACAACGTCTTACTAGGTACATATGAATCATATTAAGATATTAATACACTTGGTTAATTATGTTAAATTATAAGTAAATATATTATTAAGTGTATTAACAATGAAATACATATGTAAAAATAAGACTACTAACTTAATAATTTCGAAACGAGACATATATGTAACGATTATCGTTGTAACGACATTTAACTGTATATACATCATACTGAGATATATTATATATCATAATATCATGATAATATAACAATTTAACATCTCATTTGTTATAATAAACAATGGGTTAACAACATTCAACAAGATCGTTAACCTAAAGGTTTCAAAACAACATTTACATGTAACGACTAACGATGACTTAACGACTCAGTTAAAATGTATATACATGTAGTGTTTTAATATGTATTCATACACTTTTGAAAGACTTCAAGACACTTATCAAAATACTTCTACTTAACAAAAATGCTTACAATTACATCCTCGTTCAGTTTCATCAACAATTCTACTCGTATGCACCCGTATTCGTACTCGTACAATACACAGCTTTTAGATGTATGTACTATTGGTATATACACTCTAATGATCAGCTCTTAGCAGCCCATGTGAGTCACCTAACACATGTGGGAACCATCATTTGGCAACTAGCATGAAATATCTCATAAAATTACAAAAATATGAGTAATCATTCATGACTTATTTACATGAAAACAAAATTACATATCCTTTATATCTAATCCATACACCAACGACCAAAAACACCTACAAACACTTTCATTCTTCAATTTTCTTCATCTAATTGATCTCTCTCAAGTTCTATCTTCAAGTTCTAAGTGTTCTTCATATATTCTACAAGTTCTAGTTACATAAAATCAAGAATACTTTCAAGTTTGCTAGCTCACTTCCAATCTTGTAAGGTGATCATCCAACCTCAAGAAATCTTTGTTTCTTACAGTAGGTTATCATTCTAATACAAGGTAATAATCATATTCAAACTTTGGTTCAATTTCTATAACTATAACAATCTTATTTCAAGTGATGATCTTACTTGAACTTGTTTTCGTGTCATGATTCTGCTTCAAGAACTTCGAGCCATCCAAGGATCCATTGAAGCTAGATCCATATTTCTCTTTTCCAGTAGGTTTATCCAAGGAACTTAAGGTAGTAATGATGTTCATAACATCATTCGATTCATACATATAAAGCTATCTTATTCGAAGGTTTAAACTTGTAATCACTAGAACATAGTTTAGTTAATTCTAAACTTGTTCGCAAACAAAAGTTAATCCTTCTAACTTGACTTTTAAAATCAACTAAACACATGTTCTATATCTATATGATATGCTAACTTAATGATTTAAAACCTGGAAACATGAAAAACACCGTAAAACCGGATTTACGCCGTCGTAGTAACACCGCGGGCTGTTTTGGGTTAGTTAATTAAAAACTATGATAAACTTTGATTTAAAAGTTGTTATTCTAAGAAAATGATTGTTATTATGAACATGAAACTATATCCAAAAATTATGGTTAAACTCAAAGTGGAAGTATGTTGTCTAAAATGGTCATCTAGACGTCGTTCTTTCGACTGAAATGACTACCTTTACAAAAATGACTTGTAACTTATTTTTCTGACTATAAACCTGATGGAATTTAACATCTATGTAAACAACATGTTCTTAAGTTACTTGTTCATAAAACCATTTTTATGATAGTTAAATAAAGCGGAAGCATGATAATAAGTTCATGTTTATATGATAAACCATTTAGTTAAATTCCATATTAATATCAAGTCTTGAAATATACTTACAAATAAGAATAATGGAGAAGATTATTACCTCCTCAAGTTAATTGAGGGTGATATTGAAGAAGAAGAAGATGATGGAACCTCAAGCTATTGTGTATTAACACCACCCTTGAAGTTGGCTAGACTTTAGAACTTTAACAACCTTGTTAACTAAGCTAGAAACCCACTCTTTTGCACCCTATTTTCTGGACAGCAACAAGCTCCAAGGATGATGATGAATGAAGCCTCAAAACAATGAAACCTCAAGAGATAATACCCCAAACTTGTGCACCAACACCATATACTTTGGTTAGGATTTAAAGACACTAGAATTAGCTTGCAAAAAAAAGAAATTGAACCCCTCTTCCCCTTAGAAAAGTCACGGCAGCAGCAAGCAGAAATATATGCTGTGCAGAATTTTTTTTTGCAAGTAGAAGATGTGTTTTGCATGTGTGTTGAAGTCCCAAGAGAGCTAGGCATGGGTATGTGAATATATTGGAAACCAAGTAGTCAAAAGCATGAGTTTATTAACCCAATATCCCCATCTCCCATGCCATATTCATTTGTTTTATAAAATAGTTTTTTTTTACAAACTAATTTTATAAAACCCTTCTCTTATATAAACTTCCATGATATTATTATTAATTATGTACATTTTTATTTATAAAACCAATTTTATAAAATGTAACATAACTAAATTAATTATTTAACCTATAAATAATTAAATCCATATAATATGAATTATTCCATAATTCATATATATATACATGTACACATCAAGTAGAATTTCAGAAAACCACTTTTCTTAAAGTTCAAGTGTCGTGTATTTGATCAATGATTCAATCGTTAAAATCAAATACGAATAAGGTGTCGGTAAGTTTGTTATTGGGTATGACCCGACTTGGATCATAACATATTAGCCACATTAATTGAATATGTCTCTCGGGCATACAAAATACCTTCAATCTCCCACTTGCACGAGAAACATAAGAAATTAATGCAAGTGACGGATACAGCCTAACACACCGTCCATCACCCCTAATATGTTATGACTTTGTGCCATTCAATAACATCATCCCTTTCGAGCTCCCTACTCGAACTGATATATGTAGGTGAATCTTACATTATTTCCTTTCGTCCTAGATGTCATGTTAAATCCAAGAGATACAGAGTGATCACTCTCTTATAGATTTAACTTTTCAGGCCTTAGACATCTGACTCTCAACGAATAAGAGGGACAAATTCCATCTTGACTACATACGTCCTAGATATACACTTTGTAATATACCTGAGTTCTTCCTTATGTACTACCATGTTTCAGAATAGCGAAGGAAAGAATCAAGGCACAGTACTTGGTGAATATCCGAACCCAATATGTATCTCAGGTCAGAGGATACAATGATAGTCGCCTTTACTCAAGATTACATGTGATCAACCACAAAGGCTCTATACAGTAATTCTTGAGAGCGGGTCTTCCAATATTTGTTTCCCACAAATATCTATGAACCTTGGTTGCAACCTTGCCCCACATTCAACCTATGAATGTATACCAATCCGAGTTCATAATAGTCTAAACCTCACACTTGTTCCACAAATGTGATCGACTACGGAAATTTAGAATAATTGCTTATTCATGGATGAAATATGCAAAACAGGAACATAACTCAAATAAATTAACACCATAGTTATATTAATGAGTTTGAATAATTTCGTTCCAGTACAATACATAAAATAGATCATATCCAATCACTAGAATATCGAAGCCCTAATGCACAAACATGTCCCTCATGTTTTGGCCCATGTAAAAGCTTCGTGAGTGGATCCGCAACATTATGATCTGTATGAACTTTGCGAATACATATCTTTCCTTTTTCAACTTCATCCCTTATATAGTTGAATCTCCGCTCAATGTGACGAGTCTTTTGATGGGCACGAGGTTCCTTGATTTGAGCAATCGCACCCTCGTTGTCACAAAAGATCTCAAGAGGGTCCTGAATGGAAGGGACCACTCCTAAGTCGTCGATGAATTTCTTCATCCATGCAGCTTCCTGAGCTGCCAGTGAGGCGGCAATGTACTCCGACTCTGTAGTGGATAACGCAACAACCTCCTGTTTCGAACTCTTCCAAGAGACCGCACCACCATTTAACATGAAGACATAACCGGATTGTGATCGAGAGTCATCTCGGTCAGTTTGGAAACTCGCGTCCACGTAACCTTTTACAGCGAGTTCCTCCTCACCAGACCCATATATTAGAAACATATCCTTAGTCCTCCTAAGGTATTTCAATATGCTTTTAACAGCAATCTAATGACTATTTCCTGGGTTATTCTGGTATCTACTTGTCAAGCTTAGAGCGCATGACACATCCGGTCTAGTACATATCATTGCATACATGATAGACCCAATAGCAGACGCGTATGGGACTTTCTTCATTCTTTCTTGTTCATCTTTCGTGGCAGGGCACTGAGATGAACTGAGAACGGTTCCTTTTTGAATAGGTACCAAACCTCTCTTAGAGTTTTCCATCTTGAACCTTTTCAAGATTTTATCAATGTATGTACTTTGACTTAAACCTATCAATCTCTTGGATCTATTCCTATAGATCCCTATCCCCAATATGTATTGTGCATTTCCAAGATCCTTAATGGAGAAGCAACTCTTTAGCCAAGTTTTGACTCCTTGCATTGTGGTAATATCATTCCCAAATAATAATATATCATCCACGTATAGTACAAGGAACATGATAGTGCTCCCACTAGCTTTCTTATATACACAAGCTTCATCACCATTTTTAATGAAGCCAAATTTCTCGGCTTCCTCATTAAAACGATGATTCCACATTCTAGATGCTTGTTTCAATCCGTAGATTGACTTCTTTAACTTGCATACCCTTTTAGGATATTTTGGATCAACAAAACCTTCAGGCTGGACCATATAGACATCTTCCTGAAGATATCCATTTAGGAAAGCGGTTTTGACATCCATTTGCCATATTTCATAGTCGTAGTGAGCAGCAATGGCAAATAATATCCTAATAGACTTTAGCATTGCCACTGGCGAGAAAGTTTCATCATAATCAACCCCTTGAGTTTGAGTGAAACCTTTTGCTACAAGTCTAGCTTTATATGTATCCAAGTTTCCATGTATGTCGGTTTTCTTCTTGAAAAGCCATTTGCAATCAACTAGCTTAGAGCTAGGAGGTTGCTCAACAAGTTCCCACACTTGGTTTTCATACATGGATTGCATCTCGGCGTTCATGGCATCCTGCCATTTATCTTTATCAATCCTTGATAAAGCATCTTCGTAGTTTGTCGGTTCATCCAAATCAACCGTATAGCAACCATCCACGAGAAACCCATATCTCTCGGGAGGATTACTAATCCTACTAGATCTTCGAACGTCTTGTGTACCTTGATCATCCACTTGATCATTTTCAACATCCTCATGTTGAGTACTAGTGCCAACCAATTGTGTATCATCGGCTTGATCTTGTACCTCTACAAGATCTATCTTCCTTTCACCATCACCTTCCATAAGGAACTTGGTTTCTAGGAATTCCGCTTTCCGAGCAACAAATACTGTTTGCTCGGATGGATCATAGAAGTAATATCCCATGTCATCTTTGGGATATCCTATGAAGATACACTTTGTGGATCTAGCATGTAGCTTATTAGCTACATAACGCTTAGGATAAGCTTCACATCCCCATACTTTTAAGTATGATAGAGAAGGAGGTTTTCCAAACCACATCTCGTGAGGAGTTCGTTCCACTTTCTTGGTTGGGGCCACATTTAAAATACGAGCCGCGGAGCTTAGACAATAACCCCAAAATGATAGAGGTAACGAGCTTCTTGCCATCATAGATCGAACCATATCCATTAGGGTTCGGTTCCTCCTTTCGGAAACTCCATTGAGTTGGGGTGTTCCGGGTGGAGTGAGTTGTGAGATAATCCCACAACTCCTAAGATGATCTTGGAAGGCATCGCTTAGGTATTCACCTCCTCTATCGGTACGAAGTACCTTAATTGTCCTATTGAGTTGATTTTGTACTTCGTTTTGATATTCTTTGAATGCTTCAAACGTTTCGTCCTTGTGTCTTAATAAGTAGACATATCCGAAACGACTAAAGTCATCAACGAAAGTAACAAAGTATCTTTCACCATTCCTAGTCATGGGTTTAAAGGGTCCACACACATCCGAATGTATTAATCCCAATAAATCTTTAGCCCTTTCATAAGTTCCTTTGAAAGGTGCTTTAGTCATCTTGCCTTGTAAACAAGATTCACATACATCAAACGAATCCATTTCATTTGATTTCAAAAGTCCATTCTTTTGAAGTGTATGCATTCGGTTCTTGTTTATGTGACCAAGGCGACAATGCCATAAGTAGGAATCACTCAAATCCCTTTTGAGTTTCTTGGTGCTTGTATGGTACATTGAGCTACTAGATAATGTGTCATCTTGAACCAATTCATAAATTCCATTTGAAGGTGAAGCCTTGAAATAGAATAAATTATCTAAATAAATGTGGATATCATCATTAACAAAATTAGGATTAAAACCACATTGTTTCAAACGGGAAACAGAAATAATGTTTCGACATAAGTCGGGTGCATACAAAACATCATTCAAAATAAGTTCCAAGCCACTTGGAAGTTTTAACACAAAGTCTCCTTGAGCTTTCACTTGCACTTTAGCTCCATTCCCCATGAAGAGACTTGATGTTCCCGTTTGCTTGTTACTTCTTTTGAACCCCTGCAAAGAATTGCAAATATGAGTTCCACATCCCGTGTCTAATACCCATGTATTAGAAGAAGTAATATTAAGCTCAATATATACCATATATATATTACCTGAGGTTTGCCCCGCATCCCTCTTTTCCTTCAACTCCTTAAGGTAAACTGGACAGTTTCGTTTCCAATGACCCATTTCACCACAACCGAAACATGGGTCTTCCTTGGGGTTTGCCTTCTCGGCTACCTTTTGCTTCTTAGCCTTGTTCTTGGTTGGGGTAACCATCTTCCCCTTCCCTTTGCCTTGATGGGCGGGTCCTTTTCTCTTAGCCACCTTTGGCTTAGAGGTGTTACCTTTGGATCCACCTTGATCGATTGCTAACACGGGTAAAGCCCTTTTACCCATGCTAGTTTCCGCCGTTCTAAGCATACCGTGAAGCTCACCTATGCTCTTATCCATCCCATTCATATTGTAATTAATTACAAATTGATCAAACCTTTTTGATAGGGAGTTAAGGATAAGATCGGTGGCTAACTCATTGGAAATGTTTAGGTTAAGACGGTTAGCACGATCGATAAGGCTTTTCATCTTAAGTACATAAGATGAAACCGATTGGGTATCGTCCATACGACAAGCATGTAGCGCCCGAACCGTTTCGAAGCGCTCGACACGCGCTTGTTGAAGGAACATCTCCTTCAATTGAGTTATCATGTCGTATGCACTATGATGCTCGAAATCCTTTTGGAGTTCGGGAATCATAGTCCCAAGCATTAGGCATGAGACTTGAAGGGAGTCGCGGCAATACTTATCGTAAAAGGCCATTGCCTCCTCATCATCCTCATCCGGTTGATCGGGAATGGGGTCCTCAAGTACATACGCTTTATCCTCTTGTTTGAGGACAATCCGAAGATTGCGGAACCAATCCATAAAGTTGGTATGGTTGAGTTTGTCTTTCTCTAAGAGAGACCTTAATGATAGGTGGTTTAGGTTAAGTGGTGCGTTTGGAATGTTGTTGTTGTTATTGGCGGCCATCTACAAAATTAACAAAGTTCGTTTAAGTATCGATTTTAATTTAACATTCAATACCCTTTAAATCAAATTGAATTATTAAATTCTAGAATCTAACGGTAAACCAAATTTCGGTTAGGTGACCTTTATCCCGCAATTTGATTTAGCTAGGTAGTCAATAAATGACAATTGCAATCCATTTGCAACTCCTAGAGTATGGGATCATGCAATCCTTTTGCATGGCATATTTATCCCATCAACGCCTATTTGTTCCTCATGCTTCGGTGACCCTAAGTTCATGATTCCCAAATCAAGTCGTCCTATTTGTATAGACTTGTAAATTTAACATACATGTGGTTAGGTGACCTTTATCCCACAAGCATGCGAAATTTACCTTAATCATATTAGTTTGCTCATAATGGTTAGGTGACCTTTATCCCATCATGAGTTCCCTAATACTTTTAAGTGTCACACAATAGGATGGCGTTTAACTTGTTTGCCTTGTTAATAAGGGATTTTAAGTTTTCATTAATTCTAGTTTGAGAAAACTTTTGCACCATACACTAACATGCATTTAGTGTATGGTTTATTTGAAAATCCATTTTTCATGTTTTGTAATTAAGCTAATTACATGATATAAACCATTTTATACATTATGATCCTTATCATGTTCTTAATGTCCTTTTAGCCATTTCAATTTAACCGCTTAAATTGTCGTTTGGTAAATTTCATGTTGTTAATAATTTAACCAATTAAATTTTAGTTTTGCTTGTGGTTAACTTGTGTGATAACTTGTTGTAGTAACATGCACAATCCACAATCATACAAGAAATTAAAACAACCACGCATGCAAAACAAATGTTCACAATCAAGCCTTTTGGTAGACATTTTGTTTAGCCGAAAACAAAATGCTACCGGTTAATGGGTAAAACACAAAGTAAGAGGTTTTAACCTCCCACTTAACCTTGCATCCACATGCTTCTTGTGTTCTTCCTTGTGATCTCCATGCATCTTCATCTTGTTACAAAATATATCCTAATACATTTTGTCTAGAAAATGAAAATACATCCTAATCTATTTTACATGCCAAATATAAAATAAATTACATAACCAAAACTAGTATTACATGCCAAATGAATAATTAATTTTACAAACCAAATTGAATGAATATTACAACCATTCAACCAAACAAATATCCATTCAAACACACATGCATACACCATAAGGTCAAGGCATTGATTGTGAACTACAATATTACAACAAATATGAACCAAATGGCAAGTCCAAAACCACTTTTGGAACCCCTCCAAATTCGGCCTAAAAGATAACCCACCCAAACCCGAACATTTTTACAATCTACTTTCATGCATGTTAATAGAATGCAAAGTTGGTGGGTTTTAAAGACCATAAATAAGAAGCATATTTCATAGACTTCGGCTCTAGATACCATTGATGGAATTTAACATCTATGTAAACAACATGTTCTTAAGTTACTTGTTCATAAAACCATTTTTATGATAGTTAAATAAAGCGGAAGCATGATAATAAGTTCATGTTTATATGATAAACCATTTAGTTAAATTCCATATTAATATCAAGTCTTGAAATATACTTACAAATAAGAATAATGGAGAAGATTATTACCTCCTCAAGTTAATTGAGGGTGATATTGAAGAAGAAGAAGATGATGGAACCTCAAGCTATTGTGTATTAACACCACCCTTGAAGTTGGCTAGACTTTAGAACTTTAACAACCTTGTTAACTAAGCTAGAAACCCACTCTTTTGCACCCTATTTTCTGGACAGCAACAAGCTCCAAGGATGATGATGAATGAAGCCTCAAAACAATGAAACCTCAAGAGATAATACCCCAAACTTGTGCACCAACACCATATACTTTGGTTAGGATTTAAAGACACTAGAATTAGCTTGCAAAAAAAAGAAATTGAACCCCTCTTCCCCTTAGAAAAGTCACGGCAGCAGCAAGCAGAAATATATGCTGTGCAGAATTTTTTTTTGCAAGTAGAAGATGTGTTTTGCATGTGTGTTGAAGTCCCAAGAGAGCTAGGCATGGGTATGTGAATATATTGGAAACCAAGTAGTCAAAAGCATGAGTTTATTAACCCAATATCCCCATCTCCCATGCCATATTCATTTGTTTTATAAAATAGTTTTTTTTTACAAAACTAATTTTATAAAACCCTTCTCTTATATAAACTTCCATGATATTATTATTAATTATGTACATTTTTATTTATAAAACCAATTTTATAAAATGTAACATAACTAAATTAATTATTTAACCTATAAATAATTAAATCCATATAATATGAATTATTCCATAATTCATATATATATATACATGTACACATCAAGTAGAATTTCAGAAAACCACTTTTCTTAAAGTTCAAGTGTCGTGTATTTGATCAATGATTCAATCGTTAAAATCAAATACGAATAAGGTGTCGGTAAGTTTGTTATTGGGTATGACCCGACTTGGATCATAACATATTAGCCACATTAATTGAATATGTCTCTCGGGCATACAAAATACCTTCAAAACCTATACTTTTTCTGTTTAGATTCATAAAATAGAGTTCAATATGAAACCATAGCAATTTGATTCACTCAAAACGGATTTAAAATGAAGAAGTTATGGGTAAAACAAGATTGGATAATTTTTCTCATTTTAGCTACGTGAAAATTGGTAACAAATCTATTCCAACCATAACTTAATCAACTTGTATTATATATTATGTAATCTTGAGATACCATAGACACGTATACAATGTTTCGACCTATCATGTCGACACATCTATATATGTTTCGGAACAACCATAGACACTCTATATGTGAATGTTGGAGTTAGCTATACAGGGTTGAGGTTGATTCCAAAATATATATAGTTTGAGTTGTAATCAATACTGAGATACGTATACACTGGGTCATGGATTGATTCAAGATAATATTTATCGATTTATTTCTGTACATCTAACTGTGGACAACTAGTTGTAGGTTACTAACGAGGACAGCTGACTTAATAAACTTAAAACATCAAAATATATTAAAAGTGTTGTAAATATATTTTGAACATACTTTGATATATATGTATATATTGTTATAGGTTCGTGAATCAACCAGTGGCCAAGTCTTACTTCCCGACGAAGTAAAAATCTGTGAAAGTGAGTTATAGTCCCACTTTTAAAATCTAATATTTTTGGGATGAGAATACATGCAGGTTTTATAAATGATTTACAAAATAGACACAAGTACGTGAAACTACATTCTATGGTTGAATTATCGAAATCGAATATGCCCCTTTTTATTAAGTTTGGTAATCTAAGAATTAGGGAACAGACACCCTAATTGACGCGAATCCTAAAGATAGATCTATTGGGCCTAACAAACCCCATCCAAAGTACCGGATGCTTTAGTACTTCGAAATTTATATCATATCCGAAGGGTGTCCCGGAATGATGGGGATATTCTTATATATGCATCTTGTTAATGTCGGTTACCAGGTGTTCACCATATGAATGATTTTTATCTCTATTTATGGGATGTGTATTGAAATATGAAATCTTGTGGTCTATTATTATAATTTGATATATATAGGTTAAACCTATAACTCACCAACATTTTTGTTGACGTTTTAAGCATGTTTATTCTCAGGTGATTATTAAGAGCTTCCGCTGTCGCATACTTAAATAAGGACGAGATTTGGAGTCTATGCTTGTATGATATTGTGTAAAAACTGCATTCAAGAAACTTATTTTGTTGTAACATATTTGTATTGTAAACCATTATGTAATGGTCGTGTGTAAACATGATATTTTAGATTATCATTATTTGATAATCTACGTAAAGCTTTTTAAAACCTTTATCTATGAAATAAAGGTTATGGTTTGTTTTAAAAATGAATGCAGTCTTTGAAAAACGTCTCATATAGAGGTCAAAACCTCGCAACGAAATCAATTAATATGGAACGTTTTTAATCAATAAGAACGGGACATTTCAAAAACGGTGGCAAGAGTCACCAAAACAACAACATTAACTATCGCTTCAACAATCAACACCACAATCTCAACCACAATCGCACCATTTTGCGCAACAACAAACGCAACAAAAACTATCCCAACAATAACAACTACAACAATCGTCCCAACAACAATACCAACCGCAACAACAATAATCCCAACAACAATCTCAATAATAATACTGGCAATCAAAATAAGAAAATTTTGTGCCTAAGGTGTGCAGCGTACCATCCAACTACTTATTTTTCCGCATCATGCATCAAATGTAATAGAAAGGGTCATGATGCAACGAAGTGCGAAGTTTATGGACCAGCGGGTAAAGGAACAAGTAATGCCCACATTATTTGTTACAGATGCAGGAAGAAGGGTCACTACAAACCTACGTGCCCAAACCAGAGAAATAATAATGGGCAAAGCCGTGGAAGAGTTTTCAACATTAATGCGGAAGAAGCGCAGGAAGACCCGGAGCTTGTTACGGGTACGTTTCTTATCGATGAAAAACCTGCTTATGTTTTATTTGATTCGGGTGCGGATAGATGTAACACCCCGTTAAAAATCCCTTTAACGGAATGTTATCTCTGGTCCCAGTGCTTGGCTTGACTTCTACGTAACAGCAATATTCTACAGCGGAAGCAATTAATACCTGAGAATAAAACACGCAAAAACAGGATCAACAATAATGTTGAGTGAATCTACAGGTTTTAAGTAAACAATACAGTATGTTTAAAAAATACATTTCAAAAACGGTTATTAGTGGAAGACCACCAAGGTTCAATGTTAAAAGTTTGTAGACAACTCCGTGTCCCATTTCAAAAGTTTGTTGACACTACCATGTCAAGTTTCAATCATTTGTAGACAATACCATGTTAAGTTTCAAATATTCGTAGACAATAAAATGTCAAGTTTCAAATATTCGTAGACAATACCATGTCAAGTTTTATCTCATTTGTTCGTAAACCACAGTTTTAAATAACGTTGTATAGTATCTAAAAAACAGTTATCAGAAAATAGTTTAAGTTCCTTGACCACGAGATTTTACAAGTACAACTCCAAGTTGCGAAACGTTTGCATAATCTATGAGCACCTGAATACTAGCAATGACCCGAGTATAGAATCCACTATACTCGCCTTTACCTCATAAAATGTTATACACTTGTTCGAGTGTCTTAATGTTCAAAGTAAATGCACCACAGTTTTTATAGTGGGTGAGGTTGTCAACCTAACGGATCCGTCCATCTAAATTGTGCCTACACCGATGGTATTTAAAGTATTCAAGCTAGAGGCTTTTTGAACAAACTCAATATGCAGATATAGTACTCGTGTCAATACAAAAATCATTTGATAATGTAAGTATAACAGCGTGTATTCTCATCCCTGAAAACATGTAAAAAGCGGGACTGTAGACTCACCTTTGAATAAAGCTCGGATTGAAAAATGGACAATTTACTTGTACGGTTTATAGCCGAGTAATGCAACCTAAGTATATGTATTTAGGTTGGTCAATAAATATGTCTTAAACAAGTGTGGTTTCATAGTATAAGTTGTATTATTGCTCGAATCGACGCGTTTCAAAGTAGAAGTCAACATACAATCAACTAATTCATGCAAGTCAAACAAAGTCAACCGAAGTCAAACCGAAAGTCAAACTTGGTCAAAGTAGTCAACCAAAGTCAACATCAGTAGGTTCATGTCAAATTTTGGTCAACATGTCAAACCTAAGTCAAACAACACGTTTTATGTCATACATGGTCAATTTCACAATTTCAGTTTATCGTTGTGCACAAAGTTCATGTACATGTAGCAAACTTAGCATATTATCTCATAGTACAAATTCATGCAAATATGGCAAACTCCAGATCATAAGTATACTCAAAATCGATTCCAAAAAGTCTGTCCAGGGTCTCATACGATAATTAAAAGTCAGGAATCAGAAGGGATACATTTATAGTTTGCCAAGTCAGTTTCTGACCGCGCACTGATTTCGTTTTGGCTATAACCGGAGTAAGGAACATGAAATTGATACAAGACCAGTGTCCATGGTTCAAGGACAAGTTATACTAACACATATCAAAAATTGAGCAATTTTGGTTTAGCCAATTTGTACAGTTTATTCATGCAAGTTGAACATTCAGTTTTTCAGCTCAAATCAGAATTTACATAAAGTATGGCTCTATTGTGCCCAATGCATAAGGTTTTAGAGATTGACATAAACTAACAATAAGTCACATATCATGTTAAAATTCATATTCCATAAGCTTACATGTTCATTCAATAAACACAATCAACAGAGTATAAAACAGAGAGCAATTTACAGATTCGATTCTAGTTTCGCAAGTCACATTCGCACGCGATTACCCGAAGATATAGATACAATTAGCCTATGATATCTACATGAAAGATGAAGTACTTTTTGTGTAAATTTCAAATATGCAAAGCTTTAAATCCAGAAGTTAACACATTTTATCATACAAGGCTGTTTTCATACAAGTACTGTATAAATCAACTTTTTCACTAAATCGAGCATATCTCAGGTTATACATAAGTAAACAACATGATATCCTAGTGTAAATTGTGTGTTTTTAAATTATCTATCCATTGGTATTAATTTCACAAAGCCAATTCGTGGTCTATCAAACCCAGATTTCGGATTACACAACAAAAACACAACGTTAATTTCAAATGGACATAACTTGATCATCCGGAAACGAAATTAAGCGAATCCAAAGCCTAAAATCAATAGTTTTTCGCAAGGATTCTGAATATCACATAATATGATACATTTAAAAAGTCAAAATTTACTGTACATGCAATAAACAATTCGGTTTTCGCATTAATCAATCAAAACGAGCAATTTATCGCATCTAGTATTCATCAAACATCAAGACTTGAGCAATAGACAACCTAATCCATGAAACGTTAACAAAAATCAGAT
Organism: Rutidosis leptorrhynchoides; assembly: GCF_046630445.1. Taxonomy (NCBI): domain Eukaryota; kingdom Viridiplantae; phylum Streptophyta; class Magnoliopsida; order Asterales; family Asteraceae; genus Rutidosis; species Rutidosis leptorrhynchoides. Next base: position 200,973,517 of record NC_092342.1, on the reverse strand, counting down.
TTTAAAGATTAGGGTTTATGTAATTATACCTTTGATCACAAAATTAATGATACGCACGCGTAGAGAACGACGATCGGAGCAAGATTGATCAAACGAGTAAGAGCAAACAAGCAAGTTTGATGGTTGATTTATGTGTGTGTGTGTTTGATGTGAAGAAAAAGAGAGGGAGGAGGAATGAGCTGCATTTTTCATAGTTAGGATGGAATGAGAGGATTATCTAACTAGTTATTTAGTGCCTAAAATCAAAAGTCAACAAACATGGGCCTAAAAACCAATAGTCAACAAACATGTGCCTAAACTAATAGTCAACATGCATTGGATACTCATGGGACCAAGGATGATGAGGTATGAGGTCATGGCCATGTGGTCTCGGGCTCGGGTCTCGGGCTCGTTTTGTGTAAAAGCTCGTTCGCGCGTGGTTCGTTTCGAGTGCCGTTAACCGTACCGAATCTCCGGAACGTTAACTAGTCGTTGAAACAAAATCACCGTGTTTAATTCATTAAGTAAATAATAAATTAAATTTCTTTCGTAAGTTCAATAATTATTAACCATAATTATTCTATCGTTTTTCTGAGTTCCGTTAACTGAAAAGTTTTCTAGGCGATTAACTTTAATCGTGTCGTTTCTAGTTTAATTCGTCAACCGAATTAAGTTTACTAATTAATATAACATACTAATTCAAGTAATCCACTAAGGATCAAGTACGCATTTAATTTCTTTAAATACAAAAAAAAAAAATTCATGTAAGTTCCATTAACTAACTAACGGACAGTTAACTAAAGTAACGGAAAAAGTTGGGTTGTTACATTACCTCACCGTTATTGAAATTTCATCCCGAAATTTGGATGATGGCAGCTATTGATGAAAATAAAATATTTTCGTATCATTAGAAATCCACGTTTCAACGTGAGCTTGAATTCTATAACGAAGTTTGCAAATAAATTTTATACTTGGCTTGAATAGTTTGTCTTTCCGGACGTAAGCCTTCATAGATTCTTTTAATAAAAGAATTTGGTCATATACGAGTGTTTCGTCAAATAATATGATAAGATTAAATAATCTTTCGAGATCTCTATACGGATGGACTTCTAAGGTTCGTTCGGTTTCGTAATGAATACCAGTTAAGTGTATAGAATTTCTTATCATCAAGAATATGAATGAAATGATTCGGTTATGTGTAAAAATACGACTGAATATGTCACTAATGGATGTATTGAAGTAATAGTTGTCCGCCTTGACTTTTCGATGTAATCACTATTGATTCTCCTAAATTCAAGGGATTTGAATATAATCATTTGAAATCTGTGAGATTTGAATCCCGGTAATTAAGGAAATTAGAATCCTTTTCTTTTTGATTTAATACGATTATCTTAATCGGCTAACGCGTTGCTATGGTAAAAAGTTCTGATATAAATTAATCATCTCTGCGGCCTTATTTTCTCAACCTCAATCTTCTTACTTTCAAGATTCTATTTTCGAAAATTTTGTGAAGATGCTTCATCCGCTCTTGATTTTCATTACTATTTTGACTGTGTATACAGTTATTCTTCTTTTTAGTCTACCACCAGAAGAATCTCTGTTTTTCTATAATGCTCTAGGGGTGACAGTATTTTTAATTCTACCACTCCTCTATTTTTCAATACTTATTGATATAAATGGTTTATGATCTTCCATGTTTGTTGTCTTTTATATTCTGACCTATTTTTCGAAGACTCATGCTTTTTATCCAAGAAGATCTTCAACTTGGTCTTCTATACATGGTCAAATAATACGGATCAATAGCCGATGATGATGCAGAAACATTCGCTGTTCATCGTCATAGTATCCGTTTTCACCTTGTTTTCTCTTCTCGACTTTAAATCAAGCAAGTAATGGTCCAGAATTCGTAGGTATGGAGTTTCGAATGATCATAATATACAAGGTAGAAAGGAAAGGTAATAGCACGATTTGATTTGTCAAATTACCAGAATATTCGAAAAAGACCGAATCATCAAGAAATATATTTCCTTGATATGTTTAGTAGTTAAATAAAATGAAAGAGTTATGTAACATGGTTCATGATGATTGTAAGGTCTGTGAATCATCATCTTCCATTAGAAATTCAGCATGACTTCGGAGCAAGATATTCTCTAAAGATATCATCGGATCCAGAATTACCTGGATTCTTTGAATATAAGGTTTGGTCCTTGTATTTATCCTTGGTCTCCTTCATGGTTAGCTCAATCCGTTTTTCAGTTCCAAATCTGAGCTTTTTCAATACGTTATTCTTTATCATCAAACTTTTGGCCATTAAGATCATCTATAGCTTTTGCTGCTTCGTCAGCATTCTCAAGGTTAACGAATCTGAATCGTTGGTTATTAATCCGAGATGGTTTCAAGAGATTTTATTTTTAGATGATTAAACGCTGATTGTAATCGTTAATGGATCTAATGATTGACGAATAGGCGTTGTTGATTTCAAAAGTAATGAATGATAATTTCGATGGTTTGATGTGATAATTCATCATAGAATACAAATGAATATAATTCATGAATGTAGTGATCTTTAGGAAGATAACACTTGCTAAAGCTTTAATTAGATTCCAATACGTCAAAATCATAATATGTAGTAGTTGTTCTTTAGTGAACGAATACACATATCTTGTGAGTGTAATTAGTATAGTTACTGATTATTGAATCAGAATTTGAAGAATGTATAATGTAACATATTAATGTGAGATATAAATATTTCTCGGGTTTTACCTACCCGTTAAATATTTTTACAATTTACAGTTTGTACAGAAGGGTTTTTTAATTACAATTTTTATGAAGATATATATTCGTATTTATTCTTCAGATGTAATCATAGATTTAATGAGTTAATATAATATTAAACTCATTTGATTTACGGTTGAAGATAATCTCCAAAGCCTTAGAGATTTCATAATTGTCGCGAAATATTTTGCTAATGAAGTTATGAATCAATACTTCATCGTTCATTGTTTATTGATATACCTCGGTATATGATATTGATGCTCGTAAAGTTCTTGTGAAATTTACAAGGCACGAATAATGTTTTCTAGAAAGTTTCAAGTACATCGAAAATAGAAGTGAAAAATCAAACATGTATTTGAATAATACACTTAGTTTATTATGAAATGGAGTTTATTGTGCTGAAGCAGTGATTAATGATTGTTAAGTCATTAACAAAGGATGTACATCATAGCATATTAATGATATGATTTAACCAAGTAGTACATACTAGTTAAGATTCACACGTAATAGCTTAGTACGAAAAGATTTATTATTGTTCCAAACCATATATATATATAAAGTATACATATATAATTTTTTTTTTCCAGGAAGAATGAGTCAATACATCTTAACTCACAATTACTAATATTCCTTGGTATCTATGGGGCGTATGATGTTGATATCCGAAGTACCGAGTGTGATGTTGAGATGTGGGATGCGGATGTTGTTGGTGAAGCTGATGCTGTTGGTGGTGATGTTGATGGTACTAGTGGTGCTGGTTATGCTGCTGGTGCTGCTGATGCTCTTAGATTTCGCACCATATTCTCCAGAGCCACTACTCGAGCGCGAAGCTAGTTGACTTCTTCTACTATTCCGGGATGATTGGCGGTTCGGACAAGTGGATGAATAAGATCTAGAATTCTGGATATTAGATATTCGTGGAGGGATATCCTGGAAATGAGGGTGAAAATGGTGTTCCGGATTGGTTCGCCGGTAAGTGCTTCAGTTTCTTCACCAAGAGGTGAATTCGGTTGGTGGAAGGGATCACCTTCTTCTTGTCTCCATTGATTGAGTCGACTACGAACCCATCCCCATTTCATCCAGAACAGATGATGGCTAATAGGTTCGTTCGTTCCGGTTACGCTGTCCATGGAGCTCGAGGAATTAGATGAGAAATCCATATTATGTGTTTGGAATAGGGTTTGATATGAATTGAGTGTTGGATATTGAATGATATATTTTTTTTCCTTGAATATGTATATATAGCAAAAAGATTTCCGTAATTTACGGAGGAAATTTAGAGAAAGTGTTAGACAAAGTCTATTGGGACAGATATGATAAGATATGATAAGATATGACTTGTCTATAATCCAATAATGGCAGTATGACGTGTCGAGATCATAAAATGATGAGTATGTCCAGGCAGTGTATTCATAGTGCCAAATAGAAATTAGGGGTGACGGACAGTGTCGGGTAGTGACGAATTGTGACGTGATTACACGCTCCTTATAGGTTATAATAACAATTAAATCGTACGGTGTAAATTTCTACTCATATTTGAAATTAAACGCTCTCGCTCCCAATTCCTTATTTTGCGATGTCGGAACTTCTATATGAGTTACCGTAATGTAATCCCGGTCATTACATTACGCTATCTCACATTTCCATTCGACATAACTCCATAAGTTCAAGATGGCGTAATCAACTTAATTTAGTTAAATCTCGCGTCGCGTGTACGTATGTGATTCGTAGTATAACGTTTAGTTCAAGTCCATATCATATGGGTATAGGGTGTATATGTACGTGATGTAATGTGTAGCCCTACATGTCGTATTGTGAAGCAAATAGTGCAAGTATGGTGTATAAAAGTCATCCAAGACACACGGCTATAGACTAGACTTCACTAATGCGTCCTACGGTTAGACACACTAATGTATCCTAGTTCCCTATAGCCAAAGCTCTGATACCATATGTAACACCCCGTCAAAAATCCCTTTAACGGAATGTTATCTCTGGTCCCAGTGCTTGGCTTGACTTCTACGTAACAGCAATATTCTACAGCGGAAGCAATAAATACCTGAGAATAAAACACGCAAAAATAGGATCAACAATAATGTTGAGTGAATCTACAGGTTTTAAGTAAACAATACAGTATGTTTAAAAAATACATTTCAAAAACGGTTATTAGTGGAAGACCACCAAGGTTCAATGTTAAAAGTTTGTAGACAACTCCGTGTCCTATTTCAAAAGTTTGTTGACACTACCATGTCAAGTTTCAATCATTTGTAGACAATACCATGTTAAGTTTCAAATATTCGTAGACAATACCATGTCAAGTTTCAAATATTCGTAGACAATACCATGTCAAGTTTTATCTCATTTGTTCGTAAAACACAGTTTTAAATAACGTTGTATAGTATCTGAAAAACAGTTATCAGAAAATAGTTTAAGTTCCTTGACCACGAGATTTTACAAGTACAACTCCAAGTTGCGAAACATTTGCATAATCTATGAGCACCTGAATACTAGCAATGACCCGAGTATAGAATCCACTATACTCGCCTTTACCTCATAAAATGTTATACACTTGTTCGAGTGTCTTAATGTTCAAAGTAAATGCACCACAGTTTTTATAGTGGGTGAGGTTGTCAACCTAACGGATCCGTCCATCTAAATTGTGCCTACACCGATGGTATTTAAAGTATTCAAGCTAGAGGCTTTTTGAACAAACTCAATATGCAGATATAGTACTCGTGTCAATACAAAAATCATTTGATAATGTAAGTATAACAGCGTGTATTCTCATCCCTGAAAACATGTAAAAAGCGGGATTGTAGACTCACCTTTGAATAAAGCTCGGATTGAAAAATGGACAATTTACTTGTACGGTTTATAGCCGAGTAATGCAACCTAAGTATATGTATTTAGGTTGGTCAATAAATATGTCTTAAACAAGTGTGGTTTCATAGTATAGGTTGTTTTATTGCTCGAATCGACGCGTTTCAAAGTAGAAGTCAACATACAATCAACTAATTCATGCAAGTCAAACAAAGTCAACCGAAGTCAAACCGAAAGTCAAACTTGGTCAAAGTAGTCAACCAAAGTCAACATCAGTAGGTTCATTTCAAATTTTGGTCAACATGTCAAACCTAAGTCAAACAACACGTTTTATGTCATACATGGTCAATTTCACAATTTCAGTTTATCGTTGTGCACAAAGTTCATGTACATGTAGCAAACTTAGCATATTATCTCATAGTACAAATTCATACAAATATGGAAAACTCCAGATCATAAGTATACTCAAAATAGATTCCAAAAAGTCTGGCCAGGGTCTCATACGATAATTAAAAGTCAGGAATCAGAAGGGATACATTTATAGTTTGCCAAGTCAGTTTCTGACCGCGCACTGATTTCATTTTGGCTATAACCGGAGTAAGGGACATGAAATTGATACAAGACCAGTGGCCATGGTTCAAGGACAAGTTATACTAACACATATCAAAAATTGAGCAATTTTGGTTTAGCCAATTTGTACAGTTTATTCATGCAAGTTGAACATTCAGTTTTTCAGCTCAAATCAGAATTTACATAAAGTATGGCTCTATTGTGCCCAATGCATAAGGTTTCAGAGATTGACATAAACTAACAATAAGTCACATATCATGTTAAAATTCATATTCCATAAGCTTACATGTTCATTCAATAAACACAATCAACAGAGTATAAAACAGAGAGCAATTTACAGATTCGATTCTAGTTTCGCAAGTCACATTCGCACGCGATTACCCGAAGATATAGATACAATTAGCCTATGATATCTACATGAAAGATGAAGTACTTTTTGTGTAAATTTCAAATATGCAAAGCTTTAAATCCAAAAGTTAACACATTTTATCATACAAGGCTGTTTTCATACAAGTACTGTATAAATCAACTTTTTCACTAAATCGAGCATATCTCAGGTTATACATAAGTAAACGACATGATATCCTAGTGTAAATTGTGTGTTTTTAAATTACCTATCCAGTGGTATTAATTTCACAAGCCAATTCGTGGTCTATCAAACCCAGATTTCGGATTACACAACAAAAACACAACGTTAATTTCAAATGGACATAACTTGATCATCCGGAAACGAAATTAAGCGAATCCAAAGCCTAAAATCAATAGTTTTTCGCAAGGATTCTGAATATCACATAATATGATACATTTAAAAAGTCAAAATTTACTGTACATGCAATAAACAATTCGGTTTTCGCATTAATCAATCAAAACGAGCAATTTATCGCATCTAGTATTCATCAAACATCAAGACTTGAGCAATAGACAACCTAATCCATGAAACTTTAACAAAAATCAGATTTTAAAGATTAGGGTTTATGTAATTATACCTTTGATCACAAAATTAATGATACGCACGCGTAGAGAACGACGATCGGAGCAAGATTGATCAAACGAGTAAGAGCAAACAAGCAAGTTTGATGGTTGATTTGTGTGTGTGTGTGTTTGATGTGAAGAAAAAGAGAGGGAGGAGGAATGAGCTGCATTTTTCATAGTTAGGATGGAATGAGAGGATTATCTAACTAGTTATTTAGTGCCTAAAATCAAAAGTCAACAAACATGGGCCTAAAAACCAATAGTCAACAAACATGTGCCTAAACTAATAGTCAACATGCATTGGATACTCATGGGACCAAGGATGATGAGGTATGAGGTCATGGCCATGTGGTCTCGGGCTCGGGTCTCGGGCTCGTTTTGTGTAAAAGCTCGTTCGCGCGTGGTTCGTTTCGAGTGCCGTTAACCGTACCGAATCTCCGGAACGTTAACTAGTCGTTGAAACAAAATCACCGTGTTTAATTCATTAAGTAAATAATAAATTAAATTTCTTTCGTAAGTTCAATAATTATTAACCATAATTATTCTATCGTTTTTCTGAGTTCCGTTAACTGAAAAGTTTTCTAGGCGATTAACTTTAATCGTGTCGTTTCTAGTTTAATTCGTCAACCGAATTAAGTTTACTAATTAATATAACATACTAATTCAAGTAATCCACTAAGGATCAAGTACGCATTTAATTTCTTTAAATACAAAAAAAAAATTCATGTAAGTTCCATTAACTAACTAACGGACAGTTAACTAAAGTAACGGAAAAAGTTGGGTTGTTACAATAGAAGCTATATGAGTAGAGATTTTTGTGTTAAATTAAGTGGTCCATTGACACCAATGAATAATAAATTTTTACTCGAATTAGCAAACGGTAAATTAATTTCAGCAGATAAAATATGTCAGAATCGAGAAATTAAACTGGTTAGTGAAACGTTTAAGTATGACTTGATACTAGTAGAGTTAGGGAGTTTTGATGTGATAATTGGCATGGACTGGTTGAAAAAGGAGAGGGCAGAGATCGTATGTTTCCAAAATGCAATTCGCATTTTACGAGAATAAGGAAAACCCTTAATGGTGTATGGAGAAAAGAGCAACGCGAAACTACATCTTATTAGTAATTTGAAGGCGCAAAAGCTAATAAGAAAGGGTTGATATGCTATTCTAGCACACGTCGAGAAAGTACAAACCGAAGAAAAGAACATCAATAATGTTCCCATCGCAAAAGAATTTCCCGATGTATTTCCGAAAGAATTACCGGGACTACCTCCAAATCGATCTGTTGAATTTCAAATAGACCTTGTACCGGGAGCTGCACCAATAGCTCGTGCTCCATACAGACTCGCACCCAGCGAAATGAAGGAACTCCAAAGCCAATTACAAGACTTTTAGAGCGTGGTTTCATACGACCAAGTACATCACTGTGGGGAGCTCCTGTTTTGTTAGTCAAAAAGAAAGATAGTACATTCAGGTTGTGTATTGACTACCGAGAGTTGAACAAACTTAGCATCAAGAACTGTTACCCACTACCGAGAATCGAAGACTTATTTGATCAACTACAAGGCTCGTCAGTTTATTCGAATATTGATTTACGTTCTGGGTATCATCAAATGCAGGTGTAGGAGGATGATATTCCGAAGACTGCTTTCAGATCGCGGTACGGTCATTATGAGTTTATGGTTATGCCGTTTGGATTAATTAACGTACCAGCTGTGTTCATGGACCTCATGAACCGAGTATGTGGGCCATATCTTGACAAATTTGTCATTGTTTTCATCGATGACATACTTATTTACTCAAAGAATGAACAAGAGCACGGAGAACATTTGAAAAAAGTGCTCGAATTGTTGAGGAAAGATAAATTGTACGCTAAGTTTTCAAAGTGGGCATTTTGGTTGAAAGAATTCAATTCCTCGATCACGTAGTAAACAAGGAAGGTATTCAGGTGGATCCGTCAAAGATTGAAACCATTGAAAATTGGGAAACCCCGAAAACTCCGAAGCATATACGCCAATTTTTAGGACTGGCTGGTTACTATAGAAGGTTCATCCAAGATTTTTCCAAAATAGCAAAACCCTTGACTGCATTAACACATAAAGGGAAGAAATTTGAATGGAAGGATGAGCAGGAGAAAGCATTCCAATTATTGAAGAAAAAGTTAACTACGGCACCTATATTGTCATTGCCTGAATGGAATGATGATTTTGTGATATATTGTGATGCCTCAAAGCAAGGCCTCGGTTGTGTATTAATGCAACGAACGAAGGTAATTGCTTATGCATCCAGACAATTGAAGATTTAAGAGCAAAATTATACGACTCATGATTTGGAATTGGGCGCTGTTGTTTTTGCATTAAAGACTTGGAGGCACTACTTATATGGGGTCAAAAGTATTATATATACCGACCACAAAAGTCTCCAACACATATTTAATCAGAAACAACTGAACATGAGGCAGCGTAGGTGGATTGAATTGTTAAATGATTACGAGTTTGAGATTCGTTACCACCCAGGGAAGGCGAATGTGGTAGCCGATGCTTTGAGTAGAAAGGACAGAGAACCTATGCGGGTAAAAGGTATTAATATAATTATTCGTACTAACCTTACTACTCAAATAAAGGAGGCGCAACAGTGAGTTTTAAAAGAAGAAAATTTGAAGAATGAAATACCTAAAGGATCGAAAAAACATCTTAATATTAGGGAAGACGAAACCCGATATCGGGCTGAAAGAATTTGGGTACCAAAGTTTGGAGATGTGAGAGAAATGGTACTTAAGGAAGCACATAAAACCAGATATTCAATACACCCCAGAGTGGGGAAGATGTACAAAGATCTCAAATTTGGTGGTCGGGTATGAAAACCGATATTGCTAAATACGTAGGAGAATGTTTGACGTGTTCTAAGGTCAAAGCTGAACATCAGAAACCATCAGGTCTACTTCAACAACCTGAAATCCCAGAATGGAAATGGGAAAACATTACTATGGATTTCATTACTAAATTGCCAAGGACTGCAAGTGGTTATGATACTATTTGGGTAATAGTCGATCGTCTCACCAAGTCAGAACACTTTCTGCCAATGAGAGAAGATGATAAAATGGAGAAGTTGGCGCTATTATATTTGAAGGAAGTTTTCTCCAGACACGGAATACCAATCTCTATTATCTCTGATAGGGATGGCAGATTTGTTTCAAGGTTTTGGTAGACATTACAGCAAGCATTGGGAACTCGTCTAGATATGAGTACTGCCTATCATCCACAAACTGATGGGCAGAGTGAAAGGACGATACAAACGCTTGAAGACATGCTACGAGCATGTGTAATTGATTTTGGAAACAGTTGGAATCGACATCTACCGTTAGCAGAGTTTTCCTACAACAACAGTTACCACTCGAGTATTGAGATGACACCATTTGAGGCACTTTATGGTAGAAAGTGCAGATCTCTGATTTATTGGAGTGAAGTGCGGGATAGACAAATTACGGGTCCAAAGATAATCCAAGAACATAGAAAATAATTCAAATTCAATAACGATTGAAAACCGCCCAAATTCGACAAAAGAGCTACGCGTACAGTAAGAGAAAAGATATAGAATTTGAGATTGGAGAGATGGTCATGCTTAAGGTTTCACCTTGGAAAGGTGTTGTTCGATTTGGTAAACGGGGGAAACTATATCCAAGGTACATTGTGAAAGGACCCATCCTAATCCATTCGGACGAAGTCCATCTTAATTATAAACGATTCACAATAGTTGATTTCATCGCGAGGTACTTGACCTCTATATGATACATTTTACAAACATTGCATTCGTTTTGAAAAGACAATCTTTCATTACATCTAAAGTTGACGACATGCATACCCTTTCATAACATATCCTACTATAATTGATTTAATAATAATCTTGATGAATTCAACAACTCGAATGCAACGTCTTTTGAAATATGTCATGAACGACTCCAATTAATATCTCTAAGATGAGCAAAAGCACAGCGGAAGATTTTCTTTCGTACTTGAGAATAAACATGCTTTAAAGTGTCAACTAAAAGGTTGGTGAGTTCATTAGTTTAACATAAATAATCATTTCATAATTTTAATAGCCCACAAGATTTCATATTTCCATTTCTCATAAACATACGTCCCATGCATAGAGACAAAAATATCATTCATATGGATTGAACACCTAGTAACCGACATTCACAATATACATATAAGAATATCCCCATCATTCCGGGATCCTCCTTCGGACATGATATAAATTTCGAAGTACTAAAGCATCCGGTACTTTGGATAGGGCTTGTTGAGCCCGATAGATCTATCTTTAGGATTCGCGTCAATTAGGGTGTCCGTTCCCTAATTCTTAGGCTACCAAGCTAAAAGGGGCATATTCAGTTTCGATCATTCAACCATAGAACGTAATTTCGGTTACTTGTGTCTATTTCGTAAAACAGTTATAAAAGTTGCGTATTGTATTCTCAGCCCAAAAATATAAAGGGTAAAAAGGCAAATGAAACTCACCTAATGTATTTTGTAGTAAAAATACATATAACATCACTGAACAAGTGTAAGGTTGGCCTCGGATTCACGAACATATACATATAACATATAATCGTAATCGAATTATTGATGTAATTTATATATAGTAGATTAATAAGTTTCATTATGTATATTTTTACTTTATATGTAGATATATTAATATAGTTAAGTTATGTGTATTAAGTATATATTTATATATATTCTTTATTTTTATGCTTATAACTTTAGTAATGTCATTAAAACTTTTATGTTCGTAATCGTAATTATTTTAATGATAATGATATAGATAATACTGATAACGTTAATAATGATAGTTTTAGCAAAAATAATACTTACGTTGATGATAATAATAATAATACTAATAATTATAAGATGATACAAGTGCTAATATTAATGAAGAAATTTATATTATTTTCATAATATTAATATTAATCTAATTATAGTGATAATAAAAATTTCTATATTACCAATACGAATAATTTTCAAAATTTTAATTAAAAATACTTTTATTGATTTTTAATAATAATAATAATAATAACAATATTAATTAATGAATATATAATAATAACAATTTTTAATCTTAATCATAATAATAATTGTAATAGTAATCATTTTATTAGTAATATCTAAGTTAACAATAATGTTAAATGATAAATAATACATATTAGTAATAATAATAAAAATGATTATCTCAACAACATTAGCAATAATAATCATAATATTGATAATAATAATAATAATAATAATAATAATAATAATAATAATAATAATAATAATAATAATAATAATAATAATAATAATAATACTAATAATAATAATACTAATAATAATAATATATATATATATATATATATATATATATATATATATATATATATATATATATATATATATATATATATATATATATATATATATATATATATATATATATATATGGGAACTACCTTTAAATGCTAAAAAGAATTGTAAATCGCCCAAGCCGGGACTCGAACCCCCGACCTCTTGAACACCCATCAATTCCTTTAACCGGCTGGGCTGTGCCCGTTTATCTGATTAGACCCCATAGTTTATAAATATGAACCGTATGTATTATTTGTTCTTTCTTCTTCAAAAAAAAAATTAATCAACCATAGACTACCACCATATCAATGGATTTTGTATTTGAATTAATTTTAGAAATTGAAACTGAAACAACTTGTACTCTATTTTAATTAATAGGCACGATCAGAAAACAAAATATAATAGAAGTAGCACAGCAGTAGCTGTGTATCGAGAGAAAAAAAAACGTTTGTGACTCATATTTGCTTTTCGAATTCGAGTGTGTTTTAGACAATACTTTCAACATAAAAAAGATCCCAAATCACCCTTATAAACTTTCTAAATCGTTAACTGATTCAGAAACAACACATAGTTTACGAATTTCTCGATGAACATATACATTGACTTTTTAAAAATAATCTTTGACCTCGAAATTCGATTTCAATTCTAGGAATTGAAATCTAAAACTTTCCAGATAGTTTAGCTATGATATTCCTACCAACACTGCAGTTAAAGATTTTTAAATTCATTAAGAAATCAAAGTGTTTGAAAAATTGAATGAAGAACAGGGCGACGGTCTGTTTGCTTGAAATTTTGTTGAATTTAAATCAGACATTTGTTGTTAAGTGTATTGATAGTTGATAGTGGAGAGAAATTGGGAAGGACTGTATAATTCGTTTGATTTAATATCAATTGGTTGACAAGAAATTTAGGCAGGTACCGAATAATAATAAAAACAATTAAAAGGAGATTGAGACTCCTAACAAATTTTGGACGTTTTTGCTAATCAGATTCTGTAATGGAATCAAATTAGAGACAGGAGTACAATTTTAATACAGCTGCTCGATCCTTGTAACAATCTTGTATGATTTCCTTTTTCATATAATTAGATAATATATATTATAATTCTAAATAATAATAATAAATAATAATAAGTAAAAGTACTGGTTTCATATATATATCTGTATCTGTATTTTTTGTATATATTGATATATATATATATATATATATATATATATATATATATATATATATATATATATATATATATATATATATATATATATATATATATATATATATATATATATATATATATATATATATATATATATATATATGTGTGTGTGTGTGTGTGTGTATATAAGCGTGTTTATATATCTATGTTAAATTCTAAATTTTTGGAATTTAACAATTAAAAATGTATTAATACTATTAATAATACTATTATTACTAATAATAATATTTTTGATAAAGGGATTAGTAAATGATAATTAATAATATGATAATATTATTACTAATGATGATTTTCAGTAATAATAATAAGAAATAATCATAACATTAGTTAAATTTATAACAGTAATAATAACATTAATATTATTAATACTGATATTGATATTACTATAATACTATATTTTTAATTTGTAGTTACATTTAATATATTAATATTATATATATTGTTAATTATATATTAATATATATCATATAATAGCATACATTTAATATTTTATTTATTACAATATACATATAATCATCAGTTATATATGAAAATCATATTCATATATATATTTGTGTATATATATATATATATATATATATATATATATATATATATATATATATATATATATATATATATATATATATATATTCATTTTTATGTTACACTAAATTAATCTATATCTTAGTTTACATATCTAGTTTTAATGTTTCAATTATATTTTATGAATTTCAAATTATTATATGTATTTACATTCATATATATATTTATATATGTGTTTTTATTTTACAAACAATTGTTCGTGAATCGTCGGGGGTAGTCAAAAGGATAAATACATTCACGTAAACTGTTCCAAAGTTTTCGAGACTCAACATTACGAACTTTACTTATCGTATCGAAATCATATAAAGATTAAGTTTAAATTTAGTCGGAAATTCCCGGGTCATCACATATTGGGTCATCCAAGATTATAGATCGTGTTGGACCAGTAGCTTACCGACTTGACTTACCACCACACCTCGCCGGGGTACATAATACCTTTCATGTCTCGAGTCTGAAGAAATGTTTTGCTAAAAAAGATCTCACTATTCCGTTAGACGAAATCCAAATCAATGAAAAACTTCAATTGAAATATAATGGATCAGATGAAATACCAATTGTTAAGGTTCGATGGAATGCTCGTCGAGGACCCGAGTTCACCTGGGAACGTAAAGATCAGATGAAGAAGAAATACCCGCACCTATTTCCAGAAGATGCGTCAACACCTCCAACAGCTTGAAATTTTGGGACGAAATTTATTTAACGGGTAGGTACTGTAGTGAACCGAACTTTTCCATGATTATTCCATGATTATATATTAAATGAAAACTATATTTGCATGGTTAAATGTTTCCAACATGTTAAGCAATCAAACTTGTTAAGACTTGATTATTTGAAATGAGTTTCATGTAGACAATTGACCACCCAAGTTGACCGGCGATCGAACGTTAAAACTTGTAAAAATGACATGATGATATATATATGGACATATATATGGTTAACATGATATTATGATAAGTAAGTATCTCACTAAGTATATTAATAATGTATGATATACATAAAAAAAAAAGTGAGAATATTGAATTATCAAGCTCGAAACGATATATATAACGATTATCGTTATAACAACGTCTTACTAAATACATATGTATTGTATTAAGATATTGATATACTATATTTAACATGATAAAATGATATTTATGTATATCATTGAGTGTATTAACAATGAACTATACAAGTAAGATGAGACTACTAACTTAAGGATTTCGAAACAATATATATATGTATCGATTATCATTGTAATAGTATTTTAACATATATATATGATGTTAAGATATATTCATACACCATGTTATCATGTTAACATAACAATTTAACATCTCATTTAAGTATAATAACAATGAATTAATTACATTTAACAAGATCGTTAACTTAAAGGTTTCAAAACAACACTTACATGTAACGACTAACGATGACTTAACGACTCAGTTAAAATGTATATACATGTAGTGTATTTAGATGTATTAGTACACTTTTGAAAGACTTCAAGACACATATCAAAGTATTTCTACTTAACAAAAATGCTTACAATTACATCCTCATTCATTTTCATCAACAATTCTACTCATATGCAACCGTATTCGTACTCGTACAATACCCAGCTCCTAGATGTACACACTATTGGTATATACACATAAAAATCTACTCCTTAATAGCCTTAAATGATTAAGGAACATGTGGAACCAACCATTTGTCAACTAGCATGAATTATTTAGCAAGAAAACAAACTTACGAATCTTTTCTTTCTTTATAATGAGTAAAAACGTTTTTATGATTTCACCTCATTTTTCCATTCCATTTTCTCATACTTACACTCCAAATTCTCTCTCAAAATACTCCTACCATCATACTTGATCATCTCCAAGCATTTTCACCATCTTTTATCTTCAATTACAAGCTTTAATCATCATAAAAACAACCATTCAAGAACACTTCAATAAATCTTTCAAACTTGCTAGATTACTTCCAAGCTTTCAAATCCATTCCAAGTAATCATCCAAGATCAAGAAACTTTTGTTAATCTCAGTAGGTTTTCATTCTAAATCAAAGAACTTCCAAGCCATCGAAGATCCTATGAAGCTCAAGTTTATTTTTCATCATTTCCAGTAGGTTTACCTACTACACTTAAGGTTCGTGAATCGATCCATGGCCAAGTCTTAAATTTCCGACGAAGTAAAAATCTGTGAAAGTGAGTTATAGTCCCACTTTTAAAATCTATTATTTTTGGGATGAGAATGCATGCAGTTTATAAATGTTTTACAAAATAGACACAAGTAATCGAAACTACTTTCTATGCTGGATTATCGAACCGAATATGCCCCTTTTTAGCTTGGTAGCCTAAGAATTAGGGAAATGGCCCCTAATTGACGCGAATCCTAAAGATAGATCTATTTATCCTAACAAGCCTCATCCGAGTTACGGATGCTTTAGTACTTCGATTTATCATATCCGATGAGAGTCCCGGAATGATGGGGATATTCTATATGCATCCTGTTAAGGTCGGTTACCAGGTGTTCAACATATGAATGAATTTTATCTCTATGCAGTTTGCGAAATATGAGATGTATATTTATGGAAAAAAAATGAAATCTTGTGGTCTATTATTACGATTTGATAAATATATAGGTTAAACCTATGACTCACCAACATTTTTGTTGACGTTTTAAGCATGTTTATTCTCAGGTGATTATTAAGAGCTTCCGTTGTTGCATGCTAATTTATGAACAAGTGTTGGAGTCAGCATGCTTGTATAATATTGTTTAAAAACCGCATTCGAAGGCTTATATTATTGTGTAATATTATTGTAAACCATTATGTAATGGTCGTGTGAAAACTCTATATTTTAGATTATCATTATTTGATAATCGTCGTAATATTTTAAACCTTTATCGATAAATAAAGGTTATGGTTGTTTTAAAAATCGAATGCAGTCTTTGAAAAAAGTCTAATATAGATGTCAAAACCTTGCAATGAAATCAATTATTATGGAACGTTTATGATCAATATAAACAGGACATTTCAGTTAAAACATAATAAAATATGGTATAATTATATTTCGATCATACTTTGATATATATATATATATATATATATATATACATATTTGTTATAGGTTCATGAATCGACCAGTGGCCAAGTGTAATTTTCCGACGAAGTGATAATCTATGAAAGTGAGTTATAGTCCCATTTTTACTATCTAATATTTTGGGATGAGAATACATGCAGTTTTGTAAATGTTTTACAAAATAGACACAAGTACTTGAAATTACATTCTATGTTGGATTATGAATACCGAATATCACCCTTTTAGCTTGGTAACCTAAGAATTAGGGAACAGACACCCTAATTGACGCGAATCCTAAAGTTAGATCTACGGGCACTAACTCCCCCCATACTAGAAAATGGTATGCTTTAGTACTTCGAGTTATTAATACAGATGGATTTCTGTTTTGGGGATATTCTATATGCATTTTGTTAATTTCGGTTACCAGGTGTTCAACATATGAATGGTTTTTATGCAGTTCGCATGTTATTGAAAAATGGAAATGGAAATCTTGTGGTCTATTATTACGATTTGATAAATATATAGGTTAAACCAATAACTCACCAACATTTTTGTTGACTTTTAAGCATGTTTATTCTCAGGTGATTATTAAGAGCTTCCGCTGTTGCATGCTAATTTAAGGACAAGAATTGGAGTCAGCATGCTTGTAATATATTGTTTAAAAACTGCATTTGGAGATTTAAATCGATGTGTAATATTGTTGTAAACCAATATGTAATATTCGTGTGTAAAACGTTATATTTTAGATTATCATTACTTGATAATCTACGTTATGGTTTTTGAACCTTTATTGATAAAATAAAGGTTATGGTTTATTTTTAAATAAAACAAATGTAGTCTTTGAAAAACGTCTCATATAGAGGTCAAACCTCGCAACAAAATCAATTAATATGAAACGTTTATAATCGATATGAACGGGACATTTCAAGTTAGCTAGGTTGACCCTTTCCAAAGGCTCCCAATCTATTACTCTTGGTACTTCCACATTTTTAGTGCAAAGTTTAAATTTGTTACCTTGGTACATTGGGTAATTTGCCCAGCTTCGGTCAAATCTTAGATTGGGATGTAACTCCTGTTCATGAATTCTCGAGTGTTCTATTAACTGGTGAACCGGAAATTGTATGTAGGCAGTAAAAAACTGTGGTTCCAGTTCATAATATTGCACGTGTTGATCATAATGTTGTTGTTGTTGTTCTTGTTGTTGCTCCGGTTCATGATATTGCATTTCTGGCTGTGGCTCCGGATCAGTTTGTCTAGACGATGATGCACAGTCAGTATCTGTATTTCTCTACAAAACACATTAAACACAAAATTTGTGCATTCAAATATACATTAGTGTTAGCAAAATAACAAATTAAAACAATTACAATAACATGTTTAATCCATATTAAACTTATACTCATTTTCATATTTTTATCAATTCTACAATTTTTCAAATAAGCATATATGAAAAGGTATACAAAGTTCATAAGTATTCAACTCAAATAACATGTTAAAATAACCATTACTAGCAATTAAACAAGTTTCAAATGGTATTTATATCAAAATAATCAAGTTCATAAATTTTAGACTTAAAAAGTCCACTTTGATGCTCAAAAATCATGTTTAGGATCAAAGTTTAGATCATTTAGTTACCTAAACATATTACACTACTTAATTTAGCAACAATTCATAACAAAAATTGGCCATATCCTGTTTATATCAAAAAGCCCCAAATTACTTAAGAACACAAACCCTAGATTTCTAAAATTTTTGAAGTTTAAGGCTTCAAATTATGACAAATAGCATCAATCTAAGTTATACAAGTATAATATACTAACAATTTAACTCTAATTAAGCTAGAAATCATCAAAATTAAATTAGGACAATTAATTATAATTATCACAAAAATTAGGAAATTTAAGAGTTTAGGGGTGAAATTTTTACCTTTTTGCTCCCCCATCTAAAGAAAGGCATGATTAGAACGGATTATAGCAAGAAATTTCGTTGAATTTGGTTGAATAATGATGATTTTAGGGAGAGTTTTGAGAGTTTTTCGTATGTATGTGTGTGTGTTTTGAGACAGAAGCAGAGAGCTCGCTGGCTTTTGATCCTATCCAGTATTTCAGTCCCATGCGATCCCATGGTGTATAAAGGTAAATCCCATGCGATCGCATGGGGTCCCTGATTTTTTTTTATATATATAAAAAAACCTTTTACTTATAAAACAAAAACTGATTAAATTTTAAAAATTTGTTTCTTTTTAGATTGAGGGCGTTTCGGTACGTTTACCTAGTTCGTCCCTCGACAAAATTTTACGATTTGTCGTTTTAAAGCGTTGTTTTAAAAGCAAAGATTTTTGGGGTTTTTTTTAATGTTTTTGGCATACTTTAGTCATTAAGATTAAAAATAATGATAATAAAATTTTTCGTCCCGCCCTCGGGTAAACCAATTTCGGTTCAACGACCTTGTCTTCAACTCACGATAAATTTTAGAAATCATATTTTTAATTTAATGAAATAAAGTAAATTTTTGTTTTTAAATTCACACCAAACTTAAATTTAAAATGCATATTAATAAAATTTTATGTAAATATTATTAATATTTTACATACATTAACTTTACAAACTTATATTTAAAATAATATAGTTATATATTATTTTTTTTAAAAATTATGATATTAATATATTAATATTAATTTTAAAAACATGGTAAAAAAAAAAAATTGGTCTTTTATTCCACTTTAATCAATCAAATATTGAAAAAAATATACGTCCCTCTTTTGGGTAAAGTAATTTCGGCTATATTACCTAGTTTTACTCCTGACGAATTTCTGAAATATTTTAGATTGATTGATTAAAGATATTTATACCTTATGAATAAACGGTAAATTTCACAGTGATGCATTAAATTTTTGTATCTGATATCAATAATTTCGATTTATTATACCTAATTTTATTGAATATCAATCTAATACTTTATAGCGAACGATTCAGCGTTTATTATCAAAAGGTTAAAAGCAATAAAAATAAAATAAAAATTGTACATACTTACATGTGAGATAGAATTCTCAGAGACCTGCTTTAGTCGACTCATACGAGAGTCGTTCGATTTGGTTTTCCATAGCTACGTAAGCGTAACCACGAATTTTCAATAACTTTTCTTCTAAACATATGAACGGTCCTTCTCTGCATAAAGTAACGAATTCAGAATTGGAATGTGTTTGATTGTTCGAACATTTCCCTTCGTGTGACCATTTTCCGCATTTATGACATCTTTCAAGGTGTCGTGCTCTTCTTTTTGTTGCGGATTTTGATTTTCGTTTACCAAAATGTATCTTATTATGATTCTTCCTGAGTTCTTTTCTTACTTTGTCCATTTTGCCTCTTATGAATGATACCACTTCACTCGGGAAAGTGTTATTATTACGTTTAGTTATCATAGCGTGTAGTAGTAGACCATGGTTCAAATCAAAGGAATTCTTCATCTCGTAAAACCTAAAAACACAAATATTTAGAATGAAGGGAGAAGACTAGTTCTTTTGGGTCTGCTAGGGAAAGACCATTCGGATTCCATTCTTGAGAACTACATGAAAATAGAAAATCTAACTCTAGACAGCATTATATTATCCTTAAAAGATTTGAATTTCCCCACACTTAGTTAGCTGTGGTATCGAAATTGTGATTAACTTCATTATTAACTTCAATTGTACCATCAACAACTTTCATATCTCTGACTTTTGCTTCAAGCCATTTGTTGATTTCCTCTGTAATATTCACAAATTCAATTAACATCGTCTTTTCTTTAGGCGACAAATTGGATACTAATCGGTTACATAACTTAAAGTTCCCCTTAATCCTAGCATCTTGAATCCGTTTATAAAGTTTCTTCGTTGAACTGTTAAAAACGGGTTCATCTAATTTCGTATCAATAACGGGGTTCTTTGTTATCGGGTCATCATTAGGTGTTTCTTCATCTTCCCCACACTTAGGCGTTTTTATTGGTTCAACAGTTTTGGTTGGTGGAGATTTAAATTTTCGGTTCACAAAGGTGACCGATTTGTCACCATCCCTAAGTGTCATTCTACCTTCTCTTACATCAAAGAACGCCTCGGTGGTTGCTAAAAATGGGCGACCTAAAATTAGAGGAATATCAAGGTCTTCCTCCATATTAATAACTATTAAATTTGCAATAAAGGTCAAACTTCCCACTTTAACAAGTAAATTATTGGCTATTCCAACCGGGTGTTTAATGGTTTGGTCAAATAATTGAACACCTATTCTGGTTGGTCATAATTTACCCACACCTAATCTTTTGTATAAAGAAAGAGGCATAACATTCGCACTTGCTCCTAAATCTGCGAGCCCATTATACATAGCACCATCATTAAGCAAGCAAGAAATGATAAATTCACCTGGGTCTCCTACTTTAGTAAGTAAAGTTGGTTTGTGAACCTTTTCCGGGTGATCTTTTCTTGGTTCTTTTACTTCTAATTGAACTTCTTGTTCATATTTTTCTTCGTTTCTTGAAATGGGAGGTTTATATAGAAATTCTTCTTTAACACTCCAATTTGAAATCTCTCCATCTTCCACTTTTAGTTTTTCACATGTTGTTGAAAACATATTTATATTTTCATTCTGAGGGTTTTCTTTGTTGGTGAAATTATGATTAACTTCATTGTCAACTTCCATCGGACCATGTATATAATGTTTAACTCTGTGACCATTAACTTTAATTTCAATCCCATTTGAATTTATTAACTCTATTATTCCATATGGGAAAAATCTTTTGACTATGAATGGTCCAGACCATCTTCATTTCAATTTTCCAGGAAATAGCTTGAATCGTTAATTGAAAAGAAGGTCTCTGTCTCCTTCCTTAAATTCTTTTGAACTTCTGATTCTTTTATCATGCCATTTCTTCGTTCTTTCCTTATAGATTAACGAATTCTCATATGCATCATGTCTTAATTCTTCTAATTCGTTTAGTTGACTTAATCGTAAATGGCCAGCTTCATGTAAATCAAGATTACATGTCTTCAAAGCCCAAAATGCTTTGTGCTCAATTTCTACTGGAAGGTGACATGCTTTTCCGTAAACAAGTTTAAAAGGTGTGGTGCCAATTGGAGTTTCGTAGGCTGCTCTAAAAGCCCAGAGTGCATCCTCCAATTTCATGAACCATTCCTTCGGATTTTATCCTACAGTTTTCTCTAGAATACGTTTTAAAGCTCGGTTATATTTTTAACTTGTCCACTTATCTGCGGATGATAAGCAGTTGAGATTTTATGAGTTACTCCATATCTTTTGAGAACTTTCTCAAGTTGATTATTACAGAAATGAGTACCCCGATCACTTATTAAAGCTTTCGGTGTTCCGAACCTAGAAAAAGACATTTTAAGAAGTTGACTACAACTCGTGCTGCGTTAATTGGAAGAGCTTGTACTTTCGCCTATTTAGATACATAATCAATGGCAACGAGAATGTAGAGATTATTATGAGATTTTGGAAATGGACCCATAAAGTCAATACCTCAAATTTCAAATACTTCACATACTTGAATGACATTTTGTGACATTTCATCACGTTGACTTATTTTTCCGGCCCTTTGAAATGCATCACAGGATTTACAAAGAAGGTGTGCGTCTTTGAAAATTGTAGGCCAATAGAATCCAGCGTCATAAACTTTTTTTGCTGTGAGTTGAGGCCCATAATACCCTCCTGTTGGTCCTGTGTGACAATGGTTTAAGATTTGACTAGCTTCATCTCCGAATACACATCGGCGTATTATTCCATCGGGACAACTTTTAAACAAATGTGGATCTTCCCAAAAATAGTGTTTTATATCACTAAAGAATTTCTTTCGTTTTTCGTACGACAACCCGTTTTCAAAGAATCCACATACTAAGTAGTTTGCAAAGTCTGCAAACCATGGAATTTCATTATAGTCGATTTTCAAGAGATATTCATCAGGAAAGTTATCTTGTATAGCCGATTCATTTAGAACTTCTAATTCAGGATTTTCATGACGAGAAAGATGATCAGCGGCGAGATTTTCTGCTCCCTTTTTGTCTCGGATTTCAATATTGAACTCTTGTAAGAGTAAGATCCAACGGATTAATCGTGGTTTAGCATCTTGTTTTGAGAAAAGGTATCTAAGAGCAGAATGGTCAGTATAGACCACCGTTTTAGCTAGAACGAGATATGAACGAAATTTTTCAAAAGCAAAGACGAAAACAAGGAGTTTTTTTTTAGTAGTTTTATAATTCGTTTGTGCTCCTTGTAACGTCTTACTTGCGTAATAAATAGGTTGAAATCGTTTTTCAATCATTTGTCCTAAAACGGCTCCCATTGCAAAATCACTTGCATCGCACATGAGTTCAAATGGAAGATTCTAATTTGGAGTTATCATGATCGGCGCATTAGTGAGTTTTTCTTTAAGAATTTTAAAAGATTTGATGCATTCATCCGAAAAGATGAATGGGGCATCCTTTTCAAGGATTTTATTCATAGGAGTGGTAATTTTAGAAAAATCTTTTATGAAACGTCGGTAAAAATCGGCATGCCCTAGAAAACTCCTAAATCCTCTAACATTGGTGGGATGTGGAATTTTAGCAATTAAATCTACTTTAGCTCTATCTACTTCAATTCCTTCCTTTGAAATTTTATGACCAAGAACGATGCCTTCTCTAACCATGAAATGGCATTTCTCCCAATTAAGAACTAAATTTGATTGTTCGCATCTGATAAGCATTCGTTCAAGATTAATTAGACATGTTTCAAAAGTATCACCGACGACTGAAAAGTCATCCATGAAAACTTCCATGCATTCTTCTATCATGTCGTGAAAAATCACCATCATGCACCTTTGAAAGGTTGCAGGGGCATTGCAAAGTCCAAATGGCTTGCGTTTGTAAGCAAAAGTACCATAAGGGCACGTGAATGTGGATTTCTATTGGTCCTCGGGTGCGATTGGAATTTGAAAGTATCCGGAGAAACCGTCCAGAAAACAATAGTAACTATTCCCAGCTAATCTTTCTAACATTTTATCAATGAAAGGTAAGGAAAAGTGATCTTTTCTGGTGGCATCATTTAATTTTTCTATAATCAATACAAACACGCCATCCAGTTACTGTCCTAGTAGGAATAAGCTCATCTTTTTCATTTGTGATGACAGTCATGCCACCCTTCTTAGGTACGCATTGAACTGGGCTTACCCATGGACTATCAGAGATTGGATAAATTAAACATGCATCTAGCAGTTTAATAATTTCTTTCTTAACAACATCTTGCATATTAAGATTTAGTCTTCGTTGGCGTTGCATATATGTTTTATGACCTTCTTCCATAAGGATTTTATGTGTGCAATACGAAGGACTTATGCCTTTAATGTCATGAATCTACCATGCAATAGCTGGTTTATGAGCTTTTAGCAAAGAAATGAGTTGAGATTTTTCATTTTTCGTAAGAGAAGGCGATATTATTACAGGTAATTCAGATTCATCATGTAAATAAGCGTATTCCAAATGGTTTGGAAGTGACTTTAACTCTAATATCGGTGGTTCTTCTATCGATGATTTGTATCGATATCTGTCTTCCTGTTTTAGCATTTGAAGTTCTTCTATTATTGGTTCGTATTCATTAACCATAAGTGTAGCTAACATTTCAGCTTCATCAATGAAATGTCCCGTTCTTATTGATTAAAAACGTTCCATATTAATTGATTTCGTTGCGAGGTTTTGACCTCTATATGAGACGTTTTTCAAATACTGCATTCATTTTTAAAATAAACCATAACCTTTATTTCATAAATAAAGGTTTAAAAAGCTTTACGTAGATTATCAAATAATGATAATCTAAAATATCCTGTTTACACACGACCATTACATAATGGTTTACAATACAAATATGTTACATCTAAATCAGTTTCTTGAATGCAGTTTTTACACAATATCATACAAACATGGACTCCAAATCTTGTCCTTATTTTAGTATGCAATAGCGGAAGCTCTTAGTATTCACTTGAGAATAAACATGCTTTAAACGTCAACAAAAATGTTGGTGAGTTATAGGTTTAACCTATATATATCAAATCGTAACAATAGACCACAAGATTTCATATTTTAATACACATCCCATACATAGAGATAAAAATCATTCATATGGTGAACACCTGGTAACCGACATTAATAAGATGCATATATAAGAATATCCCTATCATTCCGGGACACCCTTCGGATATGATATAAATTTCGAAGTACTAAAGCATCCGGTACTTTGGATGGGGTTTGTTAGGCCCAATAGATCTATCTTTAGGATTCGCGTCAATTAGGATGTCTGTTCCCTAATTCTTAGATTACCAGACTTAATAAAAAGGGGCATATTCGATTTCGATAATTCAACCATAGAATCTAGTTTCACGTACTTGTGTCTATTTTGTAAATCATTTATAAAACCTGCATGTATTCTCATCCCAAAAATATTAGATTTTAAAAGTGGGACTATAACTCACTTTCACAGATTTTTACTTCGTCAGGAAGTAAGACTTGGCCACTGGTTGATTCACAAACCTATAACAATATATACATATATATCAAAGTATGTTCAAAATATATTTACAAAATTTTTAATACATTTTGATGTTTTAAGTTTATTAAGTCAGCTGTCCTCGTTAGTATCCTAAAACTAGTTGTCCACAATTAGATGTACAGAAATAAATCAATAAATATTATCTTGAATTAATCCACGACCCAGTGTATATGTATCTCAGTATTGATCACAACTCAAACTATTTATATATTTTGGAATCAACCTCAACCCTGTATAGCTAACTCCAACATTCACATATAGAGTGTCTATGGTTGTTCCGTAATATATATATAGATGGGTCGACATGATAGGTCAAAACATTATATACGTGTCTATGGTATCTCAAGATTACATAATATACAATATAAGTTTATTAGGTTATGGTTGGAATAGATTTATTACTAACTTTCACGTAGGTAAAATGAGTAGTTTTTATCGATCTTATTTTACTCGCCATTTCTTCGTTTCTAATCCATTTTGAGTGATTTCAGTGGCCACAGTTTCGTATTGAACTTAAATTTATGAATCTAAATAGAAAAAGTATAAGTTTATAGTTGAAAATACAAGTTACAAGTTATTTTTGAAAGAGGTAGTCATTTCCGTCGAAAGAACGACATCTTGATGACCATTTTGAAAAACATACTTTCACTTTGAGTTTAACCATGATTTTTGGATATAGTTTCATGTTCATAAGAAAAATCATTTTTCCAGAAGTATAGCTTTTAAATCAAAGTTCTTCTTAGCTTTTAATTATCCCAACCAAAACAGCCCTCGGTTTTACTACGACGGTGTATATCCAGTTTTATGGTGTTTACCATGTTTTCGGGATTTAAATCATTAAGTTAGCATATCATATAGATATAGAACATATGTTTAGTTGATTTTAAAAGTCTAGTTAGAAGGATTAACTTTATTTGCGAACAAGTTTAGAATTAACTAAACTATGTTCTAGTGATTACAAGTTTATAACGTTGAATAAGACAGCTTTTTATGTGTTAATCGAATGATGTTATGAACATAATTACTACCTCAAGTTCCTTGGATAATCCTACTGGAAATGAGAAAAATGGATCTAGCTTCAAAGGATCCTTGGATGGCTTGAAAGTTCTTGAAGCAGAATCATGACACGAAAATAATTTCAAGTAAGATTTCCACTCGAAATAAGATTGTTATAGTTATAGAAATTGAATTAAAGTTTGAATATGATTATTACCTTGTATTAGAAAGATAACGTACTGTAAGTAACAAAGGTTTCTTGATCTTGGATGATTACTTGGAATGGATTTAGAAAACTTGGAAGTAAACTTGCAATCTTGGAAGTATTTTTGATTTTATGAAACTAGAACTTTTGGAATTTATGATGAACACTTAGAACTTGAATATAGAACTTGAGAGAGTTTAATTAGATGAAGAGAATTTTAGAATGAAAATGTTTGTAGGTGTTTTTGGTCGTTGGTGTATGGATTAGATATAAAGGATATGTAATTTTGTTTTCATGTAAATAAGTCATGAATGATTACTCATATTTTTGTAATTTTATGAGATATTTCATGCTAGTTGCCAAATGGTGGTTCCCACATGTGTTAGTTGACTCACATGGGCTGCTAAGAGCTGATCATTGGAGTGTATATACCAATAGTACATACATCTAAAAGCTGTGTATTATACGAGTACGAATACGGGTGCATACGAGTAGAATTGTTGATGAAACTGAATGAGGATGTAATTGTAAGCATTTTTGTTAAGTAGAAGTATTTTGATAAGTGTCTTGAAGTCTTTCAAAAGTGTATGAATACATATTAAAACACTGCATGTATATACATTTTAACTGAGTCGTTAAGTCATCGTTAGTCGTTACATGTAAGTGTTGTTTTGAAACCTTTAGGTTAACGATCTTGTTAAATGTTGTTAACCCAATGTTTATAATATCAAAAGAGATTTTAAATTATTATATTATCATGATATTATGATGTACGAATATCTCTTAATATGATATATATACATTAAATGTCGTTACAACGATAATCGTTACATATATGTGTCGTTTCAAAATCATTAAGTTAGTAGTCTTGTTTTTACATATGTAGTTCATTGTTAATATACTTAATGATATGTTAACTTATCATAATATCATGTTAACTATATATATAACCATATATATGTCATCATATAGTTTTTACAAGTTTTAACGTTCGTGAATCACCGGTCAACTTGGGTGGTCAATTGTCTATATGAAACCTATTTCAATTAATCAAGTCTTAACAAGTTTGATTGCTTAACATGTTGGAAACACTTAATCATGTAAATAACAATTTCATTTAATATATATAAACATGGAAAAGTTCGGGTCACTACAGTACCTACCCGTTAAATAAATTTCATCCCGAAATTTTAAGCAGTTGGAGGTGTTGACGTATCTTCTGGAAATAAGTGCGGGTATTTCTTCTTTATCTGATCTTCTCGTTCCCAGGTGAACTTGGGTCCTCTACGAGCATTCCATCGAACCTTAACAATTGGTATCTTGTTTTGCTTAAGTCTTTTAACCTCACCATCCATTATTTCGACGGGTTCTTCGATAAATTGAAGTTTTTCGTTGATTTGGATTTCATCTAATGGAATAGTGAGATCTTCTTTAGCAAAACATTTCTTCAAATTTGAGACATGGAAAGTGTTATGTACAGCCGCGAGTTGTTGAGGTAACTCAAGTCGGTAAGCTACTGGTCCGACACGATCAATAATCTAGAATGGTCCAATATACCTTGGATTTAATTTCCCTCGTTTACCAAATCGAACAACGCCTTTCCAAGGTGCAACTTTAAGCATGACCATCTCTCCAATTTCAAATTCTATATCTTTTCTTTTAATGTCAGCGTAGCTCTTTTGTCGACTTTGGGCAGTTTTCAACCGTTGTTGAATTTGGATGATCTTCTCGGTAGTTTCTTGTATTATCTCCGAACCCGTAATCTGTCTATCCCCCACTTCACTCCAACAAATCAGAGACCTGCACTTTCTACCATAAAGTGCTTCAAGCGGCGCCATCTCAATGCTTGAATGGTAGCTGTTGTTGTAGAAAAATTCTGCTAACGGTAGATGTCGATCCCAACTGTTTCCGAAATCAATAACACATGCTCGTAGCATGTCTTCAAGCATTTGTATCATCCTTTCACTCTGCCCATCAGTTTGTGGATGATACGCAGTACTCATGTCTAGACGAGTTCCTAATGTTTGCTGCAATGTCTGCCAGAATCTTGAAATAAATCTGCCATCCCTATCAGAGATAATAGAGATTGGTATTCCATGTCTGGAGACGACTTCCTTCAAATACAGTTGTGCTAACTTCTCCATCTTGTCATCTTCTCTTATTGGCAGGAAGTGTGCTGATTTGGTGAGACGTTCAACTATTACCCAAATAGTATCAAAACCACTTGCAGTCCTTGGCAATTTAGTGATGAAATCCATGGTAATGTTTTCCCATTTCCATTCCGGGATTTTGGGTTGTTGAAGTAGACCTGATGGTTTCTGATGCTCAGCTTTGACCTTCGAACACGTCAAACATTCTCCTACGTATTTAGCAACATCGGCTTTCATACCCGGCCACCAAAAATGTTTCTTGAGATCCTTGTACATCTTCTCTGTTCCAGGATGTATTGAGTATCTGGTTTTATGAGATTCTCTAAGTACCATTTCTCTCATATCTCCAAATTTTGGTACCCAAATCCTTTCAGCCCTATACTGGGTTCCGTCTTCCCGAATATTAAGATGCTTCTCTGATCCTTTGGGTATTTCATCCTTTAAATTTCCCTCTTTTAAAACTCCTTGTTGCGCCTCCTTTATTTGAGTAGTAAGGTTATTGTGAATCATTATATTCATATATTTTACTAGAATGGGTTCTCTGTCCTTCCTGCTCAAGGCGTCGGCTACCACATTTGCCTTCCCCGGGTGGTAACGAATCTCAAAGTCGTAATCATTCAACAATTCAATCCACCTACGCTGCCTCATATTCAGTTGTTTCTGATTAAATATGTGTTGAAGACTTTTGTGGTCGGTATATATAATACTTTTGACCCCATATAAGTAGTGCCTCCAAGTCTTTAATGCAAAAACAACCGCGCCTAATTCCAAATCATGCGTCGTATAATTTTGTTCGTGAATCTTCAATTGTCTAGACGCATAAGCAATCACCTTTATTCGTTGCATTAATACACAACCGAGACCTTGCTTTGATGCGTCACAATAAATCACAAAATCATCATTCCCTTCAGGCAATGACAATATAGGTGCCGTAGTTAGCTTTTTCTTCAATAACTGGAACGCTTTCTCTTGTTCATCCTTCCATTCAAATTTCTTCCCTTTATGCGTTAATGCAGTCAAGGGTTTTGCTATTCTGGAAAAGTCTTGGCTGAACCTTCTGTAGTAACCAGCTAGTCCTAAAAACTGGCGTATGTGTTTCGAAGTTTTCGGGGTTTCCCACTTTTCAACAGTTTCTATCTTTGCTAGATCCACCTTAATACCTTCTTTGTTCACTATGTGATCGAGGAATTAAACTTCTTCCAACCAAAATGCACACTTTGAAAACTTAGCGTACAATTCTTCCTTCCTCAATACTTCTAACACCTTTCTCAAATGTTCACCGTGTTCTTGGTCATTCTTTGAGTAAATAAGTATGTCATCAATGAAAACAATGACAAACTTGTCAAGGTATGGTCCACACACTCGGTTCATAAGGTCCATGAACAGAGCTGGTGCATTAGTCAATCTAAACGGCATAACCATAAACTCGTAATGACCATAACGCGTCCTAAAAGTAGTCTTTGGAATATCATCTTCTTTCACCCTTATTTGATGATACCCGGAACGTAAGTCAATCTTTGAATAAACAGACGAGCCTTGTAGTTGATCAAATAAGTCGTTGATTCTCGGTACTGGGTAGCGGTTCTTGATGGTAAGTTTGTTCAACTCTCGGTAGTCGATACACAACCTGAATGTACCATCTTTCTTCTTGACAAATAAAACAGGAGCTCCCCACGGTGATGTGCTTGGTCGAATGAAACCACGTTCTAAAAGTTCTTGTAATTCACTTTGCAGTTCTTTCATCTCGCTGGGTGCGAGTCTGTAAGGAGCACGAGCAATTGGTGCAGCTCCTGGTACAAGATCTATTTGAAATTCAACGGATCGATGTGGGGGTAATCCCGGTAATTCTTTCAGAAATACATCAGGAAATTCTTTTGTGACGGGAACATCATTGATGCTCTTTTCTCCAGTTTGTACTTTCTCGATGTGTGCTAGAATAGTATAGCAACCTTTTCTTATTAGTTTTTGTGCCTTCAAATTACTAATAAGATGTAGCTTCGTGTTGCCCTTTTCTCCGTACACCATTAAGGGTTTTCCTTTTTCTCGTATAATGCGAATTGCATTTTTGTAACAAACGATCTCTGCTTTCACTTCTTTCAACCAGTCCATACCAATTATCACATCAAAACTCCCTAACTCTACTGGTATCAAGTCAATCTTAAATGTTTCGCTAACCAGTTTAATTTCTCCATTCCGACATATATTATCTGCTGAAATTAATTTACCATTTACTAATTCGAGTAAAAATTTACTATCCAAAGGCATCAATGGATAACTTAATTTAGCGCAAAAATCTCTACTCATATAGCTTCTATCCACACCCGAATCAAATAGAACGTAAGCAGATTTATTGTCAATAAGAAACGTACCCGTAACAAGCTCCGGGTCTTCCTGTGCCTCTGCCGCATTAATATTGAAAACTCTTCCGCGGACGTGTCCATTCGTGGTCTCCTGGTTCGGGCAATTTCTAATAATGTGGCCCGGTTTTCCAAATTTATAACAAACTACATTGGCATAACTTGCTCCGACACTACTTGCTCCGCCATTACTCGTTCCGAAACCATTTGTTCCTTTCGTTCTGTTAACCCCTGGTCCGTAGACCTCACACTTCGCTGTGCTATGACCATTTATTTTACACTTGTTGCAAATTTTGGTGCAGAACCCCGAGTGATACTTTTCACACCTTTGACATAGCTGCTTCTGATTGTTGTTGTTATTGCGGTTATTATTGTTGTTGGGATGATTGTTGTAGTTGCTGTTGTTGTTGTTGTTGTTGTTGTTGTTGGGCCGTTTGTTGTAGTTGCGATTGATGTTGCGATTGTTGGGATAGTTGTTGCGATTATTGTTGTAATTGCTGTTGTTGTTGTATTGGTGATTCTTATCACCGTTTTCCTCCCACTTTCTTTTGACTTGCTTCACATTGGCCTCTTCAGCAGTCTGTTCTTTAATTCTTTCTTCAATCTGGTTCACTAGTTTGTGAGCCATTCTACATGCCTGTTGTATGGAGGTGGGCTCGTGTGAACTTATATCTTCTTGGATTCTTTCCTGCAATCCTTTCACAAATGCGTCGATCTTCTCTTCCTCATCTTCGAACGCTTCCGGACACAATAAGCACAATTCTGTGAATCGTCTTTCGTACGTGGTAATATCAAATCCTTGGGTTCGTAACCCTCTAAGTTCTGTCTTGAGCTTATTGACCTCGGTTCTGGGACGGTACTTCTCGTTCATCAAGTGCTTGAATGCTGACCACGGTAGTGCGTAAGCATCATCTTGTCCCACTTGCTCTAGATAGGTATTCCATCATGTTAACGCAGAACCTATGAAGGTATGCGTAGCGTACTTCACTTTGTCCTCTTCAGTACACTTACTCATGACAAACACCGATTCGACCTTCTCGGTCCACCGTTTCAATTCGATCGGTCCTTCGGTTCCATCAAATTTCAAAGGTTTGCAGGCAGTGAATTCTTTGTAGGTGCATCCTACACGATTTCCTCTACTGCTAGATCCAAGGTTATTGTTGGTATGTAGCGCAGCCTGTACTGCGGCTATGCTTGAAGCAAGAAAGGCACGAAATTTCTCTTCACTCATATTCAAGGTGTGTCGAGTAGTCGGTGCCATTTCCTTCAAAATAGTCAAATGAAACGAGTTAATCATATAGAATATCAAGAGTAGTCAATAGTATTTTGTAGCGTAATATGAACTTATTTATAAAAGCTCTTTCTTCATATTAGCGTTTTATACTCTTTAATTCGGGTAGTACTTACCCGTTAAGTTCATACTTAGTAGCTAACATACCATTTCAACTACTACAATTCTATATGAAAAACTAATCACAAAAATATATATATATATATATATATATATATATATATATATATATATATATATATATATATATATATATATATATATATATATCATATTCAAACCTTTATACAATAACTTGCAAACTTACAATACCGCTATTTTTACATATAGCATGAAATATAGCACATAAAACTTTGATACAAAGTAGTTGCGAAGATAATTCTAGTTAATAAATAAGGCGTTCAGTAAAGGCAACAAAGACACGTAATTCATACGTCCAGAAACAAGTCATGCATTCTGGTTTTACTAATACCACTTCCCATCCTTGGTCTTGCGGAACGTAACCGTTGTGACCGATAGTATGACAACGTGTTGTAATGTCATCAAAAGGGCGAAGGTTACGTAATGACCAACAGTCTCGTAATAACCTAAAAACCTCATTTCTTACCCCAATTACCGACTCCGTCACTTGTGGGAACATTTTGTTTAATAGTTGTAGCCCGATGTTCCTTTTCTCACTTTGGTGAGAAGTGAACATTACTAACCCATTAGCATAACATGCTTCTTTATGTTGCATGTTAGCCGTTTTTTTCTAAATCATGAAGTTCTATATTCGGATACATTGAGTCAAAATAATTTCTTAACCCGTTGCGTAAAATAGCATTTGGGTTCCCCGCAATATATGCATCAAAGTAAACACATCGTAACTTATGGGTTTCCCAATGTGATATCCCCCATCTTTCAAACGAAAGCCTTTTATAAACCAAGACATTCTTGGAACGTTCTTCGAATGTCTTACAAACTGATTTTGCCATAAATAGTTGTGCCGAGGAATTCTGACTGACTCTAGACAAGATTTCATCAATCATGTCTCCGGGTAAGTCTTCTAAAATATTGGGTTGTCTATCCATTTTGTGTTTTTATACTGTAAAATAGACAAGAGTTAGATTCATAAAAGATACTTATTAATACAAGCAATTTTTACATATATCGTAAAGCATAAGCACACTATATTACATATATTACACCGCACAAATACAACTATCTTATTCCGATTCACTCGTTTCTTCTTTTTCGAACTTGGTTCTTTTTGCTAAGTTTTTAGGGATATATGATGTTCCCCTAATACGAGCCGTCGTTTTCCACATTGGTCTAGAAAAACCTGGTGGTTTAGAGGTTCCCGGGTTATTGTTACAACTTAAGAAATACGGGTGTTGACGATACATATAAAGTTCATCGGGGCTAGAATCAGATTTCTCTATTTTTATGCCCTTTCCCTTATTGTTCTCTTTTGCCTTTTTAAATTCAGTTGGGGTAATTTCTATAACATCATCGGAATTCTCGTCGGGATTCGATTCATCAGAGAATTGGTAATCCTCCCAATATTTTGCTTCTTTGGCGGAAACACCGTTGACCATAATTAACTTTGGTCGGTTAGTTGAGGATTTTCTTCTACTTAACCGTTTTATTATTTCCCCCACTGGTTCTTCTTTCGGTTCCGATTCTTCTTCCGGTTCCGATTCTTCTTCCGGTTCCGACTCTTCTTCCGGTTCCTCTTCGGGAACTTGTGAATCAGTCCACGAATCATTCCAATTTACATTTGACTCTTCATTATTATTAGGTGAGTCAATGGGACTTGTTCTAGAGGTAGACATCTATCACATAATATCAAACACGTTAAGAGATTAATATATTACATAATATTCACATGTTAAAAATATATAGTTTCCTACAAAATTTGTTAAGCAATCTTTTTTTTTTCAAGTAAACACGGTCGAAGTCCAGACTCACTAATGCATCCTAACAAACTCGATAAGACACACTAATGCAAAATTCTGGTTCTCTAAGACCAACGCTCGGATACCAACTGAAATGTCCCGTTCTTATTGATTAAAAACGTTCCATATTAATTGATTTCGTTGCGAGGTTTTGACCTCTATATGAGACGTTTTTCAAAGACTGCATTCATTTTTAAAACAAACCATAACCTTTATTTCATAAATAAAGGTTTAAAAAGCTTTAGTAGATTATCAAATAATGATAATCTAAAATATACTGTTTACACACGACCATTACATAATGGTTTACAATACAAATATGTTACATCGAAATCAGTTTCTTGAATGTAGTTTTTACACAATATCATACAAACATGGACTCCAAATCTTGTCCTTATTTTAGTATGCAACAGCGGAAGGTCTTAGTATTCACCTGACAATAAACATGCTTTAAACGTCAACAAAAATGTTGGTAAGTTATAGGTTTAACCTATATATATCAAATCGTAACAATAGACCACAGGATTTCATATTTCAATACACATCCCATACATAGAGATAAAAATAATTCATATGGTTAACACCTGGTAACCGACATTAACAAGATGCATATATAAGAATATCCCTATCATTCCGGGACACCCTTCGAATATGATATAAATTTCGAAGTACTAAAGCATCCGGTACTTTGGATGGGGTTTGTTAGGCCTAATAGATCTATCTTTAGGATTCGCGTCAATTAGGGTGTCTGTTCCCTAATTCTTAGATTACCAGACTTAATAAAAAGGGGCATATTCGATTTCGATAATTCAACCATAGAATGTAGTTTCACGTACTTGTGTCTATTTTGTAAATCATTTATAAAACCTGCATGTATTCTCATCCCAAAAATATTAGATTTTAAAAGTGGGACTATAACTCACTTTCACAGATTTTTACTTCGTCAGGAAGTAAGACTTGGCCACTGGTTGATTCACAAACCTATAACAATATATACATATATATCAAAGTATGTTCAAAATATATTTACAAAACTTTTAATACATTTTGATGTTTTAAGTTTATTAAGTCAGCTGTCCTCGTTAGTAACCTAAAACTAGTTGTCCACAGTTAGATGTATAGAAATAAATCGATAAATATTATCTTGAATCAATCCACGACCCAGTGTATACGTATCTCATTATTGATCACAACTCAAACTATATATATATTTTGGAATCAACCTCAACCCTGTATAGCTAACTCCAACATTCACATATAGAGTGTCTATGGTTGTTCCGCAATATATATATATATATATATATATATATATATATATATATATATATATATATATATATATATATATATATATATATATATATATATATGGGTTGATATGACAGGTTGAAACATTATATACGTGTCTATGGTATCTCAAGATTACATAATATACAATATAAGTTGATTAGGTTATGGTTGGAATAGATTTATTACTAACTTTCACGTAGGTAAAATGAGTAGTTTTTATCAATCTTGTTTTACTCGCCATTTCTTCGTTTCTAATCCGTTTTGAGTGATTTCAGTGGCCACGGTTTCGTATTGAACTTAACTTTATGAATCTAAACAGAAAAAGTATAAGTTTATTGTCGGAAATACAAGTTACAAGTCATTTTTGAAAGAGGTAGTCATTTCCGTCGAAAGAACGACATCTTGATGACCATTTTGAAAAACATACTTTCACATTGAGTTTAACCATAATTTTTGGATATAGTTTCATGTTCATAAGAAAAATCATTTTTCCAAAAGTATAGCTTTTAAATCAAAGTTCTTCTTAGCTTTTAATTATCCCAACCAAAACAGCCCCGGTTTTACTACGACGGCGTATATCCAGTTTTATGGTGTTTTCGTGTTTTCGGGTTTTAAATCATTAAGTTAGCATATCATATAGATATAGAACATGTATTTAGTTGATTTTAAAAGTCTATTTAGAAAGATTAACTTTATTTGCGAACAAGTTTAGAATTAACTAAACTATGTTCTAGTGATTACAAGTTTATAACGTTGAATAAGACAGCTTTTTATGTATGAATCGAATGATGATATGAACATAATTACTACCTCAAGTTCCTTGGATTAACCTACTGGAAATGAGAAATATGGATTTAGCTTCAAAGGATCTTTGGATGGCTTGAAAGTTCTTGAAGCAGAATCATGACACGAAAACAATTTCAAGTAAGATTTCCACTCGAAATAAGATTGTTATAGTTATAGAAATTGAATTAAAGTTTGAATATGATTATTACCTTGTATTAGAAAGATAACCTACTGTAAGTAACAAAGGTTTCTTGATCTTGGATGATTACCTGGAATGGATTTAGAAAACTTGGACGTAAACTTGCAATCTTGGAAGTATTCTTGATTTTATGAAACTAGAACTTTTGGAATTTATGAAGAACACTTAGAACTTGAAGATAGAACTTGAGAGAGATCAATTAGATGAAGAAAATTAAAGAATGAAAGTGTTTGTAGGTGTTTTTGGTCGTTGGTGTATGGATTAGATATAAAGGATATGTAATTTTATTTTCATGTAAATAAGTCATGAATGATTACTCATATTTTTGTAATTTTATGAGATATTTCATGCTAGTTGCCAAATGAAGGTTCTCACATGTGTTAGGTGACTCACATGGGCTACTAAGAGCTGATCATTGGAGTGTATATACCAATAGTACATACATCTGAAAGCTGTGTATTGTACGAGTACGAATACGGGTGCATACGAGTAGAATTATTGATGAAACTGAACGAGGATGTAATTGTAAGCATTTTTGTTAAGTAGAAGTATTTTGATAAGTGTCTTGAAGTCTTTAAAAAGTGTATGAATACATATTAAAATACTACATGTATATACATTTTAACTGAGTCGTTAAGTCATCATTAGTCGTTACATGTAAGTGTTGTTTTGAAACCTTTAGGTTAACGATCTTGTTAAATGTTGTTAACCCAATGTTTATAATATCAAAAGAGATTTTAAATTATTATATTATCATGATATTATGATGTACGAATA
Organism: Rutidosis leptorrhynchoides; assembly: GCF_046630445.1. NCBI lineage: Eukaryota > Viridiplantae > Streptophyta > Magnoliopsida > Asterales > Asteraceae > Rutidosis > Rutidosis leptorrhynchoides. Next base: position 200,935,609 of record NC_092342.1, on the reverse strand, counting down.
TCTCTTAATATGATATATATACATTAAATGTCGTTACAACGATAATCGTTACATATATGTCTCGTTTCAAAATCATTAAGTTAGTAGTCTTGTTTTTACATATGTAGTTCATTGTTAATATACTTAATGATATGTTTACTTATCATAATATCATGTTAACTATATATATAACCGTATATATGTCATCATATAGTTTTTACAAGTTTTAACGTTCGTGAATCACCGGTCAACTTGGGTGGTCAATTGTCTATACGAAACCTATTTCAATTAATCAAGTCTTAACAAGTTTGATTGCTTAACATGTTGGAAACACTTAATCATGTAAATAACAATTTCATTTAATATATATAAACATGGAAAAGTTCGGGTCACTACAATCAATTGGTTCAGTTCCTTCTCCTAAAGAACATTCTCGTGTTCCTTGTAATTCTGGAAATTCTTGTAACAATTATTCTTGTGAATTTATGGTTTGAACATAATAACATGTATCATCTGTAGATTGCGGTTGTTGCATGGCTCTATCAACAGAAAAAGTAACACTCTCATCCTCTATACTTAGGGTCAATTTCTTACCGAACATATCTATTATTGCTTTAGCTGTGTTTAATAATGGTCTTCCTAATATGAGAGGAACTCGAGAATCTTCTTCCATGTCCAGAATAACATAGTCTACTAGAAATACTAAAGTACCAACTTTAACTAGCATGTTCTCCATTATCCCTCTAGGATATTTTACTGATCGATCGGCTAGTTGTATGCTTATTCGTGTTGGTTTCAATTCTCAGAGGTCTAGTTTAGCGTATAGTGAATACGACATTAAATTTATACTAGCACCTAAGTCTGTCAATGCTTCTATTGAACTAAGACTACCCAAAAAACATGGAATTGTGAAACTTCTTGGATCTGATAATTTTTCTGGTAGCTTATTCAATAGCACTGCAAAATAATTAGCATTCATAATAACAGCCGAGAGTTCTTCCATTTTCTTTCTATTTGTGATTAGATCTTTCAAAAATTTAGCATATCTTAGCATTCCTGAAATCACATCAATGAAAGGAAGATTGACATTTATTTGTTTAAACATATATAAGAATTTAGATTGCTCGGCTTCAAGTCTTTCTTTTCTCATTTTACTCGGGTAAGGAAGCGGTGGTTGGTATGGTTTAACATAAGGCTTTGCCTTAACTGTGCTATCTTCATTAACCTTTTCAACTACCGGTTCTGTTTCCTTCTCTTGCTCAGATTGTGGTGCCTGTGTAGTAGAAATAGAGTCATCAGAAATTACAGGTATTTCAGGTGGTTGAGTGTAATACCACTTCTTGTGGTAATGGCTTTAGTTGTCTCATTTCGGGGGTTAGCATTTGTATAGCTAGGTAGACTCCTCGATTTTCTTTCTCCAATTAACCTCGCTAGGTTGCTCACTTCTTGTTTCAGATTTTGAATAGAAGCTTGTTGATTTCTAAATGCTTGAGCATTTTGTTCATTAGTTTGTTTCTGAGATGTGAAAAATCGAGTTTGAGATTCAACTAGCTTCGACATCATATCTTGTAAATTTGGCTTTTTATCATCGGTTTGTGGTGGTTTAATTTGAAAAATAGGTCTTTGCTGGTTGTAAGTATTATTGGATACTTGTTGATTTCTAAGACCTTGTTGGTTGTTGTATGGAACATTTCAGTTATAATTCTGATTTTGATTGTAGTTTGGTCTTGGCGGTTGATAATTAATTTGATAATTATTTTCAGGCCTTTGGTTCATGTATGAAACATTCTCTCTTTGTTCCATTGTTTGTTCAATACTGGGACAATCTTTTATCAAATGTGGTCCTCCACACTGCTCACAACTAATTCGTATTGCGTGAATATCCTTAGTCATCTTTTCCATTTGTCTCTCGAAAGAATCAAACTTTGCAAAAATGGAATCAAAGTTATGGCTAGAATCGGCTCTAGCCGCTTTAGATGATCTAACGATGTCTTTTTCTTGATGCCACTCATGTGAGTGGGAGGCTGTGTTATCAATAATTTTGTATGCTTCAGTTGCGGTTTTCTTCATAATGGAACCACCAACTACTGTGTTGATGTCTTTTCGTGTAGCAACGTCGCATCCTTGGTAGAATATTTGCACTATTTGATAAGTGTCTAAACCATGTTGAGGACATCCTCTCAAAAACTTTCCAAATCTTATCCACGCTTCATATAAAGAGTCATTTGGCTTTTGTGTGAACATAACAATTTCTCCTTGAAGTCTCACGGCTTTAGATGCCAGAAAGAATCTTTTAAGAAATTTCTCAACTAAAACATCCCATGTGTCAATCGCTCCTTCAGGTAACGATTCTAACCAATCTTTGGCTTCTCCCTTTAAAGTCCAGGGAAATAACATGAGATAGATCTGTTCATCCTCAACTTCTCTGATTTTAAATAGAGTACAGATCCTATAAAAGGTTCGAAGATGTTCGTTTGGATCTTCTTTTGGCGTACCACTAAATTGGCATTGATTAGTTAATATAACGACCCGTCCTAATCCATCTGGACGAATACATTACATTTGGTTACATCGAAAGGTACTTGACCTCTATATGATACATTTTACAAACATTGCATTCGTTTTTAAAAGACAAACTTTTATTACATCGAAAGTTGACGGCATGTGTAGTGACCCGGAAATTTCCGATCAAATTTAAACTTTAATCTTTATATGTATCCGACACGATAAGCAAAATCTGTAATGTTGAGTCTCGAAAAGTTTGAAAACTATATTCATGTAATCTATTACCCTTTGACCATGTCTGACGATTCACGAACAAAAATGTGTAAATAGAAATGTATGTGTATGTACATATGTGTATTTTTTTTAAGCTAAGAAATATTGATAAAACATTTAAGAGCTTGGTGATACAAAAATAGATTATGAGATTATTATGTGACTTGAAAGCATTGAACGAATTAGTTGATATGAATATAAGCTACGAGATCTACTTTATGAACATAGAAATGCTATCACAGTAGTTAGTAAATAATACTTTACTTGAACGTATTTGTTCGATGTAAGTTTATCAATGAGATTAAAAGATAATATCAAGTGATTGATTTATTAGGTACATTGAATTATAATTACGAGTCTTTGTTATGAGGTCCACTTGAATTAGAAAACTCTTACTTTTAACGGTATTCGGAATATTTAGTAAAGTGATTCCATGTAAGAACAAAAGTGTTATTATTGAGGATTAGACAGAGGTTAGCGGAGAGTCTCGTTTAATTATCAAAAGCGTACCTTGCAATGATTGACTTGTGTCACTTGGTAGGTTAATTATTTAGTTTTCTTAATATTGAAGACGTTTTACGATATAGATGAAACCTTTTAAAGAATGATTTTGAATATAACTAATTCTGGAAAACTAAATTATATTTATTCAATTTAGTACAAACACATTTTTTTTCGATATAATAGAATTTGATTATAAAATATTTTTATGGATTTTCAATGATATAAAAATAAAAATAAATATAAAATAAAGATTTCTAATGAGCACCAAAAGACTACAACATTTCATCACAAGATTGAAAGTTAAAATGTTGGAAATCACTAAACCTGCGCACTTGCACGAGAAAAATCATAACTAAATCATACTGACTCGAAAAAGGGTGATTCCGGTGTCCAAACGACCGTAACTCAAAAATCTACAACTTTCATGAAGACACCATACACGAATCGTGTACCTATCTACACGAAACGTGTAATCTTGTGCCGACATATTTTGGTGGCGGCTCACTATGCAACATGTTTTTAATTTTTATTAATATTATATTATATTATTATATTATTTATAAATCTATATATATAGGATCGATCATAATTGTTTTCTAACTATCTATCTCTCACACTCTCTCTATAATTATATTTATTATTATTATTGTTAGTGTTATTATTATTATTATTATTAGTATTATTATACATAAAATACTACGACGAGGTCATGGGCGAGTTATTTCAAAACGGGTTTTATGAGCGGGATAGAGCTAAGGAAATTATGAGTTATGGTTATGGAGGTGATGGGTATTGTTCATGGGTATGCTTGTGAGGTTAAACTAGTGTTTGTCACCTCCATTGCGTCTACGTACCTTTCCTACAATATTGAACCTCAATATTGATACGTGAGTACTCCTAATTTAATTTTTACATACTAATAGTGTATCCCTGACTAGTGCTCGAGAAAATAGGATTATGCATGCTTGTAAATTTGATAGTGCCCTTAGATAGGTTATGCCGAATCTTAAAGGTTGTTATATTATAGTTGAAGGAAGATATAAGATTTGCATGTCCTTAAAAAGCTAGAAAAAAATTAAGAACTTTTCCTTTAGATGCCAAATAGATTTGATGGACGGATTAAAAGTTATAGTCAATTAAAATTTCGTAAAAATGATTATTATCGTCGTTAATATCGTTGTCTTAATTTTTTTATCAAATTGTTATTATTCCAAAATAACACGACTGTTACTTATTATTATTATCAATACTATATTATTAACTAGAAATGTAATACAAATTATATAACTACCTTAATAGAATCTATCGCAGTATTTTTATGATATTAAATGAACTTTATAAGTTTTATTACTTAAGATATATAAAAGTATATTTTAATATAAAATTTTATTTATAAACGAATTATATTATTTACTTTATTAAATCTTTAAAAAAAAAAAATATTTTAAAAATATAAAACGACGATATTTAAATTATAAAACATTTATAAAGTTTTGAAATCATTTGGAGTTAAACTAATTTTTGTCGACCTTTGCATACTAGACTCGAGCATTAGGATTGTGGTACACTATGACTTAACTTAATGTATTAGACAAATATTGACAAATACATAATTATATATAAATAATTTAGGTTCGTGAATCCAAGGCCAACCTTACACTTGTTCAATGATGTTATATGTATTTTTACTACAAAATACAGTATGGTGAGTTTCATTTGCCTTTTTACCCTTTATATTTTTGGGCTGAGAATACATGCGCAACTTTTATAAATGTTTTACGAAATAGACACAAGTACGTGAAACTACATTCTATGGTTGAATTATCGAAATCGAATATGCCCCTTTTTATTAAGTCTGGTAATCTAAGAATTAGGGAACAGACACCCTAATTGACGCGAATCCTAAAGATAGATCTATTGGGCCTAACAAACCCCATCCAAAGTACCGGATGCTTTAGTACTTCGAAATTTATATCATGTCCGAAGGAGGATCCCGGAATGATAGGGGATATTCTTATATGCATATTGTTAATGTCGGTTACCAGGTGTTCACCATTTGAATGATTATTTTTGTCTCTATGCATGGGACGTATATTTATGAGAACTGGAAATGAAATTCTTGTGGTCTATTAAAATGATGGAAATAAATGATTATGATAAACTAATGAACTCACCAACCTTTTGGTTGACACTTGAAAGCATGTTTATTCTCAGGTTTGAAAGAGATCTTCCGCTGTGCATTAGCTCATTTTAAAGATATTACTTGGAGTCATTCATGACATATTTCAAAAGACGTTGCATTCGAGTCGTTGAAGTTCATTAAAGATTATTATTAAGTAAATGACAGATTAGGTCATTTATAGTTTGGATATTATGAAATGGTATGCATACATGTCAATTTTCGATGTAAAGAAAGATTGTCTTTTAAAAACGAATGCAATGTTTGTAAAATGTATCATATAGAGGTCAAATACCTCACAATGTAATCAACTATTGTGAATCGTTTATAATGTATATGAACGGGTCCTTTCAGTTGGTATCAGAGCGGTGGTCTTAGCGAACCAGGTCTGCATTAGTGTGTCTAACTGATAAGTCGTTAGGATACATTAGTGAGTCTGGACTTCGACCGTGTCTGCATGTCAAAAGTTTTGCTTATCATTTCGTGTCGAAAATTACCTGCTTATCATTTTTAAGTCTAGACGCGCTTTCCTGCATTTATTGCATAATAGTGTATAGACGAATTCTTATCTTAGCATATCTGATACTGTGAACTTTGACTTACATTTTTCAAAGATTCTCCGTAATTTATGGGATTTTGGTATTATATATACATATGTAAATTATGTATAGAAAGATATCAAATCTAACTCCTATAATCTATTTCATATCAAAAATTCATTCCCTTGATCATACGAGATGGATCCCTCAACCAGTTCGAATTCCTCAGATTACGACAGCTATTCCGATATGGAGTCTCATTCCAGTTCCGAAAGCAGTATGACCGGAATAGATCAACCAATCAGTCATCACCTATTCTGGATGAAATGGGGATGGGTTCGTAGCCTCCTCAATTATTGGAGACAAGAAGAAGGTGATCCTTTCCATCCACCAAATTGCCCTATTGACAATGAACCTGAGGCACTTACCGGCGAACCTGTTCGAGAAACCATTTTCTCTCTCATCTCCAGAGTATCTCGTCACGATTATATACTACACCAAATTCTTGATTATATTTATCCGCTCGTCCGAACCGACGATCACCCCGGTGTAATAGAAGAAGTTAACGAGCTTCGCGCTCGGGTAGTGGCTTTGGAGAATACGGTGCGAAGGTTACAAACACCATCAGCAGCACCAGCAGCGTAACCAGTACCGCCAGTAACATCCACATCGCAAGTCTCAATACTAAAAGCACCAGCAGCATCACCGACATCAACATCAACCACCATTATTAACATCAACAGGATCATTACCACCACCAACAATCACATCCGCATCACACACCTCAATATCCCAATCTGTATATCGGATATCAACGTCACACGCACCAAAGATACCAAGGAGTACCAACAACAACAAACGATGAAGTATTGATTCATAACTTCGTCGGAGAAACATTCTGTGGTGATTAGGTAATCTCTAAAGTTTTAGAGATTATCTATCTCAGCCTTAACCGTAAACCAGATGAGTGGACAGAGATGATAGAGAGAAGAACCGAAACCCTAACAAGACTGGTGCGTAAGGTACAAGCTAGACTTGTTTTACCAACATCATCAGCAGTACCAATAGCCTCACCAACACAGTCAATGCTGTCAACATTGTTAGAATCGTCAGCACCTCTAACCTCACAAGTTTCGCCAATTCAAGAATCACTGTGGAAACCATTACAAATTAATAACAAGTATATTGTATCAACGAGTTATGAAGTATTAACTCAGTTCCTCCGAAGAATTTATATGTATATTCTATAAAAAAAATTTTACCATAATAAATCTTTCTGTACTAAGCTATTATGTATGGAACTTAACTATCTGGTTAATTCATATTACTAATTTGCTATGATGTACATTCTTCGTTAACAATTTAATCATTGTTAACTACAATCTCTGCTTCAACTCAATGAATTTTATTTCATAATAAATCAAGTGTATCATTCAATAACATGTTTGATTATACACTTTCATCTTTGATATACCCGAAATTTACGGGAAAACAATATTCGTATCTTACGAAGTTAGCAAGAGTTCCATGAGCATCAGCATGATTCACTAAGGAAATACATATAAATATTGAAGCATTGATTACATTAGTGAAATACTCCGCAAAGTTTATGTAATCTCTAATGTTTTAGAGAAAATTCATTTCTAATTCAATCCGAAAATCAAATGAGCTTAGTATGATATTAACTCATTGAATCTGTACTACATCTGAAGAAAATATACCCACATATATTTTCATAAAGATTGTAATGAGAATTCTTGTTCAAAATATTATTTGTGAAATTTTTTTAACGGGTAGGTAATACCTGAGAGATATATAAAATCACAATTAATATGTTACATTCTTCAATTCTGATTCAATAATCATCAACTAAACCAATATACATTCTTCTATAGAAATCAAAACAATCATACTCATTCGAATCTAATTACATATTCTGATTTTGGGAATTTCAGAATTCAACTCGAGATACAACCAAAATCATCACTCTTAGATCCTTATATTTTTCAAAGCTATACTTTGACTTCAAAACTGTGATAGCACATCACTTTTAATCGTAACACACAAGATGGATATGAGAAATCATTCGGGATTTAGGACGATTTCATCATTTGGATATTGACTATGACAATCTGCAATCAAAACCCTCCGAAATTCTAGAAGACACTTCAAATAATAAACAATTGAGATGATGATCCAACCACACGTTACCCGAAGTTTTGTACCTGAAAAACTCTCGAAACCAAAGTCATAATCTAACATGTACCTGCGTCGAATTCTTCTAGCAAGAACAACATTTCGATTCCTTTTCAAAGTAGCCAATTTTGTCACGGATCCAGCAAGTCAACTTCGATTTTTTCAGTCGGACCAGTCTTATTATAACCCTGCTAGATACGTTGCCCTTTCGTCATTATTACTGGGGAACCTTTCATATTCCACCATATTATCACCAGCGTTTAATCATCTAAAACACGATTCTTCTGAACCCACCTCAGATTGATAACCAGAGATTCAGATATTATTGCATTAAATGCAGAGGAAACATAAAAATGGTAGATGGTTTAAACGGTCAAAAGTTTGATGATAAAAGATAGTGAGTTGGTAAAGCTCAGAAAAAGAAAGGATTTGGTACTGAAAAATGGATTGAGCAAAGTATGAAGGAAGCCATGGACAAATCACAGAGACTGAATCTGCCTTCAAAGGATCCAAATGATTCAGTGCCTGCTGAACTCGTTAGCGAACACCTTATTTCTTATTCTAAATCTCCACAGACAAATATTCTTCATCATCATCATATCTTGAATATTTTAAGATATCATAGTATCTTTCATTATAAATATCCTTGATAATTCTGAAGATATTTTCATAAGTATTCTCATTTGAAATCAATTATCTCTCTGTAATATCTGCAACATAAAAAGAAACTGTGTTAGTTTCTAAATACTGAAAAATTCGAATATGAATGTTTTTGAAGTAGTGTTGGGAACTGATACATGAGTTAATATAATATAATGACACTTGATCAACGTCATTATATTACAGTAGGTCATGTTAAGTTTCTAATGGGATGTGATGATTCACAGCACCATCATCATGTGCCATTTACACGACTCTTACATTCGATCTAATCCTTAAACATAGCAAGAAAATATTTCTTGATGATTTGATCTTTTACAGGATATTCTGGTAATTTGACAAGTCAAAATCGCATCATTAAGATTTCCTTCTTAGAACATTAACTATGTTCATTCCGAAATTCATAACTGCAAATTCTGGACCATTACTCGCTTGACTCGAGGACGGGAAGAGGAAACGAAAGAATGAAGCTCCAAACTAGAAATTGGAGCATAAACCGCAGCAAATAAAAGAGAATATTAATTATGGGTGACAATGATTATAGAAGACAGATGCAGGGGCATCGAAATATAAGGGAAGATATAAAACTCAACAACCACCCTGAAGCTACAAACCGTGCATATCAATACGTATTGCCACGTAAAGGCACGGAAAAATTAATAACACTATAACCCCAAGATAATAGTAGAAGTAAATAAAATCTTCCGGTGGTAGATGAAAGAGAAGGATGACAGATGTAAAAATTAAGAGTATATCAAGGATCAAAATGGGATGGAGCATATTGACGAATGTTTTAAAGTATGAACTGAGGAGAAAGAATAGAAGGTGTGAGTTGTAAGGAAACAAAGAGGGTGGATTTATAGAAAAATATCCGACAGAGCAATCGAAACAGATTATTACATTTACTCAAAGAAGATCCTGATTTCCTAAGTCGCCGAAGAACCAAATCTTATTACGAAAATTTTCTTTAAATCCCTTAAATTCCGGAAATCAATCATAGCTACGTCATCAGTTAAAACAAATCTACATTTACTCATTTCGCTCTTTTACGATAGCTTCACTCATACGCTTCGAGAAATCGAATTATTTTATCCGTACTTCTTAATCATGATAAAACTCTATGTATCAGCTTATATTCGTCATAATAACATTCTTACTATTAGCTATGACGACCTCTATCAAATTTCGGGACGAAATTTCTTTTAACGGGTAGGTACTGTAGTGACCCGGAAATTTCCGATCAAATTTAAACTTTAATCTTTATATGTATCCGACACGATAAGCAAAATCTGTAATGTTGAGTCTCGAAAAGTTTGAAAACTATATTCATGTAATCTATTACCCTTTGACCATGTCTGACGATTCACGAACAAAAATGTGTAAATAGAAATGTATGTGTATGTACATATGTGTATTTTTTTTAAGCTAAGAAATATTGATAAAACATTTAAGAGCTTGGTGATACAAAAATAGATTATGAGATTATTATGTGACTTGAAAGCATTGAACGAATTAGTTGATATGAATATAAGCTACGAGATCTATTTTATGAACATAGAAATGCTATCACAGTAGTTAGTAAATAATACTTTACTTGAACGTATTTGTTCGATGTAAGTTTATCAATGAGATTAAAAGATAATATCAAGTGATTGATTTATCAGGTACATTGAATTATAATTACGAGTCTTTGTTATGAGGTCCACTTGAATTAGAAAACTCTTACTTTTAACGGTATTCGGAATATTTAGTAAAGTGATTCCATGTAAGAACAAAAGTGTTATTATTGAGGATTAGACAGAGGTTAGCGGAGAGTCTCGTTTAATTATCAAAAGCGTACCTTGCAATGATTGACTTGTGTCACTTGGTAGGTTAATTATTTAGTTTTCTTAATATTGAAGACGTTTTACGATATAGATGAAACCTTTTAAAGAATGATTTTGAATATAACTAATTCTGGAAAACTAAATTATATTTATTCAATTTAGTACAAACACATTTTTTTTCGATATAATAGAATTTGATTATAAAATATTTTTATGGATTTTCAATGATATAAAAATAAAAATAAATATAAAATAAAGATTTCTAATGAGCACCAAAAGACTACAACATTTCATCACAAGATTGAAAGTTAAAATGTTGGAAATCACTAAACCTGCGCACTTGCACGAGAAAAATCATAACTAAATCATACTGACTCGAAAAAGGGTGATTCCGGTGTCCAAACGACCGTAACTCAAAAATCTACAACTTTCATGAAGACACCATACACGAATCGTGTACCTATCTACACGAAACGTGTAATCTTGTGCCGACATATTTTGGTGGCGGCTCACTATGCAACATGTTTTTAATTTTTATTAATATTATATTATATTATTATATTATTTATAAATCTATATATATAGGATCGATCATAATTGTTTTCTAACTATCTATCTCTCACACTCTCTCTATAATTATATTTATTATTATTATTGTTAGTGTTATTATTATTATTATTATTAGTATTATTATACATAAAATACTACGACGAGGTCATGGGCGAGTTATTTCAAAACGGGTTTTATGAGCGGGATAGAGCTAAGGAAATTATGAGTTATGGTTATGGAGGTGATGGGTATTGTTCATGGGTATGCTTGTGAGGTTAAACTAGTGTTTGTCACCTCCATTGCGTCTACGTACCTTTCCTACAATATTGAACCTCAATATTGATACGTGAGTACTCCTAATTTAATTTTTACATACTAATAGTGTATCCCTGACTAGTGCTCGAGAAAATAGGATTATGCATGCTTGTAAATTTGATAGTGCCCTTAGATAGGTTATGCCGAATCTTAAAGGTTGTTATATTATAGTTGAAGGAAGATATAAGATTTGCATGTCCTTAAAAAGCTAGAAAAAAATTAAGAACTTTTCCTTTAGATGCCAAATAGATTTGATGGACGGATTAAAAGTTATAGTCAATTAAAATTTCGTAAAAATGATTATTATCGTCGTTAATATCGTTGTCTTAATTTTTTTATCAAATTGTTATTATTCCAAAATAACACGACTGTTACTTATTATTATTATCAATACTATATTATTAACTAGAAATGTAATACAAATTATATAACTACCTTAATAGAATCTATCGCAGTATTTTTATGATATTAAATGAACTTTATAAGTTTTATTACTTAAGATATATAAAAGTATATTTTAATATAAAATTTTATTTATAAACGAATTATATTATTTACTTTATTAAATCTTTAAAAAAAAAAATATTTTAAAAATATAAAACGACGATATTTAAATTATAAAACATTTATAAAGTTTTGAAATCATTTGGAGTTAAACTAATTTTTGTCGACCTTTGCATACTAGACTCGAGCATTAGGATTGTGGTACACTATGACTTAACTTAATGTATTAGACAAATATTGACAAATACATAATTATATATAAATAATTTAGGTTCGTGAATCCAAGGCCAACCTTACACTTGTTCAATGATGTTATATGTATTTTTACTACAAAATACAGTATGGTGAGTTTCATTTGCCTTTTTACCCTTTATATTTTTGGGCTGAGAATACATGCGCAACTTTTATAAATGTTTTACGAAATAGACACAAGTACGTGAAACTACATTCTATGGTTGAATTATCGAAATCGAATATGCCCCTTTTTATTAAGTCTGGTAATCTAAGAATTAGGGAACAGACACCCTAATTGACGCGAATCCTAAAGATAGATCTATTGGGCCTAACAAACCCCATCCAAAGTACCGGATGCTTTAGTACTTCGAAATTTATATCATGTCCGAAGGAGGATCCCGGAATGATAGGGGATATTCTTATATGCATATTGTTAATGTCGGTTACCAGGTGTTCACCATTTGAATGATTATTTTTGTCTCTATGCATGGGACGTATATTTATGAGAACTGGAAATGAAATTCTTGTGGTCTATTAAAATGATGGAAATAAATGATTATGATAAACTAATGAACTCACCAACCTTTTGGTTGACACTTGAAATCATGTTTATTCTCAGGTTTGAAAGAGATCTTCCGCTGTGCATTAGCTCATTTTAAAGATATTACTTGGAGTCATTCATGACATATTTCAAAAGACGTTGCATTCGAGTCGTTGAAGTTCATTAAAGATTATTATTAAGTAAATGACAGATTAGGTCATTTATAGTTTGGATATTATGAAATGGTATGCATACATGTCAATTTTCGATGTAAAGAAAGATTGTCTTTTAAAAACGAATGCAATGTTTGTAAAATGTATCATATAGAGGTCAAATACCTCGCAATGTAATCAACTATTGTGAATCGTTTATAATGTATATGAACGGGTCCTTTCAGCATGCATACCATTTCATAATATATCCAACTGTAATTGACTTAGTAATAATCTTGATGAACTCGATGACTCGAATTCAACGTCTTTTGAAATATGTCATGAATGACTCCAAGTAATATCTCTAATATGAGCAAATGCACAACGGAAGATTTCTTTCATACCTGAGAATAAACATGCTTTAAAGTGTCAACCAAAAGGTTGGTGAGTTCATTAGTTTATCATAATCGATCATTTTCATCATTTTAATAGGCATATTCGGCTTCGATCATTCAACCATAGAATGTAGTTCAATTACTTGTCTCTATTTCGTCAAACATTTATAAAAGCGCATGTTTTCTCAGTCCCAAAAATATATATTGCAAAAGCATTTAAAAAGGGAGCAAATGAAACTCACGATACAATATTTTGTAGTAAAAATATGCATACGACGATACTAAACAATGCAGGGTTGGCCTCGGATTCACGAACCTATATCAATTATATATATTAATAAATATAATTGTAATCGAACAAATTTATACATTATTTGTTATTTTAGTAATTTATATGTTTCATTAATAATTTAATTAACTATTTTTATTCTCTATACTTTAGATACATAATTAGTGTTTACTATAAAAATATTACTATAGTTATGTCATATGTAATTAAATATATTTTTTTTATATAACAAATATTTATTTGGTAAAATAATATCAATAAATAAAAGATATATTTAATTAATAATAATAATACTAATAATAATAATTATAGTAATAATAATGGTAAAAATTATAATAATATTAATAATGATAAATATAATAATAATAATGATAATAATATTATTAATCGTACATAAAACATAATCATACTCTCTTTTTAATCCTAATCGTAAAGTTTTATCATAATACTTTTAATTATAAATAATTATATGAATTGTAATATAATACAATGATATTTATTATTTTAAGAAAATACTTGCATTTATAATCATAATCTTCACAATAATCATGGTATCTATAATATAGTAATATCTTGAATAAATCCAGAAGTTAAAGGTATGGTTATACCTTTGGATAAAATCAACGAGAGAAACATAAAACGAGTGGTCGATTGCGGATGTTAGAGCTCGACAACAGGAACAATCAACTAGCGGTAACCGTAGTAATTCACATGCATAATATCCAACACACATCATTCGTCATCACCCTCGCATTATCATCTTTCCATACATCGTTTAACCTTATCATCATCATTAATCATGATCTAACCTTATCATCATTCTTATATCATAATCATCTCTATTATCATGATATTATAATCATCATGATCATATCATTATCAAACACACAACCATCATCATAATTATCATGGTGATCATCATAACCGCATCATCCCATCATCATCAATATGCCATCATCATCATAGTATCATATCATCACCCTTCATTCTATATACCTTGTTTTTTTTAAAAATATATGCGTGGCTGTAAAACAACTGGTAACGAGTCATCCCCCAACTTCATTGGCCAAATAAAAAAAAACCATACCAAGGCCCAACAGAAAAGCTAATCCTTGGCCCAAGTTAAACTCAAATCAGATTTTTAGTCTTATAAATAAGTTCCAATAGCCCAACTGAAATGAAACTCGGCCCAAGGAAAAAAAAAATTCATCACATAATGTTTTAATGGAATTCGATGGATTATTGGGAAAGTGGGGTTCGATTTTAGCCAAGGACAACAACATCAATCATCATTCATAATCATTAACTTTCCTTTTTATTATTTCTAACCTCCATCACCTTTTTCCTAATACAACATCATCATCATCATTGTTATTGTTAACAGAAGGCAGAAGTATATGATGGATTCAACATAACAACAAGTTCATATGTTTATATAATCACAAAACCAATTTTATGAATATTAAGACAAGCGGAAGCATTATGTTATTTATAAACAAGTGTATATGTTAAACCATTTTAGATTGAACTCCATTATGAATTATCAAGCCTTGAATATATGCTTACAAAATAACAAGAGAGGAAGAGTGTTTATACCTCCTCAATTAGCAATTGAGGGCTGTTTTGGTTCAAGAAGGATGATGATGAAGATGATGAAATAATGCACCAACAAACCCTTGACTTGGTTAGACCTTAGAACCTTAATGAGCTAGTTAACCAAGCTTGAAACCCACTCTTTTTGTACCCAAGAAATCAGCCAGAAGCTTGAAGAAGATGAGGACGAATGCAAGCTTCAAAAGGATGAGACCTCAAGTGATTATACCCCAAACTTGACACCAACACCCTAGCTTTTGGTTAGGATTTGTTTGACACTTAAAATGAGCTTCCAATAAACTCAAGAACACCCCTTTTGCTGTCCCAAAATTCGGACAGAATGTGTAGCAGTAGAATGGAGTGTGTTTTGCACTTAAAAAAATCATGTTTTGCATGAGCCTTAAGTCTCCCATAAGTCTTGGTTCCTATGCCCCATGCTCATGTGAAGTTGTGTTATCAAAAGTAACAAGATTCTTGCATGTGTGTCCCTCCTTGGTCCCTTCAAATGCAGTCCACCATGGGTGGGGTTTTAATATTTATAAAACTTGCATTTTATAAAACTTGTTAATATATAAAACCATGCTTTTGTTACATATATATATTTTATAAACCAACTTATAAAATATAACACAACATAATTATTTAAACCTATAAATAATTAAATATAAATTATCTAAATAATTTATTTCAAGTGATAATATTTTAGAAAACCGATTTTCTAAAGTCCAAGTGTCGCGTATTTATTTAACGAGCCAATCGTCAAGATTAAATACGTTTAAGGTGCCGGTAAGTTTGTTATTGGGTATGACCCGACTTGGATCATAACATATTAGCCACATTAATTTAATATGTCACTCGGGCATACGAAATACCTTCAATCTCCCACTTGCATGAGAAACATGAAAGTAATGCAAGTGATGGATACCACCTAACGACCGTCCATCACCCCCAATATGTTATGACTTTGTGCCATTCAATAACATCATCCCTTTCGAGTTCCCATCTCGAATATGAATAGGTGAATCATTCATTTATCCTTTCATCCTATATGTCATGTCAAATCCAAGAGACACAGAGTGATCACTCTCTTCTAGATTCAACTTTATCAGGCCTTAGACATCTGACTCTCAACGAATAAGAGGGACAAATTCCATCTTAACTACATAAATCCTAGATATATACTTTGCATTATACCTGAGCTCTTCCTTATGAACTACCATATTTCATAATAGCAAAGGAAAGAATCAAGGCATAATACTCGGTGAATATCCGAACCCAATATGTATCTCAGGTCAGAGGATACAATGATATTCACCTTTACTAAAGATTACATGTGATCAACCACAAGGCTCCATATAGTAAATCTTGAGAGCGGGTCTTCCAATATTTGTATCCCACAAATATCTATGAACCTTGGCATCAACCTTGCCCCACATTCAACCTATGAATGTATACCAATCTAAGTTCATAATAGTCTAGACCTCACACTTGTTCCCATAAATGTGATCGACTACGGAATTTAGAATAATAGCTTATTCATGGATAAAATATGCAAAATAGGAACATGACTCACCATAATTATATTAATGAGTTTGAACCACTTCGTTCCGTTACATTACATAAAACAGATCATAAAAATCACTAGAATATCGAAGCCCTAATGCACAAACATGTCCCTGATGTTTTGCTCCATGTAAGAGCTTCGTGAGTGGATCCACTATATTAAGATCTGTGTGACCTTTGTGAATACATATCTTTCCCTTTTCAACTTCATCCCTTATGTAGTTGAATCTCCGCTCAATGTGACGGGTCTTTTGGTGAGCACGAGGTTCCTTGATTTGAGCAATCGCACCCTCGTTGTCACAAAAGATCTCAAGAGGGTCCAGAATGGAAGGGACCACTCCTAAGTCATCGATGAATTTCTTCATCCATGCAGCTTCCTGAGCTATCAATGAGGCGGCAATGTACTCTGACTATGTAGTGGATAGTGCAACAACATCTTGCTTTGAATTCTTCCAAGAGACTGCACCTCTATTTAACATGAAAACATAACCGGATTGTGATCGAGAATCGTCTCGATCAGTTTGGAAACTCGCATCCACGTAACCCTTTACAGCGAGTTCCTCCTCACCAGTCCCGTATATTAGAAACATATCCTTAGTCCTCTTAAGGTATTTCAATATACTTTTAACCGCAGTCCAATGACTGTTTCCTGGGTTATTCTGGTATCTACTTGTCAAGCTTAGAGCGCATGACACATCCGGTCTAGTGCATATTATTGCATACATGATTGACCCAATAGCAGACGCGTATGGGACATTCTTCATTCTCTCCTGTTCATCTTTCATGGTGGGGCACTGAGATGAACTGAGAAGTGTTCCTCTTTGAATAGGTACCAAACCTTTCTTAGAGTTCTCCATCTTGAACCTTTTCAAGATCTTTTCAATGTATGCACTTTGATTCAAACCTATCAATTTCTTGGATCTATCCCTGTAGATCCTGATCCCCAAAATGTATTGTGCTTCTTCAAGATCCTTAATGGAGAAACAGCTTTTTAGCCAGGTTTTAACACCTTGTATTGTCGGAATATCATTTCCAAATAGTAATATATCATCCACATATAATACAAGGAACATGATAGTGCTCCCACTAGCCTTCTTGTATACACAAGCTTCATCACCATTTTTAATGAAGCCAAATTTCTCGGCTTCCTCATTAAAACGATGATTCCATATTCTAGATGCTTGTTTCAGTCCGTAGATTGACTTCTTTAACTTGCATACTTTGTTAGGATATTTCGGATCGACAAAACCTTCCGGCTGAACCATATAGACATCTTCCTCAAGATATCCATTCAGGAAAGTGGTCTTGACATCCATTTGCCATATTTCGTAATCATAATGAGCAGCAATGGCAAATAGTATCCGGATAGACTTTAGCATTGCCACGGGTGAAAAGGTTTCATCATAGTCAATCCCTTGAGTTTGAGTGAAACCTTTTGCTACAAGTCTAGCTTTATTTGTATTCAAGTTTCCATGCATGTCAGTTTTCACCTTGAAAATCCATTTACAATCAACTAACTTGGATTTAGTAGGTTGTAAAACAAGTTCCCAAACTTGGTTATCATACATGGATTGCATCTTAGCGTTCATGGCTTTCTGCCATTTATCTTTATCATCCCTTGATAAAGCATCTTGATAGTTAGTTGGTTCATCCAAATCAACCACATAGCAATCATCCATGAGAAACCCATATCTCTCAGGAGGATTACTAATCCTATCAGATCTTCGAACGTTTTGTATACTTTGATCATCCATTTGATCATTCTCAACATTTTCATGCTGAGTGCTAGTGTCAACCAATTGTGCATCATCTACCTGATCTTGAACCTCTTCAAGATCTATCTTCCTTTCACTATTTCCTTCCAATAGGAACTTAGTTCCAAGGAATTCCACCTTCCGAGCAACAAATACATTTTGCTCGGATGGATCATAGAAGTAATATCCCATATCATCCTTGGGATATCCTATAAAGATACACTTCGTGGATCGAGCAATCAACTTATTAGGGGCGTAACGCTTAGGATAAGCTTCACATCCCCATACCTTTAAGTATGATAGAGACGGAGGTTTTCCAAACCACATCTCATGAGGTGTTCGTTCCACTTTCTTGGTTGGGGCCATATTTAAAATACGAGCCGCGGAGCTTAAGCAATAACCCCAAAATGATAGAGGTAACGAGCTTCTAGCCATCATAGATCGAACCATATCCATTAGGGTTCGGTTCCTCCTCTCGGATACTCCATTAAGCTGGGGTGTTCTGGGTGGAGTAAGTTGTGAGATAATCCTACAACTCCTAAGATGATCCTGAAAAGCATCGCTTAGGTATTCACCTTCTCTATCGGTACGAAGTACATTTATTATTTTGTTGAGTTGATTTTGTACCTCGTTTTGATATTCCTTGATTGCTTCAAAAGTTTCGTCCTTGTGTCTTAATAAGTAGACATATCCGAAATGACTGAAGTCATCAATGAAAGTAACGAAGTACCTTTCACCATTCCTGGTTATGGGCTTAAATGGTCCACATACATCCGAATGTATTAGTCCCAATAAGTCTTTAGCCCTTTCATAGGTCCCTTTGAAAGGTGCTTTAGTCATTTTTCCTTGTAAACAAGATTCACATACATCAAACGAGCCCAGCTCACTTGATTTCAAAAGTCCATTCTTTTGAAGTGTATGTATTCGGTTCTTGTTTATGTGACCAAGACAACAGTGCCATAAGTAGGAATCACTCAAATCCATTTTGAGTTTCTTGGTGTTTGTATGGTATATTGAGCTATCATATGATGTGTTATCATGAATCAAATCAGAAGTACCATTCAAAGGCGAAGCCTTAAAATAGAACACATTATTTAAAGAAACATGGATATCATCATTAATAAAATTAAGATTGAAACCACATTGTCTTAAGCGGGATACAGAAATAATGTTTCGTGTTAAATCAGGTGCATACAAAACATTATTCAAAATAAGCTGCAATCCAGTTTGTAGCTTTAAAACAAAATCTCCATGAGCTTCCACGTACACCTTTGCACCATTTCCCATAAAGAGACTTGTTGTTCCCGCTTGTTGCTTACTTCTTTTGAACCCCTGCAAAGAATTGCAAATGTGAGTTCCACATCCTGTGTCTAATACTCATGTATTAGAAGAAGTAATACTAAGCTCAATGTATACCATATATACATTACCAGAGGTTTGCCCTGCATCCCTCTTTTCCTTCAACTCCTTAAGGTAGACCGAGCAGTTGCGTTTCCAGTGACCCATCTCACCGTAACCGAAGCACGGATCTTCCTTGGGGTTTGCCCGAGCAGTAACCTTTTACTTCTTGTTGTTGGTTGGGGTAACCATCTTCCCCTTTCCCTTGCCTTGGTAGGCGGGTCCTTTACTCTTAGCCCCTTTTGGCTTAGTGGTGGAATTGTTCTTGGACCCACCTTCATTCATCATGAGCACGGGTGAAGCCCTTTTACCCATGCTCAATTCCGCCGTCTTAAGCATTGGATGTAATTCCGCCATCTTTGACAATGAGTTGAGGATAAGGTCCGTGGCTAATTCCTTAGACACGTTACAGTTAATATGGTTTGCTCGATCAATAAGGCTCTTCATCTTAAGGACATAAGATGAAACCGATTGGGAGTCATCCATCCGACATGCATGAAGCGCTCGAACCATTTCAAAGTGATAGACACGAGCTTGTTGAAGAAACATCTCCTTCAACTGAGTGATCATGTCGTAGGCACTATGATGCTCGAAGTCCTTTTGGAGCTCTGGGATTATAGTTCCAAGCATGAGGCATGAAACTTACACCGAATCAGTGCAATACTTATCCCAATAAGCCATGCCCTAGGTATCGTCCTCCTTGGGTTGGTCGGGAATGGGGTCTTCCAACACATACGCTTTATCCTCAAGTTTGAGGACAATCCTAAGATTGCGGTACCCATCCATAAAGTTAGTATGGTTGAGTTTCTCCCTTTCGAGGATTGACCTCAACGATAGGTTGTTAAATTTTATCGGTGCGTTTGGAACATTGTTGTTGTTATTGGCGGCCATCTACAAAATTTAACAAAGTTTGTTTAAGTAATGATTTCTAATTCAATAATCAATACCCTTTTATGATCCAATTGATTTATTAAATTCTAGAATCCAACGGTAAACCAAATTTCAGTTAGGTGACCTTTATCCCGTCATTTGATTTAGCTAGGTAGTCATAAAATGACAATTGCAATCCCTTTGCAACTTCTAGAGTATGGGATCATACAATCCATTTGTATGACATATTTATCCCATCATCGCCTATTTGTTCCTCATGGTTTGGTAACCCTAAGTTCATGATTTCCAAATCAAGTCGTCCTACTTGTGTAAACGTGCAAACTTAACATACAAGTGGTTAGGTGACCTTTATCCCACAAGCATGCGAAGTTTACCTTAATCATATTAGTTTGATCATAATGGTTAGATGACCTTTATCCCATCATGAGTTCCCTAATACACCTAAGTATCACACAATAGGATGGCGTTAAACTTGTTTACCTTGTTGTTAAAGGGATTTTAAGTTTTCGTTATTTCTAGTTTGAGAAAACTTTTATGGCATACACCAACATGCATTTAATGTTTGGTACTTATGAAAATCCATTTTCATGTCATGTAATAATGCCAATTTTATTACTTTGATATAAACCATTTTATATGTGCAATCCATTACTAGTTCTTAATAACCATTTATTAACGTCTTTTGCCATTTCAATTTAACCAATTAAATTGTAGTTTTGTTCATTGCATATAGTTAATAATTTAACCAATTAAATTGTAGTTTTGCTTGTTGTTAACTTGTGTGATAACTTGTTGTAGTAACATACACAATCCATAATCATACAAGAAATTAAAACAAGCACGCATGCAAAACAAATGTTCACAATCAAGCCTTTTGGTAGACATTTTGTTTAGCCGAAAACAAAATACCACCGGTCAATGGGTAAAACACAAAGTAAGAGGTTTTAACCTCCCACTTAACCTTGCATCCACATGCTTCTTGTGTTCTTCCTTGTGATCTTCATTCATCTTCATCTTGTTACAAAATATATCCTAATACATTTTGTCTAGAAAATGAAAATACAACCTAATCTATTTTACATGCCAAATATAAAATAAATTACATAACCAAATGAATATTATTACAAACCAACTGAATGAATAATTACAACCATATTGAAATTAACAAATCAACCAAACAAACATTCATTCAATCACAAGGTCTTGGCTATGATTGTGAACAACAACATATGAACAAAATATGAACCAAATGGCAAACCAAAACCTATTTTGGAGCCCCCAACAATTCGGCCTAAACCTTAACCCACCCAAAACTAATAATTTTTGCATTCTATTTTCATGCATGTACATAAAATGCAAAGTTATGGTGAGTTCAAAAACCATCTCGAAGCATATTTCAAGACTTTGGCTCTAGATACCATTGATGGATTCAACATAACAACAAGTTCATATGTTTATATAATCACAAAACCAAAGTTATGAATATTAAGACAAGCGGAAGCATTATGTTATTTATAAACAAGTGTATATGTTAAACCATTTTAGATTGAACTCTATTATGAATTATCAAGCCTTGAATATATTCTTACAAAATAACAAGAGAGGAAGAGTGTTTATACCTCCTCAATTAGCAATTGAGGGCTGTTTTGGTTCAAGAAGGATGATGATGAAGATGATGAAATAATGCACCAACACACCCTTGACTTGGTTAGACCTTAGAACCTTAATGAGTTAGTTAACCAAGCTTGAAACCCACTCTTTTTGTACCCAAGAAATTAGCCAGTAGCTTGAAGAAGATGATGATGAATGCAAGCTTCAAAAGGATGAGACCTCAAGTGATTATACCCCAAACTTGACACCAACACCCTAGCTTTTGGTTAGGATTTGTTTGACACTTAAAATGAGCTTCCAATAAACTCAAGAACACCCCTTTTTCTCTCGTAAAATTCGGACAGAATGTGTAGCAGCAGAATGGAGTGTGTTTTGCACTTAAAAAATCATGTTTTGCATAAGCCTTAAGTCTCCCATAATGAAATGTCCCGTTCTTATTGATTAAAAACGTTCCATATTAATTGATTTCGTTGCGAGGTTTTGACCTCTATATGAGACGTTTTTCAAAGACTGCATTCATTTTAAAACAAACCATAACCTTTATTTCATCAATAAAGGTTTAAAAAGCTTTACGTAGATTATCAAATAATGATAATCTAAAATATCCTGTTTACACACGACCATTACATAATGGTTTACAATACAAATATGTTACACAAAATAAGTTTCTTGAATGCAGTTTTTACACAATATCATACAAGCATGGACTCCAAATCTCGTCCTTATTTAAGTATGTGACAGCGGAAGCTCTTAATAATCACCTGAGAATAAACATGCTTAAAACATCAACAAAAATGTTGGTGAGTTATAGGTTTAACCTATATATATATATCAAATCATAATAAAAGACCACAAGATTTCATATTTCAATACACATCCCATACATAGAGATAAAAATCATTCATATGGTGAACACCTGGTAACCGACATTAACAAGATGCATATATAAGAATATCCCCATCATTCCGGGACACCCTTCGGATATGATATAAATTTCGAAGTACTAAAGCATCCGGTACTTTGGATGGGGTTTGTTAGGCCCAATAGATCTATCTTTAGGATTCGCATCAATTAGGGTGTATGTTCCCTAATTCTTAGATTACCAGACTTAATAAAAAGGGGCATATTCGATTTCGATAATTCAACCATAGAATGTAGTTTCACGTACTTGTGTCTATTTTGTAAATCATTTATAAACCTGCATGTATTCTCATCCCAAAAATATTAGATTTTAAAAGTGGGACTATAACTCACTTTCACAGATTTTTACTTCGTCGGGAAGTAAGACTTGGCCACTGGTTGATTCACGAACCTATAACAATATATACATATATATCAAAGTATGTTCAAAATATATTTACAACACTTTTAATATATTTTGATGTTTTAAGTTTATTAAGTCAGCTGTCCTCGTTAGTAACCTACAACTAGTTGCCCACAATTAGATGTACAGAAATAAATCGATAAATATTATCTTGAATCAATCCACGACCCAGTGTATACGTATCTCAATATTGATCACAACTCAAACTATATATATTTTGGAATCAACCTCAACCCTATATAGCTAACTCCAACCTTCACATATAGAGTGTCTATGGTTGTTCTGAAATATATATAGATGTGTCGACATGATAGGTCGAAACATTGTATACGTGTCTATGGTATCCCAAGATTACATAATATACAATACAAGTTGATTAAGTTATGGTTGGAATAGATTTGTTACCAATTTTCACGTAGCTAAAATGAGAAAAATTATCCAATCTTGTTTTACCCATAACTTCTTCATTTTAAATCCGTTTTGAGTGAATCAAATTGCTATGGTTTCATATTGAACTCTATTTTATGAATCTAAACAGAAAAAGTATAGGTTTATAGTCGGAAAAATAAGTTACAAGTCGTTTTTGTAAAGGTAGTCATTTCAGTCGAAAGAACGACGTCTAGATGACCATTTTAGAAAACATACTTCCACTTTGAGTTTAACCATAATTATTGGATATAGTTTCATGTTCATAATAAAAATCATTTTCTCAGAATAACAACTTTTAAATCAAAGTTTATCATATTTTTAATTAACTAACCCAAAACAGCCCGCGGTGTTACTACGACGGCGTAAATCCGGTTTTACGGTGTTTTTCGTGTTTCCAGGTTTTAAATCATTAAGTTAGCATATCATATAGATATAGAACATGTGTTTAGTTGATTTTAAAAGTCAAGTTAGAAGGATTAACTTTTATTTGCGAACAAGTTTAGAATTAACTAAACTATGTTCTAGTGATTACAAGTTTACCACTTCGAATATGATAGCTTTTTATGTATGAATCGAATGATGTTATGGAAATCATTACTACCTTAAGTTCCTTGGATAAACCTACTGGAAAAGAGAAAAATGGATCTAGCTTCAACGGATCCTTGGATGGCTCGAAGTTCTTGAAGCAAAATCATGACACGAAAACAAGTTCAAGTAAGATCATCACTTGAAATAAGATTGTTATAGTTATAGAAATTGAACCAAAGTTTGAATATGATTATTACCTTGTATTAGAATGATAACCTACTGTAAGAAACAAAGATTTCTTGAGGTTGGATGATCACCTTACAAGATTGGAAGTGAGCTAGCAAACTTGAAAGTATTCTTGATTTTATGTAACTAGAACTTGTAAAATATATGAAGAACACTTAGAACTAGAAGATAGAACTTGAGAGAGATCAATTAGATGAAGAAAATTGAAGAATGAAAGTGTTTGTAGGTGTTTTTGGTCGTTGGTGTATGGATTAGATATAAAGGATATGTAATTTTGTTTTCATGTAAATAAGTCATGAATGATTACTCATATTTTTGTAATTTTATGAGATATTTCATGCTAGTTGCCAAATGATGGTTCCCACATGTGTTAGGTGACGCACATGGGCTGCTAAGAGCTGATCATTGGAGTGTATATACCAATAGTACATACATCTAAAAGCTGTGTATTGTACGAGTACGAATATGGGTGCATACGAGTAGAATTGTTGATGAAACTGAACGCGGATGTAATTGTAAGCATTTTTGTTAAGTAGAAGTATTTTGATAAGTGTCTTGAAGTCTTTCAAAAGTGTATGAATACATATTAAAACACTACATGTATATACATTTTAACTGAGTCGTTAAGTCATCGTTAGTCGTTACATGTAAATGTTGTTTTGAAACCTTTAGGTTAACGATCTTATTGAATGTTGTTAACCCATTGTTTATTATAACAAATGAGATGTTAAATTATTATATTATCATGATATTATGATATATAATATATCTTAGTATGATGTATATACAGTTAAATGTCGTTACAACGATAATCGTTACATATATGTCTCGTTTCGAAATCATTAAGTTAGTAGTCTTATTTTTACATATGTATTTTGTAACAACCCAACTTTTTTCGTTACTTTAGTTAACTGTCCGTTAGTTAGTTAATGGAACTTACGTGAATTTTTTTTTTGTATTTAAAGAAATTAAATGCGTACTTGATCCTTAGTGGATTACTTGAATTAATATGTTATATTAATTAGTAAACTTAATTCGGTTGACGAATTAAACTAGAAACGACACGATTAAAGTTAATCGCCTAGAAAACTTTTCAGTTAACGGAACTCAGTTAAACGATAGAATAATTATTGTTAATAATTATTGAACTTACGAAAGAAATTTAATTTATTATTTACTTAATGAATTAAACACGGTGATTTTGTTTCAACGACTAGTTAATGTTCCGGAGATTCGGTACGGTTAACGGCACTCGAAACGAACCACGCGCGAACGAGCTTTTACACAAAACGAGTCCGAGACCCGAGCCCGAGGCCACATGGCCGTGACCTCATACATCATATCCTAAAATATCTCATATTAGTCAAAAGAAGGTGGCCATTATATCTTAAAATATCTTATATTAGTCAAAAGAAGGTGGCCATTATATCATAAAATATCTTATATTAGTCAAAAAGAGGAGGCCATTAGTAGGTAATCCCATAAATTTTTTTAGACATGTGCATCACCTTTTACATGTAAAACTAGTAATCAGAAAATAAAGAGTTAAATGGTGCATCATATCTCATGAATACTCACCATCATCGATCATCTTTTCTTCAAGAACACCCTCGATGTTTGCTTGATCGTTAAATTGATCGCATATCCGTGTTCCTCTCGACGAGCCCTACGTATCTATACCAACAATTGTATGATTAGGGTAAGATCTAAAAATTCTATTTTTCCAGATTTAATTGTTTATCATATGATTTAGATGTTCTATTGCTCAATTGGTCGCGTTTGTACATGTATTTAGTCGTTATATTGTTCGAATTACGAGTTAGGGTTTAATCACGAATTGTATTTCTATGCTACTGATTTTGTGACTTTGTTTTCTATAATTTAAAAGTGTTTATATGGATATCTATCGAAAAACTATTGATTTTAGGCTTTGGATTCGCTTGATTTCGTTTCCGGATGATCAAGTTATGTCCATTTGAAATTAACGTTGTGTTTTTGTTGTGTAATCAGAAATCTGGGTTTGATAGACCACGAATTGGCTTGTGAAACTTATACCAATGGAAAGATAATTTAAAAACACACACATTAGACTAGGATATCATGTCGTTTGCTCATGTGAAACCTGAGTTATGCTTGAATTAGTGTAAAAGTAGTTTTATACAGCGCTTGCATGAAAATGACCTTGTATAATAAGATGTGTTAACTGCTGTGATTAAATCTTTTCATATTTGAAATCTACTCAAAAAGTAATTCATCTTTCATGTAGATATCATAGGCTAATTGTATCTAGATCTTTGGATAATCGCGTGCCAATGTGACTAGCGAGACTAGAATCGAATCTGTAAATTGCTCCCTGTTTTATACTCTGAGGATTGTGTTTATTGAATGAGCATGTAAGCTTCTGGAATATGAATTTTAACATGATATGTGACTTATTTTTAGTTTTTTTCAATCTCTAAAACCTTATGCATTGGGCACAATAGAGCCATACTTTATGTAAATTCTGATTGAGCTGAAAAACCGAATATTCAACTTGCATGAATAAACTGTACAAATTGGCTAAACCAAAATTGCTCGATTTTTGAAATGTGTTAGTTTAACTTTTTTGTAAACTATGTCCACTGGTCTTGTATCAATTACATGTTCCTAACTCCGGTTATATCCGAAACCAAATCAGTGCGCGGTCAGAAACTGACTTGGTAAACCCCAAATGTACCCCTTCTGATTTCTGACTTTTAATTATCGTATGAGACCCTAGCCGGACTTTTTGGAATTGATTTTAAGTATATTTATGATCTGGAGTTTTCCATGTTTTCATGAATTATGTACCATGAGATAATATGCTAAGTATGCTACGTGTTCATGAATTTTGTGCACAACGATAAACTGAAATTGTGAAAATGATTATTCATGACCTGAAACGTGTTGTTTGACTTAGGTTTGACATGTTGACCCATATTTGACATGAACCAACTGATGTTGACTTTAGTTGAATACTTTGACCAAGTTTGACTTTCGGTTTGACTTCAGTTGACTTTGTTTGACTTGCATGAATTAGTTGACTGTATGTTGACTTCTACTTTGAAACGCGTCGAGTCGAGCAATAAGACAACTTATACTATGAAACCACATTTGTTTAGGACATATTTATTGACCAACCTATATACGTATACTTAGGTTGCATTACTCGGCTATAAACCGTACAAGTAAATTGTCCACTTTTCATTCCGAGCTTTATTCAAGGTGAGTCTACAGTCCCGCTTTTTACACGTTTTCAGGGATGAGAATACACGCTGTTATACTTACATTATCAAATTCCTTTTATATTGACACGAGTACTATATCTGCATATTGAGTTTGTACACAAAGCCTCTAGCTTGAATACTTTAAATACCATCGGTGTAGGCACAATTTAGATGGACGGATTCGTTAGGTTGACAACCTCACCCGCTATAAAAACTGTGGTGCATTTACTTTGAACATAATACATTCGTACAAGTGTATAACATTTTTATGAGGTAAAGGCGGGTATAGTGGATTCTATACTCGGGTCATTGCTAGTATTCAGGTGCTCATAGATTATGCAAACATTTCGCAACTTGGAGTTGTACTTGTAAAATCTGGTGGTCAAGGAACTTAAACTATTTTCTGATAACTGTTTTTAGATACTATACAATGTTATTTAAAATTGTGGTTTACGAATAAATGAAATAAAACTTGACATGGTATTGTCTACGAATATTTGAAACTTGACATGGTATTGTCTACAAATGATTGAAACTTAACATGGTAGTGTCAACAAACTTTTGAAATGGGACACAGAGTTGTCTACAAACTTTTAACATTGAAACTTGGTGGTCTTCCACTAATAACCGTTTTCAAAATGTATTTCTTAAACATACTGTATTGTTTACCTAAAACCTGTAGATTCACTCAACATTGTTGTTGATCCGTTTTGCGTGTTTTATTCTCAGGTATTAATTGCTTCCGCTGTAGAATATTGCTGTCACGTAGAAGTCAAGCCAAGCACTGGGACCAGAGTTAACATTCCGTTAAAGGGATTTTTGACGGGGTGTTACATTTGGTATCAGAGCTTTGGCTATAGGGAACTAGGATACAATAGTGTGTCTAACCGTAGGACGCATTAGTGAAGTCTAGTCTATAGCCGTGTGTCTTGGACGACTTTTATGCACCGTACTTACACTGTATGTGTCACTATGCTACATGTAGAGCTACACATTACATCACGTACATATACACCTTACACTCATATGATATGGAATTGAACTGAACACCATACTACAAAACACATACGTACACGTGACGCGAGATTTAACTAAATTAAGTTGATTACGCCATCTTGAACTTATGGAGTGATGTCGAATGAAAAATGTGAGATAGCTTAATGTAATGACCGGGATTACATTACGGTAACTCATATAGAAGTTCCAACACCGCAAAATAAGGAATTGGGAGCGAGTCAAGTAGGTTACTTGGATAAACAACGTTTAGAACAAACCGTGTAATCTCAAATGCAAGTAGAAACTTACCCTATGCGAACTATTTGTTATTATAACTTATAAGTAACTTGTAATCATGACACAACTCTTCACTGCTCGACGCCGTCCGTTCCCACCGACCACTACTTGTCACAACAAAGACACTACTTGGACACACTCGTCATCTTATACCACTACCCAGTACTATTTATCACTGCTAACTACTACTCAACACCGCCTCTCACTACTAGTCGCGACCGATCACTACTTCTCACTGCTTATCATTTTTGATCCATCGACATCTTACTGCAATTATTGCACCGATTATATATAGACTAATCCTGTCGCTATCATACTTATTATATTAGATTTTGTCTGATATATTTCCTAAATTTCCTCCGTAAATTACGGAAATCTTTTTGCTATATACACGTATTCAAGGAGACGAATATATCATCCAACATTCAATTCATATCAAACCCTATTCCAAACACATAATATGGATTTCTTATCTGATTCCTCGAACTCCATGGACAGCGTAACCGGAACGAATGAACCTATTAGCCATCATCTTTTCTGGATGAATTGGGAGTGGGTTCGTAGTCGACTTAATCAATGGAGGCGAGAAGAAGGCGATCCCTTCCACCAACCGAATTCACCTATTAGCGAAGAACCTGAAGCACTTACCGGCGAACCAGTTCGGAATACTATTTTCACCCTCATTTCCAGAATATCCCGTCACGAATATATAATATCTAGAATTCTAGATCTTATTCATCCACTCGTCCGAACTGCCAATCATCCCGGAATAGTGGAAGAAGTCAACGAGCTTCGCGCTCGAGTAGTGGCTCTGGAGAATATGGTGCGAAATCTAAGAGCATCAGCAGCACCAGCAGCATAACCAGCACCACCAGTACCATCAACATTACCACCAACAGCATCAGCTTCACCAACAACAACATCCGCATCCCACACCTCAACATCACACTCGGTACTTCGGATATCAACATCATACGCCCCATAGATACCAAGGAATATTATTAATTGTGAGTTAAGATGTATTGACTCATTCTTCCTTGAAAAAAAATTATATATGTATACTTTATATAAATATATGGTTTGGAACAATAATAAATCTTTTCGTACTAAGCTATTACGTGTGAATCTTAACTAGTATGTGCTACTTGGTTAAATCATATCATTAATATACTATGATGTACATCCTTCGTTAATGACGTAACAATCATTAATCACTGCTTCAGCACAATAAACTCAATTTCATAATAAACTAAGTGTATTATTCAAATACATGTTTGGCTTTTTACTTCTATTTTCGATGTACTCGAAACTTTCTAGAAAACATTATTCGTGCCTTGTAAATTTCACAAGAACTCCACGAGCATCAATATCATATACCGAGGTATATCAATAAACAATGAACGATGAAGTATTAATTCATAACTTCATTAGCGAAATATTTCGCGACAATTATGAAATCTCTAAGGCTTTGGAGATTATCTTCAACCGTAAATCAAATGAGTTTAATATTATATTAACTCATTAAATCCATGATTACATCTGAAGAATATATACGAATATATATCTTCATAAAGATTGTAATTAAAAACCCTTCTGTAGAAACTGTAAATTGTAAAAATATTTAACGGGTAGGTAAAACCCGAGAAATATTTATATCTCACATTAATATGTTACATTATACATTCTTCAAATTATGATTCAATAATTAGTAACTATACTAATTACACTCACAAGATATGTGTATCCGTTCACTAAAGAACAACAACTACATATTCTGATTTTGACGTATCGGAATCTAAGTAAAGCTTTAGCACGTGTTATCTTCCTAAAGATCACTACATTCATGAATTATATTCATTTGTATTCCATGATGAATTATCACATCA
This sequence comes from Rutidosis leptorrhynchoides, assembly GCF_046630445.1. NCBI lineage: Eukaryota > Viridiplantae > Streptophyta > Magnoliopsida > Asterales > Asteraceae > Rutidosis > Rutidosis leptorrhynchoides. Next base: position 200,904,208 of record NC_092342.1, on the reverse strand, counting down.
AACCATCGAAATTATCATTCATTACTTTTGAAATCAACAATGCCTATTCGTCAACCATTAGATTCGTTAACGATTACAATCAGCGTTTAATCATCTAAAAATAAAATCTCTTGAAACCATCTCGGATTGATAACCAACGATTCAGATTCGTTAACCTTGAGAATGCTGACGAAGCAGCAAAAGCTATAGATGGTCTTAATGGCCAAAAGTTTGATGATAAAGAATAACGTATTGAAAAAGCTCAGATTTGGAACTGAAAAATGGATTGAGCAATTCATGAAGGAGACCAAGGACAAATACAAGGACCAAACCTTATATTCAAAGAATCCAGGTAATTCTGGATCCGATGATATCTTTAGAGAATATCTTGCTCCGAATTCATGCTAAATTTCTAATGGAAGATGATGATTCACAGCTTACAATCATCATGAACCATGTTACATAACTCTTTCATTCTATTTAACTACTACACATATCAAGGAAATATATTTCTTGATGATTCAGTCTTTTTCGAATATTATGGTAATTTGACAAATCAAATCGTGCTATTACCTTTCCTTTCTACCTTGTATATTATGATCATTCGAAACTCCATACCTTGAAAAATGAACAGTGAATGTTTCTGCATCATCATCGGCTATTGATCCGTATTATTTGACCATGTATAGAAGAACAAGTTGAAGATCTTCTTGGATAAAAAGCACGAGTCTTCGAAAAATAGGTCAGAATATAAAAGATAACAAACATGGAAGATCATAAACCATTTATATCAATAAGTATTGAAAAACAGAGGAGTGGTAGAATTAAAAATACTGTCACCCATAGAGCATTATAGAAGAACAGAGATTCTTCTGGTGGTAGACTAAAAAGAAGAATGACTTTATACACAGTCAAAATAGTAATGAAAATCAAGAGCGGATGAAGCATCTTCACAAAATTTTCGAAAATAGAATCTTGAAAGTAAGAAGATTGAGGTTGAGAAAATAAGGCCGCAGAGATGATTAAATTTATATAAGAACTTTTTACCATAGCAACGTGTCAGTCGATTAAGATAATCGTATTAAATTAAAAAGAAAAGGATTCTAATTTCCTTAATTACCGGGATTCAAATCTCACAAATTTCAAACGATTATATTCAAATCCCTTGAATTTAGGAGAATCAATAGTGATTACATCGAAAAGTCAAGGCGGACAACTATTACTTCAATACATCCATTAGTAACATATTCAGTCGTATTTTTACACTTAACCGAATCATTTCATTCATATTCTTGATGATAAGAAATTCTATACACTTAACTGATATTCATTACGAAATCGAACGGACCTTAGAAGTCCATCCGTATAGAGATCTCGAAAGATTATTTAATCTTATCATATTATTTGACGAAACAATCGTATATGACCAAATTCTTTTATTAAAAGAATCTATGAAGGCTTACGTCTGGAAAGACAAACTATTTAAGTCAAGTATGAACTTTATTTGCAAACTTCGTTATAGAATTCAAGCTCACGTTGAAACGTGGATTTCTAATGATACGAAAATATTTTATTTTCATCAATAACTGCCATCATCCAAATTTCGGGATGAAATTTCAATAACGGTGAGGTAATGTAACAACCCAACTTTTTCCATTACTTTAGTTAACTGTCCATTAGTTAGTTAATGGAACTTACGTGATTTTTTTTTTGTATTTAAAGAAATTAAATGCGTATTTGATCCTTAGTGGATTACTTGAATTAATATGTTATATTAATTAGTAAACTTAATTCGGTTGACGAATTAAACTAGAAACGACACGATTAAAGTTAATCGCCTAGAAAACTTTTCAGTTAACGGAACTCAGTTAAACGATAGAATAATTATTGTTAATAATTATTGAACTTACGAAAGAAATTTAATTTATTATTTACTTAATGAATTAAACAAGGTGATTTTGTTTCAACGACTAGTTAATGTTCCGGAGATTCGGTACGGTTAACGGCACTCGAAACGAACCACGCGCGAACGAGCTTTACACAAAATGAGTCCGAGACCCGAGCCCGAGGCCACATGGTCGTGACCTCATACATCATATCCTAAAATATCTCATATTAGTCAAAAGAAGGTGGCCATTATATCTTAAAATATCTTATATTAGTCAAAAGAAGGTGGCCATTATATCATAAAATATCTTATATTAGTCAAAAAGAGGAGGCCATTAGTAGGTAATCCCATAAATTTTTTTAGACATGTGCATCACCTTTTACATGTAAAACTAGTAATCAGAAAATAAAGAGTTAAATGGTGCATCATATCTCATGAATACTCACCATCATCGATCATCTTTTCTTCAAGAACACCCTCGATGTTTGCTTGATCGTTAAATTGATCGCATATCCGTGTTCCTCTCGACGAGCCCTACGTATCTATACCAACAATTGTATGATTAGGGTAAGATCTAAAAATTCTATTTTTCCAGATTTAATTGTTTATCATATGATTTAGATGTTCTATTGCTCAATTGGTCGCGTTTGTACATGTATTTAGTCGTTATATTGTTCGAATTACGAGTTAGGGTTTAATCACGAATTGTATTTCTATGCTACTGATTTTGTGACTTTGTTTTCTATAATTTAAAAGTGTTTATATGGATATCTATCGAAAAACTATTGATTTTAGGCTTTGGATTCGCTTGATTTCGTTTCCGGATGATCAAGTTATGTCCATTTGAAATTAACGTTGTGTTTTTGTTGTGTAATCAGAAATCTGGGTTTGATAGACCACGAATTGGCTTGTGAAACTTATACCAATGGAAAGATAATTTAAAAACACACACATTAGACTAGGATATCATGTCGTTTGCTCATGTGAAACCTGAGTTATGCTTGAATTAGTGTAAAAGTAGTTTTATACAGCGCTTGCATGAAAATGACCTTGTATAATAAGATGTGTTAACTGCTGTGATTAAATCTTTTCATATTTGAAATCTACTCAAAAAGTAATTCATCTTTCATGTAGATATCATAGGCTAATTGTATCTAGATCTTTGGATAATCGCGTGCCAATGTGACTAGCGAGACTAGAATCGAATCTGTAAATTGCTCCCTGTTTTATACTCTGAGGATTGTGTTTATTGAATGAGCATGTAAGCTTTTGGAATATGAATTTTAACATGATATGTGACTTATTTTTAGTTTTTGTCAATCTCTGAAACCTTATGCATTGGGCACAATAGAGCCATACTTTATGTAAATTCTGATTGAGCTGAAAAACCGAATATTCAACTTGCATGAATAAACTGTACAAATTGGCTAAACCAAAATTGATCAATTTTTGAAATGTGTTAGTTTAACTTTATTTTAAACTATGTCCACAGGTCTTGTATCAATTACATGTTCCTAACTCCGGTTATAGCCGAAAAAAAATTAGTGCGCGGTCAGAAACTGACTTGGTGAACCCCAAATGTACCCCTTCTGATTTCTGAATTTTAATTATCGTATGAGACCCTAGCCGGACTTTTTGGAATTGATTTTAAGTATATTTATGATCTGGAGTTTTCCATGTTTTCATGAATTATGTACCATGAGATAATATGCTAAGTATGCTACGTGTTCATGAATTTTGTGCACAACGATAAACTGAAATTGTGAAAATGATTATTCATGACCTGAAACGTGTTGTTTGACTTAGGTTTGACATGTTGACCCATATTTGACATGAACCAACTGATGTTGACTTTAGTTGAATACTTTGACCAAGTTTGACTTTCGGTTTGACTTCGGTTGACTTTGTTTGACTTGCATGAATTAGTTGACTGTATGTTGACTTCTACTTTGAAACGCGTCGAGTCGAGCAATAAGACAACTTATACTATGAAACCACATTTGTTTAGGACATATTTATTGACCAACCTATATACGTATACTTAGGTTGCATTACTCGGCTATAAACCGTACAAGTAAATTGTCCACTTTTCATTCCGAGCTTTATTCAAGGTGAGTCTACAGTCCCGCTTTTTACACGTTTTCAGGGATGAGAATACACGCTGTTATACTTACATTATCAAATGCCTTTTGTATTGACACGAGTACTATATCTACATATTGAGTTTGTACACAAAGCCTCTAGCTTGAATACTTTAAATACCATCGGTGTAGGCACAATTTAGATGGACGGATCCGTTAGGTTGACAACCTCACCCGCTATAAAAACTGTGGTGCATTTACTTTGAACATAATACATTCGTACAAGTGTATAACATTTTTATGAGGTAAAGGCGGGTATAGTGGATTCTATACTCGGGTCATTGCTAGTATTCAGGTGCTCATAGATTATGCAAACGTTTCGCAACTTGGAGTTGTACTTGTAAAATCTCGTGGTCAAGGAACTTAAACTATTTTCTGATAACTATTTTTAGATACTATACAATGTTATTTAAAATTGTGGTTTACGAACAAATGAAATAAAACTTGACATGGTATTGTCTACGAATATTTGAAACTTGACATGGTATTGTCTACAAATGATTGAAACTTAACATGGTAGTGTCAACAAACTTTTGAAATGGGACACAGAGTTGTCTACAAACTTTTAACATTGAACCTTGGTGGTCTTCCACTAATAACCGTTTTCGAAATGTATTTCTTAAACATACTGTATTGTTTACCTAAAACCTGTAGATTCACTCAACATTGTTGTTGATCCGTTTTGCGTGTTTTATTCTCAGGTATTAATTGCTTCCGCTGTAGAATATTGCTGTCACGTAGAAGTCAAGCCAAGCACTGGGACCAGAGTTGACATTCTGTTAAAGGGATTTTTGACGGGGTGTTACATATTTCATTGTTAATACACTTAATAATATATTTACTTATCATTTAACATAATTAACCAAGTGTATCAATATTTTAATATGATTCATATGTACCTAGTAAGACGTTGTTATAACGATAATCGTTATATATATCGTTTTCGAGTTTCTTAAATTAATAGTCTCATTTTTATGTATATAACTCATTGTTAAAATACCTAATGAGATACATACTTATAATAAAAACATGTTAACTATATATATAACCATATATATGTCATCATATAGTTTTTACAAGTTTTAACGTTCGTGAATCACCGGTCAACTTGGGTGGTCAATTGTCTATATGAAACATATTTCAATTAATCAAGTCTTAACAAGTTTGATTGCTTAACATGTTGGAAACACTTAATCATGTAAATAACAATTTCATTTAATATATATATAAACATGGAAAAGTTCAGGTCACTACAGTACCTACCCGTTAAATAAATTTCGTCCCGAAATTTTAAGCAGTTGGAGGTGTTGACGTATCTTCTGGAAATAAATGCGGGTATTTCTTCTTCATCTGATCTTCACGCTCCCAGGTGAACTCGGGTCCTCTATGAGCATTCCATCGAACCTTAACAATCGGTATCTTGTTTTGTTTAAGTCTCTTAACCTCACGATCCATTATTTCGACAGGTTCTTCAATGAATTGTAGTTTTTCATTGATTTGGATTTCGTCCAACGGAATAGTGAGATCTTCTTTAGAAAAACATTTCTTCAAATTTGAGACGTGGAAAGTGTTATGTACAGCCGCGAGTTGTTGAGGTAGCTCCAGTTGGTAAGCTACTGGTCCGACACGATCTATAATCTTGAATGGTCCAATGTACCTTGGATTTAGTTTCCCCCGTTTACCAAATCGAACTACGCCTTTCCAAGGTGAAACCTTAAGCATGACCATTTCTCCAATTTCAAACTCTATATCTTTTCTTTTACTGTCCGCGTAGCTCTTTTGTCGACTCTGGGCGGTTTTCAATCTTTGTTGAATTTGGATGATTTTCTCGGTAGTTTCTTGTATTATCTCCGGACCTGTAATCTGTCTATCCCCCACTTCACTCCAACAAATTGGAGACCTGCACTTTCTACCATAAAGTGCTTCAAATGGCGCCATCTCAATGCTTGAATGGTAGCTGTTGTTGTAGGAAAATTCTGCTAACGGTAGATGTCGATCCCAACTGTTTCCGAAATCAATAACACATGCTCGTAGCATGTCTTCAAGCGTTTGTATCGTCCTTTCGCTCTGTCCATCAGTTTGTGGATGATAGGCAGTACTCATGTCTAGACGAGTTCCTAATGCTTGCTGTAATGTCTGCCAGAATCTTGAAATAAATCTGCCATCCCTATCAGAGATAATAGAGATTGGTATTCCATGTCTGGAGACGACTTCCTTCAAATACAGTCGTGCTAACTTCTCCATCTTGTCATCTTCTCTTATTGTCAGGAAGTGTGCTGACTTGGTGAGACGATCAACTATTACCCAAATAGTATCATAACCACTTGTAGTCCTTGGCAATTTAGTAATGAAATCCATGGTAATATTTTCCCATTTCCATTCCGGGATTTCAGGTTGTTGAAGTAGACCTGATGGTTTCTGATGCTCAGCTTTGACCTTAGAACACGTCAAACATTCTCCTACGTATTTAGCAATATCGGCTTTCATACCCGGCCACCAAAAATATTTCTTGAGATCCTTGTACATCTTCCCCGTTCCAGGATGTATTGAGTATCTGGTTTTATGAGCTTCTCTAAGTACCATTTCTCTCATATCTCCAAATTTTGGTACCCAAATCCTTTCAACCCTATACCGGGTTCCGTCTTCCTGAATATTAAGATGCTTCTCTGATCCTTTGGGTATTTCATCCTTTAAATTTCCCTCTTTTAAAACTCCTTGTTGCGCCTCCTTTATTTGAGTAGTAAGGTTATTATGAATCATTATATTCATAGATTTTACTCGAATGGGTTCTCTGTCCTTTCTGCTCAAGGCGTCGGCTACCACATTTGCCTTCCCCGGGTGGTAACGAATCTCAAAGTCGTAATCATTCAACAATTCAATCCACCTACGCTGCCTCATATTCAGTTGTTTCTGATTAAATATGTGTTGAAGACTTTTGTGGTCGGTATATATAATACTTTTGACCCCATATAAGTAGTGCCTCCAAGTCTTTAATGCAAAAATAACCGCTCCTAATTCCAAATCATGCGTCGTATAATTTTGCTCGTGAATCTTCAATTGTCTAGACGCATAAGCAATCACCTTCGTCCGTTGCATTAATACACAACCGAGACCTTGCTTTGATGCGTCACAATAAATCACAAAATCATCATTCCCTTCAGGCAATGACAATATAGGTGCCGTAGTTAGCTTTTTCTTCAATAATTGAAACGCCTTCTCTTGTTCATCCTTCCATTCAAATTTCTTCCCTTTATGCGTTAATGCAGTCAAGGGTTTTGCTATTCTGGAAAAATCTTGGATGAACCTTCTGTAGTAACCAGCTAGTCCTAAAAACTGGCGTATGTGTTTCAGAGTTTTCGGGGTTTCCCACTTTTCAACAGTTTCTATCTTTGCCGGATCCACCTTAATACCTTCTTTGTTCACTATGTGACCGAGGAATTGAACTTCTTCCAACCAAAATGCACACTTTGAAAACTTAGCGTACAATTCTTCCTTCCTCAATACTTCTAACACCTTTCTCAAATGTTCACCGTGTTCTTGGTCATTCTTTGAGTAAATAAGTATGTCATCGATGAAAACAATGACAAACTTGTCAAGATATGGCCCACACACTCGGTTCATAAGGTCCATGAACACAGCTGGTGCGTTAGTCAATCCAAACGGCATAACCATAAACTCGTAATGACCATAACGCGTCCTAAAAGCAGTTTTTGGAATATCATCCTCCTTTACTCGCATTTGATGATATCCAGAACGTAAATCGATCTTCGAATAAACCGACGAGCCTTGTAGTTGATCAAATAAGTCGTCAATTCTCGGCAGTGGATAACGGTTTTTGATGGTAAGTTTGTTCAACTCTCTGTAGTCAATACACAACCTAAATGTACCATCCTTCTTCTTGACAACCAAAACAGGAGCTCCCCATGGTGATGTGCTTGGTCGAATGAAACCACGTTCTAATAGTTCTTGCAGTTGGCTTTGCAGTTCTTTCATCTCACTGGGTGCGAGTCTATAAGGAGCACGAGCTATTGGTGCAGCTCCTGGTACAAGATCTATTTGAAATTCAACAGATCGATGTGGAGGTAATCCCGGTAATTCTTTCGGTAATACATCGGGAAATTCTTTTGCAATGGGAACATCATTGATGCTCTTTTCTTCAGTTTGTACTTTCTCGACGTGTGCTAGAACAGCATAGCAACCTTTTCTTATTAGTTTTTGTGCCTTCAAATTACTAATAAGATGTAGCTTCGTGTTGCCCTTTTCTCCGTACACCATTAAGGGTTTTCCTTTTTCTCGTATAATGCGAATTGCATTTTTGTAACAGACGATCTCTGCTTTCACTTCTTTCAACCAGTCCATACCGATTATCACATCAAAACTCCCTAACTCTACTGGTATCAAATCAATCTTAAATGTTTCGCTAACCAGTTTAATTTCTCGATTCCGACATATATTATCTGCTGAAATTAATTTACCATTTGCTAATTCGAGTAAAAATTTACTATCCAAAGGCGTCAATGGATAACTTAATTTAGCACAAAAATCTCTACTCATATAGCTTCTATCCGCACCCGAATCAAATAAAACGTAAGCATATTTATTGTCAATAAGAAACGTACCCGTAACAAGCTCCGGGTCTTCCTGTGCCTCTGCCGCATTAATATTGAAAACTATTCCGCGGCCTTGTCCATTCGTGTTCTCCTGTTTCTGGCAATTTCTAATAATGTGGCCCGGTTTTCCACATTTATAACAAACTTCATTGGCATAACTTGCTCCGACACTACTTGCTCCGCCATTACTCGTTCCGACACCATTTGTTCCTTTCGTTCTATTAACCCCTGGTCCGTAGACCTCACACTTCGCCGCGCTAGGACCATTTCTTTTACACTTGTTGCAAAATTTGGTGCAGAACCCCGAGTGATACTTTTCACACCTTTGGCATAGCTGCTTCAGATTGTTGTTGTTGTTGTTGCGGTTATTATTGTTGTTGGGATGATTGTTGTAGTTGCTGTTGTTGTTGTTGTTGTTGTTGTTGTTGTTGTTGTTGGGCCGTTTGTTGTAGTTGCGATTGATGTTGCGATTGTTGGGATAATTGTTGCGATTATTGTTGTAATTGCTGTTGTTGTTGTATTGGTGATTCTTATCACCGTTTTCCTCCCACTTTCTTTTGACTTGCTTCACATTGGCCTCTTCAGCAGTCTGTTCTTTAATTCTTTCTTCAATCTGGTTCACTAGTTTGTGAGCCATTCTACATGCCTGTTGTATAGAGGCGGGCTCGTGTGAACTTATATCTTCTTGGATTCTTTCCGGTAATAATTTCACAAACGCGTCGATCTTCTCTTCCTCATCTTCGAATGCTCCTGGACACAATAGGCACAATTCTGTGAATCGTCTTTCGTACGTGGTAATATCAAATCCTTGGGTTCGTAACCCTCTAAGTTCTGTCTTGAGCTTATTGACCTCGGTTCTGGGACGGTACTTCTCGTTCATCAAGTGCTTGAATGCTGACCACGGTAGTGCGTACGCATCGTCTTGTCCCACTTGCTCTAGATAGGTATTCCACCATGTTAACGCAGAACCTGTGAAGGTATGCGTAGCGTACTTCACTTTGTCCTCTTCAGTACACTTACTTATGGCAAACACCGATTCGACCTTCTCGGTCCACCGTTTCAATCCGATCGGTCCTTCAGTTCCATCAAATTCCAAAGGTTTGCAGGCAGTGAATTCTTTGTAGGTGCATCCTACACGATTTCCTGTACTGCTAGATCCAAGGTTATTGTTGGTATGTAGCGCATCCTGTACTGCGGCTATGTTTGAAGCTAGAAAAGTACGAAATTCCTCTTCATTCATATTCACGGTGTGTCGAGTAGTCGGTGCCATTTCCTTCAAAATAGTCAAATGGAACAAGTTAATCATACAGAATATTAAGAGTAGTTAATAGTATTTCGTAGCATAATATGAACTCATTTATAAAAGCTTTTTCTTCATATTAGCATTTTATAAGTTTAAATTCGGGTAGTACCTACCCGTTAAGTTCATACTTAATAGCTAATATACAATTCAACTACTACAATTCTATATGAAAAACTGATTATAATAATATTTCGCGTTCAAACTTTTATACAATATTTTACAAACTTACAATACCGCTTATTTTACAAAAAGCATGAAATATAGCACACAATAACTTTGATACAAGATATAGTTGTGAAGATAATTCTAGCTAGTACACAAGTCGTTCAGCAAAGGCAATAAAGACACGTAATTCATACGTCCAGAAACAAGTCATGCATTCTGGTTTTACTAGGACTACTTCCCATCCTTGGTCTTGTGGAACATAACCGTTATGGCCGTTGATAAGACAGCGTGTTGTAACGTCGTCAAAGGGACGAGGGTTACGTAATGTCCAACAGTCCCGTAACAATCTAAAAACCTCATTTCTTACCCCAATTACCGACTCCGTCACTTGTGGAAACATTTTGTTTAATAGTTGTAGCCCGATGTTCTTGTTCTCACTTTGGTGAGAAGCGAACATTACTAATCCGTAAGCATAACATGCTTCTTTATGTTGCATGTTAGCCGCTTTTTCTAAATCACGAAGTCCAATATTCGGATATATTGAGTCAAAATAATTTCTTAACCCGTTGCGTAAAATAGCATTTGGGTTCCCCGCAATATATGCGTCAAAGTAAACACATCGTAACTTATGGGTTTCCCAATGTGATATCCCCCATCTTTCAAACGAAAGTCTCTTATAAACCAAGACATTCTTGGAACGTTCTTCGAATGTCTTACAAACTGATCTCGCCTTAAATAGTTGTGCCGAGGAATTCTGACCGACTTTAGACAAGATTTCATCAATCATGTCTCCGGGTAGGTCTCTTAAAATATTGGGTTGTCTATCCATTTTGTGTTTTTAAACTGTAAAATAGACAAGAGTTAGATTCATAAAAAAATACTTATTAATACAAGCAATTTTTACATATATCATAAAGCATAAGCACACTATATTACATATATTACACCACACGAATACAACTATCTTATTTCTACTCGCTCGTTTCTTCTTCTTCGGTTTTGGTTCATTTTGCCAAGTTTCTAGGGATATATGATGTTCCCCTAATACTAACTGTCGTTTTCCACAACGGTTTAGAAAAACCTGGTGATTTAGAGGTTTCCGGGTCATTGTTACAACTTAAGGACTTCGGGGGTTGACGATACATATAAAGTTCATCGGGATTGGAATTAGATTTCTCTATTTTTATGCCCTTTCCCTTATTATTTTCTTTTGCCTTTTTAAATTCAGTTGGGGTAATTTCTATAACATCATCGGAATTCTCGTCGGAATCCGATTCATCGGAGAATTTGTAATCCTCCCAATATTTTGCTTCCTTGGCGGAAACACCATTGACCATAATTAACCTTGGTCGGTTGGTTGAGGATTTTCTTTTACTTAACCGTTTTATTATTTCCCCCACCGGTTCTACTTCTTCATCCGGTTCCGATTCTTCTTCCGGTTCCGATTCTTCTTCCAGTTCCGACTCTTCTTCCGGTTCCTCTTCGGGAACTTGTGAATCAGTCCACGAATCATTCCAATTTACATTTGACTCTTCATTATTATTAGGTGAGTCAATGGGACTTGTTCTAGAGGTAGACATCTATCACATAATATCAAACGCGTTAAGAGATTAATATATCACATAATATTCACATGTTAAAAATATATAGTTTCCAACAAAATTTGTTAAGCAATCATTTTTCAAGTAAACACGATCGAAGTCCAGACTCACTAATGCATCCTAACAAACTCGATAAGACACACTAATGCAAAATTCTGGTTCTCTAAGACCAACGCTCGGATACCAACTGAAATGTCCCGTTCTTATTGATTAAAAACGTTCCATATTAATTGATTTCGTTGCGAGGTTTTGACCTCTATATGAGACGTTTTTCAAAGACTGCATTCATTTTAAAACAAACCATAACCTTTATTTCATCAATAAAGGTTTAAAAAGCTTTACGTAGATTATCAAATAATGATAATCTAAAATATCCTGTTTACACACGACCATTACATAATGGTTTACAATACAAATATGTTACACAAAATAAGTTTCTTGAATGCAGTTTTTACACAATATCATACAAGCATGGACTCCAAATCTCGTCCTTATTTAAGTATGCGACAGCGGAAGCTCTTAATAATCACCTGAGAATAAACATGCTTAAAACGTCAACAAAAATGTTGGTGAGTTATAGGTTTAACCTATATATATATATCAAATCATAATAATAGACCACAAGATTTCATATTTCAATACACATCCCATACATAGAGATAAAAATCATTCATATGGTGAACACCTGGTAACCGACATTAACAAGATGCATATATAAGAATATCCCCATCATTCCGGGACACCCTTCGGATATGATATAAATTTCGAAGTACTAAAGCATCCGGTACTTTGGATGGGGTTTGTTAGGCCCAATAGATCTATCTTTAGGATTCGCGTCAATTAGGGTGTATGTTCCCTAATTCTTGGATTACCAGACTTAATAAAAAGGGGCATAATTTCGATAATTCAACCATAGAATGTAGTTTCACGTACTTGTGTCTATTTTGTAAATCATTTATAAAACCTGCATGTATTCTCATCCCAAAAATATTAGATTTTAAAAGTGGGACTATAACTCACTTTCACAGATTATTACTTCATCGGGAAGTAAGACTTGGCCACTGGTTGATTCACGAACCTATAACAATATATACATATATATCAAAGTATGTTCAAAATATATTTACAACACTTTTAATATATTTTGATGTTTTAAGTTTATTAAGTCAGCTGTCCTCGTTAGTAACCTACAACTAGTTACCCACAATTAGATGTACAGAAATAAATCGATAAATATTATCTTGAATCAATCCACGACCCAGTGTATACGTATCTCAATATTGATCACAACTCAAACTATATATATTTTGGAATCAACCTCAACCCTGTATAGCTAACTCCAACATTCACATATAGAGTGTCTATGGTTGTTCCGAAATATATATAGATGTGTCGACATGATAGGTCGAAACATTGTATACGTGTCTATGGTATCTCAAGATTACATAATATACAATACAAGTTGATTAAGTTATGGTTGGAATAGATTTGTTACCAATTTTCACGTAGCTAAAATGAGAAAAATTATCCAATCTTGTTTTACCCATAACTTCTTCATTTTAAATCCGTTTTGAGTGAATCAAATTGCTATGGTTTCATATTGAACTCTATTTTATGAATCTAAACAGAAAAAGTATAGGTTTATAGTCGGAAAAATAAGTTACAAGTCGTTTTTGTAAAGGTAGTCATTTCAGTCGAAAGAACGACGTCTAGATGACCATTTTAGAAAACATACTTCCACTTTGAGTTTAACCATAATTTTTGGATATAGTTTCATGTTCATAATAAAAATCATTTTCTCAGAATAACAACTTTTAAATCAAAGTTTATCATAGTTTTTAATTAACTAACCCAAAACAGCCCGCGGTGTTACTACGACGGCGTAAATCCAGTTTTACGGTGTTTTTCGTGTTTCCAGGTTTTAAATCATTAAGTTAGCATATCATATAGATATAGAACATGTGTTTAGTTGATTTTAAAAGTCAAGTTAGAAGGATTAACTTTTATTTGCGAACAAGTTTAGAATTAACTAAACTATGTTCTAGTGATTACAAGTTTACCACTTCGAATATGATAGCTTTTTATGTATGAATCGAATGATGTTATGGAAATCATTACTACCTTAAGTTCCTTGGATGAACCTACTGGAAAAGAGAAAAATGGATCTAGCTTCAACGGATCCTTGGATGGCTCGAAGTTCTTGAAGCAAAATCATGACACGAAAACAAGTTCAAGTAAGATCATCACTTGAAATAAGATTGTTATAGTTATAGAAATTGAACCAAAGTTTGAATATGATTATTACCTTGTATTAGAATGATAACCTACTGTAAGAAACAAAGATTTCTTGAGGTTGGATGATCACCTTACAAGATTGGAAGTGAGCTAGCAAACTTGAAAGTATTCTTGATTTTATGTAACTAGAACTTGTAAAATATATGAAGAACACTTAGAACTTGAAGATAGAACTTGAGAGAGATCAATTAGATGAAGAAAATTGAAGAATGAAAGTGTTTGTAGGTGTTTTTGGTCGTTGGTGTATGGATTAGATATAAAGGATATGTAATTTTGTTTTCATGTAAATAAGTCATGAATGATTACTCATATTTTTGTAATTTTATGAGATATTTCATGCTAGTTGCCAAATGATGGTTCCCACATGTGTTAGGTGACTCACATGGGCTGCTAAGAGCTGATCATTGGAGTGTATATACCAATAGTACATACATCTAAAACCTGTGTATTGTACGAGTACGAATATGGGTGCATACGAGTAGAATTGTTGATGAAACTGAACGAGGATGTAATTGTAAGCATTTTTGTTAAGTAGAAGTATTTTGATAAGTGTTTTGAAGTCTTTCAAAAGTGTATGAATACATATTAAAACACTACATGTATATACATTTTAACTGAGTCGTTAAGTCATCGTTAGTCGTTACATGTAAATGTTGTTTTGAAACCTTTAGGTTAACGATCTTATTGAATGTTGTTAACCCATTGTTTATTATAACAAATGAGATGTTAAATTATTATATTATCATGATATTATGTTATATAATATATCTTAGTATGATGTATATACAGTTAAATGTCATTACAACGATAATCGTTACATATATGTCTCGTTTCGAAATCATTAAGTTAGTAGTCTTATTTTTACATATGTATTTCATTGTTAATACACTTAATGATATATTTACTTATCATTTAACATAATTAACCAAGTGTATCAATATTTTAATATGATTCATATGTACCTAGTAAGACGTTGTTATAACGATAATCGTTATATATATCGTTTTCGAGTTTCTTAAATTAATAGTCTCATTTTTATGTATATAACTCATTGTTAAAATACCTAATGAGATACATACTTATAATAAAAACATGTTAACTATATATATAACCATATATATGTCATCGTATAGTTTTTACAAGTTTTAACGTTCGTGAATCACCGGTCAACTTGGGTGGTCAATTGTCTATATGAAACATATTTCAATTAATCAAGTCTTAACAAGTTTGATTGCTTAACATGTTGGAAACACTTAATCATGTAAATAACAATTTCATTTAATATATATATAAACATGAAAAAGTTCGGGTCACTACACATAAGTCTTGGTTCCTATGCCCCATGCTCATGTGAAGTTGTGTTATCAAAAGTAACAAGATTCTTGCATGTGTGTCCCTCCTTGGTCCCTTCAAATGCAGTCCACCATGGGTGGGGTTTTAATTTTTATAAAACTTGCATTTTATAAAACTTGTTAATATATAAAACCATGCTTTTGTTACTTATATATATTTTATAAACCAACTTATAAAATATTACACAACATAATTATTTAAACCTATAAATAATTAAATATAAATTATCCAAATAATTTATTTCAAGTGATAATATTTTAGAAAACTGATTTTCTAAAGTTCAAGTGTCGCGTATTTATTTAACGAGCCAATCGTCAAGATTCAAAACGTTTAAGGTGTCGGTAAGTTTGTTATTGGGTATGACCCGACTTGGATCATAACATATTAGCCACATTAATTTAATATGTCACTCGGGCATACGAAATACCTTCAGTATAAACAGTTGCTGTAGCAGTAGAAACAGAAGAAGAAATGTGGACATAGTAGCAAATCGGTAGTTTAGTGATGGGTTTGTTGAAGGTATTCGAACACGTTAATGATCTTTCTTAAAAGAACATAGAAATAGGAAAGGCATACAGCAGCAGTCGTATTGAGATGGGTTTCGTGCAGGTGGGTTTCGTTTTTTTTTTTTAAATTATGGCAGCAACCATAATCATAAACAGAAATGAGCATGGTTGTGGGTGTTGAGTTTGTCGTGAGTGAGATAGAAATAAAAGAAAATATTAGTAGCAGGTTTAAGGGAGGTGTGGTAGTTGCTGGTTGACGATTAGGAGATTTAAGGTGGCGGTGGATTGTGGTTATGGAGGTCGATCGATAACAGAAACAAACAAGTGGTTTTAGTGATAGAGTTGTGGTGTTCAATGGTGACTTGAACATGGTGATTTTATAGAAGAAGGTGGTTGTAGGGTGGTGATAATTTATCTATCTAATGCTTGTGTATATGTATGAAAATGGTGAGGGTTATTATGGTTTCCTCGATCAATAATAGCAACGAACAAACTAGTGGCAATAATAGCAATACAAACGTTGAGGGTCTTTATGGTTGAGAATAGAAACGTATAACAATGGTAGCATGTGGGTTTGATGGTGGTCATGGTGTTGAGGTTGTTGTGTGGTTCGAACGAAAATACAAAGTAAATATATATATATATATATATATATATATATATATATATATATATATATATATATATATATATATATATATATATATATATAGAAAAGTTTCGATTATTATGGTGTCGTGGTGGTTGGAATTGTGGTTGAGCCGTCGGTGGTGATGATTCTTGGTGAAGATGGTAATGGGTTATGGTGTCGGTGGTTCTTGAGTCTCCTGAATCCTGAATCCGTCTACATATACATATATATGTATGATATATATAGATAAAGATATTATATAAAATAATAAATATATTATAAAGTTTTCAAACAATGATACATGTGAAACAGAAAGAAACAGGGATTCAATAGTTTAGCAGCCTAATATTTGTTTCTTTCTACCGACAGTTTATCACGGATGGCTATATCGTATCCCATTGATAATTAGTGGCGGATAAAAGTCTTTCAGAAAAATCCTAAATTTTTAAATTAACTATATTTATTTATTTTGGTCATTATGGTATAAAATTTAATCATTAATTTAATAAATAAAAATTACATCAACTGTCCCTCTCATTTATGGGTGAAATATAAAAAGTGTTCAAATTTATTATTTAGCTTCTAAATATATTTTTAGTAAGCCTATCATTTATAAAACTTATTTTCGGATCACCGTTTATTTTAAAATTTCATAAGTTTAATTTTAACTTGCTTAATATCAAACGAATAACAATTGAGCGTTATCGTCGTTTACTTAATAGGTTCGAAATCACAATATATTTATTTAATATAGTTATTTATATATATAGATACGTTTTAAATAATAATTTTCATAAAATCATATTTTTATTTTATTTTACATAATTACATTTTATAACAACATATATATATATATATATATATATATATATATATATATATATATATATATATATATATATATATATACACACACACACACATATCTATTTACAAATAGCTGTTCGTGAATCATCGGGAATGGTCGAAAGTCAATTGAATATATGAAACAGTTCAAAAATTTTGAGACGCAACCTAACAGACTTTGCTTATCGTGTCGAAAACATATAAAGATTAAGTTTGAATTTGGTCAGAAATTTCCGGGTCGTCACAGTTATCACAGTTAACATGTGTTGGATTTGTCCTTTGATTTCATAATCTGGAGCATTAATGTCTAGTTAAGTAATGGCATGACCTTGGCCCATGCGTGTGAATGATGAGTAATTTATATAATTATTAAATCTAATAAAACTTAATAATTCAAATTTAAATTAAAGATAAAATAATTATTAATTTAATAAACCCTAAACTTAATTAATTATTATAATTATTATTAATTACAAACCCTAATTCGATCAGACTAAGGATCAGACCCTGTCAGACCAGGTCATGTGGTCACATGGGTTCAATGTTTCCAGCTCATACGATTGCATAAGAGTGCAGACTCAGTTTGATGCAGATTCAAAAAAATGCAGTTTCAGCGTTTTTTTTTTTTACTTTTTTACTTTTTACTTTAGAATGTTTATAAGTAATATTTATTAAAATAAACTTATATTTTTAAGAACTAAAAAAAAATACTTTTATACTTTATATAAAAAATATATTTTCGTTTTACTTAAACACTTAAATAGATATATATATATATATATATAATTATTATTATTATTATTTTTTTATATTTTTGTATTTTTATGTTTAAAACTTCTTATATTTTTACAAAAATAGATTAAAAACTAAATATATTACTTTTTTTATATATAGCGTTCGCTTTCGGGTCCCCAGCAGCGGCGCCAAAAATACTTGAGGTGTGCGAGGTATAGTACGAAATAGATATTATTTTATTACGAAATACTATTAAATACGATAAAATTTACACAAGTTATTTATTTATTTATAGAATGGATATACCTAAACCTTGCTACAACACTTATAGGCAGTGTACCTAATCATAGAGTAGTGTAGTTTTTAGTAAGTTCGGTTCGTTCCATAGGGATCTGCTGAGTTTAACGCTATATTTTTATTAACTATATTTGTATAATACATATAAGTAGTATTATTATTATTATTATTATAAAAGGGGGGTTTTACCGTTTAATGACCGGTTTGTCGCTTTTTCGTCTTAAATCACAATTAAAACCTAATGTAAACTATTAAATATAACTTAATTTAAAGCGTAAAGTAAACGACGATAATTAAAAATGCGATAAAATAAAAGTGCGATAATTTAAAGTACGATAAATAAAATGACAATAAATAAAATGATGGTAAATAAAAGTACGATGAGATATAAATTAAAGGAAATATGCTTATTTAAACTTCCATAATCATGATGTTTGACGTGTTGATTTTAATTTATTACCATGGGTTAATTGTCCTTTGTCCCGGATTATTCGATATGTCCATCTGGTTTTGTCCGTAATAGTCCATTGGTCATAATTATAAAGTACGAGAGTCTTCGTCAAATTAACCTTATCCCCGAAGTCAAATATTCCAACTAATTGGGGACTTAAACTGTAACAAGGTCTTAATACTTTGTTTAATGAATACACCAGGTTATCAACTGCGTGTAATCCAAGGTTTTAATACTTTGTTAACAATTACACCAATTACCCTTGAATGTAATCCACCCCTGTTTTAACGAGTCAAGTAACTATTAATTCATCCCCGTGTCCGGTTAAATGAACAATTATCTGTAGTTATAAATATCCCGCCCACCGTACCCAGTCAATCGTATGTGGTTAAATATAAATACATCAAATTATAAATCTCTATATTAAATCAACGAGATATAATTTAATTAATATAAAGCCCATTAATAGCCCATAGTCTAATTTCCACAAGTGTCGGTCTTTTGTCCAAACCCCAATTATGGTCCAAAGCCCAATAACCCCGTCTTTAATATTTAGTCCAACATCACGATTACTTCGGCTTAAATAAGCATAATAATAACTTAGCTACGAGATATTAATTTAAAAAGGTTGAACATAACTTACAATGAATATTAATAGCGTAGCGTTACACGGATAGAGTTTCGACTTACAAAACCTTAAAACATTCGACACTATAAACTTATTATTATTAACTTAATATTAAAATTATATTTAAAATATAAATATAAATATATATTTGAGAGAGAGTGAATATCAGTTGATGAAGGTGTCAATAACTCGTCCAATTCGTTAGCTATTTATAGCACTTGGCCTGGAATTTCTTCCCATACGATCGCATTGATTTATAACTACCAAGCCATGCGATCGCATGGCCTCCTGGGACAGCTCACTTCATCTTGTTTTCTAGCTTGCCGACGGTTTTTAATAATATAATATAATATATATAATTTTATATAATTATATATATATTATATTATATTCATGTGCATAGTTGACTTGTACTTTCAGTTCCGTTGAGTCGCGCATTGATAGTTGGTTCATGTCCCGATTCCAGATTTTCGAACGTCCTTTCGTACGATTTAGTATCTTGTACTTTGCGATCAGCGGCTTGTACTCTTGTAATTTTTAGACGTTTCTCACCAATAATTTGAACCACTTGGATTGTACTTTGTACTTTTTAGCTTTTTGGTCATTTGCGTCTTCAAATCGTCGAATCTTTCTTTTGTCATCACCTTTTATTATTTAAACGAATATCACTTGGAAATAGAACAATTGTAACTAAAAGCTTATCTTTGTTGAAAGATAATGCTATGAAATATGTGTTCGTTTTTAGCATTATCACTCGTTGACTTCTTGTATTACACCGGGATGATTGTTGGTTCAAACGAGCGGGTGAATAAGATCTAGAATTTGAGATAGTATATAATCGTGATGAGATACTCTGGAGATGAGAGAGAAAATGGTGTTTCGAACAGGTTCGCCGGTAAGTGCTTCAGGTTCTTCGTCAAGTGGGAAATGTGGTGGATGGAAGGGATCGCCTTCTTTTTGTCTCCAATGATTAAGTAGACTGCGAACCCATCCCCAATTCATCCAGAATAGATGATGGCTAATTGGTTGATCCATTTCGGTCACAATGGTTTCGGAGCTCGAGTGGAAATCTATATCGGAATCTGAGGAACTTGAACTAGTTGAAGAGTTCATCTCGTATGATCAGGGAAATGAATTTTGATATGTAATAGATTATAGGATTTAGTTTGGTATTCTTCAATACATATTTTACATATGTATATATAATACTAAGATTTCATAAGTTACAGAGAAATTTTCAAAAGATGTCGGACAGAGTTTACTGTAATAGATATGTAAAGATATGAATTTGTCTATACACTATCTATGCAATGTATGCAGTAAGACACATCTAAACTTAAGATGATAAGCAGATAATTTCCGACAAAAATGATAAGCAAAACTTTTGATATGCAGACACGGTTGAAGTCCAGACTCATTAATGCATCTTAATATCTATCGGTTAGACACACCAATGCAAGACCTGGTTTGCTAAAACCACCGCTCTGATACCACATGAGACGACCCGTCCTAATCTATAAGGACGAATACAATAACATATGATTACATTGCGAGGTATTTGACCTCTATATGATACATTTTTTTACAAACATTGCATTCATTTTAAAAGACAAACTTTCATTACATCGAAAGTGGATAGGCATGCATACCATTTCATAATATCCAATTATAAATGACCTAATCTGTCATTTACTTAACCATAATCTTTAATGAACTCAACGACTTGAATGCAACGTCTTTTGAAATATGCCATGAATGACTCCAAGTAATATCTTTAAAATGAGCAAATGCACAGCGACAGATTTCTTTCAATCCTGAGAATAAACATGCTTTAAAGTGTCAACCAAAAGGTTGGTAAGTTCATTAGTTTATCATCAATATTCATTTCCATCATTTTTAATAGACCACAAGATTTCATAATTTCAATTCTCATAAACATCATGCATGCATATTGAAATGTCCCGTTCATATTGATTATAAATGTTCCATATTAATTGATTTCGTTGCAAGGTTTTGACCTCTATATGAGACATTTTTCAAAGACGGCATTCATTTTTAAAACAACCATAACCTTTATTTTATCTATAAAGGTTTAAAAAGCATTACGTAGATTATCAAATAATGATAATCTAAAATATACCGTTTACACACGACCATTACATAATGGTTTACAATAAGAATATATTACATCAAAAATAAGTTTCTTGAATGCTGTTTTTACATAATATCATACAAGCATGGACTCCAAATCTTGTCCTTATTTTAGTATGCAACAACGGAAGCTCTTAATAATCACCTGAGAATAAACATGCTTAAAACGTCAATAAAATGTTGGTGAGTTATAGGTTTAAACTATATATTATCAAATTATAATAATAGACCACAAGATGTCATATTTTAATATACATCCCATACATAGAGATAAAAATCACTCATATGGTGAACACCTGGTAACTGACATTAACAAGATGCATATAAGAATATCCCCTATCATTTCGGGAAATCCTTCGGACATGATAAAAATGAATTCGAAGTACTAAAGCATCCGGCACTTTGGATGGGGTTCGTTAGGCCTAATAGATCTATCTTTAGGATTCGCATCAATTAGTAGATCGGTTTACTAATTCTTAGGCTACCAAGTAAAAGGGGCATATTCGGCTTCGATCATTGATGTGCAGCGGGGTAGTATATAAAATAGTTTATATTTTACTAGGAAAAACTATTAAATACGATACAATTTTACACAAGATATTTATTTATTTATAGAATGGATATACTTAAACCTTGCTACAACACTTATAGGCAGTGTACCTAATCGTTCAGTAGTGTAGTTTTTAGTAAGTCCGGTTCGTTCCACAGGGAAATCTTTAAACAAAGCTCAACGCTATATTAGTTTACTTTTATAAAAATACAAACATATATATAAATAATATTATTATTATAAAGGGGGGTTTTTACCGTTTAATGACCGGTTTGTCGATTTTAAAACTTTAGTCGCAGTTAAAACCTAATGTAAAATATAAAATAAATACAAGACTTAAATTAAAGCAAAAAGTAAATAACGATAATGAAATTGCAAAATAATAAAAGTGCGATAAAATAAAATTGCGATAATTAAAAAGTACGATAATTAAAAGTGCGATTAAATAACAATAAATAAAAGTGCGATAATTAGAAGTGCAATTAAATATAAAATAAAGGAAATTAAATATGAAATAAAAGAATTATGCTTATTTAAACTTCCGTAATCATGATGTTTGACGTGTTGATTTTAGTTTTATGCCCATGGGTTAATTGTCCTTTGTCCTGGATTATTTAATATGTCCGTCTGGTTTTTGTCCATAACAGTCCATCAGTCATAAATATAAATTGCAAGTGTCCTCGTTAAATTATTATTATACCCGAAGTTAAATATTCCAACTAATTGGGGATTCGAATTGTAACAAGGTTTTAATACTTTGTTTAATGAATACACCAGGTTATCGACTGCGTGTAAACCAAGGTTTTACTACTTTGTTAACAATTACACCAATTACCCTTGAATGTAATTTCACCCCTGTTTTAATTATTCTAGTGGCTATTAATCCATTCCCGTGTCCGGTTAAATGAACGATTATTCGTACATATAAATACCCCGCCCATCGTGTCCGATCGAGTGTATATGGTAATTTATAGGGACGCCCAATTGTAAATCTTTATATTAACATTAACAAACTTTCATTTAGTTAAACAAATATAAAGCCCATTAATAGCCCATAGTCTAATTTCCACAAGTGTCGTTCTTTTGTCCAAACCCCAATTATGGTACAAAGCCCAATTACCCAATTTTAGTAATTAGCCCAACATCATGATTACTTCGTTTTAAATAAGCATAATAATAACTTAGCTACGAGACATTAATATAAAAAGGTTGAACATAACTTACAATGATTAAAAATAGCGTAGCGTTACACGGACAGAATTTCGACTTACACCCTTACAACATTCGCTAACATACCCTTATTATTAGGATTTAAAATTAAAATTAAAATTAAAATATAAATTATATATATATATATATATATATTACGTATATATTGAGAGAGAAGAGAAAATAGATTATGAAATTTGATCAGAATTCGGTTTGCTTTATAGCCAGAGTTGAATTTTGGGGCTCCGCGACTCGCGGCAAAAACCCCTTCAATCTCCGCGAGTCGCGGAGATAGTATTTACAGCTCAGTCCTTGGAGTTTTCTCTGCCGACGGTTTTATATATATAAATATAATATATATATAATTAATATAATTAATTATATATTATATTATATTTATATACATAGTTAACTTGTAATTTTTAGTCCGTTGCGTCGAGCGTTAAGAGTTGACTCTGGTCCCGGTTCCGGATTTTCGAACGTCCTTGCGTACAATTTTATATTTTGTACTTTGCGTTTTGAATCTTGTACTTTTGTAATTTCGAGACGTTTCTTATCAATAATTGGAACCTTTTTTATTGTCTTTTGTACTTTTGAGCTTTTTGGTCGTTTGCGTCTTCAATTCGTCGAATCTGTCTTTTGTCTTCACCTTTTATTATTTAAACGAATATCACTTGTAAATAGAACAATTGCAACTAAAAGCTTATCTTTCTTGAGGAATAATGCTATGAAATATATGTTCGTTTTTAGCATTATCAAATATTCCCACACTTGAGCGTTGCTTGTCCTCAAGCAATATTGTCTTGAAATACTAGAATCACTTCTTTATTCTTCACACTTTGTACATCAGTGATTTCTATATGGCGGTATAAACAATGGTAGTAACGATATGGTTTACAGTCCCACATGACTATAAAAATTTAGATCCATTAAGGAAATTGGATCTTTATGAAAACATTTGATCTTTTGAAATCTAGTTTTTACCCTAGATAAGTTTTCCGGGATAACCCTTTACCGGTGTTTGCAAAATATTTTTGTGGGTTTGGTGGGTTTCAGATTTGAAAATTTTAGCTCAAAACTTGCGGTTTTGTGTCACCCACTTGCTAACCTTGTATTTGGAAAGCAACACGTCCAGTTTACTTGTCCCGTATATTACCTTTCGGTAAACTACTGTCCGGTTGTAAAGGAAAGCGTTGAACAAGCAACTGTTAAGGCAATGTCCCGTGACATGCTTTTGATTATGGTCTATAACGTGTCGGACGCAATTACTATCCTTGGTAGGAGCAATAGTAAAGCTCACCCTTATAATTTTTCGGTCTGGCACAAGGTCCTGTCTTTGACCACTATGCAACCACCGTTCTTACGGTTGACACCCGATTTAGTTCAGGTGACCTAATGAATTCCAGGTGAATTCCTAGGATTTTACGTTCAATGGTAATGAACGCATTGAAAATAGGGTTTTCAGAAAACAAATCGGTTTGTAATTTTTGATCAAAATATTTTCTCGTTTAAGCTCGAGTTTAGATATCATTGAATTCCATGAGTTTGAATTCTCAATCTTTAAGGTCAATCTCTAGGATTGAGTAATATCAGTCTTAAAAGCTGATTTTTAATCTTTAAGGAGATTATCCTTTCTGGGGATCTGATTCATTAGTCTTATCCAGCTAATTTGCATGGTGCCCCCCCATTGTACGAGATAAATCCTTCTCATGGTTAGGATAAATCTGACCACTTGGCGACCCTGTTTAATGCTGAGGTCCGTGGATTTCCTGCTGATTTTAGTGATGACTTTTCTAGATTTTTCGTCAACCTACAGCTGGTCTGGATGACAACTTCATGACCTAAATCAAGAAGCGCGTGTCTTTTTCGGAAGACTTTACTTCCTTTTAATGATGGAATTGATTCATCGTGTAGATCCATCTCTTCTTTTCTTTCATCGGGTAAAACAGTTTAGTTTAGTCCAAAGCAAAAGTATTTTCAGTTATTTGTTACAGATATATGTGACATATGTTTAAAATAATTTGGTAAATTTTCCCACACTTGGCTTTTATTTTCCTTTTTATCGTCCTCTATTCCATTTTAAATGAATTTTAACATTTTAGTTTGTTTCTCAATTTATGTCCTTTCCGAGGTAACAATAATTTCGGTGTTAAAACCTAGTTTTATCGTTCATAAATATGTATAAACATGATTTGAATTCATTTAATTGAAAATTTTGAAAAATTTTACTAGAATTGGGTAGTCAGTATATAAGACTAGGGCTGTTCTTTATTATCAGAGAGCACTAGATTCTAATACAACTACTGCTTTACTAGTATTTTTAATGGTAACCAAGTTGTTTAATATAAAAATTTTAAAATCCAAAAGAATTTAACCCCTTCCCACACTTAAGATCTTGCAATGCCCTCATTTGCAAGAAATCAGTAACAATTTAAATTAATGAGGGTGATTTGTGTGAAAATGATTAAATTTTTACCAAAGTTTCCAAATATATTGGCGTTTGTTTGCTGAATGATAAATGGTGCACATCATTTGTTCATTCCGTCTTGTTGTTATTTCACATATATTTTGCATCTTGTCGTCAAAATTAGTTGCTTTTGCTGAACTTAATGCCAGTCTTTGAAAATGCGTTGTTTTACCCTGTTGTCTACATAAGATAAACTGCAAACATATATACATATTTTTGAAGTTTGGTTTATTACCCCACATTCAAAAATTATTAAAATCTAAGAATAAAAGTTAGATAATTATAAAAATGATTACAATATTAACAAAAATATTAAATGTATCAATAATTACAAATTACAAAATAAAAAATAAAATAAAAAAAACTAAGGATGATATTGGTACCAATAGGGGTTCCAGGCATAACCATAAGTGCTATAGAATGCTTCGGCAGGGTCATACGTAGGATATGGTGGCTGCATCTCTATCGACCAAGGAGGGAAGACGGGTTTCGGTGTAGGAATATAGTTTCTACCTATATGTTGGCAATGCGCTATGATCTGGTTCTGATGAACTTGCCAATCTTCAAATGCTCTCTGTCTAGCATTTTCGTATTCCTGAGAAGCTATAAACCTATGCATTTCTTGCATCTCATTCCCCCCTCCTACATTACCTTGTTCCTGGTTTCTCTCCACCTGTGGATGTCTACCATGGTATCGTACTGCGGCGTTATTTCGCCGCTTCAAAACTTTCGCACCATGGTATACATTTAAACCTATAGTATCGCGGGGTTCCGGCTCTTCTAGTAATAATCCCCCCGACTTATATCTACACCGAGATATTCACCAATCAAAGTAATAAAAATACCACCTCCTATTATGCTATGTGGTCGCATCCCCCGAACCATAGCTGATAAATAATAACCCACACAATATGGTATACTTACAGCGCTCTGTGGGTCTCGAATACACATATGGTAAAACAAATCTTGTTCATTTACCTTTTCTTTGTTCTTACCCCTTTGTGTAATCGAATTGGCTAAAAACCTATGTATCACTCTTAATTCGGCTCTATCTATATCCAAATAAGAGTAGTTTCCCCCTTTGAAACGGTGATGGCTTGTCATTTGACTCCACACACCGTGTGTATCAAAATTCTCATCTATCTTTCTACCGTTTAGTATCAATCCTCTACAATCGGCAGACGCTAACTCCTCAGGCGTATATATACGTAAAGCCTGAGCCATGTCCAGTAAAGACATGTGGTGCATCGAACCGCCTAACAAAAATCTAATAAAAGAACGATCGGTTAAACTAGCTACCCGATCATTCAACTCTATACTACATAACAACTCTTCACACCATACTTTATATACAGGTCTGCGTATGGTGAATAAACATATCCAGTCATTAAAAGAAGAATTACCATACCTCTGTACTAGTAATTCCCTAATTGGCCCGGCCAATTCTACAGCTTCTAAGGGTCCCCATTCTATGACCCTCGGTACCTCAACAACCTTAGAGTGAAGAGTATGCAAACCCCGTTGATATTTTGGATAATCTATCCAAAGTCTGTCAAATCTCAGGTTCGGGTGCAACTCTTCCAAATGCATATCGGAAAAGGTCATGACTGGATGAGGTACATCCTGCTTGTAGTAGTTATCTACCTCCTGTTGTTCCAAATTCTCGGCAGGAGCATTGCGGGCTTGGGATGAAGATTCACCCCTTTCATTCTGCAAAACACATCAAACACAAATTTTGTGCATCCAAATATGCATTAGTGTCAGCAAAATCATCAATTAAAATAATTACAATGACATTATCAATTTATATCAAACTTAAACTTATTTTCACATTTTTATCAAATCTACACTTTTTCAAATAAGCATATACGAAAATTTTCGCCAAGTTCATAAGCATTCAACTCAAATAACATGTCAAAATAATCATTACTAGCAATTAAACAAGTCTCAAATGGCATTATCTTTCAAAAATCAAGTTCATGAATTTTTGGACTTGAAAAAGTCCACTTTAATTCTCAAAATCATGTTTAGGCTCAAAGTTTGGATCATTTAACTACCTAGACATGTTACACTACTTAATTTAGCAACAATTCATGACAAAAATCGGCCATAACCTGTTTATATCAAAAAGCCCCAAATTTGCTCAAGAACACAAACCCTAGATTACTCAAAATTTGAAGTTTAAGGCTTCTAATCATGTTAAACAGCATCAATCTAGGTTATACAAGCATAATACATAAATGATTTAAGTCTAATTACACTTAAAAGCATCAAAATCAAATTGGGGAAAAATAGCTCAAGAACACCTAATTTCGAATTAATGGTGTTTAGGTGTAGAAATTTACCGTTTTTCTTGAGTAATTCTTAGATAGCATCCTTCTCAACATGATTTTAGCAAAAAATTTGGTGATTAACGGTTAAAAATTGGGATTTTTGGGGGTGATTTTCGGGTTTTTTCGGGTGCAGTTTCGCAGTATTTTTCTGTGTTTTTGTTTGTGGGAGTGAACTGATCGTGCAGTTCTTTATATTTTTTTTTCTGATTTTTGATCCCTCCGCGAGTCGCGGAGGTTTTGTACTTCAAACTCCGCGAGTCGCGGAGTTTGCTCTTTTTTTTTTTTTTTTTTTTATATAATCTTTAACTTCTAAAACAATTAAGTATTTAATTTTAAAATTTTTTTTCCCTTGTTATTTAGGACGAGGTCGTTTCGGATCGATGTCCTAGTCCGTCCTTCGACAAAATTTTAAAATTTGTCTTTTTGTAGCGATTGTTTCAAAAGCTAAGATTTTTTTTTTTTTTTTTCAATGTTTTTGGCATATTCTAATTCAATAAGATTAAAAATAATGATAATAAAAGTTCTCGTCCCTCCCTCGGGTAAAGCAATTTCGGTTCAAAGACCTAGTCTTCAACTTACGACGAATTTTAAAAATCATATTCTTAACTTAATGAGATAGAGTAAATTTTTGTTTTTAAATTCACACAATTTAAATATAAAATTCAAAATTAATATTAAAAATTCACACCAAACTTAAAATTTGAAATGCATAAAATTAAAATTTCATATTTTAAAAATTAAAAATTCACACCAAACTTAATTTAAAAATTCATATTATAAATTCATACCAAACTTATATTAATTTTTCAAATATTTACAATTTTAAATATATTGTTTTTACAAAGTTTACAATATTAATTTAAGATTTAAATATTAAGATTAAAAACATGGTAAAAATAAAATTAAAAATCTTTTTGTCTTTTTATCCCACTTTAATCAATCAAATATTATCAAAAATATGCGCCCCTCTTTTCGGTAAAGTAATTTCGGTTCCAAGACCTAATTTAACTCATGACGAATTTTTGAAATATTTTGGGTTGATTGATTAAAGATATTTATACCTTAAGAATAAACGTTAAATTTCGCAGTGATGTAATAAATTTTTGAATGATATCAATAATTTCGGTCGCCAAACCTAATTTTATTTAATACCAATTTAATACTTTTTAGCGAACAAATTAGCGTTTATTATCAAAAGGTTAAAAATAAAAATAAAAATAAAAACTGTACAGACATACCTGTGAAATAGATTTCTTAGTTATATGATCTATTCCATTCATAAGATAGTCGGTTTAATTGGTTTTCCATGGCTCCAAAGGCGTAACCTCGAGCATTCAGTGTCTTTTCTTCTAAACATATGAACGGTCCGTCTCTGCATAAAGTAACAAATTCGGTATTTGAATAGGTTTGATTATTTGAACATTTACCTCCATGTGACCATTTTCCGCATTTGTGACATCGTTCTAGGTGTCGTGCTCTTCTTTTCGCTGCGGATTTTGATTTTCCTTTACCAAATTGTAACTTATTATCTTCTCATCTGGATTCTTTTCTAACTCCGTCCATTCTTTCTCTGATTACTGATACTAATTCACTCGGTAGTATGTCATTATTACGTTTAGTGATCAAAGCGTGTAGCATTAGACCATGGTTTAGTTCACAGGCAGTCTTCATTTCGTAAAAACCTAAAAAAAATAAAAATTCAGAATGGGGGGAGAAGACTAGTTCTTTAGGGTCTGCTAGGGAAAGACCATTCGGGTTCCATTTTCGAGAACTACACGAAAACAGACAATCTAACTCTAACAGAAATACATATTATCCTTTAAAGACTTGATTCTCCCCACACTTAGTTAGCTGTGGTATCGAAATTGTGATTAACTTCGTTGTCGACTTCCATCGGACCATGTATGTAATGTTTAACTCTGTGACCATTAACTTTAAATTCAATCCCATTTGAATTTATTAATTCTATCGTTCCGTATGGGAAAACTCTTTTGACTATGAATGGTCCAGACCATCTTGATTTCAATTTTCCAGGAAATAGCTTGAATCGTGAATTGAAAAGAAGAACTCTGTCTCCTTCTTTAAATTCTTTTGAACTTCTGATTCTTTTATCATGCCATTTCTTCGTTCTTTCTTTATAGATTAACGAATTTTCGTATGCTTCATGTCTTAATTCTTCTAATTCGTTTAGTTGACTTAATCGTAGACGTCCGGCTTCATGTAAATCAAGATTACATGTCTTCAAAGCCCAAAATGCTTTGTGTTCAATTTCTACTGGAAGATGACATGCTTTTCCATAAACAAGTCTAAAAGGTGTGGTTCCAATTGGAGTTTTGTAGGCTGTTCTAAAAGCCCAGAGTGCATCCTCCAATTTAATGGACCATTCCTTCGGATTTGATCCTACGGTTTTCTCTAGAATACGTTTTAAAGCTCGGTTGGTATTTTCAACTTGTCCACTTGTTTGTGGATGATATGCGGTGGAGATTTTATGAGTTACTCCATATCTTTTAAGAACTTTCTCAAGTTGATTATTACAAAAATGAGTACCCCGATCACTTATTAAAGCTTTCGGTGTTCCAAACCTTGCAAAAAGACGTTTTAAAAAGTTGACTACAACTTGTGCATCGTTAGTTGGGAGAGCTTGTGCTTCCGCCCATTTAGATACATAATCAATGGCTACGAGTATATATAGATTATTATGAGATTTTGGAAATGGACCCATAAAGTCAATACCCCAAATGTCAAATACTTCACATACTTGGATGACATTTTGTGGCATTTCATCACGTTGACTTATTTTTCCGGCCCTTTGACATGCATCACAGGATTTGCAAAGAAGGTGTGCGTCTTTGTAAATTGTAGGCCAATAGAATCCAGCTTCATAAACTTTTCTTGCTGTTAGTTGAGGCCCATAATGCCCTCCTGTTGGTCCTGTGTGACAATGGTTTAAAATTTTACTAGCTTCATCTCCAAATACACATCGGCGTATTATTCCATCGGGACAACTTTTAAACAGATGTGGATCTTCCCAGAAATAGTGTTTTATATCACTGAAGAATTTCTTTCGTTTTTGGTACGATAATCCTTTTTCAAGGAATCCACAAACTAAGTAGTTTGCATAGTCTGCAAACCATGGGATTTCTTTATAATCTATCTTCAATAGATATTCATCAGGAAAGTTGTCTTGTATGGCCGATTCATTTAGAACTTCTAATTCGGGATTTTCAAGACGAGAAAGATGATCAGCGGCGAGATTTTCTGCTCCTCTTTTATCTCGGATTTCAATATCAAACTCTTGTAAGAGTAAGATCCAACGGATTAATCTTGGTTTAGCATCTTGTTTTGAAAATAGGTATCTAAGAGCAGAATGGTCGGTATAGACCACCGTTTTTGCTAGAACGAGATATGATCGAAATTTGTCAAAAGCAAAGACAATAGCAAGGAGTTCTTTTTCAGTAGTTGTATAGTTCGTTTGTGCTCCTTGTAACGTCTTACTAGCATAATATATAGGTTGAAATCGTTTTTCAATCCTTTGTCCTAAAACGGCTCCCATTGCAAAATCACTTGCATCGCACATTAGTTCAAATGGTAGATTCCAATTTGGTGTTATCATGATCGGTGCATTAGTGAGTTTTTCTTTAAGAATATTAAAAGATTTGATACACTCATCTGAAAAGATGAATGGCGCATCCTTTTCTAGGAGTTTATTCATAGGAGTGGCAATTTTAGAAAAATCTTTTATGAAACGTCGGTAAAAACCGGCATGCCCTAGAAAACTCCTAACTCCTCTAACATTTGTGGGATGTGGAAGTTTAGCAATTACATCTACTTTAGCTCTATCCACTTCAATTCCTTCTTTTGAAATTTTATGTCCAAGAACGATGCCTTCTTTAACCATGAAATGGCATTTCTCCCAATTAAGTACTAGATTTGATTTTTCGCATCTAATTAGCATTCGTTCTAGATTAACTAGACATGATTTAAATGTATCACCGAAGACTGAAAAGTCATCCATGAATACTTCCATGCATTCTTCTATCATGTCATGAAAAATCGCCATCATACACCTTTGAAAGGTTGCAGGGGCGTTACAAAGTCCAAATGGCATGCGTTTGTAAGCAAAAGTACCATAAGGGCACGTGAATGTGGTTTTCTCTTGATCTTCGGGTGCTATTGGAATTTGAAAATATCCGGAAAATCCATCTAGAAAACAATAGTAACTATTTCCGGCTAATCTTTCCAACATTTGATCTATGAAAGGTAAGGGAAAGTGATCTTTTCTGGTGGCGTCATTTAATTTTCTATAATCAATACACACACGCCATCCTGTTACAGTCCTAGTAGGAATAAGCTCATTTTTCTCATTTGTAATGACAGTCATGCCACCCTTCTTAGGCACGCATTGAACTGGGCTTACCCATGGACTATCAGAGATTGGATAAATTAAACCTGCATCTAGCAGTTTAATAATCTCTTTCTTAACTACATCTTGCATATTAGGATTTAGTCTTCGTTGGCGTTGCACATACGTTTTATGACCTTCTTCCATAAGGATTTTATGTGTGCAATACGAAGGACTTATTCCTTTAATATCATGAATCTTCCATGCAATGGCTGGTTTATGAGCTTTCAACACAGAAATGAGTTGTGATTTCTCATTTTCAGTAAGAGAAGACGATATTATTACAGGTAATTCAGATTCACCATGTAAATAAGCGTATTCCAAATGGTTTGGAAGTGGCTTTAACTCTAATTTCGGAGGTTCTTCTATCGATGATTTATATCGATATCTGTCTTCTTCTTTTAGCATTTGAATTTCTTCTGTTGTTGGTTCATATCCATTAGCTATAAGTGTAGCTAACATTTCAGCTTCATCAATTGGTTCATTACCTTCTCCTAAAGAACATTCTCCTGTTCCTTGTAATTCTGGAAATTCTTCTAATAATTCTGCATGTGCATCTATAGTTTGAATATAATAACATGTATCATCTGCAGATTGTGGTTGTTGCATTGCTCTATCCACTGAAAAGGTAACACTCTCATCCTCTATACTTAGGGTCAGTTTCTTACCGAACACGTCTATCATTGCTTTAGCCGTGTTTAAGAATGGTCTTCCTAATATGAGAGGAACTTGAGAATCTTCTTCCATGTCCAAAACAACAAAATCTACTGGAAATACTAAAGTACCAACTTTAACTAGCATGTTCTCCATTATCCCTCTAGGATATTTTATTGATCTATCGGCTAGTTGTATGCTTATTCTGGTTGGTTTTAATTCTCCAAGGTCTAGTTTAGTGTATAGTGAATATGGCATTAAATTTATACTAGCACCTAAGTCTGCCAATGCTTCTATTGAACTAAGACTACCCAGAAAACATGGAATTGTGAAACTTCCTGGATCAGATAATTTTTCTGGTATCTTATTCAACAGCACTGCTGAACAATTAGCATTCATAGTAACAGCCGAGAGTTCTTCCATTTTCTTTCTATTTGAGATTAGATCTTTCAAGAATTTAGCATATCTAGGCATTCCCGAAATCACATCAATGAAAGGAAGATTTACATTTATCTGTTTAAACATATCCAAGAATTTGGATTGCTCGGCTTCAAGTTTTTCTTTCTTCATTTTACTCGAATAAGGAAGTGGTGGTTGGTATGGTTTAACATAAGGTTTATCCTTAACTGTGTTATTTTCATTAAACTTTTCAACTACCGGTTCTTTTTCCTTATCTTGATTAGGTTGTGGTTCTTGTGGAGTAGGAATAGTTTCATCAGAAGTTACAGGTATTTCAGGTGGTTTAAGTGTTGTACCACTTCTTGTGGTAATAGCTTTAGCTGTTTCATTCCGGGGGTTAGCATTTGTATCGCTAGGTAGACTTCCCGGTTTTCTTTCACCTATTAACCTTGCTAGGTTACTTACTTCTTGTTCCAGATTTTGAATAGAAGCTTGTTGATTTCTAAATGCTTGAGCATTTTGTTCATTGGTTTGTTTCTGAGATGTGAAAAACTGCGTTTGAGTTTCAACTAGCTTCGTCATCATATCTTCTAAATTCGGCTTTTTATCATCGGTTTGTTGTGGTGGTTTGTTTTGAAAATTAGGTCTTTGCTGATTGTAAGTATTATTGGATACTTGTTGATTGCTAGGACCTTGTTGGTTGTTGTATGGATATTTCGGTTATAATTCTGGTTTTGATTGTAAATCGGTCGTGGCGGTTGATAATTATTCTGATAATTATTTCCAGGCCTTTGGTTTATGTATGAAATATTCTCTCTTTGTTCCATTGTTAATTCAATACTGAGACAATCTTTTGTCAAATGTGGTCCTCCACACTGCTCACAACTAATTCGTATTGAGTGAATATCTTTAGTCATCTTTTCCATTCGTCTCTCGAAAGCATCTATCTTTGCGGAAATGGAATCTAAGTCATGGCTAGAATCGGCTCTAGCTGCTTTAGATGATCTAATGATATCTTTTTCTTGGTGCCACTCATGCGAGTGGGAAGCAGTGTTATCAATAATTTTGTAAGCATCAGTTTCGGTTTTCTTCATAATAGAACCACCAGCTGCTATATCTATGTCTTTTCTTGTAGTGATGTCGCATCCTCGGTAGAATATTTGTACTATTTGACAGGTGTCTAAACCATGTTGCGGACATCCTCTTAATAACTTTTCATATCTTGTCCATGCCTCATATAGAGTTTCATTTGGTTTCTGTGTGAACGTAACAATTTCTGCTTGAAGTCTTACTGCTTTAGATGCAGGAAAGAATTGTTTAAGAAATTTGTCAATTAAAACATCCCATGTATCGATCGCCCCTTCAGGTAACGATTCCAACCAATCTTTGGCTTCTCCCTTTAAAGTCCAGGGAAATAACATGAGATATATCTGTTCATCCTCCACTTCTCGGATTTTAAATAGTGTGCAGATCCTATTAAAGGTACGTAGATGTTCATTTGGATCTTCCTTCGGCGCACCACTAAATTGGCATTGATTAGTCACCATGTGTAGAATTTGTCCTTTGATTTCATAATCTGGCACATTAATGTCTGGATGAGTAATTGCGTGACCTTGGCCAGTGCGTTTAGCTCTCATTCGGTCTTCCATACTTAAAGGTTCCAGATTCTCCATAATTGAATTTGTTGAATCGGTATCACTAGATGATTCTGATTTAATGGTTCGTTCCTCAACAATCTCTGTTTGAATGATTGGTGGTTCCGGAGGAAAGTTTAATGGTTCAGGATCTACGAACCGTTCCTGAATATTCCCCGGATTCTCAATTGTGAGGTTTGTTTCAAAAACTGGATTATCGGAAATTTGAACTGAAGTACTTGGTCGACTGGATGACGATTCTAAAGAAAAATCAACGGCGGTTATATTTGTTAAACGATGTCTTGATCTAGTTACAGGTGGTGAACGTACAAAAGGTGATGAACGTCTTGCTCGGTGCATTCACTGAATATCCTATTAGTTTTTAAAAGGAAAGAAAAATTATAATAAGTTATCCAATCAATAGACTTTTCTGATTTTGCCCACGTTTCGAATAGCCAAAAGATGCAGCAGAGGGGCAGGATTCGTTTGGTCTCAATATAATTGAGGACTGTTTGGCTCCAATAACCCGGTCCACGTACAAATCCAACTATTACTACGAACCAGAAAATTTTGATGTCTATTAATTTAACCACTTAAAATAAATTTTCGTAATTTTAAGAAATTTAGATAAGAAGTAGAAAAAATTCTAAGTCCTAAAAACTAGAATGGCGAGAAATAAGAGAGAAAAAGAGTTCGTCGAAAAAGGTCGAAAAACGAAAAATGGTTGAAAAATAAAAGGTGACGGAAAAATAAAAGAAACTTATAAAAACTTAAAAATACTTAACTAACCTAACCTTATTACTACAACTAACTTAAAATTATAATCGCAAATTGAGATTACTAATTGGAATGATAATTGATACATAGTAAAAGGTCTAAAAATATTAAAGCTTACAGGAAAAACTAAATCCCAAATGGAAATAACTTAAAAAGAAACTAAAACTTAAAAAGGCGTCGCAAAATTCTAAAGCACCTAAATCTTAGTCTAAAGAAAAAGCACTTAAGGAATTCTACGGCAAAGCCTAAAAATCTAGGAGTAAAAATAACTATAGCAAAAACTAAGTTTAAAATTAAAAATGAGCTAAAAAATACAAATATTACGCTACAACGATTAAAAAGGTACAAAATATAAAAATATACAAAAAGTTGTAAAAAGTACAATTTTTATAAAAATATTATTTTTATATTATTTATTTAATAAAACTACTAATTTTACAATTTAATAAAACTAATTAAACTAAAATATATAAATAAAAAGTAAAAGTAAAATTAAAACTAATAATAATAATAATAATAATTAGGGTAAAATAATAATAATAATTAATTAAAACCCTTAATTAATGCAGGATTAGGGTTTCTGTGCGCGTGTCAGCTGGTCTCCGCGAGTCGCCGCAAATAAAGAAGAAAACCCCGCGAGTCGCGGGGTTCAGAATTTCAGCTGACAGGTTTGAAATTTTTACGCGTTTTTCTTTATTTTTTTTTTTTATTTTCTGTTTTCTGTTTTTTTAAATAAATAAAAGATTTTAAAATAAAACTTATATTTTTATAAACTAAAATAAAAATAAAGAGACTTATAAAACTTAAATATTTAACAAAATCTTAAAAATGCTTATATTTTTGTTTTTCTTTTTATATTTTTGAATAATTAAAACGTATTTTTACAAAAGCAACTTTTAATAAAAGTAAGCTAAAAATCTTTTTTTTTTTTTTATATTAGCGTTGCGCTTCCGGCTTTTAAGAGTGTTCCTCGACAGCGGCGCCAAAAATACTTGATGTGCAGCGGGGTAGTATATAAAATAGTTTATATTTTACTAGGAAAAACTATTAAATACGATACAATTTTACACAAGATATTTATTTATTTATAGAATGAATATACTTAAACCTTGCTACAACACTTATAGGCAGTGTACCTAATCGTTCAGTAGTGTAGTTTTTAGTAAGTCCGGTTCATTCCACAGGGAAATCTTTAAACAAAGCTCAACGCTATATTAGTTTACTTTTATAAAAATACAAACATATATATAAATAATATTATTATTATAAAGGGGGGTTTTTACCGTTTAATGACCGGTTTGTCGATTTTAAAACTTTAGTCGCAGTTAAAACCTAATGTAAAATATAAAATAAATACAAGACTTAAATTAAAGCGAAAAGTAAATAACGATAATGAAATTGCGAAATAATAAAAGTGCGATAAAATAAAATTGCGATAATTAAAAAGTACGATAATTAAAAGTGCGATTAAATAACAATAAATAAAAGTGCGATAATTAGAAGTGCAATTAAATATAAAATAAAGGAAATTAAATATGAAATAAAAGAATTATGCTTATTTAAACTTCCGTAATCATGATGTTTGACGTGTTGATTTTAGTTTTATGCCCATGGGTTAATTGTCCTTTGTCTTGGATTATTTAATATGTCCGTCTGGTTTTTGTCCATAACAGTCCATCAGTCATAAATATAAATTGCAAGTGTCCTCGTCAAATTATTATTATACCCGAAGTTAAATATTCCAACTAATTGGGGATTCGAATTGTAACAAGGTTTTAATACTTTGTTTAATGAATACACCAGGTTATCGACTGCGTGTAAACCAAGGTTTTACTACTTTGTTAACAATTACACCAATTACCCTTGAATGTAATTTCACCCCTGTTTTAATTATTCTAGTGGCTATTAATCCATTCCCGTGTCCGGTTAAATGAACGATTATTCGTACATATAAATACCCCGCCCATCGTGTCCGATCGAGTGTATATGGTAATTTATAGGGACGCCCAATTGTAAATCTTTATATTAACATTAACAAACTTGCATTTAGTTAAACAAATATAAAGCCCATTAATAGCCCATAGTCTAATTTCCACAAGTGTCGTTCTTTTGTCCAAACCCCAATTATGGTACAAAGCCCAATTACCCAATTTTAGTAATTAGCCCAACATCATGATTACTTCGTTTTAAATAAGCATAATAATAACTTAGCTACGAGACATTAATATAAAAAGGTTGAACATAACTTACAATGATTAAAAATAGCGTAGCGTTACACGGACAGAATTTCGACTTACACCCTTACAACATTCGCTAACATACCCTTATTATTAGGATTTAAAATTAAAATTAAAATTAAAATATAAATTATATATATATATATTACGTATATATTGAGAGAGAAGAGAAAATAGATTATGAAATTTGATCAGAATTCGGTTTGCTTTATAGCCAGAGTTGAATTTTGGGGCTCCGCGACTCGCGGCAAAAACCCCTTCAATCTCCGCGAGTCACGGAGATAGTATTTACAGCTCAGTCCTTGGAGTTTTCTCTGCCGACGGTTTTATATATATAAATATAATATATATATAATTAATATAATTAATTATATATTATATTATATTTATATACATAGTTAACTTGTAATTTTTAGTCCGTTGCTTCGAGCGTTAAGAGTTGACTCTGGTCCCGGTTCCGGATTTTCGAACGTCCTTGCGTACAATTTTATATTTTGTACTTTGCGTTTTGAATCTTGTACTTTTGTAATTTCGAGACGTTTCTTATCAATAATTGGAACCTTTTTGATTGTCTTTTGTACTTTTGAGCTTTTTGGTCGTTTGCGTCTTCAATTCGTCGAATCTGTCTTTTGTCTTCACCTTTTATTATTTAAACGAATATCACTTGTAAATAGAACAATTGCAACTAAAAGCTTGTCTTTCTTGAGGAATAATGCTATGAAATATATGTTCGTTTTTAGCATTATCAATCATTCACCCATAGTTTCATTTACTTGTGTCTATTTCCTAAAATTGCATGTATTCTCATCCCAAAATATTAGATTTTAAAAGTGGGACTATAACTCACTTTCACATATTTTTACTTCTTCGGGAGTAAGACTTGGCCACTGGTCGATTCATGAACCTATAACAAATATATACATATACATATATATATCAAAGTATGTTCAAAATATATTTACAACATTTTTAATACATTTTAATTTTTTAAGTTTATTAAGTCAGCTGTCCTCGTTAGTAACCTACAACTAGTATGCACAGAAATAAATTGATATATATTATCTTGAATCAATCCATGACCCAGTGTATACACGTCTCAGGCTAGATCACAACTCAAAGTATATATATTTTTGGAATCAACCTCAACCCTGTATAGCTAACTCAAACATTACTGCATATAGAGTGTCTATGGTTGTTCCAAATACTATATATACATGGGTCGATATGATATGTCAAAACATTTGCATACGTGTATATGGTATTCCAAGATTACATAATATATTAGAATACATTTATAATACAATATAAGTTAGCTAGGATATGATTTGTATAGAATTGTTACAATATTTCCCGTAGCTACAACAATCAAAAAATATCCAATCTTGTTTTACCCATAACTTCTTCGTTTTAAATCCGTTTTGAGTGAATCAAATTGCTATGGTTTCATATTGAACTCTATTTTATGAATATAAGTTACAAGTCATTTTTGTAAGAGGTAGTCATTTCAGTCGAAAGAACGACGTCTTGATGACCATTTTGAAAACATACTTCCACTTTGAGTTTAACCATAATTTTTCGATATAGTTTCATGTTCATAAGAAAAATAGTTTTCCCAGAAGAACAACTTTTAAATCAAAGTTTATCATAGTTTTTAATTATCAAACTCAAAACAGCCCGCGGTGTTACTACGACGGCGTATGTCTGGTTTTACGGTGTTTTTCGTGTTTCCATGTTTTAAATCATTAAGTTAGCATATCATATAGATATAGAACATGTGTTTAGTTGATTTTAAAAGTCAAGTTAGAAGGATTAACTTTTATTTGCGAACAAGTTTAGAATTAACTAAACTATGTTCTAGTGATTTCAAGTTTAAACCTTCGAATAAGGTAGTTTTATATATATGAATCGAATGATGTTATGAACATCATTACTACCTCAGGTTTTGTGGATAAACCTACTGGAAATGAAAAAAATAGATCTAGCTTCAAAGGATCCTTGGATGGCTTGAAAGTTCTTGAAGCAGAATCATGACACGAAAACAAGTTCAAGTAAGATTTCCACTCGAAATAAGATTGTTATAGTTATAGAAATTGAATCAAAGTTTGAATATGAGTATTACCTTGTATTAGAAAGATATCTTACTATAAATAAGAAAGATTTCTTGAGGTTGGATGATCACTTTACAAGATTGGAAGTAAGCTAGCAAGCTTGGAAGTATTCTTGATTTTATGAAACTAGAACTTATAGAATTTATGAAGAACACTTAGAACTTGAAGACAGAACTTGAGAGAGATCAATTAGATGAAGAAAATTGAAGAATGAAAGTGTTTGTAGGTGTTTTTGATCGTTGGTATATGGATTAGATATAAAGGATGTGTAATTTTATTTACATATAAATAAGTCATGAATGATTACTAATATTTTTGTAATTTTATGAGATATTTCATGCTAGTTGCCAAATGATGGTTCCCACATGTCTTAGGTGACTCACATGGGCTGCTAAGAGCTGATCATTGGAGTGTATATACTAATAGTACATACATCTAAAAGCTGTGTATTGTACGAGTATGAATACGGGTGCATACGAGTAGAATTGTTGATGAAACTGAACAAGGATGTAATTGTAAACATTTTTGTTAAGTAGAAGTATTTTGATAAGTGTCTTGAAGTCTTTCAAAAGTGTATGAATACATATTAAAACACTACATGTATATACATTTTAACTGAGTCGTTAAGTCATCGTTAGTCGTTACATGTAAATGTTGTTTTGAAACCTTTAGGTTAACGATCTTGTTAAATGTTGTTAACCCATTGTTTATTATATCTAAAGAGATGTTAAATTATTACATTATTATGATATTATGATATATTAATATATCTTAGTATGATATATATATAGTTAAATGTTGTTACAACGATAATCGTTACATATATGTCTCGTTTCGAAATCATTAAGTTAGTAGTCTTGTTTTTACATATGTAGTTCATTGTTAATACACTTAATGACATGTTTACTTATCATATATCATGATTAAACATAGTGTATCAATATCTTAATATGATTCATATGTATTTAGTAAGACGTTGTTATAACGATAATCGTTATCGTTTCGAGTTTCTTAATTTAATAAACTCAATTTTATGTATATATCTCATTGTTAAAAACCTAATGAGATACTTACTTATCATAATATCATTTTACCTATATATATAATCATATATATGTCATCATATAGTTTTTACAAGTTTTAACGTTCGTAAATCATCGGTCAACTTGGGTGGTCAATTGTCTATATGAAACCTATTTCAATTAATCAAGTCTTAACAAGTTTGATTGCTTAACATGTTGGAAACACTTAATCATGTAAATAACAATTTCATTTAATATATATAAACATGGAAAAGTTAGGGTCACTACACATATAGTCATCTGCATAAAAATCATTCATATGGATTGAACACCTGGTAACCAACATTAACCATAATGCATAGAATATCCCCACATACATCGACGTATTTATAATAATAATCTTAAAGTACTAAAGACATCTATAGACATGAATGGGGGTTGTTAGGCCCAATAGATCTATCTTTAAGATTCGCGTCAATTAGGGGCCATTTCCCTAATTCTTAGGTTACCAGACTTGAAGGGCGATATTCGATTTCAATAATCCGACCATAGAATGTAATTTCGATTACTTATGTCTA
Organism: Rutidosis leptorrhynchoides; assembly: GCF_046630445.1. Classification (NCBI taxonomy): domain Eukaryota; kingdom Viridiplantae; phylum Streptophyta; class Magnoliopsida; order Asterales; family Asteraceae; genus Rutidosis; species Rutidosis leptorrhynchoides. The sequence continues at coordinate 200,862,258 of NC_092342.1, read as the reverse complement.
TTTCGTAAAACATTTATAAAAGCAGCGCATGTATTCTCAGTCCCTAAAAATATATATTGCAAAGGCATTTAAAAGGGGAGCAAATGAAACTCACGATACTTTATTTTGTAGTAAAAATACATATGACGTCATTGAACAAGTATAAGGTTGGCCTCGGATTCACGAACCTATATTAGTATATGTTGGTCAAATAAATGTCTAACAATTTAGGTCAAACCATAGTGTATCACAATCCTAATGCTCGAGATTATCATGCAAAAGTCAACAAAAGTCAACTAATCCAAAAATGACTTCCAAAATCTATATATGTTTATTATATAACTTCAATATAGTCGTTTTATATATTTATATATATTTAACAGATTTTATTAGAGTAACTAATACAAGTCATTTATTAATAAAAATTTATATTAAAATTTATATATGATAAAAATATACTTTTATATCTTAAGTAATAAAATTTATAAAGTTCACTTAATATCATAAAAATATAGTGGTATGTATTATTAATATAATTATATAACGTGTGGTAAAAATATCTTTGTATCACATTTTATTTGATAAAATAATATTGACAATAATAATAATAAGTTAAAGTTGTATTATTTTGTAATAATAATAATTAATATTATTCTATTAATAATAATATTTATATTTACTATTAATTATGATAAAATTATAATTCTAATCATGCTAATAATAATAATGATACTTTTTAATATTAACTGTAATAATATTATTTTTATATAAAAATAATAATTCTATTTAAAATGATAATTTTTAATAATAATAATAATAATACTAAAATGATAATAATAATGATATTTTATAATAATAATGATATTTCTATTAAAAATGATAATTTTAATAAAAATGATAGTTTTAATATTAATGATACTTTTAATAATAATAATAATAATGATAAAAATAATAAAAACTATATTTTTATCTAAATCATTATCTTACAATATTTTAATTTCATCATAATACTTATATACTTATACTCATTATTTCCTAATCAATTTGTTTAATAGCTTTTAGTCCTCTTTTATATCCCATTCATAATAATGATGATAATAATAATAGTAATAATAAAAATTAGATGATACTAATTTTAGTTTTAATGATAATGATACTAATAATAATAATTATAATAATACTAATGATAATACTAATAATTATTATAATGATAATGATAATAATAATAATAATAATAATAATAATAATAATAATAATAATAATAATAATAATAATCATAATAATAATATTAATAATAACCTTAGTGATAATGATGATAGTATTAATAATAACGATAACAATTTTTGATGATAATACTTATATTGATAACGATAATGATAATTATAATAATATTATTAGATAATAATAATAACGATAACCATAACGACGATAGTAATAATAATAATATTAGAATTAATAATAATTTAGTTGACCATATCTTTTAATCCGTTTATCGAAATCACACGATTTCTAAATGAAAAGTTATTAATTTTTCGCCAGCTTTCCAACGACATGCATATCATATATCTTATCTTAGCAGCATATGTATCAAATTCGTGATTTATCATAAACTATTTAACGACGAAATTAAGCATACAAGCATGCATAATCATATCTACTCGAGCACTAGTCAGGGATACACTATTAATATATAAAAAATAAGATATGAATGCTCACGTATCAATATTGTGATTCAATATTGTAGGAAAGTACGTAGACGTAACGGAGATGATAAACACTAGTTTAACCTTACGAGCAATACTCCCGAACAATACCCATAACCTCCATAGCTATAACCTATAATTTCCTTAGCTCTATCCCGCTCCAAAAACCCGTTTGAAAACTCATTTTGAAAATCACCCGAGCTTAACTCCGTCGTAATATTTTATGTATTATTTTGTAATAATACTAATACTAATACTAATACTAATAATAATAACAATAATAATAATAATAATAATAATAATAATAATAATAATAATAATAATAATAATAATAATAATAATAATAATAATAATAAATATAATTTGGAGTAAAAATTGAGTGTGTTTTATGAGACTTGGCCGAACTCCATTATATACATAAACATATTCCAAATTCCAACGTGAAAATAACATCTAACTTGTCTCATTTAAATTAGATTGTGACATATTGAACTAGACTAGAAAGGCTCACGTTTGCCAGCTGTAAATGTATGTGACCATTTTTGTTTCTAGTTGCCGACTATTTCAATCCCACAAATCTCGGACCGTTAAATTATTCTCCGTACCAATAATTGACGGGTAAAAGTATATAAATTTTTTTTCCATCCTTTATAAAATATTCAGATTTTTATTTTTATCTTAAACTTTATAAAACTATCGTAAAAAGAGTTTGTTCATCTCGCGTCTTCCGTCTCATTAAAAATAGACGAAGTATTATAAAATTTATATTTTTAAAATAAAAATATACTTATGTGGTGGGACGAAGGGAGTACTATATAATACTCATAGTTATTATTTTTAAATAGAGTCGGATATATAATGAGTATGGATAACCATCCAAACAATAGACCATGAGTGCAACTTAGTTGTGATTTTGAATATAAGCATATGACGAACTTGACCTTATTGTTAATGATGTAGTGATGGATATGTTTACCTTGTTTTCTTGTTTACCTATTTTCTTAGACGCTACTCTCAAGCTTTTGATAGAATGAAAGAAGTATAATAATAATAATAATAATAATAATAATAATAATAATAATAATAATAATAATAATAATAATAATAATAATAATAATAATAATAATAATAATAATAATAACAATAATAATAATAATAATAATAATAATAATAATAATAATAATAATAATAATAATAATAATAATTATTATTATAGTTATACTAATAATATTACATTAATACGGAGTATTACTTAGTAACTTGTGTCTATATCTCATGATGAATGAAATCGAGATTATATATCTCGGTTGAAATCCCACATGTACATGCATACCCACCATAATTTTGTCCAATTCGCTTTCACAATCAAAAATAGTCAATATGTTGGTCCTACTTGTCCTAGCAATAATTTATATAAGGTATCAAAAAAAAAGAAAAAAAAAATCGTAACATATACACATAATTATGTGCCGACATGTTTTAATATATAATTTAATATATATTCAATTATTTTATATAATTATATATATATTATATTATATTCTCGTGCATAGTTAACATGAAATTTTTGTTCTAATGACTTGTACTATGTCACCCGACTATTGTCCCGGTTCCGGTTTTTCGAACGACGTTTCGTATGCTTAGAAAACTAGCACATTACGTTTCGCGATGTGTACCTATATCAATAATTAGACTTAATCATCGCTAAACTATATTACTCGAAGTATAACTTATACATTTGAGGGTTTTTGTTATTTGCTTCTATAATTTATCTTCTCGTTATTTATTAATATATAATTTAAATCAAAACGTTTTATAACTAAATTTATATTTTATCTCATTGTAATATATATATATATATATATATATATATATATATAGAAATATAAATTTGTACATATCAAATATAATTGAAATATTTTAATAATATGATATTTTGTTTTTCAAAACTAATTATATTTAAAGTTTATAAAAATATAAATTCTAAATAGAAAAATTTTAAATAACGTTTACACTATAAAACTTAAATTAATATAGTTCATTTATGTACAAGTGTTATTTTAACTTCTCAAATATTCTAATTAACTAATAAATGGTTACGAGGAAATTATTGTAAAGCATGCTTTGAAAAATTAAGTAGGGATCTTCACTAACTTTTGTCTAATTCACGTTAATTGACACTTTTGTTCTTACATGTAAATCACTTTACCATTTTCTGAAAATTGTTAAAAAGAACAGATTTCTTAAATCATAGTGGACCTTACTACCGAGACACGTAATCATATGACAATGTATCTGATGATTCAATCATTTGATATTATCTTTAAATTTTCGTCGATAACTATATTAAACCTATATTGAAACTAATACGTTTATGTAAAGTATTATTCATCAAATACTTTGTTAACGTTTTTAATTAATATATCAATATATTATATATATACATATCTATATACACATAAATGTTCGTAAATCGTCGAGCATAGTCAATGAATACATAAATATAATTCCAAAACTTTTGAGACTCAATATTACAGACTTTTCTTATCGTGTCGAAAATATATAAAGATTAAGTTTAAATTAGTTCGGAAATTTCCGGGTTGTCACAGTTTTCGCTCTAGAATCTTCGCTTTAGCGCCGATTCTCTTGATTCTTTTTGCACCAGCTTCGTAATCATTTGATCTTCACTTTTATCTGACAAAGTGAGTATTTTGATGACATAGCTTGGAACTTTATTATTTTTGGGCCTCAATACCAGGGTAAAAACATGACTTTTTAGCCGATATCAAATATCCCACGCTTAGACTTTGCTTGTTCTCAAGCAAACTTCTCATTTTTTACTTTAAGAAGTCTTTTCAGAGTTTCCTTTATATTGGCCTAAGCGGTTTGCTTTTTATTATAAGAGCAAAAAATAAGGTAAGTTATCTATGTTAAGGTTGAAACTATCTCTGCAAGCATGCGAGGAGGTTACATGAATTAGGCTAGCTTTCACGTGTCACTCAAATCACAAAAGTTTTTAGGGTTCCCTATAGATCTAAGAAATGAATTCATTCATAGCCAGTCATGTTGCACCCATCGTCATAGGCTTGATAAAGACTCAAATCCTTGCTACTAATGTGAAAACGGTAATAATCATAGCTTCTAGGTCATTTGTTTATTTGGAAGGATGGAAAGGAATTTTGGAGTGTTGGTGAAGTTGTTTTAAGTGGTGAGAAAAGGGTAATATAGTCTTTTTTAAAGACTTTTATTCTGAATTTCGAAAGTGAAAGATAGATAGGAGTGCTGATATTTATGAGAAGCACTTTTGAACTTTTCTCCTTTTTGAGTGATAGGCATTTGCGGTCAAGTTCTTCTTCGGCTCCTTTTCTCATAACCTTGAAAATAATCTTTTTTTTCTTTTTTTCTACTTTTGGAGATTTTATCTCGAGAAACTTTATGCTGGTAAACTTTTTGCAAGACCTTTGCCATGATACTTGAGAAGTTTATAACATCGGGTTTTCGGAAGGGATCTAATTTTCTGGAATTTTTGAGTGGTAGTAAAGATGATGTGGATGTGGTTTAATGTGGTAGAAGTGGTGGAAGGTGTGAAAGGTTTATTTGACAAATGGCTAGCTATTCTAATTATACACGAATCACATTAGCAAGTTCTAATTCTGAGTACAAACATCGACACTCTCAATGAAAAATAGTGAAGCATTAAATACGAATGCTTATATGGTCTTATTTGGGTGCCTCACCATAATCAATTTAGGTCGATAATGCCTAGTCATGCAATGCTCTATTAGAGATTCGGTTCGTCCCAACAGGATTTCTACCTTACGTAAGCCTTAATTTTTATTTACAAACATTTTAGGTTTTCGAATGTACTTTTTCGGAAAGGCTTTCTTTTGTTAATTTTTTTTTTTTAAATTTGGCTTAAGAACTCGCTTTGTAATGGGGTTATTTTAATACAGCATAAAAACATTATACAAACATCCCACACTTAGACGAACATTGTCCCCAATGTCCCTAGTGTATCCTACACTTAGGAGTTTTAGTTAAAGATTTTTGGGAATATCTGTCTAGTGTTTAGTCGGGTTAGAATCCCACACTTAGTTATAAGCTAGGATGTCGCATAATTTAAAATTTGATGTAGTAACGAGGAGAAAGGAGTACCCTGAAATGTCCCGTTCATATTGATTATAAACGTTTCATATTAATTGATTTCTTTGCGAGGTTTTTGACCTCTATATGAGACGTTTTTCAAAGACTGCATTCGTTTTTAAGAACAAACCATAACCTTTATTTTATCGAAAAGGTTTAAAGGACACCACCTAGATTATCAAGAAATGATAATCTAAAAATATCACACTTACACACGACCAATACATATTGGTTTACAATATTAATATGTTACAACAAGGTAAGATCTCGAATGCAGTTTTAAAACAATATTATACAAGCATACTGACACCAAATCTTGTCCATATTTTAGAATGCAACAGCGGAAGCTCTTAATAATCACCTGAGAATAAACATGCTTTAAACGTCAACAAAAATGTTGGTGAGTTATAGGTTTAACCTATATATCATATTGTAATAATAGACCACAAGATTTCATCTTTCAATAACATGCAATCTGCATAAAAATCATTCATATGGTTGAACACCTGGTAACCGACATGAACAAAATGCATCTAGAATATCCCCATATATAAATATTGAAGTACTAAAGCAGTTCAAATTCTCTGACTGGGGCGTGTCAAAGCCCATAGATCTATCTTTTGGATTCGCTTCAATTGTTGGCAATTATAATAAACACCAATTCTTAGGCTACCAAATTCAACAAGGGCGATATCCGGTATAACGATTCAACATAGAATGTAGTTTCAATACTTGTGTCTATTTTGTAAATCATTTTCAAAACTGCATGTATTCTCATCCCAAAAATATTAGATAGTAAAAATGGGACTATAACTCACTTTCACAGATTTTTCCTTCGTCGGGAAATAAGACTTGGCCACGGGTCGATTCACGAACCTATAACGAAAATATACATATATATCAAAGTATGATCGAAATATATTCACAACATTTTTTATTACGTTTTAACGATTTAAGTTTGTTAAGTTAGCAGTCCAACGTTAGTAATCTACAACTAGTTCTCCACAGTTAGATGTACAGAAATAAATCAATATAAATTATCTCGAATCAATCCACGACCCAGTGTATACAAGTCTCAGGCTAGATCACAACGCGAAGTATATATATTATTTTGGAATCAACCTCAACCCTGTATAGCTAACTCGAGCATTACTGCATATAGAGTGTCTATGGTTGTTCCCAAATAATATATATATATATGTCGATATGATATGTCAAAATATTGTATACGTGTCTATGGTATCCCAAGATTACATAATATATGTTAGAATACATGTATAATACAATATAAGTTAGTTAAGTTATGATTTGTATAGATTTGATACAAATTTCACGTAGCTTCAACAAGCAAAATTATCCAATCTTATTTTACCCATAACTTCTTTGTTTTAAATCCGTTTTGAGTGATTCAAGTTGCTATAGTTTCATAATGAACTAAAATTTATGAAACTAAACAAAAAAGTATAAGTTTATAGTCAGAAATATAGGTTACAGGTCAATATTGTAAGAGGTAGTCATTTCAGGCGAAAGAATGACGACTTAATGACCATTTTGAAAAACATACTTCCACTTTGTGTTTAACCATGATTTTTGGATATAGTTTCATGTTAATAAGAAAAATCATTTTCCCAGAAGAACAACTTTTAAATCAAAGTTTATCATAGTTTTTAATTATCAAACCCAAAACAGCCCGCAGTTTTACTACGACGGCGTATGTCCGGTTTACGGTGTTCATCGTGTTTTCAGGTTTTAAATCATTAAGTTAGCATATCATATAGATATAGAAAATGTGTTTAGTTTATTTTAAAAGTTATGTTAGAGGGATTAACGAACAAGTTTAGAATTAACTAAACTATGTTCTAGTGATTACAAGTTTAAATCTTCGAATAAGATAGTTATATATATATGAATCGAATGATGTTATGAACATCATTACTACCTTGTGTTTAGTAGGTAAACTTACTGAAAGTGACAAAAATGTATCTAGCTTCAAAGGATTCTTGGATGGCTTGAAAGTTCTTGAAGTAGAATCATGTCATGAAAACAAGTTCAAGTAAGATTTTTACTCAAATTAAAATAGTTTATAGTTATAGAAATCGAATCAAAGTTTGAATATGAATATTACCTTGAATAAGAAAGATAACCTACTGTAAATAACAAAGGTTTCTTGATCTTAGATGATTACTTGGAATGGATTAGAAAGCTTGGAAGTATACTTGCAAACTTGAAATGATTTTTGAAGTGTTCTTGAAGTGTTCTTCCTATGATGATTATAGCTTGATTCTTGAAGTAGTTTTTGATGAAAATGATGATTTAATTACTGGAAAAATTCGTTCATGTGTGTGTGTGTGTGTGTGTGTGTGTGTTGAGAGAGAATTAGAAAAGAAAATGGAAATGAAATGAAGTGAATGGTGAGTGGTGAGTGGTGAGTGGGGTGAAAAGGAGTTCTAGTTAGTTGACTAGTTCATGGTAGAAGTTAAACTTGATTAGTCATGCATGACATAATCAAGAGTGGAATCCCATGCTAGTTCCTATTGGTATATACCCATAGTAAGTACGTCTAGAAGTTGGGTATAATACGAGTACGAAGACTGAATGAATACGAGTAGAATTGTTGATGAAAATGAATGGGAATGTAATTGTAACCATTTTTGTTAAGTATGAGTGTTTTGATATATGTCTTGAAGTCTTTCAAAAGTGTATTAATATATCTTAATACACTACATGTATATACATTTTAACTGAGTCGTTAAGTCACCGTTAGTCATTAAATGTAAGTGTTGTTTTGAAACCTTTAAGTTAACGATCTCATTTAATGTTATTAATCCATTGTTTATTATATCTAATGAGATGTTAAATTATCATATTATCATGATAACATGGTGTATGAATATATCTTAATACAATATATATATATAGATATATATATATATATATATATATATATATATATATATATATATATATATATATATATATATATATATATATATATGTATATCTTAATACAATATATATATATATATATGTATATATATATATATATATATATATATATATATATATATATTAAATCATTGTTACAACGATAATCGTTACATATATAACTCATTTCGAAACTCTTAAGTTAGTAGTCTTGTTTTACATATGTAGTTCATTGTTAACACACTTAATAATATATTTAATTATCATTTTATCATGTTACACATAGTGTATCAATATCTTAAAGTGATTCATATGTATTTAGTAAGACGTTGTTATAATGATAATCGTTATATATATCGTTTCGAGTTTCTTAATTCAATAGTCTCATTTTTATGTATATAACTCATTGTTAATATACTTAGTGAGATACTTATCATAATATCATGTTAATTATATATATATATATATATATATATATATATATATATATATATATATATCATATAGTTTTTACGAGTTTTAACGTTCGTGAATCGCCGGTCAATTTGGGTGGTGAAATGTCTGCATGAAACCTATTTCAATTAATCAAGTCTTAACAAGTTTGATTGCTTAACATGTTGGAAACATTTAATCATGCAATTATAGTTTTCATTTAATATATAAATTCATGGAAAAGTTCGAGTCACTACATACCCCCAGCGGATAGTCGTGGTTGCTTGTGAAGAAACTGGATGGGTTGTGAAGACGGGTTGTTTTAGCAATCTCGGAAGTTACGTCCTTTATTGATCGACTTATTTTGAAATGTTCCGTTCTTATTGATTAAAAACGTTCCATATTAATTGATTTCGTTGCGAGGTTTTGACCTCTATATGAGACGTTTTTCAAAGACTGCATTCATTTTAAAACAAACCATAACCTTTATTTCATCAATAAAGGTTTAAAAAGCTTTACGTAGATTATCAAATAATGATAATCTAAAATATCCTGTTTACACACGACTATTACATAATGGTTTACAATACAAATATGTTACAACGAAATAAGTTTCTTGAATGCAGTTTTTACACAATATCATATAAGCATGGACTCCAAATCTTGTCCTTATTTAAGTATGCGACAGCGGAAGCTCTTAATAATCACCTGAGAATAAACATGCTTAAAACGTCAACAAAAAAATGTTGGTGAGTTATAGGTTTAACCTATATATATATCAAATCGTAACAATAGACCACAAGATTTCATATTTCAATATACATCCCATACATAGAGATAAAAATCATTCATATGGTGAACACCTGGTAACCGACATTAACAAGATGCATATATAAGAATATCCCCATCATTCCGGGATCCTCCTTCGGACATGATATAAATTTTGAAGTACTAAAGCATCCAGTACTTTGGATGGGGCTTGTTGGGCCCGATAGATCTATCTTTAGGATTCGCGTCAATTAGGGTGTCTGTTCCCTAATTCTTAGATTACCAGACTTAATAAAAAAGGGCATATTCGATTTCGATAATTCAACCATAGAATGTAGTTTCACGTACTTGTGTCTATTTTGTAAATCATTTATAAAACCTGCATGTATTCTCATAAAAGTGGGACTATAACTCACTTTCACAGATTTTTACTTCATCGGGAAGTAAGACTTGGCCACTGGTCGATTCACGAACCTATAACAAATATGTACATATATATCAAAGTATATTCAAAATATATTTACAACACTTTTAATACTTTTTGATGTTTTAAGTTTATTAAGTCAGCTGTCCTCGTTAGTAACCTACAACTAGTTGTCTAACGTTAGATGTACAGAAAAAAATTGATATATATTACCTTGAATCAATCCACGACCCAGTGTATACACGTCTCAGGCTAGATCACAACTCAAAGTATATATATTTTTAGAATCAACCTCAACCCTGTATAGCTAACTCCCACATTACAGCATATAGAGTGTCTATGGTTGTTCCAAATAATATATACACATGGGTCGATATGATATGTCAAAACATTTGCATACGTGTCTATGGTATCCCAAGATTACATAATATATTAGAATATATGTATAATACAATATAAGTTAGCTAGGATATGATTAATATAGATTTGTTACCAATTTTCACGTTGCTACAACAAGACAAATTATCCAATTTTGTTTTACCCATAACTTCTTCATTTTAAATTCGTTTTGAGTGAATCAAATTGCTATGGTTTCATATTGAAATCAATTTTATGAATATAAACAAATAAAGTATAGGTATATAGTCGGAAATATAAGTTACAAGTCGTTTTTATAAAGGTAGTCATTTCAGTCGAAAAAACGACGTCTAGATGACCATTTTAGAAAACATACTTCCACTTTGAGTTTAATCATGATTTTTGGATATAGTTTCATGTTCATAAGAAAAATCATTTTCCCAGAAGAACAACTTTTAAATCAAAGTTTATCATAGTTTTTAATTAACTAACCCAAAACAGCCCGCGGTGTTACTACGACAGCGTAAATCCAGTTTTACGGTGTTTTTCGTGTTTCCAGGTTTTAAATCATTAAGTTAGCATATCATATAGATATAGAACATGTGTTTACTTGATTTTAAAAGTCAAGTTAGAAGGATTAACTTTTGTTTGCGAACAAGTTTAGAATTAACTAAACTATGTTCTAGTCATTACAAGTTTAAACCTTCGAATAAGATAGCTTTATATGTATGAATTGAATGATGTTATGAACATCATTACTACCTCAAGTTTTCTGAATAAAGCTACTGGAAATGAGAAAAATGGATCTAGCTTCAAAGGATCCTTGGATGGCTTGAAAGTTCTTGAAGCAGAATCATGACACGAAAATAGTTCAAGTAAGATTTTCACTCGAAATAAGATTGTTATAGTTATAGAAATTGAATCAAAGTTTGAATATGAGTATTATCTTGTATTAGAAAGATATCTTACTGTAAATAAGAAAGATTTCTTCAGGTTGGATGATCACTCTACAAGATTGGAAGTAAGCTAGCAAACTTGGAAGTATTCTTGATTTTATGAAACTAGAACTTGTAAAATTTATGAAGAATACTTAGAACTTGAAGATAGAACTTGAGAGAGATCAATTAGATGAAGAAAATTGAAGAATGAAAGTGTTTGTAGGTGTTTATGGTCGTTGGTGTATGGATTAGATATAAAGGATATGTAATTTTGTTTTCATGTAAATAAGTCATGAATGATTACTCATATTTTTCTAATTTTATGAGATATTTCATGCTAGTTGCCAAATGATGGTTCCTACATGTGTTAGGTGAATCACATGGGCTGCTAAGAGCTGATCATTGGAGTGTATATACCAATAGTACATACATCTAAAAGCTGTGTATTGTACGAGTACGAATACGGGTGCATACGAGTAGAATTGTTGATGAAACTGAACGAGGATGTAATTGTAAGCATTTTTGTTAAGTAGAAGTATTTTGATAAGTGTCTTGAAGTCTTTCAAAAGTGTATGAATACATATTAAAACACTACATGTATATACATTTTAACTGAGTCGTTAAGTCATCGTTAGTCGTTACATGTAAGTGTTGTTTTGAAACATTTAGGTTAACGATCTTGTTAAATGTTGTTAACCCAATGTTTATAATATCAAATGATATTTTAAATTATTATATTATCATGATATTATGATGTACAAATATCTCTTAATATGATATATATACATTAAATGTCGTTACAACGATAATCGTTACATATATGTCTCGTTTCAAAATCATTAAGTTAGTAGTCTTATTTTTACATATGTAGTTCATTATTAATATACTTAATGATATGTTTACTTATCATAATATCATGTTAACTATATATATAACCATATATATATTATCATATAGTTTTTACAAGTTTTAACGTTCGTGAATCACAGGTCAACTTGGGTGGTCAATTGTCTATATGAAACCTATTTCAATTAATCAAGTCTTAACAAGTTTGATTGCTTAACATGTTGGAAATACTTAATCATGTAAATAAAAATTTCATTTAATATATATATATAAACATGGAAAAGTTCGGGTCACTACATATTTATCATCCTTTATTCTTTTAATCTACTTTATTGCATGGGTTACCTCCCGAGAAGCGCTTTTGTGTAAGGTCGTTGGCTCAACCATAATGATTCCTAAAAAGTAGACATTCCCCTCTAGTAGTTGTAATTGTGAACTTCTCGGGGAAATGTGAGTCTTGGCGGATAGATTCGGAGAAAGTGCCGGACCAAAAGTGGTAGAAGATCCGGTATGTCTCTCGAAGATCTTCTGAAGGAGAGATAATGTGCGATTTCGGCTCGTGACAAATCTTGAAGTCCGATGGGAACATGGTCCACGGCTCTGCTATTTGATCCAGGAATGTCAATCATCGAGGCAGTGCTTGTAGTGATTGTTTCTCTGACGGGATGTTCATTTCAGAGGTCTTCGAGTAGTGTCAGAAATTGTATCTTCAGTATCTCAAAATCTTCTAAGCGGTGGTCTCCACAATAAGAGTCTGTAGCTTTGCAAAAATTTATTAATAGACGAAGCTGAAAAGAAGTGAAAAAAAATCCTGACCCAAGCATTAATATCACCGTCTTGGAATATATCTCCCGACATCCAGCTTTGAATGTGAAACTAGGATCAGTGGATTCGTGAAAGATACGTGCTATCTGTTTCGTAACAAAGTTGGCAATGTTGACTCGGTCTAGTTTCAGGTGTGAGAATGGATTGTTGTGTCTTCCTTCTTTGCTACTACATCTCGTAACTCCTTGATAATCTGTAACAACCCGACTTCATAAACCCAAAAACGCGTACCAAAAAAAAATTTTATGTCAGTGCATCTGGACGGCGTCCAGAATCCAGGACGGCGTCCAGCTCAGAAATGTGGGACGGCGTCCAAAGTTTGGGATGGCGTCCAGCTCAACACAACTGGGACGGCGTCCAATCAATTGGGACGGCGTCCCAATGGCCTTCCAGCTACTGATCACGGGTCTAACTCACATGAGCAGAAAACCCGCTTCCCGACATTTTCAAACGAAAATCTTTTTACCACAAGTCAATATAAGTGAAACTAAGAGATTTTCATCATCAAATCAAGCTTTACATCAACGGGCCCACATCGCCCATTTTACGAGTTTCGTTCAAAAATAAAAGTTTCGACCAAATATAAGTTTAAATTCCAAACGACACTAGAGCATGGTGTTTGGGGTTAAACTACCCAATCTCGGTCGAACTCCAAAAGCTAACACCCAAAAGCATCCCCTAACAAAACAAGCGGGAGATCACTAATCCAATTGAACGCTCTTACCCTTGTCAACGCCCGAGCCTATAAAAAAGGTAAACAACGAGAGGGTAAGCAAAGCTTAGTGAATGCAATAATTATACGAATACATATATAATTATACCTACTTGCATACACTTACACAACCGCAAACATGCTAGCAAACAACATTAGCTTATCGTCGCAATAACAAGCTATAATTCACCAATACCCCCAAGCTAGCATAACATCCGCATATAAATATAACTCGAATAATATAATATGCTTACAACACAAATAACCATGGTTAACCAATAGTACAAGGGAACGGCGCTCGCGAAAACGCCATCGGTGTTCATAACATCCGTTAGGGCACTTAACACCTCGCACCACTAACCCCTAGGGTGGCACCTTAACACCTCGGCACATCACCCCGAGTGGCATCTTAACACCTCGATGCAACACTCATTATTTTACGGAGTGGTGTCTTAACACCTCGACACTACACTCCTAGGTGGCATCTTAACACCTCGATGCTACACCCGAGTGGCATCTTAACACCTCGATGCTACACTCTTCACGTGAAACGTGGTGTCTTAACACCTCGACACTACACCTTTCACGCTACAACAAATAGATACATTATATACATACGCATATAATTATTCCACTCACCTCAAAGTCTTCGTGTAAGATAACCGAACTTGCAACGTCAATGTAACGTACCTATTACATTTTAGCACATAATCAATTCACAACTCAATTCGTTCAAGCAACTCACTTAACAATCTAGAGTCTTTTGACCCTAAGTGCAATCCCGACCCATTTTGCACCTTTAACCCTAATAATGGGTTAACTTCACCAAAAACCCTAACTTTAGCCAATTAAGGTCTTAACACACTTTTAACCACAAAGTTAACTCGTTTTCATACATGCAAGACAACCTAGGTCATCAAAGACCCATTTGACCCATTTCAAGGTCAACATACCCATTTAGGTCACCCACAACCCAAATGACTCCCACTAACACTAACTATAGGTGTACTAGTGATCTATTAGGCCTTTAAGACCCATTTACACATTTCAACATTTCAAAACCCTAAGTTAGTCACCATTTGGGTCTTCATGACCCAAACTTACCCAAAACCCCCAAATCACTCATACATGGGTTTTATGTACAACATTAACCCAAACCCTAACCCTTAAACATATTTACTAGAGAAATCAATTTTAGGGCTTACCACCACAATCAAAACGAAGCTAACGAGGAGATGAACAACTTCAATGCTCGAGCTAGAACCCGAAACAAGCTTCTTCCTCTCCTATTTGAGCTTTCTCACACTTAAGAGCACTCTCTCTCTAGAATTAAAGTAGATGATGTTTGGTGGTTGTGAATGGAGTAATGAGACTCCCAAAACTGATCTAGGGCTTTAAAATTCGTCCAAGAAGTGAAATTACCAAAATACCCATCTAAAATAATTAATAGTAAAAAGACATGCCTGCCAGCCATTCTGGACGGCGTCCAAAATGTTGGACGGCGTCCAGGTCTTCAAGCTGGGACGGCGTCCCAAATATTTGGACGGCGTTCAAACCCAAAAAGAAAACAGGATCTTACATAATCAGATTAGTGTGGTGATATATTGTTACGTAAATCACTAGTTTGTATGGTGTGCTTTCAAAATTATCTTTTTCTAAGATAACGAAAAGGCTGTGAATATCTTTGATCATTTGCAAATCAGAGTGACAAGTCGGGCGACGGTAGAAAGATCCATATGTTTTCGGATGAGAGTCAGTAGTGTTCGTTGGTTTACTGAGAACGGAAGTGCAGATCAAGCTAAGGTGTTGTTAACCTTATAGTAAATGATCTTCTGATCTCTACAAAATCTTGTCTTGAGAATAGTGCAAACCACTGAATTGTGCTCTTGTTGCCTTTCTTCATGGTAGATATGATTGTGAAGGATATTGATAAATTCTTGAATGCACTCTTCTAAGATTTCAACATTATCATCTTCTCTTGATAGATAGAGGTTGTATTCATCTTCGATAGCCTTGATCTGCTCCTCTAGACGAGCTGTGAAAGCGATTGTTAATTTGTGGATGGCTTCGAGAATATCTTCAAATTCATCGGTGTTATTGATGAAGGTTATTATGTCGGCGTGATTAGATATGACCGGAATCTGATATGCAGAAGAGTCCGGCTCCTCTAAATCTGGTGCAGGTGGAGAATATGAATAATCCAGAATGTCTTCATTTTCCTCTTCCTCCTCGTCATCATTGGTATAATTCTCTTCTGCAGATTCGTCTGATGAACGGGTTTCTTCAGCATTCTGGTGCTTCACTTCGACACTTGCAGGGCCAATCTCTATATCTTTAACCTCAGCCTTATCAGTTTTCTTTTTGAATCGAATAATTAAACTGTGATCCTCCATCTCTACCCTCATTAATTCTTCATGATGAGTGTGATTTGCTTCCACGCTTAGAGAGGGTATTATCGCAGTTTCTTTTACGTCTCCCATTTCTTCTTCCTCCTCAAATTCTTCCTCTTCCTCTATTTCTTTGCTGGGATCCTCTTCTTCCATTTCTGGGTCGTCTGCAGACTGTGATTCGATACCTATTTCTATATCATCGGCTAGTGGTAGGGACTCATCATCGGAAGTATTCCGTCTAGTGGAAATAGCAAACATCTCTGTCTATCCAGAAAGATCGGTAGGTCGATTAATTTTGAAGGTAACACTCTACCCACGTGATCGTAAGATCAAGGTTTGATTATACACATCAATGACAGTCCTAGCCGTATTCATGAAAGGTCTCCCTAATACTATCGGCATATATAGGTCTTCCTTAATATCCATTAATACGAAATCTGTAGGATACAAGAATTTTTCGACTTTCACCAAGACGTTCTCAACTATGCCCTTAGGGTATCGAATTGTGTGATCGGCAAGTTGGATTGTCATTTTTGTTGGTGACAAGTCTCCTTGATCTAATCTCTTATAGAGAGAAGCCATTGAATATATCTCTTCTGGTTGGGAACTCTGGACATAGTGTCCAGGATTCTTCCATCAAGTTTGTAGGTATCAAGCTTGGATGGTTCTTCTAGTAGCCTTCCAGGATAAGGTACGCGAACCGGAGTTTGAGCGGTCAAAAGTGTGTGCAGTAGTACTTTATCTTTTATTTCAACTTTTAAATTTATAAAAACCTTTATTTTACTTTTAACACCCTAACGAGCAACAAGACTCGGTCAGATGTAGTATTTTAGGTTATCGTCTCAAGAGAGCGTAGATGCGGATAAGAGTTGTTTTATTAAATAGTTTACTCCATATTAAAGAATTAAAGATAGATTTTTATGTGTTTTTATGGGATAGATTCTTATCTCTTAGGAAAGAGATGCTTTAAAGATAAACAAAATAATAAAATAAAACAAGGAATTGAAGATACAAAATAAATAATTATAAATAAAAACAGTTACATGAACGAACAACTCATACGAGAATCATATTAGGCAAGTTTCATTACTTATATTAACACAAAGCAGAATAATGATCATAGACCAACTATTATCCCTTAATAGGCTAAGCTAAGTGTTGCATATCATTCAATAGGTAGGACTTAAAGCATATGCTAGACACGTGATGTGAATGACTAACATCTCAATTCTTTATATTTAATTCAATTACATGTTACATATTAATCTTATGATGAGGATCAACATGCAAATAGACTGACAAATTATATAAGCTATTAAACACCAAGTAGATCAAGTCAAGTTACTAGCTAAAAGTCAATTACTATTAAGTTCTCATGCAATCATTAAATAAACAAATCCAAACAAAGGATCTTCGATTAAGCCTAACAATATCAAACTCTATTATATAAGCGTAGTTCCAATTAAACAAGTTTATCACTATTATGTTGTTTAACCTAGTTGCATGCAATTCAATTTAACAAGTTTGATGGACTAGATCTAAAGAAGTAGCATGAATCGAATAATAGATCCTCGGATTAAGTATTAATCAACCCTAAAATCATGTTATCTAATCATTAAGCATGGAAAACAAGTATATTAAAGCATAACAGATCCAAAACAGTTCAAATATCATCACGGAAACAAAAGTTTAGTTTTTGTCCACGTAACCACTATGAACGTTTAGCTCATAGTAGAAGACGAACAGAAACGATTAAAATGATTAAAACAAATTAAACAATAAGATAAAGATAGAATCATACCTCAAAAGGTAGATGAAAAGACTTGAATAGATAACATGAATAATTTTTGATTACAATGGAAAATAAATCTAATCTAAGGGTTTTAGAGAAAACCCTAAAAGAAAAACGGAACTAAAAAGTGTTGTATTAAGTTGTACATTGAAAACTGTAACAGGAGCTCTCTATTTATACTATTTAGAATCGGTGGCCAAGCCGGCGGCTTCCTTGGGTCTGTGACTCCTTTTGCAAGTTAACCTTGATCCGCAAGCACAAAAAGCGTAACTGTCATATTTAAGCCAGCGGCTTTGATAGGAGGTCGGCGGCTTCGATAGCAGGCCGGCGGCTTCAGCGATCCGACAATCTTTCTGATTTTGTTTCCATTTTTACATGAACTTGGTTGACAAGTCAAGAAACCGCGTGACTTACGCCAGCGGCTTCAGTGTGAAGCTGGCGGCTTTAACTGTGTTTTGCTTGATCAACGAGTTCATCCAATTCTGCGAGCAATTCTAGAACATTCTGGTATATTCACACCAAAGCCGGCGGCTTCCTTGAACCTGGACGGCGGCTTTATAGCCTTTTCTGCAATTTTCATTGTTTTTGATCTTGTTTGATACATAACTTTGATAAAATCATTAGAATTACCTTTTTTCCCATTTATCCATTTTAGTGTGTTTTAGGATTAAAATGTTCTCAAAATACTAAGATAACTCCTTAAAATTTTATCAAAAAACTGTATAATTTAGGAGTTATCAAATCCCCACACTTAAGCTTTTGCTTGTCTTCCAGCAAATAAAGATAAAAACATTTAAAAGTATACTCCCTTAGGCATTTTTATCAAACATAGTATTTAAAGAGATGTTTTGACAATACTTTGGTTAATCTTGTGTTTTCAGCTGAAAATTATCTTCAAAATATTTTGAAAAATTAACGCTTATATATGAATTTCACCTAGGTAATGTATCAAAATAAATATTAAATGGGTAATTTATATCGGAATTTGGTTTATTGAGGTGGTCATGACACGGATAAAATTGGTTTAAAAGCGGAAGAAAAATACAAAGTCAAAAAGATGTCTAATCATTAAAGTTTAGTTATTATTATATAAACTAGTCTGAACCAGACCAAGGAGTACAAGTGGTCCTAATGTTTATTAAACCAGATTTATATAATAGTTGGTCATCATTGAACTCTTTTATTTTCTAACTAGAGCTTTTATAAGTGTGTGGTTCTCATTGGAACTCTTTTCTCTCGCTCTCATCACTCCTTTTGGCCTTCATTGGGCTCTTTTACTTTTTATTTCTTTTGCTCTTGACAATTTTTCTAAGTTGGCCCTCAGTGGGACTATTTTGCTGCCTCAGTGGTCCATGCTTTTTATGTCATATAGTAGTGGCTATAAGTTTGCAATCGTTTCACAATTTTTGGCGTTTACTTCCTATCTTAAACAAGTAGTCCAATCTCGAAGTTGAGAGTAGTTCTACTAGCTTTTAGATTAGATTAATGAAAAGACATAAGTTTAACTAAGAATTTATACTTCCAAATATATAGGGTTAGGAATGGAAATTTCTTTCATTTGGGTTATTCCTAAAAAGGTTTAGGTTTCTAATGGTAACTAATTGTATCAAGCACACATACTTGGTGCTAACGACCTGGGTACTGGCTTAAATTGGTTTTAAAACAAAAGGCTAACAAAAAATAAAATCCTTGATATTTCTTTATCATTTACATTACCTTGATTTTAGGTGTTTTCTATTTCTTTATAATTTATTCCATCTCAAAATTTAAAAATTTCACCATATATGGAGTCAAAAACTAGTTACTTTTAAGAGTATGGATTATTAATCATAAAGCAACAATTTTTTATAATGTAGGACAAACAAAATCAAGTGTGATTTTTAAATCATAAAAAACTCATTTTATTAGTATTTTCTTAACAATTTTCAAAAATTTGGGTTTTTAATTAAGTAAAAAATTCACGTCTCCTCCCCCCCACCCCCACCACACACACTTAAAATCATGCAATGTCCTCACTTCCATGAATTTATACTACAACGATAAAATAAGGGAAGACAAAAATGTAAATAGGGAGAAGAATGATGTTACTTAGAAATAGATTGTTGTTACAGGATAGTTGCAGAAATTGAATTTGAAGAACACGCGCCCAATCACCCCATTTATTCAAATAATCACTAATAAAAAGGAAATAAATACGTTCTTCTTTATTAACGAGTCATAAGCTTGACTCGACCCCATTTAAATTTTTCCTTAGTGGGGTTTAACTTCCCCCACACTTATCGGGCGACATATAAAATTGGTGGAAAATGTTCCACGAATTAATAACGTTAACCAATCATTAACATCGCGGGTTGAATATATGTAGTTCGGATATTTTTCTTTCTCACTTTCGTAGAACCCTAGTATAACTCTAATTTTGGAATTCGTATCATACTTAAAATCTGACTGGGACACCTGAATGTACCCCTCTGTCATGATAATATCAAATGGATCACTATAAACCGTCTTCTCCAAACTATATACCTTGTGATACCCACTCGCATACAAACAATCATTTATCTCAACATCGGGAACCTCAAAATGTGCAGTTGATCCGCTATAATTTTATTTAATGTTGTTGGAGTCAACCTCTATCCTTAATTCAGCTTGTTCCTCAGCTGTCGGCTCATAACCATTAGCAATCAAAATAGCTAATAAATCCTCTTCTTTATCATCTTTACCATTAAATGAGCAAGTTTGTTACTCGGGAAATTCTTGTAATGGTTCAGAAAGTGGATCTAAATGAGTAGTTTCTTTAACAACCGGTGAATCTATCCTTAACATGGCAGCATTTTCCACTAACCTAGTATTTTCTAGCAATCCGTACACCTCAAAATTAAGATAAGAATCATCTTCTTCATCATCAGAAGAATCCCATTTGATCGTTGATGTTTTAGCAGAGAGGTATAAAATAGCTATTAATTTTTGCAGGAAATACTATTAAATACGATACAATTTTACACAAGATATTTATTTATTTAGAGAATGGATATACTTAAACCTTGCTACAACACTTATAGGCAGTGTACCTAATCGTACAGTAGTGTAGTTTTTAGTAAGTCCGGTTCGTTCCACAGGGAAATCTTTAAACAAAGCTTAACACTATATTAGTTTACTTTTATAAAAATACAAATATATATATAAGTAATATTATTATTATAAAGGGGGGTTTTTACCGTTTAATGACTGGTTTGTCGATTTTAAAACTTTAGTCGCAGTTAAAACCAAATGTAAAATAAAAAATAAATACAAGACTTAAATTAAAGCGTAAAGTAAATAACGATAATGAAATTGCGATTAATAAAAATGCGATAAAATAAACTTGCGATAATTAAAAAGTACGATAATTAAAAGTGCAATTAAATACAATAACAATAAAAATTCGATAATTAGAAGTGCAATTAAATATAAAATAAAGGAAATTAAATATGAAATAAAAGAATTATGCTTATTTAAACTTCCGTAATCATGATGTTTGACGTGTTGATTTTAGTTTTATGCCCATGGGTTAATTGTCCTTTGTCCTGGATTATTTAATATGTCCGTCTGGTTTTTGTCCATAACAGTCCATTAGTCATAAATATAAAGTGCGAGTGTCCTCGTCAAATTATCCTTATACCCGAAGTTAAATATTCCAACTAATTGGGGACTTAAACTGTAACAAGATTTTAATACTTTGTTTAATAATTACACCAGGATGTCGACTGAGTGTAACCCAAGGTTTTAATATTTTGTTATCAATTATACCAAGTGTCCTTGTACATAATTTCACCCCTGTTTTAATTATTCTAGTGGCTATTAATCCATTCCCGTGTCCGGTTAAATGAACGATTATTCGTACATATAAATACCCCGCCCATCGTGTCCGATCGAGTGTATATGGTAATTTATAGGGACGCCCAATTGTAAATCTTTATATTAACATTAACAAACTATCATTTAGTTAAACAAATATAAAGCCCATTAATAGCCCATAGTCTAATTTCCACAAGTGTCGTTCTTTTATCCAAACCCCAATTATGGTACAAAGCCCAATTACCCAATTTTAGTAATTAGCCCAACATCATGATTACTTCGGATTAAATAAGCATAATAATAACTTAGCTACGAGACATTAAATTAAAAAGGTTGAACATAACTTACAATGATTAAAAATAGTGTAGCGTTACACGGACAGAATTTCGACTTACACCCTTACAACATTCGCTAACATACCCTTATTATTAGAATTATAATTAAAATTAAAATTAAAATATAAATTATAAATATAAATATATCGTATGAATGGAGAAAAGAGAAAGATAGATTTTTTTGTGGTGCACCAAAGCTCGATTTTTATAGGCATGTGGGCTGGAACTGGGGCTCATGCGATCGCATGGATTTATGCCTTCCAGGCCATGCGATCGCATGGCCAGCTGGGGAGGCTCATATTTGGTTGTTTTCTTCTGCCGACGGTTTTATAAATAATATAATATATTAAATAATTATAAGAATTATTTAAATATTATATTATATTTATGTGCATAGTTGACTTGTAATTTTTAGTCTGTTGCGTCGAGCGTTGAGAGTTGACTCTGGTCCCAGTTCCGGATTTTCGAACGTCCTTGCGTACAATTTAATATCTTGTACTTTGTGTTTTGAATCTTGTACTCTTGTAATTTCGAGACGTTTCTTATCAATAATTGGAACCTCTTGGATTGTATTTTGTACTTTTGAGCTTTTTGGTCGTTTGCGTCTTCAATTTGTCGAATCTGTCTTTTGTCTTCACCTTTTATTATTTAAACGAATATCACTTGTAAATAGAACAATTGCAACTAAAAGTTTGTCTTTCTTGAGGAATAATGCTATGAAATATATGTTCGTTTTTAGCATTATCAAATATTCCCACACTTGAGCGTTGCTTGTCCTCAAGCAATATCGTCTTGAAATACTAGAATCACTTCTTTATTCTTCACATTTTGTACATCAGTGATTTCTATACGGCGGTATAAACAATGATAGTAACGATAGAACCATGGTTAAAGGTGGGTGTGTCATCCACAGTTGCCTCGGGTTTAGATCAACGACACTTGCAATCAAATAGCCGATTTACTTTCGGTTTCCAAAGCAAAGTGCACATTTGAAAGGCGGTTTACAGTCCCACATGACTATGAAAATGTAGATCCTTAAGAAAATTGGATCTTTATGAAAACATTTGATCTTTTGAAAATTAAATCTAGTTTTTACCCTAGATAAGTTTTCCGGATTAACCCTTCACCGGTGTTTGCAAAATATTTTTGTGGGTTTGGTGGGTTTCAGATTTGAAAATTTTAGCTCAAAACTTGCGGTTTTGTGTCACCCACTTGCTAACCTTGTATTTGGAAAGCAACACATCCAGTTTACTTGTCCCGTATATTACCTTTCGATAAACTACCGTCCGGTTGTAAAGAAAAGCGTTGAACAAGCAACTGTTAAGGCAATGTCCCCTGACATGCTTTTAATTATGGTCTATAACGTGTTGGACGCAATTACTATCCTTGGTAGGAGCAATAGTAAAGCTCACCCTTATGATTTTTCGGTCTGGCACAAGGTCCTGTCTTTGACCATGCTATGCAACCACCGTTCTTACGGTTGACACCCGATTTGGTTCAGGTGACCTAATGAATTCCAGGTGAATTCCTAGAATTTTACGTTCAATGGTAATGAACGCATTGAAAATAGGGTTTTCAGAAAACAAATCGGTTTGTAATTTTGATCAAAATATTTTCTCGTTCAAGCTCGAGTTTAGATATCATTGAATTCCATGAGTTTGAATTCTCAATCTTTAAGGTCAATCTCTAGGATTGAGTAATATCAGGCTTAAA
This sequence comes from Rutidosis leptorrhynchoides, assembly GCF_046630445.1. Classification (NCBI taxonomy): domain Eukaryota; kingdom Viridiplantae; phylum Streptophyta; class Magnoliopsida; order Asterales; family Asteraceae; genus Rutidosis; species Rutidosis leptorrhynchoides. Next base: position 200,838,142 of record NC_092342.1, on the reverse strand, counting down.
AGCTGATTTTTAATCTTTAAGGAGATTATCCTTTCTGGGGATCTGATTCATTAGTCTTATCCAGCTAATTTGCACGGTGCCCCCCATTTTACGAGATAAATTCTTCTCATGGTTAGGATAAATCTGACCACTTGGCGACCCTGTTTAATGCTGAGGTCCGTGGATTTCCTGCTAATTTTAGTGATGACTTTTCTAGATTTTTAGTCAACCTACAGCTGGTCTGGACGACAACTTCTTGACCTAAATCAAGAAGCGCGTGTCTTTTTCGGAAGACTTTACTTCCTTTTAATGATGGAATTGATTCATCGTGTAGATCCATCTTTCTTACAGTAAATCAGGTAAAACAGTTTAGTTTAGTCCAAAGCAAAAGTATTTTCAGTTATTTGTTACAGATATATGTGACATATGTTTAAGATAACTTGATAAATTTTCCCACACTTGGCTTTTATTTTCCTTTTTATCGTCCTCTATTCCATTTTAAATGAATTTTAACATTTTGGTTTGTTTCTCAATTTATGTCCTTTCTGAGGTAACAATAATTTCGGTGTTAAAACCTAGTTTTATCGTTCATAAATATGTATAAACATGATTTTGAGTTCATTTAATTGAAAATTTTGAAAAATTTTACTAGAATTGGGTAGTCAGTATATAAGACTAGGGCTGTTCTTTATTATCAGAGAGCACTAGATTCTAATACAACTACTACGTTACTAGTATTTTTAATGCTAACCAAGTGTATAAATTAAAAATTTTAAAAATCCGAAAGAATTTAACCCCTTCCCACACTTAAGATCTTGCAATGCCCTCATTTGCAAGAAATCAATATAATTTAAATTATTGAGGGTGATTAGCGTAGAAATGATTAAATTTTACCAAAGTTTCCAAACATATTGGCGTTTGTTTGCTGAATGATAAATGGTACATATCATTTGTTCATTTCGTCTGTTGTTACATCACATTTATTTGTCATCTTGTCGTCAAAATTAGTAGCTTTTGCTGAACTTAATGCCAGTCTTTGAAAATGCGCTGTTTTTCCCTGTTTTGTACAATCGACAATATACATACATACAAATATAATCATGCATGGCAATTTGAAATGGGACTTAATATCCCACTTTCAAATTCTAAATATGAAATATTAGTACACAATAGTAATAAAAATAATAAAAATTACACAAATATATCCAATAACATAAGTTTAAACATGAAAAAGTCAAAAGATAAAAACATAAAAATCATAAAAATAACCAAATGGAACTAAATCAGTCTGGATAGGGGTTCCAGTTCATCTCATCGGGTGGGTTCCATTGTTGGTTATAGGTGTTCTGATAGGCTTGGTCATAGTCATACCGGTTAAAGGGTGGTCGGATATCGGGGCTATGTGGCGAAAAATGAGCAGGTCGAGTAGGTACATAGTTATTTGGTACCTGATATGATAGCTGGCTCATGATTTGGTGCTGATGAACTAACCAGCTATCGTGTTGGCGTCACCTATAATCCTCGTATACTCGCTCGGAGTTCCACTGCTCATACATACTATGTCTGGCCGCGTTCGCCATTGCTTCCTCATCTATACGAACGTGGACGTCAAGAATAGCATCTCGAAAGACATCCCTAATGTCTTCCGCCTCCTCCATTTCCTCGTCTGAGCCTCTCTCTGCCTGAGGATGAGATCCCTCATAGGGTACTGCCTGGTTATGTCTACTTTTCAATACCTTAGCACCCACATAAACTTTCAATCCTAAGGGCTCAACCTGTTCTCTACAAATCTGTAATGGACCCCCTTGGTTCTTATCAACACCTAAATACTCTCCAATGAGAGTAACAAAAATACCTCCTCCTATTATACTCCCGTCCTGCAATCCCTCTACCATTTTAGATAAATAAAAAGCAACACAGTAAGGGATATTGACAAAGTTTCTAGGATCCCGAATACACTTTAGGTAGAATAAATCATATAAGGTAATTTTTTCTTTATTATGACCTCTTTGTGAAATCGAGTTAGCCAAAAATCTATGAATAATACGAAGCTCGGCTCTGTCAATATGTGTATAGGAGTGTCCTCCTGCTCGTGTAAAAACATCAAAATGTGACATACGCCTCCAAATGGCGTCAGCGTCAAAGTTACTATCTACCCGTTCACCATAATGAATCAAGTTTGTACAATCGGGTAATAGCAACTCACCAGGAGTATATATCTGTAAGGCCCTGGCCATGTCCAGCATGGACATTCTGTACATCCTACCGCCAAGGATAAACCTAAGAAATCTTCTATCATCTATTCTAACTATATTTGTATCAAGTGATACAGTACTTATCAACTCAACACACCATTCCTTATATACAGGTCTACGAATGGTGAAAAGACGTTCCCAATCTGTAAAAGAAGAACTGCCATACCTTTGAACTAAAAGCTGTCTAACACGGTCAGCTAGATGGACCGTTTTCAAAGGGGCCCAATCGATTACCCTTGGCACCTCTACATTTTTTGTTACCAATTTGAATTTGTTCCTTTGATATGTCTCGTAATCTCTCCATCTTCTATCAAATCTCAGATTAGGATGTAGAGTGTGCTCAGGAATCGTTGGGAATTCTACTGGCGGCCTCATTGGGAATACTATGAATTCATCAACAAACTGTACCGGATCATAATAAGGTATATGCTGATCAGGCTGTTGTTGTTCCTGTTGTGGTTCTTGTTCGTGTTGCATTTCTGGTTCTGGTTCTGGTGCTGGTGCTGGTCGTCTAGATGATGATGCTCCTGAACCTCCAGTATTGGCTCTCTGTAAAACACATTAAACACAAAATTTGTGCATCCAAATATGCATTAGTGTTAGCAAAATAACAACTTAAAACAATCACTATAACATGTTAAATCAAAATTAAACTTATACACATTTTCACAATTTTTCACAATTCTACACTTTTCAAATAAGCACATATGAAAATGTATACAAAATTCATAAGCATTTAACTCAAATAACATGTCAAAATATTCATTACTAATAATTAAACAAGTCTCAAATGGCAAATATATTAAATTAATCAAGTTCATGAATTTTGGACTTAAAAAGTCCACTTTAATCTCCAAAAATCATGTTTAGGATCATTGTTTGGATCATTTAACTATCTAAATATGTTACACTACTCAATTTAGCAATAATTCATGATAAAAATCGGCCATAACCTGTTTATATCAAAAAGCCCCAAATTTCTCAAGAACACAAACCCTAGATTTCTAAAATTTTTGAAGTTTTTGGCTTCAAATCATGTTAATTAGCATCAATCTAGGTTATACATGCATAAAATACTAACAATTTAACACTAATTACATTAGAAATTAACAAAATTGCATTAGGTAAAAAAATTGGTAATTATCACAAAAACTAGGAATTTATAGAGTTTAGGGGTGTAATTTTTACTAATTTGCTGAAGAATGAGAATCTAGGCATGATTAGAGCAAGAAAAGTGACGAATTACGGTGAATTTTGGCGAAATTTGGTAAAGATTTGAGAGTTTTTTCGGGTGTATGTGTGTGTTTTGTGTGAAGAACAGACCCGCTGCTGTATTTGTTTCTGACCTGCATTTGGTCCCCATGCGATCGCATGGGTTCCAAGAGCAAACCCCATGCGATCGCATGGGGTGCCGGCTACAGTGATTTCTGACTTTTTTTTTTATATATATAAAACCTTATACTTTATAAGACTTATAATTAATTAAATTTTAAAAATTTGGTTTCCTTTAGGAGCGAGGGCGTTTCGGATCGTTGTCCTAGTCTGTCCCTCGACAAAATTTTAAATTTTGTCAAATCAAAGCGCGGTTTTTTAAAAGTAAAGATTTTTGGGTTTTTTAAATGTTTTTGGCATACTTTAATTCAATAAGATTAAAAATAATGATAATAAAAGTTCTCGTCCCTCCCTCGGGTAAAGCAATTTCGGTTTAAAGACCTAGTCTTCAACTTACGACGAATTTTAAAAATCATATTTTTAACTTAATGAGATAAAGTAAATTTTTGTTTTTAAATTCACACAACTTAAATATAAAATTCAAAATTAATATTAAAAATTCACACCAAACTTAAAATTTGAAATGCATAAAATTAAAAATTCATATTTTAAAAATTAAAAATTCACACCAAACTTAATTTAAAAATTCATATTATAAATTCTCATCAAACTTATATTAATTTTTCAAGTATTTACAATTTTAAATATATTGTTTTTACAAAGTTTACAATATTAATTTAAGATTTAAATATTAATTTTAAAAACATGGTAAAAATAAAATTAAAAATCTTTTTGGCTTTTTATCCCACTTTAATCAATCAAATATTATCAAAAATATACGCCCCTCTTTTCGGTAAAGTAATTTCGGTTCCAAGACCTAATTTAACTCATGACGAATTTTTGAAATATTTTGGGTTGATTGATTAAAGATATTTATACCTTAAGAATAAACGTTAAATTTCGTAGTGATGTAATAAATTTTTGAATGATATCAATAATTTCGGTCGCCAAACCTAATTTTATTCAATACCAATTTAATACTTTATAGCGAACAAATTAGCGTTTATTATCAAAAGGTTAAAAATAAAAAAATAAAAACTATACAAACATACCTGTGAAATAGATTTCTTAGTTATATGATCTATCTCATTCATAAGATAGTCGGTTTAATTAGTTTTCCATAGCTACATAGGCGTAACCTCGAGCATTCTGTGTCTTTTCTTCTAAACATATGAACGGTCCGTCTCTGCATAAAGTAACAAATTCGGTGTTTGAATAGGTTTGATTATTTGAACATTTACCTCCATGTGACCATTTTCCGCATTTGTGACATCTTTCTAGGTGTCGTGCTCTTCTTTTCACTGCAGATTTTGATTTTCCTTTACCAAATTGTAACTTATTATCTTCGCATCTGGATTCTTTTCTAACTCCGTCCATTCTTTCTCTGATTACTGATACTATTTCACTCGGAAGTGTGTCATTATTACGTTTAGTGATCAAAGCGTGTAGCATTAGACCATGGTTTAGTTCACAGGCAGTCTTCATTTTGTAAAAACCTAAAAAAAATAAAAATTCATAATGGGGGGAGAAGACTAGTTCTTTAGGGTCTGCTAGGGAAAGACCATTCGGGTTCCATTTTTGAGAACTACACGAAAACAGACAATCTAACTCTAACAGAAATACATATTATCCTTTAAAGACTTGATTCTCCCCACACTTAGTTAGCTGTGGTGTCAAAATTGTGATTAACTTCGTTGTCGACTTTCATCGGACCATGTATGTAATCTTTAACTCTGTGACCATTAACTTTAAATTCAATCCCATTTGAATTTATTAATTCTATCATTCCGTATGGGAAAACTCTTTTGACTATAAATGGTCCAGACCATCTTGATTTCAATTTTCCAGGAAATAGCTTGAATCGCGAATTGAAAAGAAGAACTCTGTCTCCTTCTTTAAATTCTTTTGAACTTCTGATTCTTTTATCATGCCATTTCTTCGTTCTTTCTTTATAGATTAACGAATTTTCGTATGCTTCATGTCTTAATTCTTCTAATTCGTTTAGTTGACTTAATCGTAGACGTCCGGCTTCATGTAAATCAAGATTACATGTCTTCAAAGCCCAAAACGCTTTGTGTTCAATTTCTACTGGAAGATGACATGCTTTTCCATAAATAAGTCTAAAAGGTGTGGTTCCAATTGGAGTTTTGTAGGCTGTTCTAAAAGCCCAGAGTGCATCCTCCAATTTAATGGACCATTCCTTCGGATTTGATCCTACGGTTTTCTCTAGAATACGTTTTAAAGCTCGGTTGGTATTTTCAACTTGTCCACTTGTTTGTGGATGATATGCGGTGGAGATTTTATGAGTTACTCCATATCTTTTAAGAACTTTCTCAAGTTGATTATTACAGAAATGAGTACCCCGATCACTTATTAAAGCTTTCGGTGTTCCAAACCTTGCAAAAAGACGTTTTAAAAAGTTGACTACAACTCGTGCATCGTTAGTTGGGAGAGCTTGTGCTTCCGCCCATTTAGATACATAATCAATGGCTACGAGTATATATAGATTATTATGAGATTTTGGAAATGGACCAATAAAGTCAATACCCCAAATGTCAAATACTTCACATACTTGGATGACATTTTGTGGCATTTCATCACGTTGACTTATTTTTCCGGCCCTTTGACAAGCATCACAGGATTTGCAAAGAAGGTGTGCGTCTTTGTAAATTGTAGGCCAATAGAATCCAGCATCATAAACTTTTCTTGCTGTTAGTTGAGGCCCATAATGCCCTCCAGTTGGTCCTGTGTGACAATGGTTTAAAATTTTACTAGCTTCATCTCCAAATATACATCGGCGTATTATTCCATCTGGACAACTTTTAAACAGATGTGGATCTTCCCAAAAATAGTGTTTTATATCACTGAAAAATTTCTTTCGTCTTTGGTATGATAATCCTTTTTTAAGGAATCCACAAACTAAGTAGTTTGCATAGTCTGCAAACCATGGGATTTCATTATAATCTATCTTCAATAGATATTCATCAGGAAAGTTGTCTTGTATGGCCGATTTATTTAGAACTTCTAATTCGGGATTTTCAAGACGAGAAAGATGATCAGCGGCGAGATTTTCTGCTCCTCTTTTATCTCGGATTTCAATATCAAACTCTTGTAAGAGTAAGATCCAACGGATTAATCTTGGTTTAGCATCTTGTTTTGAAAATTGGTATCTAAGAGCAGAATGGTCGGTATAGACCACCGTTTTTGCTAAAACGAGATATGATCAAAATTTGTCAAAAGCAAAGACAATAGCAAGGAGTTCTTTCTCAGTAGTTGTATAGTTTGTTTGTGCTCCTTGTAACGTCTTACTAGCATAATATATAGGTTGAAATCGTTTTTCAATCCTTTGTCCTAAAACGGCTCCCATTGCAAAATCACTTGCATCGCACATTAGTTCAAATGGTAGATTCCAATTTGGTGTTATCATGATCGGCACATTAGTTAGTTTTTCTTTAAGAATATTAAAAGATTTGATACACTCATCTGAAAAGATGAATGGAGCATCATTTTCTAGGAGTTTATTCATAGGAGTGGCAATTTTAGAAAAATCTTTTATGAAACGTCGGTAAAAACCGGCATGTCCTAGAAAACTCCTAACTCCTCTAACATTGGTGGGATGTGGAAGTTTAGCAATTACATATACTTTAGCTCTATCCACTTCAATTCCTTCTTTTGAAATTTTATGACCAAGAACGATGCCTTCTTTAACCATGAAATGGCATTTTTCCCAATTAAGTACTAGATTTGATTGTTCGCATCTAATAAGCATTCGTTCAAGATTAACTAGACACGATTCAAATGTATCACCGAAGACTGAAAAGTCATCCATGAAAACTTCCATGCATTCTTCTATCATGTCGTGAAAAATCGCCATCATACAACTTTGAAAGGTTGCAGGGGCGTTGCAATGTCCAAATGGCATGCGTTTGTAAGCAAAAGTACCATAAGTGCACGTGAATGTGGTTTTCTCTTAATCTTCGGGTGATATTGGAATTTGAAAATATCCGGAAAATCCATCTAGAAAACAATAGTAACTATTTCCGGCTAATCTTTCCAACATTTGATCTATGAAAGGTAAAGGAAAGTGATCTTTTCTGGTGGCGTCATTTAATTTTCTATAATCAATACATACACGCCATCCTGTTACAGTCCTAGTAGGAATAAGCTCATTTTTCTCATTTGTAATGACAGTCATGCCACCCTTCTTAGGCACGCATTGAACTGGGCTTACCCATGGACTATCAGATATTGGATAAATTAGACCTGCATCTAGCAGTTTAATAATCTCTTTCTTAACTACATCTTGCATATTAGGATTTAGTCTTAGTTGGCGTTGCACATACGTTTTATGACCTTCTTCCATAAGGATTTTATGTGTGCAATACGAAGGACTTATTCCTTTAATATCATGAATCTTCCATGCAATGGCTGGTTTATGAGATTTCAACACAGAAATGAGTTGTGATTTCTCATTTTCAGTAAGAGAAGACGATATTATTACAGGTAATTCAGATTCATCATGTAAATAAGCGTATTCCAAATGGTTTGGAAGTGGCTTTAACTCTAATTTCGGTGGTTCTTCTATCGATGATTTATATCGATATCTGTCTTCTTCTTTTAGCATTTGAATTTCTTCTGTTGTTGGTTCATATCCATTAGCTATAAGTGTAGCTAACATTTCAGCTTCATCAATTGGTTCATTACCTTCTCCTAAAGAACATTCTCCTGTTCCTTGTAATTCTGGAAATTCTTCTAACAATTCTGCATGTGCATCTATAGTTTGAATATAATAACATGTATCATCTGCAGATTGCGGTTGTTGCATTGCTCTATCAACTGAAAAGGTAACACTCTCATCCTCTATACTTAGGGTCAATTTCTTACCGAACACGTCTATCATTGCTTTAGCCGTGTTTAAGAATGGTCTTCCTAATATGAGAGGAACTTGAGAATCTTCTTCCATGTCTAAAACAACAAAATCTACTGGAAATACTAAAGTACCAACTTTAACTAGCATGTTCTCCATTATCCCTCTAGGATATTTTATTGATCTATCGGCTAGTTGTATGCTTATTCTGGTTGGTTTCAATTCTCCAAGGTCTAGTTTAGCGTATAGTGAATACGGCATTAGATTTATACTAGCACCTAAGTCTGCCAATGCTTCTATTGAACTAAGACTACCCAGAAAACATGGAATTGTGAAACTTCCTGGATTAGATAGTTTTTTTGGTATCTTATTCAAAAGCACTGCTGAACAATTAGCATTCATGGTAACAGCCGAGAGTTCTTCCATTTTCTTTCTATTTGAGATTAGATCTTTCAAGAATTTAGCATATCTAGGCATTCCTGAAATCACATCAATAAAAGGAAGATTTACATTTATCTGTTTAAACATATCCAAGAATTTGGATTGCTCGGCTTCAAGTTTCTCTTTCTTCATTTTACTCGAGTAAGGAAGTGGTGGTTGGTATGGTTTAACATAAGGTTTATCCTTAGTTGTGTTATCTTCATTAACCTTTTCAAATACCGGTTCTTTTTCCTTATCTTGATCAGGTTGTGGTTCTTGTGGAGTAGGAATAGCTTCATCGGAAATTACAGGTATTTCAGGTGGTTTAAGTGTTGTACCACTTCTTGTGGTAATGGCTTTAGCTGTTTCATTCTGGGGGTTAGCATTTGTATCACTAGGTAGACTTCCCGGTTTTCTTTCACCTATTAACCTTGCTAGGTTACTTACTTCTTGTTCTAGATTTTGAATAGAAGCTTGTTGATTTCTAAATGCTTGAGCATTTTGTTCATTGGTTTGTTTCTGAGATGTGAAAAATTGCGTTTGAGTTTCAACTAGCTTTGTCATCATATCTTCTAAATTCGGCTTTTTATCATCGGTTTGTTGTGGTGGTTTGTTTTGAAAATTAGGTCTTTGCTGATTATAAGTATTATTGGATACTTGTTGATTGCTAGGACCTTGTTGGTTGTTGTATGGAATATTTCGGTTATAATTCTGGTTTTGATTGTAAATCGGTCTTGGCGGTTCATAATTATTCTGATAATTATTTCCAGGCCTTTGGTTTATGTATGAAATATTCTCTCTTTGTCCCATTGTTAATTCAATACTGAGACAATCTTTTGTCAAATGTGGTCCTCCACACTGCTCACAACTAATTCGTATTGAGTGAATATCCTTAGTCATCTTTTCCATTCGTCTCTCCACAGCATCTATCTTTGCGGAAATGGAATCTAAGTCATGGCTAGAATCGGCTCTAGCTGCTTTAGATGATCTAACGATATCTTTTTCTTGGTTCCACTCATGTGAGTGGGAAGCAGTGTTATCAATAATTTTGTAAGCATCAGTTTCGGTTTTCTTCATAATAGAACCACCAGCTGCTATATCTATGTCTTTCCTTGTAGTGATGTCGCATCCTTGGTAGAATATTTGTACTATTTGACAGGTGTCTAAACCATGTTGCGGACTTCCTCTTAATAACTTTCCATATCTAGTCCATTCCCCATATAGAGTTTCATTTGGCTTCTGTGTAAACGTAACAATTTCTGCTTGAAGTCTTACGGCTTTAGATGCAGGAAAGAATTGTTTAAGAAATTTTTCAACTAAAACGTCCCATGTATCAATCGCCCCTTCAGGTAACGATTCCAACCAATCTTTGGCTTCTCCCTTTAAAGTCCAGGGAAATAACATGAGATATATCTGTTCATCCTCTACTTCTCGGATTTTAAATAGTGTGCAGATCCTATTAAAGGTACGTAGATGTTCATTTGGATCTTCCTTCGGCGCACCACTAAATTGGCATTGATTAGTCATCATGTGTAGAATTTGTCCTTTGATTTCATAATCTGGCGCATTAATGTCTGGATGAGTTATTGCGTGACCTTGGCCAGTGCGTTTAGCTCTCATTCGGTCTTCCATACTTAAAGGTTCCAGATTCTCCATAATTGAATTTGTTGAATCGGAATCACTAGAGGATTCTGATTTAATGGTTCGTTCCTCAACAATCTCTGTTTGAATGATTGGTGGTTCCGGGGGAAAGTTTAGTGGTTCAGGATCTACGAACCGTTCCTGAATATTCTCCGGATTCTCAATTGTGAGGTCGGGTTCAAAAAATGGATTATTGGAAATTTGAACTGAAGTACTTGGTCGACTGGATGACGATTCTAAAGAGAAATCAACGGCGGTAATATTTGCTAAATATCTTGATCTAGTTACAGGTGGTGAACGTACAAAAGGTGGTGAACGTCTTGCTCGGTGCATTCACTGAATATCCTATTAGTTTTTAAAAGGAAAGAAAAATTATAATAAGTTATCCAATCAATAGATTTTTCTGATTTTGCCCACGTTTCGAATAGCCAAAAGATGCAGCAGAGGGGCAGGATTCGTTTGGTCTCAATATAATTGAGGACTGTTTGGCTCCAATAACCCGGTCCACGTACAAATCCAACTATTACTACGAACCAGAAAATTTTGATGTCTATCAATTTAACCACTTAAAATAAATTTTCGTAATTTTAAGAAATTTAGATAAGAAGTAGAATAAAAATCTATGTCCTAAAACTAGAATAGCGAGAAATAAGAAAGAAAAAGAGTTCGTCGAAAAAAGGTCGAAAAAGAAAAATGGTTGAAAAATAAAAGGTGACGGAAAAATAAAAGAAACTTATAAAACTTAAAACACTTGACTAACCTAACCTTATTACTACAACTAACTTAAAATTATAATCGCAAATTGAGATTACTAATTGGAATGATAATTGATACATAGTAAAAGGTGTCTAAAAATATTAAAGCTTACAGGAAAAACTAAATCCCAAATGGAAATAACTTAAAAAGAAACTAAAACTTAAAAAGGCGTCGCAAAATTCTAAAGCACTTAAATCTTAGTCTAAAGAAAAAGCACTTAAGGAATTCTACGGCAAAGCCTAAAAATATAGAAGTAAAAATAATTATGGCAAAAACTATGAATTAAAACTAAATATGAGCGAAAAATACAAATATTACGCTAAAACGATTAAAAAGGGACAAAATATAAAAATATACAAAAAGTTGTAAAAAGTACAATTTTTATAAAAATATTATTTTTATATTATTTATTTTATTAAACTATTAATTTTGTAATTTATAAAAACTAATTAAAATTTTAAATACAAATTAATTAAAACTAATCTAAATAATAAAATAACCTAAACCCTGATTAGGGTTATAATTAATAATTATACTCCGTAATGATTGCTGGCTGCAGTCTGGCGTGTCAGATGGGCTCATGCGATCGCATGAGTCCTCAGTTGCCCAGCCATGCGATCGCATGGGCTAGGGTTTCGGGCCAAGAGCTGGGCTGCTACAGTGTTCGGGCCGAATTAATTAATTTTTTTTTCTGTTTTTGCTGTAAAATATAAAATATATTTATTAATTAAATAAAACTTATATTTTTACAAACTAAAAAAAATAGAAATAAAGAAACTTTATAAAACTTAAATATTTACCAAACTCTAAAAAAAAAATATTTATATTTTTGTTTTTCTTTTTATATTTTCGAATATTTAAAACGTATTTTTATAAAAACGAATTTTAATAAAAGTAAACTAAAAATTCTTTTTTTTTATTAGCGTTGTGCTTCCGGCTTTTAAGCTAGATTGTTCCCCGGCAGCGGCGCCAAAAATACTTGATGTTTTAGCAGAGAGGTATAAAATAGCTATTAATTTTTGCAGGAAATACTATTAAATACGATACAATTTTACACAAGATATTTATTTATTTAGAGAATGGATATACTTAAACCTTGCTACAACACTTATAGGCAGTGTACCTAATCGTACAATAGTGTAGTTTTTAGTAAGTCCGGTTCGTTCCACAGGGAAATCTTTAAACAAAGCTTAACGCTATATTAGTTTACTTTTATAAAAATACAAATATATATATATATATAAGTAATATTATTATTATAAAGGGGGGTTTTTACCGTTTAATGACTGGTTTGTCGATTTTAAAACTTTAGTCGCAGTTAAAACCAAATGTAAAATAAAAAATAAATACAAGACTTAAATTAAAGCGTAAAGTAAATAATGATAATGAAATTGCGATTAATAAAAATGCGATAAAATAAACTTGCGATAATTAAAAAGTACGATAATTAAAAGTGCAATTAAATACAATAACAATAAAAATTCGATAATTAGAAGTGCAATTAAATATAAAATAAAGGAAATTAAATATGAAATAAAAGAATTATGCTTATTTAAACTTCCGTAATCATGATGTTTGACGTGTTGATTTTAGTTTTATGCCCATGGGTTAATTGTCCTTTGTCCTGGATTATTTAATATGTCCGTCTGGTTTTTGTCCATAACAGTCCATCAGTCATAAATATAAAGTGCGAGTGTCCTCGTCAAATTATCCTTATACCCGAAGTTAAATATTCCAACTAATTGGGGACTTAAACTGTAACAAGATTTTAATACTTTGTTTAATAATTACACCAGGATGTCGACTGAGTGTAACCCAAGGTTTTAATATTTTGTTATCAATTATACCAAGTGTCCTTGTACATAATTTCACCCCTGTTTTAATTATTCTAGTGGCTATTAATCCATTCTCGTGTCCGGTTAAATGAACGATTATTCGTACATATAAATACCCCGCCCATCGTGTCCGATCGAGTGTATATGGTAATTTATAGGGACGCCCAATTGTATATCTTTATATTAACATTAACAAACTATCATTTAGTTAAACAAATATAAAGCCCATTAATAGCCCATAGTCTAATTTCCACAAGTGTCGTTCTTTTGTCCAAACCCCAATTATGGTACAAAGCCCAATTACCCAATTTTAGTAATTAGCCCAACATCATGATTACTTCGGATTAAATAAGCATAATAATAACTTAGCTACGAGACATTAAATTAAAAAGGTTGAACATAACTTACAATGATTAAAAATAGCGTAGCGTTACACGGATAGAATTTCGACTTACACCCTTACAACATTCGCTAACATACCCTTATTATTAGAATTATAATTAAAATTAAAATTAAAATTATAATTTAAATTATAAATATAAATATATCGTATGAATGGAGAAAAGAGAAAGATAGATTTTTTTGTGGTGCACCAAAGCTCGATTTTTATAGGCATGTGGGCTGGAACTGGGGCTCATGCGATCGCATGGATTTATGCCTTCCAGGCCATGCGATCGCATGGCCAGCTAGGGAGGCTCATATTTGGTTGTTTTCTTCTGTCGACGGTTTTATAAATAATATAATATATTAAATAATTATAAGAATTATTTAAATATTATATTATATTTATGTGCATAGTTAACTTGTAATTTTTAGTCCGTTGTGTCGAACGTCTTTGCGTACAATTTAATATCTTGTACTTTGTGTTTTGAATCTTGTACTCTTGTAATTTTGAGACGTTTCTTATCAATAATTGGAACCTCTTGGATTGTATTTTGTACTTTTGAGCTTTTTGGTCGTTTGCGTCTTCAATTTGTCGAATCTGTCTTTTATCTTCACCTTTTATTATTTAAACGAATATCACTTGTAAATAGAACAATTGCAACTAAAAGCTTGTCTTTCTTGAGGAATAATGCTATGAAATATATGTTCGTTTTTAGCATTATCAATCGTATGGAACTCATCGTCGTCTTCGGTATCTGAAGGATCCCAATCTATACCTCGTGATTCTTCATCTAAAATTTCATTGTTGAAAATATTAATTGGGGCGACTAATATAGGTGGTGGAGTGGTAGGTTGTGGACTTATTGGTATAGACTCTCTCACACCTAAATTTTCTATGTATGAATCAGTAGGTAGTTGTGTATTAGATGGGGTACTTGAATGTTTTACGTATGGATTTGTGCAACATTGAAAAGGTCCATAAAAACACGGGCAAAATCCCTCAGCTATCATCATCTCTTCTATCGACATGTTTCTAATACTAACCCCAATTTCCTCTACCTCTTCTTTGACTGGTTCGAACTCCTCATTAACTAACTCTTCCTCATTATTAGTCACATTGGAAAGATATGGTGTGACAGTTATCGTATGTTGAGCTTGAATATTTTCTTCCTGTTCCTTTACTTGTCTCATGTATTCATTCCATTCTAATATCGATTGTATTTGTTTTTGTGAAAATGGATCAGCCTTATATTCATCCTTATTCTCTTTAATAAAGTCTTCAGCCATTTCCATAAAAGTTCTCTCTTCTTTTCTCTTTATTGGTTGCTCCATATTTTTTTAAATAAGATTTAAGATTTAGATTTTAATATGGAGATTTTAATTATAGGAGGAATTAAGATTTGAATGAGAAAATAATTAAATAATAACTAAATAGATTAAATTTTAAGTAATAAAATATAAATAACTTATAAATAAATTAAATAAAAACTTTTATTGCATAATAACGAATAATAAAACATAAACGGCCTATTGAATCTTTCAATACTTAAGTGACCTGTCAGTGTCTAGGTTCCGTCAGAGCCCTTTAAATTGGAAGCCCAACAACCTTTCCCCAAAGGAAGACAGTCATCACCCATTTTCAAGAAATATCAATAACCAAAATATATTCAATATCCGTATTTACCGTGCTCCCCGGCAACGGCGCCAAAACGTTGGTGTGTCAAAAGTGTGTGAAGTAGTGGTTTATCTTTTATTTCAACTTTTAAATTTATAAAACCTTTATTTTATTTTTAACACCCTTACGAGCAACAAGACCCGGTCAGATGTAGTATTTTAGGTTATCGTCCCAAGAGAGCGTAGATGCGTATAAGAGTTGTTTTATTAAATAGTTTAATCCTTATTAAAGAGTTGTCTTATTGATTAAAAACGTTCCATATTAATTGATTTCGTTGCGAGGTTTTGACCTCTATATGAGACGTTTTTCAAAGACTGCATTCATTTTTAAAACAAACCATAACCTTTATTTCATAAATAAAGGTTTAAAAAGCTTTACGTAGATTATCAAATAATGATAATCTAAAATATCCTGTTTACACACGACCATTACATAATGGTTTACAATACAAATATGTTACATCGAAATCAGTTTCTTGAATGCAGTTTTTACACAATATTATACAAACATGGACTCCAAATCTTGTCCTTATTTTAGTATGCAACAGCGGAAGCTATTAGTATTCACCTGAGAATAAACATGCTTTAAACGTCAACAAAAATGTTGGTGAGTTATAGGTTTAACCTATATATATCAAATCGTAACAATAGAACACAAGATTTCATATTTCAATACACATCCCATACATAGAGATAAAAATCATTCATATGGTGAACACCTGGTAACCGACATTAATAAGATGCATATATAAGAATATCCCCATCATTCCAGGACACCCTTCGGATATGATATAAATTTCGAAGTACTAAAGCATCCGGTACTTTGGATGGGGTTTGTTAGGCCCAATAGATCTATCTTTAGGATTCGTGTCAATTAGGGTGTCTGTTCCCTAATTCTTAGATTACCAGACTTAATAAAAAGGGGCATATTCGATTTCGATAATTCAACCATAGAATGTAGTTTCACGTACTTGTGTCTATTTTGTAAATCATTTATAAAACCTGCATGTATTCTCATCCCAAAAATATTATATTTTAAAAGTGGGACTATAACGTACTTTCACAGATTTTTACTTCGTCGGGAAGTAAGACTTGGCCACTGGTTGATTCACGAACCTATAACAATATATACATATATATCAAAGTATGTTCAAAATATATTTACAATACTTTTAATATATTTTGATGTTTTAAGTTTATTAAGTCAGCTGTCCTCGTTAGTAACCTACAACTTGTTGTCCACAGTTAGATGTACAGAAATAAATCGATAAATAATATCTTGAATCAATCCACGACCCAGTGTATACGTATCTCAGTATTGATCACAACTCAAACTATATATATTTTGGAATCAACCTCAACCCTGTATAGCTAACTCCAACATTCACATATAGAGTGTCTATGGTTGTTCCGAAATATATATAGATGTGTCGACATGATAGGTCGAAACATTGTATACGTGTCTATGGTATCTCAAGATTACATAATATACAATACAAGTTGATTAAGTTATGGTTGGAATAGATTTGTTACCAATTTTCACGTAGCTAAAATGAGAAAAATTATCCAATCTTGTTTTACCCATAACTTCTTCATTTTAAATTCGTTTTGAGTGAATCAAATTGCTATGGTTTCATATTGAACTCTATTTTATGAATCTAAACAGAAAAAGTATAGGTTTATAGTCGGAAAAATAAGTTACAAGTCATTTTTGTAAAGGTAGTCATTTCAGTCGAAAGAACGACGTCTAGATGACCATTTTAGAAAACATACTTCCACTTTGAGTTTAACCATAATTTTTGGATATAGTTTCATGTTCATAATAAAAATCATTTTCCCAGAATAACAACTTTTTAAATCAAAGTTTATCATAGTTTTTAATTAACTAACCCAAAACAGCCCGCGGTGTTACTACGACGGCGTAAATCCGGTTTTACGGTGTTTTCGTGTTTCCAGGTTTTAAATCATTAAGTTAGAATATCATATAGATATAGAACATGTATTTAGTTGATTTTAAAAATCAAGTTAGAAGGATTAACTTTTATTTGCGAACAAGTTTAGAATTAACTAAACTATGTTCTAGTGATTACAAGTTTAAACCTTCGAATAAGATAGCTTTATATGTATGAATCGAATGATGTTATGAACATCATTACTACCTCAAGTTCCTTTGATAAACCTACTGGAAATGAGAAAAATAGATCTAGCTTCAAAGGATCCTTGGATGGCTTGAAAGTTCTTGAAGCAGAATCATGACACGAAAACAATTTCAAGTAAGATTTCCACTCGAAATAAGATTGTTATAGTTATAGAAATTGAATTAAAGTTTGAATATGATTATTACCTTGTATTAGAAAGATAACCTACTGTAAGTAACAAAGGTTTCTTGATCTTGAATTAAAGTTTGAATATGATTACTTGGAATGGATTTAGAAAACTTGGAAGTAAACTTGCAATCTTGGAAGTATTCTTGATTTTATGAAACTAGAACTTTTGGAATTTATGAAGAACACTTAGAACTTGAAGATAGAACTTGAGAGAGATCAATTAGATGAACAAAATTGAAGAATGAAAGTGTTTTTTGGTGTTTTTGGTCGTTGGTGTATGGATTAGATATAAAGGATATGTAATTTTGTTTTCATGTAAATAAGTCATGAATGATTACTCATATTTTTGTAATTTTATGAGATATTTCATGCTAGTTGCCAAATGATGGTTCCCACATGTGTTAGGTGACTCACATGGGCTGCTAAGAGCTGATCATTGGAGTGTATATACCAATAGTACATACATCTAAAAGCTGTGTATTGTATGAGTACGAATACGGGTGCATACGAGTAGAATTGTTGATGAAACTGAACGAGGATGTAATTGTAAGCATTTTTGTTAAGTAGAAGTATTTTGATAAGTGTCTTGAAGTCTTTCAAAAGTGTATGAATATATATTAAAACACTACATGTATATACATTTTAACTGAGCCGTTAAGTCATAAATAGTCGTTACATGTAATTGTTTTTTTGAAACCTTTAGGTTAACGATCTTGTTGAATGTTGTTAACCCATTGTTTATTATAAAAAATGAGATGTTAAATTATTATATTATCATGATATTATGATATATAATATATCTTAGTATGATATATATATACAGTTAAATGTCGTTACAAAGATAATCGTTACATATATGTCTCGTTTCGAAATCATTAAGTTAGTAGTCTGATTTTTACATATGTATTTCATTATTAATACACTTAATAATATATTTACTTATCATTTAACATAATTAACCAAGTGTATAAATATCTTAATATGATTTATATGTACATAGTAAGACGTTGTTATAACGATAATCGTTATATATATCGTTTTCGAGTTTCTTAAATTAATAGTCTCATTTTTATGTATATAACTCATTGTTAAAATACCTAATGAGATACATACTTATAATAAAATCATGTTAACTATATATATATATCCATATATATGTCATCGTATAGTTTTTACAAGTTTTAACGTTCGTGAATCACCGGTCAACTTGGGTGGTCAATTGTCTATATGAAACCTATTTCAATTAATCAAGTCTTAACAAGTTTGATTGCTTAACATGTTGGAAACACTTAATCATGTAAATAAAAATTTCATTTAATATATATATAAACATGGAAAAGTTCAGGTCACTACAGTACCTACCCGTTAAATAAATTTCGTCCCGAAATTTTAAGCAGTTGGAGGTGTTGACGTATCTTCTGGAAATAAATGCGGGTATTTCTTCTTCATCTGATCTTCACACTCCCAGGTGAACTCGGGTCCTCTACGAGCATTCCATCGAACCTTAACTATCGGTATCTTGTTTTGTTTAAGTCTCTTAACCTCACGATCCATTATTTCGACGGGTTTTTCAATGAATTGAAGTTTTTCATTGATTTAGATTTCGTCCAATGGAATAGTGAGATCTTCTTTAGCAAAACATTTCTTCAAATTTGAGACGTGGAAAGTGTTATGTACAGCCGCGAGTTGTTGAGGTAGCTCAAGTTGGTAAGCTACTGGTCCGACACGATCTATAATCTTGAAGGGTCCAATGTACCTTGCATTTAGTTTCCCCCGTTTACCAAATCGAACAACGCCTTTCCAAGGTGAAACCTTAAGCATGACCATTTCTCCAATTTCAAACTCTATATCTTTTCTTTTACTGTCCGCGTAGCTCTTTTGTCGACTCTGGGCGGTTTTCAATCTTTGTTGAATTTGGATGATTTTCTCGGTAGTTTCTTGTATTATCTCTGGACCCGTAATCTGAATATCCCGCACTTCACTCCAATAAATCGGAGACCTGAACTTTCTACCATAAAGTGCTTCAAACGGCGCCATCTCAATGCTTGAATGGTAGCTGTTGTTGTAGGAAAATTCTACTAACAGTATATGTCTATCTCAACTGTTTCTGAAATCAATAACACAAGCTCGTAGCATGTCTTCAAGCGTTTGTATTGTCCTTTCGCTCTTCCCATCAGTTTGTGGATGATAGGAAGTACTCATATCTATACGAGTTCCCAATGCTTGCTGTAATGTCTGCCAGAATCTTGAAATAAATCTGCCATCCCTATCAGAGATAATAGAGATTGGTATTCCATGTCTGGAGACGACTTCCTTCAAATATAGTCGTGCTAACTTCTCCATCTTGTCATCTTCTCTTATTGGCAGGAAGTGTGCTGACTTGGTGAGACGATCAACTATTACCCAAATAGTATCAGAACCACTTGCAGTCCTTGGCAATTTAGTAATGAAATCCATGGTAATGTTTTCCCATTTCCATTCCGGGATTTCAGGTTGTTGTAGTAGACCTGATGGTTTCTGATGTTCAGCTTTGACCTTAGAACACGTCAAACATTCTCCTACATATTTAGCAATATCGGCTTTCATACCTGGCCACCAAAAATGTTTCTTAAGATCCTTATACATCTTCCCCGTTCCAGGATGTATTGAGTATCTGGTTTTATGAGCTTCTCTAAGTACCATTTCTCTCATATCTCCAAATTTTGGTACCCAAATTCTTTCAGCCCTATACCGGGTTCCGTCTTCCCGAATATTAAGATGCTTCTCCGATCCTTTGGGTATTTCATCTTTTAAATTTCCCTATTTTAAAACTCCTTGTTTCGCCTCCTTTATTTGAGTAGTAAGGTTAGTGTGAATCATTATATTCATAGATTTTACTCGAATGGGTTCTCTGTCCTTTCTGCTCAAGGCGTCGGCTACCACATTTGCCTTCCCCGGGTTGTAACGAATCTCAAAGTCATAATCATTCAACAATTCAATCCACCTACCCTGCCTCATATTCAGTTGTTTCTGATTAAATATGTGTTGAATACTTTTGTGGTCGGTATATATAATACTTTTAACCCCATATAAGTAGTGCCTCCAAGTCTTTAATGCAAAAACAACCGCGCCTAATTCCAAATCATGCGTCGTATAATTTTGCTCGTGAATCTTCAATTGTCTAGACGCATAAGCAATCACCTTCGTCCGTTGCATTAATACACAACTGAGACCTTGCTTTGATGCGTCACAATAAATCACAAAATCATCATTCCCTTCAGGTAATGACAATATAGGTGCCGTAGTTAGCTTTTTCTTCAATAATTGAAACGCCTTCTCTTGTTCATCCTTCCATTCAAATTTCTTCCCTTTATGCGTTAATGCAGTCAAGGGTTTTGCTATTTTGGAGAAATCTTGGATGAATCTTCTGTAGTAACCAGCCAATCCTAAAAATTGACGTATATGCTTCGGAGTTTTTGGGGTTTCCCACTTTTCAACGGTTTCGATCTTTCCCGGGTCCACCTGGATACCTTCTTTGTTCACTATGTGACCGAGGAATTGAACTTCTTCCAACCAAAATGCACACTTTAAAAACTTAGCGTACAGTTTTTCTTTCCTCAATACTTCTAGCACTTTTCTCAAATATTCTTCGTACTCTTGATCATTCTTTTAGTAAATAAGTATGTCATTGATGAAAACAATGGCAAACTTGTCAAGATATGGCCCACACACTCGGTTCATAAGGTCCATGAACACAGCTGGTGCGTTAGTCAATCCAAACGGCATAACCATAAACTCGTAATGACCATAACGCGTCCTAAAAGCAGTTTTTGCAATATCATCCTCCTTTACTCGCATTTGATGATATCCAGAATGTAAATCGATCTTCGAATAAACCGACGAGCCTTGTAGTTGATCAAATAAGTCATCAATTCTCGGCAGTGGATAACGGTTTTTGATGGTAAGTTTGTTCAACTCTCTGTAGTCAATACACAACCTAAATGTACCATCCTTCTTCTTGACAAACAAAACAGGAGCTCCCCATGGTGATGTGCTTGGTCGAATGAAACCACGTTCTAATAGTTCTTGTAGTTGACTTTGCAGTTCTTTCATCTCGCTGGGTGCGAGTGTATAAGGAGCACGAGATATTGGTGCAGCTCCTGGTACAAGATCTATTTGAAATTCAACAGATCGATGTGGAGGTATTCCCGGTAATTCTTTCGAAAATACATTGGGAAATTCTTTTACGACGGGAACATCATTGATGCTCTTTTCTTCAGTTTGTACTTTCTCGACGTGTGCTAGAACAGCATAGCAACCTTTTCTTATTAGTTTTTGTGCCTTCAAATTACTAATAAGATGTAGCTTCATGTTGCCCTTTTCTCCGTACACCATTAAGGGTTCTCCTTCTTCTTGTACAATGCGAATTGCATTTTTATAACATACGATCTCTGCTTTCACCTTCTTCAGCCAGTCCATGCCAACTATTATATCAAAACTCCCTAACTCTACTGGTATCGAATCAATCTTAAATATTTCGCTACCCAGTTTAATTTCTCGATTCCGGCATATATTATCTGCTGAAATTAATTTACCGTTTGCTAATTCGAGTAAAAATTTACTATCCAACGGCGTCAATGGACAACTTAATTTAGCACAAAAATCTCTACTCATATAGCTTCTATCCGCACCCTAATCAAATAAAACGTAAGCAGATTTATTTTCAATAAGAAATGTACCCGTAACAAGCTTCGGGTCTTCCTGTGCCTCTGCCGCATTAATATTGAAAACTCTTACGCGGCCTTGTCCATTCGTGTTCTCCTGGTTCGGGCAATTTCTAATAATGTGGCCCGGTTTTCCACATTTATAACAAACAACATTGGCACAACTTGCTCCGACACTACTTGCTCCGCCATTACTCGTTCCGACACCATTTGTTCCTTTCGTTCTGTTAACCCCTGGTCCGTAGATGTGATGCCCCGTACCAAATCATCATGTACGGACCATCAACAACAGGATCATTACAAGGTTAAGTACTATATGCGTTTTCAAAAAGAGTTTGCATTCATAATTAAAAGTGATGTCAAACCAACATCGAAAGTTTTACAATCCAAAAGTATGCTTCACTAAGTAGAAGCAATAAATAAGTGTACGTGACCCCAAATGGTCGTTACAAGTCATAATTCAAAAGTACGAATGTTTGAATGCAAAGTAAAGTAGTTGATAAGGCTAAAAAGGAACATATATTTCATAGCATTATCCCCCAAGAAAGACAGGATTTTAGTTGTAATTGTTCCATATTCAAGTAATATTCGTTTATATTTAATAAGTGCGAAGACAAAAGGCGAAAACGAAGAATTGAAGACGGAAAGGTCCAAAATGCTCAAATGTACAAGATACAATTAAAGTGGTTCAAATTATTGATGAAGAACGTCTAAAAATGACAAGAGTACAAGTTGCGGAACGCAAAGTACACGATATAAAATAATACGCGAAGACGTCCGAAAATCCGGAATCGGGACCCGAGCCAAGAAGAAACGCGCGACGCAACGGACCAAAAATATCTAGTCTACTATGCATATAAATATAATATAATATATAAATAATTATTAAAATTATTTATATTTTATTTATATTTAATATTATGTCGGCAAGCTATGAGACAAATCAATGTGAGCTGTCCAGGGTGGCCATGCGACTCGCATGGCCAGAAGGCTATTTCCTATGCGAGTCGCATGAGGATCAGAATCAGGCCTGGTCTATAAATTTGCCAGTTTTCGTTCGTTTTTACACACACCACACACATAATAATAATAATACTCTGTAATAAATAAATATATATATAATATATATAGTATAGTGTAGTTTTATATTAGATTAGTTCGGGTTATGTAAAGGTTATTTTACGGGTTTTAAAGTCGGAGCTCTGTCCGTGTAACACTACGCGATAAATAATCAATGTAAGCTATGTTCTCCTTTTTAAATTAATGTCTCGTACTTAAGTTATTATTATGCTTATTTGAGCCGAAGTAATCATGATGTTGAGCTAAATATTAAAGATGGGGTAATTGGGTTTTGTACCATAATTGGGGTTTGGACAAAAGAACGACACTTGTGGAAATTAGACTATGGGCTATTAATGGGCTTTATATTAAATTAACGATACCTCGTTAATTTAATATAAAGGTTATGATTTGACGTATCTATATATAACCACATACGCTTAATCGGACACGATGGGCGGGATATTTATAAGTACGAATTATTGTTCATTTGACCGGACACGGGGATGGATTAATAGTCAATGGACTCATTAAAACAGGGGTGGATTACATTCAAGGGTAATTGGTGTAATTGTTAACAAAGTATTTAAACCTTGGTTTACACACAGTCGATAACCTGGTGTATTCATTAAGCAAAGTATTAAGACCTTGTTACAGTTCGAATCCCCAGTTAGTTGGAATATTTGACTTCGGGTATAAGGTTAAATTTGCCGAGCAGTTTATAATTATGACCGATGAACTATTATGGACAAAAACCAGATAGGTTTCAAATACATCCAGGACAAAGGACAATTAGCCCAGGACAATAAATTAAAATCAAAACGTCAAACATCATGGTTACGGAAGTTTAAATAAGCATAATATATTTTATTTCATATTTCCTCGTACTTTTATTTATTGTCATTTTAATTATTGTTATTTATTTTATATTGTTATTTAAATATCGTCATTTACTATACGCTTCGCTTAAAATATAAAATCGACAAACCGGTCATTAAACGGTAAACTCTCCTTTTATATATTATTATATATAATTATATATATTTTGTACAAATATAATTATATAAAAATAAGTGTTTCATAAGCCCGTCTCCCTGTGGAACGAACCAGACTTACTAAAAACTATACTACTCCGCGACTAGGTACACTGCCTATTGTGTTGTAGCAAGGTTTTGGTATATCCATTTTGTAAATATTTAATTAAAAATTGTTAAATTTTGTAGCATTCCGTATTAAAAATATAGTATATTTCGTAACCCCACGCTACGACATCAAGTTTTTGGCGCCGCTGTCGGGGAGTCGGCGAAACTATCTATTTTTCATTTTTGTATATATATATTTATTATTTTTAGAAAAACAATATAAAATCCTAAAAATTAAAAAATTTAAAAATCTAAAAATTTAAAAAATTAAAACCGAAAAGAAAAAAATATATATATTTTTATATAATTTTAAGATTTTTATTTATAAAATTATCAAATATTTCTATTTTTAGTTTTATAAAAATATTAAGTTTTTATTTAAATTATATATATATATTATTTAATATTTAAAACAGAAAATATAAACAAATATAAATAATACGGTTGAGCCTGTCATTTGACCCCCCTCATTTGAACCGGCTCTGGAGGTCATGCGACTCGCATGACCTTTAGCCTGAACCCCATGCGAGTCGCATGAGGGGTCTGACAGGGCCACATACAACCCTACTTTCGCATTAAATACGGTATTTTATTTATTATTATTAATATAAACCCTAATTAGTTTATTAATTTAATATTAATTAGTTTTAATTCTTAATTAATTTGTATTTTACTTTTAATTAGTTTTATTAATATATAAATTAATATCTTTAATAAATAATAATATAAAAATAATATTTTTTTTTTATAAAAATTATTCTTTTTCTCAACTTTTTATATATTTTTATATTTTGTATCTTTTAGTCGTTTAGCGTAATATTTGTATTTTGTCGTTCGTACTTAGTTTTAAATATAGATTTTGCCGTAGTTTATTTTTATATTTCTAGATTTTTAGGTTTGCCGTAAAATCCCTTAAGTACTTATTCCTTAGACTAAGATTTAGGTGCTTTAGAATTTTGCGACGCCATTTTTCGTACGACTTTCTTACTTTTATTTTTCGACGTCTATTTTTCTACCTTTTTATTTTTTCGACACTTTTCGACGCGCAATCTATTTCTTTCTTATTTCTCGACGCTTTAGTTTTCTAGGACTTAGAAATTTTCTCTACTTCTTATCTAATTCTCAAACGGAAAGAAAAATTATTTAAGTGGTTAAATTAATGGACGTTGACATTTTTCTGGTTCGTAGTAATAGTTGGATTTGTTAGTGGCTAGTTGTGGGCTTCCGATTTAAAGGGTCCTGGCTACCTGCTGCATCTTTTGGCTATTCGAAACGTGGGCAAAAATCAGAAAAGTCTATTAATTGGACAACTTAGATAAGTTTTTCTATTTTTTATAACTAATAGGATAATTCGTGAATGCACCACATTGTAGCTAAAATTTGGCCATTGCAATAAAATGGAAAATTTTGAAAACAAGGCCTTGGAAACTCTTTTTGAACTCCAAAATCAATTAAATCAATACTCTCAACCGAGTGTTGATGACAATTCGGTCAGTCAATCTTGGATCGCGAACGACGAAACAATAACTGGTTGTGAAATCTGTGGAGATTATCACTCAACATGGGAATGTTACTATTACGTTCCTACTGAAAATTACGCACCCACAGAACCTGAATGGAACGATTATGAAGAACACAATTCTAATTGGGATTATTCCCAAGAAGATATTCAAACTCAACAACCAGAAGAACTTGAAGATTCTTTAGATTATATGAGAATCAAACTCGAAGAACTTGATGCTCAAAAGGAACAAATGAGAGAGTTTGTAAACCGGCAAGCTGAAACTCTATCAGACTACACACCTGTTGATCTGAGGAGTCGTGTGCAAGAAAATCTCATATCATCGAATTTTGATGAATTCGAGAGCTTCGAAATCACCAACTATCCCGATGATACTTTTTATTCAGTCTTACCAATTTCACAACATATCGACACAATAGCCTCTACCGACGAAATCATCGATCCATCAATGGATAAAGAAGAAGTAAGGGTGACAAATTGGTACTCTTGGGAATACGATAACGTTGAAAATTTTACCCCAGAGGCCAAACCAAACTTCACCATTCCACAACCTTCCAACCCAATATTCTCAATAGACGAGTCATCCACCGGAAATGAACTACGAGCTGTAATAGATAATGACACTTCGAATTTCACCCAATTGGGTAATAGAGGTGAAAACTTTGATCCCGAGAATAAAAGGAAGAAAATATTAGGAATTGTCCGCCCTATAGAATGTATGTCGGTGTATATCGATCCATTTGACCAAGAAACAGAAAAGAGACATATCCATTTACTAAAAGCTACACTTAAAAAAGAATTAAGTAGTGACGTTCGGGTGAGTCTAAACTTTAAACCCATTGATATATTATACACCACCCGAGATATAAATAACTGGCTCACTATTTTAATTCGTGGAACTTATTCCACCGACTTCACATATCGTCAGCTAAAGTGTAGGGAAGTCTAACCCCACTTAACGTTAAATTAGGGGTTCGGGTTAGTGCATAACTCGTTAATAAACATGCATGATAACTTAGGGTAAAATACGCATTTTCAAAAATTAGCAAACAGTTCAGAAAAGCAACCATTTTTGAAGAAAAACATGTGTGATAAAACAAGAAGGAATGAACGGTGAGGCGCGCCATCTATCATTCGACGAGCTTTGTAAGTACAAACTAGGTATTCTTAATCACTTTTCTACACTAATCACCCTCATGAATTTATAATTATAGTCTGATTTCATGCAAATGAGGGCATTACATGATCTCAAGTGTGGGGAAGGGTTATAAATTCTCTCGGGTTTACACTTAGTTTATTTGCCAAATTTTGTGAAAATTTGAAAAAATTTTCAACTAAATGAAGTTAAAATCATGTTTATATATATTTATGAACGGTGAAAACTAGGTGTTAATACCGAAATTATCGTTACCTCGGAAAGGACATAAATTAAGAAACACCCTAAAACGCTTGAATTCATTTAAAATGGAATAAAGGAGAATAAAAAGGCAAAGAAAGAAACTAAGTGTGGGGAGAATGTACCTAGTTATTCAATTAAAAACTATCTAGCACATGTTTCTGTAAAGTTTATTGCAGATGCTTTTGTTTTGGACTAAATTAACTATTTTACCAGATGAAAGAAAAGAAAAGATGGATCTACACGATGAATCAATTCCATCATTAAAAGGAAGTAAAGTCTTCCGAAAAAGACACGCGCTTCTTGATTTAGGTCAAGAAGTTGTCGTCCAGACCAGCTGTAGGTTGACGAAAAATCTAGAAAAGTCATCACTAAAATCAGCATGAAATCCACGGACCTCAGCATAAAACAGGGTCGCCAAGTGGTCAGATTTATCCTAACCATGAGAAGGATTTATCTCGTACAATGGGGAGGCACCGTGCAAATTAGCTTGATAAGACTAATGAATCAGATCCCCAGAAAGGATAATCTCCTTAAAAGATTAAAAATCAGCTTTTAAGCCTGATATTACTCAATCCTTGAGATTGACCTTAAAGATTGAGAATTACAAACTCATGGAATTCAATGATATCTAAACTCGAGCTTGAACGAGAAAATATTTTGATCAAATTATAAACCGATTTGTTTTCTGAAAACCCATTTTCAATGCGTTCATTACCATTGAACGTAAAATCCTAGGAATTCACCTGGAATTCATTAGGTCACCTGAACCAAATCGGGTGTCAACCGTAAGAACGGTGGTTGCATAGCATGGTCGAAGACAGGACCTTGTGCCAGACCAAAAAAAATTATAAGTGTGAGCTTTACTATTGCTCCTACAAAGGATAGTAATTGCGTCCGACACGTTATAGACCATAATCAAAAGCATGTCACGGGACATTGCCTTAACAGTTGCTTGTTCATCGCTTTCCTTTACAACCGGAAGGTAGTTTACCGAAAGGTAATATACGGAGCAAGTAAACTAGACGTGTTGCTTTCCTAATACAAGGTTAGCAAGTGGGTGACACAAAACCATAAGTTTTGAGCTAAAATTTTCAAATCTGAAACCCACAAAACCCACAAAAATATTTTGCAAACACCGGTGAAGGGTTATTCCGGAAAACTTATCTAGGGTAAAAGCTAGATTGAATTTTCAAAAGATCAAATGTTTTCATAAAGATCCAATTTCCTTAAGGATCTACATTTTCATAGTCATGTGGGACTGTAAACCGCCTTTCAAATGTGCACTTTGCTTTGGAAACCGAAAGTAAATTGGCTATTTGATTATAAGTGTCGTTGACCTAAACCCAAGGCAACTGTGGATGACACACCCACCTTTAAACTATGGTTCTATCATTACTATCATTGTTTATACCGCTCTATCAAAATCACTAATGTACAAAGTGTGAAGAATAAAGAAGTGATTCGTGTGATGTATTATATTATTTCAAGACTGTATTGCTTGAGGACAAGCAACGTTCAAGTGTGGGGATATTGATAAGGCTAAAAAAGAACATATATTTCATAGCATTATCCCCCAAGAAAGACAGGATTTTAGTTGTAATTGTTCCATATTCAAGTAATATTCGTTTATATTTAATAAGTGCGAAGACAAAAGGCGAAAACGAAGAATTGAAGACGGAAAGGTCCAAAATGCTCAAATGTACAAGATACAATTAAAGTGGTTCAAATTATTGATGAAGAACGTCTAAAAATGACAAGAGTACAAGTTGCGGAACGCAAAGTACACGATATAAAATAATACGCGAAGACGTCCGAAAATCCGGAACCGGGACCCGAGCCAAGAAGAAACGCGCGACGCAACGGACCAAAAATATCTAGTCTACTATGCATATAAATATAATATAATATATAAATAATTATTAAAATTATTTATATTTTATTTATATTTAATATTATGTCGGCAAGCGATGAGACAAATCAATGTGAGCTGTCCAGGGTGGCCATGCGACTCGCATGGCCAGAAGGCTATTTCCCATGCAAGTCGCATGAGGATCAGAATCAGGCCTGGTCTATAAATTTGCCAGTTTTCGTTCGTTTTTACACACACCACACACATAATAATAATAATACTCTGTAATAAATAAATATATATATAATATATATAGAATAGTGTAGTTTTATATTAGATTAGTTCGGGTTATGTAAAGGTTATTTTACGGGTTTTAAAGTCGGAGCTCTGTCCGTGTAACACTACGCGATAAATAATCAATGTAAGCTATGTTCTCCTTTTTAAATTAATGTCTCGTACTTAAGTTATTATTATGCTTATTTGAGCCGAAGTAATCATGATGTTGAGCTAAATATTAAAGATGGGGTAATTGGGTTTTGTACCATAATTGGGGTTTGGACAAAAGAACGACACTTGTGGAAATTAGACTATGGGCTATTAATGGGCTTTATATTAAATTAACGATACCTCGTTAATTTAATATAAAGGTTATGATTTGACGTATCTATATATAACCACATACGCTTAATCGGACACGATGGGCGGGATATTTATAACTACGAATTGTTGTTCATTTGACCGGACACGGGGATGGATTAATAGTCAATGGACTCATTAAAACAGGGGTGGATTACATTCAAGGGTAATTGGTGTAATTGTTAACAAAGTATTTAAACCTTGGTTTACACACAGTCGATAACCTGGTGTATTCATTAAGCAAAGTATTAAGACCTTGTTACAGTTCGAATCCCCAGTTAGTTGGAATATTTGACTTCGGGTATAAGGTTAAATTTGCCGAGCAGTTTATAATTATGACCGATGAACTATTATGGACAAAAACCAGATAGGTTTCAAATACATCCAGGACAAAGGACAATTAGCCCAGGACAATAAATTAAAATCAAAACGTCAAACATCATGGTTACGGAAGTTTAAATAAGCATAATATATTTTATTTCATATTTCCTCGTACTTTTATTTATTGTCATTTTAATTATTGTTATTTATTTTATATTGTTATTTAAATATCGTCATTTACTATACGCTTCGCTTAAAATATAAAATCGACAAACCGGTCATTAAACGGTAAACTCTCCTTTTATATATTATTATATATAATTATATATATTTTGTACAAATATAATTATATAAAAATAAGTGTTTCATAAGCCCGTCTCCCTGTGGAACGAACCAGACTTACTAAAAACTATACTACTCCGCGACTAGGTACACTGCCTATTGTGTTGTAGCAAGGTTTTGGTATATCCATTTTGTAAATATTTAATTAAAACTTGTTAAATTTTGTAGCATTCCGTATTAAAAATATAGTATATTTCGTAACCCCACGCTACGACATCAGTAGTTCATGCGTGGACAACTCTAAGCAGCGGGTGTCTACAGCACAACAAGTAAGACAGCGGAAGCAACCTCAAGCACCTGAGAAATACATGCTTAAAAACGTCAACACAAAGGTTGGTGAGCTATAGTTTAAGTATAACAGTATGTAAGGTAGGCCACGAGATTTCAGTGCTACAAAGAGCATTTCAAAACAGTATGATAAAGTATATGTTAACCGTGGGCACTTGGTAACTAACTTAACGTTTAAACCCCCTGAAAGTACACTTGGCAAGTGCGTATGTCTACGAAGTATTAAACACTCGTTAAATGCTAGTGCGACTAGCCCAAGTGGGGATGTCAAACCCTATGGATCCATATCTAAGATTCGTGTTCACGGTTCAAAAACCAATGATTAAACGTTACCGAGCTAAAGGGAATGTTTATGCCGTTGTATAACCCACACATATATAAGTTTAAGTACTCGTGCCTAGTATGTAAAACATAAAATCCACATGTATTCTCAGTTCCCAAAATAAGTTAAAGTAAAAAGGGAATGCTATAACTCACAATGATAATGTAGTCGTAAAGTCTGTCCGGTAAAGGTGTGCAAGTAAACGGTCCGAAGGTCCTCAACCTAAGGCAAATAGTACTAAGTCAGTAAATCGTCTTAATAGGTTTAAAAGTATGTAATTAAGGTCTTAAGGGTCATCATCAATCATCATTAAACAAAAGGCGTAAAGTAGGTTTCGTTTATGAAAGTAGTTTAAAACAAAGGCTGACTTCGATCAGTCACCACGGCCTCTACCCTTACTGAATTAAGGTGAGACCAGTGGCCATGGCTCCGTATATGAGTCCCTTAAGTATGGTAAAATTTACAGAAGCAAACTCATCTTCGTTTGACTGTGGCGACGGTCTAAGTGCGAGTAGGTCAGAAATTTCTGCACAACGTTAAAGGACATAGTAACGATCGGAGGGCCATAAATCCTAAACCGTAACTCGGATTAAGACGAGTCCTATATGAAAAGTTATCTAATAGAAAAGATCTATCTAAAA
The DNA here is from genome assembly GCF_046630445.1 of Rutidosis leptorrhynchoides. NCBI lineage: Eukaryota > Viridiplantae > Streptophyta > Magnoliopsida > Asterales > Asteraceae > Rutidosis > Rutidosis leptorrhynchoides. The sequence goes on along the minus strand of NC_092342.1, from coordinate 200,806,448 downwards.
ATCACTGTTAGAACAGCCCAGGTCTACAGGTCTGTTCCAGAAGCATCAGGTCAGAAAGTTTTGGACAGAAACAGTAAGTTTAAAAGGGTTCCGGTGGTCTTGGTGTTTGATGTTCATCATGGTTCTCATCCTTGATGCATATAGCTTCAAGTGTACAACTCATTGATATATCTACATCATCTTAACCAAGTCTTGACCATCATAACCCTAGTGCAAGTCTAAGACATGAAGCACAACTCACTTAAGAGTTGCATGAAGTTTGATGAACCAAAGTTACATCAAAGTCTTAGGTTTGACACTTACATGAACTATAAACTTGAAAGTTAACTAACTAATCAAGATCATAAGTAGTAAAACATAGTTCTTAGTTTGATCTTGAAGATCCAAGACTCAAAAGTCTAGATCCAAAGTTATATTTAAAGAAAACTTATTTGTGTGTTCTTGAACTTTCAAAGTTAACTTAATTTGTTCAAGAGATATGAGATCAAGACTAACTTGTAGTACTTGACCATATACACTAACTACATGAAATTAAAGTGCATAAATTGAAGAAGTAAACTAAATAAATAAGAAAAGGTTCATGGTTGTTCATACTTTAAAGATTCAAACCAAGGTTTGATCTTTAGAAAGTAAACTTTAAAGTTTACTTCATGAACTTCAAGTATGTCTTTCAACCATGAACTTTATAAACTTTGAACAAGTATTTAGTGGAGATCATAAACTAGAGAGTTTATGTCTTGTATGTTCTTGAAGATTCAAGATAAATGAAGAATTAAACTAAGAAGTTTGATTCTTGAAAACATGCAAGTAAATAAAGATAATAACAACTAGTAATCAACACAAGTAACAAAAGATTATATCAACCAAAGAATGATGATGATTAAGAGTGCTTGAAATCGGTTTTGGCCAAGAAAGAAGAGAGAAAAATATGTTCATGTTACTTACAATTTTGAAAGAAAAAGAGAGGAAAGTTGAGAGAAAATATGAGAGAAAAGTAAGATGTAATTTTGAAGTGAAGTGTGTGTGAGAATACAAGTGAGTATGTAATGCAAAAAAAAAAAGTTTTGAATCTCCTTCTAACCATCTAGGCTGACGGTTTTGGCCTTCAAGGAGGGGGGAAGGATTAGTTTTGTGGTCACTAGAATGTAAAGCTTCATAAAGGTGGTTAATGGGTGTGTTTACATGGGAATGAGAAGTAACAAGATTCCAAGTGTAACTTAATCCATCTATTTGCCATCTAAATGATACTTACAAGTCTTGGTGGACTAGTTAATCCACTTAATATGTAGGGTGGGCTTAGAAGTCCAATAACATGAGTCCATTACACTAACAAAGCCCAAGTTTGTAACATCCCGCCTTTTTCCGTTTACTTTTCCGTTTAACTATTTAAATCCCGTTATATGTTTATAACATCTCCCGTTAATACGTGTTTTAAAAATATCTCGTCTAGGTAATTCACGCACCCGCAACCGAACTTGAGGGACTATTTTCGCCAAAATGCCAAAGAGGTGACTAGCCTTTGACTAGTCAACCCCCACCCCCATCTTTTCTTTTTCATTTTCCCTTTTCTTCTTCTACTTCCATATTTTCTCTCAATTTCTCAAACAAGGAATCATCATCTAAATCCAAGCTAGCGGGTATCTTGCAAAACAAATTACATATTTGAAATCCTTGCAACTTCCTCTTCGATTCCATACCGACTTCATCAAGTTTGGGTAACTTTCTAAAATCACTAGATTTTGTGTTCTTGATATTTTTGAACTTATAAAGTTGTTAATTAGTGTCTATGGCTCAAGTCTAACATGAATATATGATTTATATGCTCGATTTCGTTATTTGAAGTAACTAGCTTGAGTATGAACTTTGGTGTGTTTGATTTGGTGATTTGGTTGTTTGAATGTTGTTAAATGTTATAAATGCATGTATTAAATGTGTTCCTAGTATCACTAGCTTCAAATTGATGTGTAGGTTGCTTGAGAAAACTCCATAAACTTGATTAGTGATTTTGGTGAATTCGGGTTAGGGTTTGATAAGCTTGAAATGAATATTTGATGCATTGAATGACATGAATTGTAGTTAGTAAGTAGTTTGTTGTATTGTATGCTCGATTACCTACAAAACGGCATGTTATATGTATGCATTAAATGCCCGAATCATAAATGTGCACTTATCAAATTTGTGTATTAAATGTGTGCATTAATTGATCATTTACTTTGGAAAGCCGATTGTTACAAATAACATTTTTGGTTGGTGAAATGTATTTAGATGTGTTCTTTGTCAAATTACCTTTCTAACGATATAAGATACGAGTTCTAAGTATTAGCGGTTTGCGAGTTATGCTTGAAAGTGTTTGGAATTGAGACTTGGACATTTGAGACTGACCAGGTACCAGTTCCCGTGTATTGTCGCGGCGCGACAATTTGGGGCCGCGGCGCGGCCTAAGTCGTGTCCAGTTTCTGACCTCTTTGGTCAAAATACGAAAAATGTTTGGCACACTATGGACCTCCGATTCACATGAGACTTGTTCTAACATGCTTATATATGAATAAAAACCTCAGAAAAATAGTTCGGGACCCGACCCGAACGTGTTGACTTTCGTTGACTTTGACCGACCAAAGTTTGACTTTTTGTCAAACTTAACCAAATGATTATGCAACCTTCCTAACTTGTTTCTGTACTTGTATCTTGCATGAAACTTGACAATTTGATTCACATGCTACATAATCGAGTCGTAACGAGCCATAGGACTAATTAAACATCTTTGACCTATCGTGTTTACCGTTATTGATACGACCTATTGGTTTAGGTCAAGACTAGCACTATCCTTCGCATACGTTACTTTGTGAAGTACTTTTCATACGTGCACTCAAGGTGAGATCATAGTCCCATCCTTCAAACAACTTTTATGCTTTAAACTATGGGATGAGAAACATATACGTATCATACTTTTACACTTTGAACACAAGTACGAAAACGAACATTCCACGTACGGGTTTGAACAAAAAGCCTCAATTCAATTATCATTAGTTACACTTGCAGGGTGTAAACGTGAACTTATATTATGTGATCACATGGGCTTGACGAGCCTCATTCGGACGGTTCGCTACCGTTAGCGGATGAAATATATTTTCGGGTCTAGTGTATGTTCTAACACTACGCGAAGGGTGCAAAACAGTTAAGTTTGATAATTGGGTGCCCGCGAAACAAATAACAACTTTGGAATGCAAATGATTTAGATAATCATATTATATTAAATCTTGTGGTTCAAATGCAACGTTTACTAAAACACCTATGATTTCACCAACGTTTTCGTTGACAGTTTTCTATATGTTTTCTCAGGTCCTTGAAAGCTACTTGATACATGCTTCCGCACTCTTTTTGATACTTGCTTGGATGTCGAGTATACATGCATAGATGGAGCGTCTTTTGACTACTTTAAATTGTGTCGCATAGGTTTCATTCGTACGTTAAACATTGTAATGTAACTAGTCTTTCGAACTACATTTGTTAACTTGAAACATCCTTTTTCTTATAAAATAAATGCGACATATTTTGGTCAAAAGTCATAATAAAGACTTATGACCACACAACGGGACCGAAGTAGTCGGCGCCGTCAAACATGATTTGGTCGGGTCGCTACAGATGGTATCAGAGCCAGGTTGTAGGGATTTAGAGTTCATTGGTGTCAACCCCGAGTCATAGGGTACATTGGTGAGTCTAGACTACAACCGGCATATAGACTTGAAGTAGGAATTACTTGACTATTTGTGCATTTATACTCGAACGCTTCTACTCATATCTACTCTTATTTCATCTAAATCTCACGTTGTTTAATTTGATTGACACGCCACCTTGACTATATGAAATAATGTCGAATGCACATATGAATCAGGGTAATATAATTTCCGGGATTATATTACGGTGACTCATATGAACGTTCCGACATTATGACATAAAGAATTTAAGGCGAGTCAAGGAAAATTTTCTCTCTATCTTTATTCCATATCACGGTTAGTATTACTTAGAATACTAACCAACGGTATTCTTTTGTTTTGAAGGAACAATGCCTCCTCGTCGTGCACCACGCCGTGAAATACCCGAACAAGCTCTACAACGCATGATATCCACCGCCGTAGATGCGGCCATGGCCGGTCACTCATCCAACAACAATAACAATAATAATAACAACAACCAAAACAACAACAACAACAACAACAACAATGGAGCCGGTAACTCAAACGAGGGATGCTCCTATAAAGCCTTCATGGGGTGCAAACCTCACACTTTTGATGGAACCGTGGGACCGGTTGTGCTCACCCGATGATTTGAGCAAACGGAAGCCGTCTTTAGCATAAGTGGTTGTCGGGACCAAGACAAGGTCAAATACTCCATTCACACTTTCGCCGGTGTCGCTCTTACATGGTGGAATACTTATGTACAATCGGTGGGTACCGATGAAGCTCACGCCCTCTCTCGGGCCGATTTAAGGGAAAAGATGGTCATCGAATATTTCCCTCGCGAAGAAACCCGAAAGTTCGAACAAGAGCTAAGAACCTTGGAGGCGGTCGGAAACGATCTCAATGCCTATAATCAACGATTCGCCGAACTATCCTTGATGTGCCCAAACCTCGTGAACCCCGAATCTGAAAGGGTCGAACTTTATATGTATGGTCTTCCAAAGAGCATCAAACAAGGGGTGATGTCATCCAAACCCGCTAACCTACAACAAGCTTTGAACATGGCCCGCCAATTGATCGAAACGGTTGACGAAATCGTATTACCGGCGCCTAAAGCCGAGGACAAGTCGGGTAACAACAAAAGAAAATGGGAAGCCCCTCAATTAAGCAACAACTACAACAACAACTTCACCAAAAAGCCTTTCACCTCCGACGCCAAGAAAATTTATGGCGGAAATAAACCCTTTTGCAACAAATGCCACAAACACCACTATGGTGAATGTAGCAATCTATTTTGCCACCGGTGCCAAAGGGGTGGTCATATGGCCAACGATTGTAGAAGTGCCGCCCCCGTCGCTCAAAAGGTGCCCAATGCACCAAAATCGGGTACTTGTTATGAATGTGGCCAAACGGGTCATTTTAGAAATGCCTGTCCGAAGAAGAAAGCCAACCCCAACACACGCGGCCGAGCTTTCAACATCAACACCGAGGAAGCCCGAGATGACAATGAATTAGTCACGGGTACGTTTCTCCTCAACAGCACTTATGTTACTTGTTTATTCGATTCGGGTGCCGATAAGAGTTTTGTATCCAAGACTTTGACTTATTCTTTTAGAACTCCACCACTTCCACTAGATACCACTTATACCATTGAAGTGGCTAACGGGAAACTATTAAGTGCCGACACATATTACCGGGGGTGTACGTTAAACATTTTGGGTAAGGAATTTGAAATTGACTTGATACCCATGGAACTAGGAAGCTTTGATGTAATAATCGGTATGAATTGGTTAGTCAAAACGAAATCTCACATCCTTTGTGATCTTAACGCAATCCGAATTCCTATCGAGAATGGTGAACCTTTGATTGTTTATGGCGATAAGAGTTGCACCAGACTCAACCTCGTTTCGTGCCTTAAAGTTAGAAAACTACTCCGTAAGGGTTGTTTTGCGATCCTTGCCCACGTTAAGAAAGTCGAGTCCGATGAGAAGCATATCGATGATGTGCCTATTGTTAGTGACTTTTTTGATGTATTTCCCGACGAATTGCCGGGTCTTCCACCCCATCGACCGGTTGAATTCCAAATCGATCTTATTCCGGGAGCCGCACCCGTAGCACGTGCACCATATAGACTCGCTCCATCCGAAATGCAAGAATTGCAAAGTCAAATCCAAGAACTACTTGATCGTGGTTTTATCCAACCTAGCCATTCACCTTGAGGCGCTCCGATTTTGTTTGTTAAAAAGAAAGACGGATCCCTACGAATATGCATTGATTATCGTGAACTAAAAAAATTGACGGTTAAGAACCGATATCCTCTTCCTCGCATCGATGACCTCTTTGATCAATTACAAGGGTCTTGCGTATATTCAAAAATCGATCTCCGCTCGGGTTATCATCAATTAAGGGTTAAGGGGGAAGATGTCTCCAAAACCGCTTTCCGAACTCGTTATGGTAGTTATGAATTTCTTGTAATGCCATTTGGTCTCACTAACGCACCGGCGGTGTTCATGGATCTTATGAACCGCGTGTGCAAACCGTATCTTGACAAATTCGTTATCGTGTTCATCGATGATATTTTGGTCTATTCAAAAAGCGAAGAAGAACACGAGGAACACCTCCGACTTGTGCTTGAACTTTTAAGACAAGAAAGACTCAATGCCAAATTCTCCAAGTGTGAATTTTGGTTGAAGGAAGTTCAATTTCTTGGTCATGTTGTAAGTGACCAAGGTATTAAAGTCGATCCATCAAAAATCGAAGCCATTAGTAAATGGGAAACTCCTACTACTCCGACTCACATTCGTCAATTCTTGGGTCTCGCCGGGTACTATCGTAGATTCATCGAAAACTTCTCTTTGGTTGCACGTCCTCTAACCGCATTAACTCACAAGGGAAAGAAATTCATTTGGGCGACCGAGCAAGAATCCGCGTTCCAAATCTTGAAGACAAAGCTTACCACCGCTCCTATCTTGTCACTTCCCGAAGGCAACGATGATTTTGTTGTGTATTGCGACGCCTCGAAACATGGTTTTGGGTGTGTGTTGATGCAACGAACGAAAGTCATTTGTTATGCTTCTCGACAACTCAAAATTCATGAACGAAACTACACGACACATGATCTCGAACTCGGAGCCGTTGTCTTTGCACTTAAAATGTGGAGACACTATCTTTATGGAACCAAGAGTACTATCTTTACCGATCACAAAAGTCTCCAACACATCTTCGATCAAAAGCAACTAAACATGAGACAACGAAGGTGGATTGAAACCTTAAACGATTACGATTACGAACTTCGTTACCATCCCGGGAAGGCAAACGTAGTAGCCGATGCCTTAAGTCGAAAAGAAAGAGCGGTGCCTCTTCGTGTCCGAGCCTTAAACATCACCATCCACACCAACCTTAATAGCCAAATTCGGGTAGCCCAAGATGAGGCTCTCAAGGATGAAAACGTTTCACACGAGCTCTTGAACATTCTCGTCTCTCGATTCGAAACTAAAGAAACCGGACTCCGATATTTTGCCGGAAGGATTTGGGTGCCTAGTTATGGGAACCTACGAAGTCTCATTTTAGATGAAGCCCATAAGTCACGATACTCGATCCACCCCGGTGCCAATAAGATGTACCACGACCTTAAACAACAATATTGGTGGCCGAACATCAAAAGGGACATAGCTACTTATGTTTCCAAGTGTTTGACATGTTCCAAAGTCAAAGCCGAACACCAAAGACCGTCCGAACTACTTCAACAACCCGAGATCCCGCAATGGAAGTGGGAAAGGATAACGATGGATTTTATCACCAAACTACCAAAAACGACGGGCGGTTATGATACCATTTGGGTTATTGTTGACCGTCTCACCAAATCCGCACACTTTCTTGCCATGAAGGAGACCGACGAAATGGAGAAACTTGCGCAACTTTACATTAAAGAAATCGTAGCCCGACACGGTGTACCTTTATCGATTATCTCCGACCGAGATGGCCATTTTGTTTCTAGATTTTGGCGTACCTTGCAAGAAGCGTTGGGAACGCGTTTAGACATGAGCACCGCATTTCATCCTCAAACCGATGGACAAAGCGAACGTACAATTCAAACCTTGGAGGACATGTTACGAGCTTGCATGGTTGATTTTGGAAAAGCTTGGGACAAGCACTTACCTCTCGTCAAGTTCTCTTACAACAATAGTTATCACGCGAGTATTAAAGCCGCACCTTTTGAAGCGCTATACGGCCAAAAATGTCGTTCACCTCTTTGTTGGGCCGAGGTAGGCGACGTGCAAATCACCGGACCCGAACTCATTCACGAAACCACCGAGAAGATCGTACAAATCCGAGATAGGCTCCGGACGGCCCGGAGTCTTCAAAAGTGCTACACCGACAAAAGACGCAACGACCTCGAATTTCAAGTCAGTGACCGAGTAATGTTAAAAGTTGCACCTTGGAAAGGTGTAATCCATTTTGGGAAACGCGGGAAGCTAAATCCGCGGTATATTGGTCCTTTCGAAATCTTGGAGCGTATTGGAAACGTTGCTTATCGTTTAGATCTTCCGCCTCAATTGAACTCCGTTCATCCTACCTTCCATGTATCTAACTTGAAAAAGTGTCTTGCCGAACCCGATATCGTCATCCCTCTCGAGGAACTTACTATTGATGACAAGCTTCATTTTGTGGAGGAACCGGTTGAAATTGTGGACACCTCCGTCAAGACATTGAAACAAAGCCGAATCCCGATTGTTAAAGTCCGTTGGAATGCCAAAAGAGGACCCGAGTTTACTTGGGAAAGGCAAGATCAAATGCAAAAGAAATACCCTCATTTATTCCCAATTCCGGAAACGCAGGATTCCGAGGAAGAAACAACGACTACTACGCCTACTTAAATTTCGGGACGAAATTTATTTTAAGGAGTAGGTAATGTAACATCCCGCCTTTTTCCGTTTACTTTTCCGTTTAACTATTTAAATCCCGTTATATGTTTATAACATCTCCCGTTAATACGTGTTTTAAAAATATCTCGTCTAGGTAATTCACGCACCCGCAACCGAACTTGAGGGACTAGTTTTGCCAAAATGCCAAAGAGGTGACTAGCCTTTGTCTAGTCAACCCCCACCCCCATCTTTTCTTTTTCATTTTCCTTTTTCTTCTTCTACTTCCATATTTTCTCTCAATTTCTCAAACAAGGAATCATCATCTAAATCTAAGCTAGCGGGTGTCTTGCAAAACAAATTACATATTTGAAATCCTTGCAACTTCCTCTTCGATTCCATACCGACTTCATCAAGTTTGGGTAACTTTCTAAAATCACTAGATTTTGTGTTCTTGATATTTTTGAACTTATAAAGTTGTTAATTAGTGTCTATGGCTCAAGTCTAACATGAATATATGATTTATATGCTCGATTTTGTTATTTAAAGTAACTAGCTTGAGTATGAACTTTGGTGTGTTTGATTTGGTGATTTGGTTGTTTGAATGTTGTTAAATGTTATAAATGCATGTATTAAATGTGTTCCTAGTATCACTAGCTTCAAATTGATGTGTAGGTTGCTTGAGAAAACTCCATAAACTTGATTAGTGATTTTGGTGAATTCGGGTTAGGGTTTGATAAGCTTGAAATGAATATTTGATGCATTGAATGACGTGAATTGTAGTTAGTAAGTAGTTTGTTGTATTGTATGCTCGATTACCTACAAAACGGCATGTTATATGTATGCATTAAATGCCCGAATCATAAATGTGCACTTATCAAATTTGTGTATTAAATGTGTGCATTAATTGATCATTTACTTAGGAAAGCCGATTGTTACAAATAACATTTTTGGTTGGTGAAATGTATTTAGATGTGTTCTTTGTCAAATTACCTTTCTAACGATATAAGATACGAGTTCTAAGTATTAGCGGTTTGCGAGTTATGCTTGAAAGTGTTTGGAATTGAGACTTGGACATTTGAGACTGACCAGGTACCAGTTCCCGTGTATTGTCGCGGCGCGACAATTTGGGGCCGCGGCGCGGCCTAAGCCGTGTCCAGTTTCTAACCTCTTTGGTCAAAATACGAAAAATGTTTGGCACACTATGGACCTCCGATTCACATGAGACTTGTTCTAACATGCTTATATATGAATAAAAACCTCAGAAAAATAGTTCGGGACCCGACCCGAACGTGTTGACTTTCGTTGACTTTGACCGACCAAAGTTTGACTTTTTGTCAAACTTAACCAAATGATTATGCAACCTTCCTAACTTGTTTCTGTACTTGTATCTTGCATGAAACTTGACAATTTGATTCACATGCTACATAATCGAGTCGTAACGAGCCATAGGACTAATTAAACATCTTTGACCTATCGTGTTTACTGTTATTGATACGACCTACTGGTTTAGGTCAAGACTAGCACTATCCTTCGCACACGTTACTTTGTGAAGTACTTTTCATACGTGCACTCAAGGTGAGATTATAGTCCCATCCTTCAAACAACTTTTATGCTTTAAACTATGGGATGAGAAACATATACGTATCATACTTTTACACTTTGAACACAAGTACGAAAACGAACATTTCACGTACGGGTTTGAACAAAAATCCTCAATTCAATTATCATTAGTTACACTTACAGGGTGTAAACGTGAACTTATATTATGTGATCACATGGGCTTGACGAGCCTCATTCGGACGGTTCGCTACCGTTAGCGGATGAAATATATTTTCGGGTCTAGTGTATGTTCTAACACTACGCGAAGGGTGCAAAACAGTTAAGTTTGATAATTGGGTGCCCGCGAAACAAATAACAACTTTGGAATGCAAATGATTTAGATAATCATATTATATTAAATCTTGTGGTTCAAATGCAACGTTTACTAAAACACCTATGATTTCACCAACGTTTTCGTTGACAGTTTTCTATATGTTTTCTCAGGTCCTTGAAAGCTACTTGATACATGCTTCCGCACTCTTTTTGATACTTGCTTGGATGTCGAGTATACATGCATAGATGGAGCGTCTTTTGACTACTTTAAATTGTGTCGCATAGGTTTCATTCGTACGTTAAACATTGTAATGTAACTAGTCTTTCGAACTACATTTGTTAACTTGAAACATCCTTTTTCTTATAAAATAAATGCGACATATTTTGGTCAAAAGTCATAATAAAGACTTATGACCACGCAACGGGACCGAAGTAGTCGGCGCCGTCAAACATGATTTGGTCGGGTCGCTACAAAGTTCAAATAAATCACAAGTTAAACCAATTAAAAGCCCAAGTAACTAACTAACAACTTTAGTTAATTAAAATGATTAATAAACTAATCATGAATGTAAATAATATCTAAAAATATTATTCGTGAAAGTTTCGGGTGTCACAAAGACGTTTCGGGCACTTAAAAGTCAAGTTCGGGCAATCATGGCAACATGTAAATGTAATAACATACATTCGTTATATCACACGTAATAATAATAATAATTATTAATAAATAAACGTTGGAAATTCGAGGGTCGTTACATTACCCACCTGTTAAAGAAAATTTTGTCCCAAAATTTAAGCTGAGGTAGATGGAGGAGTCGGGAAAAGGTGAGGATACTTCCGCATCATTTGATCCTCTCGCTCCCAAGTAAACTCAGGTCCTCGTTTGGCATTCCATCGCACTCGGACGATCGGAATCTTATTGCGTTTCAAAGTTTTGATCTCACGATCCATAATTTCAACAGGTTCCTCCACAAAGTGGAGTTTGTCATCAATCGTAAGTTCCTCAAGTGGTATGATAAGTTCCGGTGCAGCAAGACACCTCTTCAAGTTCGACACGTGGAAGGTAGGATGAACTGAGCTCAATTGTGCTGGTAGATCCAAAAGGTATGCAACGGGTCCAACACGTTCCAAGATTTCGAAAGGACCAATGTATCGTGGGTTTAACTTTCCACGTTTTCCAAAATGGATCACACCTTTCCAAGGTGCAACCTTCAACATTACACGATCACCCACGTTGAATTTAAAGTCCTTACGTTTAAGATCGGCATAACTCTTTTGACGATCACGGGCAGTCTTAAGTCTAGCTTGGATCTGAGCAATCTTCTCCGTGGTTTCGTGGACTACCTCGGGTCCGGTGATTTGCTTTTCACCTACTTCGGCCCAACAAATAGGAGATCGGCACTTACGGCCATACAATGCTTCAAAAGGTGCAGCATTAATGCTAGAGTGATAACTGTTGTTGTACGAGAATTCGGCGAGTGGCAAATGCCTTTCCCAGGCCTTTCCAAAATCAATGACACATGCACGCAGCATGTCCTCCAAGGTCTGAATCGTTCGTTCACTTTGCCCGTCAGTTTGAGGGTGATAAGCAGTACTCATATCGAGACGCGTTCCCATGGCTTCTTGTAAAGAACGCCAAAATCTGGAAGCAAAACAGGGATTGCGATCGGAGATGATCGATAAAGGTACACCATGACGAGATACAACCTCTTTGATGTACAGCTGAGCAAGTCTTTCCATTGTATCAGTTTCCTTCATCGCTAGGAAGTGTGCAGATTTGGTAAGGAAGTCAACAATAACCCAAATAGTATCGTATCCGCCCACCGTCTTCGGCAGCTTAGTAATGAAATCCATTGTGATCCTTTCCCACTTCCATTGTGGGATTTCCGGCTGTTGAAGTAACCCAGAAGGTCTCTGATGTTCGGCCTTAACTTTCGAACCAGTCAATCACTTCCCAACATAAGTTGCAACGTCCTTCTTAAGATTCGACCACCAATACTGTTCTTTAAGGTCGTGGTATATTTTACCCGCTCCAGGATGAATCGAATATCTCAATTTGCATGCTTCATCAAGTATCAGGTTTCGTAGATCTCCATAATAAGGTACCCAAATTCTTCCGGCATAACATCGGAGTCCAGACTCCCTAACCTCGAATCGAGAGACAAGTATGTTCAAATGTTCATGAGATATGTTCTCCTCCTTGAGAGCCTCATCTTGAACTATAGTATATTTTGTAGCATTCCGTATTAAAAATATAGTATATTTCGTAACCCCACGCTACGACATCAGTAGTTCATGCGTGGACAACTCTAAGCAGCGGGTGTCTACAGCACAACAAGTAAGACAGCGGAAGCAACCTCAAGCACCTGAGAAATACATGCTTAAAAACGTCAACACAAAGGTTGGTGAGCTATAGTTTAAGTATAACAGTATGTAAGGTAGGCCACGAGATTTCAGTGCTACAAAGAGCATTTCAAAACAGTATGATAAAGTATATGTTAACCGTGGGCACTTGGTAACTAACTTAACGTTTAAACCCCCTGAAAGTACACTTGGCAAGTGCGTATGTCTACGAAGTATTAAACACTCGTTAAATGCTAGTGCGACTAGCCCAAGTGGGGATGTCAAACCCTATGGATCCATATCTAAGATTCGTGTTCACGGTTCAAAAACCAATGATTAAACGTTACCGAGCTAAAGGGAATGTTTATGCCGTTGTATAACCCACACATATATAAGTTTAAGTACTCGTGCCTAGTATGTAAAACATAAAATCCACATGTATTCTCAGTTCCCAAAATAAGTTAAAGTAAAAAGGGAATGCTATAACTCACAATGATAATGTAGTCGTAAAGTCTGTCCGGTAAAGGTGTGCAAGTAAACGGTCCGAAGGTCCTCAACCTAAGGCAAATAGTACTAAGTCAGTAAATCGTCTTAATAGGTTTAAAAGTATGTAATTAAGGTCTTAAGGGTCATCATCAATCATCATTAAACAAAAGGCGTAAAGTAGGTTTCGTTTATGAAAGTAGTTTAAAACAAAGGCTGACTTCGATCAGTCACCACGGCCTCTACCCTTACTGAATTAAGGTGAGACCAGTGGCCATGGCTCCGTATATGAGTCCCTTAAGTATGGTAAAATTTACAGAAGCAAACTCATCTTCGTTTGACTGTGGCGACGGTCTAAGTGCGAGTAGGTCAGAAATTTCTGCACAACGTTAAAGGACATAGTAACGATCGGAGGGCCATAAATCCTAAACCGTAACTCGGATTAAGACGAGTCCTATATGAAAAGTTATCTAATAGAAAAGATCTATCTAAAAATCACTGTTAGAACAGCCCAGGTCTACAGGTCTGTTCCAGAAGCATCAGGTCAGAAAGTTTTGGACAGAAACAGTAAGTTTAAAAGGGTTCCGGTGGTCTTGGTGTTTGATGTTCATCATGGTTCTCATCCTTGATGCATATAGCTTCAAGTGTACAACTCATTGATATATCTACATCATCTTAACCAAGTCTTGACCATCATAACCCTAGTGCAAGTCTAAGACATGAAGCACAACTCACTTAAGAGTTGCATGAAGTTTGATGAACCAAAGTTACATCAAAGTCTTAGGTTTGACACTTACATGAACTATAAACTTGAAAGTTAACTAACTAATCAAGATCATAAGTAGTAAAACATAGTTCTTAGTTTGATCTTGAAGATCCAAGACTCAAAAGTCTAGATCCAAAGTTATATTTAAAGAAAACTTATTTGTGTGTTCTTGAACTTTCAAAGTTAACTTAATTTGTTCAAGAGATATGAGATCAAGACTAACTTGTAGTACTTGACCATATACACTAACTACATGAAATTAAAGTGCATAAATTGAAGAAGTAAACTAAATAAATAAGAAAAGGTTCATGGTTGTTCATACTTTAAAGATTCAAACCAAGGTTTGATCTTTAGAAAGTAAACTTTAAAGTTTACTTCATGAACTTCAAGTATGTCTTTCAACCATGAACTTTATAAACTTTGAACAAGTATTTAGTGGAGATCATAAACTAGAGAGTTTATGTCTTGTATGTTCTTGAAGATTCAAGATAAATGAAGAATTAAACTAAGAAGTTTGATTCTTGAAAACATGCAAGTAAATAAAGATAATAACAACTAGTAATCAACACAAGTAACAAAAGATTATATCAACCAAAGAATGATGATGATTAAGAGTGCTTGAAATCGGTTTTGGCCAAGAAAGAAGAGAGAAAAATATGTTCATGTTACTTACAATTTTGAAAGAAAAAGAGAGGAAAGTTGAGAGAAAATATGAGAGAAAAGTAAGATGTAATTTTGAAGTGAAGTGTGTGTGAGAATACAAGTGAGTATGTAATGCAAAAAAAAAAAGTTTTGAATCTCCTTCTAACCATCTAGGCTGACGGTTTTGGCCTTCAAGGAGGGGGGAAGGATTAGTTTTGTGGTCACTAGAATGTAAAGCTTCATAAAGGTGGTTAATGGGTGTGTTTACATGGGAATGAGAAGTAACAAGATTCCAAGTGTAACTTAATCCATCTATTTGCCATCTAAATGATACTTACAAGTCTTGGTGGACTAGTTAATCCACTTAATATGTAGGGTGGGCTTAGAAGTCCAATAACATGAGTCCATTACACTAACAAAGCCCAAGTTTGTAACATCCCGCCTTTTTCCGTTTACTTTTCCGTTTAACTATTTAAATCCCGTTATATGTTTATAACATCTCCCGTTAATACGTGTTTTAAAAATATCTCGTCTAGGTAATTCACGCACCCGCAACCGAACTTGAGGGACTATTTTCGCCAAAATGCCAAAGAGGTGACTAGCCTTTGACTAGTCAACCCCCACCCCCATCTTTTCTTTTTCATTTTCCCTTTTCTTCTTCTACTTCCATATTTTCTCTCAATTTCTCAAACAAGGAATCATCATCTAAATCCAAGCTAGCGGGTATCTTGCAAAACAAATTACATATTTGAAATCCTTGCAACTTCCTCTTCGATTCCATACCGACTTCATCAAGTTTGGGTAACTTTCTAAAATCACTAGATTTTGTGTTCTTGATATTTTTGAACTTATAAAGTTGTTAATTAGTGTCTATGGCTCAAGTCTAACATGAATATATGATTTATATGCTCGATTTCGTTATTTGAAGTAACTAGCTTGAGTATGAACTTTGGTGTGTTTGATTTGGTGATTTGGTTGTTTGAATGTTGTTAAATGTTATAAATGCATGTATTAAATGTGTTCCTAGTATCACTAGCTTCAAATTGATGTGTAGGTTGCTTGAGAAAACTCCATAAACTTGATTAGTGATTTTGGTGAATTCGGGTTAGGGTTTGATAAGCTTGAAATGAATATTTGATGCATTGAATGACATGAATTGTAGTTAGTAAGTAGTTTGTTGTATTGTATGCTCGATTACCTACAAAACGGCATGTTATATGTATGCATTAAATGCCCGAATCATAAATGTGCACTTATCAAATTTGTGTATTAAATGTGTGCATTAATTGATCATTTACTTTGGAAAGCCGATTGTTACAAATAACATTTTTGGTTGGTGAAATGTATTTAGATGTGTTCTTTGTCAAATTACCTTTCTAACGATATAAGATACGAGTTCTAAGTATTAGCGGTTTGCGAGTTATGCTTGAAAGTGTTTGGAATTGAGACTTGGACATTTGAGACTGACCAGGTACCAGTTCCCGTGTATTGTCGCGGCGCGACAATTTGGGGCCGCGGCGCGGCCTAAGTCGTGTCCAGTTTCTGACCTCTTTGGTCAAAATACGAAAAATGTTTGGCACACTATGGACCTCCGATTCACATGAGACTTGTTCTAACATGCTTATATATGAATAAAAACCTCAGAAAAATAGTTCGGGACCCGACCCGAACGTGTTGACTTTCGTTGACTTTGACCGACCAAAGTTTGACTTTTTGTCAAACTTAACCAAATGATTATGCAACCTTCCTAACTTGTTTCTGTACTTGTATCTTGCATGAAACTTGACAATTTGATTCACATGCTACATAATCGAGTCGTAACGAGCCATAGGACTAATTAAACATCTTTGACCTATCGTGTTTACCGTTATTGATACGACCTATTGGTTTAGGTCAAGACTAGCACTATCCTTCGCATACGTTACTTTGTGAAGTACTTTTCATACGTGCACTCAAGGTGAGATCATAGTCCCATCCTTCAAACAACTTTTATGCTTTAAACTATGGGATGAGAAACATATACGTATCATACTTTTACACTTTGAACACAAGTACGAAAACGAACATTCCACGTACGGGTTTGAACAAAAAGCCTCAATTCAATTATCATTAGTTACACTTGCAGGGTGTAAACGTGAACTTATATTATGTGATCACATGGGCTTGACGAGCCTCATTCGGACGGTTCGCTACCGTTAGCGGATGAAATATATTTTCGGGTCTAGTGTATGTTCTAACACTACGCGAAGGGTGCAAAACAGTTAAGTTTGATAATTGGGTGCCCGCGAAACAAATAACAACTTTGGAATGCAAATGATTTAGATAATCATATTATATTAAATCTTGTGGTTCAAATGCAACGTTTACTAAAACACCTATGATTTCACCAACGTTTTCGTTGACAGTTTTCTATATGTTTTCTCAGGTCCTTGAAAGCTACTTGATACATGCTTCCGCACTCTTTTTGATACTTGCTTGGATGTCGAGTATACATGCATAGATGGAGCGTCTTTTGACTACTTTAAATTGTGTCGCATAGGTTTCATTCGTACGTTAAACATTGTAATGTAACTAGTCTTTCGAACTACATTTGTTAACTTGAAACATCCTTTTTCTTATAAAATAAATGCGACATATTTTGGTCAAAAGTCATAATAAAGACTTATGACCACACAACGGGACCGAAGTAGTCGGCGCCGTCAAACATGATTTGGTCGGGTCGCTACAGATGGTATCAGAGCCAGGTTGTAGGGATTTAGAGTTCATTGGTGTCAACCCCGAGTCATAGGGTACATTGGTGAGTCTAGACTACAACCGGCATATAGACTTGAAGTAGGAATTACTTGACTATTTGTGCATTTATACTCGAACGCTTCTACTCATATCTACTCTTATTTCATCTAAATCTCACGTTGTTTAATTTGATTGACACGCCACCTTGACTATATGAAATAATGTCGAATGCACATATGAATCAGGGTAATATAATTTCCGGGATTATATTACGGTGACTCATATGAACGTTCCGACATTATGACATAAAGAATTTAAGGCGAGTCAAGGAAAATTTTCTCTCTATCTTTATTCCATATCACGGTTAGTATTACTTAGAATACTAACCAACGGTATTCTTTTGTTTTGAAGGAACAATGCCTCCTCGTCGTGCACCACGCCGTGAAATACCCGAACAAGCTCTACAACGCATGATATCCACCGCCGTAGATGCGGCCATGGCCGGTCACTCATCCAACAACAATAACAATAATAATAACAACAACCAAAACAACAACAACAACAACAACAACAATGGAGCCGGTAACTCAAACGAGGGATGCTCCTATAAAGCCTTCATGGGGTGCAAACCTCACACTTTTGATGGAACCGGGGGACCGGTTGTGCTCACCCGATGATTTGAGCAAACGGAAGCCGTCTTTAGCATAAGTGGTTGTCGGGACCAAGACAAGGTCAAATACTCCATTCACACTTTCGCCGGTGTCGCTCTTACATGGTGGAATACTTATGTACAATCGGTGGGTACCGATGAAGCTCACGCCCTCTCTCGGGCCGATTTAAGGGAAAAGATGGTCATCGAATATTTCCCTCGCGAAGAAACCCGAAAGTTCGAACAAGAGCTAAGAACCTTGGAGGCGGTCGGAAACGATCTCAATGCCTATAATCAACGATTCGCCGAACTATCCTTGATGTGCCCAAACCTCGTGAACCCCGAATCTGAAAGGGTCGAACTTTATATGTATGGTCTTCCAAAGAGCATCAAACAAGGGGTGATGTCATCCAAACCCGCTAACCTACAACAAGCTTTGAACATGGCCCGCCAATTGATCGAAACGGTTGACGAAATCGTAGTACCGGCGCCTAAAGCCGAGGACAAGTCGGGTAACAACAAAAGAAAATGGGAAGCCCCTCAATTAAGCAACAACTACAACAACAACTTCACCAAAAAGCCTTTCACCTCCGACGCCAAGAAAATTTATGGCGGAAATAAACCCTTTTGCAACAAATGCCACAAACACCACTATGGTGAATGTAGCAATCTATTTTGCCACCGGTGCCAAAGGGGTGGTCATATGGCCAACGATTGTAGAAGTGCCGCCCCCGTCGCTCAAAAGGTGCCCAATGCACCAAAATCGGGTACTTGTTATGAATGTGGCCAAACGGGTCATTTTAGAAATGCCTGTCCGAAGAAGAAAGCCAACCCCAACACACGCGGCCGAGCTTTCAACATCAACACCGAGGAAGCCCGAGATGACAATGAATTAGTCACGGGTACGTTTCTCCTCAACAGCACTTATGTTACTTGTTTATTCGATTCGGGTGCCGATAAGAGTTTTGTATCCAAGACTTTGACTTATTCTTTTAGAACTCCACCACTTCCACTAGATACCACTTATACCATTGAAGTGGCTAACGGGAAACTATTAAGTGCCGACACATATTACCGGGGGTGTACGTTAAACATTTTGGGTAAGGAATTTGAAATTGACTTGATACCCATGGAACTAGGAAGCTTTGATGTAATAATCGGTATGAATTGGTTAGTCAAAACGAAATCTCACATCCTTTGTGATCTTAACGCAATCCGAATTCCTATCGAGAATGGTGAACCTTTGATTGTTTATGGCGATAAGAGTTGCACCAGACTCAACCTCGTTTCGTGCCTTAAAGTTAGAAAACTACTCCGTAAGGGTTGTTTTGCGATCCTTGCCCACGTTAAGAAAGTCGAGTCCGATGAGAAGCATATCGATGATGTGCCTATTGTTAGTGACTTTTTTGATGTATTTCCCGACGAATTGCCGGGTCTTCCACCCCATCGACCGGTTGAATTCCAAATCGATCTTATTCCGGGAGCCGCACCCGTAGCACGTGCACCATATAGACTCGCTCCATCCGAAATGCAAGAATTGCAAAGTCAAATCCAAGAACTACTTGATCGTGGTTTTATCCAACCTAGCCATTCACCTTGAGGCGCTCCGATTTTGTTTGTTAAAAAGAAAGACGGATCCCTACGAATATGCATTGATTATCGTGAACTAAAAAAATTGACGGTTAAGAACCGATATCCTCTTCCTCGCATCGATGACCTCTTTGATCAATTACAAGGGTCTTGCGTATATTCAAAAATCGATCTCCGCTCGGGTTATCATCAATTAAGGGTTAAGGGGGAAGATGTCTCCAAAACCGCTTTCCGAACTCGTTATGGTAGTTATGAATTTCTTGTAATGCCATTTGGTCTCACTAACGCACCGGCGGTGTTCATGGATCTTATGAACCGCGTGTGCAAACCGTATCTTGACAAATTCGTTATCGTGTTCATCGATGATATTTTGGTCTATTCAAAAAGCGAAGAAGAACACGAGGAACACCTCCGACTTGTGCTTGAACTTTTAAGACAAGAAAGACTCAATGCCAAATTCTCCAAGTGTGAATTTTGGTTGAAGGAAGTTCAATTTCTTGGTCATGTTGTAAGTGACCAAGGTATTAAAGTCGATCCATCAAAAATCGAAGCCATTAGTAAATGGGAAACTCCTACTACTCCGACTCACATTCGTCAATTCTTGGGTCTCGCCGGGTACTATCGTAGATTCATCGAAAACTTCTCTTTGGTTGCACGTCCTCTAACCGCATTAACTCACAAGGGAAAGAAATTCATTTGGGCGACCGAGCAAGAATCCGCGTTCCAAATCTTGAAGACAAAGCTTACCACCGCTCCTATCTTGTCACTTCCCGAAGGCAACGATGATTTTGTTGTGTATTGCGACGCCTCGAAACATGGTTTTGGGTGTGTGTTGATGCAACGAACGAAAGTCATTTGTTATGCTTCTCGACAACTCAAAATTCATGAACGAAACTACACGACACATGATCTCGAACTCGGAGCCGTTGTCTTTGCACTTAAAATGTGGAGACACTATCTTTATGGAACCAAGAGTACTATCTTTACCGATCACAAAAGTCTCCAACACATCTTCGATCAAAAGCAACTAAACATGAGACAACGAAGGTGGATTGAAACCTTAAACGATTACGATTACGAACTTCGTTACCATCCCGGGAAGGCAAACGTAGTAGCCGATGCCTTAAGTCGAAAAGAAAGAGCGGTGCCTCTTCGTGTCCGAGCCTTAAACATCACCATCCACACCAACCTTAATAGCCAAATTCGGGTAGCCCAAGATGAGGCTCTCAAGGATGAAAACGTTTCACACGAGCTCTTGAACATTCTCGTCTCTCGATTCGAAACTAAAGAAACCGGACTCCGATATTTTGCCGGAAGGATTTGGGTGCCTAGTTATGGGAACCTACGAAGTCTCATTTTAGATGAAGCCCATAAGTCACGATACTCGATCCACCCCGGTGCCAATAAGATGTACCACGACCTTAAACAACAATATTGGTGGCCGAACATCAAAAGGGACATAGCTACTTATGTTTCCAAGTGTTTGACATGTTCCAAAGTCAAAGCCGAACACCAAAGACCGTCCGAACTACTTCAACAACCCGAGATCCCGCAATGGAAGTGGGAAAGGATAACGATGGATTTTATCACCAAACTACCAAAAACGACGGGCGGTTATGATACCATTTGGGTTATTGTTGACCGTCTCACCAAATCCGCACACTTTCTTGCCATGAAGGAGACCGACGAAATGGAGAAACTTGCGCAACTTTACATTAAAGAAATCGTAGCCCGACACGGTGTACCTTTATCGATTATCTCCGACCGAGATGGCCATTTTGTTTCTAGATTTTGGCGTACCTTGCAAGAAGCGTTGGGAACGCGTTTAGACATGAGCACCGCATTTCATCCTCAAACCGATGGACAAAGCGAACGTACAATTCAAACCTTGGAGGACATGTTACGAGCTTGCGTGGTTGATTTTGGAAAAGCTTGGGACAAGCACTTACCTCTCGTCAAGTTCTCTTACAACAATAGTTATCACGCGAGTATTAAAGCCGCACCTTTTGAAGCGCTATACGGCCAAAAATGTCGTTCACCTCTTTGTTGGGCCGAGGTAGGCGACGTGCAAATCACCGGACCCGAACTCATTCACGAAACCACCGAGAAGATCGTACAAATCCGAGATAGGCTCCGGACGGCCCGGAGTCTTCAAAAGTGCTACACCGACAAAAGACGCAACGACCTCGAATTTCAAGTCAGTGACCGAGTAATGTTAAAAGTTGCACCTTGGAAAGGTGTAATCCATTTTGGGAAACGCGGGAAGCTAAATCCGCGGTATATTGGTCCTTTCGAAATCTTGGAGCGTATTGGAAACGTTGCTTATCGTTTAGATCTTCCGCCTCAATTGAACTCCGTTCATCCTACCTTCCATGTATCTAACTTGAAAAAGTGTCTTGCCGAACCCGATATCGTCATCCCTCTCGAGGAACTTACTATTGATGACAAGCTTCATTTTGTGGAGGAACCGGTTGAAATTGTGGACACCTCCGTCAAGACATTGAAACAAAGCCGAATCCCGATTGTTAAAGTCCGTTGGAATGCCAAAAGAGGACCCGAGTTTACTTGGGAAAGGCAAGATCAAATGCAAAAGAAATACCCTCATTTATTCCCAATTCCGGAAACGCAGGATTCCGAGGAAGAAACAACGACTACTACGCCTACTTAAATTTCGGGACGAAATTTATTTTAAGGAGTAGGTAATGTAACATCCCGCCTTTTTCCGTTTACTTTTCCGTTTAACTATTTAAATCCCGTTATATGTTTATAACATCTCCCGTTAATACGTGTTTTAAAAATATCTCGTCTAGGTAATTCACGCACCCGCAACCGAACTTGAGGGACTAGTTTTGCCAAAATGCCAAAGAGGTGACTAGCCTTTGTCTAGTCAACCCCACCCCCATCTTTTCTTTTTCATTTTCCTTTTTCTTCTTCTACTTCCATATTTTCTCTCAATTTCTCAAACAAGGAATCATCATCTAAATCTAAGCTAGCGGGTGTCTTGCAAAACAAATTACATATTTGAAATCCTTGCAACTTCCTCTTCGATTCCATACCGACTTCATCAAGTTTGGGTAACTTTCTAAAATCACTAGATTTTGTGTTCTTGATATTTTTGAACTTATAAAGTTGTTAATTAGTGTCTATGGCTCAAGTCTAACATGAATATATGATTTATATGCTCGATTTTGTTATTTAAAGTAACTAGCTTGAGTATGAACTTTGGTGTGTTTGATTTGGTGATTTGGTTGTTTGAATGTTGTTAAATGTTATAAATGCATGTATTAAATGTGTTCCTAGTATCACTAGCTTCAAATTGATGTGTAGGTTGCTTGAGAAAACTCCATAAACTTGATTAGTGATTTTGGTGAATTCGGGTTAGGGTTTGATAAGCTTGAAATGAATATTTGATGCATTGAATGACGTGAATTGTAGTTAGTAAGTAGTTTGTTGTATTGTATGCTCGATTACCTACAAAACGGCATGTTATATGTATGCATTAAATGCCCGAATCATAAATGTGCACTTATCAAATTTGTGTATTAAATGTGTGCATTAATTGATCATTTACTTAGGAAAGCCGATTGTTACAAATAACATTTTTGGTTGGTGAAATGTATTTAGATGTGTTCTTTGTCAAATTACCTTTCTAACGATATAAGATACGAGTTCTAAGTATTAGCGGTTTGCGAGTTATGCTTGAAAGTGTTTGGAATTGAGACTTGGACATTTGAGACTGACCAGGTACCAGTTCCCGTGTATTGTCGCGGCGCGACAATTTGGGGCCGCGGCGCGGCCTAAGCCGTGTCCAGTTTCTAACCTCTTTGGTCAAAATACGAAAAATGTTTGGCACACTATGGACCTCCGATTCACATGAGACTTGTTCTAACATGCTTATATATGAATAAAAACCTCAGAAAAATAGTTCGGGACCCGACCCGAACGTGTTGACTTTCGTTGACTTTGACCGACCAAAGTTTGACTTTTTGTCAAACTTAACCAAATGATTATGCAACCTTCCTAACTTGTTTCTGTACTTGTATCTTGCATGAAACTTGACAATTTGATTCACATGCTACATAATCGAGTCGTAACGAGCCATAGGACTAATTAAACATCTTTGACCTATCGTGTTTACTGTTATTGATACGACCTACTGGTTTAGGTCAAGACTAGCACTATCCTTCGCACACGTTACTTTGTGAAGTACTTTTCATACGTGCACTCAAGGTGAGATTATAGTCCCATCCTTCAAACAACTTTTATGCTTTAAACTATGGGATGAGAAACATATACGTATCATACTTTTACACTTTGAACACAAGTACGAAAACGAACATTTCACGTACGGGTTTGAACAAAAATCCTCAATTCAATTATCATTAGTTACACTTACAGGGTGTAAACGTGAACTTATATTATGTGATCACATGGGCTTGACGAGCCTCATTCGGACGGTTCGCTACCGTTAGCGGATGAAATATATTTTCGGGTCTAGTGTATGTTCTAACACTACGCGAAGGGTGCAAAACAGTTAAGTTTGATAATTGGGTGCCCGCGAAACAAATAACAACTTTGGAATGCAAATGATTTAGATAATCATATTATATTAAATCTTGTGGTTCAAATGCAACGTTTACTAAAACACCTATGATTTCACCAACGTTTTCGTTGACAGTTTTCTATATGTTTTCTCAGGTCCTTGAAAGCTACTTGATACATGCTTCCGCACTCTTTTTGATACTTGCTTGGATGTCGAGTATACATGCATAGATGGAGCGTCTTTTGACTACTTTAAATTGTGTCGCATAGGTTTCATTCGTACGTTAAACATTGTAATGTAACTAGTCTTTCGAACTACATTTGTTAACTTGAAACATCCTTTTTCTTATAAAATAAATGCGACATATTTTGGTCAAAAGTCATAATAAAGACTTATGACCACGCAACGGGACCGAAGTAGTCGGCGCCGTCAAACATGATTTGGTCGGGTCGCTACAAAGTTCAAATAAATCACAAGTTAAACCAATTAAAAGCCCAAGTAACTAACTAACAACTTTAGTTAATTAAAATGATTAATAAACTAATCATGAATGTAAATAATATCTAAAAATATTATTCGTGAAAGTTTCAGGTGTCACAAAGACGTTTCGGGCACTTAAAAGTCAAGTTCGGGCAATCATGGCAACATGTAAATGTAATAACATACATTCGTTATATCACACGTAATAATAATAATAATTATTAATAAATAAACGTTGGAAATTCGAGGGTCGTTACATTACCCACCTGTTAAAGAAAATTTTGTCCCAAAATTTAAGCTGAGGTAGATGGAGGAGTCGGGAAAAGGTGAGGATACTTCCGCATCATTTGATCCTCTCGCTCCCAAGTAAACTCAGATCCTCGTTTGGCATTCCATCGCACTCGGACGATCGGAATCTTATTGCGTTTCAAAGTTTTGATCTCACGATCCATAATTTCAACAGGTTCCTCCACAAAGTGGAGTTTGTCATCAATCGTAAGTTCCTCAAGTGGTATGATAAGTTCCGGTGCAGCAAGACACCTCTTCAAGTTCGACACGTGGAAGGTAGGATGAACTGAGCTCAATTGTGCTGGTAGATCCAAAAGGTATGCAACGGGTCCAACACGTTCCAAGATTTCGAAAGGACCAATGTATCGTGGGTTTAACTTTCCACGTTTTCCAAAATGGATCACACCTTTCCAAGGTGCAACCTTCAACATTACACGATCACCCACGTTGAATTTAAAGTCCTTACGTTTAAGATCGGCATAACTCTTTTGACGATCACGGGCAGTCTTAAGTCTAGCTTGGATCTGAGCAATCTTCTCCGTGGTTTCGTGGACTACCTCGGGTCCGGTGATTTGCTTTTCACCTACTTCGGCCCAACAAATAGGAGATCGGCACTTACGGCCATACAATGCTTCAAAAGGTGCAGCATTAATGCTAGAGTGATAACTGTTGTTGTACGAGAATTCGGCGAGTGGCAAATGCCTTTCCCAGGCCTTTCCAAAATCAATGACACATGCACGCAGCATGTCCTCCAAGGTCTGAATCGTTCGTTCACTTTGCCCGTCAGTTTGAGGGTGATAAGCAGTACTCATATCGAGACGCGTTCCCATGGCTTCTTGTAAAGAACGCCAAAATCTGGAAGCAAAACAGGGATTGCGATCGGAGATGATCGATAAAGGTACACCATGACGAGATACAACCTCTTTGATGTACAGCTGAGCAAGTCTTTCCATTGTATCAGTTTCCTTCATCGCTAGGAAGTGTGCAGATTTGGTAAGAAAGTCAACAATAACCCAAATAGTATCGTATCCGCCCACCGTCTTCGGCAGCTTAGTAATGAAATCCATTGTGATCCTTTCCCACTTCCATTGTGGGATTTCCGGCTGTTGAAGTAACCCAGAAGGTCTCTGATGTTCGGCCTTAACTTTCGAACCAGTCAATCACTTCCCAACATAAGTTGCAACGTCCTTCTTAAGATTCGACCACCAATACTGTTCTTTAAGGTCGTGGTATATTTTACCCGCTCCAGGATGAATCGAATATCTCAATTTGCATGCTTCATCAAGTATCAGGTTTCGTAGATCTCCATAATAAGGTACCCAAATTCTTCCGGCATAACATCGGAGTCCAGACTCCCTAACCTCGAATCGAGAGACAAGTATGTTCAAATGTTCATGAGATATGTTCTCCTCCTTGAGAGCCTCATCTTGAACTACTCTGATCTGGCTGTTGAGGTTCGAATGGATGGTGATGTTCAGAGCCCTAACACGAAGAGGTGCCGTCCTCTCCTTTCGGCTTAAAGCGTCAGCTACAACATTGGCCTTGCCAGGGTGATAACGGAGTTCACAATCGTAGTCGTTGAGTGTCTCGATCCATCGGCGCTATCTCATATTCAGTTGCTTCTGATCAAAGATGTGCTGGAGACTCTTGTGATCGGTGAAAATAGTGCTCTTAGTTCCATACAAATAATGTCTCCACAATTTAAGCGCAAAGACAACGGCTCCAAGTTCAAGATCATGTGTAGTGTAGTTTCGCTCGTGAATCTTCAATTGTCGGGAAGCATAGGCAATAACCTTTGATCGTTGCATCAGTACACAACCAAAACCACTCTTCGATGCATCACAATAAACAACGAAATCGTCACTGCCTTCGGGAAGTGATAGGATAGGTGCGGTGGTTAACTTCTTCTTCAAAGTTTGAAATGCTAATTCGTCTGTGGGTTCCCAAATGAACTTCTTGCCCTTGTGAGTCAGTGCGGTCAAAGGACGCGCAATCAGAGAAAATCCTTCGATGAATCTTCGGTAATAACCGGCGAGACCTAGGAATTGGCGAATGTGAGTTGGAGTAGTGGGGGTCTCCCACTTGCTGATGGCTTCAATCTTGGCGGGATCAACTTTGATACCCTGGTCGCTTACAACATGACCTAAAAATTGTACTTCCTTCAACCAAAATTCACACTTGGAGAATTTGACGTAAAGTTGCTCTTGTCTTAAGAGTTCAAGCACTAATTGGAGGTGTTGCTCATGTTCTTCTTCGCTCTTAGAGTAGATGAGGATATCATCTATGAAGACGATAACAAATTTGTCCAAGTAAGGCCTGCAGACACGATTCATGAGGTCCATGAACACGGCAGGTGCATTTGTCAAACCAAATGGCATCACGAGAAACTCATAATGACCATAACGGGTCCTGAATGCAGTTTTCATCACGTCACTTTCCTTCACCCTCAGCTGGTGATATCCGGATCACAAATCGATCTTTGAATAAACGCTCGATCCTTGTAGTTGATCAAAAAGGTCGTCAATTTGTGGAAGAGGATACCGATTCTTGATAGTCAATTTGTTGAGTTCACGGTAGTCGATACACATACGGAAGGATCCATCCTTCTTCTTCACAAACAACACAGGTGCGCCCCAAGGCGAGAAACTTGGTTGGATAAATCCACGGTCTAACAGCTCTTGTAGTTGACTCTGTAATTCTTGCATCTCGGAAGGTGCGAGTCTATAAGGTGCGCAAGCTACAGGGGCAGCTCCTGGCACTAAATCAATCTGAAACTCTATAGCTCTCTGCGGCGGCAATCCAGGCAATTCCTTTGGAAAGACATCGGAAAATTCGTTCACAATTCGAACGTCGTTCACGCTCTTCACCTCAGTTTCTACTGCTTTCACATGTGCTAGGACAGCAAAGCATCCCTTCTTCATAATCTTTTGCGCTTTCACGCAACTAATGAGGTTCAACTTCGAGGTACATCTCTCTCCATAGATAACCAGTGGTTCGCCATCTCCTTGTGGTATGCGAAGTGCTTTATCTCCACAGATAATATCGGCCTTTATCTTGCTCAACCAATCTATACCGACGATCACGTCAAAACTTCCCAGTTTGATAGGTATCAAATCAATTTCGAAATCTGCACCAGCTATGTTGATAATAGCTCCACGACTAATATGGTTGTAATGACCCGGACTTTTTCGATTGATCTATACTTATAAGATTAATATTTACATAAATTAAACCTTACCAACATGATAAGCAACCCAAATTGTTGAGACTTATGTTTTTGAAAAGAGATTTACACAACGTTTGACCGTCTAGTTTGACCGATGATATCACGAACTATATAACATATGATAATTATACGTTTGTGTATATATATGTATATATACATATTTAACATGATCTAAGGATGTTTTAATATCTCATTTTGTATTAATAACAATAAGTTATAAGTATATTTTGAAACTACTAACTTAAGTTTTCAAAACGATAACTTTAAGTAACGTTTTTTGATATAAATACTTATAACCTATAATGTTTATACATATATCGTATATGTAATGTATTTAATCACTTTTTAAGGACTTAAATACATAAAACAATATAAGTATATTCACAAAAGATAACTATATTTGAATCCTCGTTCCGTTTTCACAAGATTTCTATACGTATATCTAGAGTATATGTACTCGTATCATACCTAACTTCTATACGTATTTACTATTGGTATATACACATAAAATCACCACCTAACTAGCCCTTGTTACTGCCCTAAGGTAGAGGTAATTACTTTTGTAAGATAGTATGACTAATTACACAAGATTACAAGCATGGAAATTTGTCCATGTCCCCCCCATTCACGTTTTTAATGGGGGTATTCTCACCTCATTTTGGTTCAACTTCTATCATCATTTCTCTAGCTAAACATACACACTTACTAGCCTCATGTCTCTCTAAGAACTCCAGCAAAAATCCTCTCAAGAATCACCTTAAACACCACCATAACAAGATCAAACAAAAACACTACAAAAATACAACTTTCATTTCAAGTTTATGTCTTAAGTTGCTTCCAATCTTTCATCCAACTCCATCACTCTTTTGGTTCTAGGTTTTTACTTCTCTTTTACAGCAATCTTGTCCAAGTAACTTGAGGTAGTAACTTTGTTCATAACCTTATTCAATTCATATATATATAGCTATCTTATTTTATGGTATAAAATTTTAACAACAAGAACATAGTTTGAATGTTTTCAAACTTGTTTGCAAACTAAATAGATCCTTCTAACTTAACTTTTAAAATACTTCAAGACATGTAATATATCATAAATATATGCTAATTTAACAAGGTATAACTTGGTTTTTCAAAGAACACCTTAAAAACAGTTTTTACGACGTCGGAGTGCAACCGGGGGCGGTTTTGGGTTGGATAATTAAAAACTATTTTGAACCTTGAATTGGAGGTTTATTTTCTGGAAAAATGATATTTACTATGAATATGATAACACATAAAAATTTCATGATTTAACTCAAAGTATAAGTATTTTTAGAAAAATAATCATTTAATGTTGTTTACATAAGGGAAAGTGATTAACTTCATAAGTTTCACCAAAGTTTGACCTATGACCTGTGATTTCGAATACAAACTAAGGTATTTACAGTTCATAGTCTTAAAGAAGAACTCGATCCAAGGAAGTGGCAAGTTGAACCAACGAAAACGGAGTTGTAACGAAGAAACTATGACCAAAACAAGATCGGATATCCAAAACTAGTTTAGCCACGAAAATAATTGGAGAAAAATTAAATGAATCACATCTTTCTAAAATAACATGATATTTTATATATATGTACTCATAATTTAATTTTATATATTTCAGGACCACCCGTAAACAATACGAGAAGATTAATCATAAGATCCCATGATTGTACGCAACACGTCATTTGACAACACCGGTACTTTATGTACGCAACACGTCATTTGACAACACCGGTACCGTGGGTCAAGATTAATCCCGACCAATACAAATACGATGGGGTTTTATTTATTTCGATGGGGGTTTTATTTATTAAACACCTAAATATGAACCATTAAAATTGAATTACTAACATCGGACTGCTAACTACGGACTAAGAAATTATTAAAACTATTAAAAGTATAATAAGTATATATATGTGACGATTGTTTAAAATGGAAATATATTGATAAACTATATATGGATAGGTTCGTGATATCAACCGGAGACCAAGTCAAAATATATATATCTTCAAGGCAAAAGTGAGTATATAGTCCCACTTTTAAACTCTAAACATTTCGGGGTGAGAATACATGTATTTTATGTTTTACGTTATGGACACAAGTAACTGAAAAATATATTCTACGTTGAGTTGTACCACTGGCATACTTCCCTGTAGCTTGGTAACTACTATTTACAGCGGTATTGTAAACGCGAATCCTGTTGATAGATCTATCGGGCCTGACAACCCCAACCGGACTGGACGACCAGTATTCAACGGTTGCACAGTACTTCGTTTCGTGACTATACTTTGTACGGTGTAGTAAGATTTCATAATAAAGGGAATATGCGACGTGATTAAATGTTAAGTATGGTTACCAAGTGCTCAACCACTTAGAATATTTTTATTAAAATATTTATATATGAAATCTTGTGTTCTATATATATATATATTGCTGCCGGCATTAAACCTATATCTCACCAACTTTATGTTGACGTTTTAAGCATGTTTATTCTCAGGTGATAACTAAAAGCTTCCGCTGCAACATGTTGAATTTAAGCAAGATCTTGAGTATGCATATTTGTGTCAAAAATAAAACTGCATATCCGAGGAATTGTAATGTAAAATATGCTAGAAATCGTATTGTTATCATCACATGTAAAGTTTGTAAGTCTAAGATTATCGCTAAATGATAATCATCTTTATATTGTCTAAAGCTTGTATTAACATAAGAGTTATGGTTTGTAATGTAAAATAAATGCAGTTGTTCTTTTAAAAATGTCGCATATAGAGGTCAATACCTCGCAATGAAATCATACGTTATCTAACTCGTTCTTATGGTTAAGGACGGGTTATGACATGTGGTATCAGAGCGGTGGTCTTAGCGAACCAGGTTTG
Source organism: Rutidosis leptorrhynchoides (assembly GCF_046630445.1). NCBI lineage: Eukaryota > Viridiplantae > Streptophyta > Magnoliopsida > Asterales > Asteraceae > Rutidosis > Rutidosis leptorrhynchoides. The sequence continues at coordinate 200,775,397 of NC_092342.1, read as the reverse complement.
CATTAGTGTGTCTAACTGATAAGTCGTTAGGATACATTAGTAAGTCTGGACTTTGACCGGGTCCGATTTAAAAACCATTGCTTATCATTGTTGGTTAAAATTTATATGTAAATATTATGTAGTACTAATGGGTTAGTTATTGTGTGATAGATGTCGGGCTCAAAACTTATTATCACATTCAGCGACTCCGAACCAGAATCTTCAGATGGTGTTCCAGTCATTAACCTATCCGATGACGAAAATGATATCTTTGGGGAAGACTCACAAATTCCGGATGAACCGACTATAGAGAACCCGAAAAGTGAACCCGAGGAGGAAAGTGAATCCGAGGAGGAAAGTGAACCCGAGGAGGAAAGTGAACCCGAAGAAGAAATACAGGAAATTACAAAAGACAAGTTCGAACTAGGAAAGAAACGAAAGGCTAATGAATTAGAAAATTCAAATCCTGAGTTTAGTAAGGATGATGTGGCACCAACTCCACTAGACACTACCACCCCTATTCCCGCTATTCCTATTCGTTCTATCCCGGCATCTAGTTCTTCAGCCCCACAGCCAAAATATAGGGAGACACCGCCAAAATATAAGCAGACAGCCAGGATAAGCGTTAAGCGATTCCTTAAACCTAAACGTCCTAGAAAATAGACCAAACGATGCGCTGCCGTATTAAACCATGGGATCATATAATGTTTTGTATAATATTATTAGTGTGGTTTGCTTAATGTTCGATGTAAGATAAGCATATGTAAAATAGTGAAGTATGAAATGCAATAATTTTCCATGGTTAAGTATTATTTAGATTGTAGTAATTGGTTCTGTACTAAGCTATTAAGTATGAACATTAACGGGTAGGTACTACCCTAGATATAATTATAAAATGCTAATAAGAAGAAAAGGCTTTTATAATAATACCTGGTTCATATTGTTAACAAGCTATAATGTACTATAAATACACACTACATCTATAATATTCCATGTGAATAATTATTTTCTTTCATTAGGAAATGGCGCGATTGAATCGAATGACGGAACAAGAAGTCGAGCAATTCATCAACCAGCGAGTGAACGACAGAATGTTATGGGTCGAAGCTGCAAGAGCTGCTGCAGTTAACCCAAATCCTCGTGTAGGATGTACCTACAAGACTTTTCAAGCTTGCAAGCCCTCATCATTCAGTGGAACGGAAGGACCGATCGGTTTAACCCGGTGGATAGAAAAGATGGAGACTGTGTTTAAAATCAGTGGTTGTGTTGAAAAGGACATGACCAAGTATGCATCGTGCACTTTACAAGATAGTGCACTCACGTGGTGGAAAAATTTTGTGAAGGCTGTAGGAGGAGATGTAGCTTATGATACTCCATGGGAAGAATTCAAAACAATGTTAATCAACGAATATTGTCCAAGGAACGAGGTTAGGAAGTTGGAAGATGAATTACGAAGTCTGAAGGTTATTGGTACTGAAATCACCAACTACAATCAGCGATTCATGGAATTAGTTTTGCTATGTCCTGAATTGGTTCCAACCGAAGAACGGAAGATTGAAATGTACAAAGATGGTTTGCCCAAAAAGGTCAAGGCAAATGTTACAGCATCGAAACCTAAGACAATTCATGAAGCTATAACCATGGCAAACGAGCTAATGGATCAGGTCATCATGGATAAGAAAGTATCCAATACTGATGTGAAGGTATCAGGTAACAAAAGAAAGTGGAATGGAAATTATGATCGAGGTAACCAACAACAATCTTTTAAGAAACAAGAAATCACGCAAGGTGCGGTTAGTGGTTTAAGCTTTGGTTATAAAGGACAAAATCCTTTATGCAACCGATGCCACAAACATCACTCTGGCTACTGTAATGTGGTATGCAACAAATGTAATCGAAAGGGTCATCTTGCTGAAGATTGTAGGGCTCTCGTTACAAATACAAATGGTACCAAGACTCCTGCCACCAATGCAAATAGAACTGCTTTGGCTACCATTACTTGTTATGGGTGTGGAAAACAGGGTCATTATAAGAGCCAGTGTCCGAATCCAGAGAAGAATAATGGATCTGCATGTGGAAGAGCATTTGTTATTAATGCTAGAGAGGCGGGTGAAGACCCGAAGCTTGTTACGGGTACGTTTACCATTAATAACTTATCCGCATCTATTATATTTGATACTGGTGCTGATAGAAGTTACGTGAGTAGAGGCTTTTACGCTAAATTGAATTGTTCATCATTACCTCTAGATGCTAAGTACATGATTGAGTTAGCGAATGGTAAACTAATTAAAGCCGATAAAATTTGCCGTGATTGTAAAATAAATTTAGCCGGAGAAACATTTAAAATTGACTTAATACCCGTAGAATTAGGAAGTTTTGATGTAATAGTCGGCATGGACTGGATGTCCAAAGTAGGAGCTGAAGTTGTGTGTGCCAAGAAGGCAATTCGCATTTCTTGTAAGGATAAAATGCCGGTGATGATTTATGGAGAGAAGGGTAACTCAAAGCTAAAACTCATTAGCTGTTTGAAAGCCAAGAAGTGTTTAGAAAAGGGATGTTATGCTATTCTAGCACATGTTAATAAAGTCGAAAAGAAAGAAAAAGAGAAGTGCATCAACGACGTGCCTGTGGCAAGAGATTTTCCTGAAGTTTTTCCGGAAGAGTTGCCGGGATTACCTCCATTTAGATCTGTAGAATTTCAAATAGATTTAGTACCAGGAGCTGCACCAGTTGCCCGTGCTCCATATAGACTTGCACCGTCCGAGTTAAAAGAACTTCAGAGTCAGTTAAAAGAATTACTGGATCGTGGATTCATACGACCAAGTACTTCACCGTGGGGAGCTCCGATTCTATTTGTTAAAAAGAAAGATGGATCTTTTAGGATGTGTATAGATTATCGTGAGTTAAATAAGTTAACTATCAAGAATCGGTATCCACTACCGAGAATTGACGACTTATTTGATCAACTGCAAGGATCATGTGTGTACTCAAAAATTGACCTAAGATCGGGCTATCATCAATTACGCGTCAAAGAAGAAGATATACCGAAAACTGCTTTTCGGACACGTTACGGTCATTACGAATTTTTGGTCATGCCGTTTGGATTGACGAATGCGCCAGCTGTATTCATGGACCTCATGAATCGAGTTTGTAGTCCATATTTAGATAAGTTTGTTATTGTTTTCATTGATGACATTCTTATCTATTCCAAGAGTGAGCAAGAGCATGAGCAGCATTTAAGGTTAATATTAGAGTTGTTGAGAAAAGAACAGCTATACGCTAAATTTTCTAAGTGTGCTTTCTGGTTGAAAGAAGTGCAATTTCTTGGCCACGTTGTTAGTAGCAAAAGAATTCAGGTTGATCCAGCAAAAATTGAAGCCATTGAAAAATGGGAGACTCCTAAGACACCAATGCAGATACGCCAATTTTTGGGTTTAGCCGGTTATTATAGAAGGTTTATTCATGATTTTTCCCGAATAGCTAAGCCGTTGACAGCGTTAACGCAAAAAGGGAAGAAATACGAATGGACCTCGGAGCAGGAGAACGCATTTCAATTACTGAAGAAGAAGTTAACTACGGCGCCTATTTTATCGTTACCTGAAGGGAACGATGATTTTGAAATATATTGTGACGCTTCGCGACAAGGTTTTAGTTGTGTTCTTATGCAACGGAAGAAAGTTATTGCATACGCATCCCGACAATTGAAGATTCACGAGCGGAATTATACGACGCATGATCTAGAACTGGGAGCAGTCGTGTTTGCATTGAAGATATGGAGACACTACTTGTATGGGGTTAAATGCACTATGTTTACTGATCATAAAAGCCTTCAACATATTTTTGATCAGAAACAGCTGAACATGAGGCAACGTAGGTGGGTCGAGTTAATAAATGACTATGATTGTGAAATTCGTTATCATCCCGGGAAAGCGAATGTGGTGGCTGACGCACTAAGCAGAAAGGAACGAGAACCAATTCGAGTACGAGCAATGAACATAAAAATTCGCATGAATCTCAACTCACAAATCAAAGAGGCTCAACGAGAAGCTCTTACTAAAGAAAACATAGGAAATGAAATAATGAAGAAGTATGGGAAACAACTCATTATGCGGGAAGATGGAATTCGATATTTTGCAAACCGTATTTAGGTACCAAAGTTGGGTGGATTAAGGAAGTTAATATTGAATGAGGCACATAAGACAAGATACTCGATACATCCTGGAGTTGGAAAGATGTATCAAGATCTTAAGATGCATTATTGGTGGCCTAATTTGAAGATAGACGTTGCAACATATGTTGGGGAATGTTTAACTTGTTCCAAAGTCAAAGCAGAACACCAGAAGCCGTCAGGATTACTTCAACAACCAGAAATCCCAGAATGGAAATGGGACGGTATTACCATAGATTTCATCACGAAGTTACCAAAGACTGCCTGGGGATACGACACCATTTGGGTAATTGTTGATCGTCTTACCAAATCTGCACATTTCTTGCCTATAAAGGAAACGGATAGAATGGAGAAATTATTACGATTATATATAAAGGAAATAGTTTCAAGGCATGGAATACCTATTTCCATTATATCTGATCGTGATAGTAGATTTACCTCAAAGTTCTGGCAATCACTATAGGAGGCACTAGGAACTCGTTTGGATATGAGTACCGCATATCATCCGCAAACCGACGGGCAGAGTGAAAGAACAATTCAGACTCTTGAAGACATGCTCAGGGCATGTGTGATCGATTTTGGAAACGGATGGGATAAATATCTACCATTAGCAGAATTCTCGTATAATAATAGTTATCATGCGAGCATTAAAGCCGCGCCATTCGAAGCATTGTATGGAAGGAAGTGTAGATCTCCTATTTGTTGGAATGAAGCAGGAGATCGACAATTAACTGGTCCCGAGATCATACACGAAACGACTGAGAAGATAGTAAAAATCAAGGAGAGATTGAAAACAGCCCGTAGTCGCCAAAAGAGCTACGCCGATGTCCGAAGGAAACCATTAGAGTTTCAGATCAGTTACATGGTTATGCTAAAGGTGTCACCTTGGAAAGGTGTAATACGTTTCGGTAAAAGAGGTAAACTGAACCCAAGATATGTAGGCCCGTTCAAGATCATCGAACGCATTGGACCGGTAGCTTATCGACTCGAGTTACCGCAACAACTCGCCGGAGTACATAATACATTTCACGTCTCGAACCTTAAGAAGTGTCTTGCAAAGGAAGACCTCACCATTCCTCTTGAAGAAATTCAAGTTGACGAGAAACTACAATTCATAGAAGAACCAATCGAGATCATGGATCGTGAAGTTAAACGGCTCAAGCAGAGCAACATACCGATCGTTAAAGTTCGTTGGAATGCACGAAGAGGTCCTGAGTTTACTTGGGAGCGAGAGGATCAAATGAAACAAAAATACCCGCATTTGTTTCCCGATGACGCAAAATAGGTACGATTTTAAAATTTCGGGACGAAATTTATTTAACGGGTAGGCACTGTAATGACCCGGACTTTTTCGATCGATCTATACTTATAAGATTAATATTTACATAAATTAAACCTTACCAACATGATAAGCAACCCAAATTGTTGAGACTTATGTTTTTGAAAAGAGATTTACACAACGTTTGACCGTCTAGTTTGACCGATGATATCACGAACTATATAACATATGATAATTATACGTTTGTGTATATATATGTATATATACATATTTAACATAATCTAAGGATGTTTTAATATCTCATTTTGTATTAATAACAATAAGTTATAAGTATATTTTGAAACTACTAACTTAAGTTTTCAAAACGATAACTTTAAGTAACGTTTTTTGATATAAATACTTATAACCTATAATGTTTATACATATATCGTATATGTAATGTATTTAATCACTTTTTAAGGACTTAAATACATAAAAAAATATAAGTATATTCACAAAAGATAACTATATTTGAATCCTCGTTCCGTTTTCACAAGATTTCTATACGTATATCTAGAGTATATGTACTCGTATCATACCTAACTTCTATACGTATTTACTATTGGTATATACACATCAAATCACCACCTAACTAGCCCTTGTTACTGCCCTAAGTTAGAGGTAATTACTTTTGTAAGATAGTATGACTAATTACACAAGATTACAAGCATGGAAATTTGTCCATGTCCCCCCCCCCCCATTCACGTTTTTAATGGGGGTATTCTCACCTCATTTTGGTTCAACTTCTATCATCATTTCTCTAGATAAACACACACACTTACTAGCCTCATGTCTCTCTAAGAACTCCAGCAAAAATCCTCTCAAGAATCACCTTAAACACCACCATAACAAGATCAAACAAAAACACTACAAAAATACAACTTTCATTTCAAGTTTATGTCTTAAGTTGCTTCCAATCTTTCATCCAACTCCATCACTCTTTTGGTTCTAGGTTTTTACTCCTCTTTTACATCAATCTTGTCCAAGTAACTTGAGGTAGTAACTTTGTTCATAACCTTATTCAATTCATATATATATAGCTATCTTATTTTATGGTATAAAATTTTAACAACAAGAACATAGTTTGAATGTTTTCAAACTTGTTTGCAAACTAAATAGATCCTTCTAACTTAACTTTTAAAATACTTCAAGACATGTAATATATCATAAATATATGCTAATTTAACAAGGTATAACTTGGTTTTTCAAAGAACACCTTAAAAACTGTTTTTACGACGTCGGAGTGCAACCGGGGGCGGTTTTGGGTTGGATAATTAAAAACTATTTTGAACCTTGAATTGGAGGTTTATTTTCTGGAAAAATGATATTTACTATAAATATGATAACACATAAAAATTTCATGATTTAACTCAAAGTATAAGTATTTTTAGAAAAATAATCATTTAATGTTGTTTACATAAGGGAAAGTGATTAACTTCATAAGTTTCACCAAAGTTTGACCTATGACCTGTGATTTCGAATACAAAATAAGGTATTTACAGTTCATAGTCTTAAAGAAGAACTCGATCCAAGGAAGTGGCAAGTTGAACCAACGAAAACGGAGTTGTAACGAAGAAACTATGACCAAAACAAGATCGGATATCCAAAACTAGTTTAGCCACGAAAATAATTGGAGAAAAATTAAATGAATCACATCTTTCTAAAATAACATGATATTTTATATATATGTACTCATAATTTAATTTTATATATTTCAGGACCACCCGTAAACAATACGAGAAGATTAATCATAAGATCCCATGATTGTACGCAACACGTCATTTGACAACACCGGTACTTTATGTACGCAACACGTCATTTGACAACACCGGTACCGTGGGTCAAGATTAATCCCGACCAATACAAATACGATGGGGTTTTATTTATTTCGATGGGGGTTTTATTTATTAAACACCTAAATATGAACCATTAAAATTGAATTACTAACATCGGACTGCTAACTACGGACTAAGAAATTATTAAAACTATTAAAAGTATAATAAGTATATATATGTGACGATTGTTTAAAATGGAAATATATTGATAAACTATATATGGATAGGTTCGTGATATCAACCGGAGACCAAGTCAAAATATATATATCTTCAAGGCAAAAGTGAGTATATAGTCCCACTTTTAAACTCTAAACATTTCGGGGTGAGAATACATGTATTTTATGTTTTACGTTATGGACACAAGTAACTGAAAAATATATTCTACGTTGAGTTGTACCACTGGCATACTTCCCTGTAGCTTGGTAACTACTATTTACAGCGGTATTGTAAACGCGAATCCTGTTGATAGATCTATCGGGCCTGACAACCCCAACCGGACTGGACGACCAGTATTCAACGGTTGCACAGTACTTCGTTTCGTGACTATACTTGGTACGGTGTAGTAAGATTTCATAATAAAGGGAATATGCGACGTGATTAAATGTTAAGTATGGTTACCAAGTGCTCAACCACTTAGAATATTTTTATTAAAATGTTTATATATGAAATCTTGTGGTCTATATATATATATATATATATATTGCTGCCGGCATTAAACCTATATCTCACCAACTTTATGTTGACGTTTTAAGCATGTTTATTCTCAGGTGATAACTAAAAGCTTCCGCTGCAACATGTTGAATTTAAGCAAGATCTTGAGTATGCATATTTGTGTCAAAAATAAAACTGCATATCCGAGGAATTGTAATGTAAAATATGCTAGAAATCGTATTGTTATCATCACATGTAAAGTTTGTAAGTCTAAGATTATCGCTAAACGATAATCATCTTTATATTGTCTAAAGCTTGTATTAACATAAGAGTTATGGTTTGTAATGTAAAATAAATGCAGTTGTTCTTTTAAAAATGTCGCATATAGAGGTCAATACCTCGCAATGAAATCATACGTTATCTAACTCGTTCTTATGGTTAAGGACGGGTTATGACAATGGTTAACCTTTTCAAGTTTTCCATTTGCGACCTTGACAAACATACTTTCTTTTAACGGGACTAATGACCAATTAATCTTATCGCAAAAATGTCTACATACATAACTTCTATCCGCACCAGTATCAAACAAGACAGAAGCTAAAAGATTGTTGATTGTGAATATACCTGTCACCAAGTCGGGGTTATCGCGTGCATCCCTTGCATTAACATTGAAGGCTCTACCTCGGGGTGGTCCTCCGTCTTTTCGCTTGTTTGGGCACGCATTTCTGAAATGGCCCGTCTGCCTGCATTCATAGCACTTCTTCGGTCCATTGGTGTTCGGCTTTCCATTCAAAGTGGTGACCTTGCAGTCCTTCCCGATGTGCCCAGCACGTTGGCACTTCTCATAGACAACATTGCAATACCCAGTATGGTGTTTGTAACACCTCTTGCATTGTGGTAAGGTTCCTTTGTAGTTCGGGTTGGTGTTGGTGTTGTTGTTGGGATTAGGGTTTCCACCGTTTTTGTGCCTCTTGGCGGGGGTTTGATCGTAGTTTCTTCCCCTGTTGTTGTTGTTGTTGTTGTTGTTGTGGTTGTTGTGGTTGTTGTCCCATTTCCTCTTTTCGCTACTACCAGCCTCAAACTTAGCCTTCTCCGGCTCATCAATAAGAATCTGATTCATGAGAGTATGCGCCATGCGCATTGCTTTGGGAACAGTCGGTGGTTTGGATGAGGTGACATTTCCTTTGATGGACTTAGGGAGTCCCGAGAAGTATTTCTCCATGCGCTTGAATTCGGGGGTGACCATGGTCGGACACATCAGTGCTAACTCCAAAAACCTACGATTGTAACTGTTAAGGTCGTTTCCTACGGCCTTCAACTGCATGAATTCAATTTCCATCTTCTGAATTTCGGTTCTCGGACAATACTCATCAATCATAGCCGCCTTGAATTCCTCCCATGGCGTAGCATACGCCTCATCGATACCTTTCGCTTGAGCTAACGTGTTCCACCACGTTAGCGCGCCGTCAGATAGCGTGCAAGATGCAAACTTGGTCTTATTGTCCTCCGAACAGTTGCTAACTCGGAATACTAATTCCAGTTTCTCGAACCATCAGGTGAGACCAACTGGTCCCTCGGTGCTGCAGAAGTTATGCGGTTTGCAGCTCTGGAATTCCTTGTATGTACACCCATTTTGAATGGGTGGAATGACCGGTAGTGGTGGTGGTGGAGCTTCGAGATTTCTTTCTGCTAGGGCTGCAGCGACCCGTTCGTTGATCATGTCCTCAATCTGGGCGGCGGTAGGTGTGGATCTTCCGTTAGCCATGGTATTCTAAACAAAAATTTTGACTCAAGTCAAAATCCAGTATGAAAGTAGTAGTAATACATTATATAGTGACCAACATGGCGGTGGAGCAATGATACCAAATGTGACGCCCCGTAACAAATCATCATGTACGGACCATCAACAACAGGATCATTACAAGGTTAAGTACTATATGCGTTTTCAAAAAGAGTTTGCATTCATAATTAAAAGTGATGTCAAACCAATATCGAAAGTTTTACAATCCAAAAGTATGCTTCACTAAGTAGAAGCAATAAATAAGTGTACGTGACCCTAAATGGTCGTTACAAGTCATAATTCAAAAGTACGAATGTTTGAATGCAAAGTAAAGTAGTTCATGCGTGGACAACTCTAAGCAGCGGGTGTCTACAGCACAACAAGTAAGACAGCGGAAGCAACCTCAAGAACCTGAGAAATACATGCTTAAAAACATCAACACAAAGGTTGGTGAGCTATAGTTTAAGTATAACAGTATGTAAGGTAGGCCACGAGATTTCAGTATTACAAAGAGCGTTTCAAAACAGTATGATAAAGTATATGTTAACCGTGGGCACTTGGTAACTAACTTAACGTTTATACCCCCTGAAAGTACACTTGGCAAGTGCGTATGTCTACGAAGTATTAAACACTCGTTAAATGCTAGCGTGACTAGCCCGAGTGGGGATGTCAAACCCTATGGATCCATATCTAAGATTCGCGTTCACGGTTCAAAAACCAATGATTAAACGTTACCGAGCTAAAGGGAATGTTTATGCCGTTGTATAACCCACACATATATAGGTTTAAGTACTCGTGCCTAGTATGTAATACATAAAATCCGAATGTATTCTCAGTTCCCAAAATACGTTAAAGTAAAAAGGGAATGCTATAACTCACAATGATAATGTAGTCGTAAAGTCGGTCCGGTAAAGGTGTGCAAGTAAACGGTCCGAAGGTCCTCAACCTAAGGCAAATAGTACTAAGTCAGTAAATCGTCTTAATAGGTTTAAAAGTATGTAATTAAGGTCTTAAGGGTCATCATCAATCATCATAAAACAAAAGGCGTAAAGTAGGTTTCGTTTATGAAAGTAGTTTAAAACAAAGGCTGACTTCGATCAGTCACCACAGCCCCTACCCTTACTGAATTAAGGTGAGACCAGTGGCCATGGCTCCGTATATGAGTCCCTTAAGTGTGGTAAAATTTACAGAAGCAAACTCATCTTCGTTTGACCGTGGCGACGGTCTAAGTGCGAGTAGGTCAGAAATTTCTGCACAACGTTAAAGGACATAGTAACGATCGGAGGGCCATAAATCCTAAACCGTAACTCGGATTAAGAAGAGTCCTATATGAAAATTTATCTACTCGAAAAGATCTATCTAAAAATAAAGGTTAGAACAGCCCAGGTCTACTGGTCTGTTCCAGAAGCATCAGGTCAGAAAGTTTTGGACAGAAACAGTAAGTTTAAAAGGGTTCCGGTGGTCTTGGTGTTTGATGTTCATCATGGTTCTCATCCTTGATGCATATAGCTTCAAGTGTACAACTCATTGATGTATCTACATCATCTTAACCAAGTCTTAACCATCATAACCCTAGTGCAAGTCTAAGACATGAAGCACAACTCACTTAAGAGTTGCATGAAGTTTGATGAACCAAAGTTACATCAAAGTCTTAGGTTTGACACTTACATGAACTATAAACTTGAAAGTTAACTAACTAATCAAGATCATAAGTAGTAGAACATAGTTCTTAGTTTGATCTTGAAGATCCAAGACTCAAAAGTCTAGATCCAAAGTTATATTTAAAGAAAACTTATTTGTGTGTTCTTGAACTTTCAAAGTTAACTTAATTTGTTCAAGAGATATGAGATCAAGACTAACTTATAGTACTTGACCATATACACTAACTACATGAAATTAAAGTGCATAAATTGAAGAAGTAAACTAAATAAACAAGAAAAGGTTCATGGTTGTTCATACTTTAAAGATTCAAACCAAGGTTTGATCTTTAGAAAGTAAACTTTAAAGTTTACTTCATGAACTTCAAGTATGTCTTTCAACCATGAACTTTATAAACTTTGAACAAGTATTTAGTGGAGATCATAAACTAGAGAGTTTATGTCTTGTATGTTCTTGAAGATTCAAGATAAAAGAAGAATTAAACTAAGAAGTTTGATTCTTGAAAACATGCAAGTAAATAAAGATAATAACAACTAGTAATCAACACAAGTAACAAAAGATTATATCAATCAAAGAATGATGAAAATTAAGAGTGCTTGAAATCGGTTTTGGCAAAGAAAGAAGAGAGAAAAATATGTTCATGTTACTTACAATTTTGAAAGAAAAAGAGAGGAAAGTTCAGAGAAAATATGAGAGAAAAGTAAGATGTAATTTTGAAGTGAAGTGTGTGTGAGAATACAAGTGAGTATGTAATGCAAAAAAAAGTTTTGAATCTCCTTCTAACCATCTAGGCCGACAGTTTTGGCCTTCAAGGAGGTGGGATGGATTAGTTTTGTGGTCACTAGAATGTAAAGCTTCATAAAGGTGGTTAATGGGTGTGTTTACGTGGGAATGAGAAGTAACAAGATTCCAAGTGTAACTTAATCCATCTAGTTGCCATCTAAATGATACTTACAAGTCTTGGTGGACTAGTTAATCCACTTAAAATGTAGGGTGGGCTTAGAAGTCCAATAACATGAGTCCATTACACTAACAAAGCCCAAGTTCAAATAAATCACAAGTTAAACCAATTAAAAGCCCAAGTAACTAACTAACAACTTTAGTTAATTAAAATGATTAATAAACTAATCATGAATGTAAATAATATCTAAAAATATTATTCGTGAAAGTTCCGGGTGTCACAAGGACGTTTCGGGCACTTAAAAGTCAAGTTCGGGCAATCATGGCAACATGTAAATGTAATAACATACATTCGTTATATCACACGTATTAATAATAATAATAATTATTAATAAATAAACGTTGGAAATTCCAGGGTCGTTACAGTAGACCTCACACTTCGCCGCGCTATGACCATTTCTTTTACACTTGTTGCAAAATTTGGTGCAGAACCGCGAGTGATACTTTTCACACCTTTGGCATAGCTGCTTCTGATTGTTGTTGTTATTGTGGTTGTTATTGTTGTTGGAATAATTATTGTAGTTGCTGTTGTTGTTGTTGTTGTTGTTGGATCGTTTGTTGTAGTTGCGATTGATGTTGCGATTGTTGGGATAATTGTTGCGATTATTATTGTAATTGCTGTTGTTGTTGTATTGGTGATTCTTATCACCGTTTTCCTCCCACTTTCTTTTGACTTGCTTCACATTGGCCTCTTCAGCCGTCTGTTCTTTAATTCTTTCCTCAATCTGGTTCACTAGTTTGTGAGCCATTCTACATGCCTGTTATATGGAGGCGGGCTCGTGTGAACTTATATCTTCTTGGATTCTTTCCGGTAATCCTTTCACAAACGCGTCGATCTTCTCTTCCTCATCTTCGAACGCTCCCGGACACAATAGGCATAATTCTGTGAATCATCTTTCGTACATGGTAATATCAAATCCTTGGGTTCGTAACCCTCTAAGTTCTGTCTTGAGCTTATTGACCTCGGTTCTGGGATGGTACTTCTCATTCATCAAGTGCTTGAATGCTGACCACGGTAGTGCGTACGCATCATCTTGTCCCACTTGCTCTAGATAGGTATTCCACCATGTTAACGCAGAACATGTGAAGGTATGCGTAGCGTACTTCACTTTGTCCTCTTCAGTACACTTACTTATGGCAAACACCGATTCGACCTTCTCGGTCCACCATTTCAATCCGATCGGTCCTTCAGTTCCATTAAATTTTAAAGGTTTGCAGGCAGTGAATTCTTTGTAGGTGCATCCTACACGATTTCCTGTACTGCTAGATCCAAGGTTATTGTTGGTATGTAGCGCAGCCTGTATTGCGACTATGTTTGAAGTTAGAAAAGTACGGAATTCCTCTTCATTCATATTCACGGTGTGTCGAGTAGTCGGTGCCATTTCCTTCAAAATATTCAAATGGAACAAGTTAATCATACAGAATATTAAGAGTAGTTAATAGTATTTCGTAGCATAATATGAACTCATTTATAAAAGCTTTTTCTTCATATTAGCGTTTTATAAGTTTAAATTCGGGTAGTACCTACCCGTTAAGTTCATACTTAGTAGCTAATATACAATTCAACTACTACAATTCTATATGAAAAACTGATTATAATAATGTTTCGCGTTCAAACTTTTATACAATATTTTACAAACTTACAATACTGCTTATTTTACATAAAGCATGAAATATAGCACACAATAACTTTGATACAAGATAGTTGTGAAGATAATTCTAGCTAGTACACAAGTCATTCAGCAAAGGCAATAAAGACACGTAATTCATACGTCCAGAAACAAGTCATGCATTCTGGTTTTACTAGGACTACTTCCCATCCTTGGTCTTGTGGAACATAACCGTTATGGCCGATGATAAGATAGCGTGTTGTAACGTCGTCAAAGGGACGAGGGTTACGTAATGACCAACAGTCTCGTAATAACCTAAAAACCTCATTTCTTACCCCAATTACCGACTCCGTCACTTGTTGGAACGTTTTGTATAATAGTTGTAGCCCGATGTTCTTTTTCTCACTTTGGTGAGAAGCGAACATTACTAACCCGTAAGCATAGCATGCTTCTTTATGTTGCATGTTAGCCGCTTTTTCTAAATCATGAAGTCCTATATTCGGATACATTGAGTCAAAATAATTTCTTAACCCGTTGCGTAAAATAGCATTTGGGTTCACCGCAATATATGCGTCAAAGTAAACACATCGTAACTTATGGGTTTCCCAATGTGATATCCCCCATCTTTCAAACGAAAGTCTCTTATAAACCAAGACATTCTTGGAACGTTCTTCGAATGTCTTACAAACTGATTTCGCCGTAAATAGTTGTGTCGAAGAATTCTGACCGACTCTAGACAAGATTTCATCAATCATGTCTCCGGGTAGGTCTCTTAAAATATTGGGTTGTCTATCCATTTTGTGTTTTTATACTGTAAAATAGACAAGAGTTAGATTCATAAAAAAAAAATACTTATTAATACAAGCAATTTTTACATATATGATAAAGCATAAGCACACTATATTACATATATTACACCACACGAATACAACTATCTTATTCCGACTCGCTCGTTTCTTCTTCTTTGGTTTTTGTTCGTTTTGCCAAGTTTCTAGGGATATATGATGTTCCCCTAATACGAGCTATCGTTTTCCACAACGGTTTAGAAAAACCTGGTAGTTTAGAGGTTCCCGGGTCATTGTTACAACTTAAGGGATTCGGGGATTGACGATACATATAAAGTTCATCGGGGTTGGAATTAGATTTCTCTATTTTTATGCCCTTTCCCTTATTATTTTCTTTTGCCTTTTTAAATTCAGTTGGGGTAATTTCTATAACATCATCGGAATTCTCGTCGGAATCTGATTCATCGGAGAATTGGTAATCCTCCCAATATTTTGCTTCCTTGGCGGAAACACCATTGACCATAATTAACCTTGGTCGGTTGGTTGAGGATTTTCTTTTACTTAACCGTTTTATTATTTCCCCCACCGGTTTTATTTCCTCCTCCGGTTCCTCCTCTTCCGGTTCTGATTCTTCTTCCGGTTCTGATTCTTCTTCCGGTTCTTCTTCGGGAACTTGTGAATCAGTCCAATATATATTCAACTCTTCGTTATTATTAGGTGAGTCAATGGAATTTGTGCTAGAGGTAGACATCTATCACATAATATCAAACATGTTAAGAGATTAATATATCACATAATATATACATGTTAATAATATATAGTTTCCAACAAAAATGTTAAGCAATCATTTTTAAAGAAAACACGGTCGTAGTCCAGACTCACTAATGCATCCTAACAAACTCGATAACACACACTAATGTAAATTTTCTGCTTCTCTAAGACCAACGCTCTGATACCAACTGAAATGTCCCGTTCTTATTGATTAAAAATGTTTCATATTAATTGATTTCGTTGCGAGGTTTTGACCTCTATATGAGACATTTTTCAAAGACTGCATTCATTTTTAAAACAAACCATAACCTTTATTTCATAAATAAAGGTTTAAAAAGCTTTACGTAGATTATCAAATAATGATAATCTAAAATATCCTGTTTACACACGACCATTACATAATAGTTTACAATACAAATATGTTACATCGAAATCAGTTTCTTGAATGCAGTTTTTACACAATATCATACAAAAATAGACTCCAAATCTTGTCCTTATTTTAGTATGCAACAGCGGAAGCTCTTAGTATTCACCTGAGAATAAACATGCTTTAAATGTCAACAAAAATGTTGGCGAGTTATAGGTTTAACCTATATATATATATCAAATCGTAACAATAGACCACAAGATTTTATATTTCAATACACATCCCATACATAGAGATAAAAATCATTCATATGGTGAACACCTGGTAACCGACATTAACAAGATGCATATATAAGAATATCCTCATCATTCCGGGACACCCTTCGGATATGATATAAATTTTGAAGTACTAAAGCATCCGGTACTTTGGATGGGGTTTGTTAGGCCCAATAGATCTATCTTTAGGATTCGCGTCAATTAGGGTGTCTGTTCCCTAATTCTTAGATTACCAGACTTAATAAAAAGGGGCATATTCGATTTCGATAATTCAATCATAG
Organism: Rutidosis leptorrhynchoides; assembly: GCF_046630445.1. NCBI lineage: Eukaryota > Viridiplantae > Streptophyta > Magnoliopsida > Asterales > Asteraceae > Rutidosis > Rutidosis leptorrhynchoides. The sequence goes on along the minus strand of NC_092342.1, from coordinate 200,758,958 downwards.
AATGTAGTTTCACGTACTTGTGTCTATTTTGTAAATCATTTATAAAACCTGCATGTATTCTCATCCCAAAAATATTATATTTTAAAAGTGGGACTATAACTCACTTTCACAGATTTTTACTTCGTCGGAAAGTAAGACTTGGCCACTGGTTGATTCACGAACCTATAACAATATATACATATATATCAAAGTATGTTCAAAATATATTTACAACACTTTTAATATATTTTGATGTTTTAAGTTTATTAAGTCAGCTGTCCTCGTTAGTAACCTACAACTAGTTGTCCACAATTAGATGTACAAAAATAAATCGATAAATATTATCTTGAATCAATCCACGACCCAGTGTATACGTATCTCGGTATTGATCACAACTCAAACTATATATATTTTGGAATCAACCTCAACCCTGTATAGCTAACTCCAACATTCACATATAGAGTGTCTATGGTTGTTCCGAAATATATATAGATGTGTTAACATGATAGGTCAAAACATTGTATACGTGTCTATGGTATCTCAAGATTACATAATATACAATACAAGTTGATTAAGTTATGGTTGGAATAGATTTGTTACCAATTTTCACGTAGCTAAAATGAGAAAAATTATCCAATCTTGTTTTACCCATAACTTCTTCATTTTAAATCCGTTTTGAGTGAATCAAATTGCTATGGTTTCATATTGAACTCTATTTTATGAATCTAAACAGAAATAGTATAGGTTTATAGTCGGAAAAATAAGTTACAAGTCATTTTTGTAAAGGTAGTCATTTCAGTCGAAAGAACGACGTCTAGATGACCATTTTAGAAAACATACTTCCACTTTGAGTTTAACCATAATTTTTGGATATAGTTTCATGTTCATAATAAAAATTATTTTCCCAGAATAACAACTTTTTAAATCAAATTTTATCATAGTTTTTAATTAACTAACCCAAAACAGCCCGCGGTGTTACTACGACGGCGTAAATCTGGTTTTACTGTGTTTTTCGTGTTTCCAGGTTTTAAATAATTAAGTTAGCATATCATATAGATATAGAACATGTTTTTAGTTGATTTTAAAAGTCAAGTTAGAAGGATTAACTTTTATTTGCGAACAAGTTTAGAATTAACTAAACTTTGTTCTAGTGATTACAAGTTTAAACCTTCGAATAAGATAGCTTTATATGTATGAATCGAATGATGTTATGAACATCATTACTACCTCAAGTTCCTTGGATAAACCTACTAGAAATGAGAAAATTAGATCTAGCTTCAAAGGATCCTTGGATGGCTTGAAAGTTCTTGAAGCAGAATCATGACACGAAAACAATTTCAAGTAAGATTTCCACTCGAAATAAGATTGTTATAGTTATAGAAATTGAATTAAAGTTTGAATATGATTATTACCTTGTATTAGAAAGATAACCTACTGTACGTAACAAAGGTTTCTTGATCTTGGATGATTACTTGGAATGGATTTAGAAAACTTGGAAGTAAACTTGCAATCTTGGAAGTATTCTTGATTTTATGAAACTAGAACTTTTGGAATTTATGAAGAACACTTAGAACTTGAAGAAAGAACTTGAGAGAGATCAATTAGATGATGAAAATTGAAGAATGAAAGTGTTTGTAGGTGTTTTTGGTCGTTGGTGTATGGATTAGATATAAAGGATATGTAATTTTGTTTTCATGCAAATAAGTCATGAATGATTAATCATATTTTTGTAATTTTATGAGATATTTCATGCTAGTTGCCAAATAATGGTTCCCACATGTGTTAGGTAACTCACATGGGCTGCTAAGAGCTGATCATTGGAGTGTATATACCAATAGTACATACATCTAAAAGCTGTGTATTGTACGAGTACGAATACGGGTGCATACGAGTAGAATTGTTGATGAAACTGAACGAGGATGTAATTGTAAGCATTTTTGTTAAGTAGAAGTATTTTGATAAGTGTCTTGAAGTCTTTCAAAAGTGTATGAATACATATTAAAACACTACATGTATATACATTTAACTGAGTCGTTAAGTCATCGTTAGTCGTTACATGTAAATGTTGTTTTGAAACCTTTAGGTTAACGATCTTGTTGAATGTTGTTAACCCATTGTTTATTATAACAAATGAGATGTTAAATTGTTATATTATCATGATATTATGATATATAATATATCTTAGTATGATATATATACAGTTAAATGTCGTTACAACGATAATCGTTACATATATGTCTCGTTTCGAAATCATTAAGTTAGTAGTCTTATTTTTACATATGTATTTCATTGTTAATACACTTAATAATATGTTTACTTATAATTTAACATAATTAACCAAGTGTATCAATATCTTAATATGATTCATATGTACCTAGTAAGACGTTGTTATAACGATAATCGTTATATATATCGTTTTCGAGTTTCTTAAATTAATAGTCTCATTTTTATGTATATAACTCATTGTTAAAATACCTAATGAGATACATACTTATAATAAAATCATGTTAAATATATATATATAACCATATATATGTCATCGTATAGTTTTTACAAGTTTTAACGTTCGTGAATCACCGGTCAACTTGGGTGGTCAATTGTCTATATGAAACCTATTTCAATTAATCAAGTCTTAACAAGTTTGATTGCTTAACATGTTGGAAACACTTAATCATGTAAATAACAATTTCATTTAATATATATATAAACATGGAAAAGTTCGGGTCACTACACAGGCCATTTGCCATACATGCAAATCGTTTGGCAGTCCATTTAGTTTGCTGATTCGCTGGATCGTAACTTGATTTCTTGTCTTTCACCGTTTTCGCTCTAGAATCTTTGTTTTAGCTCTGATTCTCTTGATTCTTTTTGCACCATCTTCTTAATTACTTGATCTTTAATTTTAACCAACGAAGCGGGTATTTTGCCAATAAAGTTCAAAACTTTATTTTTTTAGCCTTAATACCGAGGTGAAAACGTGACTTTTTAGCCGATATCAAATATCCCACACTTAGACTTTGCTTGTCCTCAAGCAAACTCTCATTTTTTCCTTAAGAAATCTTTTTAGAGTTTCTTTTCTAATAGACTAAGTGGTTTGCTTTTTATTATAAGAGCAAAAAATACGGTAAGTTATCTATGTTAGGGTTGAAACTATATCTGGAAGCATGCGAGGAGGTTACATGACTTAGGCTAGCTTTCACGGGTCACTCAAATCACTCAAGTGTTTAGGATTCCCTATAGATCTAAGAAATGATTCACTCATAGTCAGTCATGCTGCACCCATCATCATAGGCTTGATAAAGACTCAAATCCTTGCTACTAATGTGAAAACGCTAATAACCCTAACTTCTAGGTCATTTGTCAATGATGGAAAGAAAATTTTGGAGTGGCGGTGAAGTTGTTTTAAGGAGTGAGAAAAAGGGTAATATAGTCTCTAAAGACTTTTATTTGGAATTTTGAAAAATTTAAGATAGATAGGAGTTCTGATATTATCAAGAAGCACTTTTGAACTTTTCTCCTTTGGAGTGATAAGCATTTATGGTAAAGTTCTTCTTCGGCGTTTTTCTTTATAAGTTCTGCTCCTTTTTTCAGAACTTTGAAATTTTTTTTTTGGAGATTTATTCTCGAGAAACTTTTTGCCGGTAAACTTTTTCAAGACCTTTGCCATGATACTTGAGAGGTTGATGTGACTACAAAGATACGGTTGAAACGGATAGTTTTGTTCGTACGGTGTCGTTAGGCTGCAGGACGTCAGATTCAGTTGATCACGGTAGTACACAGTGGTTTTGTTTATTTATATTATGCGGGGGCCTAAATTTACTTTTACTTTCTAAGGTGTAGAAGGTGTAAGTTAACCTAGTGTCTAGTTTTTAATGGATTAATGAAATGAAGATCAAGTGGATAATTGTCTTTTATTTAAATTACCTATATAAAGGATAGTAGTTGGTTTAAGCTAAAAGTCCTAAGTCCGGAAAAGTAAATAAGTGGAAGGATATTCGGAGTATACAGATAAGGAGAATGTTGACCAAGATATCAGTGTTGGGTTAGGGAAAGGTAATTATGCTTATGTTAAGACTATGCTTGGAATGATGTAGATCTGGTTGGATGAGCCAATTACACAGACCTACTTGTCTCTGAACTCTCAGAGTTCTCTTTGAGCAGTGAGAAGTATGTCACTTGGTTGTATAATTGAAAGGTAGCTATACCTCAGAGGTTATCCTCAGTAAAGTACTAGGTTTATTAGTGAGTTGATATGAGGACCCGTCCTTACCCCCTGGACGAAGTCATCAACATCTGGTCCCATTGCGAGGTACTGACCTAAATATGCCATGAATGACTCCAAGTAATATCTTTCAATTGAGCAAATGCACAACGGAAGACTTAATTCATACCTGAGAATAAACATGCTTAAAAGTGTCAACCAAAAGGTTGGTGAGTTCATAGGTTTACCATAACAATCATTTCAATATATTAATAGACCACAAGATTTCATAATCATAAACATAATACACTCGCAAGTATATGTAAAGCATTCTAAGTGGTTGAGCACTTGGAAACCATACTTAACTATTAATCAACGTCGCATATTCCCTTTATTATGAAATCTCACTACACTGTACCAAGAGTAGCCTACAAAACGAAGTACTGTGCAACCGTTGAATACTTGTCGTCCAGCTCGGTTGGGGTTGTCGCCCGATAGATCTATTAACAGGATTCGCGTTTACAATACCCATGTAAATAGTAGTTACCAAGCTACAGGGAAGTATGCCAGTGGTACAACTCAACGTAGAATGTATTTTTAAGTACTTGTGTCTATTTCGTAAACATTTATAAAAGCGACGTATGTATTCTCAGCCCAAAAATATATATTGCAAAATCAATTAAAAAGGGAGCAAATAAAACTCACCATACTGTATTTTGTAGTAAAAATACATATAACGACATTGAACAAGTATAGGGTTGGCCTTGAATTCACGAACCTATATCATTTATATATATATATATATATATATATATATATATATATATATATATATATATATATATATATATATATATATATATATATATATATATATATATATATATATATATATTAACACATAATGAACATATAATAGCATTCCATCTAGTTTATATATATAATTATATAATATATTATTTATTAAAAATATTAATGTATTTATTATTTTCAATATCATATATATCTATATATGTTATTTTTATATTAAATAAAATAGTGAATTAGGTATACTTATGATATATGTAATAATTATATTTTTATATAAATATCTTTTGCTTGCCAAAATAATAATTATGATAATACTAAAATAATGATAATAATAATAATAATAAAAATGTTATATGTTAATATTAGTGATATAAATAATAATAATTCAAATAATAATAATAATGATAAATTTAAATGTTAATTTTTATAATAATGTAAATTTTGTTAAAAATGATAATTTTATATTTAAAACTAACCTTATCATTTTAATAACATTAATCATAATATTAATAACAGAAATATTAATAATAATAATACTTGTATAATAGTAATAATAATAATAATTCTAATAATATCAATAATAATAATAATAATAATAATAATAACAATAATAATAATAATAATAATAATAATCACATTAATAATAATAATAATAATAATAATAATAATAATAATAATAATAATAATAATAATAATAATAATAATAATAATAATAATAATAATAATAATAATAAAAATGATAAGATTTATACCCTCATGTAATGTTATCGTATATTATCATCGTTAGCATGATCACTACATCATCATCGTCTCGCGATTATCATCATCATCTTAATATCGTAATCATCATCATTTTAACTCATCATCACCATCTTAATATCGTAATCATCATCATTTTAACTCATCATCACCATCTTAATATCGTAATCATCATCATTTTAATCGAATTAAATTTGGGGTCAGCCCAATATTAGAAACTGAAACATAGTGGCCCAAATACAAGCTCTCGGCCCAATAAATAACTAAGTCCACGGCCCATGTACACAAGTAATTAAGCCCGATTAAATCACTGATTTAATTATTAACATGTACTCATTTGCAAACAAACAAAAAAATTCTGTGGTTGATAAGAAAAACAGAAATAGTAGTAATTTAGGATCCAAGAATTATGTCCCTTTCTTGACCCATCCACTCTTCTTTTAACTCATACAAAGTAACTAACAACCACTCACTTTACTGTAAATAATCGAAATAGAAATATTCTATAGTTTCATGGTGGTTGGGAGTTTGCGATAAAATAGAAGTATAACGGTTTAATTGATGGTGATTGTGAACCGTAAATAGAAATAGAAGAATATACGTCATAGCAGGTGCATATCGTGGGTATTTTTGGTGTGATGGTTTGAATGGAAAAAAACGGAAGCATTATTTCAGCAGATTGTATTCGATGGTAGGCAGTCATGGTGGTTTCAAAGTAGTTATAGGGTGGTAGTTTGCTAATTGGAACTGAAACGAAACAGGTGATGGTCTTGGTGGTGATAGATGTTTGGTGGTGGTGGTGTTTGATGATCATGGGACAAGAGAGATAGTAAGAAAGTGAAGGTTGTAGGTGACGGGTAGAGGTGGCGATAGCATGGTTACCCAACAACAAAAATATGAAAAGATGGTGGTTATCCATGGTGGTTGTAGGAGGTGGCGGAGAGGTGACTGACGGTGGAGGATGCCAGTAGTAGATGGTGGTTGAAGATGATGATCGATGATGGTTGAAGGTGGTTGATGAAGGTGGTTTTCAAATAGAGAGAGAAGAAAGAGAGAGGAGGGTGGCGGTCATGGTGGTAGGTGGTTCACGGTGGAGGTGAAGGTGGCCGTGAGGTGATGGGTTTCCGAAGATGGTGGTGGTTGATTCTCACACATACAAGAAAGAGGGAGATGAGTGGAGTTGGTTGCTAGAATATGTAAGTGTGTGTGTTCTCCTAAATGTATGTATATGTTTACATATATATCCATATCATTGTTTAATATATATATATATATATATATATATATATATATATATATATATATATATATATATATATATATATATATATATATATATATATATATATATATATATATATATATATAATATTAGGTGGTGGACACACAAAAAAAGAAAACAGTAAACTTGGTATAATTCAATTCACATGATATACTGTGTAAATAGGAAAGCCATCGGATATATTCAAGTGTGTGGTTTGTTCACAAGTGTTGATATGTTATAATAATAGATTGATATATAATATATTACATAATGATTGAATGAAAACAAAATGGTACATACAATCACACGTTTAATGAACGAGCCACCTATCTACTAGATAGTTTCTACCGACAACTTACCTGGAGTATTATATCGTGCCCCGTTGATTAATTTAGTGGCGGATAAAAGTTCTTAGAAAAATCCCAAATTTTTACAGTAACTATCTTTATTTATTTAAGTCATTTTGGTATAAAATTTAGTCATTAACTATTAAATAAAAATTTAAATTAATTATTTACTCCCAAACCTAAGTAAAATATAAAAAGTTTTAAAATTCAACAACTAGTTCCTAAATACATTTTTAGTAAGCCTAAAATTTATAGAACTCATTTTCGGATCACCTTTTATTTTTAAAATCACATAAGTTCGTTTTTACTCGTGTACTGTCAATCGAATGATAGCTGAGTGTTATTGTCGTTTACTAAATAGAGTCGAAATCACAAAATGTATATTTAATATACTTTATATATATAGTTATGTTTTAATTAATGATATAATATATTATTTTATTTACACAATTAATTAACTCTAATAATATTTTAATTTATAATAATTAATACATATGTATATATATAATTATATGTATCTATTTACAAATAGTGGTTCGTGAATCGTTGGGAATAGTCGAAGGTTAATTGAATATATGAAACAGTTCAAAATTTTTGAGACTCAACCTAACAGATTTCTCTTATCGTGTCAAGAATATTAAATCGTATCGAGAGTTTGGTTTAAAATTAGTCGAAATTTTCTGGGTCGTGACAGTACCTAACCGTTAAAGAAATTTCGTCCCGAAATTTGAGTGAGGTCGTCATGGCTAACAATAAAAATGTTTTCATGACGAATATGAGTTGATAATTAGAGTTCTATCATTATTGATTAATCTGAATAAAACGATTCGATCATGTGAAGCATACGAGTGAAGCTATCACAAAAGAGTGAAAAGTTTCATCTTAACTTTTGACGTAGTCATGGTGGATTTCCGGAATTCAAGGGATTTAAATAAAATCTTCTAATCTGTAACGACCCGCACTTTTTCGATCGTTCTATACTTATAAGATTAATATTTACATAAATTAAACCTTACCAACATGATAAGCAATCCAAATTGTCGAGACTTATGTTTTTCGAAAAGAGTTTTACACAACGTTTGACCGTCTAGTTTGACCGATGATATCACGAACTATACAATATATGATAATTATACGTTTGTGTATATATATGTATATATACATATTTAACATGACCTAAGAATGTTTTAATATCTCATTTTGTATTAATAACAATAAGTTATAAGTATATTTTGAAACTACTAACTTAAGTTTTCAAAACGATAACCATACGTAACGTTATTTGACTTAAATACTTATGACCTATAATGTTTATACATATATCGTATAAGTAATGTATTTAATCACTTTTAAAGACTTAAATACATAAAACAATATAAGTATATTTACAAAAGATAGCTATATTTGAATCCTCGTTCCGTTTTCTCAAAGATTTCTATACGTATACCTAGGGTATATGTACCCGTATCATACGCAGCTTCTAGATGTATTTACTATTGGTATATACCAATAAAAATCTGCTCCTTAGCAGCCTTAAATGATTAAGAAACATGTGGAACCAACCATTTGTCAAGTAGCATGAATTATTTAGCAAGAAAACAAAGTTAGGTATCTTTTTTTTCCTTTATAACCTAAAAATGTTTTTATGCATGCACACCATTTCTTTACCCCATTTTCTCATACTTACACTTCCATTTCTCTCTCAAAATACTATTAACTTCATACTTGATCATCTCCAAGCATTTTCCCCATCATTTAGCTTCAAAAACAACACTTAAACCTCATAAGAAAACCTTACAAAAACACTTCAAGAAATCCTTCCAAGAACACCAACTTACTTCCAATCTTTCATCCACTTCCATCACCCTTTTGGTTCTAGGTTCTTACTCCTCTTTTACAACAACCTTGTCCAAGGAACTTGAGGTAGAATCTATATTCATAACCTTATTCGATTCATATATATATAGCTATCTTATTTTGTGGTATAAAATTTTAACAACAAGAACATAGTTTGAATGTTTTCAAACTTGTTTGCAAACTAAATAGATCCTTCTAACTTAACTTTTAAAATACTCCAAGACCTGTAATATAACTTAAATATATGCTAATTTAACAAGGTATAACTTGGTTTTTCAAAGATTATCTTAAAAACTGTTTTTACGACGTCGGAGTGCCACCGGGGGCTGTTTTGGGTTGGATAATTAAAAACCATCTTAAACTTTGAATTGGAGGTTTATTTTCTGGAAAAATGATTTTTACTATGAATATGATAACACATAAAAATTTCATGATTTAACTCAAAGTATAAGTATTTTTAGAAAAATAATCATTTAAGGTTGTTTACATGATGGAAAATGATTAACTTCATAAGTTTCACTAAAGTTTGACCTATGCCGTGTGATTTTGAATACAAACTAAGGTATTTACAGTTCATAGTCTTAAATAGGGACTCGATCCAAGGAGATGGCAAGTTGAATCAACGAAAACGGAGTTGTAACGAAGAAACTATGACCGAAACAAAATCGGATATCCAAGACTAGTTTAGCCACGAAAATAATTGGGAAAAATTAAATAAATCACATCTTTTTAAGTTAACATGATATTTTATATATATGTACTTATAATTCAATTTTATATGGTTCAGGATCACCCGTAAACAACACGAGAAGATTAATCATAAGATCCCATGATTGTACGCAACACGTCATTTGACAACACCGGTACTTTATGTACGCAACACGTCATTTGACAACACCGGTACCGTGGGTCAAGATTAATCTCGACCAATACATATACGATGGGGTTTTATTTATTTCGTTGGGGGTTTTATTTATTTCATTGCGGGTATATTAAACATCTAAAAATGAACCATTAAAATTGAATTACTAACAACGAACTACTAACTACGGACTAAGGAATTATTCAAAGTATTAAAAGTATAACAAGTATATATATGTGACGTTTGTTTAAAAAGAAAAGGTATTGATATATTATATATGGATAGGTTCGTGATATCAACCGGAGACCAAGTCAAATTATATATATATCTTCAAGACGAAAGTGAGTATATAGTCCCACTTTTAAACTCTAAATATTTCGGGATGAGAATACATGTATTTTATGTTTTACGTTATGGACACAAGTAACTGAAAAATATATTCTACGTTGAGTTGTACCACTGGCATACTTCCCTGTAGCTTGGTAACTGTTATTTACAGCGGTATTGTAAACGCGAATCCTGTTGATAGATCTATCGGGCCTGACAACCCCAACCGGACTGGACGACCAGTATTCAACGGTTGCACAGTACTTCGTTTTGTGACTACACTTGGTACGGTGTAGTAAGATTTCATAATAAAGGGAATATGCGACGTGATTAAATGTTAAGTATGGTTACCAAGTGCTCAACCACTTAGAATATTTTTATTAAACTGTTTATATACGAAATCTTGTGGTCTATATATATATATTGCTGCCGGCATTAAACCTATATCTCACCAACTTTATGTTGACCTTTTAAAACATGTCTATTCTCAGGTGATTACTAAAGCTTCCGCTGCATTATGTTGAATTTGAGCAGGATCTTGCGTACGCATATTTGTGTCAAAAATAAAACTGCATACCCAAGGATTTGTGTTGTAAAATATGCTCGAAATCGTGTTGTTATCATTATATGTAAAGTTTGTAAGTCGAAGATTATCGCTAAACGATAATCATCTTTTTATTGTCTAAAGCTTGTAACAAAAATAATGGTTATGGTTTGTAATGTATAATATATGCAGTTTCTCTTTTAAAAATGTCGCATATAGAGGTCAATACCTCGCAATGAAATCATACGTTATCTAACACGTTCTTATGGTTAAGGACGGGTTATGACATGTGGTATCAGAGCGGTGGTCTTAGCGAACCAGGTTTGCATTAGTGTGTCTAAACCGATAAGTCGTTAGGATACATTAGTAAGTCTGGACTTTGACCGGGTCTGATTTAAAAACCATTGCTTATCATTGTTGGTTAAAATTTATATGTAAATATTATGTAGTACTAATGGGTTAGTTGTTGTGTGATAGATGTCGGGCTCAAAACTTGTCATCACATTCAGCGACTCCGAACCAGAATCTTCAGATGGTGTTCCAGTCATTAACCTATCCGATGACGAAAATAATATTTTTGGGGAAGACTCACAAATTCCGGATGAACCGACTATAGAGAACCCGGAAAGTGAACCCAAGGAGGAAAGTGAACCCGAGGAGGAAAGTGAACCCGAGGAGGAAAGTGAACCCGAGGAAGAAATACAGGAAATTACAAAAGACGAGTTCGAACTAGGAAAGAAACGAAAGGCTAATGAATTAGAAAATTCAAATCCCGAGTTTAGTAAGGATGATGTGGCACCAACTCCACTAGACACTACCACCCCTATTCCCACTATTTCTATTCGTTCTATCCCGGCATCCAGTTCTTCAGCCCCACAGCCAAAATATAGGCAGACAGCCAGGATAAGCGTTAAGCAATTCTTTGAACCTAAACGTCCTAGAAAATAGACCAAACGATGCGCTGCCGTATTAAACCATGGGATCATATAATGTTTTGTATAATATTATTAGTGTGGTTTGCTTAATGTTCGATGTAAGATAAGCATATGTAAAATAGTGAAGTGTGAAATGCAATAATTTTCCATGGTTAAGTATTACTTAGATGGTAGTAATTGATTCTGTACTAAGCTATTAAGTATGGACATTAACGGGTAGGTACTACCCTAGATATAATTATAAAACGCTAATAAGAAGAAAAGGCTTTTATAATAATATCTGGTTCATATTATTAATAAGCTATAATGTACTATACACTACATCTATAATATTCCATGTGAATAATTATTTTCTTTTCATTCTTATAGAAGAATATGGCGCGATTGAACCGAATGACGGAACAAGAAATCCAGGAACTCATCAATCAGCGAGTGAACGATAGAATGTTATGGGTCGAGGCTGCAAGAGGTGCTGCAGTTAACCCAAATCCTCGTGTGGGGTGCACTTACAAGACTTTTCAAGCTTGCAAGCCCTCATCATTCAGTGGAACAGAAGGATCGATCGGTTTAACCCGGTGGATAGAAAAGATGGAGACTGTGTTTAAAATAAGTGGTTGTGTTGAAAAGGACATGACCAAGTATGCATCGTGCACTTTACAAGATAGTGCACTCACGTGGTGGAAAAATTATGTGAAGGCTGTAGGAGGAGATGTAGCTTATGATACTCCTTGGGAAGAATTCAAAACAATGTTAATCAACGAGTATTGTCCAAGGAACGAGGTTAGGAAGTTGGAAGATGAATTACGAAGCCTGAAGGTTGTTGGTACTGAAATCACCAACTACAATCAGCGATTCATGGAATTAGTTTTGCTATGTCCTGAATTGGTTCCAACCGAAGAACGGAAGATTGAAATGTACAAAGATGGTTTGCCCAAAAAGGTCAAGGCAAACGTTACAGCATCGAAACCTAAGACAATTCATGAAGCTATAACCATGGCAAACGAGCTAATGGATCAGGTCATCATGGATAAGAAAGCATCCAATACTGATGTGAAGGTATCAGGTAACAAAAGAAAGTGGAATGGAAATTATGATCGAGGTAACCAACAACAATCTTTTAAGAAACAAGAAACCATACAAGGTGCAGGTAGTGGTTCAAGCTTTGGTTACAAAGGACAAAATCCTTTATGCAACCGATGCCACAAACATCACTCTGGCTACTGTAATGTGGTATGCAACAAATTTAATCAAAAGGGTCATCTTGCTGAAGATTGTAGGGCTCTCGTTACAAATACAAATGGTACCAAGACTCCTGCCACCAATGCAAATAGAACTGCTTTGGCTACCATTACTTGTTATGGGTGTGGAAAACAAGGTCACTATAAGAGCCAGTGTCCGAATTCAGAGAAGAATAATGGATCTGCACGTGGAAGAGCATTTGTTATTAATGCTAGAGAGGCGTGTGAAGACCCGGAGCTTGTTACGGGTACGTTTACCATTAATAACTTATCCGCATCTATTATATTTGATACTGGTGCCGATAGAAGTTACGTGAGTAGAGGCTTTTACGCTAAATTGAATTGTTCATCATTACCCCTAGATGCTAAGTACATGATTGAGTTAGCTAATGGTAAACTAATTAAAGCCGATAAAATTTGCCGTGATTGTAAAATAAATTTAGCCGGAGAAACATTTAAAATTGACTTAATACCCGTAGAATTAGGAAGTTTTGATGTAATAGTCGGCATGGACTGGATGTCCAAAGTAGGAGCTGAAGTTGTGTGTGCCAAGAAGGCAATTCGCATTCCTTGCAAGGATAGAATGCCGGTGATGATTTATGGAGAGAAGGGTAACTCAAAGCTAAAACTCATTAGTTATTTGAAAGCTCAAAAGTGCTTGAAGAAAGGGTGCTATGCTATCTTAGCACATGTTAATAAAGTCGAAAAGAAAGAAAAAGAGAAGTGCATCAACGACGTGCCTGTGGCAAGAGATTTTCCTGAAGTTTTTCCGGAAGAGTTGCCGGGATTACCTCCATTTAGATCTGTAGAATTTCAAATAGATTTACTACCAGGAGCCGCACCAGTGGCTCGTGCTCCATATAGACTTGCACCGTCCGAGTTAAAAGAACTTCAGAGTCAGTTAAAAGAATTACTGGATCATGGATTCATACGACCAAGTACTTCACCGTGGGGAGCTCCGATTCTATTTGTTAAAAAGAAAGATGGATCTTTTAGGATGTGTATAGATTATCTTGAATTAAATAAGTTAACTATCAAAAATCGGTATCCACTATCGAGAATTGATGACTTATTTGATCAACTCCAGGGATCATGTGTTTATTCGAAAATCGACCTAAGATCGGGCTATCATCAACTACGTGTCAAAGAAGAGGACATTCCGAAAACTGCTTTTCGGACACGTTATGGTCATTACGAATTTTTGGTCATGCCGTTTGGATTGACGAATGTGCCAGCTGTATTCATGGACCTCATGAATCGAGTTTGTAGTCCGTATTTAGATAAGTTTGTTATCGTTTTCATTGATGACATTCTTATCTATTCCAAGAGTGAGCAAGAGCATGAGCAGCATTTAAGGTTGATATTAGAGTTGTTAAGAAAAGAACAGCTATATGCTAAATTTTCTAAATGTGCTTTCTGGTTGAAAGAAGTGCAATTTCTTGGCCACGTTGTTAGTAGCAAAGGAATTCAGGTTGATCCAGCAAAAATTGAAGCCATTGAAAAATGGGAGACTCCTAAAACACCAATGCAGATACGCCAATTTTTGGGCTTAGCCGGTTATTATAGAAGGTTTATTCAAGATTTTTCCCGAATAGCTAAGCCGTTGACAGCATTAACGCAAAAAGGGAAGAAATACGAATGGACCTCGGAGCAGGAGAACGCATTTCAATTACTGAAGAAGAAATTAACTACGGCGCCTATTTTATCGTTACCTGAAGGGAACGATGATTTTGAAATATATTGTGACGCTTCGCGACAAGGTTTTGGTTGTGTTCTTATGCAACGAAAGAAAGTTATTGCATACGCATCCCGACAATTAAAGATTCACGAGCGGAATTATACGACGCATGATCTAGAACTGGGAGCAGTCGTGTTTGCATTGAAGATATGGAGACACTACTTGTATGGGGTTAAATGCACCGTGTTTACTGATCATAAAAGCCTTCAACATATTTTCGATCAAAAACAGCTGAACATGAGGCAACGTAGGTGGGTTGAGTTAATAAATGACTATGATTGTGAAATTCGTTATCATCCCGGGAAAGCGAACGTGGTGGCCGACGCTCTAAGCAGAAAGGAACGAGAACCAATTCGAGTACGAGCGATGAACATAAAAATTCGCATGAATCTCAACTCACAATCAAAGAAGTTCAACGAGAAGCACTTACTAAAGAAAATATAGGAAATGAAATAATGAAGAAGTATGAGAAGCAACTCGTTATGCGGGAAGATGGAATTCGATATTTTGCAAATCGTATTTGGGTACCGAAGTTGGGTGGATTAAGGAAGTTGATATTGTACGAGGCACATAAGACAAGATATTCGATACATCCTGGAGTTGGAAAGATGTACCAAGATCTTAAGACGCATTATTGGTGGCCTAATTTGAAGACAGACGTTGCAACATATGTTGGGGAATGTTTAACTTGTTCCAAAGTCAAAGCAGAACACCAGAAGCCGTCAGGGTTACTTCAACAACCAGAAATTCCAGAATGGAAATGGGACGGTATTACCATGGATTTCATCACGAAGTTACCAAAGACTGCCTGGGGATACGACACCATTTGGGTGATTGTTGATCGTCTCACCAAGTCTGCACATTTCTTGCCTATGAAGGAAACGGATAGAATGGAGAAACTATTACGATTGTATATAAAGGAAATTGTTTCAAGGCATGGAATACCTATTTCCATTATATCTGATCGTGATAGTAGATTTACCTCAAAGTTCTGGCAATCACTACAGGAGGCCCTAGGAACTCGTTTGGATATGAGCACCGCATATCATCCGCAAACCGACGGGCAGAGTGAAAGAACAATTCAGACTCTTGAAGACATGCTCAGGGCATGTGTGATCGATTTTGGAAACGGATGGGATAAATATTTACCATTAGCAGAATTCTCGTATAATAATAGTTATCATGCGAGCATTAAAGCTGCGCCATTCGAAGCATTGTACGGAAGGAAGTGTAGATCTCCTATCTGTTGGAATGAAGTAGGAGATCGACAATTAACTGGTCCCGAGATCATACATGAAACTACTGAAAAGATAGTACAAATCAAGGAGAGATTGAAAACAGCCCGTAGTCGCCAAAAGAGCTACGCCGATGTCCGAAGGAAACCATTAGAGTTTCAGATCGGTGACATGGTTATGCTAAAGGTGTCACCTTGGAAAGGTGTAATACGTTTCGGTAAAAGAGGTAAACTGAACCCAAGATATGTAGGCCCGTTCAAGACCATCGAACGCATTGGACCGGTAGCTTATCGACTCGAGTTACCGCAACAACTCGCCGGAGTACATAATACATTTCACGTCTCGAACCTTAAGAAGTGTCTTGCAAAGAAAGACCTCACCATTCCTCTTGAAGAAATTCAAGTTGACGAGAAACTACAATTCATAGAAAAACCAATCGAGATCATGGATCGTGAAGTTAAACGGCTCAAGCAGAGCAACATACCGATCGTTAAAGTTCGTTGGAATGCACGAAGAGGTCCCGAGTTTACTTGGGAGCGAGAGGATCAAATGAAACAAAAATACCCGCATTTGTTTCCCGATGACGCAAAATAGGTACGATTTTAAAATTTCGGGACGAAATTTATTTAACGGGGAGGTAATGTAACGACCCGCACTTTTTCGATCGTTCTATACTTATAAGATTAATATTTACATAAATTAAACCTTACCAACATGATAAGCAATCCAAATTGTCGAGACTTATGTTTTTCGAAAAGAGTTTTACACAACGTTTGACCGTCTAGTTTGACCGATGATATCACGAACTATACAATATATGATAATTATACGTTTGTGTATATATATATGTATATATACATATTTAACATGACCTAAGAATGTTTTAATATCTCATTTTGTATTAATAACAATAAGTTATAAGTATATTTTGAAACTACTAACTTAAGTTTTCAAAACGATAACCATACGTAACGTTATTTGACTTAAATACTTATGACCTATAATGTTTATACATATATCGTATAAGTAATGTATTTAATCACTTTTAAAGACTTAAATACATAAAACAATATAAGTATATTTACAAAAGATAGCTATATTTGAATCCTCGTTCCGTTTTCTCAAAGATTTCTATACGTATACCTAGGGTATATGTACCCGTATCATACGCAGCTTCTAGATGTATTTACTATTGGTATATACCAATAAAAATTTGCTCCTTAGCAGCCTTAAATGATTAAGAAACATGTGGAACCAACCATTTGTCAAGTAGCATGAATTATTTAGCAAGAAAACAAAGTTAGGTATCTTTTTTTTCCTTTATAACCTAAAAACGTTTTTATGCATGCACACCATTTCTTCACCCCATTTTCTCATACTTACACTTCCATTTCTCTCTCAAAATACTCTTAACTTCATACTTGATCATCTCCAAGCATTTTCCCCATCATTTAGCTTCAAAAACAACACTTAAACCTCATAAGAAAACCTTACAAAAACACTTCAAGAAATCCTTCCAAGAACACCAACTTACTTCCAATCTTTCATCCACTTCCATCACCCTTTTGGTTCTAGGTTCTTACTCCTCTTTTACAACAACCTTGTCCAAGGAACTTGAGGTAGAATCTATATTCATAACCTTATTCGATTCATATATATATAGCTATCTTATTTTGTGGTATAAAATTTTAACAACAAGAACATAGTTTGAATGTTTTCAAACTTGTTTGCAAACTAAATAGATCCTTCTAACTTAACTTTTAAAATACTCCAAGACCTGTAATATAACTTAAATATATGCTAATTTAACAAGGTATAACTTGGTTTTTCAAAGATTATCTTAAAAACTGTTTTTACGACGTCGGAGTGCCACCGGGGGCTGTTTTGGGTTGGATAATTAAAAACCATCTTAAACTTTGAATTGGAGGTTTATTTTTTGGAAAAATGATTTTTACTATGAATATGATAACACATAAAAATTTCATGATTTAACTCAAAGTATAAGTATTTTTAGAAAAATAATCATTTAAGGTTGTTTACATGATGGAAAATGATTAACTTCATAAGTTTCACTAAAGTTTGACCTATGCCGTGTGATTTTGAATACAAACTAAGGTATTTACAGTTCATAGTCTTAAAGAGGGACTCGATCCAAGGAGATGGCAAGTTGAATCAACGAAAACGGAGTTGTAACGAAGAAACTATGACCGAAACAAAATCGGATATCCAAGACTAGTTTAGCCACGAAAATAATTGGGAAAAATTAAATAAATCACATCTTTTTAAGTTAACATGATATTTTATATATATGTACTTATAATTCAATTTTATATGGTTCAGGATCACCCGTAAACAACACGAGAAGATTAATCATAAGATCCCATGATTGTACGCAACACGTCATTTGACAACACCGGTACTTTATGTACGCAACACGTCATTTGACAACACCGGTACCGTGGGTCAAGATTAATCTCGACCAATACATATATGATGGGGTTTTATTTATTTCGTTGGGGGTTTTATTTATTTCATTGCGGGTATATTAAACATCTAAAAATGAACCATTAAAATTGAATTACTAACAACGAACTACTAACTACGGACTAAGGAATTATTCAAAGTATTAAAAGTATAACAAGTATATATATGTGACGTTTGTTTAAAAAGAAAAGGTATTGATATATTATATATGGATAGGTTCGTGATATCAACCGGAGACCAAGTCAAATTATATATATATCTTCAAGACGAAAGTGAGTATATAGTCCCACTTTTAAACTCTAAATATTTCGGGATGAGAATACATATATTTTATGTTTTACGTTATGGACACAAGTAACTGAAAAATATATTCTACGTTGAGTTGTACCACTGGCATACTTCCCTGTAGCTTGGTAACTGTTATTTACAGCGGTATTGTAAACGCGAATCCTGTTGATAGATCTATCGGGCCTGACAACCCCAACCGGACTGGACGACCAGTATTCAACGGTTGCACAGTACTTCGTTTCGTGACTACACTTGGTACGGTGTAGTAAGATTTCATAATAAAGGGAATATGCGACGTGATTAAATGTTAAGTATGGTTACCAAGTGCTCAACCACTTAGAATATTTTTATTAAACTGTTTATATACGAAATCTTGTGGTCAATATATATATATTGCTGCCGGCATTAAACCTATATCTCACCAACTTTATGTTGACCTTTTAAAACATGTCTATTCTCAGGTGATTACTAAAGCTTCCGCTGCATTATGTTGAATTTGAGCAGGATCTTGCGTACGCATATTTGTGTCAAAAATAAAACTGCATACCCAAGGATTTGTGTTGTAAAATATGCTCGAAATCGTGTTGTTATCATTATATGTAAAGTTTGTAAGTCGAAGATTATCGCTAAATGATAATCATCTTTTTATTGTCTAAAGCTTGTAACAAAAATAATGGTTATGGTTTGTAATGTATAATATATGCAGTTTCTCTTTTAAAAATGTCGCATATAGAGGTCAATACCTCGCAATGAAATCATACGTTATCTAACACGTTCTTATGGTTAAGGACGGGTTATGACATAATCAGAAGGAAAATGTAATAGCATGAATTATTAGCAACTGTTGGAATTACCGAAGAACAGAAATATCGAGGAAATATTTCCGTGATATGCTTAGAAATTAAGTAGAATGAAAGAGTCGTGTAACATGGCACATGATGAGGATAAGGTCTGTGAATCATCATCACGTTACATTAGAAATTTAGCATGACTTACTGTAATATAATCATGTTGGCCAAGCGTCATTATATTATACTAACCCATGCTTCAGTTCCCAACACTTCTCCACAATTCATTCATAATTTATACTTAGATTTTATAGAAGTTTCTAATATAATGGAATACAAATAGCACGAAGAGGTGATAATTTCAAACAAGAATATTTATGAAAATATCCTCAGAAATATCGAAGATATTTATGATGATATTTTGGAATTTCTAAGTTCGAAGGTTGATGAAGAAAAATTTTCCGCACGATTTTAACATGTTCTCGGAGCATGATATTCTCTAAAGATTTCATCGGGTACAGAATCATCAAGATTCGTTATGTACGAGTTTAGTCGTTGTAATTTGTTCACGGTCTCCTTCATAGTTTCGCATAATCTGCTTTTCGGTACTAAATTTTCTATTGAGCGTTTCCAACACTCATTTCTTTATCATCAAACCTTTGGCCGTTTAGACCGTCTATCATTTTTCTGTTTCCTCTGCATTCAATGCTACGATATCTGAATTATCGGTTATCAATCCGAGGTGGTTTCAGGAGAATTGTGTTTTTAAATGATTAAATGCTGATGGTAATATGGTGGAATATGAAAGGTTCCCCGGTAACAATAAAAGAGCACGTGTATATATCAGAGTTATGATAAGGTTGTTTTGAACGAAAGGTCGAAGTTGTCTTGCTAGAGCTGTGACAAAATTTGCTACTTTGAAGAAGAAATGCAAAGTTATTTTGGGTAATAATAACACTAAAGGAATTAGTACAGCTACGTGTTAAACGTTTACTCAGTTTCCGAGGGTTTTTCAGGTGCATAACTATATGCATCAATCTTTTCTTCCTTAGATGAAGTGCGGCTGGTTCATCCTCTCGATTGAGGTGTTTTTAAGAATTTCGAAGGATTTGAACGCAGAATGTAATTGTCAAGATACAAATGAGGTTTAAGACGAAATCAAGTGGCAGACTTGAAGAATTGTTTAGTTTCATATGTTATAATCAATATTTTAATTCATTTTAATTGTCCAATAATGGCAGTCCTTAGTTGATTGTTCAATAATTGGTTTATATATATATATAATCTTAGAATTACCCAACGACATATTGTATACGTATTGTCTTGTATCAACCCAGAGACGTATTGTAAACGTATTGTCTTAGATTTAACTAAGACGTATTATGTACGTATTGTCTTAGGATTCATCAAAACGTATTGTATACTTATTGTGTTAGGATGTACCAAATATTCGAATTAATAAATACGTATCATGAACCATGTACAACTTATTGTCTCAGAATTAATCCGACGTATTGTGTACATGTGTCCCAATTTTAAAGTGCGTAAAATAAATAACAGAAATTAAATGACGATAAATAAAATTGCGAGAATATAAATTGCGATAATTAAATTGCGATAAATAAAATGTAACCAGTTAGCGTGGATTCTTAACAATATTTCAATTACTTAATTCGTTTGTTTCTAACAAATTTTATTTTGTCCAATGTTTTCTTCATTATGCCACTTGTTGGATTCTGATAGGTCAAAATCCAAATATGAAATTTGAATGAAAATGGTTATTCTGTGGTGAACGGATTCGTATATCTGTAGATGTAAGTAGGATAGTAAATGACTATTGAATCAGATCCGAAGAATGTACAGTGTAACTTATTAATGTGAAATCTACATATTCCTCGGGTATTACCTACCCGTTAAAATATTTTCATCATTAACAGTTGGTATAAAAGAATTTTTAATTACAATCTTTATGAAAATATACACACATATATATTTTCTTCAGATGTATTCATGGATTTAATGAGTCAATAAGATATTAAACTCATTTGATTTATCGTTAATACTAGATTACATAATCTCTAGAACTTTAGAAATTTCATAATCTCCATGTTGAGGGGAGACAATCGATGTAGAACGATATGTAGAACGAAGATAAAGTAGATAGAACGATACGTAGAACGATGATTATGCTCGAGGTACAGAATGAGATGTTGAGGCGTGTGATGTTGAAACTTGGGCTGTTGGTGGTACTGGTGTTGATGTTGGTGGTACTGTTGATGCCGGTGATGTTGCTGAAGCTGGTAAGTTTTGCACCATATTTTCCAAAGCTACTACTCGAGCGCGAAGCTTGTTTACTTCTTCTATTACACCGGGGTGTCTGTCGGTTCGGTCGAGCGGATAAGTAAGATCTAGAATTTGGTATAGTATATGATCGTGACGAGATACTTGGGAATGAGAAAGAAAATGGTGTTTCGGACAGGTTCTTCGGTAAGTGCTTCAGGTTCTTCACCCAGAGGTGAATTTGGTTGGTGGAAGGGATCACCTTCTTCTTGCCTCCAATGATTAAGTAGGCTACGAACCCATCCCCAATTCATCCAGAATTGGTGATGACTAATTGGTTGATCCATTCCAGTTATACTGCTTTCGGAGCTTGAGTGGGACTCCATATCAGAATCCAAGGGGCTTGAACTAGTGGTGAGTTCCATTTTGCTCGGTTAGATAAAGAGTTTTTGGTATGAAATGAAATTTGGATATCGGATGATATTCTAATTACATAGAATATCTATGTATAGTACAGAAGATCTCGTAGATTATGGAGAGAATTAAGGAAACGTGTCAGACAAGACTTAATGTGATAGGATGTGAATTTGTCTGTACACTGTCTATGCAATAATTGCAATAAGACGCGTCGAGACTGAAAATGACAAGTAGATATTTTTCAACAAATGGTGGTAAGCAAACACTTTTAACATGCAGACCAGGTTCAAGTCTAGACTCATTAACATAACCTAACAACTACTAGGTCGAAGTCCAGACTCATTAATGCATCCTAACAACTACTAGTTAGACACACTAATGCAAGACCTGGTTCGCTACGACCACCGCTCTGATAACACCTGTGAGGACCCGTCCTTACCCCCTGGACAAAGTCATCAACATCTG
The DNA here is from genome assembly GCF_046630445.1 of Rutidosis leptorrhynchoides. Lineage (NCBI taxonomy): Eukaryota > Viridiplantae > Streptophyta > Magnoliopsida > Asterales > Asteraceae > Rutidosis > Rutidosis leptorrhynchoides. The sequence continues at coordinate 200,736,140 of NC_092342.1, read as the reverse complement.
GTCCCATTGCGAGGTACTGACCTAAATATGTCATGAATGACTCCAAGTAATATCTTTCAATTGAGCAAATGCACAGTGGAAGACTTAATTCGTACCTGAGAATAAACATGCTTAAAAGTGTCAACCAAAAGGTTGGTAAGTTCATAGGTTTACCATAACAATCATTTCAATATATTAATATACCATAAGATTTCATAATCATAAACATAATACACTCGCAAGTGTATGTAAAGCATTCTAAGTGGTTGTGCACTTGGTAACCATACTTAACTATTAATCAACGTCGCATATTCCCTTTATTATGAAATCTCACTACACTGTACCAAGAGTAGCCTACAAAACGAAGTATTGTGCAACCGTTGAATACTGGTCGTCCAGTCCGGTTGGGGTTATCAGGCCCGATAGATCTATCAACAGGATTCGCGTTTACAATACCCATGTAAATAGTAGTTACCAAACTACAGGGAAGTATGCCAGTGGTACAACTCAACGTAGAATGTATTTTTAAGTACTTGTGTCTATTTCGTAAACATTTATAAAAGCAGCGCATGTATTCTCAGCCCAAAAATATATATTGCAAAAGCAATTAAAAAGGGAGCAAATGAAACTCACCATACTGTATTTTGTAGTAAAAATACATATAACGACATTGAACAAGTATAGGGTTGGCCTTGAATTCACGAACCTATATCATTTATATATATATATTAACACATAATGAACATATAATAGTATTCCATCTAGTTTATATATATAATTATATAATATATTATTTATTAAAAATATTAATGTATTTATTATTTTCAATATCATATATATCTATATATGTTATTTTTATATTAAATAAAATAGTGAATTAGGTATACTTATGATATATGTAATAATTATATTTTTATATATATATCTTTTGTTTGCCAAAATAATAATTATGATAATACTAAAATAATGATAATAATACTAATAATAAAAATGTTATATGTTAATAATAGTGATATAAATAATAATAATTCAAATAATAATAATAATGATAAATTTAAATGTTAATTTTTATAATAATGTAAATTTTGTTAAAAATGATAATTTTATATTTAAAACTAACCTTATCATTTTAATAACATTAATCATAAGATTAATAACAAAAATATTAATAATAATAATACTTGTATAATATTAATAATAATAATAATAATTCTATTGATATCAATAATAATAATAATAATAATAATAATAATAATAATAATAATAATAATAATAATAATAATAATAATAATAACAATAATAATAATAATCACATTAATAATAATAATCACATTAATAATAATAATAATAATAATAATAATAATAATAATAATAATAATAATAATAATAATAATAATAATAATAATAATAATAATAATAATAATAATAATAATAATAATAATAATAATAAAAATGATAAGATTTATACCCTCATGTAATGTTATCGTATATTATCATCGTTAGCATGATCACTACATCATCATCGTCTCGCGATTATCATCATCATCTTAATATCGTAATCATCATCATTTTAACTCATCATCACCATCTTAATATCGTAATCATCATCATTTTAACTCATCATCACCATCTTAATATCGTAATCATCATCATTTTAATCGAATTAAATTTGGGGTCAGCCCAATATTAGAAACTGAAACATAGTGGCCCAAATACAAGTTCTCGGCCCAATAAATAACTAAGTCCACGGCCCATGTACACAAGTAATTAAGCCCGATTAAATCACTGATTTAATTATTAACATGTACTCATTTGCAAACAAAAAAAAATTCGGTGGTTGATAAGAAAAATAGAAATAGTAGTAATTTAGGATCCAAGAATTATGTCCCTTTCTTGACCTATCCACTCTTCTTTTGACTCATACAAAGCAACTAACAACCACTCACTTTACTGTAAATAATCGAAACAGAAATATTCTATAGTTTCATGGTGGTTGGGAGTTTGCGATAAAATAGAAGTATAACGGTTTAATTGATGGTGATTGTGAACCGTAAACAGAAATAGAAGAATATACATCATAGCAGGTGCATATCGTGGGTATTTTTAGTGTGACGGTTTGAATGGAAAAAAAAAACGGAAGCACTATTTCAGCAGATTGTATTCGATGGTAGGCAGTCATGGTGGTTTCAAAGTAGTTATAGGGTGGTAGTTTGCTAATGGGAACTGAAACGAAACAGGTGATGGTCTTGGTGGTGATGGATGTTTGGTGGTGGTGGCGTTTGATGATCATGGGACAAGAGAGATAGTAAGAAAGTGAAGGTTGTAGGTGACGGGTAGAGGTGGCGATAGCATGGTTACCCAACAACAAAAATATGAAAAGATGGTGGTTATCCATGGTGGTTGTAGGAGGTGGAGGAGAGGTGACCGACGGTGGAGGATGCCGGTGGTAGATGGTGGTTGAAGATGATGATTGATGATTTTTGAAGGTGGTTGATGAAGGTGGTTTTCAAATAGAGAGAGAAGAAAGATAGAGGAGGGTGGTGGTCATGGTGGTAGGTGGTTCACGGTGGAGGTGAAGGTGGCCGTGAGGTGATGGGTTTCCGAAGATGGTGGTGGTTGATTCTCGTACGTACAAGAAAGAGGGAGAGGAGTGGAGTTGCTTGCTACAATATGTAAGTGTGTGTGTTCTCCTAAATGTATGTATATGTTTACATATATATCCATATCATTGTTTAATATATATATATATATATATATATATATATATATATATATATATATATATATATATATATATATATATATATATATATATATATATATATATATATATATATATATATATATATATATATATATATATAATATTAGGTGGTGGACACACAAAAAAAAGAAAACAGTAAACTTGGTATAATTCAATTCACATGATATACTGTGTAAATAGGAAAGCCATCGGATATATTCAAGTGTGTGGTTTGTTCACAAGTGGTGATATGTTATAATAATAGATTGATATATAATATATTGCATAATGATTGAATGAAAACAAAATGGTACATACAATCACACGTTTAATGAAAGAGCCACCTATCTACTAGATATTTTCTACTGACAGCTTACCTGGAGTATTATATCGTGCCCCGTTGATTAATTTAGTGGCGGATAAAAGTTCTTAGAAAAATCCCAAATTTTTACTGTAACTATCTTTATTTATTTAAGTCATTTTGGTATAAAATTTAGTCATTAACTATTAAATAAAAATTTAAATTAATTATTTACTCCCAACCCTAAGTAAAATATAAAAAGTTTTAAAATTCAACAACTAGTTCCTAAATACATTTTTAGTAAGCCTAAAATTTATAGAACTCATTTTCGGATCACCTTTTATTTTTAAAATCACATAAGTTCACTTTTACTCGTGTACTGTCAATCGAATGATAGCTGAGTGTTATTGTCGTTTACTAAATAGAGTCGAAATCACAAAATGTATATTTAATATACTTTATATATATATATATATATATATATATATATATATATATATATATATATATATATATATATATATATATATATATATATATATATATATATATATATATATATATATATATAGTTATGTTTTAATTAATGATATAATATATTATTTTATTTACACAATTAATTAACTCTAATAATATTTTAATTTATAATAATTAATATATATGTATATATATAATTATATGTATCTATTTACAAATAGTGGTTCGTGAATCGTTGGGAATAGTCGAAGGTCAATTGAATATATGAAACAGTTCAAAATTTTTGAGACTCAACCTAACAGATTTCTCTTATCGTGTCAAGAATATTAAATCGTATCGAGAGTTTGGTTTAAAAGTAGTCGAAATTTTCGGGTCGTGACAGTTGAGCTCTAATCCTAACCCTCGTTATCAGTTTAGTTAACTGAATAACAACGTGCCGTGTTGAATGAACACTGATCACAAACGAAAGGAATTCGTCGGTTTAAGTTGGAAAAACCTTAAAAGAAAACTAACAACCATTCCATCATAGTAATGAGATCATATCATTTTAAGCATTATACAGCATTACAGTTGATATACTAAAAGTAAAGCAGATAGAAACCTAATAAATACCTAAACAGTTGATATGACTAATTCCTAAGGCAACAATCAAACAAGAACATGCAATAGGCTTGGGTCACACAGTGAAGGCACTAACTAGATCTTAACAGCTCCTAAGAAGTCTCTTCGGAATAGTCAATAGGCATACTTGGTCATTCATGTCTCAATTCCTAAGTTCTGTGTCCTAAAAGCACATTAAATGCCTCTCGGGAACTCCGGCCATACCGAGTTCATAGAATCTTCAGTTACAGTATAACCAGGGGTCTTAATCCTCTGAAGTAGCTAATTTCATATAGGTGGACAAGTCCTGATCACAACCTAGGTTGGTCAATCCTTAAGATGCGAGCATACAAATCTATCAGACTTCCTAGTTTAGTATTACGACAGTAATCGTACTAAATTAACATAATTACGCTAAACTAAACTTCTATTATGGAAACATACAGATTAACTAAGCTATCATAGTAATATCGGAATGCATTATTAAACATAAAAAGTAAGAACACATGTTTAATACAAAAGACAAGCATTTCGGATAAAAACCTAAGAAGGCAGAAGAAATCTGCCTGAGATCGCAGGGACTCGCTGGGATATCCTCTGGAAAATAAAAGCTAAGCTAACTACTACTAAAAACTAATTAAAAGCTTGAAAATATAAAATGAATTACAAATTGAATGTGTGTTGAAATGGATGGAGAAAGCCCTTTAAATAGACTTGGATTTTGCCTGCAAACGGCTAGCAGGCCGTTTGGTAAGTCGTTTGGTAGGCCATTTGCAGGGCCGTTTGGCAAGTCAAGCCGTTTGCAGGGGCCGTTTATCCTGGCCGTTTGGCAGGCCGTTTGTGAGCCAGGCAGGCCGTTTGGCAGGCAGTTTGGCAAACCGTTTGGTCTGCCTGGTGTAGTGACCCGAACTTTTCCATGTTTATATATATTAAATGAAATTGATATTTACATGATTAAGTGTTTCCAACATGTTAAGCAATCAAACTTATTAAGACTTGATTAATTGGAATAGGTTTCATATAGACAAATGACCACCCAAGTTGACCGGTGATTCATGAACGTTAAAACTTGTAAAAACTATACGATGATATATATATTGTTATATATATAGTTAACATGATTTTATTATAAGTATGTATCTCATTAGGTATTTTAACAATGAGTTATATACATAAAAATGAGACTATTAAATTAAGAAACTCGAAAACGATATATATAACGATTATCATTATAACGTCTTACTAGGGTCATATGAATCATATCAAGATATTGATACACTTGGTTAATTATGTTAAATGATTAGTAAATATATCATTAAGTGTATTAACAATGAACTACATATGTAAAAATAAGACTACTAACTTAATGATTTTGAAACGAGACATATATGTAACGATTATCGTTGTAACGACATTTAATGTATATAGATCATATTAAGAGACATTTGTACATCATAATATCATGATAATATAATAATTTAAAATCTCATTTGATATTATAAACATTGGGTTAACAACATTTAACAAGATCGTTAACCTAAAGGTTTCAAAACAACATTTACATATAACGACTAACGATGATTTAACGACTTAGTTAAAATGTATATACATGTAGTGTTTTAATATGTATTCATACACTTTTGAAAGACTTCAAGACACTTATCAAAATACTTAACAAAAATGCTTACAATTACATCCTCGTTCAGTTTCATCAACAAATCTACTCGTATGCACCCGTATTCGTACTCGTACAATACACAGCTTTTAGATGTATGTACTATTGGTATATACACTCCAATTATTAGCTCTTAGCAGCCCATGTGAGTCACCTAACACATGTGGGAACCATCATTTGACAACTAGCATGAAATATCTCATAAAATTACAAAAATATGAGTAATCATTCATGACTTATTTACATGAAAACAAAATTACATATCCTTTATATCTAATCCATACACCAACGATCAAAAACACCTACAAATACTTTCATTCTTCAATTTTATTCATCTAATTGATCTCTCTCAAGTTCTATCTTCAAGTTCTAAGTGTTCTTCATAAATTCCAAAAGTTCTAGTTTCATAAAATCAAGAATACTTCCAAGATTGCAAGTTTACTTCCAAGTTTTCTAAATCCATTCCAAGTAATCATCCAAGATCAAGAAACCTTTGTTACTTATAGTAGGTTATCTTTCTAATACAAGGTAATAATCATATTCAAACTTTTAATTCAATTTCTATAACTATAACAATCTTATTTCGAGTGGAAATCTTACTTGAAATTGTTTTCGTGTCATGATTCTGCTTCAAGAACTTTCAAGCCATCCAAGGATCCTTTGAAGCTAGATCCATTTTTCTCATTTCCAGTAGGTTTATCCAAGGAACTTGAGGTAGTAATGATGTTCATAACATCATTCGATTCATACATAAAAAGCTGTTTTATTCAACGTTATAAATTTGTAATCACTAGAACATAGTTTAGTTAATTCTAAACTTCTTCGCAAATAAAGTTAATCCTTCTAACTAGACTTTTAAAATCAACTAAACACATTTTCTATATCTATATGATATGCTAACTTAATGATTTAAAACCTGGAAACACAATAAACACCATAAAACTGGATATACGTCGTCGTAGTAAAACCGGGGGGCTGTTTTGGTTGGGATAATTAAAAGCTAAGAAGAACTTTGATTTAAAAGCAATACTTCTGGAAAAATGATTTTTCTTATGAACATGAAACTATATCCAAAAATCATGGTTAAACTCAAAGTGAAAGTATGTTTTTCAAAATGATCATCAAGATGTCGTTCTTTCGACGGAAATGACTACCTCTTTCAAAAACGACTTGTAACTTGTATTTCCGACTATAAACTTATACTTTTTCTATTTAGATTCATAAATTTAAGTTCAATGCGAAACCGTGGCCACTGGAATCACTCAAAACGGACTAGAAACGAAGAAATGGCGAGTAAAACAAGATTGATAAAAACTACTCATTTTACCTACGTGAAAGTTAGTAATAAATCTATTCCAACAATAACCTAATCAACTTATATTGTATATTATGTAATCTTGAGATACCATAGACACGTATACAATGTTTCGACCTATCATGTCGACCGATATATATATATATATATATATATATATATATATATATATATATATATATATATATATATATATATATATATATATATATATATATATATATATATATATATATATATATATATATATATATTGCGGAACAACCATAGACACTCTATATGTGAATGTTGGAGTTAGCTATACAGGGTTGAGGTTGATTCCAAAATATATATATAGTTTGAGTTGTGATCAATACTGAGATACGTATACACTGGGTCGTGGATTGTTTCAAGATAATATTTATTGATTTATTTCTGTACATCTAACTGTGGACAACTAGTTGTAGGTTACTAACGAGGACAGCTGACTTAATAAACTTAAAACATCAAAATGTATTAAAAGTATTGTAAATATATTTTGAACATACTTTGATATATATGTATATATTGTTATAGGTTCGTGAATCAACTAGTGGCCAAGTCTTACTTCCTGACGAAGTAAAAATCTGAGAAAGTGAGTTATAGTCCCACTTTTAAAATCTAATATTTTTGGGATGAGAATACATGCAGGTTTTATAAATGATTTACAAAATAGACACAAGTACGTGAAACTACATTCTATGGTTGAATTATCAAAATCGAATATGCCCCTTTTTATTAAGTCTGGTAATGTAAGAATTAGGGAACAGACACCCTAATTGACGCGAATCCTAAAGATAGATCTATTGGGCCTAACAAACCCCATCCAAAGTACCGGATGCTTTAGTACTTCGAAATTTATATCATATCCGAAGGGTGTCCCGGAATGATGGGGATATTCTTATATATGCATCTTGTTAATGTCGATTACCAGGTGTTCACCATATGAATGATTTTTATCTCTATGTATGGGATGTGTATTGAAATATGAAATCTTGTGGTCTATTGCTACGATTTGATATATATAGGTTAAACCTATAACTCACCAACATTTTTGTTGACGTTTAAAGCATGTTTATTCTCAGGTGAATACTAAGAGCTTCCGCTGTTGCATACTAAAATAAGGACAAGATTTGGAGTCCATGTTTGTATGATATTATGTAAAAACTGCATTCAAGAAACTGATTTCGATGTAACATATTTGTATTGTAAACCATTATGTAATGGTCGTGTGTAAACAAGATATTTTAGATTATCATTATTTGATAATCTACGTAAAGCTTTTTTAAACCTTTATTTATGAAATAAAGGTTATGGTTTGTTTTAAAAATGAATGCAGTCTTTGAAAAAAAAACGTCTCATATAGAGGTCAAAACCTCGCAACGAAATCAATTAATATGGAACGTTTTTAATCAATAAGAACGCGACATTTCACCTGGTCAGCTGATTTTTACTGGATCGTAACTTGATTTCTTGTCTTTCACCGTTTTCGCTCTAGAATTTTTGTTTTAGCTCCGTTTTACTTGATTCTTTTTGCATCGCCTTCGTAATTACTTAACTATAAAATCAACCGAAAAAGCGATAATTTTGCCGACAAAGTTTGAATATTTATTATTCTAGGGCTTAATATTGGGGATAAAAATGTGACTTTTTAACCAATATCAAATACCTCACACTTAGCTTTGCTTGTCCTCAAGCAAGAAGCGGGAATATAAGGTTTTTGTAATAGATTCTCCCTTGCCCTCCCGTGGATCTTTTTATTATGCCTTCATCAGAAGTCGTCACATCTTTCGAAAGTATTAGAAAAAGTTTCGAGCTTCGATGATTTGGTCGCTAGATTTGAATTGCGTCCATAGTGAAAAAGGTTTAACGACCCGTCCTAATGCATCTGGATGAATACATTACATTTGGTTACATCGCGAGGTATTTGACCTCTATATGATACATTTTACAAACATTGCATTCGTTTTTAAAATACAAACTTTCATTTCATTGAAAGTTGACGGCATCATACCATTTCATAATATATCCAACTATAATTGACTTAATAATAATCTTGATGAACTCAACGACTCGAATGCAACGTCATTTGAAATATATCATGAATGACTCCAAGTAATATCTCTAAAATGAGCAAATGCACAACGGAAGATTCTTTCATACCTGAGAATAAACATGCTTTCAAGTGTCAACCAAAAGGTTGGTGAGTTCATAGGTTTATCATAAACAGTAAAATTCATCATTTTGATAGACCACAAGATTTAAATACAGTACAACTATCTCGTGTACAAATCCATTTTTCATAATGCTTAGCAGAGTAGGTTCGTATCCTTTTCTCCCCCGTAGGTTGCCTCGCGATTTTTAAATAACCGTACACATATCTCGTACACAAAAATAATACACATAACCTGTGTATAAAATCATTCTCTCGATACATAACATTCACTTTTCTTTCATTGCTTGGCTTGGTAACCGACCTTAACATATAATGCGCATAAATAATATCCCCAAAATAGAACATCTCGTCTGTATAATATATAAACTTCGAAGTACTAAACACCACACCCACTAGCTCTTCCTTCTAGTGAACATTCTGGGTGGGGGTGTTAAACTCGGTAGCTACCTTTAGGATTCGCGTGAATTAGTGTCTTACCCGATTCTAATTCTTAGGTTACCAAGCAATAATAATCGGGGGAAAATATATTCATCAATTGGTGGCAATTATCATATCCACATAATTCAATAATAATCCACAGAACTTCTTTCTGTATGATAATTCATTCGAGGAATGTTTTACTTGTGTCAATCTCGTCAAACATTTATAAAAGCATTTCAGTCCAAAAATATAGATTTCAAAGGCATTTAATAAAGTATTTGTAAAAACAGCGCATGTATTCTCAGTCCCAAAAATGTAAAGAGTAAAAGGGAATCAAATGAACTCACAATACGATATTTTGTAGTAAAAATATGCATACAACGGAACTGAACAACGCAAGGTTGACCTCAGATTCACAAACCTATATCATTTATATATATATATATATATATATTAACACACATAATTGTAATCGAACAATTATATATATATATATATATATATATATATATATATATATATATATATATATATATATTAATTTATTATTTATATATTTTTATATTAATAACCTATATGTTTCATATATTCATTTTATATATTTAAAATAAATAAAAATATAAATTTGGTTATGTTATATGTATTAAATATATTTTTGTATATATATATATATATATATATATATATATATATATATATATATATATATATATATATATATATATATATATATATATCGTTTGTTGTTAAAATTATAATAATACTAAAATAATATTAGTAATGATAAAAATAATAATAATGATAATCGGGTTAAAAATGATACTTTTAATATAAATGATAAAATGATAACTTTAATAAAAATGATACTTTTTAATAAGAATGTTAATTTTAATAATAATGAATACTAATAATAATAACTATAAAAATAATGATTTTACTAATAATAATAATGATACTAATATTTATATTAATAACCATAATGATAATAATACTACTAATACTTAATGTTAATACTTATTGTGAATGATAATAATATTAATCATATAACAATAATAATTAATAATAATAACAATAATAATAATAAAAATAATAATAATAATAATAATAATAATAACAATGATTCTAATAACTTTATAATGATATTAATACTAATATTAATGATAATAATAAATTGTATTGATGATAGTAATAATAATAATTATCTTAACAATAATAACAATAACTAATAATAGTAATAATAACAATTATAATAATAATAATAGACTACCTTTAAAAGCTTTTCCAAAAAAATAGCATAGACCGGGCTCGAACCCCTAACCTCACGCTAACCCGATAACACCACAAACCACTCCTTCACTTCCTCTTTTTTGTTTGAATACACAACCTAAATCCTATAAACCATTTTCTATGTACTTCTCCTTCTTCAACAATAAATTGATAACATCTTCATCCTCCATAACCGCATCATTCTGATCATCATCGAATCATCAAAAAAAAAATCACGATCAATATTAACATCATAATCATCTTCATCGTTTTATTTCATCACCATTAATCATTTCGTAATCATTTTATTACTGGAAAATCATCCCTATCGTTTTCTTGGTTTTCATCATCATTACCAATTTAAACTATCATCATCCATCAATGCTTGTAATCATTTTTAATACTATCAATATCACTATCATTTATAGTAGAAGAAGAAAACAGAAAATGTATAGTACGGTGGTAGGAAATTGATTTGCAGTACTTGGTTAGGCTTTGATTAAAAACATACAACAAATGGGTTTTTGCTATGGCCCAAACACTGCCCAATATAAATAGCAGCCCAAGAAAATAATTTAATCAAGTCCAAGTCTTTGTTTTGAGTGTCCTCGATTAAACTCGGACTAGAAACAGATAAGGAAGTAGTTGTTATCTAGTCAGATTTCCACTCACCAACTCTCCATCATTATTAACAATTTTTTTTTTCTTTTCGATTAAACACTGTATTCTCTTCTTCATTCAATAACATTGGGTTGGTCTATGTTGGTGGAGTGAAACGGACGTAGAAACAGAATGATAAATGATGTAGGGTGATGATAAGGTGACTGATGGGATATGATGATCGTTTGATCGAAGTAAAAGATAAGAAATGACACTAGCAGCAATAGTAAGGGTTATTTGGGCTGTTTGATCAGCGAAATAGAAACAGAAAATAAAATGAAAATGAGAGAGAGGAGAGATGGAAGGTGGTCGTGGTTGAATGGTTGCAACGATGGTTGGTGTTAGGGTGGTGTTTGGTGGTGGTTCTCAATGAAGCAAGAAAGCGATTATGGTGGTGTTTTTATGGTTATTTGTGGCGATCATTTAAATAGAAAACAGACAACTTGTGGCTGTAATAGGTATTGCTTAGTGGTGGTAGTGATCGTGAAGTGGTGGTGATGATTGAGGTGGAGTGGCTCACGACAGAAACAACAATTAGAAGTATTAGATGGCGGGTTACGGGTTTGAGTTTGAATGTGTTCATGCATGTGTGTTTAAACCGAATAGTAGCAACAAACTAAAAGGGTGTTCGATAGTGATAGTGTTTGATGATGATTAACAGCGAAAACAGTAGTAACATGAGTGTCTTGGTGATTGAAAAAGGATATTTGATGATTAAATGGGTTTCAAAAGGTGATGGTGAGATGGTTGTTTAATGAAGATGAAAGAGTTTTGAGTATAGATCCTATGTATCAGTTTATATATGTAATATATATATATATATATATATATATATATATATATATATATATATATATATATATATATATATATATATATATTATATTTATAATTCAAGTGGACATGAATTGGATGAATTGGAAAAGTAAAGTGATTAATACAGTGACCAAATAGTATTAATTTACATCTCGTGAAAATTTGTTGGGTGTATACTGCCGACAGTTTTCATGGGTAGTGTAGCGTCCACTATTTGAAATCAGTGGCGGATAAAAGTCTTTGGAAAAATTTCAAAATTTTAGATCATTAATTATTAAATAAAAATTTACATCAACAGTCCCTCTCAATTCTGGGTAAAATATAAAGAATGATAAAATTTTAATAACTAGATCCTAAATACATTTTTAGTAAGCCTAAAATTTATAGAACTCATTTTCAGATCACCGTTTATTTTAAAATTATATAAGTTTGAACTTAACTTGCTTAATAGCGATCGACTGACAAACGAGTGCTATTATTGTTTACTAAATAAATTCAAAACCATATAAATATATATTCAATATATATATATATATATATATATATATATATATATATATATATATATATATATATATATATATATATATATATATAGTGGTAGGATCAAGAGGGAAGTAACCATTCGGGGGGAAGCGTATATATATATATATATATATATATATATATATATATATATATATATATATATAGTGGTAGGATCAAGAGGGAAGTAACCATTCGGGGGGAAGCGGGGGGAAGCAAAAACTTTTTTTATATAATTAATTAACTATATATAGATTTATTTTAATTTCATATATTATTTTATTTACATAATTAATTAACTCATATAATATTTTAATATATAATAATATTTTTTTATAACTCATATATTTTTTTAATAATATTTTAATATATAATAATATATAACTCATATATTTTTTTATATATATAGATTTATTTTAATATCATATATTATTTTATTTACATAATTAATTAACTCATATAATATTTTAATTTATAATAATTAATATATATATACACACACATAATGGTTCATGAATCGTCGGGAATAGTCGAAGGGTAATTGATTACATGAACACAGTACAAAGTTTTTGAAACATCAACATTACAGACTTTGCTTATCGTGTCAGAAACATTAAATTATATAAAGATTAAGTTTAAATTTGGTCGGAAATTTCCGGGTTGTCACAGTACCTACCCGTTAAAGGAATTTCGTCCCAAAATTTGATTGGGATGGTCATGGCTGACAATAAATATGTTTTCATGACGCATACGAGATGAAAATTAGAGTTTTATTACTGTTGAGTAATATGGATAAGGTAATTCGATTACTCGAAGACTACGAGTGAAGCTATCACAAAAGAGTGAAATGAATAAATGCTGGTTTGTCTTGACTGGTGACGTAGTCATGGTTGATTTCTGGAATTCAAGAATTTTAGAGAAAATCTTCGTAATAAGATTTGATTCTTCGGTAATTAAGGAAATTAGGATCCTCTTTGGTTAAATGCGATGATATGTCTTGATTGTTCTGTCAGATAATTTACTATAAACCCATCTTCTTCAGTTCCTTTATATTTTAGAGTTCCATACTTTTGTTTTCTCTTCCCGACTTAAGTCAAGCGAAAAATGGTCCAGAATTCGTAGATATGAAGTTTCAAATTTACATGATTAATGTTCTAGCACGATCTTGATTGGTTAAATTACCAGAATTCAAGAGAAAAGATAGAAATATCAGGTGGATATGTTTAGAGATTAGGTAGAATGTAAGAGTCGTGTAACATGGCACATGATGACGTTATGCTCTGTAAATCATCACTTCCTATTAGAAACTTAGCATGACTTACTGTAATATAATCACGTTGATCAAGTGTCATTATATTATACTAACTCATGCTTCGGTTCCCAACACTACTTCAAAAACATTCATATTTTAAATTCGAATCTTCAGAATTTAGAAACTAAAACAGTTTCTTGTATGATGTAACACAGATAGCACGAAGAGGTAAATTATTTCATATACGATTAGATGATGTATCATATTTTGAAAGTGTTGTTTTGAGTTGGTTGGTTATTCGAACCTTGTTGGTTGTACGAGTTATTGGTAGGTCCATTTAGATTGTAAAGAATGTTTTGATTTCGATTGAAGTTTGGCCTTGGAGGTTGATAATTATTTTGATAATTATTTCCTGGCCTTTGGTTCATGTAGGAAACATTCTCACGTTATTTCATCGTTTGCTCAATGTGACAATCTTTTGTTAAGTGTGGTCCACCGCATTGCTCACAACTAATTCGTATTACGTGAATATCTTTATTCATCTTTTCCATTCGTCTCTAGAAAGCATCTATTTTTGCGGAAACGGAATCAAAGTCATGGCTAGAATCGGCTCTAGCCGCTTTAGATGAACGAAAAATATCTTTTTCCTAGTGCCACTCATGTGAGTGGAAGGCTGTGTTATCAATAATTTAGTGAGCTTCGGTTGCGGTTTTCATCATAATGGAACCACCAGCTGCTGTGTCGATGTCTTTTCGTGTAGCAACGTCGACACCTTGGTAGAATATTTGTACTATTTGATAAGTGTCTAAACCGTGCTGAGGACATCCTCTCAACAACTTTCCGAATCTTGTCCACGCCTCATATAATGTTTCATTTGGCTTTTGCGTGAACGTAACAATTTCTCCTTGAAGTCTCACGGCTTTAGATGCAGGAAAGAATATTTTAAATAGAGTACAGATCCTATGGACCTACCAATAACTCGTACCACTAAAGGTTCGAAGATGTTCAACTTCTCTGATTTTAAATAGAGTACAGATCCTATGGACCTACCAATAACTCGTACCACTAAAGGTTCGAAGATGTTCAACTTCTCTGATTTTAAATAGAGTACAGATCCTATTAAGGGTTCGAAGATGTTCATTTGGATCTTCTTTTGGCGTACCACTATATTGGCATTGATTAGTTACCATGTGTCGAATTTGTCCCTTGATTTCATAATCTGGCACATTAATATCTGGCTTAATAATGGCATGACCTTGGCCCGTGCGTGTGGCTCTCATTCGGTCTTCCATACTTAGAGGTTCTGTTACTTCCATTATCGAATTTGTTGAATCTGAATCACTAGAGGATTATGATTTAATGGTTTCTTCCTTGACAATCTCTGGATGTGCAATTTGTGGTTCCGGAGGAATGATTAGTGGTTCAGGATCTCTGAATTGTCCTTGAATATCCTCCGGGTTCTCAATTGTGATGTCGGGTTCAGAAAATGGATTATAGTGTAACGACCCGAAATTTTCCGATCGTTCTATACTTATGAGATTAATATTTACATAAATTAAACCTTACCAACATGATAAGCAATCCAAACTGTTGAGACTTATATTTTTGAAAAAAGTTTTACACAACGTTTGACCGTCCAATTTGACCGATGATATCACGAACTATATAACACACGATAATTATACGATTATGTATATGTACATATCTATACATATTTAACATGATTTAAGGATGGTTTAACATTTCATTGTGAACTAACAACAATGAGTTATAAGTATACTTTAAGACTACTAACTTAAGTTTTTAAAACGATAACTATATGTAACGTTCTTTGACATATATACTTACAATCTATAATGTGTTGTGATTTATGTCACCAATATGATTTAAGTGTAATGGGATTAATTTGTAACCAAAATAATCTTGATAAATATCGAACAAGTTTGGGGAAGTGTGGAGTGCACACTTGTTTGAACTTATCTTGATTATGACGGGGGTTCGGGGGCAGCGCCCCCGATAAGCGGGGTCCAAGGGGTGGCAACCCCTGGCGGGGTCCAATAAAATGTCTTAAAATTTTATTTTTGGCCCGGTTGGACCCAAAATAAAAGCCCGATTTTGAGCTTCTTTTACCGTATCATACCCATCATCTATACGTATTTACTATTGATAAATACACATCAAATCAATATCCTTATCAGCCTTAGATCTGCCCTAGATAAGAGGGAATCTTATTTGTAAGCTAGCATACATTATTACTCAAAAATTCAACACAATAATTTGTCCTTGTTCCCTCAACAACCAGA
Source organism: Rutidosis leptorrhynchoides (assembly GCF_046630445.1). NCBI lineage: Eukaryota > Viridiplantae > Streptophyta > Magnoliopsida > Asterales > Asteraceae > Rutidosis > Rutidosis leptorrhynchoides. Next base: position 200,719,614 of record NC_092342.1, on the reverse strand, counting down.
CTGTCCTATAAGTATCACCATCACCTTGGTTTTTCATTTCATTCTTACAACCATCTTTCTCTAACCAAAAACACACTCTTAGGAACTCTAAGTGTTCTTCACAATCTCAGCAAATACTCATGAAGAACTAGCTTCATGAACAACCTATAATCATCATAAGAAAGTTTGATCAAGATTATTTTCTATCTTTTTCAGTAGCTTTATCCAAGTAACTTGAGGTAGTAACCTTATTCATAATCTTATTCGATTCATATTTATATAGCTATCTTATTTTGTGTTATAAAATTTTTAACAACAAGAACATAGTTTGAATGATTTCAAACCTGTTCGCAAACTAAATAGATCCTTCTAATTTGATTTTTAAAACACTTCAAAACCTGTAATATATCATATTATGACAAAATCGGATTAATCATATCTTGGCTAATTAACATAATATTTAATATATATTTACTTATGATTTGATTTTATATATTTCAGGACCACCCGTAAACAACACGAGACGGTTAATCATAAGACCTCATGATTGTACGCAACACGTCATCTGACAACACGGTACTTTATGTACGCAACACGTCATTTGACAACATGGTACCATGGGTCGAGATTAATTCTGATCAATACGAATACGATGGGGTCTTTATTTATTTTATTGAGCAACTAATTGTGGACCATTAACAACAGACTGCTAACTACGGACTAAGAAAATATTAAAAATATTATAAGTATATATATATGTAACGATTACTTGAAAAGAAAATATGTTGATATATTATTATATGGTTAGGTTCGTGATATCTATCGGAGACCAAGTCGAGTTAAATACCTTCAAGGAAAAGGTGAGTATATAGTCCCACTTTTAAACTCTAAATATTTCGGGATGAGAATACATGCATTTTATGATTTACGTTATGGACAGACGTGATTAAAATTATATATTCTACTTTGAGTTGTACCACTGGCATATCTCCCTGTAACTTGGTAACTACTACTTACATACGGTATTGTAAACGCGAATCCTGTTGATAGATCTATCGGGCCTGACAACCCCAACCGGACTGGACGACCACTATTCAATGGTTACACAGTACTTCGTTTCGGTGACTACAATTGGTACGGGGTAGTAAGATTTCATAATAAAGGGAATATGCGACGTTGATTAAATGTTAAGTATGGTTATCAACTACTCAACAACTTAGAATATTTTTATTAAAACATTTATATATGAAATCTTGTGGTCTATATTCATAACGCTGCCGGCATTAAACCTATATCTCACCAACTTTATGTTAACGTTTTAAGCATGTTTATTCTCAGGTGATAACTAAAAGCTTCCGCTGCAACATGTTGAATTTAAGCAAGATCTTGAGTATGCATATTGGTGTCAAAAATAAAACTGCATATCGGAGGATTTGTAATGTAAAATATGTTGGAAGTCGTATTGTTATTATCACATGTAAAGTTTGTAAATCTAAGATTATCGCTAAATGATAATCATTATTATCTTGTTTAAACCTTGTATTTGTAATAAAAGTTATGGTTTGTATTGTAAAAACGAATGCAGTTTTTGAAAAACGTCGCATATAGAGGTCAATACCTCGCGATGAAATCATATGTTATTGTATTCGTCCTTATGGTTAAGGTCGGGTTATGACATATCGAAAATTTGAGTTGGAGTACTTGATTGACTTGATGATGATTCTAAAGAAAAATCAACGGCAGCAATATTAGCTAGATGTCTTGATCTGGTTACAGGTGGTGAACGTATGAAAGGTGGTGAACGTTTTGCTCGGTGCATTCACTGAATATCCTATTAGTTATAAAGATAAAAATTATATAAGTTATCAAATTAATAGACTTTTCTGATTTTGCCCACGTTTCGAATACCCAATAGATGCAGCAGGTAGCCAGGACCCTTTAAATCGGAAGCCCATAACTCGCCACTAACAAATCCAGCTATTACTACGAACCAGAAAAGTTTGGATGTCTATCAATTTAACCGCTTAAAATAATTTTTTTTCGTCGAAGTTTAAAGAAAATAAAGAAAATTCTATGTCGTAAAAACTACAGCGTCAAGAAATAAGAAAGAAAAAGAGTGCGTCGAAAAACGTCGAAAAATAAAAGTTTAAAAATAATAATAATAAAATGCAGCGTCGAAACTTAAAAGTCTAAAAACTAAATATTAAAAGTTGCGTCTGAAGGAATTAAAACTTAAAGGAATTATATATCCAAAATGGCAATAACTTAATTAGGCACTAAAATCTATTTAAAACTAAAGCGATAAGCGACGTCGTAAAATTCTAAACGCCTAAATCTTAATTTAAAGAAAAAGCACTTAAGGAATTATACGGCAAAGCCTAAAAATCTAGAAATATACAATAATTATGGCAAAAACTAAGTTTAAACTAATTACGAACGACAAATATTACGAAATAAACGATAAAAATACAAATTATAACTAAAATGATAAAAATACAAATTTTATAAAAATATTATTTTTATATTATATTTTATAAAAGTATTAAACTATAAATATAAAAATATAATTAAAACTAAATTTATTAAAATTAATACTAATTATTATTAAATTAAAACCCTAATTAATAATAAATATATTATAATAAAAACCCTAAACTGTCGGCTTAGGATACTGCTCCTGTCAAATCACTCCACGCGATCGCATGGAGTTCAAGGCTTCTGGCCATGCGATCGCATGGCTTCGAAGTCCAGTTCAGCTATTAGGCTGCTACAGTAACCAGCCCGTTTACTTATTATTATTATTATTTTTTTAGTTTTACAAAATTAATATATAGGTTATATTTAAAATTATATTTTTAAAAATACTTTTATACTTAAAATAAAAAAAAAATATAAACTTTTTAATTTAAACACTTAAATAGATAAATATACTTTTTTTATATTTTTGTATTTTAAAACTTATATAAAATTATATTTTTACAAAAATAGATTAAAAACTAATATTTTTTTTAGAATATAGCGTAAAAATATAGAATGGGATATAATAAATACAAAATATTTTTAGAGATAAAAATATTGCGTTTCGCCGAGTCCCCGGCAGCGGTGCCAAAAACTTGATGTGATGCGAGGTGTATTCGAAATACTAATATTTTTATTACGAAATACGATACAATTTACACAAGTTTTATTTATTTATATAGATGGGATATACTTAAACCTTGCTACAACACTTATAGGCAGTGTACCTAATCGTAGAGTAGTGTAGTTTTTAGTAAGTCCGGTTCGTTCCACAGGGAGACGGCTTATTGCGTACATTATATTTTTAAACAATTATATTTGTGTATATATATATATATATATATATATATATATATATATATATATATATATATATATATATATATATATATATATATATATAGTGGTAGGATCAAGAGGGAAGTAACCATTCGGGGGGAAGCGGGGGGAAGCAAAAACTTCTTTTTTTTTTCGTTTTTTGAAAAAACTTTGTTCACGAATATTATAGATGAGATGAAAATATGAACATTTAGTAGAGACATTTTGTGATAAATGTTTTTATTTTGGCGGGAAAACGCTCGAAGAAGTAATATATAACAATTATCGTGTTTTTCGAGCGTATTTTGAGATTTTAGCTATTGGGGTTTAGATATTAGGGTTTAGATATTAGGGTTTATAGGGTTTAGATATTAGGGTTTTGAAATTTAGGGTTTAGGGTTTAGATTTAGGGTTTAGATTTAGGATTTAGATTGAGTTTTTAACATGAACGGTTTAGAGTTTAGGGTTTAGGGTTTGGTGTTTTGGGTTTATTCCATAAACCCAAAACACCAAACCCTAAGCCCTAAACCCTAAACCCTAAACTCTAAATCGGGCTAAATTTTACTTCACAAAACATGGAAAGAAAACGTTCATATTCTTCATGAACAATATTATCTTGAATGTTATTTTTGTCGATCGTTTTTCCGCCTAAATAATAACATTCGTCACGAGGTGTCTCTCCTAAATGTTCATATTTTCGTGTGATCTTGATGCCGGAAAAAAAATTCCAAAAAAAACGAAAAAAAAAATTTGCTTCCCCCCGATTGGTTACTTCCCCATTGATCATGCCCCTATATATATATATATATATATATATATATATATATATATATATATATATATATATATATATATATATATATATATATAGTGGTAGGATCAAGAGGGAAGTAACCATTCGGGGGGAAGCGGGGGGAAGCAAAAACTTCTTTTTTTTTCGTTTTTTGAAAAAACTTTGTTCACGAATATTATAGATGAGATGAAAATATGAACATTTAGTAGAGACATTTTGTGATAAATGTTTTTATTTTGGCGGGAAAACGCTCGAAGAAGTAATATATAACAATTATCGTGTTTTCCGAGCGTATTTTGAGATTTTAGCTATTGGGGTTTAGATATTAGGGTTTAGATATTAGGGTTTATAGGGTTTAGATATTAGGGTTTTGAAATTTAGGGTTTAGGGTTTAGATTTAGGGTTTAGATTTAGGATTTAGATTGAGTTTTTAACACGAACGGTTTAGAGTTTAGGGTTTAGAGTTTAGGGTTTAGGGTTTGGTGTTTTGGGTTTATTCCATAAACCCAAAACACCAAACCCTAAGCCCTAAACCCTAAACCCTAAACCCTAAACTCTAAATCGGGCTAAATTTTACTTCACAAAACATGGAAAGAAAACGTTCATATTCTTCACGAACAATATTATCTTGAATGTTATTTTTGTCGATCGTTTTTCCGCCTAAATAATAACATTCGTCACGAGGTGTCTCTCCTAAATGTTCATATTTTCGTGTGATCTTGATGCCGGAAAAAAAATTCCAAAAAAAACGAAAAAAAAAAATTTGCTTCCCCCCGATTGGTTACTTCCCCATTGATCATGCCCCTATATATATATATATATATATATATATATATATATATATATATAGGGGAAGGATCAATGGGGAAGTAACCAATCGGGGGAAGCGGGGGGAAGCAAATTTTTTTTTTTCGTTTTTTTTAATTTTTTTTCCGGCATCAAGATCACATGAAAATATGAACATTTAGAAGAGATACTTCGTGATGAATGTTATTATTTAGGCGGGAAAACGATCGACAAAAATAACATTCAAGATAATATTGTTCGTGAAGAATATGAACGTTTTTTTCATGTTTTGTGAAGTAAAATTTAGCCCGATTTAGAGTTTAGGGTTTAGGGTTTAGAGTTTAGGGTTTGGTGTTTTGGATTTATGGAATAAACCCAAAACACCAAACCCTAAACCCTAAACCCTAAACTCTAAACTGTTCGTGTTAAAAACTCAATCTAAATCCTAAATCTAAACCCTAAACCCTAAATTTATAAACCCTAATATCTAAACCCTATAAACCCTAATATCTAAACCCTAATATCTAAACCCCAATAGCTAAACCCTCAAAATACGCTCGAAAAACACGATAATTGTTATATATTACTTCTTCGAGCGTTTTTCCGCGAAAATAAAAACATTTATCACAAAGTGTCTCTACTAAATGTTCATATTTTCATCTCATCTATAATGTTCGTGAACAAAGTTTTTTCAAAAAACGAAAAAAATAAGTTTTTGCTTCCCCCCGCTCCCCCCTGAATGGTTACTTCCCTCTTGATCCTACCATATATATATATATATATATATATATATATATATATATATATATATATATATATATATATATATATATATATATATATATATTAGTAATATAGTAGTATTATTATTATTATTATAAAAGGGGGTTTTTACCGTTTAATGCCCGGTTTGTCAATTTTAAAAAAAGCGTAAAGATAAATGACGAAAATATAAATGACAGAATTTAAATTGCGATAAAGTAAATTGTAGTAATTAAAATGACAGTAAATAAAGGTACGATGAAATATGAAATAAAAGTATTATGCTTATTTAAACTTCCGTAATCATGATGTTTGACGTTTTGATTTTAATTAATTGTTACCCGGGTTAATTGTCCTTTGTCCTGGTTTATTTGATACATATCTGGTGTTTGTCCATAATAGTCCATCGGTCATAATTATAAAATGCTTATCAAATTAACCTTATTCCCGAAGTCAAATATTCCAACTAATTAGGGATTCGAACTGTAACAAGGTTTTAATACTTTGTTAATAATTACACCAAGTTATCGACTGCGTGTAATCCAAGGTTTTAATACTTTGTTAACAATTACACCAATTATCCTTGTATGTAATTCACCCCTGTTTTAATGAGATATGAATATTAATTTACCCACTTGATCAGAATGAATAATCAATTACCCAACCCGAATAATTAATTAAATGATCGTAAAAGATGTCATATAAATGTCACTAAATAGAACATACATAATCATTTTAATAATTATTAGATTAACTAATTTGAAGATAGGTTCGACAGATTCTAATGAGTTGTCATTCGATTAGACAATACCCCCTATCTATTAATAGTCAATAGTCCAATGTCCACAAGTGTCGGTCTTTTGTCCAAACCTTAATTATGGTACAAAATCCAATAACCCCGTCTTAATATTTATTCTAACATCACGATTACTTCGGCTCAAATAAGCATAATAATAACTTAGTTACGAGACATTAATTTAAAAAGGAAGAACATAGCCTACAGTGGTGATTAATCGTGTAGCGTTACACGGACAGAGTTCCGACTTACAAAACCTTAAAAAATTTCTTACAATAACCCAATTATTATTAAACTTAATTTTATAAATATAAATATATATTACATTGATCAGAGGAAGGAAAAGAAAAGATGTGTAAAACTCGTCCGAAAAATGCTGAATTTATAGACTTGGCCACCATTTCCCTGCCATGCGATCGCATGGGAATAAGGCAGCCAGGCCATGCGATCGCATGGCCATCTGGATCCAGCTCAATTACTTTGTTTTCTAGTTTGCTGACTTTTTATTTATATATATATATAATATATATAATTTATATTAATTATATATATAATATATTATATTCTTGTGCATAGTTGACTTGTAATTTTAGGTTCGTTGTGTCGCGCGTTGATAGTTGGCTCAGGTCCCGGTTCAGGATTTTCGAACGTCCTTTCGTACGCCGAGATATCTTGTACTTTGCGTTCCGCAGCTCGTACTCTTGTAATTTTTAGACGTTTCTCATCAATAAATTGAACCACTTGGATCGTATCTTGTACAATTGAGCTTTTTGGTCATTTGCATCTTCAAATCGTCATTTTCTTCTTTTGTCTTCGCATTTATTTATTTAAACGAATATTACATAAAAATAGAACAACTGCAACTAAAAGCTTTACATATTGGAAGGATATTGTGCCTAAATATATATTCATTTAGAGCACTATCAAATATCCCCCACACTTGAACATTTCTTGTCCTCAAGAAATACTGAACATGAAATTAAATCACACTTCACTCGAATCACTTTTTTATTCTCACACTTTATGCATCAGTGATTTTGATACGGCGGTATAAACAATGATAGTAACGATGCGGTTTACAGTCCCACATGACTATGAAAATTTAGATCCTTTAAGGAAATTGGATCTTTATGAAAACTTTTGATCTTTTGAAAATTCATTCTAGCTTTTACCCTAGATAAGTTTTCCAGAATAACCCTTCACCGGTGTTTGCAAAATGTTTTTGTGGGTTTTGTGGGTTTTAGATTTGAAAATTTTAGCTCAAAACTTGTGGTTTTGTGTCACCCACTTGCTAACCTTTTATTGGGAAAGCACACGTCCAGTTTACTTACTCCGTATATTACCTTTCAGTAAACTACCATCCGGTTGTAAAGGAAAGCGATGAATAAGTATCTGTTAAGGCAATGTCTAATGACATGCAGATGTTCATGGTCCAAAAACGTGTCGGATGCAATTACTATCCTTTGTAGGAGCAATAGTAAAGATCCCCCTATAATTTTTCGGTATGGCACAAGGTCCTGTCTTCGACCATGCTATGCAACCACCATTCTTACGATTGACACCCGAATTGGTTCAGGTGACCTAATGAATTCCAGGTGAATTCCTAGGATTTTACGTTCAATGGTAATGAACGCATTGAAAATAGGTTTTCAGAAAACAAATCGGTTTTATGTTTGATCAAAATATTTTCTCGTTCAAGCTCGAGTTTAGATATCATCGAATTCCATGAGTTTGTAATTTTCAATCTTTAAAGTCAATCTCAAGGATTGAGTAATATCAGTCTTAAAAGCTGATTTTTAATCTTTAAGGAGATTATCCTTTCTGGGGGGTCTGATTCATTAGTCTTATCAAGCTAATTTACACGGTGCCCTCCCCATTTTACGAGACAGATCCTCTCATGGTTAGGATAAGTCTGACCACATGGCCACCCTGTTTGATGCTGAGGTCCGTAGATTTCCTACTGATTTTATAGATAACTTTTCTAGATTTTTCGTCAACCTACAGCTGGTCTGGACGACAACTTCCTGACCTAAATCAAGAAACGCGTGTCTTTTTCGGAAGACTTTACTTCCTTTTAATGATGGAATTGATTCATCGTGTAGATCCATCTTTTCATTCAAATATATTATAGTAAATCGGGTAAAACTGATTAGTTTAGTCCAAAACAAAAGTACCTGCAATAATCTGTACCAAATATGTGATATGTGTTTTAAAGAACTTGGTAAATTCTTCCCACACTTAGCTTTTATTTATTCTATTCTTTTCTTTGCCTTTTTATTCTCTTCCATTCCATTTTAAATGAATTCAAGCGTTTTGGGTTGTTTCTCCATTTATGTTCTCTCCGAGGTAACAATAATTTCGGCATTAACACCTAGTTTTATTGTTCATAAATATGTATAAACATGATTTTGAATTCATTTAGTTGAAAAATTTTCAAATTTTCACAAAATTTGGCAATTAAACTAAGTGCAAACCCGAGAGAATTTATAACCCTTTCCCACACTTGAGATCATACAATGCCCTTATTTGCATGAAATCAGACTATAATTATAAATTTATGAGGGTGATTAGTGTAGAAAAGTGATTAAAAATACCCAGTTTGCAAACATATTATTTTATATCACAATTGAAATTTTGCGTCCTGTCGTCAAAATTAGTAGCTTTTGCTGAACTTTAATGTCAGTCTTTGAAAGTGCGCTGTTTTACCCTATTTTGTACATAAGATAAACTACAAACATACATAATATTTTTATTATATATATATATATATATATATATATATATATATATATATATATATATATATATATATATATATATATATATATATTTTATAAAACCTTTATTTATTAAAATAATTTAAATGAATAATTTTTTTTTAATTTTGTTTACTTTTACTTTAGGTAGTTCCGGTTTGTTTACCTAGTCCGTCCCTCGACAAAATTTAAAATTTATCGTTTTTAAAGAGATTGTTTTAAAAGCAAAGATTTTTGGGTTTTTTAATTTTTTTGGTATACTTTAGATCAATAATATTAAAAATAATGATAAAAAAATTTGTCGCCCTCCCTCGGGTAAAGCAATTTCGGTTCCATGACCTAGTCTTTAACTTACGACGGATTTTAGAAATCATTTTTTAAACGTAATGAAATAAAGTAAATTTTGTTTTTAAATTCACACAATTACTTAATTTTAAAAATGCATATTAATTTCATACAAAATAAAAATTCAGAATGGCGGGAGAAAACTAGTTCTTTAGTGCCTGCTAGTGGAAAAGACCAATCGGATTCCATTCTCGGAACTACACGAGAACATAACAACTAACTCTAGACAGCGTTTTCTTTTTAGAACATTTGAATCTCCCCACACTTAGGTAGCTATGGTGTCGAAATTGTGATTAACTTCATTGTCAATTTCTTTTGGACCATAATCAACTTGCATATTTGTGACTTTTGCTTTAAGCTAATGGTCGGATTCCTGTGTAATATCCACAAATTCAACTAGTTTTTGCCTTTTCTTTAGGTGATATATTGGATACTAACCGGTTACATAACTTAAAGTTCCCCTTGGTTCTAGCATCGCGAATCCGTTTAATTAGTTTCTTCATTGAACTGTTAATAACGGGGCCATTTAATTTCGTATCAACAATGAGGTTCTTTGTTATCAGGTCATCATTAGGTGTTACTTCATCTTCTCCTCACTTAGGCATTTTATTATTGTTCAGCACTACCGTTGGAGTTGGTAAAACAATATGGTTCTTATCGATCGTTTTTGTTGGTTCAACGGTTTTGGTTGGTGGAGATTTAGCCTTTCAACTCACAAAGGTGATTGATTTTTTATCATTACTAAGTGTCATTCTACCCTCTCTTACATCAAATAATGTCCCGGTGGACGCTAAGAATGGTCGACCTAAAAATAGAGGAATGTTTGGGTCCTCTTCTATGTCAATGACAATTAATTCGACTAGAAAGGTTAAATTACCCACTTGAACGGGTAGATTGTCAGCAATTCCAACTGGGTGCCTAATGGTTTGATCAAAGAGTCGAACACTCATCTCTGTTGGACTTAACTCACACTCGCACCTAAATCTGCTAGTACATCATACATGACACAATCACTAAGTAAACAAGGAAAAATAAATTCACCCGGATCACCCAACTTGGGTGGAGGTTTTAGTGGAACTGTCTTTACCGGGTTTATCTTTACAGTTTTTGTTTCTTGTACTTTCTTATTCTTCTTCTTCTTTCCAGAGGTATCACAAACTTTATTACCTATTACTTGCTCATACTCAACTCCTTTTCTTGGAAACGGGATGGGTGGTCTGTATGGTGTCACCACTGGCTTTACATACTCGGGTGGTGGTGGTGTTGTAACTTCTTCATTGTTACTCACATCTAAAACCTTCCCATCTTCTGGAGCTGGTTTTTCAGAATTTGTTGACACCATATTAACATTCTCATTCCGAGGATTTACTTCAGTATTACTCGGTAGCTTTCCTTGTTCCCTATCACTCATCATACTAGCAAGAGTACCTACGTGTTTTTCTAGATTCAAAATGGAAGCTTGTTGAGTTCTTAATGACTGATCAAACCTCTCATTCGTTTGGGTTTGAGATGTAATAAATTGTGTTTGAGATTCCATTAGCTTTTCCATCATTTCTTCCAGATTTGGCTTTTTCTCTTTGGTTTGTTGTGGTGGTTTATACAAGCTAGGTCTTTGTTGATTGAAAGTTTTGTTTTGAGTTAGTTGGTTATTCGGACCTTGATGGTTGTACGAGTTATTGGTAGGTCCATTTAGATTGTAAAGAATGTTTTGATTTCGATTGAAGTTTGGCCTTGGAGGTTGATAATTATTTTGATAATTATTTCCCGGCCTTTGGTTCATGTAGGAAATATTCTCACGTTGTTCCATCGTTTGCTCAATGTGACAATCTTTGGTTAAGTGTGGTCCACCGCATTGCTCACAACTAATTCGTATTGCGTGAATATCTTTATTCATCTTTTCCATTCGTCTCTCGAAAGCATCTATTTTTGCGAAAACGGAATCAAAGTCATGGCTAGAATTGGCTCTAGCCTCTTTAGATGAACGAAAAATATCTTTTTCCTAGTGCCACTCATGTGAGTGGAAGGCTGTGTTATCAATAATTTTGTGAGCTTCAGTTACAGTTTTCTTCATAATGGAACCACCAGCTGCTGTGTCGATGTCTTTTCGTGTAGCAACGTCGACACCTTGGTAGAATATTTGTACTATTTGATAAGTGTCTAAACCGTGCTGAGAACATCCTCTCAACAACTTTCCGAATCTTGTCCACGCCTCATATAATGTTTCATTTGGCTTTTGCGTGAACGTAACAATTTCTCCTTGATGTCTCACGGCTTTAGATGCCGAAAAGAATCTTTTAAGAAATTTCTCAACTAAAATATCCCTTGTATCAATCGCCCCATCAGGTAACGATTCTAACCAATCTTTGGCTTCTCCTTTTAAAGTCCAGGGAAATAACATGAGATAGATCTGTTCATCCTCAACTTCTATGATTTTGAATAGAGTACAGATCCTATTAAAGGTTCGAAGATGTTCATTTGGACTTTCTTTTGGCGTACCACTATATTGGCATTGATTAGTTACCATGTGTAGAATCTGTCCCTTGATTTCATAATCTGGCGCATTAATATCTGGCTTAATAATGGCATGACCTTGGCCCGTGCGTGTGGCTCTCATTCGGTCTTCCATACTTAGAGGTTTTGTTACTTCCATAATTGAATTTGTTGAATCTGAATCACTAGAGGATTCTGATTTAATGGTTTCTTCCTTGACAATCTCTGGATGTGCAATTTGTGGTTCCGAAGTGATAATGCTAAACACGAACATATATTTCATAGCATTATCCTTCCAATATGTAAATCTTTTAGTTACTATTGTTCTATTTTTATGTAATAATCGTTTAAATAAATAAGTGCGAAGACGAAAGACAAAAATGACGATTTGAAGACGCAAATGACCAAAAAGCTCAAATGTACAAGATACAATCCAAGTGGTTCAATTTATTGATGAATAATGTATAAAAATGACAAGAGTACAAGCCGCGAAATGCAAAGTACAAGATATCTAAGCATACGAAAAAGTGTTTGAAAATTCGGAACCGAGACATGACCCAATTATCAACGTATGACTCAACGGAGCTAAAATTACAAGTTAACTATGCTCAAGAATATAATGTAATATTTAAATAATTCATAATAGGAATAATAATAAATAATAAAAAGTTGTTAATTGAGCATAGTTAAAGGATCATAAGTGAAAATATTTTAATCAATAATTCAATTCAGTGAATTGAATTATCGTTAGCTACCTTTCCAGCTAACTTTCCACCTTGCTACAGTAATTCATTTTGCCTATAAAATGGAATTCACGGAGGCACCAATAGATACACCTTCACCTCTTCATACTCTTTCTTTCTTTCTTATGTAATTTATATTTATATTTATAATATTAAGTTTAATTTAAGATTAATAATAATTGGGTTATTGTAAGAAATGTTTTACGGGTTTTAAAGTCGAAACTCTGTCCGTGTAACGCTACGTGATTAATCACCACTGTAAGCTATGTTCTTCCTTTTTAAATTAATGTATCGTAACTAAGTTATTATTATGCTTATTTGAGCCGAAGTAATCTTGATGTTGGACTAAATATTAAGATGGGGTTATTGGATTTTGTACCATAATTGGGGTTTGGACAAAAGACCGACACTTGTGAAAATTGGACTATTGACTATTAATAGATGAGGGGTATTATCTAATTGAGTGACAACTCATTAGAGTCTGTCGAACCTATCTTCAAATTAATTAACCTAATAATTAATAATGATTATGGTTGTCCTATTTAGTGACGTTCATATGGAATCTGTTATAATCATTTAATTAATCAATTGGGTTGGGTAATTGATTATTCATTCTGATCAAGTGGATGAATTAATATTCATAAACTAATTAAAACAAGGGTGGATTATATACAGTGATAACTGGTGTAATTGTTGACAGAAGTGATAACTGCGTCACAGTTTAAATCCTTAATCAGTTGGAATATTTGACTTCGGGTATAAGGGTAATTTGACGAGGACACTCGCACTTTATATTTATGACCGATGGACTATTATGGACAAAAACCAGTTAGACGTATCAAATAAACCAGGACAAAGGACAATTAACTCAGAGTAATAAATTAAAATCAAAACGTCAAACATCATGATTACGGATGTTTAAATAAGCATAATTCTTTTATTTTATATCTCATTGTACTTTTATTTACTGTCATTTTATTTACCGTTATTTTAATATTGTTATTTATTTTACGCACTTTAAATATTGTCATTTATCTTTACGCTTAAAATTAAAATCGACAAACCGGTTATTAAACGGTAAAACCCCCTTTTTATAATAATATTACTGCTTATGTATATATATATATATATATATATATATATATATATATATATATATATATATATATATATATATATATATATATATATATATATATATATATATATATATATATATATATAAATATAGTTGTTAAAAATATAGTACGTAATCATTAGCTCCCTGTGGAATGAACCGGACTTACTAAAAACTACACTACTCTACGATTAGGTACACTACCTATAAGTGTTGTAGCAAGGTTTAGGTATATCTCATCCGTAAATTAATAAAACTTGTGTAATATTTCGTCGAATATCGTAGTAAATATATAACTATTTCGTATACACCTCTGCAAACATCAAGTTTTTGGCGCCGCTGCCGGGAACTCGGCGAAACGCTATATTTTTAATCTATATTTGTAAAAATATAATTATATATAAGTTTGAGAAAACGCTATAATCGTGTTATTTATAGAAAACGCTGTAATTTATAGAAAACGCTATACTATTAAACTTCTCTATATCTTCTCTAAAGATATAGCGTTTACAAATCGTATTTTAATCGTGTCCGTTTGAGCTTTTTAGTGAACCTCCTAAGAATTAGTGAACCTCCTATAATTATAATAATAATATAGTTGTAAAAAAAACAACCCAATTAAAAAAAAAACATCTACGTGTGTCAAATTTTTATTTTTGGTTAAGATTTTAGTATTTTTTATGGTAAAACGTTAAAAAAAAAAGTATACCCCCACTTGCTTTACGAACATGTCTCTTTTTGCAAACGAACAAATGATCGCCATAATGAGTTTATTATTTAATTGATGTGGCCTACACATTTAACAAGTTATACCCCCACTTGTGATTAAAATAATTGGACGGTTAAAAAAAAATTGTATATTTCGATTTGAGCCTATATTTGATTTGAATATGCACTCCCAATTTTGAATCTGCACTTCCAATTTGAGCCTACATCAAATTTTAAAATCGATTCGTTAAAGGTTAAATATTAAATTTCATAATAATAAATCAAGTGCAACAATAGTGGAGTGGCTAAGTGTGTTTGAAGTTACTCAGGTGGTCATGGGTTCAAGTCCCAGGAAACCCCCTTCACCTTTTGTTTTTTTTTTTTTATTATTTCCTTTTTATAGTTTTTAAATTAAATTAGATAACTATTATAGAAATTAAAATCAACTTAGACTCGTTAAGTGTAAATTTTATTTTTGTTATCTTTATAGTTTTTGTATACATTTAGTGTTAGTTTAATAAATTAATTTAGATAGTTAATATTGTAGGCTAAAACTAGATAACTAAGTTAATTATAATTAGTGCATAAAAATTTAAATCTTAAAATCTTGAAAAACACAAAAATATTGTAAATTTACGATTAACTTAGAGTAATTTTTCCTTAGTTTTAAGTCTAGTATTTTGCCGTAGTTTTTTTTTATTTCTAGATTTCTAAGATTTGCCGTAAAATCCCTTAAGTGCCTTTTCTTTAGATTAAGATTTAGGCGCTTTAGAATTTTGCGACGCCGTTTATATATTTTAGTGCCTAGATTAAATTATTGCCGTTTTTAGATATAGAATTCCTTTAAGCTTTAATACCTTTAGGCGCAACTTTTTAGATTTAATTTTAGTACCTTTTAAGTTTCGACGCGCTACTTTCTTATTATTATTTTCCGACCTTTTATTTTTTTGACGTTTTTCGACGCAATCTTTTTCTTTCTTATTTCTCGACGCTCTAGTTTTTAGGACATAGATTTTTTTTTCTTCAAAATTTCAACGAAAAATTATTTTAAGTGGTTAAATTGATAGACATCCAAAATTTTATGGTTCGTAGTAATAGTTGGATTTGTTAGTGGCGAGTTGTGGGCTTCCGATTTAAAGGGTCCTGGCTACCTGCTGCATCTATTGGCTATTCAAAACGTGGGCAAAATCAGAAAATTTTATTAATTTGATAACTCATATAATTTTTATCTTTTATAACTAATAGGATATTCAGTGAATGCACCGAGCAAAACGTTCACCACCTTTCATACGTTCACCACCTGTAACTCGATCAAGACATCTAGCCAATATTGTCGCCGTTGATTTTTCTTTAGAATCGTCATCTAGTCGACCAAGTACTCCAATTCAAATTTCTGATAATCTATTTTTTGAACCCGATTTCACTATCGAGAACCCGGAGGATATTCATAGACAATTCCAAGATCCAGAGCCACTAATCATTCCTCCGGAACCACAAATTACCCATCCAGATATTGTCGAGGAAAAAACCGTTAAATCAGAATCCTCTAGTGATTCGTATTCAATAAATTCAATTATGGAAGTTACGAAACCTCTAAGTATGGAAGATCGAATGAGAGCCACACGCACGGGCCAAGGTCACGCCATTATTACGCCAGACATTAATGCGCCAGATTATGAAATCAAAGGACAAATCCTACACATGGTAACTAATCAATTCCAATTTAGTGTTGCGCCGAAGGAAGATCCAAACGAACATCTTCGAACCTTTAATAGGATCTGTACTCTATTTAAAATCCGAGAAGTGGAGGATGAACAAATCTATCTCATGTTATTTCCCTGGACTTTAACGGGAGAAGCTAAAGATTGGTTAGAATCGTTACCTGAAGGGGCGATTGATACATGGGATGTTTTAGTTGAAAATTTTCTTAAACAATTCTTTCCAGCATCTAAAGCCGTGAGACTTCAAGGAGAAATTGTTACGTTCGCGCAAAAGCCAAATGAAACATTATATGAGGCGTGGACAAGATTTGGAAAGTTGTTGAGAGGATGTCCTCAACACGGTTTAGATACTTATCAAGTAGTACAAATATTCTACCAAGGTGTCGACGTTGCTACACGAAAAGACATCGACATAACAGCTGGTGGTTCCATTATGAAGAAAACCTCAACTGAAGCTTACAAAATCATTGATAACATAGTCTCCAACTCGCATGAGTGGCACCAGGAAAAAGATATTTTTCGTTCATCTAAAGTGGCTAGAGCCGATTCTAGCCATGACTTTGATTCCATTTCCGAAAAATAGATGCTTTCGAGAGACGAATGGAAAAAATGAATAAAGATATTCATGCAATATGAATCAGTTGTGAGCAATGCGGTAGACCACACTTAACGAAAGATTGTAACATCGAGCAAATGATGGAACAACGTGAGAATGTTTCCTACATGAACCAAAGGCCGGAAAATAATTATCAAAATAATTATCAACTGCCAAGGACGAACTTTAATTGAAATTAAAACATTCTTTACAATCCAAATGGACCTAACAATAACTCGTGCAACCAACAAGGTCCGAATAACTAACCAACCAAAAACAACACTTTCAATCAACAAAAACCTAGCTTATATAAACCACCACCACAAACCGAAGAGAAAAAGTCAAATCCGGAAGAAATGATGGCAAAGCTAATGGAATCTCAAACACAATTTATTACATCTCAAACCCAAACAAATGAGAGGTTTGATCAGTCATTAAGAACTCAACAAGCTTCCATTTTGAATCTAGAAAAACACGTAGGTACTCTTGCTAGCATGATGAGTGATAGGGAACAAGGAAAGCTACCGAGTAATACTGAAGTAAATCCTCGGAATGAGAATGTTAATATGGTGTCAACAAATTCTGAAAAACCAGCTCCAGAAGATGGGAAGGTTTTAGATGTGAGTAACAATGAAGAAGTTACAACACCACCACCACCACTCGAGTATGTAAAGCCAGTGGTGGCACCACACAGACCACCCATCCCGTTTCCAAGAAAAGGAGTTGAGTATGAGAAAGTAATAGGTAATAAAGTTTGTCATACCTCTGGAAAGAAGAAGAAGAATAAGAAAGTACAAGAAACAAAAACCGTAAAGATAAACCCGGTGAAGACAGTTCCACCAAAACCTCCACCCAGGTTGGGTGATCCGGGTGAATTTATTGTTCCTTGTCTACTTAGTGATTGTGTCATGTATGATGCACTAGCAGATTTACGTGCGAGTGTGAGTGTTATGCCTCTTTCATTATATAAGAGATTAGGAGTAGGTGAGTTAAGTCCAACGAAAATGAGTGTTTGACTCTTTGATCAAACTATTAAACACCCAGTTGGAATTGCTGACAACCTACCCGTTCAAGTGGGTAATTTAACCTTTTTAGTTGAACTTATTGTCATTGACATAGAAGAGGACTCAAACATTCCTCTAATTTTAGGTCGACCATTCTTAGCGTCTACCGGGGCGTTATTTGATGTAAGAGAGGGTAGAATGACACTTATTGATGGTGAAAAATTGATCACCTTTGTGATTCGAAAGACTAAATCTCCACCAACCAAAATCCTTGAACCAACAAAAACGATTGGTAAGAACCATGTTGTTTTACCAACTTCAACGGTAGTGCTTAATAATAATAAAACGCCTAAGTGTGGGGAAAATGAAGTAACACCTAATGATGACCTGATAACAAAGAACCCCGTTGTTGATACGAAATTAAACAGCCCCGTTATTAATAGTTCAATGAAGAAACTTCTTAAACGGATCCGCGATGCTAGAACCAAGGGGAACTTTAAGTTATGTAACCGATTAGTATCCAATCTATCGCCTAAAGAAAAGGCAAAACTAGTTAAATTTGTGGATATTACACAAGAATCTTACCAATGACTTAAAGCAAAAGTCACAGATATGCAAGTTGATTATGGTCCAAGAGAAATTGACGATGAAGTTAATCACAATTTCGACACCACAGCTGCCTAAGTGTGGGGTGATTCAGATGTTCTAAAAAGAAAATGCTGTCTAGAGTTAGTTATTCTGTTCTCGTGTAGTTCCGAGAATGGAATCCGATTGGTCTTTTCCACTAGCAGACACTAAAGAACTAGTTTTCTCCCCCCATTCTGAATTTATTTTTCTAGGTTTTGTATGAAATTAATATGCATTTTTAAATTTAAGTTTTGTGTGAATTTAAAAACAAAATTTACTTTATTTCATTAAGTTTAAAAAATGATTTCTAAAATTCATCGTAAGTTGAAGACTAGGTCATGGAACCGAAAATGCTTTACCCGAGGGCGGGGCGAAAAATTTTGTTATCATTATTTTTAATTTTATTGATCTAAAGTATACCAAAGAAAATTAAAAAACCCAAAAATCTTTGCTTTTAAAACAATCGCTTTAACAACAAATTTTAAATTTTGTCGAGGGACGAACTAGGTAAACATACCCAAACTACCTAAAGTAAAAGGAAACAAAATTTTAAAAAGTATTCATTTAAATTGTTTTAATAAATAAAGGTTTTATAAAATATATATATATATATATATATATATATATATATATATATATATATATATATATATATATATATATATATATATATATATATATATATATGTAAAAGTATGTATATATATGTTTGTAGTTATCTCATGTACAAAACAAGGTAAAGCAGCGCACTTTTAAAGACTGACATTAAGTTCAGCAAAAACTACTAATTTCGACGACAAGACACAAAATATCAAATGTGATATAAAATAATATGTTTGCAA
The DNA here is from genome assembly GCF_046630445.1 of Rutidosis leptorrhynchoides. NCBI lineage: Eukaryota > Viridiplantae > Streptophyta > Magnoliopsida > Asterales > Asteraceae > Rutidosis > Rutidosis leptorrhynchoides. Next base: position 200,700,214 of record NC_092342.1, on the reverse strand, counting down.
ACTCGGTATTTTTAATCACTTTTCTACACTAATCACCCTCATTAATTTATAATTATAGTCTGAATTCATGCAAATGAGGGCATTGCATGATCTCAAGTGTGGGGAAGGGTTATAAATTCTCTCGAATTTACAATTAGTTTAATTGCCAAATTTTTTGAAAATTTGAAAAATTTTCAACTAAATGAATTCAAAATCATGTTTATACATATTTATGAATGATAAAACTAGGTGTTAATGCCGAAATTATTATTACCTCGGAGAGAACATAAATGGAGAAACAACCCAAAACGTTAGAATTCATTTAAAATGGAATAGAGGGGAATAAAAAGGCAAAGAAATAAATAAAAGCTAAGTGTGGGAAGAATTTACCAAGTTATATAAAACACATATCACATATGTCTGTACAAGATTATTGCAGGTACTTTTGCTTTGGACTAAACTAATCAATTTTACCCGATTTATTGTAATACCTTTGAAAGAATAGATGGATCTACACGATGAATCAATTAAATTCTTCCGAAAAAGACACGCGCTTTTGATTTAGGTCAAGAAGTTGTCGTCCTTACCAGCTGTAGGTTGACGAAAAATCTAGAAAAGTCATCTCTAAAATCAGCAGGAAATTCACGGACCTCAGCATCAAACAGGGTTGCCATGTGGTCAGACTTATCCTAACTATGAGAGGATCTGTCTCGTAAAATGGAGAGGGCGCCGTGCAAATTAGCTTGATAAGACTAATGAATCAGACTCCCAGAAAGGATAATCTCCCTAAAGATTAAAAATCAGCATTTAAGCCTGATATTACTCAATCCTTGAGATTGACCTTAAAGATTGAGAATTACAAACTCATGGAATTCGATGATATCTAAACTCGATCTTGAACGAGAAAATATTTTGATAAAATTAAAACCGATTTGTTTTCTGAAAACCTATTTTCAATGCGTTCATTACCATTGAACGTAAAATCCTGAGAATTCATCAGAATTCATTAGGTCACCTGAACCAAATCGAGTATCAACCGTAAGCACAGTGGTTGCATAGCATGGTCGGAGACAGGACCTTGTACCAGACCGAAAAATCATAGGGTGATCTTTACTATTACTCCTACAAAGGATAGTAACTGCATCCGACATGTTTTAGACCATGAACAAAAGCATGTCATTAGACATTACCTTAATAGTTTCTTGTTCATCGCTTTCCTTTACAACTGGACGGTAGTTGTAACATCCCACCTTTTTCCATTTACTTTTCCGTTATACTAATTTAAACTCCGTTATATGTTTATAACATCTCCCGTTAATACGCGTTTTAAATTATCTCGTTTAGGTAATTCACGCACCCGATTCAAATTAGAGGGACTAAACTTGCCAAGAGGCCAAAGATTTGACTAGGTCAACTAGTCAAACCTTCAACCTCCTCCTCTCATTTCAACATCTCCATCTTTCTTCTACCCCCTTTTTCTCTCAAGAACACCAACAAGAATTCATCATCTAAATTCGGATTAGGAAGCTAGCAACAAAACAAATTACAAATTCGTGATCCTTGCATCTTCCTCTTCGATTCCATACCGATTTCATTACAATTGGGTAACTTCCTAAAATCACTATATTTTGTGTTCTTTATGTTTTTAACTTATAAAAGTGTTAATTAGTGTCTATGGCTCAAGTCTAACATGATTATATGATTTATATGCTCGATCTCGTTGTTTTAGTGTAACTAGCATGAACTTGAATTTTGGTGTATTATTCTTGAATTTTGGATGATCATATGTTGTTAGATGTTAAAAGTTCATGTTCTAATTGTGTTCCTAGTATCACTAGCTTCAATTTGATGTGTAGGTTGCTTTAGAAAAGTTCATGAACTTGATTTATGATTTTGGTGAATTTAGGTTAGGGTTTGATGAACTTGAAATGGACTTTTGATGCATTGAATGCCATGAATTATTGTTGGTAAGTGTTTAGTTGGATTGTATACTTGATTACCTTCGAAACGGCATATCATTCATGTAAATTGGTTGCCCGAATCATTGAATTGCATTTATGAACTTGTATGCGATTAATGTTGAGCATTAGATGCAGTTTTGGTTGTTATAATAGGTAGATTGATTGGTGAAATGTGTTTAGTTGTCTTCCTCGTCAAATTACCATCCCAACGGTATAAAATACTTGACTTGATTGTTTGCGGATCATAAATTGTGTTTATTTGGTTTTTGGTTCGTGTACTTAGAAGCTTACTGCATCAGACTGGAATACCAATCTGGACGCCGTCCAGACCCTTGGACGCCGTCCCAGATTTCAAAGCTGGACACCGTCCAGATATTTGGACGCCATCCCAGCCTTCAAAGCTGGACGCCGTCCAGACAATCTGGACGCCGTCCAGATACACTGACAGACTCTGTCTTCGTTGGTCATTTTACGAAAAATGTTTGCTATGCTATGGACCTCCGATTCACATGTAACTTGTTCTAACATGCTCATATATGATTAAAAACCTCAGAAAAATAGTTCGGGACTCGACCCGAACGTGTTGACTTTTTCGTTGACTTTGACCCGACCAAGTTGACTTTTAATCAAACTTAACCAAATGTTTGTGCAATCGTTCTAACATGCTTTTATACTTGTACCTTGCATGAAACATGACAATTTGATTCACATGCTATTATGATCGAGTCTTAACGAGCCATAGGACTAATTGAACATCTTTGACCAATCGTGACTATCGTTATTGATACAACCTATTTGTTTAGGTCAAGACTAGCATTGTTCTTTGCACACGTTTACTTGTTGAAGTACTTTACTACTCGTGCACTCAAGGTGAGATCATAGTCCCACTTTTACTCTTTTGAAACTTACATTTGGGATGAGAAAACATAAACGTTCCTTTTTAACTAAGTGAACACAAGTACAGGAATACAAACATTCTACATACGAGTTTGAACAAAAATCCTCAATTCGATTATCATTAGTTACACTTGCCGGGTGTAAGCGAGAACTTATGTTATATGGCCATATGGGTTTGACAAACCCTCATTTAAACGGTTCGCTACCGTTTACGAATGAAATATATTTTCGAGAAACAGTGTATGTTCTAGCACTAAGGTGATGGGGTTCTATGGAAGGAATGTTAAGCATTGATAATTAGGTGCTCGTGAAACAAACTTTTGGAATGTATTACTATTATCTTATTGTTGCAAATCTTGTGGTTCACTTGTACTTACTTACTCAAACCTATGATTTCACCAACGTTTTCGTTGACAGATTTCTATGTTTTTCTCAGGTCCTTGAACGATACATGATACATGCTTCCGCTCATTATTTTGATACTTGCATTGGATGTCGAGTATATATGCATACATGGAGTGTCTTTTGGCTACTTTTAAATTGTGTCGCATAAGTTTCATTTGTACTTATAACTTTGTAACATAACTTGTGGTGGAACTATTCTTTTAAACTTTGAACAATCTTTACATTTGAAATGAATGCGACATATCTTTTGGTCAAACATTGTTTAAAGACTTATGACCACGTAACGGGACCTAAGTAGACGGCGCCGTCAATGACGATTTTGTCGGGTCGCTACAGATGGTATCAGAGCGTTGGTTGTAGGGATTTAGAGTTCATTGGTGTCAACCTCGAGTCATAGGGTACATTGGTGAGTCTAGACTACAACCGGCATATAGACTTGAAGTAGGAATTACTTGACTACTTGTGCATTTATACTCGAACGCTTCTACTCATATCTACTCTTAGTTCATCTTAATCTCACGTTGTTAAATTTGATTGACACGCCACCTTGACTATATGAAATGATGTCGAATGCACATATGAATCAGGGTAATATAATTTTCGGGATTATATTATGGTGACTCATGTGAACGTTCCGACATTGTGGCATAAAGAATTTAAGGCGAGTCAAGGAAAATTTTCTCTCTATCTTTATTCCATATCACGGTTAGTATTATTTAGAATACTAACCAACGGTATTCTTTTGTTTTGAAGGAACAATGGCTCCTCGCCGTGCGCCATGCCGTGAAACTCCCGAACAAGCTCTACAACGCATGATAGCCACCGCCGTAGATGCGGCCATGGCCGGTCACTCATCCAACAACAATAATAATAACAACAACAACAACAATGGAGCCGGTAACTCAAACGAGGGATGCTCCTATAAAGCTTTCATGGGGTGCAAACCTCACACTTTCGATGGAACCGGAGGACCGGTTGCTCTCACTGAATGGTTTGAGCAAATGGAAGCAGTTTTTAGCATAAGCGGTTGTCGGGACCAAGACAAGGTCAAGTACTCCACTCACACTTTCTCCGGCGTCACTCTCACTTGGTGGAACACCTATGTATAATCGGTGGGTACCGATGAAGCCCACGCTCTCTCTTGGTCCGATTTAAAAGGAAAGATGATCACCGAATACTTTCCGCGCGAGGAAACCCGAAAGCTCGAACAAGAGCTAAGAACTCTAAAAGCGGTCGGAAACGATCTCAAGGCCTATAATCAACGATTTTCTGAACTAGCCTTGATGTGCCCAAACCTTGTGAACCCCGAGTCTTTAAGGGTTGAACTTTACATGGATGGTCTTCCAAAGAGCATCAAACACGGAGTAATGTCATCCAAACCCCCTAATCATCAAGAAGCTTTAAACATGGCCCGCAAATTGATAGAGACGGTGGACTAAATTGTAGTACCGGCACCTAAAGCCGAGGACAAGTCGGGTAACAACAAAAGAAAATAGGAAGCTCCCCAATCAAGCAACAACAACTTTGCCAAGAAATCTTTCACCTCCGACGGCAAGAAGGGTTATTCCAGAAATCTACCTCTTTGCAACAAATGCAACAAACATCACTTTGGCGAATGTAGTAAGCTAATTTGCCATCGGTGCCAAGGAATTGGTCATAAGGCCAACGATTGTAAAAGTGCCACTCCCGTCGCTCGAAAGTGGCCCAATGCACCAAAGACGGGCACTTGTTACGAATGTGGCCAAACGGGCCATTATAGAAATGCATGCCCGAAGAGGAAAGATAACCCCAATACGCGCGGCCGAGCTTTCAACATCAACACTGAGGAAGCTCGAGATGATAATGAATTGGTCACGGGTACATTTCTTCTCAACAACACTTATGTTACTTGTTTATTCGATTCGGGTGCCGATAAGAGTTTTGTATCCAAGACTTTGACTCATTCTTTTAATACTCCACCACGTCCACTAGATACCACTTATACCATTTAAGTGGCCAACGGAAAACTATTGAGTGCCGACACATATTACCGGGGGTGTACGTTAAACATTTTGGGTGATGAGTTTGAAATTGACTTGATACCCATGGAACTAGGGAGCTTCGATGTAATAATCGGTATGAATTGGCTAGCCAAAATGAAATCTCACATCCTTTGTGATCTTAACGCAATCCGAATCCCTATCGAGAATGGTGAACCTTTGATCGTCTATGGCGATAAGAGTTGCACCGGACTCGACCTCGTTTCGTGTATTAAAGTTAGAAAACTACTCCGTAAGGGTTGTTTTGCGATCCTTGCTCACGTTAAGAAAGTCGAGTCCGATGAGAAGCACATTGATGATGTGCCAATTGTTAGTGACTATTCCGATGTATTTCTCGACGAATTGCCGGGTCTTCCACCTCATCGACTGGTTGAATTCCAAATCGATCTTATTCCGGGAGCCGCACCCGTAGCACGTGCACCATATAGACTCGCTCCATCCGAAATGCAAGAATTGCAAAGTCAAATCCAAGAACTACTTGATCATGGTTTTATCCAACCTAGCCATTCACCATGGGGCGCTCCGATTTTGTTTGTTAAAAAGAAAGACGGATCCCTACGAATGTGCATTGATTATCGATGACCTCTTTGATCAACTACAAGGGTCTTGTGTATATTCGAAAATCAATCTCCGCTCGGGTTATCATCAATTAAGGGTTAAGGGGGAAGATGTCTCCAAAACCGCTTTCCGGACTCGTTATGGTAGTTATGAATTCCTTGTCATGCCACTTGGTCTCAGTAACGCACCGACGGTGTTCATGGATCTTATGAACCGCGTGTGCAAACCGTATCTCGATAAATTCGTTATTGTGTTCATCGATGGCATATTGATCTATTCTAAAAATGAAGAAGAGCACGAACAACATCTCCGACTTGTGCTTGAACTCTTGAGACAAGAATGACTTTATGCCAAATTCTCCAAGTGTGAATTTTGGTTGAAGGAAGTTCAATTTCTTGGTCATGTTGTAAGTGATCAAGGTATTAAAGTCGATCCCACGAAAATCGAAGCCATTAGTAAATGGGAGACTCCTACTACTCCTACTCACATTCGTCAATTCTTGGGTCTCGCCGGGTACTATCGGAGATTCATCGAAAACTTCTCTTTGGTTGCACGTCCTCTAACCGCATTAACTCACAAGGGAAAGAAATTCATTTGGGCGACCGAGCAAGAATCCGCGTTTCAAATCTTGAAAACGAAGCTAACCACCGCCCCTATCTTGTCACTTCCCGAAGGCAATGATGACTTTGTTGTATATTGCGATGCCTCGAAACATGGTTTTGGGTGTGTATTGATGCAACGAACGAAAGTCATTGCTTATGCTTCTCGACAACTCAAAATTCATGAACGAAACTACACGACGCATGATCTCGAACTCGGAGCCGTTGTCTTTGCACTTAAAATGTGGAGACACTATCTTTATGGAACCAAGAGTACTATCTTTACCGACCACAAAAGTCTCCAACACATTTTCGATCAAAAGCAACTAAACATGAGACAACGAAGGTGGATTGAAACCTTAAACGATTACGATTGCGAGCTTCGTTACCATCCCGGGAAGGCAAATGTAGTAGCCGATGCCTTAAGTCGAAAAGAAAGAGCGGTGCCTCTTCGTGTCCGAGCCTTAAACATCACCATCCACACAAACCTTAATAGCCAAATTCGGGTAGCCCAAGATGAGGCTCTCAAGGATGAAAACCTTTCACACGAGCTCTTGAACATTCTCGTCTCTATATTCGAAATTAGGGAGATCGGACTCCAATATTACGCCGGAAGGATTTGGGTGCCTAGTTATGGGGACCTACGAAGCCTTATTTTAGATGAAGCCCATAAGTCACGATACTCGATTCATCCCGGTGCCAATAAGATGTACCACGACCTTAAACAACTATATTGGTGGCCGAACATCAAAAGGGGCGTAGCTACTTATGTTTCCAAGTGTTTGACATGTTCCAAAGTCAAAGCCGAACACCAAAGACCGTCCGGACTACTTCAACAACCCGAGATCCCGCAATGGAAGTGGGAAAGGATAACGATGGATTTTATCACCAAGCTACCAAAAACGACGGGCGGTTATGATACCATTTGGGTTATTGTTGACCGTCTCACCAAATCCGCACACTTCCTTGCCATGAAAGAAACGGACAAAATGGAGAAACTTGCACAACTTTACATTAAGGAGATCGTAGCCCGACACGGTGTACCTTTATCGATTATCTCCGACCGAGATGGCCGTTTCGTTTCTAGATTTTGGCGTACATTGCAAGAAGCGTTGGGAACGCGTTTAGACATGAGCACCGCATATCATCCTCAAACCGATGGACAAAGCAAACGTACAATTCAAACCTTAGAGGACATGTTACGAGCTTGCGTGGTTGATTTCGGAAAAGCTTGGGACAAGCACTTGCCTCTCGCCGAATTCTCCTACAACAATAGTTATCACGCGAGTATTAACGCCGCACCATTCGAAGCATTATATGGCCGAAAATGTCGTTCTCCTCTTTGTTGGGCCGAAGTAGGCGACAAACAAATCACCAGTCCCGAACTTATTCATGAAACAACCGAGAAGATCGTTCAAAAGAGTTATACCGACAAACGACGCAATGACCTCGAATTTCAAATCGGTGATTGGGTAATGTTAAAAGTCGCACCTTGGAAAGGTGTAATCCGTTTTGGGAAACGCGGGAAGCTAAATCCGCGGTATATTGGTCCTTTCGAAATTTTGGAGCGTGTTGGAACCGTTGCTTATCGTTTAGATCTTCCGCCTCAACTGAGTTCCGTTCATCCTACCTTCCATGTATCTAACTTGAAAAAGTGTCTTGCCGAACTCGATATCGTCATCCCTCTCGAGGAACTTACTATTGATGACAAACTTTATTTTGTGGAGGAACTGGTTGAAATTGTGGACACCTCCGTCAAGACATTGAAACAAAGCCGAATTCCGATTGTTAAAGTCCGTTGGAACGCCAAAAGGGGACCCGAGTTTACTTGGGAAAGACAAGATCAAAATGCAAAGGAAGTATCCTCATCTATTCGTGAATTCGGAAACGCAAGATCTTGAGGAAGAAACAACGACTACTACGCCTACTTAAATTTCGGGATGAAATTTCTTTTAAGGAGTAGGTAATGTAACATCCCGCCTTTTTCCATTTACTTTTCCGTTATACTAATTTAAAATCCGTTATATGTTTATAACATCTCCCGTTAATACGCGTTTTAAATTATCTCGTTTAGGTAATTCACGCACCCGATTCAAATTAGAGGGACTAAACTTACCAAGAGGCCAAAGATTTGACTAGGTCAATTAGTCAAACCTTCAACCTCCTCCTCTCATTTCATCATCTCCATCTTTCTTCTACTCCCTTTTTCTCTCAAGAACACCAACAAGAATTCATCATCTAAATTCGGATTAGGAAGCTAGCAACAAAACAAATTACAAATTCGTGATCCTTGCATCTTCCTCTTCGATTCCATACCGATTTCATTACATTTGGGTAACTTCCTAAAATCACTAGATTTTGTGTTCTTTATGTTTTTAACTTATAAAAGTGTTAATTAGTGTCTATGGCTCAAGTCTAACATGATTATATGATTTATATGCTCGATCTCGTTGTTTTAGTGTAACTAGCATGAACTTGAATTTTGGTGTATTGTTCTTGAATTTTGGATGATCATATGTTGTTAGATGTTAAAAGTTCATGTTCTAATTGTGTTCCTAGTATCACTAGCTTCAATTTGATGTGTAGGTTGCTTTAGAAAAGTTCATGAACTTGATTTATGATTTTGGTGAATTTGGATTAGGGTTTGATGAACTGGAAATGGACTTTTGATGCATTGAATGCCATGGATTATTGTTGGTAAGTGTTTAGTTGGATTGTATGCTTGATTACCTTCGAAACGGCGTATCATTCATGTAAATTGGTTGCCTGATGTGGTAGCGGAGTGGTATAAAATACTATTAAATTTTACAAGGAAATACTATTAAATACGATACAATTTTACACAAGATATTTATTTATTTAGAGAATGGATATACTTAAACCTTGCTACAACACTTATAGGCAGTGTACCTAATCGTACAGTAGTGTAGTTTTTAGTAAGTCCGGTTTGTTCCACATGGAAATCTTTAAACAAAGCTTAACGCTATATTAGTTTACTTTTATAAAAATACAAATACATATATATAAGTAATATTATTATTATAAAGGGGGGGTTTTTTTCGTTTAATGACCGGTTTGTCGATTTTAAAACTTTAGTCGCAGTTAAAACCAAATGTAAAATAATAAATAAATACAAGACTTAATTTTAAGCGTAAAGTAAATAACGATAATGAAATTGCGAATAATAAAAGTGCGATAAAATAAACTTGCGATAAAATAACAATAAAAATGCGATAATTAGAAGTGCAATTAAATATAAAATAAAGGAAATTAAATATGAAATAAAAGAATTATGCTTATTTAAACTTCCGTAATCATGATGTTTGACGTGTTGATTTTAGTTTTATGCCCATGGGTTAATTGTCCTTTGTCCTGGATTATTTAATATGTCCGTCTGGTTTTTGTCCATAACAGTCCATCAGTCATAAATATAAAGTGCGAGTGTCCTCGTCAAATTATCCTTATACCCGAAGTTAAATATTCCAACTAATTGGGGACTTAAACTGTAACAAGATTTTAATACTTTGTTTAATAATTACACCAGGATGTCGACTGAGAGTAACCCAAGGTTTTAATATTTTGTTATCAATTATACCAAGTGTTCTTGTACATAATTTCACCCCTGTTTTAATTATTCTAGTGGCTATTAATCCATTCCCGTGTCCGGTTAAATGAACGATTATTCGTACATATAAATACCCCGCCCATCGTGTCCGATCGAGTGTATATGGTAATTTATAGGGACGCCCAATTGTAAATCTTTATATTAACATTAACAAACTATCATTTAGTTAAACAAATATAAAGCCCATTAATAGCCCATAGTCTAATTTCCACAAGTATCGTTCTTTTGTCCAAACCCCAATTATGGTACAAAGCCCAATTACCCAATTTTAGTAATTAGCCCAACATCATGATTACTTCGTTTTAAATAAGCATAATAATAACTTAGCTACGAGATATTAATGTAAAAAGGTTGAACATAACTTACAATGATTAAAAATAGCGTAGCGTTACACGGACAGAATTTCGACTTACACCCTTACAATATTCGCTAACATACCCTTATTATTAGAATTATAATTAAAATTAAAATTAAAATATAAATTATAAATATAAATATATCGTATGAATGAGGAGAAAAAAGATGATGATTTGCGATCAGAATTCGGTTGCTTTTATAGGGATTTTCGACTTTAGGGGCTCCGCGACTCGCGGCATTTTTGCCTTCAAACTCCGCGAGTCGCGGAGATTGAAATCACAGCTCACAACTTTGGAGTCTTTCTCTGCCGACGGTTTTTATTTATAAATATAATATATATATAATTAATATAATTAATTATATATTATATTATATTTATATACATAGTTAACTTGTAATTTTTAGTCCGTTGCGTCGAGCGTTGAGAGTTGACTCTGGTCCCGGTTCCGGATTTTCGAACGTCATTGCGTACAATTTAATATCTTGTACTTTGCGTTTTGAATCTTGTACTCTTGTAATTTCGAGACGTTTCTTATCAATAATTGGAACCTCTTTGATTGTCTTTTGTACTTTTGAGCTTTTTGGTCATTTGCGTCTTCAATTCGTCGAATCTGTCTTTTGTCTTCACCTTTTATTATTTAAAAGAATATCACTTGTAAATAGAACAATTTCAACTAAAAGCTTGTCTTTCTTGAGGAATAATGCTATGAAATATATGTTCGTTTTTAGCATTATCAAATATTCCCACACTTGAGCGTTTCTTGTCCTCAAGCAATATCGTCTTGAAATACTAGAATCACTTCTTTATTCTTCACACTTTGTACATCAGTGATTTCTATACGGAGGTATGAACAATGGTAGTAACGATATGGTTTACAGTCCCACATGACTATAAAAATTTAGATCCATTAAGTAAATTGGATCTTTATAAAAACATTTGATCTTTTGAAAATTAAATCTAGTTTTTACCCTAGATAAGTTTTCCGGAATAACCCTTTACCGGTGTTTGCAAAATATTTTTGTGGGTTTGGTGGGTTTCAGATTTGAAAATTTTAGCTCAAAACTTATGGTTTTGTGTCACCCACTTGCTAACCTTGTATTTGGAAAGCAACACGTCCAGTTCACTTGTCCCGTATATTACCTTTCGGTAAACTACCGTCCGGTTGTAAAGGAAAGCGTTGAACAAGCAACTGTTAAGGCTATGTCCCCTGACATGCTTTTAATTATGGTCTATAACGTGTCGAACGCAATTACTATCCTTGGTAGGAGCAATAGTAAAGCTCACCCTTATGATTTTTCGGTCTGGCACAAGGTCCTGTCTTTGACCATGCTATGCAACCACCGTTCTTACGGTTGACACCCGATTTAGTTCAGGTGACCTAATGAATTCCAGGTGAATTCCTAGGATTTTACGTTCAATGGTAATGAACGCATTGAAAATAGGGTTTTCAGAAAACAAATCGGTTTGTAATTTTGATCAAAATATTTTCTCGTTCAAGCTCGAGTTTAGATATCATTGAATTCCATGTGTTTGTAATTCTCAATCTTTAAGGTCAATCTCAAGGATTGAGTGATATCAGTCTTAAAAGCTGATTTTTTAATCTTTAAGGAGATTATCCTTTCTGGGGATCTGATTCATTAGTCTTATCCAGCTAATTTGCATGGTGCCCCCCCATTGTACAAGATAAATCCTTCTCATGGTTAGGATAAATCTGACCACTTGGCGACCCTGTTTAATGCTGAGGTCCGTGGATTTCCTGCTGATTTTAGTGATGACTTTTCTAGATTTTTCGTCAACCTACAGCTGGTCTGGACGACAACTTCATGACCTAAATCAAGAAGCGCGTGTCTTTTTCGGAAGACTTTACTTCCTTTTAATGATGGAATTGATTCATCGTGTTGATCCATCTTTTCTTTTCTTTCAGTGGGTAAAACAGTTTAGTTTAGTCCAAAGCAAAAGTATTTTCAGTTATTTGTTACAGAAATATGTGACATATGTTTAAGATAACTTGGTAAATTTTTCCACACTTGGCTTTTATTTTCCTTTTTATCGTCCTCTATTCCATGTTAAATGAATTTTAACATTTTAGTTTGTTTCTCAATTTATGTCCTTTCCGAGGTAACAATAATTTCGGTGTTAAAACCTAGTTTTATCGTTCATAAATATGTAAAAACATGATTTTGAGTTCATTTAATTGAAAATTTTAAAAATTTTTACTAGAATTGGGTAGTCAGTATATAAGACTAGGGCTGTTCTTTATTATTAGAGAGCACTAGATTCTAATACAACTACTGCTTTACTAGTATTTTTAATGGTAACCAAGTGTATAAAGTAAAAAATTTTAAAATCCGAAAGAATTTAACCCCTTCCCACACTTAAGATCTTGCAATGCCCTCATTTGCAAGAAATCAGTAACAATTTAAATTGTTGAGGGCGATTTGTGTGAAAATGATTAAATTTTTACCAAAGTTTCCAAATATATTGGCGTTTGTTTGCTGAATGATAAATGGTGCACATCATTTGTTCATTCCGTCTTGTTGTTATTTCACATATATTTTGCATCTTGTCGTCAAAATTAGTTGCTTTTGCTGAACTTAATGCCAGTCTTTGAAAATGCGTTGTTTTACCCTGTTGTGTACATAAGATAAACTGCAAACATATATACATATTTTTGAAGTTTGGTATATTACCCCACATTCAAAAAATTATTAAAATCTAAGAATAAAAGTTAGATAATTATAAAAATGATTACAATATTAACAAAAGTATTAAACGTATCAATAATTACAAATTACAAAATAAATAAAACTAAGTATACTAGGGATGATACTGGTACCAATAGGGGTTCCAGGCATAACCATAGGTGCTATAGAATGCTTCGGCAGGGTCATACGTAGGATACAGTGGCTGCATCTCTATAGACCAGGGAGGGAAGATGGGTTTCGGTGTAGGAATATAGTTTCTACCTATATGTTGGCAATGAGCTATGATTTGGTTCTGATGAACTTGCCAATCTTCAAATGCTCTCTGTCTAGCATTTTCGTATTCCTGAGAAGCTATAAACCTTTGCATTTCTTGCATCTCATTCCCCCCTCCTACATTACCTTGCTGTTGGTTTCTCTCCACCTGTGGATGTCTACCATGGTATTATACTGCGGCGTTATTTCGCCTCTTCAAAACTTTCGCACCATGGTATACATTTAAACCTATAGTATCGCGGGGTTCCGGTTCTTCTACTAATAATCCCCCCCGACTTATATCCACACCGAGATATTCACCAATTAAAGTAATAAAAATACCACTTCCTATTATGCTATGCGGTCTCATCCCCCGAACCATAGCTGATAAATAATAACCCACACAATACGGTATACTTACAGCGCTTTGTGGGTCTCGAATACACATATGGTAAAACTAATCCTGTTCATTTACTTTTTCCTTGTTCTTACCCCTTTGTGTAATCGAATTAGCTAAAAACCTATGTATCACTCTTAATTCGGCTCTATCTATATCCAAATAAGAGTAATTTCCCCCTTTGAAACGGTGATGGCTTGTCATTTGACTCCACACACCGTGTGTATCAAAATTTTCATCTATCTTTCTACCGTTTAGTATCAACCCTCTACAATCGGCAGATGCTAACTCCTCAGGCGTATATATACGTAAAGCCTGAGCCATGTCTAGTAAAGACATGTGGCGCATCGAACCGCCTAACAAAAATCTAATAAAAGAACGATCGGTTAAACTAGCTACCCGATCATTCAACTCTATACTACACAACAATTCTTCACACCATACTTTATATACAGGTCTACGCATGGTGAATAAACGTACCCAGTCATTAAAAGTAGAATTACCATACCTCTGTACAAGTAATTCCCTAATTGGCCCGGCCAATTCTACAGCTTCTAAGGGTCCCCATTCTATGACCCTCGGTACCTCAACAACCTTAGAATGAAGAGTATGCAAACCCCTTTGATATTTTGGATAATCTATCCAAAGTCTGTCAAATCTCAGGTTCGGGTGCAACTCTTCCAAGTGCATATCGGAAAAGGTCATGACTGGATGAGGTATATCCTGCTTGTAGTAGTTATCCACCTCCTGTTGTTCCGCATTCTCAGCAGGAGCATTACGGGCTTGAGATGAAGATTCACCCGTTTCAGTCTGCAAAACACATCAAACACAATTTTTGTGCATCCAAATATGCATTAGTGTCAGCAAAATCATTAATCAAAATAATCACAATGACATGATCAATTTATATCAAACTTAAGCTCATTTTCACATTTTTATCAAATTTACACTTTTTCAAATAAGCATATACGAAAATGTTCGCCAAGTTCATAAGCATTCAACTCAAATAACATGTCAAAATAATCATTACTAGCAATTAAACAAGTCTCAAATGGCATTATCTTTCAAAAATCAAGTTCATGAATTTTTAGACTTGAAAAAGTCCACTTTAATTCTCAAAGTCATGTTTAGGCTCAAAGTTTGGATCATTTAACTACCTAGACATGTTACACTACTTAATTTAGCAACAATTCATGACAAAAATCGGCCATAACCTGTTTATATCAAAAAGCCCCAAATTGCTCAAGAACACAAACCCTAGATTATTCAAAATTTGAAGTTTATGGCTTCTAATCATGTTAAATAGGATCAATCTAGGTTATACAAGCATAATACATAAACAATTTAAGCCTAATTACACTAAAAAGCATCAAAATCAAATTGGAGAAAAAATTGCTCAAGAACACTAATTTCGGATTAAATGGTGTTTAGGTGTAGAAATTTACCGTTTTTTTTGAGTAATTCCTAGATAGCATCCTTCTCAAAATGATTTTAGTAAAAAATTTGGTGATTAACGGTTAAAAATTGTGATTTTGGGGTGTATTTTTCGGGTTTTTGCGTGCAGTTTTTCGCAGTATGTTTTTGTTTTGGGGTTGGGACTGATCTGTTCCAGCTCTTTATTTTTTTCTGATTTTTCGTAACTCCGCGACTCGCGGTGAATAACCCTTCAAACTCCGCGAGTCGCGGAGTTTGATATTTTTTTTTTTTTTATATAATCAATAACTTATAAAACAATTAAGTACTTAATTTTAAAATTTTGTTTCCTTTGTTATTTAGGACGAGGTCGTTTCGGATCGATGTCCTAGTCCGTCCCTCGACAAAATTTTAAAATTTGTCTTTTTGTAGCGATTGTTTTAAAAGCTAAGATTTTTGGGTTTTTTAATGTTTTTGGCATACTTTAAATTAATAAGATTAAAAATAATGATAATAAAAGTTCTCGTCCCTCCCTTGGGTAAAGCAATTTCGGTTCAAAGACCTAGTCTTCAACTTACGAAGAATTTTAAAAATCATATTTTTAACTTAATGAGATAAAGTAAATTTTTGTTTTTAAATTCACACAACTTAAATATAAAATTCAAAATTAATATTAAAAATTCACACCAAACTTAAAATTTGAAATGCATAAAATTAAAAATTCATATTTTAAAAATTAAAAATTCACACCAAACTTAATTTAAAAATTCATATTATAAATTCATACCAAACTTATATTAATTTTTCAAATATTTACAATTTTAAATATATTGTTTTTACAAAGTTTATAATATTAATTTAAGATTTAAATATTAATTATAAAAACATGGTGAAAATAAAATTAAAAATCTTTTTGGCTTTTTATCCCACTTTAATCAATCAAATATTATCAAAAATATGCGCCCCTCTTTTCGGTAAAGTAATTTCGGTTCCAAGACCTAATATAACTCATGACGAATTTTTGAAATATTTTGGGTTGATTGATTAAAGATATTTATACCTTAAGAATAAACGTTAAATTTCGCAGTGATGTAATAAATTTTTGAATGATATCAATAATTTCGGTCGCCAAACCTAATTTTATTCAATACCAATTTAATACTTTTTAGCGAACAAATTAGCGTTTATTATCAAAAGGTTAAAAATAAAAATAAAAATAAAAACTGTACAGACATACCTGTGAAATAGATTTCTTAGTTATATGATCTATCCCATTCATAAGATTGTCGGTTTAATTGGTTTTCCATGGCTACATAGGTGTAACCTCGAGCATTCAGTGTCTTTTCTTCTAAACATATGAACGGTCCATCTCTGCATAAAGTAACAAATTCGGTATTTGAATAGGTTTGATTATTTGAACATTTACCTCCATGTGACCATTTTCCGCATTTGTGACATCTTTCTAGGTGTCGTGCTCTTCTTTTCGCTGCGGATTTTGATTTTCCTTTACCAAATTGTAACTTATTATCTTCGCATCTGGATTCTTTTCTAACTCCGTCCATTCTTTCTCTGATTACTGATACTATTTCACTTGGTAGTATGTCATTATTTCTTTTAATGATCAAAGCGTGTAGCATTAGACCATGGTTTAGTTCACAGGCAGTCTTCATTTTGTAAAAACCTAAAAAAATAAAAATTCAGAATGGGGGGAGAAGACTAGTTCTTTAGGGTCTGCTAGGGAAAGACCATTCGGGTTCCATTTTCGAGAACTACACGAAAACAGACAATCTAACTCTAACAGAAATACATATTATCCTTTAAAGACTTGATTCTCCCCACACTTAGTTAGCTGTGGTGTCGAAATTGTGATTAACTTCGTTGTCGACTTCCATCGGACCATGTATGTAATGTTTAACTCTGTGACCATTAACTTTAAATTCAATCCCATTTGAATTTATCAATTCTATCGTTCCGTATGGGAAAACTCTTTTGACTATGAATGGTCCAGACCATCTTGATTTCAATTTTCCAGGAAATAGCTTGAATCGTGAATTGAAAAGAAGAACTATGTCTCCTTCTTTAAATTCTTTTGAACTTCTGATTCTTTTATCATGCCATTTCTTCGTTCTTTCTTTATAGATTAACGAATTTTCGTATGCTTCATGTCTTAATTCTTCTAATTCGTTTAGTTGACTTAATCGTAGACGTCCAGCTTCATGTAAATCAAGATTACATGTCTTCAAAGCCCAAAATGCTTTGTGTTCAATTTCTACTGGAAGATGACATGCTTTTCCATAAACAAGTCTAAAAGGTGTGGTTCCAATTGGAGTTTTGTAGGCTGTTCTAAAAGCCCAGAGTGCATCCTCCAATTTAATGGACCATTCCTTCGGATTTGATCCTACGGTTTTCTCTAGAATACGTTTTAAAGCTCGGTTAGTATTTTCAACTTGTCCACTTGTTTGTGGATGATATGCGGTGGAGATTTTATGAGTTACTCCATATCTTTTAAGAACTTTCTCAAGTTGATTATTACAGAAATGAGTACCCCGATCACTTATTAAAGCTTTCGGTGTTCCAAACCTTGCAAAAAGACGTTTTAAAAAGTTGACTACAACTCGTGCATCGTTAGTTGGGAGAGCTTGTGCTTCCGCCCATTTAGATACATAATCAATGGCAACGAGAATGTAGAGATTATTATGAGATTTTGGAAATGGACCCATAAAGTCAATACCCCAAATGTCAAATACTTCACATACTTGGATGACATTTTGTGGCATTTCATCACGTTGACTTATTTTTCCGGCCCTTTGACAAGCATCACAGGATTTGCAAAGAAGGTGTGCGTCTTTGTAAATTGTAGGCCAATAGAATCCAGCATCATAAACTTTTCTTGCTGTTAGTTGAGGCCCATAATGCCCTCCTATTGGTCCTGTGTGACAATGGTTTAATATTTTACTAGCTTCATCTCCAAATACACATCGGCGTATTATTCCATCGGGACAACTTTTAAACAGATGTGGATCTTCCCAAAAATAGTGTTTTATATCACTGAAGAATTTCTTTCGTCTTTGGTACGATAATCCTTTTTCAAGGAATCCACAAACTAAGTAGTTTGCATAGTCTGCAAACCATGGGATTTCTTTATAATCTATTTTCAATAGATATTCATCAGGAAAGTTGTCTTGTATGGCTGATTCATTTAGAACTTCTAATTCGGGATTTTCAAGACGAGAAAGATGATCAGCGGCGAGATTTTCTGCTCCTCTTTTATCTCGGATTTCAATATCAAACTCTTGTAAGAGTAAGATCCAACGGATTAATCTTGGTTTAGCATCTTGTTTTGAAAATAGGTATCTAAGAGCAGAATGGTCGGTATAGACCACCGTTTTTGCTAGAACGAGATATGATCGAAATTTGTCAAAAGCAAAGACAATAGCAAGGAGTTCTTTTTCAGTAGTTGTATAGTTCGTTTGTGCTCCTTGTAATGTCTTACTAGCATAATATATAGGTTGAAATCGTTTTTCAATCCTTTGTCCTAAAACGGCTCCCATTGCAAAATCACTTGCATCGCACATTAGTTCAAATGGTAGATTCCAATTTGGTGTTATCATGATCGGTGCATTAGTGAGTTTTTCTTTAAGAATATTAAAAGATTTGATACACTCATCTGAAAAGATGAATGGAGCATCCTTTTCTAGGAGTTTATTCATAGGAGTGGCAATTTTAGAAAAATCTTTTATGAAACGTCGGTAAAAACCGGCATGCCCTAGAAAACTCCTAACTCCTCTAACATTGGTGGGATGTGGAAGTTTAGCAATTACATCTACTTTAGCTCTATCCACTTCAATTCCTTCTTTTGAAATTTTATGTCCAATAACGATGCATTCTTTAACCATGAAATGGCATTTCTCCCAATTAAGTACTAGATTTGATTTTTCGCATCTAATTAACATTCGCTCCAGATTAACTAAACATTATTTAAATGTATCACCGAAGACTGAAAAGTCATCCATGAAAACTTCCAAGCATTCTTCTATCATGTCATGAAAAATCGCCATCATACACCTTTGAAAGGTTGCAGGGGCGTTACAAAGTCCAAATGGCATGCGTTTGTAAGCAAAAGTACCATAAGGGCACGTGAATGTGGTTTTCTCTTGATCTTCGGGTGCTATTGGAATTTGAAAATATCCGGAAAATCCATCTAGAAAACAATAGTAACCATTTCCGGCTAATCTTTCCAACATTTGATCAATAAAAGGTAAGGGAAAGTGATCTTTTCTGGTGGCGTCATTTAATTTTCTATAATCAATACATACACGCCATCCTGTTACAGTCCTAGTAGGAATAAACTCATTTTTCTCATTTGTAATGACAGTCATGCCACCCTTCTTAGGCACGCATTGAACTGGGCTTACCCATGGACTATCAGAGATTGGATATATTAAACCTGCATCTAGCAGTTTAATAATCTCTTTCTTAACTACATCTTGTATATTAGGATTTAGTCTTCGTTGGCGTTGCACATACGTTTTATGACCTTCTTCCATAAGGATTTTATGTGTGCAATGCGAAGGACTTATTCCTTTAATATCATGAATCTTCCATGCAATGGCTGGTTTATGAGCTTTCAACACAGAAATGAGTTGTGATTTCTCATTTTCAGTAAGAGAAGACGATATTATTACAGGTAATTCAGATTCACCATGTAAATAAGCGTATTCCAAATGGTTTGGAAGTGGCTTTAACTCTAATTTCGGAGGTTCTTCTATCGATGATTTATATCGATATCTGTCTTCTTCTTTTAGCATTTGAATTTCTTCTGTTGTTGGTTCATATCCATTAGCTATTAGTGTATCTAACATTTCAGCTTCATCAATTTGTTCTGTTCCTTCTCCTAAAGAACATTCTCCTGTTCCTTGTAATTCTGGAAATTCTTCTTATAATTCTGCATGTGCATCTATAGTTTGAATATAATAACATGTATCATCTGCAGATTGTGGTTGTTGCATTGCTCTATCAACTGAAAAGGTAACACTCTCATCCTCTATACTTAGGGTCAGTTTCTTACCGAACACGTCTATCATTGCTTTAGCCGTGTTTAAGAATGGTCTTCCTAATATGAGAGGAACTTGAGAATCTTCTTCCATGTCCAAAACAACAAAATCTACTGGAAATACTAAAGTACCAACTTTAACTAGCATGTTCTCCATTATCCCTATAGGATATTTTATTGATCTATCGGCTAGTTGTATGCTTATTCTGGTTGGTTTCAATTCTCTAAGGTCTAGTTTAGTGTATAGTGAATACGGCATTAGATTTATACTAGCACCTAAGTCTGCCAATGCTTCTATTGAACTAAGACTACCCAGAAAACATGGAATTGTGAAACTTCCTGGATCAGATAGTTTTACTGGTATCTTATTCAACAGTACTGCTGAACAATTAGCATTCATAGTAACAGCCGAGAGTTCTTCCATTTTCTTTCTATTCGTGATCAGATCTTTCAAGAATTTAGCATATCTAGGCATTCCTGAAATCACATCAATGAAAGGAAGATTTACATTTATCTGTTTAAACATATCCAAGAATTTGGATTGCTCGGCTTCAAGTTTCTCTTTCTTCATTTTACTCGGGTAAGGAAGTGGTGGTTGGTATGGTTTAACATAAGGTTTATCCTTAACTGTGTTATCTTCATTAACCTTTTCAACTACCGGTTCTTTTTCCTTATCTTGATCAGGTTGTGGTTCTTGTGGAGTAGGAATGCCTTCATCAGAAGTTACAGGTATTTCAGGTGGTTTAAGTGTTGTGCCACTTCTTGTGGTAATGGCTTTAGCTGTTTCACTCCAGGGGTTAGCATTTGTATCACTAGGTAGACTTCCCGGTTTTCTTTCACCTATTAACCTTGCTAGGTTACTCACTTCATGTTCTAGATTTTGAATAGAAGCTTGTTGATTTCTAAATGCTTGAGCATTTTGTTCATTTGTTTCTTTCTGAGATGTGAAAAACTGCGTTTGAGTTTCAACTAGCTTCGTCATCATATCTTCTAAATTTGGCTTTTTATCATCGGTTTGTTGTGGTGGCTTGTTTTGAAAATTAGGTCTTTGCTGATTGTAAGTATTATTGGATACTTGTTGATTGCTAGGACCTTGTTGGTTGTTGTATGGAATATTTCTGTTATAATTCTGGTTTTGATTGTAAATCGGTCTTGGCGGTTGATAATTATTCTGATAATTATTTCCAGGCCTTTGGTTTATGTATGAAATATTCTCTCTTTGTTCCATTGTTAATTCAATACTGAGACAATCTTTTGTCAAATGTGGTCCTCCACACTGCTCACAACTAATTCGTATTGAGTGAATATCTTTAGTCATCTTTTCCATTCGTCTCTTCACAGCATCTATCTTTGAGGAAATGGAATCTAAGTCATGGCTAGAATCGGCTCTAGCTGCTTTTGATGATCTAACGATGTCTTTTTCTTGGTGCCACTCATGTGAGTGGGAAGCAGTATTATCAATAATTTTGTAAGCATCAGTTTCGGTTTTCTTCATAATAGAACCACCAGCTGCTATATCTATGTCTTTTCTTGTAGTGATGTCGCATCCTTGGTAGAATATTTGTACTATTTGACAGGTGTCTAAACCATGTTGCGGACATCCTCTTAACAACTTTCCATATCTAGTCCACGCCTCATATAGAGTTTCATTTGGTTTCTGTGTGAACGTAACAATTTCTGCTTGAAGTCTTACGGCTTTAGATGCAGGAAAGAATTGTTTAAGAAATTTGTCAACTAAAACGTCCCATGTATCAATCGCCCCTTCAGGTAACGATTCCAACCAATCTTTGGCTTCTCCCTTTAAAGTCCAGGGAAATAACATGAGATATATCTGTTCATCCTCCACTTCTCGGATTTTAAATAGTGTGCAGATCCTATTAAAGGTACGTAGATGTTCATTTGGATCTTCCTTCGGCGCACCACTAAATTGGCATTGATTAGTCACCATGTGTAGAATTTGTCCTTTGATTTCATAATCTGGCGCATTAATGTCTGGATGAGTAATTGCGTGACCTTGGCCAGTGCGTTTAGCTCTCATTCGGTCTTCCATACTTAAAGGTTCCAGATTCTCCATAATTGAATTTGTTGAATCGGTATCACTAGATGATTCTGATTTAATGGTTCGTTCCTCAACAATCTCTGTTTGAATAATTGGTGGCTCCGGAGGAAAGTTTAATGGTTCAGGATCTACGAACCGTTCCTGAATATTTTCCGGATTCTCAATTGTGAGGTCGGGTTCAAAAAATGGATTATCGGAAATTTGAACTGAAGTACTTGGTCTACTGGATGACGATTCTAAAGAAAAATCAACGGCGGTTATATTTGCTAAATGTCTTGATCTAGTTACAGGTGGTGAACGTACAAAAGGTGGTGAACGTCTTGCTCGGTGCATTCACTGAATATCCTATTAATTTTAAAAAGGAAAAAAAATTATAATAAGTTATCCAATCAATAGACTTTTCTGATTTTGTCCACGTTTCGAATAGCCAAAAGATGCAGCAGAGGGGCAGGATTCGTTTGGTCTCAATATAATTGAGTACTGTTTGGCTCCAATAACCCGGTCCACGTACAAATCCAACTATTACTACGAACCAGAAAATTTTGATGTCTATCAATTTAATCACTCAAAAATTTTTTTCGTAATTTTAAGAAATTTAGATAAGAAGTAGAATAAAAATCTATGTCCTAAAACTAGAATAGCGAGAAATAAGAAAGAAAAAGAGTTCGTCGAAAAAGGTCGAAAAAGAAAAATGGTTGAAAAATAAAAGGTGACGGAAAAATAAAAGAAACTTATAAAACTTAAAAATACTTGACTAACCTAACCTTATTACTACAACTAACTTAAAATTATAATCGCAAATTGATATTACTAGTTGGAATGATAATTGATACATAGGTAAAAGTCGTCTAAAAATATTAAAGCTTACAGGAAAAACTATATCCCAAATGGAAATAACTTAAAAAGAAACTAAAACTTAAAAAGGCGTCGCAAAATTCTAAAGTACCTAAATCTTAATCTAAGAAAAAGCACTTAAGGAATTCTACGGCAAAGCCTAAAAATCTAGGAGTAAAAATAACTATAGCAAAAACTAAGTTTAAAATTAAATATGAGCGAAAAATACAAATATTACGTTAAAACGATTGAAAAGGGACAAAATATAAAAATATACAAAAAGTTGTAAAAAGTACAATTTTTATAAAAATATTATTTTTATATTATTTATTTTATTAAACTATTAATTTTACAATTTAATTAAACTTAATAAACTAAAATATAAATTAAATAAAACTTAAATTAAACTAAAACTAATTATAATAATAATAATAATTAGGGTTTATAATAATAATTAATTAATAATTACTCCGTGATTAATTGCAGTAGGGTTTCTGTCGGTGTCAGAATTACTCCGCGAGTCGCGGTATTTCAAACAACAAACCCCGCGAGTCGCGGGGTTTCAAAATTCAACCCTGGAACAGTTTAAAACTCGACGTTTTTTTTTTTCTGTTTTTATATTTTCTGTTTATATTATCTTATTAAAATATTTATGTAATCTAAATAAAACTTATCTTTAATAACTAAGATAAAAATAAAATACTTTATAACAATAAAAAAATAGATTTATATATATATATTTTTTTTCTTTTTTTTCAGTTTTTTTTATTTATAAAATATATTTATAAAATAAATTAAATATAACTCATATTTTTACAAAATAAAACTTATATTTATCAAACTCCTAAAAATACATAAATTTTTGTTTTTCTTTTTATATTTTCGAATAATTAAAACGTATTTTTACAAAAACGAATTTTAATAAAAATTTTTTTTTTATATTAGTGTTGCGCTTCCGGCTTTTAAGAGATTTCCCCGGCAGCGGCGCCAAAAATACTTGATGTGGTAGCAGAGTGGTATAAAATACTATTAAATTTTACAAGGAAATACTATTAAATATGATACAATTTTACACAAGATATTTATTTATTTAGAGAATAGATATACTTAAACCTTGCTACAACACTTATAGGCAGTGTACCTAATCGTACAGTAGTGTAGTTTTTAGTAAGTCCGGTTCGTTCCACAGGGAAATCTTTAAACAAAGCTTAACGCTATATTAGTTTACTTTTATAAAAATACAAATACATATATATAAGTAATATTATTATTATAAAGGGGGGTTTTTTTTCGTTTAATGACCGGTTTGTCGATTTTAAAACTTTAGTCGCAGTTAAAACCAAATGTAAAATAATAAATAAATACAAGACTTAATTTTAAGCGTAAAGTAAATAACGATAATGAAATTGCGAATAATAAAAGTGCGATAAAATAAACTTGCGATAAAATAACAATAAAAATGCGATAATTAGAAGTGTAATTAAATATAAAATAAAGGAAATTAAATATGAAATAAAAGAATTATGCTTATTTAAACTTCCGTAATCATGATGTTTGATGTGTTGATTTTAGTTTTATGCCCATGGGTTAATTGTCCTTTGTCCTGGATTATTTAATATGTCCGTCTGGTTTTTGTCCATAACAGTCCATCAGTCATAAATATAAAGTGCGAGTGTCCTCGTCAAATTATCCTTATACCCGAAGTTAAATATTCCAACTAATTGGGGACTTAAACTGTAACAAGATTTTAATACTTTGTTTAATAATTACACCAGGATGTCGACTGAGAGTAACCCAAGGTTTTAATATTTTGTTATCAATTATACCAAGTGTCCTTGTACATAATTTCACCCCTGTTTTAATTATTCTAGTGGCTATTAATCCATTCCCGTGTCTGGTTAAATGAACGAATAAGATTATTCGTACATATAAATACCCCGCCCATCGTGTCCGATCGAGTGTATATGGTAATTTATAGGGACGCCCAATTGTAAATCTTTATATTAACATTAACAAACTATCATTTAGTTAAACAAATATAAAGCCCATTAATAGCCCATAGTCTAATTTCCACAAGTGTCGTTCTTTTGTCCAAACCCCAATTATGGTACAAAGCCCAATTACCCAATTTTAGTAATTAGCCCAACATCATGATTACTTCGTTTTAAATAAGCATAATAATAACTTAGCTACGAGACATTAATGTAAAAAGGTTGAACATAACTTACAATGATTAAAAATAGCGTAGCGTTACACGGACAGAATTTCGACTTACACCCTTACAATATTCGCTAACATACCCTTATTATTAGAATTATAATTAAAATTAAAATTAAAATATAAATTATAAATATAAATATATCGTATGAATGAGGAGAAAAAAGATGATGATTTGCGATCAGAATTCGGTTGCTTTTATAGGGATTTTCGACTTTAGGGGCTCCGCGACTCGCGGCATTTTTGCCTTCAAACTCCGCGAGTCGCGGAGATTGAAATCACAGCTCACAACTTTGGAGTCTTTCTCTGCCGACGGTTTTTATTTATAAATATAATATATATATAATTAATTATATATTATATTATATTTATATACATAGTTAACTTGTAATTTTTAGTCCGTTGCGTCGAGCGTTGAGAGTTGACTCTGGTCCCGGTTCCGGATTTTCGAACGTCATTGCGTACAATTTAATATCTTGTACTTTGCGTTTTGAATCTTGTACTCTTGTAATTTCGAGACGTTTCTTATCAATAATTGGAACCTCTTTGATTGTCTTTTGTACTTTTGAGCTTTTTGGTCGTTTGCGTCTTCAATTCGTCGAATCTGTCTTTTGTCTTCACCTTTTATTATTTAAACGAATATCACTTGTAAATAGAACAATTTCAACTAAAAGCTTGTCTTTCTTAAGGAATAATGCTATGAAATATATGTTCGTTTTTAGCATTATCATTGCCCGAATCATTGAATTGCATTTATGAACTTGTATGCGATTAATGTTGAGCATTAGATGCGGTTTTGGTTGTTATAATAGGTAGATTGATTGGTGAAATGTGTTTAGTTGTCTTCCTCGTCAAATTACCATCCCAACGGTATAAAATACTTGACTTGATTATTTGCGGATCATAAATTGTGTTTATTTGGTTTTTGGTTCGTGTACTTAGAAGCTTACTGCATCAGACTGGAATACCAATCTGGACGCCGTCCAGACCCTTGGACGCCGTCCCAGATTTCAAAGCTGGACGCCGTCCAGATATTTGGACGCCGTCCCAGCCTTCAAAGCTGGACGCCGTCCAGACAATCTGGACGCCGTCCAGATACACTGACAGACTCTGTCTTCGTTGGTCATTTTACGAAAAATGTTTGCTATGCTATGGACCTCCGATTCACATGTAACTTGTTCTAACATGCTCATATATGATTAAAAACCTCAGAAAAATAGTTCGGGACCCAACACGAACGTGTTGACTTTTTTGTTGACTTTGACCCGACCAAGTTGACTTTTAATCAAACTTAACCAAATGTTTGTGCAATCGTTCTAACATGCTTTTTTACTTGTACCTTGCATGAAACATGACAATTTGATTCACATGCTATTATGATCGAGTCTTAACGAGCCATAGGACTAATTGAACATCTTTGACCAATCGTGACTATCGTTATTGATACAACCTATTTGTTTAGGTCAAGACTAGCATTGTTCTTTGCACACGTTTACTTGTTGAAGTACTTTACTACTCGTGCACTCAAGGTGAGATCATAGTCCCACTTTTACTCTTTTGAAACTTACATTTGGGATGAGAAAACATAAACGTTCCTTTTTAACTAAGTGAACACAAGTACAGGAAAACAAACATTCTACATACGAGTTTGAACAAAAATCCTCAATTCGATTATCATTAGTTACACTTGCCGGGTGTAAGCGAGAACTTATGTTATATGGCCATATGGGTTTGACAAACCCTCATTCAAACGGTTCTCTACCGTTTACGAATGAAATATATTTTCGAGAAACAGTGTATGTTCTAGCACTAAGGTGATGGGGTTCTATGGAAGGAATGTTAAGCATTGATAATTGGGTGCTCGTGAAACAAACTTTTGGAATGTATTACTATTATCTTATTGTTGCAAATCTTGTGGTTCACTTGTACTTACTTACTCAAACCTATGATTTCACCAATGTTTTCGTTGACAGATTTCTATGTTTTTCTCAGGTCCTTGAACGATACATGATACATGCTTCCGCTCATTATTTTGATACTTGCATTGGATGTCGAGTATATATGCATACATGGAGCGTCTTTTGGCTACTTTTAAATTGTGTCGCATAAGTTTCATTTATACTTATAACTTTGTAACGTAACTTGTGGTGGAACTATTCTCGTAAACTTTGAACAATCTTTACATTTGAAATGAATGCGACATATCTTTTGGTCAAACGTTGTTTAAAGACTTATGACCACGTAACGGGACCCAAGTAGACGGCGCCGTCAATGACGATTTTGTCGGGTCGCTACAGTAGTTTACTAAAAGGTAATATACGGAACAAGTAAACTGGATGTGTGCTTTCCGATACAGGGATAGCAGTGGATTACACGAACCTAAAAGTTTTTAGCCAAAATATTGATCCACAAATATATTTTGCAACACCGATGGTGGGTCAAATCAGAAAACTTATCGAGGGTAAAAGCTAGATTGAATTTTCAAAAGATCAAATGTTTTCATAAAGATCCAATTTCCTTAAAAGATCTAAATTTTCATAGTCATGTGGGACTGTAAACCACACTGTTACTATCATTGTTTATACCGCTGTATCAAAATCACTGATGTATAAAGTGTGAGAATAAAAAAGTGATTCGAGTGAAGTGTGTTTTAATTTCAAGTTCTGTATTGCTTGAGGACAAGCAACGCTCAAGTGTGGGGATATTTGATAATGCTAAAAACGAACATATATTTCATAGCATTATCCTTCCAATATGTAAAGCTTTTAGTTACTATTGTTCTATTTTTATGTAATAATCGTTTAAATAAATAAGTGCGAAGACGAAAGACAAAAATGACGATTTGAAGACGCAAATGACCAAAAAGCTCAAATGTACAAGATACAATCCAAGTGGTTCAATTTATTGATGAATAATGTCTAAAAATGACAAGATTACAAGCAGCGAAACGTAAAATACAAGATATCTAAGCATACGAAAAAGCGTTTGAAAATCCGGAACCGAAACATTAACCTATTATCAACGTACGACTCAACGGAGCTAAAATTACAAGTTAACTATGCTCAAGAATATAATATAATATTTAAATAATTCATAATAAGAATAATAATAAATAATAAAAAGTTGTTAATTGAGGATAGTTAAAGGATCATAAGTGAAAATATTTCAATCAATAATTTAATTCAGTGAATTGAATTATCGTTAGCTACCTTTCCAGCTAACTTTCCACCTTGCTACAGTAATTCATTTTGCCTATAAAATGGAATTCACGGAGGCACCAATAGATACACATTCACCTCTTATACTCTTTCTTTCTTTCTTATGTAATTTATATTTATATTTATAATATTAAGTTTAATTTAAGATTAATAATAATTGGGTTATTGTAAGAAATGTTTTACGGGTTTTAAAGTCGAAACTCTGTCTGTGTAACGCTACGCAATTAATCACCACTGTAAGCTATGTTCTTCCTTTTTAAATTAATGTATCGTAACTAAGTTATTATTATGCTTATTTGAACCGAAGTAATCGTGATGTTAGACTAAATATTAAGATGAGGTTATTGGATTTTGTACCATAATTGGGGTTTGAAGAAAAGATCAACACTTGTGGAAATTGGACTATTGACTATTAATAGATGGGGGTATTGTCTAATTGAGTGACAACTCATTGGAGTCTGTCGAACCTATCTTCAAATTAATTAACCTAATAATTAATAATGATTATGGTTGTCCTATTTAGTGACGTTCATATGGAATCTATTATAATCATTTAATTAATCAATTGGGTTGGGTAATTGATTATTCATTCTGATCAAGTGGATGAATTAATATTCATAAATGTAACGACCCGGATTTTTCCGATCATTTTATACCTATGAGATTAATATTTACATAAATTAAACCTTACCAACATGATAAGTAATCTAAATTGTTGAGATTTATGTTTTTAAAAAGAGTTTTACACAACGTTTGACCGTTCAATTTGACCGATGATATCACGAACTATATAACATACGATAATTATATGTTTGTATATATATATGTATTTTTATATATTTAACATGATCTAAGAATGTTTTAACATCTCATTGTGTACTAATAACAATGAGTTATAAGTATATTTTGAGACTACTAACTTAAGTTTTCAAAACGATAACTATATGTGACGTTCTTCGACTTAAATACTTAAAACTTATAATGCTTATACATGTATCGTATAGATATGTATTTTATCACTTTTAAAGGATTTATATACATAAAACAATATAAGTATATTTACAAAAGATAGCTATATTTGAATCCTCGTTCCGTTTTCTCAAGATTTTTATACGTATATCTAGGGTATATGTACCCGTATCATACCCAGCTTCTATACGTATTTACTATTGGTATATACACATCACAATCACTTTATTAGCAGCCATGAGTCAGCCAATTTTGGATCTTAGCATGCATGATTAATCAATTTGGCATATTACAAGACTTTTGCACAATATTACAAATTTATACATCTTTTCACCACCATTTATACTCCATTCCATTTTCATTTTTACTACACATTTTCTCTAACCAAAAACACACTCTTAGGAACCTTAAGTGTTCTTCACAATCTCAGCAAATAACCATGAAGATCTAGCTTCAAAAACAACCCTTAATCATCATAAGAAAATCCATTCAAGAACACTTCAAAAATCCTTTCAAGTAAACAAGTTTACTTCCAACCTTTCAATCCAACTCCACCACTCTTTTGGTTCTAGGATTTTACTCATCTTTTACAGTAACTTTGTCCAAGTAACTTGAGGTAGTAACCTTGTTCATAACCTTATTCGATTCATATTTATATAGCTATCTTATTTTGTGTTGTAAAATTTTAACGACAAGAACATAGTTTGAATGATTTCAAACTTATTTGCAAACTAAATAGATCCTTCTAACTTGACTTTTAAAACACTTCAAGACCTGTAATATATCATAATAATATGCTAACTTAACAAGATACAACTTGATTTTACAAAGAACACCTTAAAACTGAATCTACGTCGTTGGAGTGCAACCGGGGGCTGTTTTGGGTTGGATAATTAAAAACTATCTTGAACTTTGAATTGGAAGTTTATGTTCTGGAAAAATGATATTTCTTATGAATATGTTACCACATAAAAATTTCATGGTTTAACTCAAAGTGTAAGTATTTTTAGAAAAATGATCATTAAATGTTGTTTTTATGATGGAAAACGATCACTTTCATAAGTTTCACCAAAGTTTGACCTATAACCTGTGATTTCGAATAGAAACTAAGGTATTATCAGTTCATATTCTTAAAATTTGACTCGATCCAAGGAAGTGGCAAGTTGAACCAACAAAAACGGAGTTGTAATGAAGAAACTACGACTAAAACAAGATCGGGTATCCGAAGCTAGTTTAGCTACGAAAATATTTGGAGAAAAATTAAATTAATCATATATTTTCTAATTAATATGATATTTTATATATATTTACTTATGATTTGATTTTATATATTTCAGGACCACCCTAAACAACACGACAAGATTAATCATAAGACCTCATGATTGTACGCAACACGTCATTTGACAACATGGTACTTTATGTACGCAACACGTCACTTGACAACATGGTACCATGGGTCAAGATTAATTCTGATCAATACGAATATGATGGGGTCTTTATTTATTTTATTTAAGCAACTAATTGTGGACCACTAACATCGGACTGCTAACTACGGACTAAGAAAATATTAAAAGTATTAAAAGAATATATATATATATATATATATATATATATATATATATATATATATATATATATATATATATATATATATATATATATATATATATATATATATATATATATATATATATATATATATATATGTAACGATTACTTGAAAAGAAAATATGTTGATATATTATATATATGGTTAGGTTTGTGATATCTATCGGAGACCAAGTCGTGATAAATACCTTCAAGGCAAAAGTGAGTATATAGTCCCACTTTTACACTCTAAATATTTCGGGATGAGAATACATGCATTTTATGATTTACGTTATGGACACAAGTGATTAAAAATATATATTCTATGTTGAGTTGTACCACTGGCATACTTCCCTGTAACTTGGTAACTATTATTTACATGAGGTATTGTAAACGCAAATCCTGTTGATAGATCTATCGGGCCTGACAACCCCAACCGGACTGGACGACCAGTATTCAACGGTTGCACAGTACTTCGTTTCGGTAACTACACTTGGTACGGTGTAGTAAGATTTCATAATAAAGGGAATATGCGACGTTGATTAAATGTTAAGTATGGTTATCAAGTGCTCAACAACTTAGAATATTTTTATTAAAACGTTTATATATGAAATCTTGTGGTCTATATTTATAACGCTGCCGGCATTAAACCTATATCTCACCAACTTTATGTTGACGTTTTAAGCATGTTTATTCTCAGGTGATAACTAAAAGTTTCCGCTGTAACATGTTGAATTTAAGCAAGATCTTGAGTATGCATATTTGTGTCAAAAATAAAACTGCATATCGGAGGATTTGTAATGTAAAATATGTTGGAGGTCGTATTGTTATTATCACATGTAAAGTTTGTAAGTCTAAGATTATCGCTAAACGATAATCATTATTAAGTTGTTTAAACCTTGTATTTGTAATAAAAGCTATGGTTTGTATTGTAAAAACGAATGCAGTTTTTGAAAAATGTCGCATATAGAGGTCAATACCTCGCGATGAAATCATATGTTATTGTATTCGTCCTTATGGTTAAGGTCGGGTTATGACATGTGGTATCAGAGCGTTGGTCTTAGAGAACCAGAGAATTTGCATTAGTGTGTCTTATCGAGTTTGTTAGGATGCATTAGTGAGTCTGGACTTTGACCGTGTTTGATTTCGAAAACTATTGCTTATCCTTGTTGGTTAAAAATTAATATGTAAATATTATGTGGTATTAACTGTAGTGACCCGAACTTTTCCATTTTTATATATATTAATTGAGATTGATGTTTACATGATTAAATGTTTCCAACATGTTAAGCAATCAAACTTTTTAAGACTTGATTAATTGAAATAGGTTTCATATAGACAATTGACCACCCAAGTTGACCGGTGATTCACGAACGTTAAAACTTGTAAAAAAACTATATGATGACATATATATGGTTATATATATAGTTAACATGATATTATGATAAGTAAACATATCATTAATTATATTAACAATGAACTACATATGTAAAAACAAGACTACTAACTTAATGATTTTGAAACGAGACATATATGTAACGTTTATCGTTGTAACGACATTTAATGTATATATATCATATTAAGAGATATTCGTACATCATAATATCATGATAATATAATAATTTAAAATCTCTTTTGTTATTATAAACATTGGGTTAACAACATTTAACAAGATCGTTAACCTAAAGGTTTCAAAACAACACTTACATATAACGACTAACGATGACTTAACGATTCAGTTAAAATGTATATACATGTAGTGTTTTAATATGTATTTATACACTTTTGAAAGACTTCAATACACTTATCAAAATACTTCTACTTAACAAAAATGCTTACAATTACATTCTCGTTCAGTTTCATCAACAATTCTACTCGTATGCACCCGTATTCGTACTCGTACAATACACAGCTTTTAGATGTATGTACTATTGGTATATACACTCCAATGATCAGCTCTTAGCAGCCCATGTGAGTCACCTAACACATGTGGGAACCATCATTTGGCAACTAGCATGAAATATCTCATAAGATTACAAAAATATGAGTAATCATTCATGACTTATTTACATGAAAACAAAATTACATATCCTTTATATCTAATCCATACACCAACGACCAAAAACACCTACAAACACTTTCATTCTTCAATTTTCTTCATCTAATTGAACTCTCTCAAGTTCTATCTTCAAGTTCTAAGTGTTCTTCATAAATTCCAAAAGTTCTAGTTTCATAAAATCAAGAATACTTTCAAGTTTGCTAGCTCACTTCCAATCTTGTAAGGTGATCATCCAACCTCAAGAAATCTTTGTTTCTTACAGTAGGTTATCATTCTAATACAAGGTAATAATCATATTCAAACTTTGGTTCAATTTCTATAAATATAACAATCTTATTTCAAGTGATGATCTTACTTGAACTTGTTTTCGTGTCATGATTTTGCTTCAAGAACTTTGAGCCATCCAAGGATCCATTGAAGCTAGATCCATTTTTCTCTTTTCCAGTAGGTTCATCCAAGGAACTTAAGGTAGTAATGATGTTCATAACATCATTCGATTCATACATATAAAGCTATCTTATTCGAAGGTTTAAACTTGTAATCACTAGAACATAGTTTAGTTAATTCTAAACTTGTTCGCAAACAAAAGTTAATCCTTCTAACTTGACTTTTAAAATCAACTAAACACATGTTCTATATCTATATGATATGCTAACTTAATGATTTAAAACCTGGAAACGCGAAAAACACCGTAAAACCGGATTTACGCCGTCGTAGTAACACCGCGGGCTGTTTTGGGTTAGTTAATTAAAAACTATGATAAACTTTGATTTAAAAGTTGTTATTCTGAGAAAATGATTTTTATTATGAACATGAAACTATATCCAAAAATTATGGTTAAACTCAAAGTGGAAGTATGTTTTCTAAAATGGTCATCTAGACGTCGTTCTTTCGACTGAAATGACTACCTTTACAAAAACGACTTGTAACTTATTTTTCCGACTAGAAACCTATACTTTTTTTGTTTAGATTCATAAAATAGAGTTCAATATGAAACCATAGCAATTTGATTCACTCAAAACGGATTTAAAATGAAGAAGTTATGGGTAAAACAAGATTGGATAATTTTTCTCATTTTAGCTACGTGAAAATTGGTAACAAATCTATTCCAACCATAACTTAATCAACTTGTATTATATATTATGTAATCTTGAGATACCATAGACACGTATACAATGTTTCGACCTATCATGTCGACACATCTATATATATTTCGGAACAACCATAGACACTCTATATGTGAATGTTGGAGTTAGCTATACAGGGTTGAGGTTGATTCCAAAATATATATAGTTTGAGTTGTGATCAATACTGAGATACGTATACACTGGGTCGTGGATTGATTCAAGATAATATTTATCGATTTATTTCTGTACATCTAACTGTGGACAACTAGTTGTAGGTTACTAACGAGGACAGCTGACTTAATAAACTTAAAACATCAAAATATATTAAAAGTGTTGTAAATATATTTTGAACATACTTTGATATATATGTATATATTGTTATAGGTTCGTGAATCAACCAGTGGCCAAGTCTTACTTCCCGACGAAGTAAAAATCTGTGAAAGTGAGTTATAGTCCCACTTTTAAAATCTAATATTTTTGGGATGAGAATACTTGCAGGTTTTATAAATGATTTACAAAATAGACACAAGTACGTGAAACTACATTCTATGGTTGAATTATCGAAATCGAATATGCCCCTTTTTATTAAGTCTGGTAATCTAAGAATTAGGGAACAGACACCCTAATTGACGCGAATCCTAAAGATAGATCTATTGGGCCTAACAAACCCCATCCAAAGTACCGGATGCTTTAATACTTCGAAATTTATATCATATCCGAAGGGTGTCCCGGAATGATGGGGATATTCTTATATATGCATCTTGTTATTGTCGGTTACCAGGTGTTCACCATATGAATGATTTTTATCTCTATGTATGGGATGTGTATTGAAATATGAAATCTTGTGGTCTATTGTTACGATTTGATATATATAGGTTAAACCTATAACTCACCAACATTTTTGTTGACGTTTTAAGCATGTTTATTCTCAGGTGATTATTAAGAGCTTCCGCTGTCGCATACTTAAATAAGGACAAGATTTGGAGTCCATGCTTGTATGATATTGTGTAAAAACTGCATTCAAGAAACTTATTTTGTTGTAACATATTTGTATTGTAAACCATTATGTAATGGTCGTGTGTAAACAGGATATTTTAGATTATCATTATTTGATAATCTACGTAAAGCTTTTTAAACCTTTATTGATGAAATAAAGGTTATGGTTTGTTTAAAAATGAATGCAGTCTTTGAAAAACGTCTCATATAGAGGTCAAAACCTCGCAACGAAATCAATTAATATGGAACGTTTTTAATCAATAAGAACGGGACATTTCAGTTGGTATCAGAGCGTTGGTCTTAGAGAACCAGAAAATTTGCATTAGTGTGTCTTATCGAGTTTGTTAGGATGCATTAGTGAGTCTGGACTTCGACCGTGTTTTCTTTAAAAATGATTGCTTAACATTTTTGTTGGAAACTATATATTTTTAACATATGAATATTATGTGATATATTAATCTCTTAACGTGTTTGATATTATGTGATAGATGTCTACCTCTAGAACAAGTCCCATTGACTCACCTAATAATAATGAAGAGTCAAATGTAAATTGGAATGATTTGTGGACTGATTCACAAGTTCCCGAAGAGGAACCGGAAGAAGAGTCGGAACCGGAAGAAGAATTGGAACCGGAAGAAGAATCGGAACCGGATGAAGAAATAGAACCGGTGGGGGAAATAATAAAACGGTTAAGTAAAAGAAAATCCTCAACCAACCGACCAAAGTTAATTATGGTCAATGGTGTTTCCGCCAAGGAAGCAAAATATTGGGAGGATTACCAATTCTCCGATGAATCGGATTCCGACGAGAATTCCGATGATGTTATAGAAATTACCCCAACTGAATTTAAAAAGGCAAAAGAAAATAATAAGGGAAAGGGCATAAAAATAGAGAAATCTAATTCCAACCCCGATGAACTTTATATGTATCGTCAACCCCCGAAGTCCTTAAGTTGTAACAATGACCCGGGAACCTCTAAACCACCAGGTTTTTCTAAACCAATGTGGAAAACGACGGCTCGTATTAGGGGAACATCATATATCCCTAGAAACTTGGCAAAACGAACCAAAACCGAAGAAGAAGAAACGAGCGAGTCGGAATAAGATAGTTGTATTCGTGTGGTGTAATATATGGAATATAGTGTTCTTATGCTTTATGATATATGTAAAAATTGCTTGTATTAATAAGTATTTTTTTTTATGAATCTAACTCTTGTCTATTTTACAGTTTAAAAACACAAAATGGATAGACAACCCAATATTTTAAGAGACCTACCCGGAGACATGATTGATGAAATCTTGTCTAGAGTCGGCCAGAATTCTTCGGCACAACTATTTAAGGCGAGATCAGTTTGTAAGACATTCGAAGAACGTTCCAAGAATGTCTTGGTTTATAAGAGACTTTTGTTTGAAAGATGGGGGATATCACATTGGGAAACCCATAAGTTACGATGTGTTTACTTTGACGCATATATTGCGGGGAACCCAAATGCTATTTTACGCAACGGGTTAAGAAATTATTTTGACTCAATATATCCGAATATTGGACTTCGTGATTTAGAAAAAGCGGCTAACATGCAACATAAAGAAGCATGTTATGCTTACGGATTAGTAATGTTCGCTTCTCACCAAAGTGAGAACAAGAACATCGGGCTACAACTATTAAATAAAACGTTTCCACAAGTGACGGAGTCGGTAATTGGGGTAAGAAATGAGGTTTTTAGATTATTACGGGACTGTTGGACATTACGTAACCCTCGTCCCTTTGATGATGTTACAACACGCTGTCTTATCAACGGCCATAACGGTTATGTTGCACAAGACCAAGGATGGGAAGTAGTCCTAGTAAAACCAGAATGCATGACTTGTTTCTGGACGTATGAATTACGTGTCTTTATTGCCTTTGCTGAACGACTTGTGTACTAGCTAGAATTGTCTTCACAACTATCTTGTATCAAAGTTATTGTGTGCTATATTTCATGCTTTATGTAAAATAAGCGGTATTGTAAGTTTGTAAAATATTGTATAAAAGTTTGAACGCGAAATATTATTATAATCAGTTTTTCATATAGAATTGTAGTAGTTGAATTGTATATTAGCTACTAAGTATGAACTTAACGGGTAGGTACTACCCGAATTTAAACTTATAAAACGCTAATATGAAGAAAAAGCTTTTATAAATGAGTTCATATTATGCTACGAAATACTATTAACTACTCTTAATATTCTGTATGATTAACTTGTTCCATTTAACTATTTTGAAGGAAATGGCACCGACTACTCGACACACCGTGAATATGAATGAAGAGGAATTCCGTACTTTTCTAGCTTCAAACATAGCCGCAGTACAGGCTGCGCTACATACCAACAATAACCTTGGATCTAGCAGTACAGGAAATCGTGTAGGATGCACCTACAAAGAATTCACTGCCTGCAAACCTTTGGAATTTGATGGAACCGAAGGACCGATCGGATTGAAACGGTGGACCGAGAAGGTTGAATCGGTGTTTGCCATAAGTAAGTGTACTGAAGAGGACAAAGTGAAGTACGCTACGCATACCTTCACAGGTTCTGCGTTAACATGGTGGAATACCTATCTAGAGCAAGTGGGACAAGATGATGCGTACGCACTACCGTGGTCAGCATTCAAGCACTTGATGAACGAGAAGTACCGTCCCAGAACCGAGGTCAATAAGCTCAAGACAGAACTTAGAGGGTTACGAACCCAAGGATTTGATATTACCACGTACGAAAGACGATTCACAGAATTGTGCCTATTGTGTCCGGGAGCATTCGAAGATGAGGAAGAGAAGATCGACGCGTTTGTGAAAGGATTACCGGAAAGAATCCAAGAAGATATAAGTTCACACGAGCCCGCCTCCATACAACAGGCATGTAGAATGGCTCACAAACTAGTGAACCAGATTGAAGAAAGAATTAAAGAACAGACTGCTGAAGAGGCCAATGTGAAGCAAGTCAAAAGAAAGTGGGAGGAAAACGGTGATAAGAATCACCAATACAACAACAACAGCAATTACAACAATAATCGCAACAATTATCCCAACAATCGCAACATCAATCGCAACTACAACAAACGGCCCAACAACAACAACAACAACAACAACAGCAACTACAACAATCATCCCAACAACAATAATAACCACAACAACAACAACAACAACAATCAGAAGCAACTATGCCAAAGGTGTGAAAAGAATCACTCGGGGTTCTGCACCAAATTTTGCAACAAGTGTAAAAGAAATGGTCATAGCGTGGCGAAGTGTGAGGTCTACGGACCAGGGGTTAATAGAACGAAAGGAACAAATGGTGTCGGAACGAGTAATGGCGGAGCAAGTAGTGTCGGAGCAAGTTATGCCAATGTAGTTTGTTATAAATGTGGAAAACCAGGCCACATTATTAGAAATTGCCCGAACCAGGAGAACACGAATGGACAAGGCCGTGGAAGAGTTTTCAATATTAATGCGGTAGAGGCACAGGAAGACCCGGAGCTTGTTACGGGTACGTTTCTTATTGACAATAAATCTGCTTACGTTTTATTTGATTCGGGTGCGGATAGAAGCTATATGAGTAGAGATTTTTGTGCTAAATTAAGTTGTCCATTGACGCCTTTGGATAGTAAATTTTTACTCAAATTAGCAAATGGTAAATTAATTTCAGCAGATAATATATGTCGGAATCGAGAAATTAAACTGGTTAGCGAAACATTTAAGATTGATTTGATACCAGTAGAGTTAGGGAGTTTTGATGTGATAATCGGTATGGACTGGTTGAAAGAAGTGAAAGCGGAGATCGTTTGTTACAAAAATGCAATTCGCATTATACGAGAAAAAGGAAAACCCTTAATGGTGTACGGAGAAAAGGGCAACACGAAGCTACATCTTATTAGTAATTTGAAGGCACAAAAACTAATAAGAAAAGGTTGCTATGCTGTTCTAGCACACGTCGAGAAAGTACAAACTGAAGAAAAGAGCATCAATGATGTTCCCATTGCAAAAGAATTTCCCGATGTATTTCCGAAAGAATTACCGGGATTACCCCCACATCGATCCGTTGAATTTCAAATAGATCTTGTACCAGGAGCTGTACCAATAGCTCGTGCTCCTTACAGACTCGCACCCAGCGAGATGAAAGAACTGCAAAGCCAATTACAAGAACTTTTAGAGCGTGGTTTCATTCGACCAAGCACATCACCGTGGGGAGCTCCTGTTTTGTTTGTCAAGAAGAAAGATGGTACATTCAGGTTGTGTATCGACTACCGAGAGTTGAACAAACTTACCATCAAGAACCGCTACCCACTACCGAGAATCGACGACTTATTTGATCAACTACAAGGCTCGTCTGTTTATTCAAAGATTGACTTACGTTCCGGGTATCATCAAATGCGGGTGAAAGAAGATGATATTCCAAAGACTGCTTTCAGAACACGTTACGGTCATTACGAGTTTATGGTCATGCCGTTTGGTTTAACTAATGCACCAGCTGTGTTCATGGACCTTATGAACCGAGTGTGTGGACCATACCTTGACAAGTTTGTCATTGTTTTCATTGATGACATACTTATTTACTCAAAGAATGACCAAGAACACGGTGAACAGTTGAGAAAGGTGTTAGAAGTATTGAGGAAGGAAGAATTGTACGCTAAGTT
This sequence comes from Rutidosis leptorrhynchoides, assembly GCF_046630445.1. Classification (NCBI taxonomy): domain Eukaryota; kingdom Viridiplantae; phylum Streptophyta; class Magnoliopsida; order Asterales; family Asteraceae; genus Rutidosis; species Rutidosis leptorrhynchoides. The sequence goes on along the minus strand of NC_092342.1, from coordinate 200,660,242 downwards.
TTCAAAGTGTGCATTTTGGTTGGAAGAAGTTCAATTCCTCGGTCACATAGTGAACAAAGAAGGTATTAAGGTGGATCCGGCAAAGATAGAAACTGTTGAAAAGTGGGAAACCCCGAAAACTCCGAAACACATACGCCAGTTTTTAGGACTAGCTGGTTACTACAGAAGGTTCATCCAAGACTTTTCCAGAATAGCAAAACCCTTGACTGCATTAACGCATAAAGGGAAGAAATTTGAATGGAATGATGAACAAGAGAAAGCGTTTCAGTTATTGAAGAAAAAGCTAACTACGGCACCTATATTGTCATTGCCTGAAGGGAATGATGATTTTGTGATTTATTGTGATGCATCAAAGCAAGGTCTCGGTTGTGTATTAATGCAACGAACGAAGGTGATTGCTTATGCGTCTAGACAATTGAAGATTCACGAACAAAATTATACGACGCATGATTTGGAATTAGGCGCGGTTGTTTTTGCATTAAAGACTTGGAGGCACTACTTATATGGGGTCAAAAGTATTATATATACCGACCACAAAAGTCTTCAACGCATATTTAATCAGAAACAACTGAATATGAGGCAGCGTAGGTGGATTGAATTATTGAATGATTACGACTTTGAGATTCGTTACCACCCGGGGAAGGCAAATGTGGTAGCCGATGCCTTGAGCAGGAAGGACAGAGAACCCATTCGAGTAAAATCTATGAATATAATGATTCATAATAACATTACTACTCAAATAAAGGAGGCGCAACAAGGAGTTTTAATAGAGGGAAATTTAAAGGATGAAATACCCAAAGGATCGGAGAAGCATCTTAATATTCGGGAAGACGGAACCCGGTATAGGGCTGAAAGGATTTGGGTACCAAAATTTGGAGATATGAGAGAAATGGTACTTAGAGAAGCTCATAAAACCAGATACTCAATACATCCTGGAACGGGGAAGATGTACAAGGATCTCAAGAAACATTTTTGGTGGCCGGGTATGAAAGCCGATGTTGCTAAATACGTAGGAGAATGTTTGACGTGTTCTAAGGTCAAAGCTGAGCATCAGAAACCATCAGGTCTACTTCAACAACCCGAAATCCCGGAATGGAAATGGGAAAACATTACCATGGATTTCATCACTAAATTGCCAAGGACTGCAAGTGGTTTTGATACTATTTGGGTAATAGTTGATCGTCTCACCAAATCAGCACACTTCCTACCAATAAGAGAAGATGACAAGATGGAGAAGTTAGCACGACTGTATTTGAAGGAAGTCGTCTCCAGACATGGAATACCAATCTCTATTACCTCTGATAGGGATGGCAGATTTATTTCAAGATTCTGGCAGACATTACAGCAAGCATTAGGAACTCGTCTAGACATGAGTACTGCCTATCATCCACAAACTGATGGGCAGAGCGAAAGGACGATACAAACGCTTGAAGACATGCTACGAGCATGTGTTATTGATTTCGGAAACAGTTGGGATCGACATCTACCGTTAGCAGAATTTTCCTACAACAACAGCTACCATTCAAGCATTGAGATGGCGCCGTTTGAAGCACTTTATGGTAGAAAGTGCAGGTCTCCGATTTGTTGGAGTGAGGTGGGGGATAGACAGATTACGGGTCCGGAGATTATACAAGAAACTGCCGAGAAGATCATCCAAATTCAACAACGGTTGAAAACCGCCCAAAGTCGACAAAAGAGCTACGCTGACATTAAAAGAAAAGATATAGAATTTGAAATTGGAGAGATGGTCATGCTTAAAGTTTCACCTTGGAAAGGCGTTGTTCGATTTGGTAAACGAGGGAAATTAAATCCAAGGTATATTGGACCATTCAAGATTATTGATCGTGTCGGACCAGTAGCTTACCGACTTGAGTTACCTCAACAACTCGCGGCTGTACATAACACTTTCCACGTCTCGAATTTGAAGAAATGTTTTGCTAAAGAAGATCTCACTATTCCGTTAGATGAAATCCAAATCAACGAAAAACTCCAATTCATCGAAGAACCCGTCGAAATAATGGATCGTGAGGTTAAAAGACTTAAGCAAAACAAGATACCAATTGTTAAGGTTCGATGGAATGCTCGTAGAGGACCCGAGTTCACCTGGGAGCGTGAAGATCAGATGAAGAAGAAATACCCGCATCTATTTCCAGAAGATTCGTCAACACCTTCAACAGCTTAAAATTTCGGGACGAAATTTATTTATCTGGTAGGTACTGTAGTGACCTGAACTTTTCCATGTTTATATATATTAATTGAGATTGATGTTTACATGATTAAATGTTTCCAACATGTTAAGCAATCAAACTTTTTAAGACTTGATTAATTGAAATAGGTTTCATATAGACAATTGACCACCCAAGTTGACCGGTGATTCACGAACGTTAAAACTTGTAAAAAAACTATATGATGACATATATATGGTTATATATATAGTTAACATGATATTATGATAAGTAAACATATCATTAATTATATTAACAATGAACTACATATGTAAAAACAAGACTACTAACTTAATGATTTTGAAACGAGACATATATGTAACGTTTATCGTTGTAACGACATTTAATGTATATATATCATATTAAGAGATATTCGTACATCATAATATCATGATAATATAATAATTTAAAATCTCTTTTGTTATTATAAACATTGGGTTAACAACATTTAACAAGATCGTTAACCTAAAGGTTTCAAAACAACACTTACATGTAACGACTAACGATGACTTAACGACTCAGTTAAAATGTATATACATGTAGTGTTTTAATATGTATTTATACACTTTTGAAAGACTTCAATACACTTATCAAAATACTTCTACTTAACAAAAATGCTTACAATTACATTCTCGTTCAGTTTCATCAACAATTCTACTCGTATGCACCCGTATTCGTACTCGTACAATACACAGCTTTTAGATGTATGTACTATTGGTATATACACTCCAATGATCAGCTCTTAGCAGCCCATGTGAGTCACCTAACACATGTGGGAACCATCATTTGGCAACTAGCATGAAATATCTCATAAGATTACAAAAATATGAGTAATCATTCATGACTTATTTACATGAAAACAAAATTACATATCCTTTATATCTAATCCATACACCAACGACCAAAAACACCTACAAACACTTTCATTCTTCAATTTTCTTCATCTAATTGAACTCTCTCAAGTTCTATCTTCAAGTTCTAAGTGTTCTTCATAAATTCCAAAAGTTCTAGTTTCATAAAATCAAGAATACTTTCAAGTTTGCTAGCTCACTTCCAATCTTGTAAGGTGATCATCCAACCTCAAGAAATCTTTGTTTCTTACAGTAGGTTATCATTCTAATACAAGGTAATAATCATATTCAAACTTTGGTTCAATTTCTATAACTATAACAATCTTATTTCAAGTGATGATCTTACTTGAACTTGTTTTCGTGTCATGATTTTGCTTCAAGAACTTTGAGCCATCCAAGGATCCATTGAAGCTAGATCCATTTTTCTCTTTTCCAGTAGGTTCATCCAAGGAACTTAAGGTAGTAATGATGTTCATAACATCATTCGATTCATACATATAAAGCTATCTTATTCGAAGGTTTAAACTTGTAATCACTAGAACATAGTTTAGTTAATTCTAAACTTGTTCGCAAACAAAAGTTAATCCTTCTAACTTGACTTTTAAAATCAACTAAACACATGTTCTATATCTATATGATATGCTAACTTAATGATTTAAAACCTGGAAACGCGAAAAACACCGTAAAACCGGATTTACGCCGTCGTAGTAACACCGCGGGCTGTTTTGGGTTAGTTAATTAAAAACTATGATAAACTTTGATTTAAAAGTTGTTATTCTGAGAAAATGATTTTTATTATGAACATGAAACTATATCCAAAAATTATGGTTAAACTCAAAGTGGAAGTATGTTTTCTAAAATGGTCATCTAGACGTCGTTCTTTCGACTGAAATGACTACCTTTACAAAAACGACTTGTAACTTATTTTTCCAACTAGAAACCTATACTTTTTTTGTTTAGATTCATAAAATAGAGTTCAATATGAAACCATAGCAATTTGATTCACTCAAAACGGATTTAAAATGAAGAAGTTATGGGTAAAACAAGATTGGATAATTTTTCTCATTTTAGCTACGTGAAAATTGGTAACAAATCTATTCCAACCATAACTTAATCAACTTGTATTATATATTATGTAATCTTGAGATACCATAGACACGTATACAATGTTTCGACCTATCATGTCGACACATCTATATATATTTCGGAACAACCATAGACACTCTATATGTGAATGTTGGAGTTAGCTATACAGGGTTGAGGTTGATTCCAAAATATATATAGTTTGAGTTGTGATCAATACTGAGATACGTATACACTGGGTCGTGGATTGATTCAAGATAATATTTATCGATTTATTTCTGTACATCTAACTGTGGACAACTAGTTGTAGGTTACTAACGAGGACAGCTGACTTAATAAACTTAAAACATCAAAATATATTAAAAGTGTTGTAAATATATTTTGAACATACTTTGATATATATGTATATATTGTTATAGGTTCGTGAATCAACCAGTGGCCAAGTCTTACTTCCCGACGAAGTAAAAATCTGTGAAAGTGAGTTATAGTCCCACTTTTAAAATCTAATATTTTTGGGATGAGAATACATGCAGGTTTTATAAATGATTTACAAAATAGACACAAGTACGTGAAACTACATTCTATGGTTGAATTATCGAAATCGAATATGCCCCTTTTTATTAAGTCTGGTAATCTAAGAATTAGGGAACAGACACCCTAATTGACGCGAATCCTAAAGATAGATCTATTGGGCCTAACAAACCCCATCCAAAGTACCGGATGCTTTAATACTTCGAAATTTATATCATATCCGAAGGGTGTCCCGGAATGATGGGGATATTCTTATATATGCATCTTGTTATTGTCGGTTACCAGGTGTTCACCATATGAATGATTTTTATCTCTATGTATGGGATGTGTATTGAAATATGAAATCTTGTGGTCTATTGTTACGATTTGATATATATAGGTTAAACCTATAACTCACCAACATTTTTGTTGACGTTTTAAGCATGTTTATTCTCAGGTGATTATTAAGAGCTTCCGCTGTCGCATACTTAAATAAGGACAAGATTTGGAGTCCATGCTTGTATGATATTGTGTAAAAACTGCATTCAAGAAACTTATTTTGTTGTAACATATTTGTATTGTAAACCATTATGTAATGGTCGTGTGTAAACAGGATATTTTAGATTATCATTATTTGATAATCTACGTAAAGCTTTTTAAACCTTTATTGATGAAATAAAGGTTATGGTTTGTTTAAAAATGAATGCAGTCTTTGAAAAACGTCTCATATAGAGGTCAAAACCTCGCAACGAAATCAATTAATATGGAACGTTTTTAATCAATAAGAACGGGACATTTCATTAACGTGCTAGTTGTTATGTGATAGATGTCTGGCTTAGAACTTATTATCACATTCAGCGACTCCGAACCAGACTCTTCAGATGGTGTTCCAGTCATTAATCTATCTGATGATGAAAACGACACCTTTGGGGAAGACTCACAAGTTCCGGATGAATCAATTGAAGAGGAACCGGAAAGTGATCCTGAGGAGGAAGACATACAGGAAATTACGAAAGACAAGTTCGAACGAGGAAAGAAACGAAAGGCTACTGAAATGGAAAATCTAAATCCCGAGTCTAGAGAGGATGTTGTGGCACCAACTCCACCAGATACTTCCACACCTATTCCCGCTATTCCTATTAGTTCTATCCCGACATCCAGTTCTTCGGTTCCTCAGCCAAAACGCAGGGAGACAACCAGGATAACCTTTAAGCGATTTCTTTGAACACAAACGCTTTGGGTTAAATGATGCGCTGTTGTTTTAAACCATGGGATTATATAATGTTTTGTATAATATTACTAGTGTGGTTTGCTTAATGTTTGATGTAAGATAAGCATATGTAAAATAGTGAAGTGTGAAATGCAATAATTTTCCATGGTTAAGTATTATTTGGGTGGTAGTAATTGATTTTCGTACTAACCTATTAAGTATGAACTTTAACGGGTAGGTACTACCCTAGATATAATTATAAAATGCTAATAAGAAGAAAAGGCTTTTATAATAATAACTGGTTCATATTATTAATAAGCTACGATGTACTGTAAATACATACTACATCTATAATATTCCATGTGAATAATTATTTTTTCATTCTTATTGAAAATTATGGCGCGATTGAACCGAATGACGGAACAAGAAATCCAGGAACTCATCAATCAGCGAGTGAACGACAGAATGTTATGGGTCGAGGCTGCAAGAGGTGCTGCAGTTAACCCAAATCCTCGTGTGGGGTGCACTTACAAAACTTTTCAAGGTTGCAAGCCCTCATCATTCAGTGGAACAGAAGGACCGGTTGGTTTAACCCGGTGGATCGAAAAGATTGAGTCTGTGTTTAAAATCAGTGGTTGTATTGAGAAGGACATGACCAAGTATGCATCGTGCACCCTACAAGATAGTGCACTCACATGGTGGAAAAACTATGTGAAGGCCGTAGGAGGAGATGTAGCTTATGATACTCCCTGGGAAGAATTCAAAACAATGCTAATCAACGAATATTGTCCAAGGAACGAGGTTAGGAAGTTGGAAGCTGAATTACGAAGCCTAAAAGTTGTTGGTACTGAACTCACCAACTACAATCAGCGATTCATGGAATTAGCTTTGCTATGTCCCGAATTGGTACCAACCGAAGAACGGAAGATAGAACTGTACAAAGATGGTTTGCCTAAAAATGTCAAAGCAAATGTTACAGCATCGAAACCCAAGACTATTCACGAAGCCATCACCATGGTGAACGAGTTGATGGACCAGATTATTCTGGATAAGAACACCGATGTCAAGACATTGGGAAATAAAAGAAAATGGGAAGGTAATCATCAACAATCCAACAAGAAACAAGAAACCACGCAAGGTGCTGGTAGCGGTTCAAACACAGGTTACAAAGGACGAAATCCTTTATGTAACAGATGCCACAAACATCACTCTGGTTATTGTAATGTGGTGTGAAACAATTGTAATTGAAAAGGTCATCTTGCTGAAGATTGTAGGGTTCCCGCTACAAATACAAACGGTACCAAGACTCCTGCCACCAATGCAAATAGAACTGCCTTGGCCACTGTTACTTGTTATGGGTGTGGGAAACAGGGTCATTATAAGAGCCAGTGTCCGAATCCAGAGAAGAATAATGGATCTGCACGAGGAAGAGCATTTGTTATTAATGCTAGAGAGGCGTGTGAAGACCCGGAGCTTGTTACGGGTACGTTTACCATTAATAACTTATCCGCATCTATTATATTTGATACTGGTGCTGATAGAAGTTACGTGTGTAGAGACTTTCACGCTAAATTGAATTGTTCATCATTACCTCTAGATGCTAAGTACATGATTGAGTTAGCTAATGGTAAACTAATTAAAGCCGATAAAATTTGCCGTGATTGAAAAATAAATTTAGCCGGAGAAACATTTAAGATTGATTTGATACCCGTAGAATTAGGAAGTTTTGATGTAATAGTCGGCATGGACTGGATGTCCAAAATAGGAGCTGAAGTTGTGTGCGCCAAGAAGGCAATTCGCATTCCTCATAAGGATAAAATGCCAGTAATGATTTATGGAGAGAAGGGTAACTCAAAGCTAAAACTCATTAGTTGTTTGAAAGCTCAAAAGTGCTTGAAGAAAGGGTGCTATGCTATCTTAGCATATGTTAATAAAGTCGAAACGAAGGAAAAAGTGAAGAGCATCAACGACGTGCCTGTGGCAAGAGATTTTCCTGAAGTATTTCCGGAAGAGTTACCAGGATTACCTCCATTTAGATCTGTAGAATTTCAAATAGATCTAGTACCGGGAGCTGCACCAGTGGCTCGTGCTCCATATAGACTTGCACCATCTGAGATGAAAGAGTTAAAAAGCCAGTTACAAGAATTACTGGACCGTGGTTTCATTCGACCGAGCACTTCACCGTGGGGAGCTCCAATTTTATTCGTCAAGAAGAAAGACGGATCTTTCCGAATGTGTATAGATTATCGTGAATTAAATAAGTTAACTATCAAGAATCGGTATCCACTACCGAGAATTGATGACTTATTTGATCAATTGCAAGGATCATGTGTTTACTCGAAAATCGACCTAAGGTCGGGCTATCATCAACTACGCGTCAAAGAAGAAGATATTCCGAAAACTGCTTTTCGGACACGCTACGGTCATTATGAATTTTTGGTCATGCAGTTTGGATTAACGAATGCGCCAGCTGTATTCATGGACCTCATGAATCGAGTTTGTAGTCCGTATTTAGATAAGTTTGTTATCGTTTTCATTGACGATATTCTTATCTATTCCAAGAGTGAGCAAGAGCATGAACAACATTTAAGATTGGTATTAGAATTGTTAAGAAAAGAACAATTATACGCCAAATTTTCTAAGTGTGCGTTTTGGTTGAAAGAAGTGCAATTTCTTGGCCATGTTGTTAGTAGCAAAGGAATTCAGGTTGACCCAGCTAAAATTGAGGCCATTGAAAAATGGGAGACTCCTAAGACACCAACGCAGATACGCCAATTTTTGGGTTTAGCTGGTTATTATAGAAGGTTTATTCAAGATTTTTCCCGAATAGCTAAACCATTAACAGCATTAACACAAAAAGGGAAGAAGTACGAATGGACTTCTGAGCAGGAGAGTGCATTTCAATTACTGAAGAAGAAGTTGACTACAGCACCTATTTTATCGTTACCTGAAGGGAATGATGATTTTGAGATATATTGTGACGCTTCGCGACAAGGTTTTGGTTGCGTCCTTATGCAACGGAAGAAAGTTATAGCATACGCATCCCGACAATTGAAGATTCATGAGCGGAATTATACGACGCATGATTTAGAATTGGGAGCAGTAGTGTTTGCATTGAAGATATGGAGACACTACTTATATGGGGTTAAATGCACTGTGTTTACCGATCATAAAAGCCTTCAACATATCTTCGATCAGAAACAGCTGAACATGAGGCAACGTAGGTGGGTCGAGCTGATAAACGACTATGATTGTGAGATTCGCTATCATCCCGGGAAAGCGAATGTAGTGGCCGACGCTCTAAGCAGAAAGGAACGGGAACCAATTCGAGTACGAGCAATGAACATAAAAATTCGTATGAATCTCCACTCACAAATCAAAGAGGCTCAACGAGAAGCTCTTACTAAAGAAAACATAGGAAATGAAATAATGAAGATGTATGAGAAGCAACTCGTTATGCGGGAAGACGGAATTCGATATTTTGCAAACCGTATTTGGGTACCGAAGTTGGGTGGATTAAGGAAGTTGATATTGAATGAGGCACATAAGACAAGATACTCGATACATCCTGGAGTTGGAAAGATGTATCAAGATCTTAAGACGCATTATTGGTGGCCTAATTTGAAGACAGACGTTGCAACATATGTTGGGGAATGTTTAACTTGTTCCAAAGTCAAAGCAGAACACCAGAAGCCGTCAGGGTTACTTCAACAACCAGAAATCCCAGAATGGAAATGGGACGGTATTACCATGGATTTCATCACAAAGTTACCTAAGACTGCCTGGGGTTATGACACCATTTGGGTAATAGTTGATCGTCTCACCAAATCTGCACATTTCTTGCCTATAAAGGAAACGGATAGAATGGAGAAACTATTACGATTATACATAAAGGAAATCGTTTCAAGGCATGGAATACCTATTTCCATTATATCCGATCGTGATAGTAGATTTACATCAAAGTTTTGGCAATCACTACAGGAGGCCCTGGGAACTCGTTTGGATATGAGCACCGCATATCATCCACAAACTGACGGGCAGAGTGAAAGAACAATTCAGACTCTTGAAGACATGCTCAGGGCATGTGTGATCGATTTTGGAAACGGATGGGATAAATATCTACCATTAGCAGAATTCTCGTATAATAACAGTTATCATGCGAGCATTAAAGCTGCACCATTCGAAGCATTGTATGGAAGGAAGTGTAGATCCCCTATCTGTTGGAATGAAGTAGGAGATCGACAATTAACTGGTCCCGAGATCATACACGAAACGACTGAGAAGATAGTACAAATCAAGGAGAGATTGAAAACAGCCCGCAGTCGCCAAAAGAGCTACGCCGATGTCCGAAGGAAACCATTAATGTTTCAGATCGGTGACATGGTTATGTTAAAGGTGTCACCTTGGAAAGGTGTAATACGTTTCGGTAAACGGGGTAAACTGAACCCAAGGTATGTAGGCCCGTTCAAGATCATCGAACGCATTGGACCGGTAGCCTATCGACTCGAGTTACCACAACAACTCGCCGGAGTACATAATTCATTTCACGTCTCAAACCTCAAGAAATGTCTTGCAAAGGAAGATCTCACCATTCTTCTTGAAGAAATCCAAGTCGATGAGAAACTACAATTCATAGAAGAACCAGTCGAAATCATGGACCGTGAAGTTAAACGGCTCAAGCAGAGCAACATACCAATCGTTAAGGTTCGTTGGAATGCTCGAAGAGGTCCCGAGTTTACTTGGGAACGAGAGGATCAGATGAAACAAAAGTACCCACATTTTTTTCCCGAGAACGCAAAATAGGTACAACTTTAAAATTTCGGGACGAAATTTAGTTAACGGGTAGGTACTGTAACGACCCGGATTTTTCCGATCATTTTATACCTATGAGATTAATATTTAGATAAATTAAACCTTACCAACATGATAAGTAATCTAAATTGTTGAGATTTATGTTTTTAAAAAGAGTTTTACACAAAGTTTGACCGTTCAATTTGACCGATGATATCACGAACTATATAACATAAGATAATTATATGTTTGTATATATATATGTATTTTTATATATTTAACATGATCTAAGAATGTTTTAACATCTCATTGTGTACTAATAACAATGAGTTATAAGTATATTTTGAGACTATTAACTTAAGTTTTCAAAACGATAACTATATGTGACGTTCTTCGACTTAAATACTTAAAACTTATAATGCTTATACATGTATCGTATAGATATGTATTTTATCACTTTTAAAGGATTTATATACATAAAACAATATAAGTATATTTACAAAAGATAGCTATATTTGAATCCTCGTTCCGTTTTCTCAAGATTTTTATACGTATATCTAGGGTATATGTACCCGTATCATACCCAGCTTCTATACGTATTTACTATTGGTATATACACATCACAATCACTTTATTAGCAGCCATGAGTCAGCCAATTTTGGATCTTAGCATGCATGATTAATCAATTTGGCATATTACAAGACTTTTGCACAATATTAGAAATTTATACATCTTTTCACCACCATTTATACTCCATTCCATTTTCATTTTTACTACACATTTTCTCTAACCAAAAACACACTCTTAGGAACCTTAAGTGTTCTTCACAATCTCAGCAAATAACCATGAAGATCTAGCTTCAAAAACAACCCTTAATCATCATAAGAAAATCCATTCAAGAACACTTCAAAAATCCTTTCAAGTAAACAAGTTTACTTCCAACCTTTCAATCCAACTCCACCACTCTTTTGGTTCTAGGATTTTACTCATCTTTTACAAGAACTTTGTCCAAGTAACTTGAGGTAGTAACCTTGTTCATAACCTTATTCGATTCATATTTATATAGCTATCGTATTTTGTGTTGTAAAATTTTAACAACAAGAACATAGTTTGAATGATTTCAAACTTGTTTGCAAACTAAATAGATCCTTCTAACTTAACTTTTAAAACACTTCAAGACCTGTAATATATCATAATGATATGCTAACTTAACAAGATACAACTTGATTTTACAAAGAACACCTTAAAACTGAATCTACGTCGTTGGAGTGCAACCGGGGGCTGTTTTGGGTTGGATAATTAAAAACTATCTTGAAATTTGAATTGGAAGTTTATGTTTTGGAAAAATGATATTTCTTATGAATATGTTACCACATAAAAATTTCATGGTTTAACTCAAAGTGTAAGTATTTTTTAAAAAATGATCATTAAATGTTGTTTTTATGATGGAAAACGATCACTTTCATAAGTTTCACCAAAGTTTGACCTATAACCTGTGATTTCGAATAGAAACTAAGGTATTATCAGTTCATATTCTTAAAATTTGACTCGATCCAAGGAAGTGGCAAGTTGAACCAAAAAAAACGGAGTTGTAATGAAGAAACTACGACTAAAACAAGATCGGGTATCCGAAGCTAGTTTAGCTACGAAAATATTTGGAGAAAAATTAAATTAATCATATATTTTCTAATTAATATGATATTTTATATATATTTACTTATGATTTGATTTTATATATTTCAGGACCACCCGTAAACAACACGAGAAGATTAATCATAAGACCTCATGATTGTACGCAACACGTCATTTGACAACACGGTACTTTATGTACGCAACACGTCACTTGACAACATGGTACCATGGGTCGAGATTAATTCTGATCAATACGAATACGATGGGGTCTTTATTTATTTTATTTAAGCAACTAATTGTGGACCACTAACATCGGACTGCTAACTACGGACTAAGAAAATATTAAAAGTATTAAAAGTATATATATATATATATATATATATATATATATATATATATATATATATATATATATATATATATATATATATATATATATATATATATATATGTATGTAACGATTACTTGAAAAGAAAATATGTTGATATATTATATATATGGTTAGGTTTGTGATATCTATCGGAGACCAAGTCGTGATAAATACCTTCAAGGCAAAAGTGAGTATATAGTCCCACTTTTAAACTCTAAATATTTCGGGATGAGAATACATGCATTTTATGATTTACGTTATGGACACAAGTGATTAAAAATATATATTCTACGTTGAGTTGTACCACTGGCATACTTCCCTGTAACTTGGTAACTATTATTTACATGAGGTATTGTAAACGTGAATCCTGTTGATAGATCTATCGGGCCTGACAACCCCAACCGGACTGGACGACCAGTATTCAACGGTTGCACAGTACTTCGTTTTGGTAACTACACTTGGTACGGTGTAGTAAGATTTCATAATAAAGAGAATATGCGACGTTGATTAAATGTTAAGTATGGTTATCAAGTGCTCAACAACTTAGAATATTTTTATTAAAACGTTTATATATGAAATCTTGTGGTCTATATTTATAACGCTGCCGGCATTAAACCTATATCTCACCAACTTTATGTTGACGTTTTAAGCATGTTTATTCTCAGGTGATAACTAAAAGTTTCCGCTGCAACATGTTGAATTTAAGCAAGATCTTGAGTATGCATATTTGTGTCAAAAATAAAACTGCATATCGGAGGATTTGTAATGTAAAATATGTTGGAGGTCGTATTGTTATTATCACATGTAAAGTTTGTAAGTCTAAGATTATCGCTAAATGATAATCATTATTAAGTTGTTTAAACCTTGTATTTGTAATAAAAGCTATGGTTTGTATTGTAAAAACGAATGCAGTTTTTGAAAAATGTCGCATATAGAGGTCAATACCTCGCGATGAAATCATATGTTATTGTATTCGTCCTTATGGTTAAGGTCGGGTTATGACAATAAACTAATTAAAACATGGGTGGATTACATACAGTGATAACTGGTGTAATTGTTGACAGAAGTGATAACTACGTCACAGTTTAAATCCTTAATCAGTTGGGATATTTGACTTCGGGTATAAGGGTAATTTATGACCGATGGACTATTATGGACAAAACCCAGGTAGACGTATCAAATAAACCAGGACAAAGGACAATTAACTCAGAGTAATAAATTAAAATCAAAACGTCAAACATCATGATTACAGAAGTTTAAATAAGCATAATTCTTTTATTTGATATCTCATCGTACTTTTATTTACTGTCATTTTATTTATTGTTATTTTAATATTGTTATTTATTTTACACACTTTAAATATTGTCATTTATCTTTACGCTTAAAATTAAAATCGACAAACCTGTCATTAAATGGTAAAACCCCCTTTTTATAATAATATTACTACTTATGTATGTATATATATATATATATATATATATATATATATATATATATATATATATATATATATAGTTCTTAAAAATATAGTACGTAATCACTAGCTCCCTGTGGAACGAACCAGACTTACTAAAAACTACACTACTCTACGATTAGGTATAGTGCCTATAAGTGTTGTAGCAAGGTTTAGGTATATCCCATCCGTAAATTAATAAAACTTGTGTAATATTTCGTCGTATTTCGTAATAAATATATAACTATTTTGTATACACCTCTGCAAACATCACAGAGGAATGATTAGTGGTTCAGGATCTCTGAATTATCCTTGAATATCCTCCGAGTTCTCAATTGTGAAGTCGGGTTCAGAAAATGGATTATCAGAAATTTGAGTTGGAGTACTTGATCGACTTGATGATGATTCTAAAGAAAAATTAACGACGGCAATATTAGCTAGATGTCTTGATCTGGTTACAGGTGGTGAACGTATGAAAGGTGGTGAATGTTTTGCTCGGTGCATTCACTGAATATCCTATTAGTTATAAAGATAAAAATTATATAAGTTATCAAATTAATAGACTTTTTTGATTTTGTCCACGTTTCGAATAGCCAATAGATGCAGCAGGTAGCCAGGACCCTTTAAATCGGAAGCCCACAACTCGCCACTAACAAATCCAACTATTACTACGATCCAGAAAATTTTGGATGTCTATCAATTTAACCGCTTAAAATAATTTTTTTTTCGTCGAAGTTTAAAGAAAATAAAGAAAATTCTATGTCCTAAAAACTAGAGCGTCGAGAAATAAGAAAGAAAAAGAGTGTGACGACCCGGAAATTTTCGACTAAAATTTAAACTTAATCTTTATATTTGATCTCGACACGATAAGCAAAATCTATAATGTTGAGTCCTAAAATGCTTGAACTGTTTTATGAAATCATCTGACCTGTGACTATTTCCGACGATTCACATACTACTATTTGTAAATAAATGTGTGTGTGTATATATATATATATATGTATATATAATTCTTTCTAACCATATTTATAATATGTAATCTATACAAATTAATATATAGGATGGGACGTCGGTAATGTGATACCAAAAACAACTTCATTATCAAATTATATTATTAATAAATTCATACTATATCAAGTATGTTTATTTTTGTTTTATATATTAAGTGTACATATAAGGTTTATCATTATCTGACTAATGGATTATTTTGTACTTTATGTAAATATTATACAAGTCTAAATATTATTATAGTTATGTTGTGTTGTGCGTTTCCATTTTTGGTATTACACACACTAATTGATCCGTGATTTAAAACCACTAAAGGGAAAATTCAATTTCTTGTTTCCCATTATCTAATTCACAATTAATTAACAACGGAGTACGAAATTTAGCCCGTGAATGAAGACGGCTAATATATTTACACGTTTATATTTATAAATATATTATAATTATTATTATATTATTATTATATTATTAATATTATTATTATTATCTATATTTCTGTTTTCAATCGGTATCCGTGAACTAATTACACGAATATGATTAAAAAGGTTACAGTGTCTTTTTGACTCTATTATAACTATTATTGTGATTTGTGAATTATGATTGGGATGATTGTGAATTTTTACTGTATCTACTTTCTGTTACACGTCAAATCCACTACCTATTCCATCTCTTTATATTTCTATCTTTCTTTATTCTATATAGATACAATTACATATAAGAACACACTCATAATAATCAAACCCAGCTAAACAATCACCTCTTATGTCTACTTTTGTTAGTTTTGTGTTGTGTTGTTCAAAGACACCAATTTTATCACCTTGATCCACATGAACCGTACACTCTTTCACTTCTTCAACCTTCAGCCTTCTTCTAAATCAAACAATTACCTAAGTTTGATTATCACCTTCCATACCGTCACCTTTTCCATCACCATTAACAACCGTCCACCACCACTCACACCACTATGATCATCAACCACCATTACAATCGCCATTGTTCGTCCTGCTCTGCATGCTGTCCACATCACACGCACACCATTTCCTGATCAAATCAAACTCCCACCACCCTTGATCTCTTTACTCAACGACTGCCACCATGTAGAACAACCATGACATCCTCGCCATCCAACACCATTATCTCTTCCTACCTATATATCTCTTAATCTTCATCATGAACCATCCTTCTTTATTAAATTGGTTTTCTATTTTTATGTGAACCAACGGTCACCATCATAAGTTCCATCAAACCCATAACCAAACCACCACCATCAACAAATCATCATTGATGGATTTCTCCTGGCTCGTTTCTATTTTGTTTTTTTTTGTATATCGCCAACACCCAAACCACAACCTTAACTACTTCTATTATTACTGTTGTTTACGATTGCTGCTATCTTGCCTAATCAACGAAACCCATACAATCGAAGTTTTTGCAGCTGAATCTGTCTTTTTCTCTATAATTCAAAGTACGTTTTATAAAGTATTGATAAAGATGTTATGCTTTAATAATGGAGATGATTGTGGATGATGAAACAACCACTTATCCTTGTCTCTTATTTTTGTTTTCTGCCATATTTCTCTCTTCTCGTGAACCACCAATTTACTAAAAAAAAACAAATGCTTACATGTTAAAGCAATAAAGTCATAATGCATGTGTATTCCCTTCTTTTTCTCGTTGGCCAACAACCCCATCGATGGTACCCATGCTCGATATTTTTTTGTCTTTCCTTGTTGTCTTCCCTCTTTTTGCTGCTCGAAATGCTTGGCTGCAAAGCAACTCTCACTTGTATCGGTATTATTATAATAAAGAAAGATGACAAGTTGAAAAGCCACTTGCGTTTTAAATAAGAAAAATAAATCGACGTTTGTTTGATCTAATACAGCGGATGGAGCCCAGTTCTTGTGCACAATGCATCATAAAGTATCAAGGGTCCATTAGACCCATTCAGCCACGCACTTTAATCATTTAAAATTGATGATTGATTTGGTAAATAAACGATGATGAAATACGTAATACGCGTATATTATTTTTCCGTTACTCCTGCTTACTTTTAACGATGTGGGACAAGTTTTAAAGTCATGGCCGCTAATGACTTTTGGATATTTTTTTTTATGATACATGATGATGATATGGTACGTATGAGGATGAAGAATGATCATGATGATGGTAAATGATAGCAAGGGATGATGATGATAAAAACGTTCCTTTTTTCTCCTCTTTTTCTTCTTGGCCGACAAATACCCAAGAGAGATAACCAATTGTGCAACTTACTTAATTCGATTCCTGTTACCAAGATTGGATCACGACAGTATTCCTTTCCTTCTTATAAATGAATGGATTTGTTTTCCTATTGGGCTTGTTAGGTTGGAATATTGGAATTGGGCTCAAACACTTGATCCACTTTGTATCTTGAAGTTACTTTGGAAGGTGATGAATTAATTATGTTATATGATTCCATGATGATACGGGTGTGATGATGGATAAAATAATGATGCTAGTAATAAGAAAATGATGATAGTGATTACTTGACATAGATGTTACGTATTAGTTTATAATGATGATGATATATGATGATGAATGGTAGGGATGATGATGAGGATGATATCGGTGGTATACATGATAAATATGTTGATAATAATGTTTCAATCATAATAACATGATGAAACCACTTTCCTAAAGTTAGTAATAATAAAGATGTTAATTAATAATAATAATAATACTCTTGATGATTATGATCATGATGTTGATGATGAGTATTATGTTGATACGGTTATGATATAGTTTGATGATGATATGATATAAGAAAGATGATAGACTTGATAATGATGATGATAGATGGATACGAGTATCATGATCATGAGATCATGATAATAACAATGAATGATTAGGTTAGACGATGATGGAGTAATGGTTAAGGATATTATCGGGTTAGCGGGACGTCGCGGGTTCAAACCTGGACTTGGGCATTTTTTTAAGGGCTACTTCATTGAGGTAGTTTACTTATTACTCATTTTTTTATTGTTATTATTATCATTATTATTATTATTATTTTTATCATTAGTATTATTAATATTATCATTATTATTAATATTATTATTATTATTATTATTAACATTAATATTATTATTTTTAACATTACTATTATTATTATCCTATTTATTTTTACTAGTATCATTACTATTATTACTATAATAACTATATTATTATTATTATCAATATTACTATTAATATTATTATTATTATTATTATTATTACAATAAAATTTAGTTATGTAAAAATATATTTAACAAACCATATTAATTTTCTTATAATAAATGTTAGTTATTTATTTAAAAGCATATAAAATAAATATATTAATTAAGTTATTAACAAAACATTTAAATTTATTAAGATAACATTTATATCACTAATAATATATAAAATTTGTTCGATTACAATTATATGTGTTAATATATATATATAAATGATATAGGTTCGTGAATCCGAGACCAACCCTACACTTGTTCAATGTCGTTCTATGTATTTTTACCACAAAATACAGTATGGTGAGTTTCATTTACCTTTTTTCCCTTTATATTTTTGGGCTGAGAATACATGCGCAATTTTTATAAATGTTTTACGAAATAGACACAAGTAATCGAAACTACATTATATGGTTGAATGATCGAAGCCGAATATGCCCCTTATGCTTGGTAGCCTAAGAATTAGGGAACATCGCTAATTTTGAGAATTAGTGCATGCCTAATTGACGCGAATCCTAAAGATAGATCTATTGGGCCTAATGAACCCCATCCAAAGTACCGGATGCTTTAGTACTTCGATGTTGTTTTATATCATGTCCGATGGATGTCCCGAAATGATAGGGGATATTCTTATATGCATCTAGTTAATGTCAGTTACTAGGTGTTCAATCCATATGAATGATTTTTGTCTCTATGCATGGGACGTATATTTATGAGAAATGGAAATGAAATTCTTATGGTCTATTAAAACAATGAAAATGATCGATTATTATAAACTAATGAACTCACCAACCTTTTGGTTGACACTTTAGAGCATTTTTATTCTCAGGTATTAAAGAAATCTTCCGTTGTGCATTAGCTCATCTTAAGGATATTACTTGGAGTCATTCATGACATATTTCAAAAGACGTTGCATTCGAGTCGTTGAGTTCATCAAGATTATTATTAAGTATATTATAGTTGGATATATTATGAAATGGTATGCATACCATCAACTTTCAATGTAAAGAAAGTTTCTCTTTTAAAAACGAATGCAATGTTTGTAAAATGTATCATATAGAGGTCAATTACCTCGCGATGTAACCAAATGTAATGTATTCGTCCAGATGGATTAGGACGGGTCTTCACAGTTGGTATCAGAGCGGTGGTCTTAGCGAACCAGGTCTTGCATTAGTGTGTCTAATTGATAGTTGTTTAGATGTATTAGTGAGTCTGGACTTCAACCGTGTCTGCATGTCAAAAGTTTTGCTTATCATTTCGTGTCGAAAATTACCTGCTTATCATTCTTAGTCTAGACACATCTTATTGCGTTGATTGCATGAATAGTGCATAGACAAAATTCATATCTTAGCGTATCTGCTAATTCATATATTAGCGTATCTGTTATTGTTACCTTTGCCTGACAGCTTTCGTAGATTCCTCCGTAACTTATGGGATTTTAGTATTATATATGCATATGTAAATTATGTATTGCAGGGTACTAATCTACATTCTATAATCTATTTCTTATCGAAAATCCTTCATCTGATCGTACGAGATGAATCCCTCGACTAGTTCCAGTCCCTCGGATTCCGACATGGAGTCCCACTCAAGCTCCGAAATCAGGGTAACCGGAATGGATCAACCGATTAGCCATCATCTATTCTGGATGAATTGGGGCTGGGTTCGTAGTCTACTTAACCATTGGAGACAAGAAGAAGGTGATCCCTTCCACCAACCGAATTCACCTCCTGGTGAAGAACCTGAAGCACTTACCGGCGAACCTGCTCGAAACACCATTTTATCTCTTATTTCTAGAGTATCTCATCATGATTATATTCTATCCACAATTTTAAGCCTATTCATCCGCTCGTTTCGACTGACAATCATTCTTGAATAATAGAAGAAGTCAACGAACTTCGCGCTCGAGTAATCAATTTGGAGAATATGGTGCAAAATTTATCAGCTTCAACAACATCAGCGACATCAACAGAACCACCAGCAATAGCACCTGTACCATCAACAACACACGCCTCAACATCTCATTTTGTATCTCGAGTATAATCATCATTCTACGTATCGTTCTACATCAATTATCTTCGTTCTTCATGGCGATGATGTAATCTCTAATGTTTTAGAGATTATGTATTCTAGATCTAACGATAAATCAAATGAGATTAATATCATATTGACTCATTAAAATCCATGATTACATCTGAAGAAAATATATATATGTATATATGTTTTCATAAAGATTGTAATTAAAAATTCTTTTGTACAAACTGTTGATGGTGAAAATATTTTAACGGGTAGGTAATACCCGAGGAATATTTAGATTTCACATTAATAAGTTACATTGTACATTCTTCGAATCTGATTCAACAGTCATTTACTATCCTACTTACATCCACAGATATACGTATCCGTTCACCGCAGAATAACCATTTTCATTCAATTTCATATTTGGATTTTGACCTATAAGAATTCAACAAGTGGCATAATGAAGAAAACATTTGACAAAATAAAATTTGTTAGAAACAAACAAATTAACCATGAGAAAATTTTGTTAAGAATCCACGCTAACAAAATCCTAGCTAACTGTTTCTAGCTAACTGATTACATTTTATTTATCGCAGTTTATTTATCGCAATTTAATTCTCGCAATTTTATTTATCATCATTTAATTTCTGTTATTTATTTTATGCACTTTAAATGTCGGGACACGTATACAATGTTTTGACATATCATATCGACGCATCTATATATATTATTTGGAATAACCATAGACACTCTATATGCTATAATGTTCGAGTTCGCTATATAGGGTTGAGGTTGATTCTACAATAATATATATACTTTGAGTTGTGATCGAGTCTAAGACATGTACACGGGTCACGATATGTATTAATTAATCCGAATATTATATATTAAACTATATATGAATTATTGAATTGCTAACTGTGGACTATCAACTGAGGACTACCAACATTGGACAATTAAAATGAATTAAAATATTGATTATAACATATGAAACTAAAAAACTCTTCAAGTTTGCCACTTGATTTCATCTTAAACCTCGTTTGTATCTTGACGATTACAATCTGCGTTCAAAACTTTCATGATTCTTGAAAACACCTCAAGCGAGAGGATGAACCAACCGCACTTCATCTACGGAAGAAAAGATTGATGCATATAGTTATGCACCTGAAAACACTCGGAACCTGAGTAAACATTTAACACGTATCTGTGCTAGCTCCTTTGGCGTTGTTATTACCGAAAATCACTTTGCAATCCCTTTTCAAATTAGCTAATTTTGTCACAGCTCCAACAAGTCAACCTCGACTTTTCGTTCGAAATAACAATATTATAACCTTGATATATATGCGTACTCTTTTATTGTTACCGGGGAACCTTTTATATTCCACCAAATTACAATCAGTGTTTAATCATCTAAAAACACAATTCTCCTGAAACCACCTCAGATTGATGACCGACGATTTAGATATGGCTGCATTAAATGCAGAGGAAACAATAAAATTGTAGATGGCCTAAATGGCCAAGAGTTTGATGATAAAGAATGGAGTGTTGAGAACGCTCGATAGAAAGTTTGGTACCGAAAAAAGGATTGAGCTAACCATGAAGAAGACCAAGGACAAATACAAGGACCAAAACTCTATATTCAAAGAATCTAGATAATTTTGGATCCGATGAAATCTTTAGAAAATATCTTGCTCTTAAGTCATGTTAAAATCTTGCGAAAAATTTTTCTTCATCAACCTTCGAACTTAGAAATTCCAAAATATCATCATAAATATCTTCGATATTTCTGAGGATATTTTCATAAATATTCTTGTTCGAAATTATCTACCTCTTCGTGTTTTTTGTATTCCATTATATTGGAAACTTTTGTAAAATCTAAGTATAAATTATGAATGAATTGTGGAGAAGTGTTGGGAATTGAAGCGTGGGTTAGTATAATATAATGACGCCCGACCAACGTGATTATATTACAGTAAGTCATGTTGAGTTTCTAATGAAATGTGATGATGGTTCACAGTAGATCATACCATTATCATGTGTCATGTTACACTACTTTACATTCTATTTAACCTCTAAACATATCAAGAACATATTTTCTTGATATTTTTATCTCTCCGTGATTCAGGTAATTTGACAAATCAAATCGTGCTATTACTTTTTTTTCTGCATGGTATATTATGATCATTCGAAACTTCATACCTACGAATCCGAAACGTCTTAATCGCTTTACTTAAGGTCGGGAAGAGAAAACAGAATCATGGAGCTTCGAAATATAAATAGGAGTATAAATCACAGCAAATAGAGTGATTATTAACTTTGGATGTCAATAATTATGGAAAGACAGATGCAAGGAAGGATTATGAAAACCACTACCCCAAGGGCGAAGTAGAAGTAAATAGATTTCTACGGTGTGAGTTGGAATAGAAGAATGATTGTTGCGATAAAAAAATGAGGTCAAAGATCAAAACTGGATTTAGCATTTTCAAAATCTGTTGAATGTATAGATTAAGGAAGAAAGTATAATAGTAATGAAAATAATGGAACTGTAGAGATGAATTTATAGTAAAATATCAAACATAGCAATCAAGGAAGATTACCGCATTTAATTAAAGAGGATTCTAATTTCCTTAAATCCCGAAGAATAAGATCTTATTCAGATTTCGAAGATTTTCTTTAAATTCCTTGAATTCCGGAATTCAAATGTGACTACGTCAAGAGTTAAGACGAAACTTTATTTCTTCAAATCACTCTTTTGTGACAGCTTCACTCGTACGCTTCACATAATCAAATCGTTTTATCTATCTTACTCAATGATGATAAAACTTTATTTATCAACTCATATTCCTCATGAAAACATTTTAATTGTTAGCCATGACCACCTCACTCAAATTTCGGGACGAAATTTCTTTAACGGGTAGGTACTGTGACGACCCGGAAATTTCCAACTAAAATTTAAACTTAATCTTTATATTTGATCTCGACACGATAAGCAAAGTCTATAATGTTGAGTCCTAAAATGCTTGAACTATTTTATGAAATCATCTGACCTGTGACTATTCCCGACGATTCACAAACCACTATTTGTAAATAAATGTGTGTGTGTGTGTGTGTGTGTGTATATATATATATATATATATATATATATATATATATATATATATATATATATATATATATATATATATATATGTATAATGCTTTCTATCCATATTTATAATATGTAATCTATACAAATTAATATATAGGATGGGACGTCGGTAATGTGATACCAAAACAACTTCATTATCAAATTATATTATTAATAAATTCATACTATATCAAGTATGTTTATTTTTGTTTTATTTATTAAGTGTACATGTAAGGTTTATCATTATCTGACTAATTGATTATTTTGTACTTTATGTAAATATTATACAAGTCTAAATATTATTATAGTTATGTTGTGTTGTGCGTTTCCATTTTTGGTATTACACAAACTAATTGATCCGTGATTTAAAACCACTAAAGGAAAAATTCAATTTCTTGTTTCCCATTATCTAATTCACAATTAATTAAGAACGGAGTACGAAATTTAGTCCGTGAATGAAGACGGCTAATATATTCACACGTTTATATTTATAAATATATTATAATTATTATTATATTATTATTATAAATTATTAATATTATTATTATCTATATTTCTGTTTTCAATTGGTATCCGTGAACTAATTAGACGAATATGATTAAAAAGGTTACAGTGTCTTTTTGACTCTATTATAACTATTATTGTGATTTGTGAATTATGATTGGGATGATTGTGAATTGTTACTGTATCTACTTTCTGTTACACATCAAATCCACTACCTATTCCATCTCTTTATATTTCTATCTTTCTATATTCTATATAGATACAATTACATATAAGAACACACTCATAATAATCAAACCCAGCTAAACAATCACCTCTTATGTCTACTTTTGTTTGTTTTGTGTTGTGTTGTTCAAAGACACCAATTTTATCACCTTGATCCACATGAACCATACACTCTTTCAATTCTTCAACCTTCGGCCTTCTTCTAAATCAAACAATTACCAAAGTTTGATTATCACCTTCCATACCATCACCTTTTCCATCACCATTAACAACCGTCCACCACCACTTACACCACTATGATCATCAACCACCATTACAATCGCCATTGTTCGTCCTGCTCTACATGCTGTCCACATCACACGCACACCATTTCCTAATCAAATCAAACCACCACCACCCTTGATCTCTTTACTCAACGACTGCCACCACGTAGAACAACCATGACATCCTCGCCATCCAACACGATTATCTCTTCCTACCTATATATCTCTTAATCTTCATCATGAACCATCCTTCTTTATTAAATTGGTTTTCTATTTTTCTATGAACTAACCGTCACCATCATAAGTTCCATCAAACTCATAACTAAACCGCCACCATCAACAAATCATCATTGAAGGATTTCTCCTGCCTCGTTTCTATTTTGTTTTTTTTTGTATATCGCCAACACCTAAACCACAACCTTAACTACTTCTATTATTGTTGTTGTTTACGATTGCTGCTATCTTGCCTAATCAACGAAACCCATACAATCGAAGTTGTTGCAGCTGAATCTGTCTTTTTCTCTATAATTCAAAGTACGTTTTATAAAGTATTGATAAAGATGTTATGCTTTAATAATGGAGATGATTGTGGATGATGAAACAACCACTTATCCGTGTCTCTTATTTTTGTTTGCTACCGTATTTCTCTCTTCTCGTGAACCACCAATTTATTAAACAAAAAAACAAATGCTTACATGTTAAAGCAATAAAGTCATAACGCATGTGTATTCCCTTCTTTTTCTCGTTGGCCAACAACCCCACCGATGGTACCCATGCTCGATATTTTTTTATCTTTCCTTGTTGTCTTCCCTCTTTATGCTGCTCGAAATGCTTGGCTGCAAAGCAACTCTCACTTGTATCGGTATTATTATAATAAAGAAAGATGACAAGTTGAAAAGCCACTTGCGTTTTAAATAAGAAAAATAAATCGACGTTTGTTTGATCTAATACAGCGGATGGAGCCCAGTTCTTGTGCACAATACATCATAAAGTATCAAGGGTCTATTAGACCCATTCAGCACGCACTTTAATCATTTAAAATTGATGATTGATTTGGTAAATAAACGATGATGAAATACGTAATACGCGTATATTATTTTTCCGTTACTCCTGCTTATTGTTAACGATGTGGGACAAGTTTTAAAGTCATGTGTGACGACCCGGAAATTTCCGACCAAATTAAAACTTAATCTTTATATGTTCCAACACAATAAGCAAAGCCTGTAATGTTGAGTCTCGAAATGTTTGAACTATTTATATAGATTCATTTAACCTGTGACTATTTTCGACGATTCACGAACAATTGTGTGTAAATAAATATGTAAATATATATACATATATAAATATAAGAGTGCATATTAAGTTGCATTAATAAAATACAAAATAATCATTTGAATTGAAAATGTAAAATAATGTACAAGATAATTAAGATTAAAATTTATTTATGATTTAAACGAATTCTTATTTTTATTTATTATCATTTTTATGATATTATTTAGTTATTTTATTAGAATTATTATTAATATTATTAGGGTATTTACTATTAATATTTATTAAAAATAAAAATAGGGAATCTCATTCTGTTAGAAGTAACTATCAATTTTTTTCTTTTTCTTCACATGAAAATAATTTACATACTTCATGTCTCCAGTTTGTTACAAGTCTACTTCACAAATCAATTGGAAATCAATTTAACTGTTAAATCATGTACCTAATCACTCTATATAAGTTACAAACTGCAATTTGAGTTGAAAACAAATAAAACCCAGAAAATAAGCTCGACACTCTGTACATTCATCTTTTTCACCATATTTTGATTTAGAACAAATTTTCAAAATGTAATAATGCAGTCATGTTAGGAATCGTCTATCTAAACTATCTGTAAGTTTTCAATCCTCAATTCTTTCTATTAATTTCTAATTTGAGAGTCAAAGTTTTAGTTTTCAAAGTCAACTAAGTGTTCTTGAATCAAATTCGAGTTTGTTTTGATATCTCCAGTTAATTTGATGATCCATAAAGATTATAGGAATAATTTGCAACACAATTCATGTTGTAATCATAACCTATAACACTCTTAATCTAAAAATCAATTTTTGAGTTCTTGAGTTCTTCACAGTGATATACACTAACGTGAATTCGAAACAAATTTCAAAAACTAAAAATGTAGAGTTGTTAGGAATCATTTACTTAAACTTCCTACAAAATCTCAAGTTCCAATTTTTGATAACGAATTCGAATTTGCGAGTCAAAGTTAAATTGTCAAAAGTCAACTGTTTTGTTCTTGGAGAAATTAGAGCTTGTTTGGATGTTCTAAGTTCAATTGACGATTTCAATAGTTTTTAGGAATGATTTGAAACATGTTTCATGTTGTAAAGATTGTCCAAAACGAACTCAAAATTGAAAACAAAATTTTATTTTTTCTTGGCTACCAGCAAGTAGTAGGATTTTTTTGTTTTTTTCCTCATTTTTTTATATCATGAACACATTTTTATTTTTTGTTTCATGTTTGTTTAGAAATCCTAAAACCATTTTGATGATTGACTATTAAGAATGAAGTTGTTTAATTGTTTAGATTTTGGTGAAGAAGATGAAGTGGGTTGAAACATGTAATAGATAAGTATTTAGGTTTGTATTATAAATCAGAAAAACTGAAATGGAGGAATGGTTAAGGGTGTTGATGAGTGAGCGAGAGGTCTCGGGTTCGAGCCCGGCTTGGTGCAATTTTTTTAAAACTGACTCCTAAGGTAGTTTTATACTTTTAAAAATTATTATTATTATTAATATTATTATTATTATCCTTAGGTATTTCTACAATTATTAATTTTACAAAACAAAAGATATATATGTAAATATATTATTACATAAAATATACTAATATTACATAAAATTATGTTTCAACTAATATTATTGATATAACATTAATTAAATATCAAATAAGTATCATAATATATTATAAGAATAATTAATACATAACAAATATATAAACTTAATTGATTTACACTATAATGTGTTAATACTTGATATAGGTTCGTGAATCCGAGGCCAACCCTGCATTGTTCAATGTCGTCATATGTATTTTTACTACAAAATACAGTATTGTGAGTTTCATTTACCTTTTTACCCTTTATATTTTTGGGCTGAGAATGCATGCGCAACTTTTATAACTGTTTTACGAAATAGACACAAGTAATCGAAATTACGTTCTATGGTTGAATGATCGAAACTGAATATGCCGCTTTTTATTAAGTCTGGTAATCTAAGAATTAGGGAACAGACACCCTAATTGACGCGAACTCTAAAGATAGATCTATCGGGCCCAACAAGCCCCATCCAAAGTACCGGATGCTTTAGTACTTCGAAATTTATATCATGTCCGAAGGAGGATCCCGGAATGATGGGGATATTCTTATATGCATATTGTGAATGTCGGTTACCAGGTGTTCAATCCATATGAATGATATTTTTGTCTCTATGCATGGGACGTATGATTATGAGAAATGGAAGTATGAAATCTTGTGGTCTATTAAAATTATGAAATGATTCTTTATGATAAACTAATGAACTCACCAACCTTTTGGTTGACACTTTAAAGCATGTTTATTCTCAGGTACGAAAGAAATCTTCCGCTGTGCATTTGCTCATATTAGAGATATTACTTGGAGTCATTCATGACATATTTCAAAAGATGTTGCATTCGAGTCGTTGAGTTCATCAAGATTATTATTAAGTCAATTATATTTGGATATATTATGAAATGCTTTACATGCCTGTCAACTGTCGATGTAACGAAAGTTTGTCTTTTAAAAACGAATGCAATGTTTGTAAAATTTATCATATAGAGGTCAATTACCTCGCGATGTAATCAACTGTTGTGAATCGTTTGTAATCGATATGGACTTCGTCCGGATGGATTAGGACGGGTCTCTACAGTTGGTATCAGATCGGTGGTCTTAGCGAACCAGGTCTTGCATTAGCGTGCCTAACTGATAGTCGTTAGGATGCATTAGTGAGTCTGGACTTCGACCGTGTCTGCATGTCAAAAGTTTTGCTTATCATTTTTATCAGAAAACATCTGCTTATCATCCTTAGGAAATTACCTACTCATTATTCTTAGTCTAGACACATTTTACTGCATTGACTGCATGAATAGTGTATAGACAAAATTCATATCTTAGCGTATCTGACAATTCATATCTTAGTGTATCTGTTACTGTAGACCTTGCCTGATATCTCGTAAATTTCTCCTTAATTTAAGGGATCCTGGTACTATATATATCTGTGCAAATTATGCATTGAGAATACCATCTAACTATCAATTGATGCCACTAAACTCTTCATACCAAAAATCTTTCCTGAGATCGTTTAAGATGGCCTCTACGAATCGACCAAGTTCCTCTGACTCCGAAGACAGCGTGACAGGAGCACACCAACCAATCAACTACCGTGATTACTGGAGAAAATGGGGATGGGTTCGCGACATACTCACCCTATGGAGAAAGGAAAGAAGGTACTCCATATCATGAATCAAATCTACCACCTAACCTTGGAGTACTTGACCCGCTCACCGGCGAACCCGTTCGCAATACCGTTTATACCCTATTTGCAAGAATTTTTCATCTTGAAACTACCATTAATGGAACTAGAGAAGATATCCGACCTCTACCTCACATTGATAAACAACTCGGGTTAGTAGAAGAAGTTAGAGAACTCCGAGCTCGAGTATTAACTTTAGAGAGCACGGTATACAATTTGCAATCATCAACAGTATCACCAACACCAGTAACATCACCAGCCTTAGCACCAATGGCACCAGTACCACCAACAACCCAAGTTTCAACAATCCATGCCTCAACATCTCATTCTGTACCTCGAGTATAATTATCGTTCCACAAATCATTCTACATCATTTATATTCGTTCGACATGACGATTATGTAAACTCTAATGTTTTAGAGATTATGTATCATAGTTCTAATCGTAAATCTGATGAGTTTAATATCACATTGACTCATTAAATCCATAATTACATCTGAAGAAAATATATATGTAAATATATTTTCATAAAGATTGTGATTAAAAATTCTTTCGTACAAACTGTTAATGGTAAAAATATTTTAACGGGTAGGTAATACCCGAGAAATATTTAAGATTTCACATTAATAAGTTACATTGTATAGTCTTCGAATCTGATTCAACGGTCGATTACCATCCTACCTACATCTATCGATATACGAATCCGTTCACCACAGAATAACTATTTTCATTCAAATTCAATTTCATATTTGGATTTTTACTTACCAGAATCCAACAAGTGGCATAATGAAGAAATAATGGACACAATAAAAATTGATTAGAAACAGACTAATTAACAATATGTAATTTTGTTAAGAAACCATGCTAACTGTTCCAGCTAACTGTTCCTAGCTAACTGATTACATTCTATTTATCGCATTTTATTTATTGCAATTTAATTATCGCAATTTACATTCCCGCAATTTTATTTATTGTCATCTAGTTTCTGTTATTTACTTTACGCACTTTAGTTATCGTTATTTAATTCATGTTATTTATTTTACGCACTTTAAATATCGGGACACGTATACAAGGTTTTGACATATCATATTGATGCATCTATATATATTATTTGGAATCACCATAGACACTCTATATGTAGTAATAATCGAGTTCTCTATACAAGGTTGAGGTTGATTCTATAATAATATATATACTTTGAGTTGTGATCGAGTCTGAGACATGTACACGGGTCCCGATACGTATTAATTAATTCGGATATTATATATTAAGCTATATATGTATTATCGGACTGTTAATTGTGGACTATCAAATATGGACTGTCGACATTGGATAATTAAAATGAATTAAAATATTAATTATAACATATGAAACTAAACATATCTTCAAGTTTGCCACTTGATCTCATCTTAAACCTCATCTGTATCTTGACGATTACAATCTGCGTTCAAACCTTTCATGATTCTTGAAAACACCTCAATCGATAGGATGAATCAACCGCACTTCATCTACGGAAGGAAAGGTTTATGCATATAGTTATGCACCTGAGAAACTCTCGGCAACTGAGTAAAAGTTTAACACGTAGCCGCATCAGATCCTTTGGCATTTATTAGCAAAAATAACTTTGCGATCCCTTTTCAAAGTAGCCAATTTTGTCACAGCTCCAGCAAGTCAACTTCGACTTTTCATTCGAAGTAGCCTTACTATAATCCTGATATATACAATTACCCTTTTTATAACGAAGAATTCTTTTATATTCCACCATATTACCAGAAGACGTACCAGCAGCCTCGTTGTTTTTTTTTGGCTTAAATCTCTCTGACAAATCATTATATTTATTCATTGAAACCCTATCATATACTCATCCGCATCTTGTAACGAGAACTGCCATACCAATTACCGGGAATCAGCAAATTTGTATTTTGAGTCTCGCAACGTTTCCACATCAACAGTTATATGTATCCATATAACATTTATCTCTTAGAACTATGATCTTCCATTCTGAAATTCAGAAAAGCACCCAGTCTATGAATTAATGCTCTAAATTTTGAAAAGTTGAATGAAACAACAAAAACTATGGATGATTTTAACAGTCAAAAGTTTGATAAAAAAAAGATACGTTGGAAAAGCTCAAAAGGAAGTTTGGTACTGAAAAACGAATTGAGCAAACCATGAAGGAGACTCT
The DNA here is from genome assembly GCF_046630445.1 of Rutidosis leptorrhynchoides. Taxonomy (NCBI): domain Eukaryota; kingdom Viridiplantae; phylum Streptophyta; class Magnoliopsida; order Asterales; family Asteraceae; genus Rutidosis; species Rutidosis leptorrhynchoides. The sequence continues at coordinate 200,629,014 of NC_092342.1, read as the reverse complement.
GAGCAAATCACAAGGACTAAACTTGTACATAAAGAACCCTGATGATTCTATTTCTGATGAAGTCTTTAGTGAATATCTTGCTCCTTATTTATTCTAAATCCTTGCGAAAGGATTTTCTTCATCAACATTCGATCTCAGAAATTCTGAAAATATCATCATAAATATCTTTGATATTTCCGAGAATATTTTCATAACAATTCTTATCTGAAATCATTAATCTCTTCGTGCTATCAGTGTTACATCATATAGAAACTGTTAGTTTCTATATTCTGTAAACTTTCGAGCTTGAAATATGAATGTTATTGAAGTAATGTTGGGAACTGATGCATGAGTTAGTATAATATAATGACACTTGATCAACGTGATTATATTACAGTAAGTCATGCTGAGTTTCTAATGGAACGTGATGATTCACAGATCATAACGTCATCATGTGCCATGTTACACGACTCTTACATTCTACCCAATCTCCAAGTATATCAAGAACATATATTCTTAATAGTTCTATCTTTTCAAATATTCTAGTAATTTGAAAAATCAAGATCGTGCCATTACGATTTTCTTCTAGAACATTAACTATGTTCATTTCAAAATCCATATCTACGAATTCCGGACCATTATTCGCTTGACTTGAAGTCGGGAAGAGGAGACGAAAGTATGGAACTCTTGAATATAAAGAAAATATAAAGCTCGATAACAACACATAAATTACAAACCATGCATATCAATACGTATTGCCACGTAAAGTCACGGGAAAATTAAAAACACTATAACCCCAAGATAATAGTAGAAGTAAATATAATCCTTCGGTGGTAGATGAAAGAGAAGAATGACAGATATGAAAGTTAAGAGTATATCAAGGATCAGAACTGGATGGAGCATATTAATGAATGCTTTAAAAATATGAATCAGGGGAAAAAGAATGGAAGGTGTGAGCTGTGAAAATAAGGAAACGAAGGGAGTGGATTTATAGTAAAATATCCGACAGAACAATCGAAACAGATTATTGCATTTAATCAAAGAAGATCTGATTTCCTATATCGCCGAAGAACCAAATCTTATTACGAAGATTTTCTTTAAATCCCATGAATTCCGGAAATCAATCATAACTACGTCATCAGTTCCCTCTCTTGCGATAGCTTCGATTATACTCTTCGCGTAATCAAATTTTTTTTTTACCTATATTACTCACTGATGATAAAACTCTAATTTCTAGCTCGGATACGTCATGAAAACATACTTATTGTCAGCCATGACCATTCCACTCAAATTTCGGGACGAAATTTCTTTAACGGGTAGGTACTGTGACGACCCGGAAATTTCCGACCAAATTAAAACTTAATCTTTATATGTTCCAACACAATAAGCAAAGCCTGTAATGTTGAGTCTCGAAATGCTTGAACTATTTATATAGATTCATTTAACCTGTGACTATTTCCGACGATTCACGAACAATTGTGTGTAAATAAATATGTAAATATATATACATATATAAATATAAGAGTGCATATTAAGTTGTATTAATAAAATACAAAATAATCATTTGAATTGAAAATGTAAAATAATGTACATGATAATTAAGATTAAAATTTATTTATGATTTAAACGAATTCTTATTTTTATTTATTATCATTTTTATGATATTATTTAGTTATTTTATTAGAATTATTATTAATATTATTAGGGTATTTACTATTAATATTTATTAAAAATAAAAATAGGGAATCCCATTCTGTTAGAAGTAACTATCAATTTTTTTTCTTTTTCTTCACATGAAAATAATTTACGTACTTCATGTCTCCAGTTTGTTACAAGTCTACTTCACAAATCAATTGGAAATTAATTTAACTGTTAAATCATGTACCTAATCACTCTATATAAGTTACAAACTGCAATTTGAGTTAAAAACAAAGAAAACCCAGAAAATAAGCTCGACACTCTGTACATTCATCTTTTTCACCATATTTTGATTTAGAACAAATTTTCAAAATGTAATAATGCAGTCATGGTAGGAATCGTCTATCTAAACTATCTGTAAGTTTTCAATCCTCAATTCTTTCTATTAATTTCTAATTTGAGAGTCAAAGTTTTAGTTTTCAAAGTCAACTAAGTGTTCTTGAATCAAATTCGAGTTTGTTTTGATATCTCCAGTTAATTTGATGATCCATAAAGATTATAGGAATGATTTGCAACACAATTCATGTTGTAATCATAACCTATAACACTCTTAATCTAAAAATCAATTTTTGAGTTCTTGAGTTCTTCACAGTGATATACACTAACGTGAATTCGAAACAAATTTCAAAAACTAAAAATGTAGAGTTGTTAGGAATCATTTACTTAAACTTCCTGCAAAATCTCAAGTTCCAATTCTTGATAACGAATTCGAATTTGTGAGTCAAAGTTAAATTGTCAAAAGTCAACTGTTTTGTTCTTAGAGAAATTAGAGCTTGTTTTGATGTTTTAAGTTCAATTGATGATTTCAATAGTTTTTAGGAATGATTTGAAACATGTTTCATGTTGTAAAGATTGTCCAAAACGAACTCAAAATTGAAAACAAAATTTTTTTTTTCTTGGCTACCAGCAAGCAGTAGGATTTTTTTGTTTTTTTTCCTCATTTTTTTATATCATGAACACATTTTTATTTTTTGTTTCATGTTTGTTTAGAAGTCCTAAAACCATTTTGATGATTGATTATTAAGAATGAAGTTGTTTGATTGTTTAGATTTTGGTGAAGAAGATGAAGTGGGTTGAAACATGTAATAGATAAGTATTTGGGTTTGTATTATAAATCAGAAAAACTGAAATGGAGGAATGGTTAAGGGTGTTGATGAGTGAGCGAGAGGTCTCGGGTTCGAGCCCGGCTTGGTGCAATTTTTTTAAAACTGACTCCTAAGGTAGTTTTATACTTTTAAAAATTATTATTATTATTAATATTATTATTATTATCCTTAGGTATTTCTACAATTATTAATTTTACAAAACAAAAGATATATATGTAAATATATTATTACATAAAATATACTAATATTACATAAAATTATGTTTCAACTAATATTATTGATATAACATTAATTAAATATCAAATAAGTATCATAATATATTATAAGAATAATTAATACATAACAAATATATAAACTTAATTAATTTATACTATAATGTGTTAATACTTGATATAGGTTCGTGAATCCGAGGCCAACCCTGCATTGTTCAATGTCGTATGTATTTTTACTACAAAATACAGTATTGTGAGTTTCATTTACCTTTTTACCCTTTATATTTTTGGGCTGAGAATACATGCACAACTTTTATTACTGTTTTACGAAATAGACACAAGTAATCGAAATTACGTTCTATGGTTGAATGATCGAAACTGAATATGCCCCTTTTTATTAAGTCTGGTAATCTAAGAATTAGGGAACAAACACCCTAATTGACACGAACTCTAAAGATAGATCTATCGGGCCCAACAAGCCCCATCCAAAGTACCGGATGCTTTAGTACTTCGAAATTTATATCATGTCCGAAGGAGGATCCCGGAATGATGGGGATATTCTTATATGCATATTGTGAATGTTGGTTACCAGGTGTTCAATCCATATGAATGATATTTTTGTCTCTATGCATGGGACGTATCATTATGAGAAATGGAAGTATGAAATCTTGTGGTCTATTAAAATTATGAAATGATTCTTTATGATAAACTAATGAACTCACCAACCTTTTGGTTGACACTTTAAAGCATGTTTATTCTCAGGTACGAAAGAAATCTTCCGCTGTGCATTTGCTCATATTAGAGATATTACTTGGAGTCATTCATGACATATTTCAAAAGATGTTGCATTCGAGTCGTTGAGTTCATCAAGATTATTATTAAGTCAATTATATTTGGATATATTATGAAATGCTTTACATGCCTGTCAACTGTCGATGTAACGAAAGTTTGTCTTTTAAAAACGAATGCAATGTTTGTAAAATTTATCATATAGAGGTCAATTACCTCGCGATGTAATCAACTGTTGTGAATCGTTTGTAATCGATATGGACTTCGTCCGGATGGATTAGGACGGGTCTCTACATCATGGCCGCTAATGACTTTTGAATAATTTTTTTTATGATACATGATGATGATATGGTACGTATGAGGATGAAGAATGATTATGATGATGGTAAATGATAGCGAGGGATGATGATGATAAAAATGTTCCTTTTTTCTCCTCTTTTTCTTCTTGGCCGACAGATACCCAAGGGAGATAACCAATTGTGCAACTTACTTAATTCAGTTCCTGTTACCAAGATTGGATCACGACAGTATTCCTTTCCTTCTTATAAACGAATGGGTTTGTTTTCCTATTGGGCTTGTTAGGTTAGAATATTGGAATTAGGCTCAAACACTTGATCCACTTTGTATCTTGAAGTTACTTTGAAAGGTGATGAATTAATTATGTTATATGATTCCATGATGATACGGGTGTGATGATGGATAAAATGTTGATGCTTGAAATAAGAAAACGATGATAGTGATTACTTGACATAGATGTTACGTATTAGTTTATAATGATGATGATATATGATGATGAATGGTAGGGATGATGATGAGGATGATATCGGTGGTATACATGATAAAGATGTTGATAATAATGTTTCAATCATAATAAACATGATGAAAACACTTTACTACAGTTAATAACAATAAAGATGTTAATTAATAATAACAATAATAATAATACTCGTGATGATTATGATCATGACGTTGATGATGAGTATTATGTTGATACGGTTATGATATAGTTTGATGATGATATGATATAAGAAAGATGATAGACTTGATAATGATGATGATAGATGGATACGAGTATCAATATTATTATTATTATTATTATTACAATAAAATTTTGTTATGTAAAAATATATTTAACAAACCATATTAATTTTCTTATAATAAATATTAGTTATTTATTTAAAAGCATATAAAATAAATATATTAATTAAGTTATTAACAAATCATTTAAATTTATTAAGATAACATTTATAACACTAATAATATATAAAATTTGTTCGATTACAATTATATGTGTTAATATATATATAAATGATATATGTTCGTGAATCCGAGACCAACCCTACACTTGTTCAATGTCGTTCTATGTATTTTTACCACAAAATACAGTATGGTGAGTTTCATTTGCCTTTTTACCCTTTATATATTTGGGCTGAGAATACATGCGCAATTTTAATAAATGTTTTACGAAATAGACACAAGTAATCGAAACTACATTATATGGTTGAATGATCGAAGCCGAATATGCCCTTTTGCTTGGTAGCCTAAGAATTAGGGAACATCACTAATTTTGAGAATTAGTGCACGCCTAATTGACGCGAATCCTAAAGATAGATCTATTGGGCCTAACGAACCCCATCCAAAGTACCGGATGCTTTAGTACTTCGATGTTGTTTTATATCATGTCCGATGGATGTCTCGGAATGATAGAGGATATTCTTATATGCATCTAGTTAATGTCGGTTACCAGGTGTTTAATCCATATAAATGATTTTTGTCTCTATGCATGGGACGTATATTTATGAGAAATGGAAATGAAATTCTTGTGGTCTATTAAAATGATGAAAATGACCGATTATTGTAAACTAATGAACTCACCAACCTTTTGGTTGACACTTTAAAGCATGTTTATTCTCAGGTATTAAAGAAATCTTTCGCTGTGCATTAGCTCATCTTAAGGATATTACTTGGAGTCATTCATGACATATTTCAAAAGACATTGCATTCGAGTCGTTGAGTTCATCAAGATTATTATTAAGTAAATTATAGTTCGATATATTATGAAATGGTATGCATACCATCAACTTTCAATGTAAAGAAATTTTATTTTTTAAAAACGAATGCAATGTTTGTAAAATGTATCATAAAGAGGTCAAATACCTCGCGAAGTAACCAAATGAAATGTATTCGTCCAGATGGATTAGGACGGGTCTTCACAAAGTGTGCGTCGAAAAACGTCGAAAAATAAAAGGTTGAAAAATAAGCGTCGAAAAATAAAAGTCGAAAAATAATAATAATAAAATGCAGCGTCGAAACTTAAAAGTCTAAAAACTAAATATTAAAAGTTGCATCTGAAGGAATTAAAACTTAAAGGAATTCTATATCCAAAACGACAATAACTTAATTAGGCACTAAAATCTATTTAAAACTAAAGCGATAAGCGACGTCGTAAAATTCTAAACGCCTAAATCTTAATTTAAAAAAAAGCACTTAAAGAATTTTACGGCAAAGCCTAAAAATCTAGAAATATACGAATAAGTATGGCAAAAACTAAGTTTAAACTAATTACGAACGACAAATATTACGAAATAAACGATAAAAATAAAAATTATAACTAAAATGATAAAAATAAATAAATTTTATAAAAATATTATTTTTATATTATATTTTATAAAAGTATTAAACTATAAATATAAAAATATAATTAAAACTAAATTTATTAAAACTAATACTAATTATAATTAAATTAAAACCCTAATTAATAATACACATATTATAATAAAAACCCTAAACTGTCGGTGTATACAAAATACTAATATTTTTATTACGAAATACGATACAATTTACACAAGTTTTATTTATTTATATAGATGAGATATACTTAAACCTTGCTACAACACTTATAGGCAGTGTGCCTAATCGTAGAGTAGTGTAGTTTTTAGTAAGTCTGGTTCGTTCCACAGGGAGATGGCTTATTGCGTACACTATATTTTTAAACAATTATATTTGTATATATATATATATATATATATATATATATATATATATATATATATATATATATATATATATATATATAGGGGCAGGATCAATGGGGAAGTAACCAATCGGGGGAAGTGGGGGGAAGCAATTTTTTTTTCATTTTTTTTGAAATTTTTTTTTTCCGGCATCAAGATCACACGAAAATATGAACATTTAGAAGAGACACTTCGTGATGAATGTTATTATTTAGGCGGGAAAATGACCGACAAAAATAACATTCAAGATAATATTGTTCGTGAAGAATATGAACGTTTTTTTCCATGTTTTGTGAAGTAAAATTTAGCCCAGTTTAGGGTTTAGGGTTTAGGGTTTAGGGTTTGGTGTTTTGGGTTTATGGAATAAACCCAAAACACCAAACCCTAAACCCTAAACCCTAAACCCTAAACTCTAAACTGTTCGTGTTAAAAACTAAATCTAAATCCTAAATCTAAACCCTAAACCCTAAATTTCTAAACCCTAATATCTAAACCCTATAAACCCTAATATCTAAACCCTAATATCTAAACCCCAATAGCTAAACCCTCAAAATACGCTCGAAAAACACGATAATTGTTATATATTACTTCTTCGAGCATTTTCCCGCCAAAATAAAAACATTTATCACAAAGTGTCTCTACTAAATGTTCATATTTTAATCTCATCTATAATGTTCGTGAACAAAGTTTTTTCAAAAAACGAAAAAAAAAGTTTTTGCTTCCCCCCGCTTCCCCCCGAATGGTTACTTCACTCTTGATCCTACCACTATATATATATATATATATATATATATATATATATATATATATATATATATATATATATATATATATATATATATATATATATATATTAGTAATATAGTAGTATTATTATTATTATAAAAGGGGGTTTTTACCGTTTAATGACCGGTTTGTTGATTTTAAATAAAGCGTAAAGATAAATGACGAAAATATAAATGACAGAATTTAAATTGCGATAAAGTAAATTGCAGTAATTAAAATGACAGTAAATAAATGTACGATGAAATATGAAATAAAAGTATTATGCTTATTTAAACTTCCGTAATCATGATGTTTGACGTTTTGATTTTAATTAATTGTTACCTGGGTTAATTGTCCTTTGTCCTGGTTTATTTGATACCTATCTAGTTTTTGTCCATAATAGTCCATCGGTCATAATTATAAAATGCTCGTCAAATTAACCTTATTCCCGAAGTTAAATATTCCAACTAATTAGGGATTCGAACTGTAACAAGGTTTTAATACTTTGTTAATAATTACACCCGGTTATCGACTGCGTGTAATCCAAGGTTTTCATACTTTGTTAACAATTACAACAATTATCCTTGTATGTAATCCACCCCTGTTTTAATGAGACATGAATATTAATTTACCCACTTGATCAGAATGAATAATCAATTATCCAACCCAAATAATTAATTAAATGATCGTAAAAGATGTCATATAAATGTCACTAAATAGAACATACATAATCATTTTAATAATTATTAGATTAACTAATTTGAAGATAGGTTCGACAGATTCTAATGAGTTGTCATTCGATTAGACAATACCCCCTATCTATTAATAGTCAATAGTCCAATGTCCACAAGTGTCGGTCTTTTGTCCAAACCTTAGTTATGGTACAAAATCCAATAACCCCGTCTTAATATTTAGTCTAACATCACGATTACTTCGGCTCAAATAAGCATAATAATAACTTAGTTACAAGACATTAATTTAAAAAGGAAGAACATAACTTATAGTGGTGATTAATCGCGTAGCGTTACACGGACAGAGTTCCGACTTACAAAATCTTAAAACACTTCTTACAATAACCCAATTATTATTAAACTTAATTTAAACTTAATATTATAAATATAAATATATATTACATTGATCAGAGGAAGGAAAAGAAAAGATGTGTAAAACTCGTCCAAAAAATGCTGAATTTATAGACTTGGCCACCATTTCCCTGCCATGCGATCGCATGGGAATAAGGCAGCCAGGCCATGCTATTGCATGGCCATCTGGATCCATCTCAATTACTTTGTTTTCTAGTTTGTCGACATTTTATTTAAATATATATAATATATATAATTTATATTAATTATATATATATTATATTATATTTTTGTGCATAGTTGACTTGAAATTTTAGGTCCGTTGCGTCACGCATTGATAGTTGGCTCAGGTCCCGGCTCCGGATTTTCGAACGTCCTTTCGTTCGCGGAGATATCTTGTACTTTGCGTTCCGCGGCTCGTACTCTTGTAATTTTTAGACGTTTCTCATCAATAAATTGAACAACTTGGATCGTATCTTGTACAATTGAGCTTTTTAGTCATTTGCGTCTTCAAATCGTCATTTTCTTCTTTTGTCTTCGCACTTATTTATTTAAACGAATATTACATAAAAATAGAACAATTGCAACTAAAAACTTTACATATTGGAAGGATATTGTGCCTAAATATATATTCATTTGGAGCACTATCAGTGCTTTTCAAAAATTTCAGAATGGAAAAATCATAATTCTAAGAGAGAAAGGTTATATGTATACATATAACTGTTGATGTAGAAATGCTGTGAGAGTCAAAATAGTGATTGCTGATTCCCAGTAATTTGTATGGCAATTCTCGTTATAAGATGCGGATGAACACATGATGGAGTTTTGATAAATATAATGATTTTTCAGAAAATCAAGTTCAACAAAGTTGTTGGTAAGTTTACTACTAATGTGATGGAATATAAACGGTTCTCCGATAATGATGATGAAGGGGTAATCTTTATAATAAGGTTTATTCGAATGGAAAACTGAAGTTGATTTGCTGGAACTGTGACAAAATTGGCTAATTTGAAAAAGAATTGCAATGTTATTTTTGGTAATAACAATGCCAAAGGAGCTATCACAGATACGTGTTAAACGTTTACTCAGGTTTCAAGTGTTTTCAGATGAAGTGCGGTTGGTTCATCCTCTCGATTGAGTTGTTTTCAAGAATCATGAAAGGTTTGAACGCAGATTGTAATTGTCTAGATACAAATGAGGTTTAAGATGAAATCAAGTGGCAAGCCTGAAGAATTTGTTTAGTTTCATATGTTATAATCAATATTTTAATTCATTTTAATTGTCCAATGTTGGAAGTCCACAGTTACCAGTCCACAATTAGTAATTCAATAATTTCATATATATAGTTTAATATATAATATTCGAATTAATTAATACGTATCGTGACCCATTATATACTTGTCTCAGACTCGATCACAACTTAAAGTATATATATTATTGTAGAATCAACCTCAACCTTGTACAGCTAACTCAAGCAATACCTGCATATAGAGTGTCTATGGTTATTCCAAACAATATATATAGATGCGTCGATATGATATGTCAAAACCTTTTATACATGTCCTGATATTTAAAGTGCGTAAAATAAATAACAGTAATTAAACGACGATAAATAAAGTTGCGAGAATTAAAATTGCGAATAATAAAATTGCGAGAATTAACAGTTAGCTAGGAACAGTTAGCTAGGATTTTGTTAGCATGGATTCTTAACAGAATTTCTCATAGTTAATTTGTTTGTTTCTAACAAATTTTATTTTATCCAATGCTTTCTTCTTTATGACACTTGTTGAATTCTGATAGGTCAAAATCCAAATATGAAATTGAATGAAAATGGTTATTCTCCGGTGAACGGATACGTATATCGGTGGTTGTAAGTAGGATGGTAAATGACTGTTGAATCAGCTTCGACGAATGTAAAGTGTAACTTATTAAGGTGAAATCTAAATATTCCTCAGGTATTACCTACCCGTTAAAATATTTTCACCATTAACGGTTTGTACAAAAGAATTTTTAATTACAATCTTTATGAAAACATATATACATATATATTTTCTTCAGATGTAATCATGGATTTAATGAGTTAATATGATATTAAACTCATTTGGTTTACGGTTAGAACTAGAGTACATAATCTCTAAAACATTAGAAATTACATAATCTCCATGAAGAACGAAGATAATTGATGTAGAACGATACGTAGAATGATGATTATACTCGAGGTATAGAATGAGATGTTGAGGCATGGATTATTGATGGTACTGTTGCTGTTTATTGATGGTACTGTTGGATCTAATGATGTTGCTGAAGCTGGTAAATTTTGCACAATATTTTCCAAGGCTACAACTCGGGCGCGAAGTTCGTTGACTTCTTCTATTATTCCGGGATGATTGTCGGTCGGAACGAGCGAATGAATAAGGGTTAAAAATGGTGGATATTATGTAATCGTTGAAAGCTATTATGGAATTGAGGCTGAAAATGGTGTTTTGGATAGGTTCACCGGTGAGTGCTTCAGGTTCATCGCCAAGAGGTGTAGTTGGTTGGTGGAAAGGATCGCTTTCTTCTCATCTCCATTGATTAAGTAGCCTACGAACTCATCAGATGAATTGGGGATGGCTGATTGGTTGATTCATTCTGGTGACGCTGCTTTCGGAGTTTAGGTGAACATCCATGTTGGAATAGCTGTCGAAATTCGAGGGACTTGAACTAGTGGCGAATTCCATTTTGTACGATTGAGTAAAGGGTTTTTCAATATAAAATGATTTTCGGATATCGGATGATATTCTAATTACATAGAATACCTATACATAGTAAAAAAGATCCCGTAGATTACGGAGGGAATTACGGAAACGGGTCAGATAAAGTCTACAGTAACAGATACGCTAAGATATGGATTACCAGTGAAACAACCCAACCCGTATTCAATACGATAAATTTTTTTTTAAAATAACAACCTTTAGCGCCCAATTAAAAGGTTACATGTAACCCATTTAAACGATATCACAATTAAATGTTTACAAACGGCACGAAGGCCCTTAACAAATGTAATACAAGTTTGACCCATTCACAAATGATAGTTTTAATCCAAACAACACCTCGAGCATGGTTTGGGGCTAAACTAACCAAAATACTAGGCCAACTTCAAAAGCTTGAACAAGCATCACCAAGGGACACCTAGTGCCCAACAACCCCTTTTCCCCTATCCGTACCTGCATCTAAAAATATAAACAACGAGAGGGGTAAGCTAATGCTTAGTGAGTGCAACAATTATACGAATACATATACAACCTACTTACTTGCAATCACTTATGCATTTACCACATACATGCTAGCAATATAAATAATCATACCATCGCAAGTATAATAACTAAACTTCCAATTACACGAGCTAGCATAAGTTAGCATATTAATAGCATATACTTCACAATTTAATATGATAAATACAATTAACACAACCATGGTTAACCAATCGTACAAGGGAACGGTACTTGAAAGACCGTCGGAGTTCGTAACATCCATTAGTGTTACTTAAACACCGCGTAATCACTAATCCCCCGGGTGATGTCTTAAACACCGCGACTAACTCACCCCCATGACAATGTGGCATCTTGAACACCTCGACGATTCCACATGTCAATCAAAACAATGAGTGGTGTCTTGAACACCGGGACAATTCCACTCCCATGACAATGTGGCGTCTTGATCACCGCGACAATACCACATGTCAATCAAAACAATGAGTAGTGTCTTGAACACCGCGACAATACTATTCGTTACTTAGAATGCGGTGTCTTAAACACCGTGACAATTCCACATTCATTCCATACAAATAAATACATTATATACATACACGCATAATTATTCCACTCACCTTAACACCAAGATGATGATTATGCACTTCCGAAACTTCAAAGCAAAGTACCTAATACATTAAGTACACATTCAATACACAACTTATGGAACCAACCACCATACTTACACTTGAGCATTTAATGACCCAGTTTGCATTAAATAGCTCAACTACACCAAAACCGTCCATAAATGGCAAAGCCTCTTATTCAATCACTAAAGCTAGCGATTTATAGTCTACTAACCTTAACTAACACAAACTGTACTTCATGCCCATTTCACACAAACTAGGTCAACATTACCCATTTGAGCCATTTTAACACTTAGACCCACAAATCAAGTCAAACTTAACTCACTAAGAATTCTTTCATCAATTTAAAAGTGTAATATTGACTAACAACACCATTTGACACTTACAACCTCAATTCACAAGACCAAACCCTAGGTTATAGTCATTTGGAGTTTCCTTACATCAACATAACCCAAGTTCACCCATTTAACGCCCAAATGGGTCTTACAAGCCTCTAATGGCCAAACCCTAGCCATAAATTAATTAAAACTAAAAATACGGAGTTAAGACTTACCAACACTATCCACTCGTAGCTAAGAACGAGGAGAATGACTTTAATTCTTGCTCCAAGGATTGATTCACAAATCTTCACTCTCAAATCTCACTTAGAAATCAATTGGGTTTTATGCTTTGAGAGTAAATGGAGAAAGAAAATAGAAATGAAAATGAATAAAATGGATAAGTGGTAGAGATTAAATGCTCCCATCAGATCTACACGTAAAAAGATGAATTTGCCCTTGAACCCCACTTTTTAAAAGCTGAATTCGGCATCAGACAGCCAGAAATGTCGCGGCGCGACTTCTTTTCTCGATGCGCTACGAACAACATAAAAATGTGTGTTGTTTAAACTCCTCCTGACTCAGATTCTAGTTATTGGTAGCTGCGCGACCTTCTTCTCCGCGGCGCGACATATAAAGGAAAAATCGACCCTTTTTAGCATGCCTCTTGACTCTAGTTTGCTTGAGGTGCCGCGGCACGGCAATGGTCATCGCGGCGTGCCATTAGGCATGGCCTGACTAGTTTCTCGGCAAAAAACTAACAATTCACTATTTGACTTGTACGCTTCGTTCTCGCTTCCTATACACGTCTAAACTTCATCTTTAAGCCTCACATGACTTAACATCAACAAAAGACCTTGCATATAATTATACATGCATGCATTCCAATATATATATATATATATATATATATATATATATATATATATATATATATATATATATATATATATATATATATATATATATATATATATATATATACATTCATTTATGCATTAATTAACACTAATTTCATTTCATCACATAACGAATGAGTTATAAGCGTACTAACGATTAAATATGTACCTTTAGACATGTACGGGAAAATGGGATGTTACAACTCTCCTCGCGATCCAAGTCGCATGACAAGCCGGAAGATAAACCAAAATGAACTCTTCGGATTCCCATGTAAACTCGGAACCCTTTCGATGTCGCCATTGCACTTTGAAGGTTCTCACTTCCTTGTTTCGCAACATTTTTAACCTTCTCATCAAGAATGGCTGTCGGTTCTTCAACGTACTCTAATTTGTTGTTCAACGCAATCTCATCTAACGGCACCCAAGTCGAGTCATCCGCAAGACACTTACGGAGATGGGAAACGTGAAATGTGTTATGGATTCCCGCAAGCTCTTCGGGTAACTCTAGTTTATAAGCAACCTCGCCAACACGTGCCAAAACCTTAAAAGGACCAATAAATTGAGGAGCTAACTTTCCTCGCTTTCAAAACCGAATAACACCTTTTCATGGCGAAACCTTAAGCATCACCATGTCACCTTCTTGAAACTCAATCGGTCGCCTTCCTTTATCGACATAAGATTTTTGTCTATCTTGCGCCGCCTTAAGTCGAGCCCGAATTATCTCAATCTTACTATTCGTCTCTAGGACCAAATCGGTACTCCCAATTTCTCGTTGACCCACTTCTCCCCAACAAATAGGAGTTCGGCACCTACGCCCATAAAGCATCTCATAAGGTGGCATTCCAATACTAGTGTGGTAACTATTATTGTACGAGAATTCCACCAATGGTAAGTGCTCATCCCAACTACCGTTGAAATCAATAACACACGCCCTTAACATATCCTCCAACGTTTGATTTGTACGCTCGGTTTAACAGTCCATTTGAGGATGATACGTCGTGCTCATTTTCAATTGAGTAACCATATCTTCATAAAACTTATTCCAAAACCGAGAAGTGAACCGAGTATCTCGATCCGAAACAATAGATATAGGAACCCCATGTCTCGATATTACCTCCTTGATAAATAACTTGGACAAAGTTTTCGACGATATCGTTTCCTGAATGGGAAGAAACAAAGCACTCTTCGTCAGTCTATCAACTATCACCCAAATCGTATCATATTGGGTTCTCGCCGTCTTTGGTAATTTGGTAATGAAGTCCATGGTAATGTGCTCCCATTTCCATTTTGGAACTTCCAATGGTTGTAACTTACCATACGGCTTTTGGTGTTCGGCTTTAACTTGCAAACACGTGACGCATTATTCAACGTACTTAACAACATCTCGTTTCATATCGGGCCACCAATACTCTTTCTTCAAATCATAGTACACCTTCGTTGCACCCGGATGAATGGAATACATTGACTTATGTGCTTCATCAAGTAGAACTTATTGGTAACCACCCATCTTAGGCACCCACACTCTTCCTTGAAAATACAACAAACCATGCGGGCCTAAAGTAATAGACTCCGTTTGCCACACAATCCGCTCTTCATGCTTGTTGTGGACGCACACTTCTATTTGAATCTCACCAAGCTTTACAAGAAAATCGTTAGTAATGATCTTGCGTAACGACCCTACTCGTATTGTCGGATGTTGACTCTTTCGACTTAACGCATCCGCGACCACGTTCGCCTTACCCGGATGATAAAGTATTTCGCAATCATAATCCTTTACCACATCCATCCACCTACGTTGATGATAATTCAAATCTCGTTGGATAAAGAGGTGTTTCAAACTCTTATGATCCGAATAAATCGTACACTTGACACCATACAAGTAGTGGCACCAAATTTTCAACGCATGTACCACCGACGCCAATTCAAGATCATGAGTCGAGTATCTCTTTTCGTGTTCCTTTAATTATCGAGAGGCATAAGCGATGACATTACCTCTTTGCATTAGAACACACCCAATTCCATTTAATGAAGCATCACAATAAACCGGCATATCTTCAATTCCTTCCGGTAATACCAACACCGGAGCTTGACACAATTTCTCCTTCAACAATTGGAAAGCAATTTCTTGCTCGTTTTCCTAATTAAACCTCACGTTCTTCCTTGTTAACTTTGTCAAAGGAGAAACAATTTTAGAAAAGTCTTGTATAAACCGACAATAATAACCGGCCAATCCGAGAAAACTTCGAATTTCCGTAGGCGTAGTCGGTTTCCCCCAACTCTTCACAGTCTCAATCTTCCCCAGATCTACTTGGATACCTTCTTTATTCACAATATGGCCAAGGAATTGAACTTCCCTTAGCCAAAATTCACATTTGGAGAATTTTGCGTACAACTTCTCCTTCCGCAACGTCTTCAATACTTCGCGCAAATGGTGCTCATGTTCCTTCATACTCTTAGAATAAACAAGTATGTCATCAATGAACATAATTACCCACTTATCCAACATAGGTTGGCATACTTGGTTCATAAGACCCATGAATGCCGCCGGTGCATTCGTAAGACCAAAGGGCATGACTACAAATTCAAAATAACTGTATCGAGTTCGAAATGCCGTTTTCTCTATGTCTTCCTCACGGACCCGCACTTGATGATAGCCGGACCGTAAGTCAATCTTAGAAAAATACGTTGCACCTTGGAGTTGGTCAAACAAATCGTCAATCCGAGGCAATGGATAACGATTATTGATCGTCACTTTGTTCAACTCCCGATAATCGATGCACATCTGCATACTACCATCTTTCTTCTTCACAAACAAAACCGGAGAACCTCATGGCAAGGAGCTCAGGCGAATAAAACCCTTTTCAAGTAACTCTTGGGTTTGATTTAACAAATCTTGCATTTCCGTCGGTGCTAAACGATAAGGAGTTTTAGCAATGGGGGTAGCCCCCGGAACCAACTCAATGCGAAATTCAACTTGTCTTTCCGCCGGAACACCCGGTAACTCATCCGGAAAAACGTCTTCAAATTCATATACCACCAGAATTTCACGAATGGGTGGTGGCTCATCACGAGTATCAACTACATGGGCATGAAAAGCTATGCTACCACTAACAAAGAAACGACGTGCCCGTACAAAAGTGCATATTGACACAAGTCTTCTTCGCTTATCGCCATGAATAATTAACTCTCCCCCACTTGGGGTCTTCACACGAATGAATTTATCATGGCATGCAATATCGGATCTATTACGATCGAGCCAATCCATACCAACAACAATATCAAAGTCACCCAAAGTCATCGGAATGAGATCGATTTCAAAAGTTTCGGTACCAAACACAACATTACAATTTTTACAAACATCAACCCCTAGCACCGTTTTACCATCCGCTATTTTGAATTCTACCGGATGACTTAACTTAGCTAGCGGTTTATTCAACTTAGGCACAAATCTTGGAGACACAAATGACAAGTTAGCACCACTATCAAAAAGTATACGTGCCGGACTAGAGTTAACCATGAAAGTACCTGAGACGACTTCATTGGATTGTTTGGCTTCTTCATTCGTCATCAAGTAGTTGTGACCCCTAGCCATACCCGCCGCTTTCTCTAATTTCTTAACATGATCATTGTTCAAATTGGGACATTCCGGCCTCTTATGCCCTTCTTTACCACAATTATAACAAGTGAGTTTGGTTGTAGAAGGAGGGTTGGTGCAATCACGGGCCATATGTCCCTTTCGTCCATAATTGTGACAAGAATAACGGAACTCTCCGGGAACACCTTTCTTCACCCTACCGACACTCTTGGTTGCACCCTTACTCTTCTTGTTTGAATGACTTGTAGCTTCAAACTTCCTCTTGCCAAAAGTAAAGCCACACTTTTTTAAAACGAGCTCCTCAAAACCTTTGGCCATATTGAACAACTCATCGAAGCTTTTCACCACGTTTACACTAATCTTTTCTTGATAACTATCGTTCAAGATGCGATAGAAGTCTTTCTTCAACATTTTATCATTCCTGACATACTCCGGGAAAAATTGGGTCTTGGACAAGAAAACAGATTTGAGAGTGTTCAAATCCATTGACCCTCGCCTCAAGGAATGTAATTCGTCCTTAAGCATTGTAAGATCGGCCGAAGTTCGGTATTCGTCGAAAAATTCCGCCTTGAATTCATCCCAAGTGAATTCCATGCATTGTTCTTCACCATAAACTTGGATCTTTGCATCCCACCATAACTTGGCATCGCCCTTCAACATGCTACAACCGTACCTCGTCTTTTTATCAAGAGGGTATTCACAAGTACGAAAAGCCCGCTCCATGTTGGAGATCCACCGGGCACTCTTAAGTGGGTCCTGTTTGCCCTCAAAAGTAGCAGGTTGGTCATCTTTAAAATTCTTATAGAAAAAGTCTCGTCTCCCAACATTGTCCTCTTGAAGGACAACTTTAATTTGCTCCTTTACTACGTTTACTAATTGCTCTTCAATCGTATCTAGAAATATTTTATTAACATCTTCAAGGAAAGACGCATGATGACTTTTCAAAATGGCCTCAACTTTGGCCGTGAACTCGGGGTCCTCGCTCGTGCCCCCATTATCGGTGTCGTGTCCATTTCTCATCTTCATTCTATAAAACGAAAGAGGTTAAACAATGAATGAAAAGAAATGACACGTATATATACATATATACACCTTGCCGCCCCATCTTGCTCAACAATCGTCGTACATCGCTTGTTTGACACGATTTGCACAAATAACAATGGTAGCTAGTCATTGTTACGCAAGCATCTCGCATTAACTTACTAGTACAATGTCTATCTTGCTTGATGGATTTCAAATACATCACAAAACAAATAGCGCAAGGTTAGTTCACATAAATCTAAGCACTAACCAAAACCCGATCCGACCCGAAGTCCTACAAGTCCCGCATAAAGCATACACACAATAAAGTCTAAGTCTAGGAACCTATCTCAAGTCGCCTAAATCCCTTAGACCATGCTCTGATACCACTTGAAACAACCCAACCCGTATTCCATACGATAAATTTTTTTTTTAAATAACAACCTTTAGCGCCCAATTAAACGGTTATATGTAACCCATTTAAACGATATCATAATTAAATGTTTATAAACGGTACGAAGGCCCTTAACAAATGTAATACAAGTTTAACCCATTCACAAATGATAGTTTTAATTCAAACAACACCTCGAGCATGGTTTAGGGATAAACTACCCAAAACACTAGGCCAACTTCAAAAGCTTCAACAAGCATCACCAAGGGACACCTAGTGCCCAACAACCCCTTTTCCCCTATCCGCACCTGCATCTAAAAAGATAAACAACCAGAGGGGTAAGCTAATGCTTAGTGAGTGCAACAATTATACGAATACATATACAACCTACTTACTTACAATCACTTATGCATTTACCACATACATGCTAGCAATATAAATAATCATACCATCGTAGGTATAATAACTAAACTTCCAATCACATGAGCTAGCATAAGTTAGCATATTAATAGCATATACTTCACAATTTAATATGCTAAATACAATTCACACAACCATGGTTAACCAATCGTACAAGGGAACGGTACTTGAAAGATCGTCGGAGTTCGTAACATCCATTAGTGATACTTAAACACTTCGTAATCACTAATCCACCGGGTGATGTCTTAAACACCGCGACTAACTCACCCCCATGACAATGTGGCGTCTTGAACACCGCAACGATTCCACATGTCAATCAAAACAATGAGTGGTGTCTTGAACACCGCGACAATTCCACTCCCATGACAATGTGGCTTCTTGAACACCGCGACAATACCACATGTCAATCAAAACAATGAGTAGTGTCTTGAACACCGCGACAATACTACTCGTTACTTAGAATGTGGTCTCTTAAACACTGCGACAATTCCACATTCATTCCATATAAATAAATACATTATATACGTACACGCATAATTATTCCACTCACCTTAACACCAAGATGATGATTATGAACTTCTGAAACTTCAAAACAAAGTACCTAATACATTAAGTACACATTCAATACATAACTTGTGGAACCAACCACCATACTTACACTTGAGCATTTAATGACCCAATTTGCATTAAATAGCTCAACTACACCAAAACTGCCCATAAATGGCCAAGCCTCTTATTCAATCACTAAAGCTAGCGATTTATAGTCTACTAACCTTAACTAACACAAAATTAGGGTACTTCATACCCATTTCACCCAAACTAGGTCAACATTACACATTTGACCCATTTTAACACTTAGACTCACAAATCAAGTCAAACTTAACTCATTAACAATTCTTTCATCAATTTAAAAATGTAATAGTGACTAATAACACCATTTGACACTTACAAGCTCAATTCACAAGACCAAACCCTAGGTTATAGTCATTTGGGCTTTCCTTACATTAACATAACCCAAGTTCACCCATTTAACCCCCAAATGGGTCTTACAAGCCTCTAATGGCCAAACCCTAGCCATAAATTAATTAAAACTAAAAATACGGAGTTAAGACTTACCAACACTATCCACTCGTAGCTAAGAACGATGAGAACGACTTTAATTCTTGCTCCAAGGATTGATTCACAAATCTTCACTCTCAAATCTCACTTAGAAATCAATTGGGTTTTATGTTTTGAGAGTAAATGGAGAAAGAAAATAGAAATGAAAATGAATAAAATGGATAAGTGGTGTGGATTAAATGCTCCCATCAGATCTATATGCAAAAAGACGAATTTGCCCTTGAACCCCACTTTTTAAAAGCTGAATTCGGCATCAGACTGCCAGAAATGTCGCGGCGCGACTTCTTTTCTCGCGGCGCGACGAACAATGTAAAAATGTGAGTTGTTTAAACTCCTCCTGACTCATATTCTAGTTATTAGTCTCGGCGCGACCTTCTTCTCCACGGCGCGACATATAAAGGAAAAATCGACCCTTCTTAGCATGCCTCCTGACTCTAGTTTGCTTGAGGTGCCGTGGAAATGGTCATCGCAGCACGCCTGATATTGCTTTAAACATACATATTATTCGACGCAATATCATTTATATTTCATAGGTTTTCACCATCTACAAAGACGTTCAATGCATATTTCACGAGAAAAACAATTAAAGTAAACAAAAGAGTGAAGTTGGAAGAAAAGACGATAAACGATGAATTTAAATCAAATATATATCGAGAAAACGTGTATCCGACTTCAAGAATGAAGAAGACTGAAGAAAAGAGTTACAACAATCATTCAAAATTGTATATGTCGATACGGGATCAACAAAGAACAAACGAGAAAATAAAAATATGAAAACTGCTATTTACTCTTACGCGAATCGTGTAGAGTCACACGAAACGCGTAGTGTTTTGGTCTTACGCGAATCGTGTAGACCTACACGAAACGCGTAATGTTAGGCCAGATTACTTTCCAGGTTTCCAGAATGGGGCGGCTGCTTTATGTTTTAAAAAATCAATTCTTTTAGAATTGAGATACAGCAATGAAGTCCATCAACTATCACCTACTACATCTTGTAGGCTTTAAATACGGAGTACTAGTTGAACATCAAAAGGACAGAAAATATTAGACAACAACACATACAACAATTACTATAGTTAAATATATTGTCATTTTATTACTCTGTAAAATTAGTTTCAATTATTTAGGGGGTATTGTTCGTGATTAAGGGTGTTATTGTACGCGTGAAAGGGGTGTTATTATTGTAATTTTCCTACCGTTTGAAGTTAATGAAAGTGAAGATATTTTAGTAAGTTTACTCTGTTAAAATTAGCGTTGTTATTATGTTTGCATATCTATATTTTTATGTTTACCCTAGTGTAATGAATAGCTAAATTTCCCTAGTGTTTGCTTAAATGTAGAGCCCCTAGTGAAATGGATTGTTACCATTTGTAAAAGTTAAAAATGTAACTTTAGTATTTTTAATATTGAGCCTAGTTAAAAGAACCATTTTTATGTAATTAGGTATTTAACCCTTGCCACTTAATTTATTAAATTTAAATAATGAAAGTTGTTTTTATTTACATAAATTAAGCTTCAACATTAAAAATGATCTAGACGAATTTATGGATAAATTATTAACACCAATTTAGAAATAAACTTCGGTGGTTTGGGTGATATCAATAAGTACATGACAGTGAAATTATAAAAAGGGAAACCGTTATAATTTGGGTATTGGCGAAAGTCAAAACTAGGCTAGGTCTCAATTTAAATACTTAAGGAATAGTAGCTATCTAAAAAGAATCCGATGAAAATTAGATTTTAATTAGTTAGTCTTAACCTTATATTTTTTTCGAAAGAAAAATATAAAGTTTAATACTAAAACATTTTAATAAGGCTTAAAACTCAAAACAATCCATGGACCTAGGGGTGACACATTTAAGTAAACACTCCCATTTATCCCATTATTATTTCTTGTAAACGTATTATTATCATTATTTACGAATTATTATTTTAAAATATAAAAACAATACATAAAAACATTTAAATCCGTAACAGACTGTTTGTCACATCGTATAAGTCATACGCGAATCGTGTATGGTATACGCGAAACGCGTATGCCTGTAATTCAAACTGTACGACCAGATTCACACAATTCGCGTAGGTTTTAAATTATACGCGATACGCGTATAAATACGCGAAACGCGTATGTACAAGACACGGCTACAGTACCAGTTAGGGCAAAATTAGGGTTTTAGTTATTTTAATTATTATATTTAAGTTATTATTACATAATTAATATTAGTTATTATAAAATACCTTAATACATGTTTTAACCTTATAATTAGTGTTAATTAAAAGTTTATAATTTATAATTTGTTTGTAATTAGTTAAATTACTATTCCTAATAATTTATATTAATATAATTAAAACTTGTCATTTAGTTAATTTAAATAAGTTTATATTATAATTACTCAAAACAAAATTCTAAATATATAGTTTTATTAAAAGTTATTATTTTACTAATTGCCATTTAGTAATATAATTGTCGCACCATAATTAGTATATTTTCATTTAGTTCCTTTTTAAGTTAATTATTGTAATCTTGTAATTTTATTTAGTAAATTAGTTTAATTTATTTTCTTTTACTGTTATATTATAAATTCCTAATCCAAAACCCCCTTTAATTAAGTTTGACATCAAAGACTATTAAAAACCATTAAACACTCCATCTCCCTGTGGAACGAATCGTATTTACCGACAAACTAAACTACACGAATAGGACTAGTTGCCTATATATGTGTGAAATCAACCTGAATTCAATAAAATACCACATATACAATAAATCAATTCGTGTAACAAAACAACTCAAATCCGTTCATAAATAAAGGTTACGATTCGCAACATCAACTTTTTGGCGCCGCTGCCGGGGAGTTGGCAGTTAAATAAATAGATAATTTTTCTGATTCGTAGTAGTAGTTGGATTTGTACGTGGACCGGGTTGTTGGATCACCATTTTTATTGGTCAATAGAAGGATCCTGCCCCTCTGCTGCATCTTTTGGCTATTCGAAACGTGGGCAAAATCAGAAGGAAAATCTGTTTGTTTAAGGGTTTTTATCATTGTTTTTATGTTATTCGATACTCTCGAGGAAATTCATTTCCAAGAAAGTTCAAAGTTTTTGAATAAATCCTTTAATTCTTTGTACAATTTCCCAAATTGTATGATCCGTTCAATCCTAAACTCGTTAAACTTAATCCGGAACCTCAAAGAATTAATAAAGGACAAAAACAACAAAAAGAAATAGGAAGTACTAGTAATTTTAAAACACCGAAAAACACTAAAAAAGAGAAACAAATAGGTAACCCTAGATAAACCTTTAGTGAAGTGATCTCATAATAGAAATTAATGTATGAACTTACGTTCCTCCAACGCTGAATTAACTCCTTCACATCCTGAACCCGAAAGAAAATTCCACGAACGCTTAAGAGCTCAAGAAGTAGAATCTCTTGCTAAAAATTTAGAGTCACTTTTCTTAGAATCCGACTCTGAACCAATAATTCAACCAATCATAGAGCCGATTATTAAAGAAGAAGAAGAAATGGCTGATACAAATCAAACGATGGAAGCATTAATGAAGGCCACAAGAAAAGGTCAAGGCCACGCAATCATCCAACCCACGATGAGTGATGGCTTTGAAATAAAAGGTCAATTTTTACACATGGTAACTAATACATGTCAATTCGGTGGAGCCCCAAATGAGGATGCTAACGAGCATCTTCGTAAGTTTGTAAGCATTTGCAAGCTTTTCAAAATCAAAGATGTCACCGATGAAGTTGCATGTTTAAAAATCTTTCCATGGTCCTTAAAAGATGATGCAAGAGATTGGCTAGACTCATTACCAGAAGGTTATATTGAAAACTGAAATGATATGATGGATAAATTTTTATCAGAATTCTTTCCTGCTTCAAAAGCAGCAAAATTACAAAGTGACATAAATCACTTTAAACAAAAGCCTAATGAAACTCTTTATGAAGCTTGGACCCGATTCAATAAAATGCTTCGAATATGTCCTCAACACGGGTTGAATACATTCCAAAAGGTCCAAATATTCTATAAAGGAGTCAATGTGGCAACTAGAAAAGATATAGATGTTGCAGCCGGAGGTTCGATCATGAAGAAAACACCTGAAGACGCTCACACAATCATTGCTGATTTAGCTTCCCATTCCCATAATTGGCATCAAGAAATAGAATTCTCTAGATCATCAAATGTTGCTAGTATTGAAAGCAATGATGAAATTGCTTCTTTAAAAGTTCAAATAGCAAATCAAGCACGGCAAATCGAGAAAGTAACCAAGGAAATGCATGCTATCAGAGTAGGATGTGAACTGTGCCAAGGTCCCCATTTTACTAGAGATTGTGATCAAAGTACAATGGAAGAGCAAGCAAATTTCTTAGGTTACTTACGAAAAGGTGAAATGAACTTCAGTGACTTTCCAGCTATAGAAGCAAACAACCGAAAATATCCTCCTATAAACAGCTATCAAGTAGGAGGACCTTCAGGATCAAATAATAATAACTATCAAAATAATAATAACTATCAAGGAGGAAATCCTGGTTACCAAAATAACCGGAATTTCCCAAATCAAAATCAAAGAAATCCGCCACCAGGTTATAATAACCGAAATCAACCTCAACGAAATTATCAAAATAATTTCCAACACAATCAACCACTAGCACTTATGCAACCACAACCATTAGCAATTATGCAACCTCAACCTGAGAGGAAATCTGGTTTAGAAGATCTCTTAAGAGATTTTATGGTTAAGCACGAGCAAAATGCAGAGCTCCAAACTCAGCAAATCCGAAATCAACAAACCACAATACAAAACTTAGAAAGGAATGTTGGAAGGATATCACAGTTACTATCAGAGAGACCACCAGGTACTCTCCCCTCAAATACTCAAGTGAATCCCAACAACCCCCAAACAAGGAACGAGCATGTAAATGCTATAACTACTAGAAGTGGTTTAACTACTAAACCGGAGACTCTTAAGTCCCCGGAAGTTCCTTTATGTCCTTCTGTTTTACAAATACCGGTTGATGAAAATGAGCAAGTTGATAAAGAACAAGAGAAAGATGATCCACCTGAGGTCATACCAAAGAAAAGTGAAGAACCACCAGTAAAGGTGCATAAGGAATCTATTCCTTACCCAAAAGCATTAAAGAAAGACAGACTCGCAAGGCGGTATGAGAAATTTGCGGACATGATTAAGCAAATTAGCATTAACATGCCACTCGCGGAGGTTCTTAGGGATATGTCCAATTATGGAAAGTTTTTAAAGGATCTCATATCCTCGAAGGGTAAATACCACGATGTTTCTGCCACATTCCTTCATGAGGAATGTTCGGCCATCTTAAAGAAACAAAATGTACCTCCAAAATTAGGAGACCCTGGTAGTTTTATCATACCATGTATGATGGGTGATTCGGTAGTGTACGATGCACTAGCCGACCTAGGTGCAAGTGTTAACTTAATGCCTTACTCGTTATATTTAAAACTTGACTTAGGAGACTTAAAACCAACCCGAATGGGTATTCGATTAGCAAACAAATCATTTGATACTCCAATAGGTATAGCCGAGGATATACTTGTAAAAGTTGGCTCACTTATCTTTCCCGTCGACTTTGTTATTCTAGAAATGCAAGAGGACACAAAAGTTCCTATCATTTTAGGACGTCCTTTCCTAAACACTGCAGATGCTATCATTAATATCCAAAAAGAACAATTGAGTCTAGGTGTGGGAAACGAGAGAATAATTTGTCACATTGACAAAGCCATGAAAAGACCCACTTCTATCGATGACTCTTGTTTTCAAATTGATGTTATAGATCTTTGTGTCGAGAATGAATTGAAGGAGCTACTTGAAATTGATATCCCGGGGTTAGCCCCGGTAAGTGAGAATGAATACTTCAATATTAATAAAGATTTTGATGAGTTGATGAAGGTGGTCACGGATGACGAGACCATAATAGAAGAAATTCCCATGGAAGAGGAATCGTTTGAGGAAATCAAAAATGAAGATAGATTCCGTATAAAAAATTCCTTAGAAGAACCACCCGTACTAGAGCTTAAAGAGCTACCCAAACACTTGGAGTATGCTTATCTCGAAGGTACATCTCAATTACCAGTAATTATTGCTTCACATCTTTCAGATAATGAGAAGGATAAGCTAATTTCTGTATTAAAAACCCATAAAAAGGCTATAGCCTGGAAAACAACCGACATTCCGGGAATAAACCCGTCTTATTGTACACATAAAATTCTCCTTGAGAATGACTACAAACCCGTAGTACAAAGACAACGCAGGCTAAATCCCAACATGAAAGAGGTTGTTAAAAAGGAGGTCGTCAAGCTTCTTGACGCCGGGTTAATCTACCCCATCTCCGATAGTCCATGGGTTAGTCCAGTACAAGTAGTACCCAAAAAGGGGGGTACAACCGTTATATTAAATGAAAAGGATGAACTCGTCCCAACTAGAATAGTTACCGGCTGGAGAGTCTGTATTGATTACAGACGTCTAAATGATGCCACTAGAAAGGATCATTTCCCGTTACCTTTTATTGATCAAATGCTTGAACGATTAGCGGGAAAAGAATATTATTGCTTTTTAGACGGTTTCTCCGGTTACTTCCAAATTCCAATTGATCCCAACGACCAAGAAAAGACCACATTCACTTGTCCTTTCGGTACCTTTGCCTATCGCCGCATGCCGTTTGGTTTATGCAATGCACCCGGAACCTTTCAAAGGTGCATGATGGAAATCTTTGATGACATGGTAGAGGATTGTATGGAAGTCTTCATGGATGACTTTTCCGTATTTGGAGACTCCTTTGAATCGTGTCTTTTCAACCTTGAACGTATGCTTATCCGATGTGAGAAAGCAAACTTGGTCCTAAATTGGGAAAAATGCCACTTCATGGTGAAGGAGGGCATTGTACTTGGGCACAAAATATCTCGTGCGGGAATAGAGGTAGATAAAGCTAAAATTGAAGTTATATCTAAGCTACCTAAACCATCAAATGTTAAAGCAATTAGAAGCTTTCTTGGTCACGCAGGATTCTATAGGCGATTTATCAAAGATTTTTCTAAAATCGCCCGCCCATTGACCAAACTTCTTGAAAAGGATGCTCCATTTGACTTCGATTCTAATTGCGAGAATGCATTCTCGATTCTAAAGTCAAAACTCACACAAGCTCCCATTATGGTATCTCCAGATTGGAGTATGCCATTTGAGCTAATGTGTGACGCAAGCGACTATGCTTTAGGTGCTATTTTAGGACAACATCCCGATAATCATTTTCTTCCGATTTATTATGCAAGTAAAACTCTAACGGGAGCCCAAATTAATTATACCACCACGGAAAAAGAACTCCTAGCGGTTGTTTATGCATTTGATAAATTTCGGTCATATTTGGTGTTGTCCAAGACCATTGTTTACACGGACCATTCGGCACTTAGGTATTTATTCTCAAAACTAGATGCAAAACATCGTCTCATACGTTGGGTTCTTTTACTTCAAGAATTTGACATTGAGATACGTGACAAGAAAGGAGCTGAGAATCTAGTTGCCGATCATTTATCCCGACTTGAAAACCCCGAATTAGATAAACTTGATGACACAATCATCAAGGACACATTTCCTGACGAATCTCTAATGAGGGTTGAAAAAGAATCTGAAATCCCATGGTTTGCCCATTTTGCAAACTATCTTGCTTTAGGCATTCTACAAAAAGGACTTACTTATCAGCAAAAGAAGAAATTCTTTGAGGATTTAAAGTCTTATTTCTGGGAATACCCAGACCTATTTCGTGTTGGTGCGGATCAAATAATTCGCCGTTGTGTGTACGGACAAGAAGCTCAACAAATTCTTGAGCATTGCCATCAAGGGCCAACCGGCGGTCATTTCGGACCAAACCACACTGCAAGAAAAATCCTTGAATCGGGCTTTTATTGGCCCACGATCTTTAAAGATGCCCATGATTTCGTTCAGACTTGTAACGCATGCCAACGAACGGGTAACATCACGAAAAAGGATGAGATGCCTCAAACCGGCATCCAAGTTTGTGAAATCTTTGACATTTGGGGAATCGATTTTATGGGACCCTTTCCAAGTTCACATAAGTGCAAGTACATACTAGTAGCCGTTGACTATGTATCCAAGTGGGCTGAAGCAAAAGCTTTGCCTATAAATGATGCTAGGGTGGTGGTAAACTTCTTGAAAAATCTCTTCTCACGCTTCGGAATCCCAAAAGCACTCATATCCGACCGAGGAACACATTTTACCAACAACCTTCTTGAAAAGGTGTTGAAGAAGTATGGCGTAACTCATCGTTTCTCTACTTCGTACCACCCGCAAACAAGTGGTCAAGTGGAGAACACGAATCGTGCCTTAAAACGCATACTTGAGAAGACGGTTAATAACAACCCTAAAATCTGGCAACGCAAGTTAGATGACGCGTTGTGGGCTTTCAGGACTGCGTATAAAACACCAATAGGTACCACACCATTTAGACTTGTATACGGTAAAGCGTGTCATCTACCTGTTGAAGTTGAACACAAGGCATACTGGGCTATGAGAGAATGTAATACTGACCTTGTACAAGCCGGAGAAAATAGGTTATTACAACTTAACGAACTAGATGAATTAAGATTACAAGCCTACGAAAATTCTAAAACATAAAAAGAAAAAACTAAAGTATGGCACGATGCACGATTAAAAAAAAAGAATTTGAACAAGGGGATAAAGTATTGGTATTCCAATCATGTTTCAAGTTTTCACCTGGTAAACTTAGATCCCGATGGAATGGGCCATATATAATAAAACAGGTTTTTCCATCTGGATATGCAGAGTTGTATGGTAAATACGGTGGAACTTTCAAAGTGAACGGACACAGACTCAAGTTATACTTTGAAGAAATCAATACTACGGAAAGAGACGAAACCACCTTCTACCCTAAGGACAAATAAATTCAGGGTAACTCTAAGGTTTTAAACTCCATTCTCGATTTTTATTCTTATCTTTAAGAGTGGGGTTAGATTGGTCTTTCCCTAGCAGACCCTAAAGAACTAGTCTTCTCCCTCCATTCTACCTTTTTAATTTCTTTTTGTTTTTATTGTGTAATTTCAAGATGCGCAGTCAGTATATTTACAACCATTTCATTTTAAAGTTCGATAAGATTTTACCGAGGGATGTGGTGTTAGATATTAAGAAAAGATGCGATAAGGCGAGGAAAGAAGAAAGACAGAAACTAAATGAGACAAACTATGCAAGAGGAAAATCTAAATCAGCTAAAAGGCGTAGAGCACGTCATTTGGGTAAATGTGTGAAATGTGAAAAACCGACTCACTCCGGAGATTGCCCAAAGAACCAAACGGACTCTAATTACGAGTACGTAACCTTATGCCGAGAAGGGCCTTTAAAATGTGCAGAAGAAAACCTCTTAAACCAGCGAGGTTACGCCTACGAAGCAATGGGGAGCGAAATAATGCGACTCCACTACGAGGCGAGCCAACGAGGCTTCACTCTTTAAATCTTTTTCTCGCCAATTGTGTGTTTGTGCATTTTCGTGTGTAATGTTTTGGTGTGTTTAGTTTGTTTTTGTTTGTTGTATGTTCTATTAAAACGGTCTACCATTTAAAAGTGATGAACCTTGAGTTCAATATGTTTTCATTGAAAACGATAAATGTTAAGTGTTACAACTGAATTATCATTTTTCAAATTGCACGAAATTTCTTGTTGGATTCATAAGATATCTGTTAAATAGTAAACCACGAAAACAAAATAAAAATTTAAACGAGCAACGGCAGCAACAGCAACAGGAAGAAGGCGAACAGGGAGGCCCGTTTTGGAATCCATTTAACTAGTTCTATTCTTTAAAACATTTTTATTTTTATGGTTTGTAATAATAAATTGTATGGTGTGTATTGATACTTTTTATACTTCTTATGTTTTATTATATATTAGTAAGAAATTAGTGTGGGGTAATATTGTTTTGTACGATTGAAGTACAACCCCATGTTTTGTATGTTTTTAACATGATTTTGACAGGTACAGAAGAAAATGCAATTAGACGAAACGAAACATCGGATTACATTGTGATACAAACGTTGGATAAAATCATAGGTAAAACAATTTGAAAATCCAAATCGGTTAACAAAGGAAGTTCCAAATACTTCACACTATTTGCCCTCTCAAATTTATACATTATTATCTGATTTTATGTAATGAGGGCATTACATAATCTTAAGTGTGGGGTGGGAATATATAAATTCTCGAGAACTTATAAGTTATTGGTTTTTATGAAAATTTGAAAATTTTAAACAAATATATCAAATGAATTTTTAAGGTAACTACAAGCGATTAAAGCATAGGTGTCAAAAACCGAAATTATCGTCTCAAAACATTAAAAACGCATAAGTTTATTTGTTTAAAACCTATAAAAGAAAACCAATTATAACAAGAATTTATAAAATCTTATGTTGAGAACCATTTATCACATGTTTCTATGAAGTTATTGCAGATATCATTGCTTTGGAACGTATAAACCTGAATATTCCACTATTACGAGTAATAGAGGATGAATCAAGTCTATCCCGTAAGGAAGTAAAGTCTTCCAAATTGACACACTTGCTAACTTATGTTAGAAGATGTAGTCCAGAACAGCTGTAGGTTGACGAAAAATCTTGAAAAGTCATCCCTAAAATCGGCTGGAAATCCACCTAACCTCAGCATCAAACAGGGTTTTTGGTGGTCAGACTTATCCTAACCATGAGATGGATCTGTCTCGTACAATGGGGGGGCACAATGCTGAAATGTCCCGTTCTTATTGATTAAAAACGTTCCATATTAATTGATTTCGTTGCGAGGTTTTGACCTCTATATGAGACGTTTTTCAAAGACTGCATTCATTTTTAAAACAAACCATAACCTTTATTTCATAAATAAAGGTTTAAAAAGCTTTACGTAGATTATCAAATAATGATAATCTAAAATATCCTGTTTACACACGACCATTACATAATGGTTTACAATACAAATATGTTACATCGAAATCAGTTTCTTGAATGCAGTTTTTACACAATATCATACAAACATGGACTCCAAATCTTGTCCTTATTTTAGTATGCAACAGCGGAAGCTCTTAATATTCACCTGAGAATAAACATGCTTTAAACGTCAACAAAAATGTTGGTGAGTTATAGGTTTAACCTATATATATCAAATCGTAACAATAGACCACAAGATTTCATATTTCAATACACATCCCATACATAGAGATAAAAATCATTCATATGGTGAACACCTGGTAACCGACAATAACAAGATGCATATATAAGAATATCCCCATCATTCTGGGACACCCTTCGGATATGATATAAATTTCGAAGTACTAAAGCATCCGGTACTTTGGATGGGGTTTGTTAGGCCCAATAGATCTATCTTTAGGATTCGCGTCAATTAGGGTGTCTGTTCCCTAATTCTTAGATTACCAGACTTAATAAAAAAGGGCATATTCGATTTCGATAATTCAACCATAGAATGTAGTTTCACGTACTTGTGTCTATTTTGTAAATCATTTATAAAACCTGCATGTATTCTCATCCCAAAAATATTAGATTTTAAAAGTGGGACTATAACTCACTTTCACAGATTTTTACTTCGTCGGGAAGTAAGACTTGGCCACTGTTGATTCACGAACCTATAACAATATATACATATATATTAAAGTATGTTCAAAATATATTTACAACACTTTTAATATATTTTGATGTTTTAAGTTTATTAAGTCAGCTGTCCTCGTTAGTAACCTATAACTAGTTGTCCACAGTTAGATGTACAGAAATAAATCGATAAATATTATCTTGAATCAATCCACGACCCAGTGTATACGTATCTCAGTATTGATCACAACTCAAACTATATATATTTTGGAATCAACCTCAACCCTGTATAGCTAACTCCAACATTCACATATAGAGTGTCTATGGTTGTTCCGAAATATATATAGATGTGTCGACATGATAGGTCGAAACATTGTATACGTGTCTATGGTATCTCAAGATTACATAATATACAATACAAGTTGATTAAGTTATGGTTGGAATAGATTTGTTACCAATTTTCACGTAGCTAAAATGAGAAAAATTATCCAATCTTGTTTTACCCATAACTTCTTCATTTTAAATCCGTTTTGAGTGAATCAAATTGCTATGATTTCATATTGAACTCTATTTTATGAATCTAAACAGAAAAAGTATAGGTTTATAGTCGGAAAAATAAGTTACAAGTCATTTTTGTAAAGGTAGTCATTTCAGTCGAAAGAACGACGTCTAGATGACCATTTTAGAAAACATACTTCCACTTTGAGTTTAACCATAATTTTTGGATATAGTTTCATGTTCATAATAAAAATCATTTTCTCAGAATAACAACTTTTAAATCAAAGTTTATCATAGTTTTTAATTAACTAACCCAAAACAGCCCGCGGTGTTACTACGACGGCGTAAATCCGGTTTTACGGTGTTTTTCGTGTTTCCAGGTTTTAAATCATTAAGTTAGCATATCATATAGATATAGAACATGTGTTTAGTTGATTTTAAAAGTCAAGTTAGAAGGATTAACTTTTGTTTGCGAACAAGTTTAGAATTAACTAAACTATGTTCTAGTGATTACAAGTTTAAACCTTCGAATAAGATAGCTTTATATGTATGAATCGAATGATGTTATGAACATCATTACTACCTTAATTTCCTTGGATAAACCTACTGGAAAAGAGAAAAATGGATCTAGCTTCAATGGATCCTTGGATGGCTCGAAGTTCTTGAAGCAGAATCATGACACGAAAACAAGTTCAAGTAAGATCATCACTTGAAATAAGATTGTTATAGTTATAGAAATTGAACCAAAGTTTGAATATGATTATTACCTTGTATTAGAATGATAACCTACTGTAAGAAACAAAGATTTCTTGAGGTTGGATGATCACCTTACAAGATTGGAAGTGAGCTAGCAAACTTGAAAGTATTCTTGATTTTATGAAACTAGAACTTTTGGAATTTATGAAGAACACTTAGAACTTGAAGATAAAACTTGAGAGAGATCAATTAGATGAAGAAAATTGAAGAATGAAAGTGTTTGTAGGTGTTTTTGGTCGTTGGTGTATGGATTAGATATAAAGGATATGTAATTTTGTTTTCATGTAAATAAGTCATGAATGATTACTCATATTTTTGTAATTTTATGAGATATTTCATGCTAGTTGCCAAATGATGGTTCCCACATGTGTTAGGTGACTCACATGGGCTGCTAAGAGCTGATCATTGGAGTGTATATACCAATAGTACATACATCTAAAAGCTGTGTATTGTACGAGTACGAATACGGGTGCATACGAGTAGAATTGTTGATGAAACTGAACGAGGATGTAATTGTAAGCATTTTTGTTAAGTAGAAGTATTTTGATAAGTGTATTGAAGTCTTTCAAAAGTGTATAAATACATATTAAAACACTACATGTATATACATTTTAACTGAGTCGTTAAGTCATCGTTAGTCGTTACATGTAAGTGTTGTTTTGAAACCTTTAGGTTAACGATCTTGTTAAATGTTGTTAACCCAATGTTTATAATATCAAATGAGATTTTAAATTATTATATTATCATGATATTATCATGTATGAATATCTCTTAATATGATATATATACATTAAATGTCTTTATAACGATAATCGTTACATATATGTCTCGTTTAAAAATCATTAAGTTAGTAGTCTTGTTTTTACATATGTAGTTCATTGTTAATATACTTTATGATATGTTTTCTTATCATAGTATCATGTTAACTATATATATATATCCATATATATGTCATCATATAGTTTTTACAAGTTTTAACGTTCGTGAATCACCGATCAACTTGGGTGGTCAATTGTCTATATGAAACATATTTCAATTAATCAAGTCTTAACAAGTTTGATTGCTTAACATGTTGGAAACATTTAATCATGTAAATATCAATCTCAATTAATATATATAAACATGGAAAAGTTCGGGTCACTACAGTACCTACCCGTTAAATAAATTTCGTCCCGAAATTTTAAGCTGTTGAAGGTGTTGACGAATCTTCTGGAAATAGATGCGGGTATTTCTTCTTCATCTGATCTTCATGCTCCCAGGTGAACTCGGGTCCTCTACGAGCATTCCATCGAACCTTAACAATTGGTATCTTGTTTTGCTTAAGTCTTTTAACCTCACGATCCATTATTTCGACGGGTTCTTCGATGAATTGAAGTTTTTCGTTGATTTGGATTTCATCTAACGGAATAGTGAGATCTTCTTTAGCAAAACATTTCTTTAAATTCGAGACGTGGAAAGTGTTATGTACAGCCGCGAGTTGTTGAGGTAACTCTAGTCGGTAAGCTACTGGTCCGACACGATCAATAATCTTGAATGGTCCAATATACCTTGGATTTAATTTCCCTCGTTTACCAAATCGAACAACGCCTTTCCAAGGTGCAACTTTAAGCATGACCATCTCTCCAATTTCAAATTCTATATCTTTTCTTTTAATGTCAGCGTAGCTCTTTTGTCGACTTTGGGCGGTTTTCAACCGTTGTTGAATTTGGATGATCTTCTCGGTAGTTTCTTGTATAATCTCTGGACCCGTAATCTGTCTATCCCCCACTTCACTCCAACAAATCGGAGACCTGCACTTTCTACCATAAAGTGCTTCAAACGGCCCCATCTCAATGCTTGAATGGTAGCTGTTGTTGTAGGAAAATTCTGCTAACGGTAGATGTCGATCCCAACTGTTTCCGAAATCAATAACACATGCTCGTAGCATGTCTTCAAGCGTTTGTATCGTCCTTTCGCTCTGCCCATCAGTTTGTGGATGATAGGCAGTACTCATGTCTAGACGAGTTCCTAATGCTTGCTGTAATGTCTGCCAGAATCTTGAAATAAATCTGCCATCCCTATCAGAGATAATAGAGATTGGTATTCCATGTCTGGAGACGACTTCCTTCAAATACAGTCGTGCTAACTTCTCCATCTTGTCATCTTCTCTTATTGGTAGGAAGTGTGCTGATTTGGTGAGACGATCAACTATTACCCAAATAGTATCAAAACCACTTGCAGTCCTTGGCAATTTAGTGACGAAATCCATGGTAATGTTTTCCCATTTCCATTCCGGGATTTCGGGTTGTTGAAGTAGACCTGATGTTTTCTGGTGCTCAGCTTTGACCTTAGAACACGTCAAACATTCTCCTACGTATTTAGCAACATCGGCTTTCATACCCGGCCACCAAAAATGTTTCTTGAGATCCTTGTACATCTTCGCCGTTCCAGGATGTATTGAGTATCTGGTTTTATGAGCTTCTCTAAGTACCATTTCTCTCATATCTCCAAATTTTGGTACCCAAATCCTTTCAGCCCTATACCGGGTTCCGTCTTCCCGAATATTAAGATGCTTCTCCGATCCTTTGGGTATTTCATCCTTTAAATTTCCCTCTTTTAAAACTCCTTGTTGCGCCTCCTTTATTTGAGTAGTAATGTTATTATGAATCATTATATTCATAGATTTTACTCGAATGGGTTCTCTGTCCTTCCTGCTCAAGGCATCGGCTACCACATTTGCCTTCCCCGGGTGGTAACGAATCTCAAAGTCGTAATCATTCAATAATTCAATCCACCTACGCTGCCTCATATTCAGTTGTTTCTGATTAAATATGTGTTGAAGACTTTTGTGGTCGGTATATATAATACTTTTGACCCCATATAAGTAGTGCCTCCAAGTCTTTAATGCAAAAACAACCGCGCCTAATTCCAAATCATGCGTCGTATAATTTTGTTCGTGAATCTTCAATTGTCTAGACGCATAAGCAATCACCTTCGTTCGTTGCATTAATACACAACCGAGACCTTGCTTTGATGCATCACAATAAATCACAAAATCATCATTCCCTTCAGGCAATGACAATATAGGTGCCGTAGTTAGCTTTTTCTTCAATAACTGAAACGCTTTCTCTTGTTCATCATTCCATTCAAATTTCTTCCCTTTATGCGTTAATGCAGTCAAGGGTTTTGCTATTCTGGAAAAGTCTTGGATGAACCTTCTGTAGTAACCAGCTAGTCCTAAAAACTGGCGTATGTGTTTCGGAGTTTTCGGGGTTTCCCACTTTTCAACAGTTTCTATCTTTGCCGGATCCACCTTAATACCTTCTTTGTTCACTATGTGACCGAGGAATTGAACTTCTTCCAACCAAAATGCACACTTTGAAAACTTAGCGTACAATTCTTCCTTCCTCAATACTTCTAACACCTTTCTCAAATGTTCACCGTGTTCTTGGTCATTCTTTGAGTAAATAAGTATGTCATCAATGAAAACAATGACAAACTTGTCAAGGTATGGTCCACACACTCGGTTCATAAGGTCCATGAACACAGCTGGTGCATTAGTTAAACCAAATGGCATGACCATAA
Organism: Rutidosis leptorrhynchoides; assembly: GCF_046630445.1. Lineage (NCBI taxonomy): Eukaryota > Viridiplantae > Streptophyta > Magnoliopsida > Asterales > Asteraceae > Rutidosis > Rutidosis leptorrhynchoides. The sequence continues at coordinate 200,592,268 of NC_092342.1, read as the reverse complement.
ACTCGTAATGACCGTAACGTGTTCTGAAAGCAGTCTTTGGAATATCATCTTCTTTCACCCGCATTTGATGATACCCGGAACGTAAGTCAATCTTTGAATAAACAGAAGAGCCTTGTAGTTGATCAAATAAGTCGTCGATTCTCGGTAGTGGGTAGCGGTTCTTGATGGTAAGTTTGTTCAACTCTCGGTAGTCGATACACAACCTGAATGTACCATCTTTCTTCTTGACAAACAAAACAGGAGCTCCCCACGGTGATGTGCTTGGTCGAATGAAACCACGCTCTAAAAGTTCTTGTAATTGGCTTTGCAGTTCCTTCATCTCGCTGGGTGCGAGTCTGTAAGGAGCACGAGCTATTGGTGCAGCTCCTGGTACAAGATCTATTTGAAATTCAACGGATCGATGTGGGGGTAATCCCGGTAATTCTTTCGGAAATACATCGGGAAATTCTTTTGCAATGGGAACATCATTGATGCTCTTTTCTTCAGTTTGTACTTTCTCGACGTGTGCTAGAACAGCATAGCAACCTTTTCTTATTAGTTTTTGTGCCTTCAAATTACTAATAAGATGTAGCTTCGTGTTGCCCTTTTCTCCGTACACCATTAAGGGTTTTCCTTTTTCTCGTATAATGCGAATTACATTTTTGTAACAAACGATCTCCGCTTTCACTTCTTTCAACCAGTCCATACCGATTATCACATCAAAACTCCCTAACTCTACTGGTATCAAATCAATCTTAAATGTTTCGCTAACCAGTTTAATTTCTCGATTTCGACATATATTATCTGCTGAAATTAATTTACCATTTGCTAATTCGAGTAAAAATTTACTATCCAAAGGCGTCAATGGACAACTTAATTTAGCACAAAAATCTCTACTCATATAGCTTCTATCCGCACCCGAATCAAATAAAACGTAAGCAGATTTATTGTCAATAAGAAACGTACCCGTAACAAGCTCCGGGTCTTCCTGTGCCTCTACCGCATTAATATTGAAAACTCTTCCACGGCCTTGTCCATTCGTGTTCTCCTGGTTCGGGCAATTTCTAATAATGTGGCCTGGTTTTCCATATTTATAACAAACTACATTGGCATAACTTGCTCCGACACTACTTGCTCCGCCATTACTCGTTCCGACACCATTTGTTCCTTTCGTTCTATTAACCCCTGGTCCGTAGACCTCACACTTCGCCGCGCTATGACCATTTCTTTTACACTTGTTGCAAAATTTGGTGCAGAACCCCGAGTGATTCTTTTCACACCTTTGGCATAGCTGCTTCTGATTGTTGTTGTTGTTGCGGTTATTATTGTTGTTGGGATGATTGTTGTAGTTGCTGTTATTGTTGTTGTTGTTGTTGTTGTTGTTGTTGTTGTTGTTGGGCCGTTTGTTGTAGTTGCGATTGATGTTGCGATTGTTGGGATAATTGTTGTGATTATTGTTGTAATTGCTGTTGTTGTTGTATTGGTGATTCTTATCACCATTTTCCTCCCACTTTCTTTTGACTTGCTTCACATTGGCCTCTTCAGCAGTCTGTTCTTTAATTCTTTCTTCAATCTGGTTCACTAGTTTGTGAGCCATTCTACATGCCTGTTGTATGGAGGCGGGCTCGTGTGAACTTATATCTTCTTGGATTCTTTCCGGTAATCCTTTCACAAACGCGTCGATCTTCTCTTCCTCATCTTCGAATGCTCCCGGACACAATAGGCACAATTCTGTGAATCGTCTTTCGTACGTGGTAATATGAAATCCTTGGGTTCGTAACCCTCTAAGTTCTGTCTTGAGCTTATTGACCTCGGTTCTGGGACGGTACTTCTCGTTCATCAAGTGCTTGAATGCTGACCACGGTAGTGCGTACGCATCATCTTGTCCCACTTGCTCTAGATAGGTATTCCACCATGTTAACGCAGAACCTGTGAAGGTATGCGTAGCGTACTTCACTTTGTCCTCTTCAGTACACTTACTTATGGCAAACACCGATTCAACCTTCTCGGTCCACCGTTTCAATCCGATCGGTCCTTCGGTTCCATCAAATTCCAAAGGTTTGCAGGCAGTGAATTCTTTGTAGGTGCATCCTACACGATTTCCTGTACTGCTAGATCCAAGGTTATTGTTGGTATGTAGCGCAGCCTGTACTGCGGCTATATTTGAAGCTAGAAAAGTACGGAATTCCTCTTCATTCATATTCACGGTGTGTCGAGTAGTCGGTGCCATTTCCTTCAAAATAGTTAAATGGAACAAGTTAATCATACAGAATATTAAGAGTAGTTAATAGTATTTCGTAGCATAATATGAACTCATTTATAAAAGCTTTTTCTTCATATTAGTGTTTTATAAGTTTAAATTCGGGTAGTACCTACCCGTTAAGTTCATACTTAGTAGCTAATATACAATTCAACTACTACAATTCTATATGAAAAACTGATTGTAATAATATTTCGCGTTCAAACTTTTATACAATATTTTACAAACTTACAATACCGCTTATTTTACATAAAGCATGAAATATAGCACACAATAACTTTGATACAAGATAGTTGTGAAGACAATTCTAGCTAGTACACAAGTCGTTCGGCAAAGGCAATAAAGACACGTAATTCATACGTCCAGAAACAAGTCATGCATTCTGGTTTTACTAGGACTACTTCCCATCCTTGGTCTTGTGCAACATAACCGTTATGGCCGTTGATAAGACAGCGTGTTGTAACGTCATCAAAGGGACGAGGGTTACGTAATGTCCAACAGTCCCGTAATAATCTAAAAACCTCATTTCTTACCCCAATTACCGACTCCGTCACTTGTGGAAACATTTTGTTTAATAGTTGTAGCCCGATGTTCTTATTCTCACTTTGGTGAGAAGCGAACATTACTAATCCGTAAGCATAACATGCTTCTTTATGTTGCATGTTAGCCGCTTTTTCTAAATCACGAAGTACAATATTCGGATATATTGAGTCAAAATAATTTCTTAACCCGTTGCGTAAAATAGCATTTGGGTTCCCCGCAATATATGCGTCAAAGTAAACACATCGTAACTTATGGGTTTCCCAATGTGATATCCCCCATCTTTCAAACGAAAGTCTCTTATAAACCAAGACATTCTTGGAACGTTCTTCGAATGTCTTACAAACTGATCTCGCCTTAAATAGTTGTGCCGAAGAATTCTGGCCGACTCTAGACAAGATTTCATCAATCATGTCTCCGGGTAGGTCTCTTAAAATATTGGGTTGTCTATCCATTTTGTGTTTTTAAACTGTAAAATAGACAAGAGTTAGTTTCATAAAAAAATACTTATTAATACAAGCAATTTTTACATATATCATAAAGCATAAGAACACTATATTACATATATTACACCACACGAATACAACTATCTTATTCCGACTCGCTCGTTTCTTCTTCTTCGGTTTTGGTTCGTTTTGCCAAGTTTCTAGGGATATATGATGTTCCCCTAATACGAGCCGTCGTTGTCCACATTGGTTTAGAAAAACCTGGTGGTTTAGAGGTTCTCGGGTCATTGTTACAACTTAAGGACTTCGGGGGTTGACGATACATATAAAGTTCATCGGGGTTGGAATTAGATTTCTCTATTTTTATGCCCTTTCCCTTATTATTTTCTTTTGCCTTTTTAAATTCAGTTGGGGTAATTTCTATAACATCATCGGAATTCTCGTCGGAATCCGATTCATCGGAGAATTGGTAATCCTCCCAATATTTTGCTTCCTTGGCGGAAACACCATTGACCATAATTAACTTTGGTCGGTTGGTTGAGGATTTTCTTTTACTTAACCGTTTTATTATTTCCCCCACCGGTTCTATTTCTTCATCCGGTTCCGATTCTTCTTCCGGTTCCGATTCTTCTTCCGGTTCCGACTCTTCTTCCGGTTCCTCTTCGGGGACTTGTTCTAGAGGTAGAAATCTATCACATAATATCAAACACGTTAAGAGATTAATATATCACATAATATTCATATGTTAAAAATATATAGTTTCCAACAAAAATGTTAAGCAATCATTTTTAAAGAAAACACGGTCGAAGTCCAGACTCACTAATGCATCCTAACAAACTCGATAAGACACACTAATGCAAATTTTCTGGTTCTCTAAGACCAACGCTCTGATACCAACTGAAATGTCCCGTTCTTATTGATTAAAAACGTTCCATATTAATTGATTTCGTTGCGAGGTTTTGACCTCTATATGAGACGTTTTTCAAAGACTGCATTCATTTTTAAAACAAACCATAACCTTTATTTCATAAATAAAGGTTTAGAAAGCTTTACGTAGATTATCAAATAATGATAATCTAAAATATCCTGTTTACACACGACCATTACATAATGGTTTACAATACAAATATGTTACATCGAAATCAGTTTCTTGAATGCAGTTTTTACACAATATCATACAAACATGGACTCCAAATCTTGTCCTTATTTTAGTATGCAACAGCGGAAGCTCTTAATATTCACCTGAGAATAAACATGCTTTAAACGTCAACAAAAATGTTGGTGAGTTATAGGTTTAACCTATATATATCAAATCGTAACAATAGACCACAAGATTTCATATTTCAATACACATCCCATACATAGAGATAAAAATCATTCATATGGTGAACACCTGGTAACCGACAATAACAAGATGCATATATAAGAATATCCCCATCATTCCGGGACACCCTTCGGATATGATATAAATTTCGAAGTACTAAAGCATCCGGTACTTTGGATGGGGATTGTTAGGCCCAATAGATCTATCTTTAGGATTCGCGTCAATTAGGGTGTCTGTTCCCTAATTCTTAGATTACCAGACTTAATAAAAAAGGGCATATTCGATTTCGATAATTCAACCATAGAATGTAGTTTCACGTACTTGTGTCTATTTTGTAAATCATTTATAAAACCTGCATGTATTCTCATCCCAAAAATATTAGATTTTAAAAGTGGGACTATAACTCACTTTCACAGATTTTTACTTCGTCGGGAAGTAAGACTTGGCCACTGTTGATTCACGAACCTATAACAATATATACATATATATTAAAGTATGTTCAAAATATATTTACAACACTTTTAATATATTTTGATGTTTTAAGTTTATTAAGTCAGCTGTCCTCGTTAGTAACCTATAACTAGTTGTCCACAGTTAGATGTACAGAAATAAATCGATAAATATTATCTTGAATCAATCCACGACCCAGTGTATACGTATCTCAGTATTGATCACAACTCAAACTATATATATTTTGGAATCAACCTCAACCCTGTATAGCTAACTCCAACATTCACATATAGAGTGTCTATGGTTGTTCCGAAATATATATAGATGTGTCGACATGATAGGTCGAAACATTGTATACGTGTCTATGGTATCTCAAGATTACATAATATACAATACAAGTTGATTAAGTTATGGTTGGAATAGATTTGTTACCAATTTTCACGTAGCTAAAATGAGAAAAATTATCCAATCTTGTTTTACCCATAACTTCTTCATTTTAAATCCGTTTTGAGTGAATCAAATTGCTATGATTTCATATTGAACTCTATTTTATGAATCTAAACAGAAAAAGTATAGGTTTATAGTCGGAAAAATAAGTTACAAGTCGTTTTTGTAAAGGTAGTCATTTCAGTCGAAAGAACGACGTCTAGATGACCATTTTAGAAAACATACTTCCACTTTGAGTTTAACCATAATTTTTGGATATAGTTTCATGTTCATAATAAAAATCATTTTCTCAGAATAACAACTTTTAAATCAAAGTTTATCATAGTTTTTAATTAACTAACCCAAAACAGCCCGCGGTGTTACTACGACGGCGTAAATCCGGTTTTACTGTGTTTTTCGTGTTTCCAGGTTTTAAATCATTAAGTTAGCATATCATATAGATATAGAACATGTGTTTAGTTGATTTTAAATGTCAAGTTAGAAGGATTAACTTTTGTTTGCGAACAAGTTTAGAATTAACTAAACTATGTTCTAGTGATTACAAGTTTAAACCTTCGAATAAGATAGCTTTATATGTATGAATCGAATGATGTTATGAACATCATTACTACCTTAATTTCCTTGGATAAACCTACTGGAAAAGAGAAAAATGGATCTAGCTTCAATGGATCCTTGGATGGCTCGAAGTTCTTGAAGCAGAATCATGACACGAAAACAAGTTCAAGTAAGATCATCACTTGAAATAAGATTGTTATAGTTATAGAAATTGAACCAAAGTTTGAATATGATTATTACCTTGTATTAGAATGATAACCTACTGTAAGAAACAAAGATTTCTTGAGGTTGGATGATCACCTTACAAGATTGGAAGTGAGCTAGCAAACTTGAAAGTATTCTTGATTTTATGAAACTATAACAATCTTATTTCGAGTGGAAATCTTACTTGAAAGTTTTCTTGATTTTATGTAACTAGAACTTGTAGAATATATGAAGAACACTTAGAACTTGAAGATAGAACTTGAGAGAGATCAATTAGATGAAGAAAATTGAAGAATAAAAGTTTTTGTAGGTGTTTTTGGTCGTTGGTGTATGGATTAGATATAAAGGATATGTAATTTTGTTTTCATGTAAATAAGTCATGAATGATTACTCATATTTTTGTAATTTTATGAGATATTTCATGCTAGTTGCCAAATGATGGTTCCCACATGTGTTAGGTGACTCACATGGGCTGCTAAGAGCTGATCATTGGAGTGTATATACCAATAGTACATACATCTAAAAGCTGTGTATTGTACGAGTACGAATACGGGTGCATACGAGTAGAATTGTTGATGAAACTGAACGAGGATGTAATTGTAAGCATTTTTGTTAAGTAGAAGTATTTTGATAAGTGTATTGAAGTCTTTCAAAAGTGTATAAATACATATTAAAACACTACATGTATATACATTTTAACTGAGTCGTTAAGTCATCGTTAGTCGTTACATGTAAGTGTTGTTTTGAAACCTTTAGGTTAACGATCTTGTTAAATGTTGTTAACCCAATGTTTATAATATCAAATGAGATTTTAAATTATTATAATATCATGATATTATCATGTATGAATATCTCTTAATATGATATATATACATTAAATGTCTTTATAACGATAATCGTTACATATATGTCTCGTTTAAAAATCATTAAGTTAGTAGTCTTGTTTTTACATATGTAGTTCATTGTTAATATACTTTATGATATGTTTTCTTATCATAGTATCATGTTAACTATATATATATATCCATATATATGTCATCATATAGTTTTTACAAGTTTTAACGTTCGTGAATCACCGATCAACTTGGGTGGTCAATTGTCTATATGAAACATATTTCAATTAATCAAGTCTTAACAAGTTTGATTGCTTAACATGTTGGAAACATTTAATCATGTAAATATCAATCTCAATTAATATATATAAACATGGAAAAGTTCGGGTCACTACAAATGCAAATTAGCTTTTAAGACTAATGAATCTAATCCCCAGATGGATGATCTCCGTAAAGATTAACCGCATCTATGTTTGATCGCGGTCAACATACATATGCCATAACAAATTGAGGTGTGCAAACTCATGGTTCACCGATGATATTTGGACACGATATAATTTTGTTCTAAAAACTTATGCTATTTTATGAATTATATTTGTGTAAAACTATTTTTGGACATTTGGCTTCAAGTTCCATGATACTACAATCATGGGGGCGAATAGCTTGCTAATCGCCAACTGAGACTTCGGTTTTCAGTTACCCTCAACCGGAATTTGAGGTTAAAACCGGAAAACGTGTCTAGTGTAAAAACTAGCATGACATTTTATAAAATCATAAAACGTTTTCACAAGGTCCAATTTTCCCTAAGGATCCAAATTTTTAAACCCTAATCACGAGTTTCATGTTTGTTTCTGTTGTCAGAATTTCGTTTCGTGTGCGTGTGATCCAATAAATACTGTGTTGTGTAATATATTTCATATAGCGTGTGTTTCATTTCGTGTAGTGTGTGTTGTGTGATCTAATGATATATAATTTTCTAATTCTGTTAAAAGATGTAATTGCTTGAGGACAAGCAACGTTCCAGTGTGGGGTATTTTGATATTGCTTTAAACATACATATTATTCGACGCAATATCATTTATATTTCATAGGTTTTCACCATCTACAAAGACGTTCAATGCGTATTTCACGAGAAAAACGATTAAAGTAAACAAAAGAGTGAAGTTGGAAGAAAAGACGATAAACGATGAATTTAAATCAAATATATATCGAGAAAACGTGTATCCGACTTCAAGAACGAAGAAGACTGAAGAAAAGAGTTACAACAATCATTCAAAATTGTATATGTCGATACGGGATCAACAAAGAACAAACGAGAAAATAAAAATATGAAAACTGCTATTTACTCTTACGCGAATCGTGTAGAGTCACACGAAACGCGTAGTGTTTTGGTCTTACGCGAATCGTGTAGACCTACACGAAACGCGTAATGTTAGGCCAGATTACTTTCCAGGTTTCTAGAATGGGGCGGCTGCTTTATGTTTTAAAAAATCAATTCTTTTAGAATTGAGATACAGCAATGAAGTCCATCAACTATCACCTACTACATCTTGTAGGCTTTAAATACGGAGTACTAGTTGAACATCAAAAGGACAGAAAATATTAGACAACAACACATACAACAATTACTATAGTTAAATATATTGTCATTTTATTACTCTGTAAAATTAGTTTCAATTATTTAGGGGGTATTGTTCGTGATTAAGGGTGTTATTGTACGCGTGAAAGGGGTGTTATTATTGTAATTTTCCTACCGTTTGAAGTTAATGAAAGTGAAGATATTTTAGTAAGTTTACTCTGTTAAAATTAGCGTTGTTATTATGTTTGCATATCTATATTTTTATGTTTACCCTAGTGTAATGAATAGCTAAATTTCCCTAGTGTTTGCTTAAATGTAGAGCCCCTAGTGAAATGGATTGTTACCATTTGTAAAAGTTAAAAATGTAACTTTAGTATTTTTAATATTGAGCCTAGTTAAAAGAACCATTTTTATGTAATTAGGTATTTAACCCTTGCCACTTAATTTATTAAATTTAAATAATGAAAGTTGTTTTTATTTACATAAATTAAGCTTCAACATTAAAAATGATCTAGACGAATTTATGGATAAATTATTAACACCAATTTAGAAATAAACTTCGGTGGTTTGGGTGATATCAATAAGTACATGACAGTGAAATTATAAAAAGGGAAACCGTTATAATTTGGGTATTGGCGAAAGTCAAAACTAGGCTAGGTCTCAATTTAAATACTTAAGGAATAGTAGCTATCTAAAAAGAATCCGATGAAAATTAGATTTTAATTAGTTAGTCTTAACCTTATATTTTTTTCGAAACAAAAATATAAAGTTTAATACTAAAACATTTTAATATGGCTTAAAACTCAAAACAATCCATGGACCTAGGGGTGACACATTTAAGTAAACACTCCCATTTATCCCATTATTATTTCTTGTAAACGTATTATTATCATTATTTATGAATTATTATTTTAAAATATAAAAACAATACATAAAAACATTTAAATCCGTAACAGACTTTTGTCACATCGTATAAGTCATACGCGAATCGTGTATGGTATACGCGAAACGCGTATGCCTGTAATTCAAACTGTACGACCAGATTCACACAATTCGCGTAGGTTTTAAATTATATGCGATACGCGTATAAATATGCGAAACGCATATGTACAAGACACGGCTACAGTACCAGTTAGGGCAAAATTAGGGTTTTAGTTATTTTAATTATTATATTTAAGTTATTATTACATAATTAATATTAGTTATTATAAAATACCTTAATACATGTTTTAACCTTATAATTAGTGTTAATTAAAAGTTTATAATTTATAATTAGTTTGTAATTAGTTAAATTACTATTCCTAATAATTTATATTAATATAATTAAAACTTGTCATTTAGTTAATTTAAATAAGTTTATATTATAATTACTCAAAACAAAATTCTAAATATATAGTTTTATTAAAAGTTATTATTTTACTAATTGCCATTTAGTAATATAATTGTCGCACCATAATTAGTATATTTTCATTTAGTTCCTTTTTAAATTAATTATTGTAATCTTGTAATTTTATTTAGTAAATTAGTTTAATTTATTTTCTTTTACTGTTATATTATAAATTCCTAATCCAAAACCCCCTTTAATTAAGTTTGACATCAAAGACTATTAAAAACCATTAAACACTCCATCTCCCTGTGGAACGAATCGGATTTACCGACAAACTAAACTACACGGATATGACTAGTTGCCTATATATGTGTGAAATCAACCTGAATTCAATAAAATACCACATATACAATAAATCAATTCGTGTAACAAAACAACTCAAATCCGTTCATAAATAAAGGTTACGATTCGCAACATCAACGCCATTAGGCGTGGCCTGACCAATTTCTCGGCAACAAACTAACAATTAACTATTTGACTTGTACGCTTCGTTCTCGCTTCCTATACACGTCTAAACTTCATCTTTAAGCCTCACTTGACTTAACATCAACAAAAGACCTTGCATATAATTATACATGCATGCATTCCAATATATATATATATATATATATATATATATATATATATATATATATATATATATATATATATATATATATATATATATATATATATATATATATATATTTACGCATTAATTAACACTCATTTCATTTTATCACATAACGAACGAGTTATAAGCGTACTAACGATTAAATATGCACCTTTAGACATGTACGGGAAAACGGGATGTTACAAGCAGATACGCTAAGATATGAATTTGTCTATACACTATTTATACAATCAATGCAGTAAGATGTATCTAGACTAAGAATGATAAGCAGGTAATTTCCTAAGGATGATAAGCAGATGATTTCCGACTAGAAATGATAAGCAAAACTTTTGACATGCAGACACGGTCGAAGGCCAGACTCATTAATGCATCCTAACAACTACTAGTTAGACACACTAATGCAAGACCTAGTTTGCTAAGACCATCGCTCTGATACCAACTTTAACGACCGGTCCTAATCTATCTGGATGAATACATTACATTTGGTTACATCGCGAGGTATTTCACCTCTATATGATACATTTTACAAACATTGCATTCGTTTTTAAAATACAAACTTTCATTTCATCAAAAGTTAACGGCATCATACCATTTCATAATATATCCAACTATAATTGACTTAATAATAAACTTGATGAACTCAACGACTCGAATGCAACATCCTTTGAAATATGTCATGAATGACTCCAAGTAATATCTCTAAAATGAGAAAATACACAGCAGAAGATTTCTTTCATACCTGAGAATAAACATGCTTTCAAGTGTCAACCAAAAGGTTGGTGAGTTCATAGGTTTATCATAAACAGTAAAATTCATCATTTTGATAGATCAGAAGATTTAAATACAGTACACCTATCTCGTGTACAAAACCATTTTTCATAATGCTTAGCAGAGTAGGTTCGTATCCTTTTCTCCCCCGTAGGTTGCCTCGCTATTTTTAAATAACCGTGCACATATCTTGTGCACAAAAATAATACACATAACCTGTGTATAAAATCATTCTCTCGATACATAACATTCACTTTGCTTTCATTGCTTGGCTTGGTAACCGACCTTAACATATAATGCGCATAAATAATATCCCCAAAACAGAACATCGCGCCTGTATAATATATAAACTTCGAAGTACTAAACACCACGCCCACTAGCTCTTCTGACTAGTCAACATTCTGGGTGGGGGTGTTAAACCCGATAGCTACCTTTAGGATTCGCGTGAATTAGGGCCATACCCAATTCTAATTCTTAGGTTACCAAACAATAATAATCGGGGGAAAATATATTCATCAATTGGTGGCAATTATCATGTCCACAGAACTTCTATCTGTATAATAATTCATTCGAGGAATGTTTTGCTTGTGTCTATCTCGTCAAACATTTATAAAAGCATTTCAGTCCAAAAATATAGATTTCAAAGGCATTTAATAAAGCAGTTGTAAAAACAGCGCATGTATTCTCAGTCCCAAAAATGTAAATAGTAAAAGGGAATCAAATGAACTCACAATACGATATTTTGTAATAAAAATATGCATATGACGGAACTGAACAATGCAATGTTGGCCTCAGATTCACGAACCTATATCATTTATATATATATATATATATATATATATATATATATATATATATATATATATATATATATATATATATATATATATATATATATATATATATATATATATATATATATATATATATATATATATATGTTAACACCTATTTCCTTATGAGGTAAGGCTTAGTATGTCAACAAGAGACTAGAAGTAATCTAGCTTTAGGAGGGCGGAGTGTTGCCAATTGATTTTTACCCTCGGGAAATAATCCCTGCAGACCCGGTTCACAAGTGTAGAAACTTGTGGGGTGGCTTAATCAATCTGTCGTTCGTAGAGCGTAGAAATGCTAGCCGGATGACTTCTAGTAAGAGAAAGTAGAGAGAGAAAAGAGAAGTGAAGTCTCAACTCTCAAAGTTGTCAGAATATCTTAACCCCATAAAATGACGACCCAAGGGGTCTATTTATAGTGTGAGATCCACCAGATTGCTTGGGGACACGTGTCAGATGATGATACGTTCTGTTATTTGTAATCCTAAATTTACGCTGAAGGTGGCGTTCTCCGGCCAGGGCTTACGCGCTAGGCGGCCTTCAGGGCTTACGCATGACGGAGCAGCCTGTACAGCGGAGAACGCTGGATGGATAACTCTACAGAACTGTTGTTTCCAGCCTTCTTGATGCTACTTTTATGTAACCATTATGCCTTTTATGCGTGTATACGATAGGATACACCATTAAGTCCCCACAGTTTAATGACTTAAGCATTTGAAGAATGATGAAGTCGTTAAACTTTTGAAAACGCATGCCAAACCAGCCTGTTCATTGCCCACTTGCATTGGGGAAAACATTTTAGGCATTAAATGCAGACGAATTTACTGACGCTGTTATGATTAATTTTTTACGGCTGAGATCATCCACGCGCCTCCATCTGTAAAAAGTGTTACTTCATACCCTTCGTTTAAACTAACCCATACACGTGTCTCAATCATGGCCATAAAAATTGCACCGATGAACCCCTATAAAAACCGTCATAACCCTGTTACCATCACTTTTTTACTTTTGCTAAGATCTAAAAAGCATATTTCTCCCCCAAATCTTCATCGCCTTCTTCAATCTTCAACTTTTTAAGGTTTACCGTTTTCCAAGGTCATTACACTTCATCTTACTGCTATTTTCTTCTTGTTGATATCTTTTACTGTATTATCATGGCTTCTTCACGGAGTACTGGCCAAGAGCACGCCAAGCCTTCTTCATCAAATACCGCTGACATTCCAGAAGTTAGCACGATGGCTTCATCATTAACCAGTGAATATTTAGATGGCTTAAAGATTGCCTTTAGCCATCTCAATCAATACAACCCTGTTCTTCCCACCATCGGACAAACTTCTGATAACCCCCCTGATGGGAAAATTACTTTATACGCTTTACAAATTACCCAGCAACCTCCATGTTCCCCTTACTAACTTTCTTCTTCACCTTCTTAGATATTATGGGGCCTGTCTTAGTCAGATGCATCTCCATGGCCTTCAAAAAATCATCCTTTTTGAAATGTAATGCAATGCTATTAACATAAAGCCTCGCATTAATGTTTTTATCTCTTTATTTGGAATCCGCACAATTAGCGATTACTGGCTTACTATTGATAGTAAGAAAAATAATCAATTTGTTGGTCTAAATAGAGTTTCAAACTTGAAGGACTGGAAAAGTCCATTTTTCTTTGTTGATGAAACTGTTATTCTGGAGGAATACTCCGTTGTCCGAGAGTGGGGTGCTATTGATGCTGGCATAGGAAAGGGTGTTAAGATTTCTCCCGCAGAACAGCGGATAGTAAATAGTTTGAAAGGACTCCGTCTTCCGCCTAGATCATACGAAAGGTATGAGGGAATTCTTGTGCTGTGCAAAGTGAGCCAAGAATGGCCGAGCAATTCTGTGCCAGTACTTCGTGGGAAAAAACAGGGTAGGATGTGATATGATCATCCTATTATATATATATATATATATATATATATATATATAGATTTGTGTCTACTGTTTGTCATGTGTACTTATATTGCTATTCATGTGTAACTTTTGCAGGCAACTCCGTGATGCAGGTTCGCTCTGCTCTTTTATCCGCTGATCTTGATGATGATGTAGAGGTCACTGCTCGTGACAAAACTGCTGAAGAGCTAGAGGCGGAGAGAGTTGCAGCTGAAACTAAAGCTGCTGCTGATGCCGAAAAGGGGAAAGAAATTGCTGTGAGCAGCTCAGACAGCAAATCCGGGTCTGAACATACAGACACTGAGCGGACAACGGATGATACCACCACCGCCGATCAGCAAACATCAGCATCAGTTGACATCACGGGTGAAACTAACCCTACTCCTCCTCCAACCCAAAAGACAAGAAAGAAGAGCATAGGCTCTAAAAGGTCGAAGAGTACAGAGGAGGGTAATAAGCAGAAATGCAAGAGAAGTATGTTTATTCTGCTCTTTCTTGAAAATGCACAAGTTTTTGCTTATAACTGTTATGTTTGTTCATAATGCTAATTTGTTTTTGTTAGTAATTTTAGCAGAGTCGGATGATAGCCAAGGGAAGGCTACGGAGGGCGGTGACCGGAGGCTGGAGGGGAATCTTGAAAGTGAAGGAGAGAAGGGCCTGAAAATGCCTGACCCAAACTTTGCTCCCTTCGATGAATCTGAATTTCATGAAGATAGGCCGGAAGGCAACTCTGCTTATGATTCTCCTCTTCCTAATATCACTAACCCTGCTGTCACCTCCTCCAATGTTCAAGAGTCAACTCTTCCTGCTCATGTGAGGGCTTTGCAGGCCATCATTGCAAACCCTGCCACTAAGGATAAAGAATTTGCAACTCTTCTTCAGGTATGAATGATAAGACCATCTACATGTATATGCTTGTAAGTTATTGATGTGAGTTGCCTGAATTTACTCATAAAATTTTGTTTTGTACAGGGTTGTGTTATCCCTGAGCTGAAACCCCAATTCACTACTCTCCGTTCTGATCAACTCAGGGAATCAACTATGGCAGCTCACGTACTGCTAACCAACCACCTGGACTCTGTGCTGCAACTGCAGGAGCATCAAGTGTCTATTCTTGCTTTAGCCCGTAAGGACATAATTGAAGGTGCAAATGCTCGTAAAAGAGCTGCTGATGCTGAGCGTGCCTTAAGTGATGAACAGAAAATAATAAAGGCTAAAGAAGTTGAGCTAAAAAGTGCTCAAGATGTTGCTGCTGTTCTGCAAGGGGAAAGGGATGCTGAGAAGAAGAGATTGGAAGAGGAACAGGTGAAAGTTGGTGAGCTGGAGAAACAGCTGAATGCAAAGAGAGAAAAGTCTGCTGAGCTTCTTCGGAGGGCGAAGAAAGGCGAGGGCAATTTTGCTGAGCTTAAGAAGGGTGTACCAGGTCTAGTAGCTAAGGTGCTTGGATCCAATCTTGTAGGGAATCCCTACAATGATTATGTTGATGCTGCCTGCGCCCATGCTATTGCTGATGTGACCGGCAAGCTGTTCAAACGCCTTGCTCCCAACCAAACCCCTTCTACTGCTATTGCCAAACTTATGCCCCCTGGTACTCAAGAAAAAGTTTATGAGGCCAAGGACAAATTGATAAATTTGAAGATAAATGTTTTTGACGAAGTATGCAGCAAAGAAGATTCATCTGCTCAAGATGTGCTTAGCGTGCAGTTTGATTGATCTTTGTAAAAATATCAAACAATGTTTTGTACTAATTTTCCTTCTGATTTTGACATTATATATATATATATATATATATATATATATATATATATATATATATATATATATATATATATATATATATATATATATATATATATATATATATATACTGACTTTATTGTGATGACTATGTGTGTTTACATGCTTGTTGCAAATATTTTGATGCTTAACACTTTAAAACCAATCGATTATGCACCTGAGCATAAAATTTCAAAAAACAATTATGCAGTGTATAATTGAGCAAATCATTTTGAAAAGTGTATAAGGTAATTCATATGTAGACGCCTTGTAGTATTAAGTTTTGCTAAATTAATATGATGTCTAAATTCTGTTAAACGCTTTCCGTCATAAAATTAATGAGGAAGAATAGAAAGTGTTTTAGAAGAATGATTACAAATCAATAAACTCTCCGTCTTACGCCTTCCGTCATAAAGTATATGAGGAAGAATAGAAAGTGTTTTAGAAGAATGATTACAAATCAATAAACTCTCCGTCTTACGCCTTCCGTCATAAAGTATATGAGTAAGAATTGCTAATTATTTTGCCTTCATACATAAAATATAGAACTTCGTTCTGTGAAGTAAGTTTTTTATAATGTTTGTCATGACAAGTATCTGAGTTTTGTATCATGCCTCGGTGCGTTCTAGTAAAACTTAAACGTTTTCTAGCCGATCCCTTGTGCCTTTAGTGGCCGGTACAAAAGCTTCCGCCATCGGAGGTATTTTAAAAATAGACTCCTTCTGTGGGCAGGTTATAAATGTAATGTTTTACATTTGTCACGGGCAGCACTTTGTTTAAGAAAAATATAAAATTCATTGCTCGGTACTGTACAATACATAAACGATTGATGACGAATTTAGGTGGATCAAGCCTAATTAGTACGCCATGAATGTTTAATGTATGCAATTGCTAATATATGAAATGTCCCGTTCTTATTGATTAAAAACGTTCCATATTAATTGATTTCGTTGCGAGGTTTTGACCTCTATATGAGACGTTTTTCAAAGACTGCATTCATTTTTAAAACAAACCATAACCTTTATTTCATAAATAAAGGTTTAAAAAGCTTTACGTAGATTATCAAATAATGATAATCTAAAATATCCTGTTTACACACGACCATTACATAATGGTTTACAATACAAATATGTTACAACGAAATCAGTTTCTTGAATGCAGTTTTTACACAATATCATACAAACATGGACTCCAAATCTTGTCCTTATTTTAGTATGCAACAGCGGAAGCTCTTAGTATTCACCTAAGAATAAACATGCTTTAAACGTCAACAAAAATGTTGGTGAGTTATAGGTTTAACCTATATATATCAAATCGTAACAATAGACCACAAGATTTCATATTTCAATACACATCCCATACATAGAGATAAAAATCATTAATATGGTGAACACCTGGTAACCGACATTAACAAGATGCATATATAAGAATATCCCCATCATTCCGGGACACCCTTCGGATATGATATAAATTTCGAAGTACTAAAGCATCTGGTACTTTGGATGGGGTTTGTTAGGCCCAATAGATCTATCTTTAGGATTCGCGTCAATTAGGGTGTATGTTCCCTAATTCTTAGATTACCAGACTTAATAAAAAAGGGTATATTCGATTTCGATAATTCAACCATAGAATGTAGTTTCACGTACTTGTGTCTATTTTGTAAATCATTTATAAAACCTGCATGTATTCTCATCCCAAAAATATTAGATTTTAAAAGTGGGACTATAACTCACTTTCACAGATTTTTACTTCGTCGGGAAGTAAGACTTGGCCACTGGTTGATTCACGAATCTATAACAATATATACATATATATCAAAGTATGTTCAAAATATATTTACGACACTTTTAATATATTTTGATGTTTTAAGTTTATTAAGTCAGCTGTCCTCGTTAGTAACGTACAACTAGTTGTCCACAGTTAGATGTACAGAAATAAATCGATAAATATTATCTTGAATAAATCCACGACCCAGTGTATACGTATCTCAGTATTGATCACAACTCAAACTATATATATTTTGGAATCAACCTCAACCCTGTATAGCTAACTCCAACATTCACATATAGAGTGTCTATGGTTGTTCTGAAATATATATAGATGTGTCGACATGATAGGTCAAAACATTGTATACGTGTTTATGGTATCTCAAGATTACATAATATACAATACAAGTTGATTAAGTTATGGTTGGAATAGATTTGTTACCAATTTTCACGTAGCTAAAATGAGAAAAATTATCCAATCTTGTTTTACCCATAACTTCTTCATTTTAAATCCGTTTTGAGTGAATCAAATTGCTATGGTTTCATATTGAACTCTATTTTATGATTCTAAATAGAAAAAGTATAGGTTTATAGTCGGAAAAATAAGTTACAAGTCGTTTTTGTAAAGGTAGTCATTTCAGTCGAAAGAACGACGTCTAGATGACCATTATAGAAAACATACTTCCACTTTGAGTTTAACCATAATTTTTGGATATAGTTTCATGTTCATAATAAAAATCATTTTCCCAGTATAACAACTTTTAAATTAAAGTTTATCATAGTTTTTAATTAACTAACCCAAAACAGCCCGCGGTGTTACTACGACGGCGTAAATCCGGTTTTACGGTGTTTTTCGTGTTTTCAGGTTTTAAATCATTAAGTTAGCATATCATATAGATATAGAACATGTTTTTAGTTGATTTTAAAAGTCAAGTTAGAAGGATTAACTTTTATTTGCGAACAAGTTTAGAATTAACTAAACTATGTTCTAGTGATTACAAGTTTAAACCTTCGAATAAGATAGCTTTATATGTATGAATCGAATGATGTTATGAACATCATTACTACCTCAAGTTCCTTGGATAAACCTACTGGAAATGAGAAAAATAGATCTAGCTTCAAAGGATCCTTGGATGGCTTGAAAGTTCTTGAAGCAGAATCATGACACGAAAACAATTTCAAGTAAGATTTCCACTCGAAATAAGATTGTTATAGTTATAGAAATTGAATTAAAGTTTGAATATGATTATTACCTTGTATTAGAAAGATAACCTACTGTAAGTAACAAAGGTTTCTTGATCTTGAATGATTACTTGGAATGGATTTAGAAAACTTGGAAGTAAACTTGCAATCTTGGAAGTATTCTTGATTTTATGAAACTAGAACTTTTAGAATTTATGAAAAACACTTAGAACTTGAAGATAGAACTTGAGAGAGATCAATTAGATGAAGAAAATTGAAGAATGAAAGTGTTTGTAGGTGTTTTTGGTCGTTGGTGTATGGATTAGATATAAAGGATTTGTAATTTTGTTTTCATGTAAATAGGTCATGAATGATTACTCATATTTTTGTAATTTTATGAGATATTTCATGCTAGTTGCCAAATGATGGTTCCCACATCTTTTAGGTGACTAACATGGGCTGCTAAGAGCTGATCATTGGAGTTTATATACCAATAGTACATACATCTAAAAGCTGTGTATTGTACGAGTACGAATACGGGTGCATACGAGTAGAATTGTTGATGAAACTGAACGAGGATGTAATTGTAAGCATTTTTGTTAAGTAGAAGTATTTTGATAAGTGTCTTGAAGTCTTTCAAAAGTGTATGAATACATATTAAAACACTACATGTATATACATTTTAACTGAGTCGTTAAGTCATCGTTAGTCGTTACATGTAAATGTTGTTTTGAAACCTTTAGGTTAACGATCTTGTTGAATTTTGTTAACCCATTGTTTATTATTACAAATGAGATGTTAAATTGTTATATTATCATGATATTATGATATATAATATATCTTAGTATGATATATTGTAAGACCCGAATAATTGTAATGTACATATGTGTATATAAGTGTATTGAACGATATTTGAAACGGGGTTTTATTGTATATATTAAGAAGACAAAAGAAGCTGAACTGGCAGGGTTGCGCGCCGCGCGGCTAGGTGGCGCGCCGCGCCATCTGACTGTGACAGATTCTCCATTCTTTTAAATTAGATATTTGGAGGGTATTTTGGTAAAATCAATTGGAGGCCGGATTTAATGCTTGGGATCAGATGTTAGAGTATCATTTACTCAAAAACTCACCAACCTTATCCCTTTCAATTCAAGTTTAGAGAGAGAGTGATTGTAGAGTGAGAAAGCTCACTTTGAAGGAGAAGAAGCTCGTTTCGGGTTTAATCGCAAGCTTTAAAGTTGTGCATCTCGTCATTTGCTACATTTTGATAGTTGTGGTATGCCTTAACTTTCTTTTCTTAATTTGATTTTGTGTATGGGTTAGGGTTTGTGTTAAAGATGAACATTAAGACCCATTTTAAGTAAATTGGGTGTTCTTGGGTAATTTGGGTCATGTAGACTCAATTATGTGTAAGCTAGGGTTTTAAATGTATAAATTGTTGTTATGAAACCCTAATTGGCTAGTAATTTGTTAGAACACCTTGAGGAAGTGTAAATGGGTGTGATTTGGGCATAAATGACCCAAAATGGGTGTGTTGACTTTTATCGAGTCAAATGGGTCAAAATGGACCAAGATGGGTCAATATTAGTGTTTTGTGCTAAAACCTAGTGTTCTAATGTGCGTGAAGGCCATGAGTGCCAAGTGTTAGGGTTTTTGGTGAAAACGACCCAATTTAGGGTTAGTTGTCAAAATGGGTCAAGATGACCTAGGATGGTGTGTGTTATGAGATTAGACCAAGTTGATTGATTAATTATGCTTGTGAAATAGGTACGTTACCTTGGAATTCAAGCTTGGTTTAATAATCACCGAAGGCATAAGGTGAGTGGAATAATTATGCGTATGTGTATATAATGTATTTATTTGTGTTGCACGAATGTGGTATTGTCGCGGTGTTTAAGACACCACATTCTAAGTAACGAGTAGCATTGTCGCGGTGTTTAAGACACTACTCATGGTATGATTGACTTGTGGTATTGTCGCGGTGTTTAAGACACCACAATGTCATGGGAGTGGAAGTGTCGCGGTGATTAAGACACCACTCATTGTATTGAATGAAGTGTGGATTCATCGCGGTGTTTAAGACGCCACATTGTTGTAAGGGTGAGTTAGTCGCGGTGTTTAAGACATCACCCGGGGACTAGTGATTACGCGGTGTGTAAGTAACACTAGTGGACGTTATGAACTCCAACGGTCTTGTAAGTACCGCTTCCCGTGTTCGAATTGGTTAACCAAGGTTATGTGAATTATGTATTGGAAGTATTAATTTATGAATCGTATGCTATTGTACTATTAGCTACTTGTGGGATTGTGAATTATTGGTATATGCTTATTAATGTAGCATGCTTGATGAATTGTTAAACTCGAATATGATGTTGTGTAAGTGATGCGAGTAAGTAGATTATATATGTGTATGTATAATTATTGTGCTCACTAAGCTTTGCTTACCCTCTCGTTGTTTACCTTTTTATAGGTTCGTGTGTGGATAAGGGTAAGGGCATTACCTTGGATTGAGTTTCCCGCTTCGATGATTAGGAAGCACTTTTGGGTTATGGCTTGGAGTTTGACCGAGACTTGGGTAGTTTAACCCCAAACACCATGCTCGTTGTGTCGTTTGGCAATTAAAATTTTTGTGGTCGAAACTCTAATTTGTATTAAACATTGTATTTTAAACTTAGTGGTGTTTTGGGCACGTGTGGGCCCCACCTTGTAAAACTTGTTCATACCTTAGTTATGTGCTAGTTTTACATATATGAATGTATGGTTAAAAGCGTTTTGGTTAAATATGCCGGGAACACGTTCATCTTTTTCGCATTTAAACTTTCCGATAACAGCAGGGGTTTGGCGCGGCGCGCGGCCCTTTTGGCGCGGCGCGCCGATGGCCTGGAACAACAAATTTTTTTTTTTGTTTGAAATTTCGTCGTGTTTGGTCGGTTACGGTTTGGGTTGTTACAAGTGGTATCAGAGCATGGTCTAAGGGATTTAGGTGACTTGAGATAGGCGCCTAGACTTAGACTTTTGTGTGCGTATTGTGCGGGACTTGTAGGACTTTGGGTCGGACCGGGTCTTGGTTAGCGCATAGGTTTATATGAACTAATCATGCGTTATTGTTTGTATTATATAGCAATCATCAAGCGGAACGGACGTTGTACTAGAAAGTTACGCGACGTGCTCGCGTAGTAATGATTAGCTACCCTTACTACGGGTGCAAATCGTGTCAAACGAGCGATGTACGACGATCGTCGAGCGAGATGGGGTGGTATGGTGTATATGTATACGTATTGTTATGTCTTTCGTTTCGTTATTTAATCTCTTCCGTTTTATAGAATGAAGACGCGAAACGGACACGACACCGAACTTGATAATGGGGGCTCAAGCGAGGACCCCGAGTTCACGGCCAAGGTTGAGGCCATCTTTCAACGCCAAAAGGTGGAGTTTCGCGAAGATGTTAAGAAGATGTTTCTCGAGACGATTGACGAACAAGTCGTCACTTTGGTTAAGGAGCAAATTAAGATTGCTCTTCAAGAAGAAAATGGGGGAAGGCGTGACTTTTTCTTCAAGAACTTTAAGGATGCTCAACCTCCTACTTTTGAGGGCGATCGGGACCCACTCAAGAGTGCCCGATTCATCTCCGATATGGAGGGGGCCTTCCGTACTTGTGAGTGTCCACCTGACAAGAAGACTAGGTATGGTTGTAGCATGTTAAGGGGTGACGCGAAAAGATCCAACTCTATGGTGAAGAACAATGTATGGACTTCACTTGGGAGGAATTTAAAGCGGAGTTCTTCGATGAGTACCGAACTTCGGCCGATCTTACAAGACTTAAGGACGAGCTACGTACCTTGAGGCAAGGGTCGATGGACTTGAACACTCTCAAATCCGTGTTCTTGTCCAAGACGCAATTTTGCCCGGAGTATGTCGGGAATGATAAAATGTTGAAAGAAGATTTCTATCGAACCTTGAATGATAGTTATCAAGAAAAGATTAGCGTAAACGTGGTGAAGAGCTTCGATGAGTTGTTTAATATGGCGAAAGGGTTTGAAGCGATTGTGTTGAGGAAGAGAAAGTATGAAGGTTCGAGTCACTCAAATTTTTCAAGCAAGAAGTCAAAGAAAGGCCCAACCGAGAGTGTGGGGAGTGTGAAGAAAGGTGCCTCGGGGGATTTCCCCTATACTTGTCATAATTGTGGGCGAAGGGGGCATATGGCTCGTGATTGTACCAAACCATCTTCTACCACAAAATTCACTTGCTACAATTGTGGGAAGGAGGGACACAAGAAACCCGAGTGTCCCGAGTTGCGTAATGATAATGCTAAGCGGATAGAGAAGGCAGCGGGTACGGCTAGGGGTCGTAACTACTTGATGTCTAATGAAGAAGCTAAACAATCCAATGAAGTCGTTTCAGGTACTTTCATGGTTAATTCTAATCCGGCTCGGATACTTTTTGATAGTGGTGCTAATTTGTCTTTCGTATCTCCAAGATTTGTGCCTAAGTTAAATAAACCGCTAGTAAAGTTGAGTCGTCCGGTAGAAGTTGAAATAGCGGATGGCAAGACGGCGCTAGTGGTTGATGTGTGTAAAAATTGCAATGTTGTGTTTGGCGCCGAAAGTTTCGAAATTGATCTTATTCCGATGACTTTGGGTGATTTTGATGTTGTCGTTGGTATGGATTGGCTCGATCGTTATAGAGCCGATATTGCATGCCACGACAAGTTTATTCGTGTAAAGACCCCAAGTGGGGGAGAGATGATTATTCATGGTGACAAGCGAAGAAGATCGGTGCCGATATGCACTTTTGCTCGGGCACGACGTCACGTTGTTACCGGTGGTATGGCTTTCCTTGCTCATGTTGTCGACACTCGTAATGAGCCACCACCAATTCGTGAAATTCCGCTAGTTAATGAGTTTGAAGATGTCTTTTCGGATGAGTTACCGGGTGTCCCGGCGGAAAGACAAGTCGAATTTCGCATCGAGTTGGTTCCGGGGGCTACCCCCATTGCTAAAACTCCTTATCGTTTAGCACCAACGGAGATGCAAGAGTTATTGAATCAAATTCAAGAATTGCTCGGGAAGGGTTTTATCCGACCAAGTGCGTCGCCATGGGGCGCTCCGGTTTTATTTGTAAAGAAGAAAGACGGTAGTATGCGTATGTGCATCGATTACCGTGAGTTGAATAAAGTGACGATCAAGAATCGTTATCCGTTACCTAGGATCGACGATTTGTTTGATCAACTTCAAGGTGCGACGTATTTCTCTAAGATCGACCTACGGTCCGGCTATCATCAAATGCGGGTCCGTGAGGAAGACATTGAGAAAACGGCTTTCCGAACGCGTTATGGGCATTTTGAGTTTGTGGTGATGCCTTTTGGTCTTACGAATGCACCGGCGGCATTCATGGATCTTATGAACCGGGTGTGCCAACCTATGTTGGACAAGTCGGTTATTGTGTTCATTGACGACATACTAGTCTACTCGAAAAGTATGCACGAACATGAACGTCACTTGCGCGAAGTTTTGAAGACGCTGAGGAAGGAGAAGTTGCATGCTAAGTTCTCTAAGTGTGAATTTTGGCTAAGAGAGGTTCAATTTCTTGGTCACATTGTGAACGAAAGCGGTATCCAAGTGGATCCGGGGAAGATTGAGACGGTGAAGAGTTGGGGACGACCGACTACGCCCACGGAGATCCGAAGTTTTCTCGGATTGGCCGGTTATTATCGTCGGTTTATCCAAGACTTTTCTAAGATTGCTTCTCCATTAACGAAGTTGACAAGGAAGAGTGCTAAGTTCAATTGGGAAAACGAACAAGAAATTGCTTTTCAATTATTGAAAGAGAAGTTGTGTCAAGCTCCGGTGTTAGTGTTACCGGAAGGTGTCGAAGACATGGTGGTTTATTGTGATGCTTCTTTAAATGGGCTCGGGTGCGTTCTTATGCAAAGGGGTAAAGTCATTGCTTATGCCTCCCGACAATTAAAGGAACACGAAACGAGGTACCCAACTCATGATCTTGAAATGGCGGCGGTTGTGCATGCGTTGAAAATTTGGCGCCACTACTTATATGGTGTCAAGTGTACGATATATTCGGATCATAAGAATTTGAAACACCTTTTTACTCAAAGGGATTTGAATTATCGTCAACGTAGATGGATGGATGTGGTGAAAGATTATGATTGTGAGATACTTTACCATCCGGGTAAGGCGAATGTGGTCGCGGATGCGTTAAGTCGAAAGACTCAACATCCGGCGATACGTATAACATCGTTACGTTTGATTATCACTAACGACTTTCTTGAAAAGATGGGTGAAGACCAAATAGAGGCTTATGTTCACGATAAGCACGCGGAACGAATTGTGGGCCAATCGGAGTTTATTACTATGGGTCCGCGGGGTTTGTTGTCCTTTCAAGGAAGGGTGTGGGTGCCTAAGACGGGTGATTACCGACGGGTGCTATTCGATGAAGCACATAAGTCGAAATATTCCATTCATCCGGGCGCGACGAAAATGTATCATGACTTGAAGAAAGATTATTGGTGGCCGGGCATGAAACGCGATGTTGTAAAATACGTCGAACGATGTGTTACTTGTTTGCAAGTTAAAGCCGAGCATCAAAAGCCGTATGGTAAGTTGCAACCGTTAGAAATCCCGAAGTGGAAATGGGAGCACATTACCATGGATTTTATCACTAAGTTACCTAAGATGGCGAGAACTCAATATGATTCGATTTGGGTGATCGTGGACCGGTTGACGAAAAGTGCCTTGTTTCTTCCCATTAAAGAAGCAATATCGTCGGAGGCCTTGGCTAAGTTGTTTATCAAGGAAGTGGTCTCGCGACATGGCGTTCCTATATCTATTATTTCGGATCGAGATACCCGTTTTACATCTCGATTTTAGGAAAAGTTTCATGAAGATATGGGTACACAATTAAAGTTGAGCACGGCGTATCATCCTCAAACGGACGGTCAAACCGAGCGTACGAATCAAACTTTGGAAGATATGCTACGGGCGTGCATCATTGATTTTGGTGGTAGTTGGTATGAGCATTTACCTTTGGTGGAATTCTCATACAATAATAGTTTTCATACTAGTATCGGGATGCCACCTTACGAGATGCTTTATGGCCGAAGGTGTCGAACTCCCATTTGTTGGGGAGAAGTGGGTCAAAGAGAAATCGGAAGTACCGATTTGGTTTTAGAGACGAATAACAAGATTGATATTATTCGGGAGCATTTGAAGAAGGCTCAAGATAGGCAAAAGTCGTATGCCGATAAACGTAGACGAACGATCGAATTCCAAGAGGGCGACATGGTTATGCTTAAGGTTTCGCCATGGAAGGGTATTATTCGATTTCGAAAACGGGGAAAGTTAGGTCCTCGGTTTATTGGACCGTTTAAAGTTTTAGCTCGTGTTGGTGAAGTTGCATATCGATTGGAATTGCCCGAAGAGCTTGCGGGGATCCATAACACGTTTCATGTCTCTCACCTCCGTAAGTGCCTTGCGGATGATTCTTCATGGATGCCTTTAGATGAAATTGAGCTAAACAATAAGTTGGAGTATGTTGAAGAGCCAATTGCAATACTTGATGAAAAGGTCAAACGGTTGAGAGATAAAGAGGTTAGGACCTATAAGGTTCAATGGCGACGGAATAAAGGTTCCGAGTTTACATGGGAACCCGAAGAGTTCGTGTTAGTCTATCTTCCTGCTTGTCATGCGGCTTGGATTGCGAGGACGCAATCCGAATGAGTGGGGGAGAGTTGTAAGACCCGAATAATTGTAATGTACATATGTGTATATAAGTGTATTGAACGATATTTGAAACAGGGTTTTATTGTATATATTAAGAAGACAAAAGAAGCTGAACTGGCAGGGTTGCGCGCCGCGCGGCTAGGTGGCGCACCGCGCCATCTGACTGTGACAGATTCTCCATTCTTTTAAATTAGATATTTGGAGGGTATTTTGGTAAAATCAATTGGAGGCCGGATTTAATGCTTGGGATCAGATGTTAGAGTATCATTTACTCAAAAACTCACCAACCTTATCCCTTTCAATTCAAGTTTAGAGAGAGAGTGATTGTAGAGTGAGAAAGCTAACTTTGAAGGAGAAGAAGCTCGTTTCGGGTTTAATCGCAAGCTTTAAAGTTGTGCATCTCGTCATTTGCTACATTTTGATAGTTGTGGTATGCCTTAACTTTCTTTTCTTAATTTGATTTTGTGTATGGGTTAGGGTTTGTGTTAAAGATGAACATTAAGACCCATTTTAAGTAAATTGGGTGTTCTTGGGTAATTTGGGTCATGTAGACTCAATTATGTGTAAGCTAGGGTTTTAAATGTATAAATTGTTGTTATGAAACCCTAATTGGCTAGTAATTTGTTAGAACACCTTGAGGAAGTGTAAATGGGTGTGATTTGGGCATAAATGACCCAAAATGGACCAAGATGGGTCAATATTAGTGTTTTGTGCTAAAACCTAGTGTTCTAATGTGCGTGAAGGCAATGAGTGCCAAGTGTTAGGGTTTTTGGTGAAAACGACCCAATTTAGGGTTAGTTGTCAAAATGGGTCAAGATGACCTAGGATGGTGTGTGTTATGAGATTAGACCAAGTTGATTGATTAATTATGCTTGTGAAATAGGTACGTTACCTTGGAATTCAAGCTTGGTTTAATAATCACCGAAGGCATAAGGTGAGTGGAATAATTATGCGTATGTGTATATAATGTATTTATTTGTGTTGCACGAATGTGGTATTGTCACGGTGTTTAAGACACCACATTCTAAGTAACGAGTAGCATTGTCGCGGTGTTTAAGACACTACTCATGGTATGATTGACTTGTGGTATTGTCGCGGTGTTTAAGACACCACAATGTCATGGGAGTGGAAGTGTCGCGGTGATTAAGACACCACTCATTGTATTGAATGAAGTGTGGATTCGTCGCGGTGTTTAAGACGCCACATTGTTGTAAGGGTGAGTTAGTCGCGGTGTTTAAGACATCACCCGGGGACTAGTGATTACGCGGTGTGTAAGTAACACTATTGGACGTTATGAACTCCAACGGTCTTGTAAGTACCGCTTCCCGTGTTCGAATTGGTTAACCAAGGTTATGTGAATTATGTATTGGAAGTATTAATTTATGAATCGTATGCTATTGTACTATTAGCTACTTGTGGGATTGTGAATTATTGGTATATGCTTATTAATGTAGCATGCTTGATGAATTGTTAAACTCGAATATGATGTTGTGTAAGTGATGCGAGTAAGTAGATTATATATGTGTATGTATAATTATTGTGCTCACTAAGCTTTGCTTACCCTCTCGTTGTTTACCTTTTTATAGGTTCGTGTGTGGATAAGGGTAAGGGCATTACCTTGGATTGAGTTTCCCGCTTCGATGATTAGGAAGCACTTTTGGGTTATGGCTTGGAGTTTGACCGAGACTTGGGTAGTTTAACCCCAAACACCATGCTCGTTGTGTCGTTTGGCAATTAAACTTTTTGTGGTCGAAACTCTAATTTGTATTAAACATTGTATTTTAAACTTAGTGGTGTTTTGGGCACGTGTGGGCCCCACCTTGTAAAACTTGTTCATACCTTAGTTATGTGCTAGTTTTACATATATGAATGTATGGTTAAAAGCATTTTGGTTAAATATGCCGGGAACACGTTCATCTTTTTCGCATTTAAACTTTCCGGTAACAGCAGGGGTTTGGCGCGGCGCGCGGCCCTTTTGGCGCGGCGCGCCGATGGCCTGGAACAACAAATTTTTTTTTTTGTTTGAAATTTCGTCGTGTTTGGTCGGTTACGGTTTGGGTTATTACATATATATACAGTTAAATGTCGTTACAACGATAATCGTTACATATATGTCTCGTTTCGAAATCATTAAGTTAGTAGTCTTATTTTTACATATGTATTTCATTGTTAATACACTTAATAATATATTTACTTATCATTTAACATAATTAACCAAGTGTATCAATATCTTAATATGATTCATATGTACCTAGTAAGACGTTGTTATAAAGATAATCGTTATATATATCGTTTTCGAGTTTCTTAAATTAATAGTCTCATTTTTATGTATATAACTCATTGTTAAAATACCTAATGAGATACATACTTATAATAAAATCATGTTAACTATATATATAACTATATATATGTCATCGTATAGTTTTTACAAGTTTTAACGTTCGTGAATCACCGGTCAACTTGGGTGGTCAATTGTCTATATGAAACCTATTTCAATTAATCAAGTCTTAACAAGTTTGATTGCTTAACATGTTAGAAACACTTAATCATGTAAATAACAATTTCATTTAATATATATATAAACATGGAAAAGTTCGGGTCACTACAGTACCTACCCGTTAAATAAATTTCGTCCCGAAATTTTAAGCAGTTGGAGGTGTTGACGTATCTTCTGGAAATAAATGCGGGTATTTCTTCTTCATCTGATCTTCATGCTCCCAGGTGAACTCGGGTCCTCTACAAGCATTCCATCGAACCTTAACAATCGGTATCTTGTTTTGTTTAAGTCTCTTAACCTCACGATCCATTATTTCGACGGGTTCTTCAATGAATTGAAGTTTTTCATTGATTTGGATTTCGTCCAACGGAATAGTGAGATCTTCTTTAGCAAAACATTTCTTCAAATTTGAGACGTGAAAAGTGTTATGTACAGCCGCGAGTTGTTGAGGTAGTTCTAGTTGGTAAGCTACTGGTCCGACACGATCTATAACCTTGAATGGTCCAATGTACCTTGGATTTAGTTTCCCCCGTTTACCAAATCGAACAACGCCTTTCCAAGTTGAAACCTTAAGCATGACCATTTCTCCAATTTCAAACTCTATATCTTTTCTTTTACTGTCCACGTAGCTCTTTTGTCGACTCTGGGTGGTTTTCAATCTTTGTTTAATTTGGATGGTTTTCTCGGTAGTTTCTTGTATTATCTCCGGACCCGTAATCTGTCTATCCCCCACTTCACTCCAACAAATCAGAGACCTGCACTTTCTACCATAAAGTGCTTCAAACGGTGCCATCTCAATGCTTGAATGGTAGCTGTTGTTGTAGGAAAATTCTGTTAACGGTAGATGTCGATCCCAACTGTTTCCGAAATCAATAACACAAGCTCGTAGCATGTCTTCAAGCATTTGTATCGTCCTTTTGCTCTGCCCATCAGTTTGTGAATGATAGGCAGTACTCATGTCTAGATGAGTTCCCAATGCTTGCTGTAATGTCTGCCAGAATCTTGAAATAAATCTGCCATCCCTATCAGAGATAATAGAGATTGGTATTCCATGTCTGGAGATGACTTTCTTCAAATACAGTCGTGCTAACTTCTCCATCTTGTCATCTTCTCTTATTGGCAGGAAGTATGCTAACTTGGTGAGACGATCAACTATTACCCAAATAGTATCATAACCACTTGCAGTCCTTGGCAATTTAGTAATGAAATCCATGGTAATGTTTTCCCATTTCCATTCCGGGATTTCAGGTTGTTGTAGTAGACCTGATGGTTTCTGATGTTCAGCTTTGACCTTAGAACACGTCAAACATACTCCTACATATTTAGCAATATCGGCTTTCATACCTGACCACCAAAAATGTTTCTTAAGATCCTTGTACATCTTCCCCGTTCCAGGATGTATTGAGTATCTGGTTTTATGAGCTTCTCTAAGTACCATTTCTCTCATATCTCCAAATTTTGGTACCCAAATTCTTTCAGCCCTATACCGGGTTCCGTCTTCCAGAATATTAAGATGCTTCTCCGATCCTTTGGGTATTTCATCCTTTAAATTTCCCTCTTTTAAAAATCCTTGTTGCGCCTCCTTTATTTTAGTAGTAAGGTTAGTGTGAATCATTATATTCATAGATTTTACTCGAATGGGTTCTCTGTCCTTTCTGCTCAAGGCGTCGGCTACCACATTTGCCTTCCCCGGGTGGTAACGAATCTCAAAGTCGTAATCATTCAACAATTCAATCCACCTACGCTGCCTCATATTCAGTTGTTTCTGATTAAATATGTGTTGAAGACTTTTGTGGTCGGTATATATAATACTTTTTACCCCATATAAGTAGTGCTTCCAAATCTTTAATGCAAAAACAACCGCGCCTAATTCCAAATCATGCGTCGTATAATTTTGCTTGTGAATCTTCAATTGTCTAGACGCATAAGCAATCACCTTCGTCCGTTGCATTAATACACAACCGAGACCTTGCTTTGATGCGTCACAATAAATCACAAAATCATCATTCTCTTCAGGCAATGACAATATAGGTGTCGTAGTTAGCTTTTTCTTCAATAATTGAAACGCCTTCTCTTGTTCATCCTTCCATTCAAATTTCTTCCCTTTATGCGTTAATGCAGTCAAGGGTTTTGCTATTTTGGAGAAATCTTGGATGAATCTTCTGTAGTAACCAGCCAATCCTAAAAATTGACGTATATGCTTCGGAGTTTTTGGGGTTTCCCACTTTTCAACAGTTTCGATCTTTGCCGGGTCCACCTGGATACCTTCTTTGTTCACTATGTGACCGAGGAATTGAACTTCTTCCAACCAAAATGCACACTTTAAAAACTTAGCGTACAGTTTTTCTTTCCTCAATACTTCTAGCACTTTTCTCAAATTTTCTTCGTGCTCTTGATCATTCTTTGAGTAAATAAGTATGTCATCGATGAAAACAATGACAAACTTGTCAAGATATGGCCCACACACTCGGTTCATAAGGTTCATGAACACAGCTGGTGCATTAGTCAATCCAAACGGCATAACCATAAACTCGTAATGACCATAACGCGTCCTAAAAGCAGTTTTTGGAATATCATCCTCCTTTACTCGCATTTGATGATATCTAGAATGTAAATCGATCTTCGAATAAACCGATGAGCCTTGTAGTTGATCAAATAAGTCGTCAATTCTCGGCAGTGGATAACGGTTTTTAATGGTAAGTTTGTTCAACTCTCTGTGGTCAATACACAACCTAAATGTACCATCCTTCTTCTTGACAAACAAAACAGGAGCTCCCCATGGTGATGTGCTTGGTCGAATGAAACCACGTTCTAATAGTTCTTGCAGTTGGCTTTGCAGTTCTTTCATCTCGCTGGGTGCGAGTCTATAAGGAGCACGAGCTATTGGTGCAACTCCTGGTACAAGATCTATTTGAAATTCAACAGATTGATGTGGAGGTAGTCCCGGTAATTCTTTCGGAAATACATTGGGAAATTCTTTTGCGACGGGAACATCATTGATGCTCTTTTCTTCAGTTTGTACTTTCTCGACGTGTGCTAGAACAGCATAGCAACCTTTTCTTATTAGTTTTTGTGCCTTCAAATTACTAATAAGATGTAGCTTCATATTGCCCTTTTCTTCGTACACCATTAAGGGTTCTCCTTCTCCTCATACAATGCGAATTGCATTTTTATAACATACGATCTCTGCTTTCACCTTCTTCAGCCAGTCCATGCCAACTATTACATCAAAACTCCCTAACTCTACTGGTATCAAATCAATCTTAAATATTTCGCTACCCAGTTTAATTTCTCGATTCCGGCATATATTATCTTCTGAAATTAATTTACCGTTTGCAAATTCGAGTAAAAATTTACTATCCAACGGCGTCAATGGACAACTTAATTTAGCACAAAAATCTCTACTCATATAGCTTCTATCCGCACCCAAATCAAATAAAACGTAAGAAGATTTATTGTCAATAAGAAACGTACCCGTAACAAGCTCCGGGTCTTCCTGTGCCTCTGCCGCATTAATATTGAAAAATCTTCCGCGGCCTTGTCCATTTGTGTTCTCCTGGTTCGGGCAATTTCTAATAATGTGGCCCGGTTTTCCACATTTATAACAAACTACATTGGCATAATTTGCTCCGACACTACTTGCTCCGCCATTACTCGTTCCGACACCATTTGTTCCTTTCGTTCTGTTAACCCCTGGTCTGTAGACCTTACACTTCACCGCGCTATGACCATTTCTTTTACACTTATTGCAAAATTTGGTGCAGAACCCCGAGTGATACTTTTCACACCTTTGGCATAGCTGCTTCTGATTGTTGTTGTTGTTGCGGTTGTTATTGTTGTTGGGATGATTGTTGTAGTTGCTGTTGTTGTTGATGTTGTTGTTGTTGTTGTTGTTGTTGTTGTTGTTGTTGTTGTTGGGCCATTTGTTGTAGTTGCGATTGATGTTGCGATTGTTGGGATAATTGTTGCGATTTTTATTGTAATTGCTGTTGTTGTTGTATTGGTGATTCTTATCACCGTTTTCCTCCCACTTTCTTTTGACTTGCTTCACATTAGCCTCTTCAGCCGTCTGTTCTTTAATTCTTTCGTCAATCTGGTTCACTAGTTTGTGAGCCATTCTACATGCTTGTTGTATGGAGGCGGGCTCGTGTGAACTTATATCTTCTTGGATTCTTTCCGGTAATCCTTTCACAAACGCGTCGATCTTCTCTTCCTCATCTTCGAACGCTCCCGGACACAATAGGCACAATTCTGTGAATCGTCTTTCGTACGTGGTAATATCAAATCCTTGGGTTCGTAACCCTCTAAGTTCTGTCTTGAGCTCATTGACCTCAGTTCTGGGATGGTACTTCTTGTTCATCAAGTGCTTGAATGCTGACCACGGTAGTGCCTACGCATCATCTTGTCCCACTTGCTCTAGATAGGTATTCCACCATGTTAACGCAGAACCTGTGAAGGTATGCGTAGCGTACTTCACTTTGTCCTCTTCAGTACACTTACTTATGGTAAACACTGATTCGATCTTCTCGGTCCACCGTTTCAATCCGATCGGTCCTTCGGTTCCATCAAATTCCAAAGGTTTGCAGGCAGTGAATTCTTTGTAGGTGCATCCTACACGATTTCCTGTACTGCTAGATTCAAGGTTATTGTTGGTATGTAGCGCAGCCTGTACTGCGGCTATGTTTGAAGCTAGAAAAGTACGGAATTCCTCTTCATTCATATTCACGGTGTGTCGAGTAGTCGGTGCCATTTCCTTCAAAATAGTCAAATGGAACAAGTTAATCACAGAATATTAAGAGTAGTTAATAGTATTTCGTAGCATAATATGAACTCATTTATAAAAGCTTTTTCTTCATATTAGCATTTTATAAGTTTAAATTTGGGTAGTACCTACCCGTTAAGTTCATACTTAGTAGCTAATATACAATTCAACTACTACAATTCTATATGAAAAACTGATTATAATAATATTTCACGTTCAAACTTTTATACAATATTTTACAAACTTACAATACCGCTTATTTTACATAAAGCATGAAATATAGCACACAATAACTTTGATACAAGATAGTTGTGAAGATAATTCTAGCTAGTACACAAGTTGTTCAGCAAAGGCAATAAAGACACGTAATTCATACGTCCAGAAACAAGTCATGCATTCTGGTTTTACTAGGACTACTTCCCATCCTTGGTCTTGTGGAACATAACCGTTATGGCTGTTGATAAGACAGCGTGTTGTAACGTCGTCAAAGGGATGAGGGTTACGTAATGACCAACAGTCTCGTAATAACCTAAAAACCTCATTTCTTACCCCAATTACCGACTCCGTCGCTTGTGGGAACGTTTTGTTTAATAGTTATAGCCCGATGTTCTTTTTCTCACTTTGGTGAGAAGCGAACATTACTAACCCGTAAGCATAGCATGCTTCTTTATGTTGCATGTTAGCCGCTTTTTCTAAATCATGAAGTTCTATATTCGGATACATTGAGACAAAATAATTTCTTAACCCGTTGCGTAAAATAGCATTTGGGTTCCACGCAATATATGCGTCAAAGTAAACACATCGTAACTTATGGGTTTCCCAATGTGATATCCCCCATCTTTCAAACGAAAGTCTCTTATAAACCAAGACATTCTTGGAACGTTCTTCGAATGTCTTACAAACTGATTTCGCCGTAAATAGTTGTGCCGAAGAAATTCTGACCGACTCTAGACAAGATTTCATCAATCATGTCTCCGGGTAGGTCTCTTAAAATATTGGGTTGTCTATCCATTTTGTGTTTTTATACTGTAAAATAGACAAGAGTTAGATTCATAAAAAAAAAAATAATACTTATTAATACAAGCAATTTTTACATATATCATAAAGCATAAGCACACTATATTACATATATTACACCACACGAATACAACTATCTTATTCCGACTCGCTCGTTTCTTCTTCTTCAGTTTTGGTTCGTTTTTCCAAGTTTCTAGGGATATATGATGTTCCCCTAATACGAGCTGTCGTTTTCCACAACGGTTTAGAAAAACCTGGTGGTTTAGAGGTTCCCGGGTCATTGTTACAACTTAAGGGCTTCGGGGGTTGACGATACATATAAAGTTCATCGGGGTTGGAATTAGATTTCACTATTTTTATGCCCTTTCTCTTATTATTTTCTTTTGCCTTTTTAAATTCAGTTGGGGTAATTTCTATAACATCATCGGAATTCTCGTCGGAATCCGATTCATCGAAGAATTGGTAATCCTCCCAATATTTTGCTTCCTTGGCGGAAACACGATTTACCATAATTAACCTTGGTCGGTTGGTTGAGGATTTTCTTTTACTTAACCGTTTTATTATTTTCCCCACCGGTTCTATTTCCTCCTCCGGTTCCTCCTCTTCTGGTTCTGATTCTTCTTCCAGTTCTGATTCTTCTTCCGGTTCTTCTTCGGGAACTTGTGAATCAGTCCAATATATATTCGACACTTCGTTATTATTAGGTGAGTCAATGAGATTTTTGCTAGAGGTAGACATCTATCACACAATATCAAACATGTTAAGAGATTAATATATCACATAATATATACATGTTAATAATATATAATTTCCAACAAAAATGTTAAGCAATCATTTTTAAAGAAAACACGGTCGAAGTCCAGACTCACTAATGCATCCTAACAAACTCGATAAGACACAATAATGCAAATTTCTGGTTCTCTAAGACCAACGCTCGGATACCAACTGAAATGTCCCGTTCTTATTGATTAAAAACGTTCCATATTAATTGATTTCGTTGCGAGGTTTTGACCTCTATATGAGACGTTTTTCAAAGACTGCATTCATTTTTAAAACAAACCATAACCTTTATTTCATAAATAAAGGTTTAAAAAGCTTTACGTAGATTATCAAATAATGATAATCTAAAATATCCTGTTTACACACGACCATTACATAATGGTTTACAATACAAATATGTTACATCGAAATCAGTTTCTTGAATGCAGTTTTTACATAATATCATACAAACATGGACTCCAAATCTGGTCCTTATTTTAGTATGCAACAGCGGAAGCTCTTAGTATTCACCTGAGAATAAACATGCTTTAAACGTCAACAAAAATGTTGGTGAGTTATAGGTTTAACCTATATATATCAGATCGTAACAATAGACCACAAGATTTCATATTTCAATACACATCCCATACATAGAGATAAAAATCATTCATATGGTGAACACCTGGTAACCGACATTAACAAGATGCATATATAAGAATATCCCCATCATTCCGGGACACCCTTCGGATATGATATAAATTTCAAAGTACTAAAGCATCCGGTACTTTGGATGGGGTTTGTTAGGCCCAATAGATCTATCTTTAGGATTCGCGTCAATTAGGGTGTCTGTTCCCTAATTCTTAGATTACCAGACTTAATAAAAAGGGGCATATTCGATTTCGATAATTCAACCATAGAATGTAGTTTCACATACTTGTGTCTATTTTGTAAATCATTTATAAAACCTGCATGTATTCTCATCCCAAAAATATTAGATTTTAAAAGTGGGACTATAACTCACTTTCACAGATTTTTACTTCGTCGGGAAGTAAGACTTGGCCACTGGTAGATTCACGAACCTATAACAATATATACATATATATCAAAGTGTGTTTAAAATATATTTACAACACTTTTAATATATTTTGATGTTTTAAGTATATTAAGTCAGCTGTCCTAGTTAGTAACCTACAACTAGTTGTCCACAGTTAGATGTACAGAAATAAATCTATAAATATTATCTTGAATCAATCCACGACCCAATGTATACGTATCTCAGTATTGATCACAACTTAAACTATATATATTTTGGAATCAACCTCAACCCTGTATAGCTAACTCCAACATTCACATATAGAGTGTCTATGGTTGTTCCGAAATATATATAGATGTGTCGACATGATAGGTCGAAACATTGTATACGTGTCTATGGTATCTCAAGATTACATAATATACAATACAAGTTGATTAAGTTATGGTTGGAATAGATTTGTTACTAATTTTCACGTAGCTAAAATGAGAAAAATTATCCAATCTTGTTTTACCCATAACTTCTTCATTTTAAATCCGTTTTGAGTGAATCAAATTGCTATGGTTTCATATTGAACTCTATTTTATGAATCTAAACAGAAAAAGTATAGGTTTATAGTCAGAAAAATAAGTTACAAGTCGTTTTTGTAAAGGTAGTCATTTCAGTCGAAAGAACGACGTCTAGATGACCATTTTAGAAAACATACTTCCACTTTGAGTTTAACCATAATTTTTGGATATAGTTTCATGTTCATAATAAAAATCATTTTCCCAGAATAACAACTTTTAAATCAAAGTTTATCATAGTTTTTAATTAACTAACCCAAAACAGCCCGCGGTGTTACTACGACGGCGTAAATCCGGTTTTACGGTGTTTTTCGTGTTTCCAGGTTTTAAATAATTAAGTTAGCATATCATATAGATATAGAACATGTGTTTAGTTGATTTTAAAAGTCAAGTTAGAAGGATTAACTTTTATTTGCGAACAAGTTTAGAATTAACTAAACTATGTTCTAGTGATTACAAGTTTAAACCTTCGAATAAGATAGCTTTATATGTATGAATCGAATGATGTTATGAACATCATTACTACCTCAAGTTCCTTGGATAAACCTACTGGAAATGAGAAAAATAGATCTAGCTTCAAAGGTGTAGTGACCCGAACTTTTCCATGTTTATATATATTAATTGAGATTGATATTTACATGATTAAATGTTTCCAACATGTTAACCAATCAAACTTGTTAAGACTTGATTAATTGAAATATGTTTCATATAGACAATTGACCACCCAAGTTGACCGGTGATTCACGAACGTTAAAACTTGTAAAAACTATATGATGATATATATATATGGATATATATATAGTTAACATGATACTATGATAAGTAAAAATATCATTAAGTATATTAACAATGAACTACATATGTAAAAACAAGACTACTAACTTAATGATTTTTAAACGAGACATATATGTAACGATTATCGTTGTAAAGACATTTAATGTATATATATCATATTAAGAGATATTCATACATGATAATATCATGATAATATAATAATTTAAAATCTCATTTGATATTATAAACATTGGGTTAACAACATTTAACAAGATCGTTAACCTAAAGGTTTCAAAACAACACTTACATGTAACGACTAACGATGACTTAACGACTCAGTTAAAATGTATATACATGTAGTGTTTTAATATGTATTTATACACTTTTGAAAGACTTCAATACACTTATCAAAATACTTCTACTTAACAAAAATGCTTACAATTACATCCTCGTTCAGTTTCATCAACAATTCTACTCGTATGCACCCGTATTCGTACTCGTACAATACACAGCTTTTAGATGTATGTACTATTGGTATATACACTCCAATGATCAGCTCTTAGCAGCCCATGTGAGTCACCTAACACATGTGGGAACCATCATTTGGCAACTAGCATGACATATCTCATAAAATTACAAAAATATGAGTAATCATTCATGACTTATTTACATGAAAACAAAATTACATATCCTTTATATCTAATCCATACACCAATGACCAAAAACACCTACAAACACTTTCATTCTTCAATTTTCTTCATCTAATTGATCTCTCTCAAGTTCTATCTTCAAGTTCTAAGTGTTCTTCATATATTCTACAAGTTCTAGTTACATAAAATCAAGAAAACTTTCAAGTTTGCTAGCTCACTTCCAATCTTGTAAGGTGATCATCCAACCTCAAGAAATCTTTGTTTCTTACAGTAGGTTATCATTCTAATACAAGGTAATAATCATATTCAAACTTTGGTTCAATTTCTATAACTATAACAATCTTATTTCAAGTGATGATCTTACTTGAACTTGTTTTCGTGTCATGATTCTGCTTCAAGAACTTCGAGCCATCCAAGGATCCGTTGAAGCTAGATCCATTTTTCTCTTTTCCAGTAGGTTTATCCAAGGAACTTAATTTAGTAATGATGTTCATAACATCATTCGATTCATACATATAAAGCTATCTTATTCGAAGGTTTAAACTTGTAATCACTAGAACATAGTTTAGTTAATTCTAAACTTGTTCGCAAATAAAAGTTAATCCTTCTAACTTGACTTTTAAAATCAACTAAACACATGTTCTATATCTATATGATATGCTAACTTAATGATTTAAAACCTGGAAATATGAAAAACACCGTAAAACCGGATTTACGCCGTCGTAGTAACACCGCGGGCTGTTTTGGATTAGTTAATTAAAAACTATGATAAACTTTGATTTAAAAGTTGTTATTCTGAGAAAATTATTTTTATTATGAACATGAAACTATATCCAAAAATTATGGTTAAACTCAAAGTGGAAGTATGTTTTCTAAAATGGTCATCTAGACGTCGTTCTTTCGACTGAAATGACTACCTTTACAAAAATGACTTGTAACTTATTTTTCCGACTATAA
This sequence comes from Rutidosis leptorrhynchoides, assembly GCF_046630445.1. Lineage (NCBI taxonomy): Eukaryota > Viridiplantae > Streptophyta > Magnoliopsida > Asterales > Asteraceae > Rutidosis > Rutidosis leptorrhynchoides. The sequence goes on along the minus strand of NC_092342.1, from coordinate 200,552,649 downwards.
ACCTATACCTTTTCTATTTAGATTCATAAAATAGAGTTCAATATGAAACCATAGCAATTTGATTCACTCAAAACGGATTTAAAATGAAGAAGTTATGGGTAAAACAAGATTGGATAATTTTTCTCATTTTAGCTACGTGAAAATTGGTAACAAATCTATTCCAACCATAACTTAATCAACTTGTATTGTATATTATGTAATCTTGAGATACCATAGACACATATACAATGTTTCGACCTATCATGTCGACACATCTATATATATTTCGGAACAACCATAGACACTCTATATGTGAATGTTGGAGTTAGCTATACAGGGTTGAGGTTGATTCCAAAATATATATAGTTTGAGTTGTGATCAATACTGAGATACGTATACACTGGGTCGTGGATTGATTCAAGATAATATTTATCGATTTATTTCTGTACATCTAACTGTGGACAACTAGTTGTAGGTTACTAACGAGGACAGCTGACTTAATAAACTTAAAACATCAAAATATATTAAAAGTGTTGTAAATATATTTTGAACATACTTTGATATATATGTATATATTGTTATAGGTTCGTGAATCAACCAGTGGCCAAGTCTTACTTCCCGACGAAGTAAAAATCTGTGAAAGTGAGTTATATTCCCACTTTTAAAATCTAATATTTTTGGGATGAGAATACATGCAGGTTTTATAAATGATTTACAAAATAGACACAAGTACGTGAAACTACATTCTATGGGTGAATTATCGAAATCGAATATGCCCCTTTTTATTAAGTCTGGTAATCTAAGAATTAGGGAACAGACACCCTAATTGACGCGAATCCTAAAGATAGATCTATTGGGCCTAACAAACCCCATCCAAAGTACCGGATGCTTTAGTACTTCGAAATTTATATCATATCCGAAGGGTGTCCCGGAATGATGGGGATATTCTATATGCATATTGTTAATGTCGGTTACCAGGTGTTCAATCCATATGAATGATATTTTTATCTCTATGTATGGGATGTGTATTGAAATATAAAATCTTGTGGTCTATTATTATGATTTGATATATATAGGTTAAACCTATAACTCACCAATATTTTTGTTGACGTTTTAAGCATGTTTATTCTCAGGTGATTATTAAGAGCTTCCGCTGTCGCATACTTAAATAAGGACGAGATTTGGAGTCCATGCTGGTATGATATTGTGTAAAAACTGCATTCAAGAAACTTATTTTGTTGTAACATATTTGTATTGTAAACCATTATGTAATGGTCGTGTGTAAACAAGATATTTTAGATTATCATTATTTGATAATCTACGTAAAGCTTTTTATACCTTTATTGATGAAATAAAGGTTATGGTTTGTTTTAAAATGAATGCAGTCTTTGAAAAACGTCTCATATAGAGGTCAAAACCTCGCAACGAAATCAATTAATATGGAACGTTTTTAATCAATAAGAACGGGACATTTCAGTTGGTATCCGAGCGTTGGTCTTAGAGAACCAGAATTTTGCATTAGTGTGTCTTATCGAGTTTGTTAGGATGCATTAGTGAGTCTGGACTTCGACCGTGTTTACTTGAAAAATGATTGCTTAACAAATTTTGTTGGAAACTATATATTTTTAACATGTGAATATTATGTGATATATTAATCTCTTAACGCGTTTGATATTATGTGATAGATGTCTACCTCTAGAACAAGTCCCATTGACTCACCTAATAATAATGAAGAATCAAATGTAAATTGGAATGATTCGTGGACTGATTCACAAGTTCCCGAAGAGGAACCGGAAGAAGAGTCGGAACCGGAAGAAGAATCGGAACCGGAAGAAGAATCGGAACCGGATGAAGAAATAGAACCGGTGGGGGAAATAATAAAATGGTTAAGTAAAATAAAATCCTCAACCAACCGACCAAGGTTAATTATGGTCAATGGTGTTTCCGCCAAGGAAGCAAAATATTGGGAGGATTACCAATTCTCCGATGAATCGGATTCCGACGAGAATTCCGATAATGTTATAGAAATTACCCCAACTGAATTTAAAAAGGCAAAAGAAAATAATAAGGGAAAGGGCATAAAAATAGAGAAATCTAATTCCAACCCCGATGAACTTTATATGTATCGTCAACCCCCGAAGTCCTTAAGTTGTAACAATGACCCGGGAACCTCTAAACCACCAGGTTTTTCTAAACCAATGTGGAAAATGACGGCTCGTATTAGGGGAACATCATATATCCCTAGAAACTTGGCAAAACGAACCAAAATCGAAGAAGAAGAAACAAGCGAGACGGAAAAAGATAGTTGTATTCGTGTGGTGTAATATATGTAATATAGTGTGCTTATGCTTTATGATATATGTAAAAATTGCTTGTATTAATAAGTATTTTTTTTATGAATCTAACTCTTGTCTATTTTACAGTATAAAAACACAAAATGGATAGACAACCCAATATTTTAAGAGACCTACCCGAAGACATGATTGATGAAATCTTGTCTAGAGTCGGTCAGAATTCTTCGGCACAACTATTTAAGGCGAGATCAGTTTGTAAGACATTCAAAGAACGTTCCAAGAATGCCTTGGTTTATAAAAGGCTTTCGTTCGGAAGATGGGGGATATCACATTGGGAAATCCATAAGTTACGATGTGTTTACTTTGACGCATATATTGCAGGGAACCCAAATGCTATTTTACGCAATGGGTTAAGAAATTATTTTGACTCAATATATCCGAATATTGGACTTCGTGATTTAGAAAAAGCGGTTAACATGCAACATAAAGAAGCATGTTATGCTTACGGATTAGTAATGTTCGCTTCTCACCAAAGTGAGAACAAGAACATCGGGCTACAACTATTAAACAAAACGTTCCCACAAGTGACGGAGTCGGTAATTGGGGTAAGAAATGAGGTTTTTAGATTGTTACGGGACTGTTGGACATTACGTAACCCTCGTCCCTTTGACGACGTTACAACACGCTGTCTTATCAACGGCCATAACGGTTATGTTCCACAAGACCAAGGATGGGAAGTAGTCCTAGTAAAACCAGAATGCATGACTTGTTTCTGGACGTATGAATTACGTGTCTTTATTGCCTTTGCTGAACGACTTGTGTACTAGCTAGAATTATCTTCACAACTATCTTGTATCAAAGTTATTGTGTGCTATATTTCATGCTATATGTAAAATAAGCGGTATTGTAAGTTTGTAAAATATTGTATAAAAGTTTGAACGCGAAATATTATTATAATCAGTTTTTCATATAGAATTGTAGTAGTTGAATTGTATATTAGCTACTAAGTATGAACTTAACGGGTAGGTACTACCCGAATTTAAACTTATAAAATGCTAATATGAAGAAAAAGCTTTTATAAATGAGTTCATATTATGCTACGAAATACTATTAACTACTCTTAATATTCTGTATGATTAACTTGTTCCATTTGACTATTTTGAAGGAAATGGCACCGACTACTCGACACACCGTGAATATGAATGAAGAGGAATTCCGTACTTTTCTAGCTTCAAACTTAGCCGCAGTACAGGCTGCGCTACATACCAACAATAATCTTGGATCTAGCAGTACAGGAAATCGTGTAGGATGCACCTACAAAGAATTCACTGCCTGCAAACCTTTAGAATTTGATGGAACCGAAGGACCGATCGGATTGAAACGGTGGACCGAGAAGGACTAATCGGTGTTTGCCATAAGTAAGTGTACTGAAGAGGACAAAGTGAAGTACGCTACGCATACCTTCACAGGTTCTGCGTTAACATGGTGGAATACCTATCTAGAGCAAGTGGGACAAGACGATGCGTACGCACTACCGTGGTCAGCATTCAAGCACTTGATGAACGAGAAGTACCGTCCCAGAACCGAGGTCAATAAGCTCAAGACAGAACTTAGAGGGTTATGAACCCAAGGATTTGATATTACCACGTACGAAAGACGATTCACAGAATTGTGCCTATTGTGTTCGGGAGCGTTCGAAGATGAGGAAGAGAAGATCGACGCGTTTGTGAAAGGATTACCGGAAAGAATCCAAGAAGATATAAGTTCACACGAGCCCGCCTCCATACAACAGGCATGTAGAATGGCTCACAAACTAGTGAACCAGATTGAAGAAAGAATTAAAGAACAGACTGCTGAAGATGCCAATGTGAAGCAAGTCAAAAGAAAGTGGGAGGAAAACGGTGATAAGAATCACCAATATAACAACAACAGCAGCAATTACAACAATAATCGCAACAATTATCCCAATAATCGCAACATCAATCGCAACTACAACAAACGGCCCAACAACAACAACAACAACAACAACAACAACAACAACAACAACAATAACAACAGCAACTACAACAATCATCCCAACAACAATAACAACCGCAACAACAACAACAATCAGAAGCAGCTATACCAAAGGTGTGAAAAGTATCACTCGGAGTTTTGCACCAAATTTTGCAACAAGTGTAAAAGAAATGGTCATAGCACAGCGAAGTGTGAGGTCTACGGACCAGGGGTTAATAGAACGAAAGGAACAAATGGTGTCGGAACGAGTAATGGCGGAGCAAGTAGTGTCGGAGCAAGTTATGCCAATGTAGTTTGTTATAAATGTGGAAAACCGTGCCACATTATTAGAAATTGCCCGAACCAGGATAACACGAATGGACAAGGCCACGGAAGAGTTTTCAATATTAATGCAGCAGAGGCACAGAAAGACCCGGAGCTTGTTACGGGTACGTTTCTTATTGACAATAAATCTGCTTACGTTTTATTTGATTCAGGTGCGGATAAAAGTTATATGAGTAGAGATTTTTGTGCTAAATTAAGTTGTCCATTGACGCCTTTGGATAGTAAATTTTTACTCGAATTAGCAAATGGTAAATTAATTTCAGCAGATAATATATGTCAGAATCGAGAAATTAAACTGGTTAGCGAAACATTTAAGATTGATTTGATACCAGTAGAGTTAGGGAGTTTTGATGTGATAATCGGTATGGACTGGTTGAAAGAAGTGAAAGCAGAGATCGTTTGTTACAAAAATGCAATTCGCATTATACGAGAAAAAGGAAAACCCTTAATGGTGTACGGAGAAAAGGGCAACACGAAGCTACATCTTATTAGTAATTTGAAGGCACAAAAACTAATAAGAAAAGGTTGCTATGCTGTTCTAGCACACGTCGAGAAAGTACAAACTGAAGAAAAGAGCATCAATGATGTTCCCATTGCAAAAGAATTTCCCGATGTATTTCCGAAAGAATTACCGGGATTACCCCCACATCGATCCGTTGAATTTCAAATAGATCTTGTACCAGGAGCTGCACCAATAGCTCGTGCTCCTTACAGACTCGCACCCAGCGAGATGAAAGAACTACAAAGCCAATTACAAGAACTTTTAGAGCGTGGTTTCATTCGACCAAGCACATCATCGTGGGGAGCTCCTGTTTTGTTTGTCAAGAAGAAAGATGGTACATTCAGGTTGTGTATCGACTACCGAGAGTTGAACAAACTTACCATCAAGAACCGCTACCCACTACCGAGAATCGATGACTTATTTGATCAACTACAAGGCTCGTCTATTTATTCAAAGATTGATTACGTTCCGGGTATCATCAAATGCGGGTGAAAGAAGATGATATTCCAAAGACTGCTTTCAGAACACGTTACGGTCATTACGAGTTTATGGTCATGCCGTTTGGTTTAACTAATGCACCAGCTATGTTCATGGACCTTATGAACCGAGTGTGTGGACCATACCTTGACAAGTTTGTCATTGTTTTCATTGATGACATACTTATTTACTCAAAGAATGACCAAGAACACGGTGAACATTTGAGAAAGGTGTTAGAAGTATTGAGGAAGGAAGAATTGTACGCTAAGTTTTCAAAGTGTGCATTTTGGTTGGAAGAAGTTCAATTCCTCGGTCACATAGTGAACAAAGAAGGTATTAAGGTGGATCCGGCAAAGATAGAAACTGTTGAAAAGTGGGAAACCCCGAAAACTCCGAAACACATACGCCAGTTTTTAAGACTAGCTGGTTACTACAGAAGGTTCATCCAAGACTTTTCCAGAATAGCAAAACCCTTGACTGCATTAACGCATAAAGGGAAGAAATTTGAATGGAATGATGAACAAGAGAAAGCGTTTCAGTTATTGAAGAAAAAGCTAACTACGGCACCTATATTGTCATTGCCTGAAGGGAATGATGATTTTGTGATTTATTGTGATGCATCAAAGCAAGGTCTTGGTTGTGTATTAATGCAACGAACGAAGGTGATTGCTTATGCGTCTAGACAATTGAAGATTCACGAGCAAAATTATACGACTCATGATTTGGAATTAGGCGCGGTTGTATATACCGACCACAAAAGTCTTCAACACATATTTAATCAGAAACAACTGAATATGAGGCAGCGTAGGTGGATTGAATTATTGAATGATTATGACTTTGAGATTCGTTACCACTCGGGGAAGGCAAATGTGGTAGCCGATGCCTTGAGCAGGAAGGATAGAGAACCCATTCGAGTAAAATCTATGAATATATTGATTCATAATAACCTTACTACTCAAATAAAGGAGGCACAACAAGGAGTTTTAAAAGAGGGAAATTTAAAGGATGAAATACCCAAAGGATCGGAGAAGCATCTTAATATTCGGGAAGACGGAACCCGGTATAGGGCTGAAAGGATTTGGGTACCAAAATTTGGAGATATGAGAGAAATGGTACTTAGAGAAGCTCATAAAACCAGATACTCAATACATCCTGGAACGGGGAAGATGTACAAGGATCTCAAGAAACATTTTTGGTGGCCGGGTATAAAAGCCGATGTTGCTAAATACGTAGGAGAATGTTTGACGTGTTCTAAGGTCAAAGCTGAGCATCAGAAACCATCAGGTCTACTTCAACAACCCGAAATCCCGGAATGGAAATGGGAAAACATTACCATGGATTTCATCACTAAATTGCCAAGGACTGCAAGTGGTTTTGATACTATTTGGGTAATAGTTGATCGTCTCACCAAATCAGCATACTTCCTATCAATAAGAGAAGATGACAAGATGGAGAAGTTAGCACGACTGTATTTGAAGGACGTTGTCTCCAGACATGGAATACCAATCTCTATTATCTCTGATAGGTATGGCAGATTTATTTCAAGATTCTGGCAGACATTACAACAAGCATTAGGAACTCGTCTAGACATGAGTACTGCCTATCATCCACAAACTGATGGGCAGAGCGAAAGGACGATACAAACGATTGAAGACATGCTACGAGCATGTGTTATTGATTTCGGAAACAGTTGGGATCGACATCTACTGTTAGCAGAATATTCCTACAACAACAGCTACCATTCAAGCATTGAGATGGCGCCGTTTGAAGCACTTTATGGTAGAAAGTGCAGGTCTCCGATTCAACAACGGTTGAAAACCGCCCAAAGTCGACAAAAGAGCTACGCTGACATTAAAAGAAAAGATATAGAATTTGAAATTAGAGAGATGGTCATGCTTAAAGTTGCACCTTGGAAAGGCGTTGTTCGATTTGGTAAACGAGGGAAATTAAATCCAAGGTATATTGGACCATTCAAGATTATTGATCGTGTCGGACCAGTAGCTTACCGACTTGAGTTACCTCAACAACTCGCGGCTGTACATAACACGTTCCACGTCTCGAATTTGAAGAAATGTTTTGCTAAAGAAGATCTCACTTTTCCGTTAGATGAAATCCAAATCAACAAAAAACTTCAATTCATCGAAGAACCCGTCGAAATAATGGATCGTGAGGTTAAAAGACTTAAGCAAAACAAGATACCAATTGTTAAGGTTCGATGGAATGTTTGTAGAGGACCCGAGTTCACCTGGGAGCATGAAGATCAGATGAAGAAGAAATACCCGCATCTATTTCCAGAAGATTCGTCAACACCTTCAACAGCTTAAAATTTCGGGACGAAATTTCTTTAACGGGTAGGTACTGTAGTGACCCGAACTTTTCCATATTTATATCTATTAATTGAGATTGATATTTAAATGATTAAATGTTTCCAACATGTTAACCAATCAAACTTGTTAAGACTTGATTAATTGAAATATGTTTCATATAGACAATTGACCACCCAATTTGACCGGTGATTCACGAACGTTAAAACTTGTAAAAACTATATGATGACATATATATGGATATATATATAGTTAACATGATACTATGATAAGTAAAAATATCATTAAGTATATTAACAATGAACTACATATGTAAAAACAAGACTACTAACTTAATGATTTTTAAACGAGACATATATGTAACGATTATCGTTGTAAAGACATTTAATGTATATATATCATATTAAGAGATATTCATACATGATAATATCATGATAATATAATAATTTAAAATCTCATTTGATATTATAAACATTGGATTAACAACATTTAACAAGATCGTTAACCTAAAGGTTTCAAAATAACACTTACATGTAACGACTAACGATGACTTAACGACTCAGTTAAAATGTATATACATGTAGTGTTTTAATATGTATTTATACACTTTTGAAAGAGTTCAATACACTTATCAAAATACTTCTACTTAACAAAAATGCTTACAATTACATCCTCGTTCAGTTTCATCAACAATTCTACTCGTATGCACCCGTATTCGTACTCGTACAATACACAGCTTTTAGATGTATGTACTATTGGTATATACACTCCAATGATCAGCTCTTAGCAGCCCATGTGAGTCACCTAACACATGTGGGAACCATCATTTGGCAACTAGCATGAAATATCTCATAAAATTACAAAAATATGAGTAATCATTCATGACTTATTTACATGAAAACAAAATTACATATCCTTTATATCTAATCCATACACCAACGACCAAAAACACCAACAAACACTTTCATTCTTCAATTTTCTTCATCTAATTGATCTCTCTCAAGTTCTATCTTCAAGTTCTAAGTGTTCTTCATATATTCTACAAGTTCTAGTTACATAAAATCAAGAAAACTTTCAAGTAAGATTTCCACTCGAAATAAGATTGTTATAGTTATAGAAATTGAATTAAAGTTTGAATATGATTATTACCTTGTATTAGAAAGATAACCTACTGTAAGTAACAAAGGTTTCTTGATCTTGGATGATTACTTGGAATGGATTTAGAAAACTTGGAAGTAAACTTGCAATCTTGGAAGTATTCTTAATTTTATGAAACTAGAACTTTTGGAATTTATGAAGAACACTTAGAACTTGAAGATAGAACTTGAGAGAGATCAATTAGATGAAGAAAATTGAAGAATGAAAGTGTTTGTAGGTGTTTTTGGTCGTTGGTGTATGGATTAGATATAAAGGATATGTAATTTTGTTTTCATGTAAATAAGTAATGAATGATTACTCATATTTTTGTAATTTTATGAGATATTTCATGCTAGTTGCCAAATGATGGTTCCCACATATGTTAGGTGACTCACATGGGCTGCTAAGAGCTGATCATTGGAGTGTATATACCAATAGTACATACATCTAAAAGCTGTGTATTGTACGAGTACGAATACGGGTGCATACGAGTAGAATTGTTGATGAAACTGAACGAGGATGTAATTGTAAGCATTTTTGTTAAGTCGAAGTATTTTGATAAGTGTCTTAAAGTCTTTCAAAAGTGTATGAATACATATTAAAACACTACATGTATATACATTTTAACTGAGTCGTTAAGTCATCGTTAGTCGTTACATGTAAATGTTGTTTTGAAACCTTTAGGTTAACGATCTTGTTAAATGTTGTTAACCCATTGTTTATTATAACAAATGAGATGTTAAATTGTTATATTATCATGATATTATGATATATAATATATCTTAGTATGATATATATACAGTTAAATGTCGTTACAACGATAATCGTTACATATATGTCTCGTTTCGAAATCATTAAGTTAGTAGTCTTATTTTTACATATGTATTTCATTGTTAATACACTTAATAATATATTTACTTATCATTTAACATAATTAACCAAGTGTATCAATATCTTAATATGATTCATATGTACCTAGTAAGACGTTGTTATAACGATAATCGTTATATATATCGTTTTCGAGTTTCTTAAATTAATAGTCTCATTTTTATGTATATAACTCATTGTTAAAATACCTAATGAGATACATACTTATAATAAAATCATGTTAACTATATATATAACCATATATATGTCATCGTATAGTTTTTACAAGTTTTAACGTTCGTGAATCACCGGTCAACTTGGGTGGTCAATTGTCTATATGAAACCTATTTCAATTAATCAAGTCTTAACAAGTTTGATTGCTTAACATGTTGGAAACACTTAATCATGTAAATAAAAATTTCATTTAATATATATATAAACATGGAAAAGTTTGGGTCACTACAATATATGCACTGTAAAATTAGCACAATGGCTCACAGTAAATTGATAAACGCTACTCTTCATTATAATGTGAAAATATGTTCTTCAAGTGTCAAACATGTGTATTTTGGCATGAATACAACGATTGTAAAAGACAATGCCTTCATAAAAATGCTAAAAAACTGCTCTTGATAGTAAACTTTTGTTCTTGAAAACATGCTGAGATTTGCTTCTTCACACGCCGAGCGCCCAGCGCTATCTGGCCAACACACTTGATTATGGAATGAAAAACTCCTGAACTTCATCATCACTAAACAACCGATCATGCTTTCTCCAGTTTACGTTGCCTTTTGGTAAGTTCACAAATGTGGATCTCTCCCTAGCCGGTGCCACATACTGTGAATGTATGGCAGCTACTCCGTTAGGAGTTGGGAACCTGATCTCTGCATGAGCTGTCGATGTTATTGCTCCGAATTTAGCCAACGCTGCCCTTCCAAAAAGGATGTTAAACCGAGAATTTCCATCTATGATTGTGAAATCAATTGTTTCTGTTCTCAACAATGGGAATGTGTCCATAACAACTTCCAAACGAATCTGCCCCATGGCATTTACCGGTGCTCCCGTTAATCCAGAAACTTTCAATCTCGTTTACCTAGCTCTGTCCTGCACATGCCTTGGAAAAGCCTTCAAGCAATGCCAGTAAATGATGTCAGGTTCACTTCCCGTATCTGTGTAGATACAGTTGACAAACATATTTGCTATCTCTGCTGAAATGATCACTGGCTGAACGGACAATGCCCAATTCTGAATTGGCTGAAAGATAATTGGAGCATATCTCCAGCTGTCCAAATTGCTATTTGATGATTCACCTTCTGCATAATAACTGTCGTTGATCCAAACCATCCTAATTACAACTTCTGGAGTTGTCTCACGCTCTGTGACCCGGTCTCCGTACTGCGGTTGGTTCCGATTATCTCTTCTGCCATGCTGCTCTCTTCTGTTCTCTCCACGGCGTCCTCTGTTCCCATCATTCCTTTGCCATGCAAATTTCCTGCGAGGATCATTCCTCCTGTACTGTTTGCCAGGCAACAAATGATTCAATTCTCCTGCCTTGATTTTTGCTATGATTTCCCTCATCAAAGATTTGCAATTGTCCGTATCATGGCCCCATGCCTCATGGAAATCGCACCACAACTCACTCTTTGGACCCTCCCTTTCTTCCATAGGTGCTGGAGCATTGAAAGAGGTCCGAATTGGTTCAGTGAAGAGTATCTCTTTCGGAGTTTTAGTACGCGCCATAATCAACTGGTGCCTTTCTATTGGCTTTCTGTTGTGGTGAAAATCATTAGTGTGATTGTTTCCTCTCCATCCTCCATTTGAATTGTCATTCCTTCTCTGATTTCTGTCAAAATACCGTCCTCCGTTGTGCGGCTTGCTACTACTGCTAGTATCAAACTTGTTCAACCCATGCTCACCAGCTCGAACATGCCTCTGTGCAACCTCCAACACTTGATGCAATGTTTTTGGCAAGTCATACCGTAATGCATGAACAAGTGCACTAAACCGTCGTTGGTCCAAACAGAAAATGAAGCCAGACACAAGCTGTGATTCTGGACAATCAGGAATCTTATGTGCTTCAAGTGTATAACGCTTCATAAAATTGCTCAAAGTTTCATTATGATGCATTGTGATCTCGTGTGCATCAAGATGTGTCAGAGTACAGCTCCGTAGATTTTGGTATTACATCACAAATTTGCTCTCAAATCAAGAAAACTTGTAATACTCCTTGGCGGCAAACTAGCAAACCATTCGCGTGCCATTTTCTGCAATACCATAGGAAACATATGGCACGCAGTTTCATCCTCCCAATGCTGCAACCTCATAACACCTTCAAACATAGTCAGAAAATCTTCCGGATCCGTTGTGCCATCATAAACTCCAATTGCTGGTATAGCAAGATTTCTGGGCAATGGATAATTAGCAATTCGATCAATGAAACACTGTGTAGATTCTGCCATTGCCGGTGGCTTGGTGGCTTGCTCTCCAGTAATGAGGGCAAAGAAATTGTCCACGGCCACATCACGGACGGCGGGCTGCGCTAAGCGTTGCTTATATTTTGCCGGAGCTGTCTGCTTAAGAAGGTCATTCAAAAGCAACACTGCCTGCTTCTCTGACATGAACTCATCTTTGTCAGTTTCATCATCAGAGTCATTATTATCATAGCTCAGGTCGTTATCATCCCCAGAATCATCAATAAGACTGCCCAGCTTGTCGAGTAGCCTAGATAACTTGTATTTTGATATAGATTGCCTTTTTATTATTTGCTTGTCTCCGCCATCCGCCATCTGCCGAAGAGGTATAAATGATGGACATCGCCGTGGTTACATCAATGGTCGTCGCTCTGTATTAGTAACAAAAATTGAAAGTCTTTCTACACTTTTAGCTGTCGCTTCTTCGATTACTGGCCTTTTCTCCGAATTAGTTGCCAAATGTTTAAGCCTTTCTGCAGTTTCAGCAACTGTTTCTTCAATCGTACCATCTAGTGGCTGAACGGGTACATCTTCAATAGTTATCATGTCATCAGTTGATGAATTGTTGACTGCTTCAAGTACAAATGGAGCTTCAGTTGTTTTTGTTCCTTTTCCGTTTCGTGTGTTCTTTACATTAGTGGATGGCGCCATTGTTAACACCTATTTCCTTATGAGGTAAGGCTTAGTATTTCAACAAGAGACTAGATGTAATCTAGCTTTAGGAGGTCGGAGTGTTGCCGATTGATTTTTACCCTCGGGAAATAATCCCTGCAGACCCGGTTCATAAGTGTAGAAACTTGTGGGGTGGCTTGATCAATCTGTCGTCCGTAGAGCGTAGAAATGCTAGCCGGATGACTTCTAGTGAGAGAAAGTAGAGAGAGAAAAGAGAAGTGAAGTCTCAGCTCTCAAAGTTGTCAGAATATCTGAACCCCGTAAAATGACGACCCAAGGGGTCTATTTATAGTGTGAGATCCACCAGATTGCTTGGGGACACGTGTCAGATGATGATACATTCTGTTACTTGTAATCTAAAATTTACGCTGAAGGTGGCGTTCTCCGGCCATGGCTTACGCGCTAGGCGGCCTTCAGGGCTTACGCATGACAGAGCAGCCTGTACAGCGGAGAACGCTAGACGGATAACTCTACTTTTATGCAACCATTATGCGTTTTATGCGTGTATACGATAGGATACACCATTATTATATATATATATATATATACATATATATATATATATATATACATATATATATATATATATATATATATATATATATATATATTAACACACATAATTGTAATCGAAAAATTATATATATATATAAATTTATTAGTTATATATTTTTATATTAATAACCTATATGTTTCATATATTTATTTTATATATTTAAAATAAATAAAAATATAAACTTTGTTATGTTATATGTATTAAATATATTTTTGTATATATATATATATATCGTTTGTTATTAAAATTATAATAATACTAAATTAATATTAGTAATGATAAAAATAATAATAATGATAATAGGGTTAAAAATGATACTTTTAATATGAATGATAAAATGATAACTTTAATAAAAATGATACTTTTTAATAAGAATGTTAATTTTAATAATAATGAGTACTAATAATAATAACTATAAAAATAATTATTTTACTAATAATAATAATGATACTAATATTTATATTAATAACTATAATGATAATAATACTACTAATACTTAATGCTAATATTTATTATGAATGATAATAATATTAAACATATAACAATAATAATTAATAATAATAACAATAATAATAATAACAAAAATAATAGTAATAATAATAATAATAACAATGATTCTAATAACTTTATAATGATATTAATAATAATATTAATGATAATAATAAATTGTATTGATGATAGTAATAATAATACTTATCTTAACAATAATAACAATAACGAATAATAGTAATAATAACAATGATAATAATAATAATAGACTACCTTAAAAAGCTTTTCCAAAAAAAAAATAGCATAGACCGGGCTCGAACCCCTAACCTCACGCTAACCCGATAACACCACAAACCACTCCTCCACTTCCTCTTTTCTAGTTTGAATACACAACCTAAATCCTATAAACCATTTTTTGTGTACTTCTCCTTCTTCAACAATAAATTGATAACATCTTCATCCTCTATAACCGTATCATTCTAATCATCATCGAATCATCAAAAAAAATCACGATCAATATTAACATCATAATCATCTTCATCATTTTATTTCATCACCATTAATCATTTCGTAATCATTTTATTACTGCAAAATCATCCCTATCGTTTTCTTGGTTTTCATCATCATTACCAATTTAAACTATCATCATCCATCAATGTTTGTAATCGTTTTTAATACTATCAATATCACTATCATTTATAGTAGAAGAAGAAAACAGAAAACGTATAGTATGGTGGTAGCAAATCGATTTGTAGCACTTAGTTGGGCTTTGATTAAAAACATACAACAAATGGGTTTTTGCTATGGCCCAAACACTACCCAATATAAATAGCAGCCCAAGAAAATAATTTAATCAAGTCCAACACTTTGTTTTGAGTGTCTTGATTAAACCCAGACTGGAAACAGATAAGGAAGTAGTTATTATCTAGTCAGATTTCCACTCACCAACTCTCCATCATTATTAACAATTTTTTTTTCGATTAAACACTGTATTCTCTTCTTCATTCAATAACGTTGGGTTGGTCTATGTTGGTGGAGTGAAACGGACGTAGAAACAGAAAGATAAATGATGTAGGGTGATGATAAGATGACTGATGGGATATGATGATCGTTTGATCGAAGTAAAACATAAGAAACGACACTAGCAACAATAGTAAGGGTTGTTTGGGTTGTTTGATCAGCGAAATAGAAACAGAAAATAAAAAGAAAATGAGAGAGAGGAGAGATGGAAGGTAGTCGTGGTTGAATGGTTGCAACGATGGTTGGTGTTAGGGTAGTGTTTGGTGGTGGTTCTCAATGAAGCAAGAAAGCGATTATGGTGGTGTTTTTATGGTTGTTTGTGGCGGTCATTTAAACAGAAAACGGACAACTTGAGGCTGTAATATGTATTTTTAGGTGGTGGTGGTGATCGTGAAGTGGTGGTGATGATTGAGGTGGAGTGGCTCACGACAGAAACAACAATTAGAAGTATTAGATGGCGGGTTACGGGTTTGAGTTTGAAGGTGTTCATGCGTGTGTGTTTAAACCGAATAGTAGCAACAAACTAAAAGGGTGTTCAATGGTGATAGAGTTTGATGATGGTTAACAGTGAAAACAGTAGTAACATGAGTGTCTTGGTGATCGAAAAAGGATATTTGATGATTAAATGGGTTTCAAAATGTGATAGTGAGATGGTTGTTTAATGAAGATGAAAGAGTTTTGAGTATATATCCTATGTATCAGTTTATATATGTAATATATATATAGGTATATTATATATTATTTATAATTCAAGTGGACATGAATTGGATGAATTGGAAAAGTAAAGCGATTAAGCGATTAACACAGTGACCAAATAGTATTAATTTACATCTCGTAAAAATTTGTTGGGTGTATACTACGGACAGTTTTCACGGGTAGTGTATCATCCACTATTTGAAATCAGTGGCGGATAAAAGTCTTTGGAAAAATTCCAAATTTTTAGATTAATCATCTTTATTTATTTTGGTCATTATGGTATCAAATTCAGTCATTAATTATTAAATAAAAATTTACATCAACTGTGCCTCTCAATTCTGGGTAAAATATAAAGAATGCTAAAATTTTAATAACTAGATCCTAAATACATTTTTAGTAAGCCTAAAATTTATAGAACTCATTTTCGGATCACCGTTTATTTTAAAATTATATAAGTTTGAACTTAACTTGCTTAATAGCGATCGACTGACAAACGAGTGCTATTATTGTTTACTAAATAAATTCGAAACCATATAAATATATATTCAATATACCTTACATATATATATATATATATATATATATATATATATATATATATATAGATTTATTTTAATATCATATATTATTTTATTTACATAATTAATTAACTCATATAATATTTTAATTTATAATAATATATATATATATATATATATATATATATATACACATAATGGTTCGTGAATCGTCGGGAATAGTCGAAGGGTAATTGATTACATGAACACAGTACAAAGTTTTTGAAACATCAACATTACAAACTTTGCTTATCATGTCGAAAACATTAAAACATATAAAGATTAAGTTTAAATTTGGTCAAAAACATTATGTGAGTTGGTCGTTTAAATTGCATGGAGTGGAAACGAAAACGGATGGCTTTTTGTCTTCTCTATTCAGAATGATTTCGAAAGTAGTATCGCACCTGCACCACGTATGGCGCTTACTAACCAATGATCTTGAAACGTATGTCAGAACCAAGTTCTAACTTGAACCGTACACCGGCACGCTCATCAATTGAAATGACAAAGTACTGTAGATTTGATGGGTCGTACAGATACCTTTTGGGAGTAGGGGTCGTGCTTGATCATGCGTTGCCTTTTACATATTTCTTTAAAAGAAATCTTTTGACAAAAAACATCAGTTTCAGCTTAATCGTTCCATTCTAATGAATGTTCCGAAAACCGATTTCTATCAATTTTATTGGATCTTTTGGGCAAAACAAGGTAAGAATTTTTTCGAGATCGCCCAATATCCATTGCTTAATTACTTTTTAGACAAAAGAATTTTTCAAAACTTGGCGTTTTACGGTTACTTGTCCTTTAAACCTTTACCCCACACTTAGAATAACATTGTCCCTAATGTTCTCTGAAAAGAATATTTTAATACTTTGTAAATTAAGGACACTGTCTTCAAAAATTTCCAAGTTAGTTACGGGTGACCCCACACTTAGAGATTTTAGTGCGTAATAATTGAAATAGGTTTGAGGAAGGAATACTTCCCTATGGTCATGTTACTTTCCTAGTGTTGGGCCTTCCTACGATCAGTCTCCTAATTGCTGGAAAGGACCAGTCTCTTTTGATAAAATCTCTGCATGAAGAACAAAAAGAGAAAGATAGCATTTCCACTATATATAACTTTTTCAGCACAATGCTTCAAAAAGATAAAACTAAAAGTAAATAAAGTAGTATATGAGATACTATCCTGGTCAATGTGCTAAGTCGTGTCTGCAAAGTATCCATGAAGTCCGTGGGGATCATCATCATCCTCTAGTCTCGGCAAATGCTCAAGTGGTTGCCCTTCATCAAACTCAGGGCCTAGTAGTGAATCCAGACAAAGGTCTGACAGCAACTCCAGGTGTGATAGGCTCGAGAAAGGCTCCTCATCAGGGATGTTCCCGGTAATCTTAAATGCCTGGGTCGCGGGTGGCTCAACTGATATGGGAATCATGACTAGGTGACAACCCTTAGGTAGATCAGTGACTGGGACTACCTCGGTGACTAGAGCAGGTGAAACGGCTAAGACATGCGGCGTGATGGGAATAGGAGTAGCATGTGCTAGGATGGTAGCTGAAGCGACTAAGTGAACTGAGACCGGTGTGGAACGCATGGGGGTATCTTGTCATGTCGGCTGAACACGGCGCGCTAGTCTAAATGACGATGGGCCCAGAGTACTGTGCGGCATCCCCTCACGATGAAGGTATGCCCTAAGAGCTCAATAAAGCCTCTGCTAGTCTCTGATTAATGCCCATGTAACCTCTGGGTCATTCAATGTGGCTCCATAGTGTATCACCGTCTGTGGCTCATGTGTCTCTAGTGGCTGTGTGTGCTCAGCAGATCTCCTAGCTAAACGTCTAGATCGTCGAACAGGAGGAGCTAGTGGTGTTGTACCAATATCCTCCTCGACACTCTCCAATATCAATCGCCTTGGGCCTAATTGCCCTGTTGATGGCCTATTCTGATCAGCACTGCTTCCTGATAAGTAAACTCTAGGAGTCCCCCTCCTACGAACTGGGATGTAAACTGAAGCTCCTAAACTTGGCATGTTTCCTAAACACATTCAACAAACTTGTAAGTACTAAGCGCAAGAATGGCGGTTAGTTGTTAGTACACAGAGATAATATTTTTATAGACTAAAAATAAAGAAAATAAATATAAAAAAAGGATAAGTAAGGGGTGACTCCCAAGAGCGCTTTGTTTATCAAGTCATTACAGCTCGACTTTTTTTCTTTGCCAGATCTTCAAAATGGATCAAAGGAGAAGAGGTGCTCCTCCTTATCATGTTCTTCTAGATAAGCTTTTAGCCGGTGGCCGTTGACTTTGAAGTTGCTAGTAGGTCCTTCTAATTCCACGGCTCTATGTGAAAAAGCATGTATAACTTTGTATGGCCAACTCCATCTTGATCTAAATTTTCCAGCAAACTTCTTGAATCGAGAATTAAAGATCAGAACTTTATCTCCAGGAGCAAACTTTGTAGGGATCAATTTTGCATCGTGTGTCAGCTTCGTTCATTCCTTGTAGATGTATGATGTTTCGAATGCTTGGTCTCTTAAATTAGCGAGTTCATTCATCTTCATCTTCCGATGCTTAACGGTAACTGAGGGCTCGAGGTTGCAGGTATTCAATACCCAGAGAGCTTTATATTCGAGTTTCAGCGGAAGGTGACAGGCTTTTCCATAGATTATGCGGTAGGGTGTAGTTCTTAGAGGATTCTTGTAAGCAGTCCGGAATGCCCACAAAGCATCATCTAGTTTATCGGCCTATTTATTTCCATGATAGTCGACGGTGCGTTCTAGGATTCTCTTGAGTGCTCTGTTGGTGACCTCTGCTTGTCTGTTAGTCTGCGGATTATAGGCAGTGGACATTTTGTGGGTAACTCCGTATTGTTGCATCACCTCCATAAATTGATTATTGCAGAAGTGTGTGCCTCTATCACTTATTATAGCGCGGGGAGCTCCAAATCGGCAGAAGAGTCTCTTCAGGAAGTTGGTGATGACTTTGGCATCATTATTTGGAAATGCTTGGGCTTCGACCCATCTGGAGACGCAATCTACTGCTACGAGGACATATTCTTTCCCAGTAGACTTTGGGAATGGCCCCATGAAGTCTAATCCTCATATATCAAAGATCTCGCAAGCTTGGATATTAGTCCGAGGTAACTCATTCTTCATAGAGATAATACCTTGCCTTTGGCATGCGTCGTAATGCTTTACAAGCGCTTGCGCATCTCGGAATATAGATGGCCAATAAAATCCTGATTCGTAGACTTTTCTTGCAGTTAAGTTTGCTCCATGATGACCTCCAGTTGGTCCGTGGTGAAATTGGTGAAGAATCCCCCTTGCTTGTTTTTCATCTACGCACCTCCTGATTATCTGATCAGGGCAAATTCTAAATAGGTAAGGGTCTTCCCAGTAGTAGTACTTGGCATCTCTGAAAAACTTCCTTCTTCAGGATGTGCTCATTCCCTTCTGTACTACTCCGGCAACTAGGTAGTTAGCCATGTTGGCATACCAATGAGTATCAGTGAATTGTGATCCTATGTGAGCTTGTCCTAAACTCATAAGCTGTTCTTCCGGAAATTTATCTCTGATATCTTGTTCAGCAAGTTGTTCCATTGATGGGTTCTCCAAACAACTAAGATGGTCTGCCACGACGTTCTCTGCTCCTTTCTTATCTTTAATTTCAATATCGAATTCCTGAAGGAGTAAGATCTATCGTAGGAGTCTTGGTTTAGCGTATTGCTTAGTGAATAGATATTTAAGGGCTGAATGATCTGTATAAACCGTAGTTTTGGACAGGATGAGATAGGAACGGAATTTGTCGAAGGAAAATACTACAGCTAGCAGCTCCTTTTCCGTGGTAGTATAATTTTCTTAAGCTCCGGTTAAGGTTTTGCTTGCGTAATAGATTGGATGAAAGTGCTTATCTATCCATTCTCCGAGTACAGATCTAACTGTGAAGTCACTCGCATCACACATGATTTCGAATGGTAAATGAAAGGACCCATTCATATACATTATAAACGATTCGCAATAGTTGATTACATCACGAGGTATTTGACCTCTATATGATACATTTTACAAACATTGCATTCGTTTTTAAAAGACAAACTTTCTTTACATCGAAAGTTGATGGCATGCATACCATTTCATAATACATCCAACTATAATTGACTTAATAATAATCTTGATAACTCAACGACTCAAATGCAACGTCTTTCAAAATATGTCATGAATGACTCCAAGTAATATCCTTAAAATGAGCTGATGCACAGCGAAAGATTTCTTTATTACCTGAGAATAAACATGCTTTAAGTGTCAACCAAAAGGTTGGTGAGTTCATAGGTTTATCGTAAACAATAAAATTCATCATTTTGATAGACCACAAGATTTAATATTCCCATTTCCTATAAACATCATGCATAAAATTCCTTCATATGGATTGAACACCTGGTAATCGACCTTAACAAGTTGCATATAGAATATCCTCATCATTCCGGGACAACTTCGGACATGATAAATTCGCCATCATTCCGGGACAACTTCGGACATGATAAATTCGCCATCATTCCGGGACAACTTCGAACATGATAAATTCGCCATCATTCCGGGAAAACTTCGGACATGATAAATTCGCCATTATTCCGGGGAAACTTCGGACATGATAAAAAGGGCATATTCGATTTCGATAATTTAACCATAGAATGTAGATTCGATTACTTGTCTATTTATTAAAACATTTATAAAAGCATTTCATTCATTTGCAGTTCAAAATATATTTCAAAAGCATTTAATAAAGCAGTTGTAAAAACAGCGCATGTATTCTCAGTCCCAAAAATGTAAAGAGTAAAAGGGAATCAAATGAACTCACAATACTGTATTTTGTAGTAAAAATACATATGACGATATTGAACAACTGAACAATGCAGGGTTGGCCTTGGATTCACGAACCTATATCATTCGTATATATATTAAAACATATACTCGTAATCGAATAATTATAACTTTATATATTATGTAATTAATTTGTATATATATTTGAAAATGATTATTATCTATCTAGTTATATATATATATATATATATATATATATATATATATATATATATATATATATATTAAAAATACTTAATTTGTTATATATAGATATTTATATAAAGATTGTTAATCTAATTAATTTATACTTATATGTAATATACTTATAAGTATATTATTACATACCTAATAATGTTTAATATAAATAAAAGTTGTATTTAATTATATTGATAATAACATTACTACTAATGATATACGTATTAATAATATTTTTGTTAATAATAATAATAATAATAGTACTAAAAATGGTACTAATGCTAATATTAATGAAAATAATAATAAATTATGTTATTTTCATAATAACACTAATAATAATAATCTTAATCCTAATAATAATACTTGTATCAATATTAATCATATTAGTAATACTAATATTACATAATAATAATACTAGTAATGATAATAATTCTAGTAATAACAATAATAATATCATCATTGTAATTATAATTATGATAATAATCATAAATGGTAACTATTACTTTTATTAGTAAAAATAATAATACTAATAACTATAACACTAGTAACAATAATAATAACAATAATAATAATAATAATAATAATAATAATAATAATAATAATAATAATAATAATAATAATAATAATAATAATAATAATAATAATAATAATAATAATAATAATAATAATAATAATAATAATAATAATAATAATGAAAATATAAAAGTGTATACCCTTTTTTAAAGCTTTTGCAAAAATAATTGCCCACGACGGGGCTCGAACTCGCGACCTCTCCTTTCCCACAAACACTCTTAGCCATCCCACCATTTTTGTGTTTCTGAATAATACTATAACCAGACATATTTAACCCGTCATCATCATCTGACCCAGTTTCCTTTTGGCCCAACTCCCCTATCCGGCCCAACATCAAATACGACCCAAAAACTAAACTCATTGCCCGTTGTAAACATAAACACTTTGGTCCAGCTTTTTATTTTGTAAAAAAAACGAATGGTAAAGGGGATTTGAAACAAAAATAGTACGCAGCCATCATCAATACCATATACAATATTCATCATCATCCTTTATCCATCATCATTAACATCATAATCATAATCACATATTATCTTCACATCTAACATCATCACAGTCGTACTCTTTTCTTCATAATATCATCATCATAATTCGGTCCTCATCATTTCCCCGTGATCATCATCTAATCCGTTCATCGTTAACTTAAACTATCATTTTTTATCTATATCCTTCGGTTTGAACACACTAAAGGGAACGGCTATATTAACAAAGCTTTTTAGTAGTTTGATACAAGCCTAGTTTTGAAAGACCCTACTTCAAATAAGGCCCAATCTAAAATCAGGGTATTGATTAAACGATTTGCTTTCTGTTTCTTTAAATCATGCAACAAGAGACCAATAAATTCTTTATTAATATTAATATACGTTTCAATATTGAATAAATCCCCATTTTTATCGTTATTTTAACTCCACCAACTCCCATCATCTAAAAAACGTCCCTTAATTGCTCCCTATTTGTCGGCCATAACAAGAAAAAGAAAGGTGGCAACATCACCTTTTAAGTTGTAACTTTAAACAACTAATCAATTGGTAGTATAAATATTTGTTGATCAAGTGATAGTTTATTATTGTTTGGCTGTCAGAAATCGAAGCAAGAAACAGAAACAAACAGCCCTGAATACAGCTGCAGCAGGTGGTTTAATGGTTAACAATTATAATATTGATTATTGAAGGTGGTGGTTCATACGGCAAACAGCAACAGCTCACGTAAGAGATACCGGAATAGCTACAGCGAATAAGTAAAATGATGTAGGGTGATGTTGGGTTTCGAAGATGATGATGAATAGTGGTGGGTTTATGGGTGACGTTTTGATTTGGTGAATTGTTCGAACTGGAATAAACAGACGAGCAGCAGTTATTCATCGTACCATCTTTATTATTTATTATGTTCCATTTTCATTGGAGTTTGACAGGTTATGATGTTGGCGATGTTTGATGATAATGAGTGATGGTGTTCGAAGGTTGTGGAATTGTTTAGGATGGTGTTTGTCGACAAGAAAGAAAACAAGAATCGTCAAGCTAGATTGGTAGTGATGGTTTATATGGAGTAATAGATTGGTTAGTGTAACTATTATTAACTTACAAAGGTTGATTGTGGTGAGTTAGCGTTCGACAGAAACAAAATCATAAGCAGTATAATGAAGAAAAATGATAAAGTAGATGGAATAAAAACAATTTCAGTTAGCTGTCCTTTTTAACTCTTATATTAATTAATATTACTAATTACTAATTAATAATATAATAATAATACTAATTAATAATTGTATAAATAATAATAATAATCTTAATAACAATGATAATAATTATAAATATCAATATTAAAAATGATTTTAATAATGTTGATAATATCTAAATAATAATTTTAATCATTCTTATAGAATTATTTAAATTTTAATTATTTATTCTGATAATCATAACATTAAATTTATTAACATTTTAATATTTAATATTTATTAATATTATTAATATTGATATTAATGAAAGTAGTAATAATAATATTTGTCTTAACCAGTTATATTTTTAACTTGTAGTTACATTTACTATATATATATATATATATATATATATATATATATATATATATATGTATATATATATATATGTATATATATTTATATATATATATATATATATATTAAGTCAATAGTTCGTGAATCGTTGGTAATAGTCAAGGTTTAAAATAAATACATGAACAAAGTTCATAATGTTTGAGATTTAACTTAACAGACTTTGCTTATTGTGTCGGAATAATATAAAGATCAAGTTTAAATTTGGTCGGAAATTTCCGGGTCGTCACAATACCTACCCGTTAAAGAAATTTCGTCCCGAAATTTGAGTGAGGTGGTCATGGCTAACAATAAAAATGTTTTTATGACGAATATGAGTTGATAATTAGAGTTTTATCATCATTGAATAATAAGATAAAACGATTCGATTATGTGAAGCGTACGAGTGAAGCTATCACAAAAGAGTGAATTGAAGAAATAAAGTTTTGTCTTAACTTTTGACGTTGTCTTGGTTGAATTTCGGAATTCAAGGGATTAAAGAAAATCTTGGAAATCTATAAGATCTAAATCTTCGAGATTTAAGGAAATTAAGATCTCTTTAATTAAATGCTATGATCTGTCCCGATTACTACGTCTGATATTTCCATTATAAATTTACATTTTTCGTTCCATTAGTTTTCACCACTTCTATACTCAATTCCCAAATTCAAAAGATTGTGAAAATGCTTAATCCAGTTCTGATACTTGTTATTTTCCTAATTATCATTTCTGTCGTCCTTCTTTTCAATCTTCCACCAGAAAAATCTATTTACTTTTACTATTACATTGGGGTGATACTATTCTTAAGTCTACCGTGTCTTTATATTGCTATTCGTATTAATATCCACAGTTTGTAACCTCCGTGTTGTTATTGAGCTTTATATTTTCTCTTATATTTTAGAGCTCTTTGCCTTTTTATTCTCTTCTCGACCTCTAGTAAAGCGAGTAATGGTCCAGAATTCGTAGGTATGAAGTTTCGAATGAACACGATTAACGTTCTAAGAAAGAAATTGAAATAGCACAGTCTTGATTTGTTAAATTAACAGAATATCTGGAAAAGACTGAATCATCAAGAAAATATTTTCTTGATATTTTAGAGGTTAAATAGAATACAAGAGTCGTGTAACATGGCACATGATGACGGTATGGTCTGTGAATCGTCATGTACTATTAGAAACTCAGTATGACTTACTGTAATATAATCACGTTGATCAAGTGTCATTATATTATACTAACTCATGCATCAATTTCCAACACTACTTCAAAAGCATTCTTATTTTAAACTCGAAGGTTTATAGAATATAGAAACTAAGGCAGTTTCCTTTTATGATATATCACAGACAGCGCGGAGAGATAATTAATATCGGACAAGAATATTTATGAAGATATCTTCAGAAATATTGAGGGTATTAATAATGAAAGATACGATAATATCTTAGAATTTTTGAATCAAATTGTGATGAAGAAATTCATTCACGATGATTTAGAGTGATTAAGGAGCAAGGTATTCATTAAAGATTTCATCAAAATAGAATCATCAGGATTCTTTTATGTACAAGTTTAGTCCTTGTTCAGAGTCTCTTTCATGATTTGCTCAATTCATTTTTCAGTATCAAAATCTTTGAGCTTTTTCAACACTCCATTCTTTATCATCAAACTTTTGACTGTTAAGGCAGTCTTCATTTTTCACTGCTTCATCAGCTTTTTCAAAACTCAGGAAACTGATTCATAAGCTAAAGCGCTTTTCAGAAATTCGGAATTGAAATTCATAAATCCAAGAGATAGAAGTTATATATATATATATATATATATATATATATATATATATATATATATATATATATATATATATATATATATATATATATATATATATATATTGTCGTAGAATCGCTTAGAATTTCGAGATTATCGATTGATTCCTTCCGATACTTGGTATGGTAATTATCGTTACAAGATACCGATGAGTTCATGATAAGACTTCAATAGATAAATATATTGATTTGTCGTAGAGATTTAAGTCAAGGAGCAACGAGGTTGCTGGTACGTCTGCTGGTAATATAGTGGAATATAAAAGATTCCCTGGTAACAATAAAAGAGTACGCATATATATCAAGGTTATAATAAGGTTGTTTCGAAAGAAAAGTCGAAGTTGACTTGTTGGAGCTGTGACAAAACTGGCTATCTCGAACAGGAGTTGCAAAGTTATTTTCGGTAATAATAACGCTAATGGAATTAGCACAACTATGCGTTAAACGTTTACTCAGGTTTCGAGAGTTTTCAGGTGCATAACTATATGCATAAATCTTTTCTTATGTAGATAAAGTGCGGTTGGTTCATCCTCTAGATTGAGGTGTTTTCAAGAATTATGAAAGGTTTGAACGCAGATTATAATCGTCAAGATACAAATGAGGTTTAAGATGAAATCAAGTGGCAAACTTGAAGGAATGTTTAGTTTCATATGTTATAATTAATATTTTAATTCATTTTAATTGTCAAATGTTGGTAGTCCACAGTTAGTAGTCCACAGTTAGCAGTTCAATAATTCATATATAGTTTTATGTATTATATTTGAATTAATTAATACGTGTCGTGACCCATTACATACATGTCTCAGACTCGATCACAACTCAAAGTATATATATTATTTAAGAATCAACCTCAACCATGTATAGCTAATTTGATCATTACTGCATATAGAGTGTCTATAGTTATTCCAAATAATATATATAGATGCGTCGATATGATATGTCAAAACATTGTATATGTGTCCCGATTTGTATGACGATATTTAAAGTGCCTAAAATAAATAACAGAAATTAAATGACGATAAATAAAATTGCGAGAATTTAAATTGCGATAAAATAAATTGCGTTAATTAAAATGTAATAAGGAATTAACAGTTAGCTAGGAACAATTAGCTAGGATTTTGTTAGCGTGGATTCTTAACCAAATTTGTCACGACCCGAAAAATTTCGACTAATTTTAAATCAAACTCTCGATACGATTTAATATTTTGACGCGATAAACGAAGTCTGTTAGATTGGGTCTCAAAAATTGTGAACTGTTTTCATAAATTCATTTAACCTTCGACCATTCCAGACGATTCACGAACAACTATTTGTAAATATATATATATATAATAATTATAACATAAAAACACAACTAACAAGTAATCTAATTGATTATGGATCGGACAAAAAAAAAATATGAAATATGATTTTTCCAATTATAAATAAGAGATATCACATGGTTTATTATTATATAAATGAAATATTGGAAGCATTTGAATAAGTCAAAAAGTAGGTTATCACATCCTAAGTTATTGACCTAAGTTGGTGAATTATATGCGTTCATATCACATAATTTCAATCACTTTAAACTCATTTACCATACATTACATCTAGACATTATTTTACAGATATAACCTCTCATTCATTCCCCTTCTATTTATCTAATTCTATATATTCTATTTCCATCGGTTCATTTGATTATTATTATAAAAAAAAAGTTAAAGCTCACTATCCGGGTTAAACTGTCGGTAGAGTTATATTCTGTACTCCACATGTTTTAAATTAAATTGTTTAATATTCATTACTGTCTGACTTGTGAATTACTTGACCAACTATCACATATCTAATTTCTATAAATATAATTACATATACATGGATTTGGAGGAACACATAACAAACCCACCACAATCATATTTACATTTCTCTACAACCTACAAGATCACTCCTGCACCACCACTCTCTCTCTTTTATTCTATCCGAGAACCAAACCCAATTACCACCTTCTAATCAATCACAACCACAACCACAACCATAAACTAACCGCTATTATACTATAGTCGAACTAAGCATCTTTCTTTACATGAAATCAACTATACTACAACTACAAGATACATCGTGTGTTGCATGATTATCCAGCTGGGTTCAGTTTCAGTTTCAGTTGCTGGTACGATGACTGAACTATCTACCTCTCTCGTCTTTAAACGTAGTTCGAACCAAAGCACCATAACAATCATCACCTTGAAACCAATAAAACCGTCACCTATTATTACCCATATTCATCACCTTCAACTCTCTTCTTCTTCGAACCGCCACCTTCCAACCCATTAAACCCTAACAAACTACTACGTTTGTATTTTTTTTTCTGATTGAACTCAACAAATAACCGAACCCCTCTTTCATTTCTTCTGCAGCAAACTTATGTAGTGTTTCGGTTAATAATCGAAAACCCATTACCATACATCGTTGAAACAATCACCTTCACACCACTTTACCTTTGATCACTCTATCTCTTCTTCTTCTCTCTCTCACTTATATTTTCTATTTACAACCGCTGCAACAAACCACCGTTTAACTACCTTTATTCTGTTGTTCGTCATCGATATTGCTATTGCTCGACTGCCATTACAGTTACTGATGCAGTTGCGTGTCTATTTTTCTCCTTCTGTTCCTACTTCGCGTTCATCATCATCACTATTTATTCGCTGCTGTTACTCGTCTTTTCTGCAAATCGGTTTCTGTTTCAAAACCACAAACAACCACCATCACTTCATCATGAACACCATAACCTTCTCCTGCTTCGATTTCCTGTCTTCTATTTTTTTTCCTGTTAAAGTTTAACGCACGATGTACGTTAATGAAGATAAAAGGAAAACAGTTTTTCTGAGTGTTCTTGCTTTTCATATGGCCGACAACAATAACCCACATGGAATTTATTTGTTATTTGTTATCTCTTTTAGTTGTTGTAGGGCCAAGACTTATTGATCAAATCCCATTTTCGTTTATAATTACAAAACAAAATCCTAATTGTGTTGTTGGGCTGCTGCTATACTGTGGGCTTATATTTTATAATTGAGCCGTATGGTTATGTAGATGGGCCGTGACTAATTTCAAGTTGGGCTGTGATTCCTTCTTTTTGTTGGGCCGAATTATAATGGACACTATAGGATTAGGGTGATGTTAATAATAGGAAATGATGATGATTAAGATTCGTGATTCGATAATGGTGATGAAAAACATTGATGATGACAATGGTGGTGATATTAAATGATGATGATTACGATTAGATTATGTAAATAATAATTAAGATGATCGAGATTATGATAGTAATGGTACATATGATGGTTGATTATAATGATGATAATACGCTGTTGTAATGATAAAAGAAATAACCAGGGTACATGATGTAAATGGAAAATGAGAATATGATGACTAAGGTAATGATGATGGGTATGAGTTGAATGATAGGTCGATGATGCGGTAATCATATGATATAGAGGAGATAATGATATGTTATAGATAATGATGATGAGATCATGGAATGATACTAATAATGAGTGATTATGAAGAATGATGAATGGGTAGGATGATGATAAAAGTGATGATAGAATGGATATTATAATGATCTTGATGAAGTAACGGCTATGAGATAAGGATGTTAAAATGATTGTTGATGATCCAAAATAGAAAACTAAGTTAAAAGATATTAAAATCTTAATAATAATAATAATAATAATAATAATAATAGAAGAACTGATACGGAGTAATGGTTAAGGGTGTTATCGGGTTAGCGGGAGGTATTGGGTTCAGGACCGGAGCGTTTATCTTTTAAAGCTGTGTCATTAAGGTTCGTGAATTCGAGACCAACCCAACACTTATTCAATGATGTCATATGTATTTTTACTACAAAATACAGTATGGTGAGTTTCATTTGCTCCCTTATATATATATTTTTGGGACTGAGAATACATGCGCTGTTTTTATAAATGTTTTACGAAATAGGCACAAGTACTAAAACTAATTCTACGTGGGTTTAAACCAGAAATATACCCTTAGCTTGGTAACATTAAACTACTTGTCTATGTACGGTAGGTGCGAATCCTAAAGATAGATCTATTGGGCCTGACAAACCCCATCCTGACTATGGGATGCTTTAGTACTTCGAGGTTATTTTAAACACACCTGATCTGGTGTACTTCAGAGGGTAAAACATGAACGTTAAGGCTTGTTACCGGGTGCCTACAACTTATAGAATACTTTTATACACTTGCGAGTGTACATATATTTATAAACGGAAATCTTGTGGTCTATTAAAATATTGAAATAATTGTTATAATAAACCTATCAACTCACCAACCTTTTGGTTGACACTTTTAAGCATGTTTATTCTCAGGTACGAATTAAGTCTTCCGCTGTGCATTTGCTCATTTTAAGGACATTACTTAGAGTCGATCATCGCAATGGGACCAGATGTTGATGACTTCGTCCAGGTGGATAAGGACGGGTCCTTACAGGTGGTATCAGAGCGGTGGTCGTAGCGAACCAGGTCTTGCATTAGTGTGTCTAACTAGTAGTTGTTAGGATGCATTAATGAGTCTGGACTTCGACCTAGTAGTTGTTAGGTTATGTTAATGAGTCTAGACTTCAACCTGGTCTGCATGTTAAAAGTGTTTGCTTACCACCATTTGTCGAAAAATATCTACTTGTCATTTTCAGTCTCGACGCGTCTTATTGCAATTATTGCATAGACGGTGTACATACAAATTCACATCCCATCACATTAAGTCTTGTCTGACACGTTTCCTTAATTCTCTCTAAAATCTATGAGATCTTCTGTACTATACATAGATAGTCTATGTAATTAGAATATCATCCGATATTCAAAAATCATTTTCATATCGAAAACCCTTTATCTAATTGTACGAAATGGAACTCACCACTAGTTCAAGTCCCTCGGATTCCGATATGGAGTTTCACCTAAGCTCCGAAAGCAGCGTCACCAGAATGAATCACCCAGTCATCCATCCCCAATTCATCTGATGTGTTCGTAGTCGACTTAATCAATGGAGACGAGAAGAAGGCAATCCTTTCCTTCCACCAACCGAATTCACCTCTTGGCGAAATACCTGAAGCACTTACCGACAAACCAGTTCGAAACACCATCTTCACTCTCATTTCCAGAATATCTCGCAACAATTATATAATATCTCAAATTCTAAACCTTATCCATCCCCTTGTTCAAACCGCCAATCATCCCGGAATAATAGAAGAAGTCAACAAATTTCGTGCTCGAGTTGTAGCTTTGGGAAAATATGGTACAGAACCTACCAGCTTCAGCAACATCACCGGCACCAACAGTACCACCAACATCAAAACCAGTACCACCAACAACCTAAGTTTCAACATCACACGCTTCAACATCTCATTCCGTACCTCGTTCCATCTACTTTATCTTCGCTCTACATATCGTTCTACAACGATTATCTCCCCTCAACATGGCGATTATGTAACTTCTAAAGTTCTAGAGATTATGTAATCTAGTATTAACGATAAATCAAATGAGTTTAATATCTTATTGACTCATTAAATCCATGGTTGCATCTGAAGAAAATATATATGTATGTATATTTTCATAAAGATTGTAATTAAAAATTCTTTTGTACGAACTGCTAATAATGAAAATATTTTAACGCCTACCCGAGGAATATTTAGATTTCACATTAATAAGTTACATTGTACATTCTTCGAATCTGATTCAACAATCATTTACTATCCTACTTACAACCATCGATATACATATCCGTTCACTGCAGAATAATCATTTTTATTCAATTTCATATTTGGATTTTGACCTATTAGAATCCAACAAGTGGCATAATGAAGAAAACACTGGACAAAATAAAACTTGTTAGAAACGAACAAATTAACTACGAGAAAAATGTTGTTAAGAATCCACGCTAACTGTTCCTAGCTAATTGTTCCTAGCTAACTGATTACATTTTATTTATCGCAATTTATTTATCGCAATTTACATTCTCGCAATTTTACTTATCGTCATTTAATTTCTGTTATTTATTTTTACGCACTTTAAATATCGAGACACGTATACAAGGTTTTGACATATCATATCGACGCATCTATATATATTATTTGGAATAACCATAGACACTCTATATGCAGTAATGCGGGAGTTAGCTATACAGGGTTGAGGTTGATTCTACAATAATATATATAGTTTGAGTTGTGATCGAGTCTGAGACGTATACGGGTTACGAAACGTATTAATTAATTCGAATATTATATATTAAACTATATATGAATTATTGGACAGTAACTGTGGACTATCGACTGTGGACTAATAATATTGGACAATTAAAATGAATTAAAATATTGATTATAACATATGAAACTAAACAATTCTTCAAGTTTGCCACTTGATTTCATCTTAAACAATCATTTGTATCTTGACGATTACCATCTCCGTTCAAACTCTTCAATATTCTTGAAAACCCTCGGTTTGATAACCGATGATCCAGATCCGTTAACTTTGAAAATGCTGACGAAGCAGCATGTTGCAGATGGTCTTAATGGCCAAAAGTTGATGATAAAGAAGGAAGTGTTAGGAACGCTCGATAGAAAATTTGGTACTGAAAATCGGATTGAGCACACCATGAAGGAGACCAAGGATAAATACAAAGACTAAACCCTATATTCAAAGAATCCAGGTACTTCTGGATCCGCCGAAATCTTTAGAGAATATCTTGCTCCGAAGTGATGTTAAAACCTTGCGAAAAATCTTTCTTCATCAACCTTCGAACTTAGAAATTCCAAAAATATCGTCATAAATATCTTCGATATTTCTGAAGATATTTTCATAAATATTCTTGTCCGAAATTATCTACCTCTTCGTGTTTTCTGTAATTCATTATATTGGAAACTTCTGTAAAATCTAAGTATAAATTATGAATGAATTGTGGAGAAGTGTTGGGAATTGAAGCATGGGTTAGTATAATATAATGCGCTTGGCCAACGTGATTATATTACAGTAAGTCATGCTAAATTTCTAATGTAACGTGATGATGATTCACAGACCCTATCCTCATCATGTGCCATGTTACATGACTCTTTCATTCTACTTAAGCTTTAAGCATATCACTGAAATATTTCCTTGATATTTATGTTCTTCCGTAATTCCAACAGTTTGCTAATAAATCGTGCTATGTTATTTTCTTTCTGATTAGAAGATTTTCTTTAATTTCCATGAATTCCGAAAATTCACCATGACTACGTCAAAAGTTAAATCTCTATCTCGATCTTTTGTGATAGCTCCACTCATACGCTTCAAGTAATCGAATTGTTTTATCCATATTACTCAATGATGATAAAACTCTAATTATCAACTCATATTCGTCATGAAAACATTTTTATTGTTAGCCATGACGACCTCACTCAAATTTCGGGACGAAATTTCTTTAACGGGTAGGTACTGTCACGACCCAAAAAATTTCGACTAATTTTAAATCAAACTCTCGATACGATTTAATATTTTGACGCGATAAACGAAGTCTGTTAGATTGGGTCTCAAAAATTTTGAACTGTTTTCATAAATTCATTTAACCTTCGACCATTCCAGACGATTCACGAACAACTATTTGTAAATATATATATATATATATATATATATATATATATATATATATATATATATATATAATAATTATAACATAAAAACACAACTAACAAGTAATCTAATTGATTATGGATCGGACAAAAAAAAATATGAAATATGATTTTTCCAATTATAAATAAGAGATATCACATGGTTTATTATTATATAAATGAAATATTGGAAGCATTTGAATAAGTCAAAAAGTAGGTTATCACATCCTAAGTTATTGACCTAAGTTGGTGATTTATATGCGTTCATATCACATAATTTCAATCACTTTAAACTCATTTACCATACATTACATCTAGACATTATTTTACAGATATAACCTCTCATTCATTCCCCTTCTATTTATCTAATTCTATATATTCTATTTCCATCGGTTCATTTGATTATTATTATAAAAAAAATATTAAAGCTCACTATCCGGGTTAAACTATCGGTAGAGTTATATTCTGTACTCCACATGTTTTAAATTAAA
Source organism: Rutidosis leptorrhynchoides (assembly GCF_046630445.1). NCBI lineage: Eukaryota > Viridiplantae > Streptophyta > Magnoliopsida > Asterales > Asteraceae > Rutidosis > Rutidosis leptorrhynchoides. The sequence goes on along the minus strand of NC_092342.1, from coordinate 200,518,663 downwards.
TTGTTTAATATTCATTACTGTCTGACTTGTGATTACTTGACCAACTATCACATATCTAATTTCTATAAATATAATTACATATACATGGATTTGGAGGAACACATAACAAACCCACCACAATCATATTTACATTTCTCTACAACCTACAAGATCACTCCTGCACCACCACTCTCTCTCTTTTATTCTATCCGAGAACCAAACCCAATTACCACCTTCTAATCAATCACAACCACAACCACAACCATAAACTAACCGCTATTATACTATAGTCGAACTAAGCATCTTTCTTTACATGAAATCAACTATACTACAACTACAAGATACATCGTGTGTTGCATGATTATCCAGCTGGGTTCAGTTTCAGTTTCAGTTGCTGGTACGATGACTGAACTATCTACCTCTCTCGTCTTTAAACGTAGTTCGAACCAAAGCACCATAACAATCATCACCTTGAAACCAATAAAACCGTCACCTATTATCACCCATATTCATCACCTTCAACTCTCTTCTTCTTCGAACCGCCACCTTCCAACCCATTAAACCCTAACAAACTACTACGTTTGTATTTTTTTTTCTGATTGAACTCAACAAATAACCGAACCCCTCTTTCATTTCTTCTGCAGCAAACTTATGTAGTGTTTCGGTTACTAATCGAAAACCCATTACCATACATCGTTGAAACAATCACCTTCACACCACTTCACCTTTGATCACTCTATCTCTTCTTCTTCTCTCTCTCACTTATATTTTCTATTTACAACCGCTGCAACAAACCACCGTTTAACTACCTTTATTCTGTTGTTCGTCATCGATATTGTTATTGCTCGACTGCCATTACAGTTACTGATGCAGTTGCGTGTCTATTTTTCTCCTTCTGTTCCTACTTCGCGTTCATCATCATCACTATTTATTCGCTGCTGTTACTCGTATTTTCTGCAAATCGGTTTCTGTTTCAAAACCACAAATAACCACCATCACTTCATCATGAACACCATAACCTTCTCCTGCTTCGATTTCCTGTCTTCTATTTTTTTTTCTGTTAAAGTTTAACGCACGATGTACGTTAATGAAGATAAAAGGAAAACAGTTTTTTTGAGTGTTCTTGCTTTTCATATGGCCGACAACAATAACCCACATGGAATTTATTTGTTATTTGTTATCTCTTTTAGTTGTTGTAGGGCCAAGACTTATTGATCAAATCCCATTTTCGTTTATAATTACAAAACAAAATCCTAATTGTGTTGTTGGGCTGCTGCTATACTGTGGGCTTATATTTTATAATTGAGCCGTATGGTTATGTAGATGGGCCGTGACTAATTTCAAGTTGGGCTGTGATTCCTTCTTTTTGTTGGGCTGAATTATAATGGACACTATAGGATTAGGGTGATGTTAATAATAGGAAATGATGATGATTAAGATTCGTGATTCGATAATGGTGATGAAAAACATTGATGATGACAATGGTGGTGATATTAAATGATGATGATTACGATTAGATTATGTAAATAATAATTAAGATGATCGAGATTATGATAGTAATGGTACATATGATGGTTGATTATAATGATGATAATACGCTGTTGTAATGATAAAAGAAATAACCAGGGTACATGATGTAAATGGAAGATGAGAATATGATGACTAAGGTAATGATGATGGGTATGAGTTGAATGATAGGTCGATGATGCGGTAATCATATGATATAGAGGAGATAATGATATGTTATAGATAATGATGATGAGATCATGGAATGATACTAATAATGAGTGATTATGAAGAATGATGAATGGGTAGGATGATGATAAAAGTGATGATAGAATGGATATTATAATGATCTTGATGAAGTAACGGCTATGAGATAAGGATGTTAAAATGATTGTTGATGATCCAAAATAGAAAACTAAGTTAAAAGATATTAAAATCTTAATAATAATAATAATAATAATAATAATAATAATAATAATAATAATAATAATAATAATAATAATAATAATAATAATAATAATAATAATAATAATAATAATAATAATAATAATAGAAGAACTGATACGGAGTAATGGTTAAGGGTGTTATCGGGTTAGCGGGAGGTATTGGGTTCAGGACCGGAGCGTTTATCTTTTAAAGCTGTGTCATTAAGGTTCGTGAATTCGAGACCAACCCAACACTTATTCAATGACGTCATATGTATTTTTACTACAAAATACAGTATGGTGAGTTTCATTTGCTCCCTTTTATATATATTTTTGGGACTGAGAATACATGCGCTGTTTTTATAAATGTTTTACGAAATAGGCAAAAGTACTAAAACTAATTCTACGTGGGTTTAAACCAGAAATATACCCTTAGCTTGGTAACATTAAACTACTTGTCTATGTACGGTAGGTGCGAATCCTAAAGATAGATCTATTGGGCCTGACAAACCCCATCCTGACTATGGGATGCTTTAGTACTTCGAGGTTATTTTAAACACACCTGATCTGGTGTACTTCATAGGGTAAAACATGAACGTTAAGGCTTGTTACCGGGTGCCTACAACTTATAGAATACTTTTATACACTTGCGAGTGTACATATATTTATAAACGGAAATCTTGTGGTCTATTAAAATATTGAAATAATTGTTATAATAAACCTATCAACTCACCAACCTTTTGGTTGACACTTTTAAGCATGTTTATTCTCAGGTACGAATTAAGTCTTCTGCTGTGCATTTGCTCATTTTAAGGACATTACTTAGAGTCGATCATCGCAATGGGACCAGATGTTGATGACTTCGTCCAGGTGCATAAGGACGGGTCCTTACAAAATTTCTCATAATTAATTTGTTTGTTTCTAACAAATTTTATTTTTGTCTAATATTTTCTTCATTATGCCACTTGTTGGATTCTGATAAGTCAAAATTCAAATATGAAATTGAATGAAAATGGTTATTCTGCGGTGAACGGATACGTATATCTGTGGATGTAAATAGGATAGTAAATGACCATTGAATCAGATTCGCAGAATGTACTGTATAACATGTTAATGTGAAATCTAAATATTCCTCGGGTATTACCTACCCGTTAAAATATTTTCACCATTAACAGTTCGTACAAAAGAATTTTTAATTACAATCTTTATGAAAACATATATACATATATATTTTTCTTCAGATGTAATCATGGATTTAATGAGTTAATATAATATTAATCTCATTTGATTTACGGTTAGAACTAGAATACTTAATCACTAAAATATTAGAGAATACATAATCGTCATGTAGAACGAAGATAATTGATGCAGAACGATACGTAGAATGATGATTATACTCGAGGTACAGAATGAGATGTTGAGGCATGGATTATTGATAGTACTGGTACTTTTATTGATGGTACCGTTGGTGCCGGTGATGTTGCTGAAGCTGGTAAATTTTGCACCATATTCTCCAAATTGATTACTCGAGCGCGAAGTTCATTGACTTCTTCTATTATTTTGAGATGATTGTTGGTCGGAACAAGCGGATGAATAAGGGTTAAAAATGGTGGATATTATGTAATCGTTGAGAGCTATTCTGGAATTGATGCTGAAAATTGTGTTTTGAATAGGTTCGCCAGTAAGTGCTTCAGGTTCTTCACCGAGAGGTGAATTCGGTTGGTGGAAAGGATCGCCTTCTTCGCGTCTCCATTGATTAAGTCAACTACAAACCCATCAGATGAATTGGAGATGGCTGATTGGTTGATTCATTCTGGTGATGCTGCTTCCGGAGCTTAGGTGAACATCCATGTCGGAATAGCTGTCAGGTTCCGAAGAACTTGAACTAGTGACGAGTTCTATTTTGTACGATTGAGTAAAGGATTTTTCGATAGGAAATGATTTCCGGCTATTGGATGATATTCTAATGACATAGAATATCTATATATATAGAACAAAAGGTTTTATAGATTACGGAGAAATTTACGGAATATGACAGGCAAAGCTTACAGTAACAGATACGCGCTGCTAAGATATAAATTTTGTCTATACACTATTCATGAAATCAATGCAATAAGATGTGTCTAGACTAAGAATGATAAGCAGGTAATTTCTGACAAAAATGATAAGCAAAACTTTTGACATGCAGACACGGTCGAAGTCCAGACTCACTAATGCATCCTAACGACTATCAGTTAAACACACTAATGCAAGACCCGGTTTGCTAAGACCACCGCTCTGATACCAACTGAAAGGACCCGTTCATATACATTATAAATGATTCGCAATAGTTGATTACATCGCGAGGTATTTGACCTCTATTTGATACATTTTACATCGAAAGTTGACAGCATGCATACCATTTCATAATACATCCAAATATAATTGACATAATAATAATCTTGATGAACTCAACCACTCGAATGTAACGTCTTTCAAAATATGCCATGAATGACTCCAAGTAATATCCTTAAAATGAGCTAATGCACAGCGGAAGATTTCTTTAATACATGAGAATAAACATGCTTTAAAGTGTCAACCAAAAGGTTGGTGAGTTCATAGGTTTATCGTAAACAATAAAATTCATCATTTTGATAAACCACAAGATTTAATATTCTCATTTCCCATAAACATCATGCATAAAATTCATTCATATGGTTTGAACACCTGGTAATCTACCTTAACAAGTTGCATATAGAATATCCTCATCATTCTGGGACAACTTCGGACATGATAAATTCGCCATAATTCCGGGACAACTTCGGACATGATAAATTTGCCATCATTCTGGGACAACTTCGGACATGATAATTCGCCATCATTCCGGGAAAACTTCGGACATGATAAATTCACCATCATTCCGGGAAAACTTCGGACATGATAAATTCGCTATAATTCCGAGAAAACTTCGGACACGATAAATTCGCCATCATTCTGGGAAAACTTCGGACATGATAAAAAGGGCATATTCGATTTCGATAATTCAACCATAGAATGTAGTTTCGATTACTTGTCTATTTCTTAAAACATTTATAAAAGCATTTCATGCATTTGCAGTTCAAAATATATTTCAAAAGCATTTAATAAAGCAGTTGTAAAACCAGCGCATGTATTCTCAGTCCCAAAAATGTAAAGAGTAAAAGGAAATCAAATAAACACACAATACTGTATTTTGTAGTAAAAATACATATGGCGATATTGAACAACTGAACAATGCAGGGTTGGCCTCAGATTCACGAACCTATATCATTCGTATATATATTAAAACATATACTCGTAATCGAAAAATTATAACTTTATATATTATGTAATTAATTTGTATATATATATATATATATATATATATATATATATATATATGAAAATGATTATTATAGATTAACAATCTTTATATAAATATCCATATATAACAAATTAAGTATTTATAATATATATATATATATATATATATATATATATATATATATATATATATATATATATATATTAAAAAATAATTAATTTGTTATATATGGATATTTATATAAAGATTGGTAAATTACATAGATAATAATGTTTAATATAAATAAAAGTTATATTTAATTATATTGATAATAATATTACTACTAATGATATACGTATTAATAATATTTTTGTTAATAATAATAATAGTACTAAAAATGGTACTAATGCTAATATTAATGAAAATAATAATAAATTATGTTATTTTCATAATAACACTAATAATAATAATCATAATCATAATAATAATACTTGTATCAATATTAATCATATTAGTAATACTAATACTACCTAATAATAATACTAGTAATGATAATAATTTTAGTAATAACAATAATAATATCATCATTGTAATTATAATAACGATAATAATCATAAATGATAACTATTACTTTTATTAGTAAAAATAATAATACTAATAACTATAACACTAGTAACAATATTAATAACAATTATAATAATAATAATAATAATAATAATAATAATAATAATAATAATAATAATAATAATAATAATAATAATAATAATAATAATAATAATAATAATAATAATAATAATGAAAATGAAAATATAAAAGTGTATACCCTTTTTTAAAGCTTTTCCAAAAATAATTGCCCACGACGGGGCTCGAACCCGCGACCTCTCCTTTCCCACAAACACTCTTAACCATCCCACCATTTTTGTGTTTCTGAATAATACTATAACCAGAAATATTTAACCCGTCATCATCATCTGACCCAGTCTCCTTTTGGCCAAACTCCCCTATCTGGCCCAACATTAAATACGACCCAAAAACTGAACTCATGGCCCGTTGTAAACATAAACACTTTGGTCCAGCTTTTTATTTGGTAAAAAAAAACGAACGGTAAAGGGGATTTGAAACAGAAATGGTACGCAGCCATCATCAATACCATATACACTATTCATCATCATCCTTTATCCATCATCATTAACATCATAATCATAATCACATATTATCTTCACATCTAACATCATCACAGTCGTACTCTTTTCTTCATAATATCATCATCATAATTCAGTCCTCATCATTTTCCCATGATCATCATCTAATCCATTCATCGTTAACTTAAACTATCATTTTTTATCTATATCCTTCAGTTTGAACACACTAAAGGGAACGGCTATATTAACAAAGCTTTTTAGTAGTTTGATACAAGCCTAGTTTTGAAAGACCCTACTTCAAACAAGGCCCAATCTAAAATCAGGGTATTGATTAAATGATTTGCTTTCTGTTTCTTTAAATCATGCAACAAGAGGCCACTAACTTCTTTATTAATATTAATATACGTTTCAATATTGAATAAATCCCCATTTTTATCGTTATTTTAACTCCACCAACTCCCATCATCTAAAAAAATGTCCCTTAATTGCTCCCTATTTTTCGGCCATAAAAATAAAAAGAAAGGTGGCAACATCACCTTTTAAGTTGTAACTTTAAACAATCAATCAAGTGGTAGTATAGATATTTGTTGATCAAGTGATAGTTTATTGCTGTTTGGCCGTCGGAAATCGAAGCAAGAAACAGAAACAAACAGCCCTGAATACAGCTGCAGCAGATGATTTAATGGTTAACAATTATAATATTGATTATTGAAGGTGGTGGTTCATACGGCTAACAGCAACAGCTCACGTCAGAGATACCGGAACAGCTGCAGCGAATAAGTAAAATGATGTTGGGTTTCGAAGATGATGATGAACAGTGGTGGGTTTATGGGTGACGTTTTGATTTGGTGAATTGTTCGAACTGGAATAAACAGACGAGCAGCAGTTATTCATCGTACCATTTTTATCATTTATTATGTTCCGTTTTCATTGAAGTTTGACAGGTTATGATGTTGGCGATGTTTGATGATAATGAGTGATGGTGTTCGAAGGTTGTGGAATTGTTTAGGATGGTGTTTGTCGACAAGAAAGAAAACAAGAATCATCAAGCTAGATTGGTAGTGATGGTTTATATGGAGTAATAGATTGGTTAGTGTAACCATTATTAACTTACCAAAGTTGATTGTGGTGAGTTAGCATTCGACAGAAACAAAATCATAAGCAGTATAATGAAGAAAAATGATAAAGTAGATGGAATAAAAACAATTTCAGTTAACTGTCCTTTTTAACTCTTATATTAATTAATATTAATAATTACAAATTAATAATATAATAATAATACTAATTAATAATTATATAAATAATAATAATAATCTTAATAACAATGATAATAATTATAAATATCAATATTAAAAATGATTTTAATAATGTTGATAATATCTAAATAATAATTTTAATCATTCTTATAGAATTATTTATAGTTTAAGTATTTATTCTGATAATCATAACATTAAATTTATTAACATTTTAATATTTAATATTTATTAATATTACTAAAATTGATATTAATGAAAGTAGTAATAATAATATTTGTCTTAACCAGTTATATTTTTAACTTGTAGTTACATTTACTATATTTATATTACCATTTAGTACTTATATATTATTTACTAGTTATATGTATAATAATATATATATTTAATATTTTATACGTTTTAATATATTACAATAAACATATAATCATCATTTATATAAGAGTCATAATCATATATATATATATATATATATATATATATATATATATATATATATATATATATATATAACAACCTTATTAGTTATTATTATTATTTCCAATTATTATATACACCTACATTTATATATATATATATATATATATATATATATATATATATATATATATATATATATATATATATATATATATATATTAAGTCAATAGTTCGTGAATCGTCGGTAATAGTCAAGGTTTAAAATAAATACATGAACAAAGTTCATAATGTTTGAGATTTAACTTAACAGACTTTGCTTATCGTGTCGGAATAATATAAAGATCAAGTTTAAATTTGGTCGGAAATATCTGGGTCGTCTCAGTAAACTCCAATCAGGAGCTATCATGATGGGTGCATGTACTAGCTGTTCTTTCAGATAGTTGAATGCTTTAATACATTCTTTATCGAAGACAAATGGAACTTCCTTTTCGAGGAGATGAGTAAGAGGTCGTGTGACCTTTGAGAAATCTTTAATGAAGCGTCGGTAAAAACCGGCGTGTCCAAGGAAACTCCTTACTTCTTTCACTGTGGTAGGTTTTGGAAGTTTAGTAATGGTCTCAATCTTAGCCTTATAAAATTCTATTCCTGCTTTTGAAATCTTATGTCCTAAAACTATCCTTTCTTTAACCATGATGTGACATTTTTCCCAATTCAGAACTAAATTTGAATCTTCACACCGAGTGAGCATCTTTTCAAGGTTAGAAAGGCACGAATCAAGGATGAAAGCATCTCTCTCGAACACTTGAACGTCCTCACCTCTCGATTCGAAGTTAAAGAAACCGGACTCCGATATTTCGCCGGAAGAATTAGGGTACCTAGTTATGGGAACCTACGAAGCCTTATTTTAGACAAAGCCCATAAGTCAAGATATTCGATTCACCCCGGAGCCAATAAGATGTACCATGACCTCAAAGAACAATATTGGTGGCCGAACATTAAAAGGGAAGTCGCTACTTATGTTGGAAAGTGCCTAACTTGCTCCAAGGTTAAAGCCGGACATCAAAGACTATCCGGATTACTTCAACAACCCGAAATCCTACAATGGAAGTGGGAAAGAATAACGATGGATTTTATCACAAAACTACCAAGAACGGCAAGCGGTTATGATACTATTTGGGTTATTGTAGACCGTCTCACCAAATCCGCTCACTTCCTTGCCATGAAGGAAACCGAAAAAATGGAGAAACTTGCACAACTTTATATTAAAGAGATCGTAGCAAGTCACGGTGTACCATTATCGATTATTTCCGATCGAGATGGCCGTTTTGTTTCTAGATTTTGGTGTACCTTACAAGAACCGTTGGGAACACGATTACACATGAGCACAGCATACCATCCGCAAACCAACGGACAAAGTGAACGCACAATTCAAACCTTGGAAGACATGCTACGAGCTTGCATCATCAATTTCGGAAAAGCTTGGGACAAGCACTTACCTCTCGCCGAATTCTCCTACAACAATAGTTATCACGCGAGTATTAACGCCGCACCATTCTAAGCATTATATGGCCGAAAATGTCGTTCACCTCTTTGTTGGGCCGAAGTAGGTGACACACAAATCACTGGACCTGAACTCATTCATGAAACAACCGAGAAGATCGTTCAAATCTAAGATAGGCTTAGGATGGCCCGTAGTCGTCAAAAGACCTATACCAACATTAGACGCTACGATCTCGAATTCCAAGTCGGTGACCGCGTAATGCTAAAAGTCAAACCTTGGAAAGGTGTAATCCGTTTTGGGAAACGCGAGAAGCTAAATCCGCGGTATATTGGTCCTTTCGAAATCTTGTAGCGTGTTGGAACCGTTGCTTATCGTTTAGATCTTCCGCCTCAACTGAGCTCCGTTCATCCTACTTTCCATGTATTAAACTTGAAGAAGTGTTTAGCCGAACCTGAACTCGTTATTCCTCTCGAAGAGCTTACTATCGATGATAAACTTCATTTTGTGGAGGAACCGGTTGAAATTGTGGACACCTCCATCAAGATGCTAAAACAAAGTAGAATCTCAATCGTTAAGGTCCGTTGGAATGCCAAAAGGGGACCCGAGTTTACTTGGGAAAGGCAAGATCAAATGCAAAAGAAATACCCTCTTTTATTCGTAGATTCGGAAATGCAAGGTCCCGAGGAAGAAATAACGACTACTACGCCTTCTTAAATTTCGGGACGAAATTTCTTTTAAGGAATAGGTAATGTAACATCCCACCTTTTTTCATTTACTTTCCGTTATATTATTTTAAAATCATTTATATAATTATAACATCTTCCATTAATACGCATTTAAATTATCTCGTTTAGGTAATTCACGCACCCAATTCAAACTTGAGGGTCTAAACTCGCCAAGATGCCAAACATTTGACTAGGTCAAATGGTCATGCCTTCGTCATCCATTCATTCATCACCTCCCTCTCTAATACTTCCATTCTTTTTCTCTCAAGCAACCAAACAAAGATTCATCATCTATTCAAGATTTAGCAAGCATCAACTCAAAAAAATTACATATTCAAAATCCTTGCATCTTCCTCTTTGAATCCATACCGATTACATCTCATTTGGGTAACTTTCTAAAAACACTATATTTTGTGTTCTTGATAATTTTGACTTATAAAAGTGTTAATTAGTGTCTATGGCTCAATTCTAACATGAATATGTGATTTATATGCTCGATCTTGTTATTTTAAGTAACTAGCATGAACTTAAAAATTTGTGTGTTTGATCTTGTGATTTGGTTTCTTAAATGTTGTTAGATGTTAAAAGTGCATGTATTAAATGTGTTACTAGCATCACTAGCTTCATTTTGATGTGTAGGTTGATTAAGGAAACTTCATTAACATGATTATTGTTTTGGTGATTTGGGTTAGGGTTTGATAGGCTTGATTACGAACCTTGATGCATTAATTGCTATGAAATGTTATTGATAAGTGTTTAGTTGCAATGTGTGTTCAATTACCTTCGAAATGACATATCATACATGTAAATTGGTTGCCCGAATCATGAAACGCATTTAATGAACTTGAGTGTAATAAATGGTGCACATTTAATGTGATTTTGGTTGTTGTAAATGTTAAATTAATTGATGAAATGTGATTAGTTTCGTTCCTCATCAAAATACCTTTCCGATGATATAAGATACATGTTTTGATTGTTTGCGGGTCACAAATTGTGATTGTTTGAAGGTTGGTTCGTGCACTTGTGTGTTTTCAGCAAAACAGGTCTGTGCACTAATCTGGACGCCGTCCAGATTCTTAGACGCCATCCAGGCCTTCACATCTGGACGCCGTCCAGCCAATCTGGACGCCATCCAGTGAACTACCAGGTTCTGATTTGTTTGGCCGTTTACCATTTAATTGTAACTATGCTACGCACCTCCGATTCACATGTAACTTGTTCTAACATGCTCATATATGATTAAAAACCTCAGAAAAATAGTTCGGGACCCGACCCGAGCTTGTTGACTTTTTCGTTGACTTTGACTTGATCAAAGTTGACTTTCGTTTAAACTTAACCAAATACTTATGCAATCCTCCTAACATGCTTTTATATTTGAATCATGCATGAAACTTGGCAACGTGATTCACATGCTATATGTAATCGAGTCCTAACGAGCCATAGGACTAATTGAACAACTTTGATCAATCGTGTTTACCGTTATTGATATGACCTACTTGTTTAGGTCAAGACAAACATTCGTTTTGCACAAGTTTACTTGCGAAGTACTTTTATACGTTTGCACTCAAGGTGAGATCATAGTCCCACTTTTACTCTTTTATTTTTATACGTGGGATGAGAAAACATAAATGATTTATACTTTTATACTTTGAACAAAAATACGAAAGCAAAGATACATACGAGTTAGAACAAAATCCTCAAGTCCAATTATCATCAGTTACACTTGTAGGGTGTAAGCGTGAACTTATGTTGTGTGGCTATACGGGTTTAACAAACCCTCATTTGGACGGTTCGCTACCGTTAGCGAATGAAATATAATTTTATCGGAATAGTGTAGGTTCTAACACTATATGCAGAGGTAAGATTGTGTTAAGCTTTGATAATTGGATGCTCGTGATACAAACACATCTTTTGAGATGTATACGCTTGATAATCGGTTTACCCTAAATCTTGTGGTTCAAAACATACTTTATACATACACCTATGATTTCACCAACGTTTTCGTTGACAAATTTTCTATGTTTTTCTCAGGTCCTTGAATACTAGGTGATACATACTTCCGCACTATACTTTTTGATACTAGTTTGGATGTCGAGTATACATGCATACGTGTAGCGTCTTTTGACTTATTCTTAAATTGTGTCGCATATGTTTCAATTGTACTTTAAACATTGTTATGTAACTAGTTGTCGAGCTACTTTGTAAACCTTAAAACATCCTTACTTTTAAAATGAATGCGACATACTTTTGGTCAAACGTTGTTTTAAAGACTTATGACCACGTAACGGGACCTAAGTAGACGGTGCCGTCAATGACGATTTTGTCAGGTCGCTACAGATGGTATCAGAGCATTGGTTATAGGGATTTAGATTTCATTGGTGTCAACCCCGAGTCATAGGGTACATTAGTGAGTCTAGACTACAACCGGCATATAGACATTAAGTAGGAATTACTTGACTACTTGTGCATTTATACTCGAACTCTTCTATTCATATCTAACTTTTATCCCATCTTAATCTCACGTTGTTTAATTTGATTGACACGCCACCTTGACTTAGTGAAATAATGTCGAATGCACATATCAATTAGGGTAATATAATTTCCGGGATTATATTACGGTGACTCATATGAACGTTCCGACATTATGACATGAAGAATTTAAGGCGAGTCAAGGAAAATTTTCTCCTTATCCTCATTCCATATCATGGTTAGTATTATTGAGAATACTAATCAACGATATTCTTGTGTTTTGAAGGAACAATGGCTCCTCGCCATGTACCACGCCATGAAACACCCGAACAAGCTCTACAACGAATGATAGCCACCGACGTGGAAGCGGCCATGGCCGGTCACTCTTCCAACAACGACAACAATAACAACAACCACAACAACAATAAAAATGGAGCCGATAACTCAAACGAGGGATGCTCCTACAAAGCTTTCATGGGGTGCAAACCTCATACTTTTGATGGAACCGAAGGACCGGTTGCTCGCACTCGATGGTTTGATCAAACGGAAGCCGTTTTTAGCATAAGCGGTTGTCGGGACCAAGACAAGGTTAAATATTCCACCCACACTTTTGCAGGTATCGCTCTCATGTGGTGGAACACGTATGTATAATCAGTGGGTACCGATGAAGCCCACGCTCTCTCTTGGCCCGATTTGAAAGAAAAGATGATCACCGAATACTTTCTGCGCGAGGAAACCAGAAAGCTCGAACAAGAGCTAAGAACTCTAAAGGCAGTCGGAAACGACCTTAAGTCTTATAATCAACGATTTTTCGAACTAGCCTTGATGTTCCCAAAACTTGTGAACCCCAAGTCTTTAAGGGTTGAACTTTACATGGATGGTCTTCCAAAGAGCATCAAACACGAAGTAATGTCATCCAAACCCACCAATCATCAAGAAGCTTTGAATATGGCCCGAAAATTGATAGAAATGCTGGACGAGATCGTAGTACCGACACCTAAAGCCGAGGACAAGTCGGGTGGCAAAAAAATGGAAATGGGAAGCCACTCCATCAAGCAACTACAACAACAACTTCAACAAAAAGCCTTTCACCTCCGAAGGTAAGAAGATTTATGCCGGAAACATGCCTTATTGTAACAAGTACTGCAAACATCATCTTGGCGAATGTGGCAAACCATTTTGCGTCAAGTGTCAAAGGAGTGGCCACGTGGCCCACGATTATAGGAATACCGCCCCCGTTGCTCAAAAGGGGCCCAATGCACTAAGACCGGGTGTTTGTTATGAATGTGGCCAACCAAGTCATTATAGGAATGCGTGCCCAAAGAAGAAATCTAACCCCAATACACGCGGCTGAGCTTTCAACATCAACACCGAGGAAGCCCGGGATGACAATGAACTAGTCACGGGTACGTTCCTTCTCAATGATTCTTATGTCTCTTATTTATTCGATTCGGGTGCCGATAAGAGTTTTGTAACCAAGACTTTGACTCATTCTTTTAGCACTCCACCGCTCCTACTAGATACTACTTATACCATTGAAGTGGCTAACGAAAAACTATTGAGTGCCGACAAATTTTACCGGGGTGTATGTTAAACTTAATGGGTAAAGAGTTTGAAATTGACTTGATACCTATAGAACTAGGGAGCTTTAATGTAATCATTGGTATGGATTGGCTAGCCAAAACGAAATCTCACATTCTTTGCGATCTTAAAGCGATTCAAATTCCTATCGAGGTTGGTGAACCCTTGGTTGTCTATGGCGATAAGAGTTGCACCGGACTCAACCTCGTTTGTGCCTTAAAGTTGAAAAATACCTTTGTAAAGGTTGTTTCGCGATTCTAGCCCACGTTAAGAAAGTTGAGACTGACGAGAAGCATATCGATGATGTGCCAATTGTAAGTGACTTTTTCGATGTTTTTCCCCGACGAATTGCCGGGTCTTCCACCTCATCGACCGGTAGAATTCCAAATCGATCTTATTCCGGGAGCCGCACCTGTAGCACGTACATCGTATAGACTTGCTCCATCTGAAATGCAAGAAATGCAAAGTCAAATTCAAGAACTACTTGACCGTGGTTTTATCCAACCTAGCCATTCACCATGGGGCGCTCCGATTTTATTCGTTAAGAAGAAAGATGGATCCCTACGAATGTGTATCAACTATCGTGAACTAAACAAATTGACGGTTAAGAACCGATATCCTCTTCCACGTATTGATGACCTCTTTGATCAATTACAAGGATCTCGTATATATTCGAAAATCGATCTCCGCTCGGGTTATCATCAATTAAGGGTTAAGGGGGAAGATGTCTCCAAAACCGCTTTCCGGACTCGTTATGGTAGTTATGAATTTCTTGTAATACCATTTGGTCTCACTAACGCACCGGCGGTGTTCATGGATCTTATGAACCGCTTGTGCAAACCATACCTCGACAAATTCGTTATTGTATTCATCGATGACATCTTGGTCTATTCTAAAAGCGAAGAAGAGCACGAACAACACCTTCGACTTGTGCTCGAACTCATGAGACAAGAACGACTCTACGCCAAGTTCTCCAAGTGTGAATTTTGGTTGAAGATATATCTATCGGGCCCAACAAGCCCCATCCAAAGTACCGGATGCTTTAGTTTCACGTACTTGTGTAGTTTCAACCATTTCGATAATTCAACCATAGAATGTAGTTTCACGTACTTACGTCTATTTTGTAAATCATTTATAAAAGCAGCGCATGTATTCTCAGTCCCAAAAATATATATTGTAAAAGTATTTAAAAAGGGAGTAATGAAACTCATGCTTATAAATATTGTAAAACAGTTAATAAAGCATTTGCATGTATTTTCAGCCCAAAATGTAATGAGTAAAAAGGGAGCAAATGAACTCACGCATATAAATATTGTAAAATAGTTATTGAAGCATTTGCATGTATTCTCAGCCCAAAAATGTAAAGAGTAAAAAGGCAAATGAAACTCACCTAATGTATTTTGTAGTAAAAATACATAGAACGACATTGAACAAGTATAGGGTTGGCCTCGGATTCATGAACCTATATCATTAATATATATTAACACATATAATTTAACATGTAATAATAATCAACTTAGTATATATGTATTATTTATATAATATATTACTTATAGTAATATATTTGTTATTTCAATTGTTATATATATCTACATCTCTGTTATATTAAAATAGTACATTAAATATATCATATATTTTAGATAACTAATTAATATTTATTATAGAATTATTAATATAGTTAGATTATATGTATCAAATATATTTTTATATAACTAATATTTATTTGATAAAAATATATCAATAATAATAATAGTAGTAGTAATTATATTAATATTGTTGATAGTAAAAAAAATGGTAGTTTTACTAATAATGAGAATTTTAGTAAAAATGATAATTTTACTAATCATGATAGTCTTAATAAAAATGATAGTTTTAATAAATATGATAATTTTAATAATAAAGATATTTTTAATGATAATAATAATAATATCAATAGTCAAAATAATCTTCGTGCCTACTTCCTAACTTATAAATATGAACTCGTTAGTTCTAATTCGTAATCATAATTTTTATCGTACATGTTTTAATATAATTAATCTTCTTCCGTATCCTCTTTTACTAACATTTTCATATATTCAAATTTAGTCATAATTAGCCTCTTTTATATCCATAATAATAATAATAATACTTAATGATAATATTATTGGTAATAATAATGATAATACTATTAATTATACTAATAATCATATTACTAATATTAGTGATAACAATAATTAATTTGAAAACAACAACAACTAATAATAATAATAACAACAAAAATAATAATACTTGAAACTACCTTCAAAAGCTTTTTCCCTAAAAGAATGCCTCAGACAGGGCTCGAACCCGAGACCTCTTGTAGCACAAAGACCCTTTCAAACCATTGAACCATTTATCTGATCTTGTTTTAATTCGCTTGATTAAATATTTACTATGTCCGAATCTATTTTCCTTTCTTCTTAAACTAAAACCTAAATCATCATCATCTAAATCTTTGTCTCATCATCATTCTTAAAACGTAACATGTACTATTTTCATAATTAGTATATCGTCTGTATCATTATCGAGATCACTGGCATACCCATCATCATCACTCACATAATATATCATTGCTCAAGATCACCATTTATTAATACGTTTATCATCATCGTCATATACCATCCCATATATCATAACAGTACAATACTTTCACAATTCGGCCCACAACCCAATTTAAGATGTTCGGCCCAAATAGAAAAGCCATAAAGGAGCTTGGCCCAAAAATTAAAAGTATGCAAAAATGGGAAAAATTGGTGCACATGCAAGTGGTTTGTTGTAGGCCATTATGTTTCAACTTGTCCCACCAATTCATTTCACTCATGATTATTGAAACAGAAAAGTCTAAATGCAGCATTGCTGTAGTGACCATCGTGAATCGAAAAGGAAAATATATATATATATATATATATATATATATATATATATATATATATATATATATATATATATATATATATATATATATATATATATATATATATATATATATATATATAGGTGTTGCCGGTTAACAGTCGAAATAGCAGCACACGCGTAAAAATGAAGTTTTGTAGTAGATCTCGATTTGTTTATAGCAGCTGAAGTAGCTCATGAGGCTGCAAAATAGACCGGTTTCGATGGTGGTGAGGGTTTGGATAAAACAGCAACAAACAGTTAATGGAAAACAGAAGTAATCCTTTGAACTTGGGTTGGGCTGATCGAACATAAGTATAACACAGCAGCAGTAGCAGTATTAAGAAAATATCAAGCAGCAGTAATAGTATATATAGTGGTTGTAAGTGGCGGTTGTTATGGTGTTGGTTACAGAGTTTGCAGAAACAGAAAGATAGAAAATAGTTATCGGGTTTTGATGGTTTGAAAGGAAACATAAAAATGGATTGTTTTGATGATTGTTCAATGGTGGCTGATAATGCTAAAAAAGAACATATATTTCATAGCATTATTCCTCAAGAAAGACAAGATTTTAGTTGCAATTGTTCTATTTACAAGTGATATTCGTTTAAATATTAAAAGGTGAAGACAAAAGACAGATTCGACAAATTGAAGACACAAAGGTCCAAAAAGCTAAAAAGTACAAGATACAATAAAAAAGGTTCAAATTAATTATGAGAAACGTCTAAAAATGACAAGAGTATAAGACGCAAAACGCAAAGTACATGATATAAAATAGTACGAAAGGAAGTTCGAAAATCCGGAACCGGGACCTGAGTCAACTCTCAACGCGCGACGCAACGGACCAAAAATTACAAATCTACTATGCACAAGAATATAATATAATATATAAATAATTATATTAATTATTTATATTTTATATTTATATATATATATTATGTCGACAAACAAAGATCCAAAAGGTGTGAGCTGGATCCGATCTTTCCGCGACTCGCGGAGTTCTAAGAGCAAAGGGGCCGCGACTCGCGGAGCCCCAAATTGTGAAACTGCCTATAAAAGCCAATGCATTTGATCCATTTTAAATATCCTAATTCTATCTATCTCTCAAAAACGTGTATATATATATATATTATAATTTTAATTTTAATTTTAATTTCTAATAATAAGGGTATGTTAGCGAATGTTGTAAGGGTGTAAGTCGAAATTCTATCCGTGTAACGCTACGCTATTTTTAATTATTGTAAGTTATGTTCAACCTTTTTACATTAATGTCTCGTAGCTAAATTATTATTATGTTTATTTAATACCGAAGTAATCGTGATGTTGGGCTAAATATTAAAATTGGGTAATTAGGCTTTGTACCATAATTGGGGTTTGGACAAAAGAACGACACTTGTGGAAATTAGACTATGGGCTATTAATGGGCTTTATATTTGTTTAACTAAATGATAGTTTGTTAATTTTAATATAAAGATTTACAATTGGAAGTCCCTATAAATAACCATATACACTCAATCGGACACGATGGGCGGGGTATTTATATGTACGAATAATTGTTCAGTTAACCGGACATGGGAATGAATTAATAGTCTATGGAATTATTAAAACAGGGGTGAAATTATGTACAAGGACACTTGGCATAATTGATAACAAAGTATTTAAACCTTGGGTTACACGCAGTCGATAACCTGGTGTAATTATTAAACAAAGTATTAAAATCTTGTTACAGTTTAAGTCCCCAATTAGTTGTAATATTTGACTTCGGGTATAAGGATAATTTGACGAGGATACTCGCACTTTATATTTATGACTGATGGACTGTTATGGACAAAAATCAGACGGACATATTGAATAATCCAGGACAAAGGACAATTAACCCATGGGCATAAAACTAAAATCAACACGTCAAACATCATGATTAAGGAAGTTTAAATAAACATAATTCTTTTATTTCATATATAATTCCTTTATTTTTGTATTTAATTGCACTTCTAATTATCGCACTTTTATTTATTGTTATTGTATTTAATTGCACTTTTAATTATCATACTTTTTAATTATCGCAAGTTTATTTTATCGCACTTTTATTTATCGCAATTTCATTATCGTTATTTATTTTACGCTTTAAATTAAGTCTTTTATTTATTTAATATTTTACATTAGGTTTTAACTGCGACTAAAGTTTTAAAATCGACAAACCGGTCATTAAACGGTAAAAACCCCCCTTTATAATAATAATATTACTTATATATATATTTGTATTTTTATAAATTAAAACTAATATAGCGTTAAGCTTTGTTTAAAGATTTCCCTGTGGAACGAACCGGACTTACTAAAAACTACACTACTGTACGATTAGGTACACTGCCTATAAGTGTTGTAGCAAGGTTTAGGTATATCCATTCTATAAATAAATAAATATCTTGTGTAAAATTATATCGTATTTAATAGTTTTTCCTAGTAAAATATAAGCTATTTCATATACACCTCGCATAACATCAAGTATTTTTGGCGCCGCTACCGGGGAACGCCGAAGCAAAACGCCACACACATAAAAAAAATTTTTATTAAGTTTTAATTAGTTTTTGTAAAATATACTTTTTAAATATTAAAAAAATATAAAAAATTAAAAACCAGAAAAAAATATATATATATAAATTTATTTTTAAGATTTTTATTTATAAAATTATAAAGTATTTTTATTTCTATTTTAGTTTTTTAATATAAGTTTTATTTATTTAATATAAATATTTTATATAATTATTAAAATAGAAAAATAAAAAAAAAAATATATATATATATATATATATATATATATATATATATATATATATATATATATATATATATATATATATATATATATATATATATATATATATATATATATAAATATTAAAAACGAAACATGTCAAACGAAACCACCTAATCTGAAATTTCATACCCCGTGACTCGCGGAGTTTGTTGCCAGGTGTACCGCAACTCGCGGAGCCACCCTGACACGAGCAGAACCCTAATTTGGCATTTATTACGGAGTATAATTTAATTATTATTATTAAAACTTAATTAGGTTTATATTTAATATTAATATTTAGTTTTAGTTTTTAAATTAATTTGTATTTTAAATATTAATTAGTATTATTAAATATATATATAAATTAATACTTTTATAAATAAAAACAATTAAATAATATTTTTTATAAAAATAAATAATTTTATCAAATTTAAGCTTATTTTTATTTTTGTATCTTTTTATCATTTAATCATAATATTTGTATTTTTATTTGTTCGTAGCTAGTTGTAAGTTCTAGTATTTTGCCGTAGCTTATTTTCACTTCTAGATTTTTAGGCTTTGCCGTAAAATCCCTTAAGTGCTTTCTCTTTAGACTAAGATTTAGGTGCTTTAGAATTTTGCGACGCCTATCTAAGTTTTAGTACATTTTTAAGATATTGCCATTTGGGATATAGTTTTACTTGTAAGCCTTAATATTTTTAGACGCAACTTTTAGTTTTTAGTTTTTAGTTCCTTTTTAAGTTTCAACGCGCTATTTTCTTATTTTTATTTTTCGACGCCTTTTACCTATGTATCAATTATCACTCCAATTAGTAATCTCAATTTGCAATTTTAATTTTAAGTTAGTGATAATAATAAGGTTGGGTTAGTCGAGTGTTTTAAAGTTTTATAAGTCACTCTTTTTCTTTCTTAATTCTCCAATTTTAATTTTAATTTCGACGCGCTCTTTTTCTTTCTTATTTCTCGCCATTCTAGTTTTTAGGACTTAGAATTTTTATACTTCTTCTCTAAATTTCTTTAAATTACGAAAATTTATTTTAAGTGGTTAAATTGATAGACATCAAAATTTTCTGGTTCGTAGTAATAGTTGGATTTGTACGTGGACCAGGTTATTGGAGCCAAACAGTACTCAATTATATTGAGACCAAACGAATCATGCCCCTCTGCTGCATCTTTTGGCTATTCAAAACGTGGGCAAAATCAGAAAAGTCTATTAATTGGATAATTTATATAATTTTTCTTTCCTTTTAAAAACTAATAGGATATTCAGTGAATGCACCGAGCAAGACGTTCACCACCTTTTGTACGTTCACCACCTGTAACTCGATCAAGACATCTAGCTAATATTGTCGTCGTTGATTTTTCTTTAGAATCGTCATCCAGTCGACCAAGTACTCCAATTTAAATTTCCGATAATCCATTTTTTGAACCCAACCTCACAATTGAGAATCCGGAGAATATTCAGGGACGATTCATAGATCCTGAACCATTAATTTTTCCTCCGGAACCACCAATCATTCAAACAGAGATTGTTGAGGAACGAACCATTAAATCAGAATCCTCTAGTGATTCAGATTCAACAAATTCAATCATGGAAAATCTGGAACCTTTAAGTATGGAAGACCGAATGAGAGCTAAATTCACTAGCCAAGGACACGCAATTACTCATCCAGACATTAATGCGCCAGATTATGAAATCAAAGGACAAATTCTACATATGGTGACTAATTAATGCCAATTTAGTGGTGTGTCGAAGGAAGATCCAAATGAACATCTTCGTACCTTTAATAGGATCTGCACACTATTTAAAATAAGATAAGTTGAGGATGAACAGATATATCTCATGTTATTTCCCTGGACTTTAAAGGGAGAAGCCAAAGATTGGTTGGAATCGTTACCTGAAGGGGCGATTGATACATGGGACGTTTTAGTTGAAAAATTTCTTAAACAATTCTTTCCGGCATCTAAAGCCGTAAGACTTCAAGGAGAAATTGTTACGTTCACACATAAACCAAATGAAACTCTATATGAGGCATGGACCAGTTTTGAAAAGTTATTGAGAGGATGTCCGCAACATGGTTTAGACACTTGTCAAATAGTACAAATATTCTACGAAGGATGCGACATCACTACAAGGAAAGACATCGATATAGCAGCTGGTGGTTCTATTATGAAGAAAACCGAAACTGATGATTATAAAATTATTGATAACACTGTTTCCCACTCACATGAGTGGCACCAAGAAAAAGATATTGTTAGATCATCTAAAGCAGCTAGAGCCGATTCTAGCCATGACTTAGATTCCATTTCAGCAAAGATACATGCTGTAGAGAGACGAATGGAAAAGATGACTAAGGATATACACTCAATACGAATTAGTTGTGAGCAGTGTGGAGGACCACATTTGACAAAAGATTGTCTTAGTATTGAGCTAACAATGGAACAAAGAGAGAATATTTCATACATAAACCAAAGGCCTGGAAATAATTATCAGAATAATTATCAACCGCCAAGACCGATTTACAATCAAAACCAGAATTATAACCGAAATATTCCATACAACAACCAACAAGGTCCTAGTAATCAACAAGTATCCAATAATACTTACAATCAGCAAAGTCCTAATTTTCAAAACAAACCACCACAAACCAATGATAAAAAGCCGAATTTAGAAGATATGATGACGAAGCTAGTTGAAACTCAAACACAGTTTTTCACATCTCAGAAACAAACCAATGAACAAAATGCTCAAGCATTTAGAAATCAACAAGCTTCTATTCAAAATCTGGAACAAGAAGTAAGTAACCTAGCAAGGTTAATAGGTGAAAGAAAACTGGGAAGTCTACCTAGTGATACAAATGCTAACCCCCGGAATGAAACAGCTAAAGCCATTACCACAAGAAGTGGTATTACACTTAAACCACCTGAAATACCTGTAATTTCTGATGAAGCTATTCCTACTCCACAAGAACCACAACCTGATCAAGATAAGGAAAAAGAACCGGTAGTTGAAAAGGTTAATGAAGATAACACAGTTAAGGCTAAACCTTATGTTAAACCATACCAACCACCACTTCCTTACCCGAGTAAAATGAAAAAAGAGAAACTTGAAGCCGAGCAATCCAAATTCTTGGATATGTTTAAACAGATAAATGTAAATCTTCCTTTCATTGATGTAATTTCAGGAATGCCTAGATATGCTAAATTTCTGAAAGATCTAATATCGAATAGAAAGAAAATGGAAGAACTCTCGGCCATTACTATGAATGCTAATTGTTCAGCAGTGCTGTTGAATAAGATACCGGAAAAACTATCTGATCCAGAAAGTTTCACAATTCCATGTTTTTTGGGTAATCTTAGTTCAATAGAAGCATTGGCAGACTTAGGTGCTAGTATAAATTTAATGCCGTATTCACTATACGCTAAACTAGACCTTGGAGAATTGAAACCAACACGAATAAGCATACAACTAGCCAATCGATCAATAAAATATCCTAGAGGGATAATGGAAAACATGCTAGTTAAAGTTGGTGCTTTAGTATTTTCAGTAGATTTTGTTGTTCTGGACATGGAAGAAGATTCTCAAGTTCCTCTCATATTAGGAAGACCATTCTTAAACACGGCTAAATCAATGATAGACGTGTTTGGTAAGAAACTGACCCTAAGTATAGAGGACGAGAGTGTTACCTTTTCAGATGATAGAGCAATGCAACAACCGCAATCTGCAGATGATACATGCTATTATATTCAAACTATAGAATCACATGCAGAATTGTTAGAAGAATTTCTAGAATTTCAAGGAACGGGAGAATGTTCTTTAGGAGAAGGAACTGAACCAATTGATGAAACTGAAATGTTAGCTACACTTATGGCTAATGGATATGAACCAACAACAGAAGAAATTCAAATGCTAAAAGAAGAAGACAGATATCGATATAAATCATCGATAGAAGAACATCCGACATTAGAGCTAAAGCCACTTCCAAACCATTTGGAATATGCTTATTTACATGGTGAATCGGAATTACCTGTAATAATATCGTCTTCTCTTACTGAAAATGAAAAATCTCAACTCATTTATGTGCTGAAAGCTCATAAACCAGCTATTGCATGGAAGATTCATGATATAAAAGGAATAAGTCCTTCGTATTGCACACATAAAATCCTTATGGAAGAAGGTCATAAAACGTATGTGCAACGCCAACGAAGACTAAATCCTAATATGCAAGATGTTGTTAAGAAAGAAATTATTAAACTACTTGATGCAGGTTTAATTTATCCAATTTCTGATAGTCCATAGGTAAGCCCAGTTCAATGCGTACCCAAGAAGGGTGGCATGACTGTCATTACAAATGAGAAAAATGAGCTTATTCCTACTAGGACTGTAACAGGATGGCGTGTTTGTATTGATTATAGAAAATTGAATGACGCCACCAGAAAAGATCACTTTCCCTTACCTTTTATAGATCAAATGTTGGAAAGATTAGCCGGAAATAGTTACTATTGTTTTCTTGATGGTTTTTCGGATATTTTCAAATTCCAATAGCACCCGAAGACCAAGAGAAAACCACATTCACGTGCCCTTATGGTACTTTTGCTAACAAACGCATGCCATTTGGACTTTGCAACGCCCCTGCAACCTTTCAAAGGTGCATGATGGCAATTTTTCACGACATGATAGAAGAATGCATGGAAGTTTTCATGGATGACTTTTCAGTCTTCGGTGATACTTTTGACACATGTCTAGCTAATCTTGAACGAATGCTGATTAGATGCGAACAATCAAATCTAGTTCTTAATTGGGAGAAATGCCATTTCATGGTTAAAGAAGGCATCGTTCTTGGACATAAAATCTCAAAGGAAGGAATTGAAGTGGATAGAGCTAAAGTAGATGTAATTGCTAAACTTCCACATCCCACCAATGTTAGAGGAGTTAGGAGTTTTCTAGGGCATGCCGGTTTTTACCGACGTTTCATAAAAGATTTTTCTAAAATTGTCACTCCTATGAATAAACTCCTAGAAAAGGATGCTCCATTCATCTTTTCAGATGAATGCATCAAATCTTTTAATATTCTTAAAGAGAAACTCACTAATGCGCCGATCATGATAACTCCAAATTGGAATCTACCATTCGAACTAATGTGCGATACAAGTGATTTTGCAATGGGAGCCGTTTTAGGAGAAAGGATTAAAAAACGATTTCAACCTATATATTATGCTAGTAAGACGTTACAAGGAGCACAAACAAATTACACAACTACTGAAAAAGAACTCCTTGCTATTGTCTTTCCTTTTGACAAATTTCGTTCATATCTCGTTCTAGCTAAAACGGTGGTCTATACCGAACATTCTGCTCTTAGATACCTATTTTCGAAACAAGATGCTAAACCAAGATTAATCCGTTGGATCTTACTCTTACAAGAGTTCGATATTGAAATCCGAGATAAAAGAGGAGCAGAAAATCTCGCCGCTGATCATCTTTCCCGTCTTGAAAATCCCGAATTAGAAGTTCTAAATGAATCAGCCATACAAGACAACTTTCCTGATGAATATCTATTGAAGATAGATTATAATGAAATTCCATGGTTTGCAGACTATGCAAACTACTTAGTATGTGGATTCCTTGAAAAAGGATTATCGTACCAAAAACAAAAGAAATTCTTTAGTGATATAAAACACTATTTCTGGGAAGATCCACATTTGTTTAAAAGTTGTCCCGATGGAATAATACGCCGATGTGTATTCGGAGATGAAGCTAGTAAAATCTTAAACCATTGTCACACAGGACCAACAGGAGGGCATTATGGGCCTCAACTCACAGCAAGAAAAGTTTACGATGCTGGATTCTATTGGCCTACAATTTACAAAGACGCACACCTTCTTTGCAAATCCTGTGATGCTTGTCAAAGGGCCAGAAAAATAAGTCAACATGATGAAATGCCACAAAATGTCATTCAAGTATGCGAAGTATTTGACATTTGGGGTATTGACTTTATGGGTCCATTTCCAAAATCTCATAATAATTTATACATTCTCGTAGCCATTGATTATGTATCTAAATGGGCGGAAGCACGAGCTCTCCCAACTAACGATGCACGAGTTGTAGTCAACTTTTTAAAACATCTTTTTGCAAGGTTTGGAACACCGAAAGCTTTAATAAGTGATCGGGGTACTCATTTCTGTAATAATCAACTTGAGAAAGTTCTTAAAAGATATGGAGTAACTCATAAAATCTCCACTGCATATCATCCACAAACAAGTGGACAAGTTGAAAATACCAACCGAGCTTTAAAACGTATTCTAGAGAAAACCGTAGGATCGAATCCGAAGGAATGGTCCATAAAATTGGAGGATGCACTCTCGGCTTTTAGAACAGCCTACAAAACTCCAATTGGAACCACACCTTTTAGACTCGTTTATGGAAAAGCATGTCATCTTCCAGTAGAAATTGAACACAAAGCATTTTGGGCTTTGAAGACATGTAATCTTGATTTACATGAAGCTGGACGTCTACGGTTAAGTCAATTAAACGAATTAGAAGAATTAAGACATGAAGCATACGAAAATACGTTAATCTATAAGGAAAGAACAAAGAAATGGCATGATAAAAGAATCAGAAGTTCAAAAGAATTTAAAGAAGGAGACAGAGTTCTTCTTTTCAATTCACGATTCAAGCTATTTCCTGGAAAATTGAAATCAAGATGGTCTGGACCATTCATAGTCAAAAGAGTTTTCCCATACGGAACGATAGAATTAATAAATTCAAATGGGATTGAATTTAAAGTTAATGGTCACAGAGTTAAACACTACATAGATAGTCTGATGGAAGTCGACAACGAAGTTAATCACAATTTCGATACCACAACTAACTAAGTGTGGGGAGAATCAAGTATTTAAAGGATAATATGTATTTCTGTTAGAGTTAGATTTTCTGTTTTCATGTAATTCTCGAAAATGGAACCCGAATGGTCTTTCCCTAGCAGACCCTAAAGAACTAGTCTTCTCCCCCCATTCTGAATTTTTTATTTTTTTTAGGATTTACGAGATGAAGACTTCCTGTGAACTAAACCATGGTCTAATGCTACACGCTTTGATCACTAAACGTAATAATGACACACTTTCGAGTGAACTGGTATCAGTAATCAGAGAAAAATTGGACGGAGTAAGAAAAGAATCCAGATGCGAAGATAATAAGTTACAATTTGGTAAAGGAAAATCAAAATCCGCAGTGAAAAGAAGAGCACGACACCTTGAAAAATGTCACAAATGCGGAAAATGGTCACACGAAGGTAAATGTTCAAATAATCAAACCTATTCAAACACCGAATTTGTTACTTTATGCAAAGACGGACCGTTCATATGTTTAGAAGAAAAAATGTTAAATGCTCGAGGTTACGCCTATGTAGCCATGGAAAACCAATTAGTCCGACTATCTTATGAATGGGCTAGAGCATATCACTAAGAAATCTCTTTCACAGGTAAGTTTGTACAGTTTTTATTTTTATTTTTAACCTTTTGATAATAAACGCTAATTTGTTCGCTATAAAGTATTAAATTGGTATTCAATAAAATTAGGTCTTGCGACCGAAATTGTTGATATCATAAAAAAAATTTATTACATCACTGCGAAATTTAACGTTTATTCTTAAGGTATAAATATCTTTAATCAATCAACCCAAAATATTTCAAAAATTCGTCATGAGTTAAATTAGGTCAATGAACCGAAATTACTTTACCAAAAAGAGGGGCGCATATTTTTGATAATATTTGATTGATTAAAGTGGAATAAAAGCCAAAAAAAATTTTAATTTTATTTTTACCATGTTTTTAAAATTAATATATAAATCTTAAATTGATATTGTAAACTTTTTTAAATCAATATATTTAAAATTATAAATATTTAAAAAATTAATATTTTTAATATAAGTTTGTATGTATAAAAACAAAATTAAATTTAAGTTTGGTGTGAATTTTTAATATTAATTTTGAATTTTATGCATTTTAAATTTAAGTTGTGTGAATTTAAAAACAAAAATTTACTTTATCTCATTAAGTTAAAAATACAATTTTTAAAATTCGTCGTAAGTTGAAGACTAGGTCGTTGAGCCGAAATTACTTTACCCGAGGGCGGGACGAGAATTTTTATTATCATTATTTTTAATCTTATTGACTCAAAGTATGCCAAAAAAAAAATAAATAAAATAAAACCCAAAAATCTTAGCTTTTAAAACAATCGCTACAAAAAGACAAATTTTAAAATTTTGTCGAGGGACGGACTAGGACATCGATCCGAAACGACCTCGTTCTAAATAACAAGGGAAACAAATTTTTAAAATTAATTAATATTTGTTTTATAAGTTAAAGATTTAGAAGGAAAAAAAATATATAAACACCGCGACTCGCGGAGTTTAAAGGGGAGGAATACCGCAACTCGCGGAGAATTAAAAAACCAGAAAAAAATAAAAGGATCGAACAGACTAGTTTCTTCCCAACCCAACCCAAAAACTGCGAAAAACACACACAAAAACACACACAAATCCGAAATTTTTGGCCATTTTTCATCAAATCTTTCACAAAATCACAATGTGGAGACTATTAACAAGGACTTTCTCAAGGAAAACGGTAAATTTCTACACCTAAACACCATTTAATCCGAAAATTTAGTGTTCTTGAGCAATTTTATACCCAATTCAATTTTGATGCTTTTTAGTGTAATTATGCTTAAATTGTTTGTGTATTTTGCTTATATAACCTAGATTGATGTTATTTAACATGATTAGAAGCCTTAAACTTCAAATTTTGAGTAATCTAGGGTTTGTGTTCTTGAGCAATTTGAGGCTTTTTGATATAGACTGGTTATGACCGAATTTTGTTGTTAGTTTATGCTAAATTGAGTAATGTAACATGTTTAAGTTGCTAAATGATCAAAACTTTGAAGCTAAACATGATTTTTGAAGATTAAAGTGGACTTTTTGAGTCAAAAATGCATAAACTTGATTAATTTGATATGAATGCCATATGGAACTTGTTTAATTGCTATAATGATTATTTTTGACATGTTTTAGAAGTTGAATGTTATGAAACATTGTATACATTTTCATATGTGTTTATTTGTAAAAATATAAAATTGTTATTATTATGAAAATGTGTATAAAATTTATTATGAATTAGAACATGTCATTATTTTGATTGATGATTTTGCTAACACTAATACATATTTGGATGCACAAAAATTGTGTTTGATGTGTTTTGCAGATAGAAAGGGGTGAATCTTCATCCCAAGCTCGCATTGCTCCTCCTAAGAATGCGGAACAACAGGATGTTGATAACTATTACAAACAAGATATACCTCATCCAATTATGACATTTTCAGATATGCACGTAGAAGATTTTCACCCAAACTTGAGATTAGACAGACGCTGGATAGATTATCCAAAATACCAAAGGGGCTTGCACACTCTTCATTCTAAAGCTGTTGAAGTACCTAGGGTAATAGAATGGGAACCGTTAGTGTAGTGACCCGAACTTTTCCATGTTTATATATATATTAAATAAAATTGTTATTTACATGATTAAGTGTTTCCAACATGTTAAGCAATCAAACTTGTTAAGACTTGATTAATTGAAATAGGTTTCATATAGACAATTGACCACCCAAGTTGACCGGTGATTCACGAACGTTAAAACTTGTAAAAACTATATGATGACATATATATGGATATATATATATATATATATATATATATATATATATATATATATATATATATATATATATAGTTAACATGATATTATGATAAGTAAACATATCATTAAGTATATTAACAATGAACTACATATGTAAAAACAAGACTACTAACTTAATGATTTGAAACGAGACATATATGTAACGATTATCGTTGTAACGACATTTAATGTATATATATCATATTAAGAGATATTTATACATCATAATATCATGATAATATAATAATTTAAAATCTCATTTGATATTATAAACATTAGGTTAACAACACTTAACAAGATCGTTAACCTAAAGGTTTCAAAACAACACTTACATGTAACGACTAACGATGACTTAACGACTCAGTTAAAATGTATATACATGTAGTGTTTTAATATGTATTCATACACTTTTGAAAGACTTCAAGACACTTATCAAAATACTTCTACTTAACAAAAATGCTTACAATTACATCCTCGTTCAGTTTCATCAATAATTCTACTCGTATGCACCCGTATTCGTACTCGTACAATACATAACTTTTAAATGTATGTACTATTGGTATATACACTCCAATGATCAGCTTTTACCAGCCCATGTGAGTCACCTAACACATGTGGGAACCATCATTTGGCAACTAGCATGAAATATCTCATAAAATTACAAAAATATGAGTAATCATTCATGACTTATTTACATGAAAACAAAATTACATATCCTTTATATCTAATCCATACACCAACGACCAAAAACACCTACAAACACTTTCATTCTTCAATTTTCTTCATCTAATTGATCTCTCTCAAGTTCTATCTTCAAGTTCTAAGTGTTCTTCATAAATTCCAAAAGTTCTAGTTTCATAAAATCAAGAATACTTCCAAGATTGCAAGTTTACTTCCAAGTTTTCTAAATCCATTCCAAGTAATCATCCAAGATCAAGAAACCTTTATTACTTACAGTAGGTTATATTTCTAATATAAGGTAATAATCATATTCAAACTTTAATTCAATTTCTATAACTATAACAATCTTATTTCGAGTGGAAATCTTACTTGAAATTGTTTTCGTGTCATGATTCTGCTTCAAGAACTTTCAAGCCATCCAAGGATCCTTTGAAGCTAGATCCATTTTTCTCATTTCCAGTAGGTTTATCCAAGGAACTTGAGGTAGTAATGATGTTCATAACATCATTTGATTCATACATAAAAAGCTGTCTTATTCAACATTATAAACTTGTAATCACTAGAACATAGTTTAGTTAATTCTAAACTTGTTCGCAAATAAAGTTAATCCTTCTAACTAGACTTTTAAAATCAACTAAACACATGTTCTATATCTATATGATATGCTAACTTAATGATTTAAAACCCGAAAACACGATAAACATCATAAAACTGGATATACGCCGTCGTAGTAAAACCGGGGGCTGTTTTGGTTGGGATAATTAAAAGCTAAGAAGAACTTTGATTTAAAAGCTATACTTCTGGAAAAATGATTTTTCTTATGAACATGAAACTATATCCAAAAATCATGGCTAAACTCAAAGTGAAAGTATGTTTTTCAAAATGGTCATCAAGATGTCGTTCTTTCGACAGAAATGACTACCTCTTTCAAAAACGACTTGTAACTTGTATTTCCGACTATAAACTTATACTTTTTCTGTTTAGATTCATAAAGTTAAGTTCAATACGAAACCGTGGCCACTGGAATCACTCCAAACGGATTAGAAACGAAGAAATGACGAGTAAAACAAGATTGATAAAAACTACTCATTTTACCTACGTGAAAGTTAGTAATAAATCTATTCCAACCATAACCTAATCAACTTATATTGTATATTATGTAATCTTGAGATACCATAGACACGTATACAATGTTTTGACCTATCATGTGGACCCATCTATATATATATTGCGGAACAACCATAGACACTCTATATGTGAATGTTGGAGTTAGCTATACAGGGTTGAGGTTGATTCCAAAATATATATATAGTTTGAGTTGTGATCAATACTGAGATACGTATACACTGGGTCGTGGATTGATTCAAGATAATATTTATCGATTTATTTCTGTACATCTAACAGTGGACAACTAGTTGTATGTTACTAACGAGGACAGCTGACTTAATAAACTTAAAACATCAAAATGTATTAAAAGTTGTGTAAATATATTTTGAACATACTTTGATATATATGTATATATTGTTATAGGTTTGTGAATCAACCAGTGGCCAAGTCTTACTTCCCGACGAAGTAAAAATCTGTGAAAGTGAGTTATAGTCCCACTTTTAAAATCTAATATTTTTTGGGATGAGAATACATGCAGGTTTTATAAATGATTTACAAAATAGACACAAGTACGTGAAACTACATTCTATGGTTGACTTATTGAAATCGAATATGCCCCTTTTTATTAAAGTTTGGTAATCTAAGAATTAGGGAACAAACACCCTAATTGACGCGAATCCTAAAGATAGATCTATTGGACCTAACAAACCCCATCCAAAGTACCGGATGCTTTAGTACTTCGAAATTTATATCATATCCGAAGGGTGTCCCGGAATGATGGGTATATTCTTATATATGCATCTTGTTAATGTCGGTTACCAGGTGTTCACCATATGAATGATTGTTATCTCTATGTATGGGATGTGTATTGAAATATGAAATCTTGTGGTCTATTGTTACGATTTGATATATATAGGTTAAACCTATAACTCAGCAACATTTTTGTTGACGTTTAAAGCATGTTTATTCTCAGGTGAATACTAAGAGCTTCCGCTATTGCATACTAAAATAAGGACAAGATTTGGAGTCCATGTTTGTATGATATTGTGTAAAAACTGCATTCAAGAAACTGATTTCGATGTAACATATTTGTATTGTAAACCATTATGTAATGGTCGTGTGTAAACAGGATATTTTAGATTATCATTATTTGATAATCTACGTAAAGCTTTTTAAACCTTTATTTATGAAATAAAGGTTATGGTTTGTTTTAAAATGAATGCAGTCTTTGAAAAACGTCTCATATAGAGGTCAAAACCTCGCAACGAAATCAATTAATATGGAACGTTTTTAATCAATAAGAACGGGACATTTCAGTTGGTATCCGAGTGTTGGTCTTAGAGAACCAGAAAATTTGCATTAGTGTGTCTTATCGAGTTTGTTAGGATGCATTAGTGAGTCTGGACTTCGACCGTGTTTTCTTTAAAAATGATTGCTTAACATTTTTGTTGGAAACTATATATTATTAACATGTATATATTATGTGATATATTAATCTCTTAACATGTTTGATACTGTGTGATAGATGTCTACCTCTAGCACAAATCCCATTAACTCACCTAATAATAACAAAGAGTCGAATATATATTGGACTGATTCACAAGTTCCCGAAGAGGAACCGGAAGAAGAATCAGAACCGGAAGAAGAATCAGAATCGGAAGAGGAGGAACCGGAGGAGGAAATAGAACCGGTGGGGGAAATAATAAAACAGTTAAGTAAAAGAAAATCCTAAACCAATCGACCAAGGTTAATTATGGTCAATGGTGTTTCCGCCAAGGAAGCAAAATATTGGGAGGATTACCAATTCTCCGATGAATCGGATTCCGGCGAGAATTCCGATGATGTTATAGAAATTACCCCAACTGAATTTAAAAAGGCAAAATAAAATAATAAGGGAAAGGGCATAAAAATAGAGAAATCTAATTCCAACCCCGATGAACTTTATATGTATCGTCAACCCCCGAAGTCCTTAAGTTGTAACAATGACCCGGGAACCTCTAAACCACCAGGTTTTTCTAAACCGTTGTGGAAAACGACAGCTAGTATTAGGTGAACATCATATATCCCTAGAAACTTGGCAAAACGAACCAAAACCGAAGAATAAAAAACGAGTGAGTCGTAATAAGATAGTTGTATTTGTGCAGTGTAATATATGTAATATAGTGTGCTTATGCTTTACGATATATGTAAAAATTGCTTGTATTAATAAGTATCTTTTATGAATCAAACTCTTGTCTATTTTACAGTATAAAAACACAAAATGGATAGACAACCCAATATTTTAGAAGACTTACCCGGAGACATGATTGATGAAATCTTGTCTAGAGTCGGTCAGAATTCCTCGGCATAACTATTTATGGCAAAATCAGTTTGTAAGACATTCGAAGAACGTTCCAAGAATGCCTTGGTTTATAAAAGGCTTTCATTTGAAAGATGGGGGATATCACATTGGGAAACCCATAAGTTACGATGTGTTTACTTTGACGCATATATTGCGGGGAACCCAAATGCTATTTTACGCAACGGGTTAAGAAATTATTTTGACTCAATGTATCCGAATATAGGACTTCATGATTTAGAAAAAGCGGCTAGCATGCAACATAAAGAAGCATGTTATGCTTATGGGTTAGTAATGTTTGCTTCTCACCAAAGTGAGAAAAAGAACATCGGGCTACAACTATTAAACAAAACGTTCCCACAAGTGACGGAGTCGGTAATTGGGGTAAGAAATGAGGTTTTTAGGTTATTACGAGACTGTTGGTCATTACGTAACCTTCGCCCTTTTGATGACGTTACAACACGTTGTCATACTATCGGTCACAACGGTTACGTTCCGCAAGACCAAGGATGGGAAGTGGTATTAGTAAAACCAGAATGCATGACTTGTTTCTGGACGTATGAATTACGTGTCTTTGTTGCCTTTGCTGAACGCCTTATTTATTAACTAGAATTATTTTCGCAACTACTTTGTATCAAAGTTTTATGTGCTATATTTCATGCTATATGTAAAAATAGCGGTATTGTAAGTTTGCAAGTTATTGTATAAAGGTTTGAATATGATATATATATATATATATTTTTTTTTTTTGTGATTAGTTTTTCATATAGAATTGTAGTAGTTGAAATGGTATGTTAGCTACTAAGTATGAACTTAACGGGTAGGTACTACCCGAATTAAAGAGTATAAAACGCTAATATGAAGAAAGAGCTTTTATAAATAAGTTCATATTACGCTACGAAATACTATTGACTACTCTTGATATTCTATATGATTAACTCGTTTCATTTGACTATTTTGAAGGAAATGGCACCGACTACTCGACACACCTTGAATATGAGTGAAGAGGAATTTCGTGCCTTTCTTGATTCAAACATAGCCGCAGTACAGGCTGCGCTACATACCAATAATAACCTTGGATCTAGCAGTACAGGAAATCGTGTAGGATGCACCTACAAAGAATTCACTGCCTGCAAACCTTTGGAATTTGATGAAACCGAAGGACAGATCGGATTGAAATGGTGGACTGAGAAGGTCGAATCGGTGTTTGCCATAAGTAAGTGTACTGAAGAGGACAAAGTGAAGTACGCTACGCATACCTTCACAGGTTCTGCGTTAACATGGTGGAATACCTATCTAGAGAAAGTGGGACAAGATGATGCTTACGCACTACCGTGGTCAGCATTCAAGCACTTGATGAACGAGAAGTACCGTCCCAGAACCGAGGTGAATAAGCTCAAGACATAACTTAGAGGGTTACGAACCCAAGGATTTGATATTACCACGTACGAAAGACGTTTCACAGAATTGTGCTTATTGTGTCCGGGAGCGTTCGAAGATGAGGAAGAGAAGATCGACGCGTTTGTGAAAGGATTACCGGAAAGAATCCAAGAAGATATAAGTTCACACGAGCCCGCCTCCATACAACAGGCATGTAGAATGGCTCACAAACTAGTGAACCAGATTGAAGAAAGAATTAAAGAACAGACTGCTGAAGAGGCCAATGTGAAGCAAGTCAAAAGAAAGTGGGAGGAAAACGGTGATAAGAATCACCAATACAACAACAGCAATTACAGCAATAATCGCAACAACTATCCCAACAATCGCAACATCAATCGCAACTACAACAAACGGCCCAACAACAACAACAACAACAACTACAACAACAACAGCAACTACAACAATCATCCCAACAACAATAATAACAGCAACAACAACAACAATCAGAAGCAGCTATGCCAAAGGTGTGAAAAGTATCACTCGGGGTTCTGCACCAAATTTTGCAACAAGTGTAAAAGAAATGGTCATAGCGCGGCGAAGTGTGAGGTCTACGGACCAGGGGTTAACAGAACGAAAGGAACAAATGGTGTCGGAATGAGTAATGGCGGAGCAAGTAGTGTCGGAGCAAGTTATGCCAATGTAGTTTGTTATAAATGTGAAAAACCGGGCCACATTATTAGAAATTACCCGAACCAGGAGAACACGAATGGACAAGTCCGCGGAAGAGTTTTCAATATTAATGCGGCAGAGGCACAGGAAGACCCGGAGCTTGTTACGGGTACGTTTCTTATTGACAATAAATCTGCTTACGTTTTATTTGATTCGGGTGCGGATAGAAGCTATATGAGTAGAGATTTTTGTGCTAAATTAAGTTGCCCATTGACGCCTTTGGATAGTAAATTTTTACTCGAATTAGCAAATGGTAAATTAATTTCAGCAGATAATATATGTCGGAATTGAGAAATTAAACTGGTTAGCGAAACATTTAAGATTGACTTGATACCAGTAGAGTTAGGGAGTTTTGATGTGATAATCGGTATGGACTGGTTGAAAGAAGTGAAAGCAGAGATCGTTTGTTACAAAAATGCAATTCGCATTATACGAGAAAAAGGAAAACCCTTAATGGTGTACAGAGAAAAGGGCAACACGAAGCTACATCTTATTAGTAATTTGAAGGCACAAAAACTAATAAGAAAAGGTTGCTATGCTGTTCTAGCACACGTCGAGAAAGTACAAACTGAAGAAAAGAGCATCAATGATGTTCCCGTCGCAAAAGAATTTCCCGATGTATTTCCGAAAGAATTACCGGGATTACCCCCACATCGATCCGTTGAATTTCAAATAGATCTTGTACCAGGAGCTGCACCAATAGCTCGTGCTCCTTACAGACTCGCACCCAGCGAGATGAAAGAACTGCAAAGTCAATTACAAGAACTTTTAGAATGTGGTTTCATTCGACCAAGCACATCACCGTGGGGAGCTCCTGTTTTGTTTGTCAAGAAGAAAGATGGTACATTCAGGTTGTGTATCGACTACCGAGAGTTGAACAAACTTACCATCAAGAACCGCAACCCACTATCGAGAATCGACGACTTATTTGATCAACTACAAGGCTCGTCTGTTTATTCAAAGATTGACTTACGTTCCGGGTATCATCAAATGTGGGTGAAAGAAGTTGATATTCCAAAGACTGCTTTTAGGACGCGTTATGGTCATTACGAGTTTATGGTTATGCCGTTTGGATTGACTAACGCACCAGCTATGTTCATGGACCTTATGAACCGAGTGTGTGGACCATACCTTGACAAGTTTGTCATTGTTTTCATTGATGACATACTTATTTACTCAAAGAATGACCAAGAACACAGTGAACATTTGACAAAGGTGTTAGAAGTATTGAGGAAGGAAGAATTGTACGCTAAGTTTTCAAAGTGTGCATTTTGGTTGGAAGAAGTTCAATTCCTCGGTCACATAGTGAACAAAGAAGGTATTAAGGTGGATCCGGCAAAGATAGAAACTGTTGAAATGTGAGAAACCCCGAAAACTCCGAAACACATACGCCAGTTTTTAGGACTAGCTGATTACTACAGAAGGTTCATCCAAGACTTTTCCAGAATAGCAAAACCCTTGACTGCATTAACGCATAAAGGGAAGAAATTTGAATGGAAGGATGAACAAGAGAAAGCGTTCCAGTTATTGAAGAAAAAGCTAACTACGGCACCTATATTGTCATTGCCTAAAGGGAATGATGATTTTGTGATTTATTATGACGCATCAAAGCATGGTCTCGGTTGTGTATTAATGCAACGAACAAAGGTGATTGCTTATGTGTCTAGACAATTGAAGATTCACGAACAAAATTATACGACGCATGATTTGGAATTAGGCACGGTTGTTTTTGCATTAAAGACTTGGAGGCACTACTTGTATGGGGTCAAAAGTATTATATATACCCACCACAAAAGTCTTCAACACATATTTAATCAGAAACAACTGAATATGAGGCAGCGTAAGTGGATTAAATTGTTGAATGATTACGACTTTGAGATTCGTTACCACCCGGGGAAGGCAAATGTGGTAGCCGACGCCTTGAGCAGGAAGGACAAAGAACCCATTCGAGTAAAATCTATGAATATAATGATTCACAATAACCTTACTACTCAAATAAAGGAGGCGCAACAAGGAGTTTTAAAAGAGGGAAATTTAAAGGATGAAATACCCAAAGGATCGGAGAAGCATTTTAATATTTGGGAAGACGGAACCCGGTATAGGTCTGAAAGGATTTGGGTACCAAAATTTGGAGATATGAGAGAAATGGTACTTAGAGAAGCTCATAAAACCAGATACTCAATACATCCTGGAACGGGGAAGATGTACAAGGATCTCAAGAAACATTTTTGGTGGCCGGGTATGAAAGCCAATGTTGCTAAATACGTAGGAGAATGTTTGACGTGTTCTAAGGTCAAAGCTGAGCATCAGAAACCATCAGGTCTACTTCAACAACCCGAAATCCCGGAATGGAAATGGGAAAACATTACCATGGATTTCATCACTAAATTGCCAAGGGCTGCAAGTAGTTTTGATACTATTTGGGTAATAGTTGATCGTCTCACCAAATCAGCACACTTCCTGCCAATAAGAAAAGATGACAAGATGGAGAAGTTAGCACGACTGTATTTGAAGGAAGTCGTCTCCAGACATAGAATACCAATCTCTATTAACTCTGATAGGGATGGCAGACTTATTTCAAGATTCTGGCAGACATTACAGCAAGCATTAGGAACTCGTCTAGACATGAGTACTGCCTATCATCCACAAACTGATGGGCAGAGTGAAAGGATGATACAAACGCTTGAAGACA
The DNA here is from genome assembly GCF_046630445.1 of Rutidosis leptorrhynchoides. Classification (NCBI taxonomy): domain Eukaryota; kingdom Viridiplantae; phylum Streptophyta; class Magnoliopsida; order Asterales; family Asteraceae; genus Rutidosis; species Rutidosis leptorrhynchoides. The sequence goes on along the minus strand of NC_092342.1, from coordinate 200,480,004 downwards.
TGCTACGAGCATGTGTTATTGATTTCGGAAACAGTTGGGATCGACATCTACCGTTAGCAGAATTTTCCTACAACAACAGCTACCATTCAAGCATTGAGATGGCGCCATTTGAAGCACTTTATGGTAGAAAGTGCAGGTCTCCGATTTGTTGGAGTGAAGTGGGGGATAGACAGATTACGGGTCCGGAGATAATACAAGAAACTACCGAGAAGATAATCCAAATTCAACAACGGTTGAAAACCGCCCAAAGTCGACAAAAGAGCTACGCTGACATCAAAATAAAAGATATAGAATTTGAAATTGGAGAGATGGTCATGCTTAAAGTTGCACCTTGGAAAGGCATTGTTCGATTTGGTAAATGAGGGAAATTAAATCCAAGGTATATTGGACCATTCAAAATTATTGATCGTGTCGGACCAGTAGCTTACCGACTTGAGTTACCTCAACAACTCGCGGCTGTACATAACACTTTCCACGTCTCGAATTTGAAGAAATGTTTTGCTAAAGAAGATCTCACAATTCCGTTAGATGAAATCCAAATCAACGAAAAACTTCAATTTATCGAAGAACCTGTCGAAATAATGGATCGTGAGGTTAAAAGACTTAAGCAAAACAAGATACCAATTGTTAAGGTTCGATGGAATGCTCGTAGAGGACCTGAGTTCACCTGGGAATGAGAAGATTAGATGAAGAAGAAATACCCGCATTTATTTCCAGAAGATACGTCAACACCTCCAATTGCTTAAAATTTCGGGACGAAATTTATTTAACGGGTAGGTACTGTAGTGACCCGAATTTTTCCATGTTTATATATATATTAAATGAAATTATTATTTACATGATTAAGTGTTTCCAATATGTTAAGCAATCAAACTTGTTAAGACTTGATTAATTGAAATAGGTTTCATATAGACAATTGATCACCCAAGTTGACCGGTGATTCACGAACGTTAAAACTTGTAAAAACTATATGATGACATATATATGGATATATATATATAGTTAACATGATATTATGATAAGTAAACATATCATTAAGTATATTAACAATAAACTACATATGTAAAAACAAGACTACTAACTTAATGATTTTGAAACGAGACATATATGTAACGATTATCGTTGTAACGACATTTAATGTATATATATCATATTAAGAGATATTTATACATCATAATATCATGATAATATAATAATTTAAAATCTCATTTGATATTATAAACATTGGGTTAACAACACTTAACAAGATCGTTAACCTAAAGGTTTCAAAACAATACTTACATGTAACGACTAACGATGACTTAACGACTCAGTTAAAATGTATATACATGTAGTGTTTTAATATGTATTCATACACTTTTGAAAGACTTCTAGACACTTATCAAAATACTTCTACTTAACAAAAATGCTTACAATTACATCCTCGTTCAGTTTCATCAACAATTCTACTCGTATGCACCCGTATTCGTACTCGTACAATACACAGCTTTTAGATGTATGTACTATTGGTATATACACTCCAATGATCAGCTCTTAGCTGCCCATGTGAGTCACCTAACACATGTGGGAACCATCATTTGGCAACTAGCATGAAATATCTCATAAAATTACAAAAATATGAGTAATCATTCATGACTTATTTACATGAAAATAAAATTACATATCCTTTATATCTAATCCATACACCAACGACCAAAAACACCTACAAACACTTTCATTCTTCAATTTTCTTCATCTAATTGATCTCTCTCAAGTTCTATCTTCAAGTTCTAAGTGTTCTTCATAAATTCCAAAAGTTCTAGTTTCATAAAATCAAGAATACTTCCAAGATTGCAAGTTTACTTCCAAGTTTTCTAAATCCATTCCAAGTAATCATCCAAGATCAAGAAACCTTTGTTACTTACAGTAGGTTATCTTTCTAATATAAGGTAATAATCATATTCAAACTTTAATTCAATTTCTATAACTATAACAATCTTATTTCGAGTGAAAATCTTACTTGAAATTGTTTTCGTGTCATGATTCTGCTTCAAGAACTTTCAAGCCATCCAAGGATCCTTTGAAGCTAGATCCATTTTTCTCATTTCCAGCAGGTTTATCCAAGGAACTTGAGGTAGTAATGATGTTCATAACATTATTCAATTCTTACATAAAAAGCTGTCTTATTCAACGTTATAAACTTGTAATCACTAGAACATAGTTTAGTTAATTCTAAACTTGTTCGCAAATAAAGTTAATCCTTCTAAATAGACTTTTAAAATCAACTAAACACATGTTCTATATCTATATGATATGCTAACTTAATGATTTAAAACCTGAAAACACGATAAACACCATAAAACTGGATATACGCCGTCGTAGTAAAACCGGGGGCTGTTTTGGTTGGGATAATTAAAAGCTAAGAAGAACTTTGATTTAAAAGCTATACTTCTGGAAAAATGATTTTTCTTATGAACATAAAACTATATCCAAAAATCATGGTTAAACTCAAAGTGAAAGTATGTTTTTCAAAATGGTCATCAAGATGTCGTTCTTTCGACGGAAATGACTACCTCTTTCAAAAATGACTTGTAACTTGTATTTTCGACTATAAACTTATACTTTTTCTGTTTAGATTCATAAAGTTAAGTTGAATACGAAACCGTGGCCACTGGAATCACTCCAAACGGATTAGAAACGAAGAAATGGCGAGTAAAACAAGATTGATAAAAACTACTCATTTTACCTACGTGAAAGTTAGTAATAAATCTATTCCAACCATAACCTAATCAACTTATATTGTATATTATGTAATCTTGAGATACCATAGACACGTATACAATGTTTCGACCTATCATGTCGACCCATCTATATATATATATTGCGGAACAACCATAGACACTCTATATGTGAATGTTGGAGTTAGCTATACAGGGTTGAGGTTGATTCCAAAATATATATATAGTTTGAGTTGTGATCAATACTGAGATACGTATACACTGGGTCGTGGATTGATTTAAGATAATATTTATCGATTTATTTCTGTACATCTAACAGTGGACAACTAGTTGTAGGTTACTAACGAGGACAGCTGACTTAATAAACTTAAAACATCAAAATGTATTAAAAGTTTTGTAAATATATTTTGAACATACTTTGATATATATGTATATATAGTTATAGGTTTGTGAATCAACCAGTGGCCAAGTCTTACTTCCCGACGAAGTAAAAATCTGTGAAAGTGAGTTATAGTCCCACTTTTAAGATCTAATATTTTTGGGATGAGAATACATGCAGGTTTTATAAATGATTTACAAAATAGACACAAGTACGTCAAACTACATTCTATGGTTGAATTATCGAAATCGAATATGCCCCTTTTTATTAAAGTCTGGTAATCTAAGAATTAGGGAACAGAAACCCTAATTGACGCGAATCCTAAAGATAGATCTATTGGACCTAACAAACCCCATCCAAAGTACCGAATGCTTTAGTACTTCAAAATTTATATCATATCCGAAGGGTGTCCCGGAATGATGGGGATATTCTTATATATGCATCTTGTTAATGTCAGTTACCAGGTGTTCACCATATGAATGATTTTTATCTCTATGTATGGGATGTGTATTGAAATATGAAATCTTGTGGTCTATTGTTACGATTTGATATATATAGGTTAAACCTATAACTCACCAACATTTTTGTTGACGTTTAAAGCATGTTTATTCTCAGGTGAATACTAAGAGCTTCCGCTGTTGCATACTAAAATAAGGACAAGATTTGGAGTCCATGTTTGTATGATATTGTGTAAAAACTGCATTCAAGAAACTGATTTCGATGTAACATATTTGTATTGTAAACCATTATGTAATGGTCGTGTGTAAACAGGATATTTTAGATTATCATTATTTGATAATCTACGTAAAGCTTTTTAAACCTTTATTTATGAAATAAAGGTTATGGTTTGTTTTAAAATGAATGCAGTCTTTGAAAAACGTCTCATATAGAGGTCAAAACCTCGCAACGAAATCAATTAATATGGAACGTTTTTAATCAATAAGAACGGGACATTTCAGTTAGAAGCTGTAGGATTGGGCGAACGAATTAGAGAATTACTTACACAGAGGTATGGTAATTCTACTTTTAATGATTGGGTACGATTATTCAACATGCGTAGACCTGTATATAAAGTATGGTGTGAAGAATTATTGTATAGTATAGAAATAAATGATCGGGTAGCTACTTTAACCGATCGAACTTTTATCAGATTTTTGTTAGGAGGTTCGATGTGCCACATGTCTCTACTAGACATGGCTCAGGCCTTACGTATATATACGCCTGAGGAGCTAGCATCTGCCGATTGTCAAGGGTTAATATTAAATGGTAGGAAGATTGATGAAAATTTTGATACGCATGGTGTATGGAGTCAAATGACTAGCCATCACTGATTTAAAGGGGGAAATTACTCTTATACGGATATAGATAGAGCTGAGTTAAGAGTAATTCACAGGTTTCTAGCGAACTCGATTACACAGCGAGGTAAAAATAAGGAAAAGGTAAATGAGCAAGATTTATATTACCACATGTGTATTCGAGACCCACAAAGTGCTGTAAGTATACCTTATTGTGTGGGTTATTATTTATCGGCTATGGTTAGGGGGATGAGACCGCACAGTATAATAGGAGGTGGTATATTTATTACATTAATTGCTGAGTATCTCGATGTGGATATAAGTCGGGGGGGATTATTAATCGAAGAACCAGAACCCCACGATACAATTGGTTTAAATGTATATCATGGTGCTAAGGTTTTGAAGAGGCAAAATAACGCCCCAGTACAATACAATGGAAGACATCCATAGGTTGAAAGAGATCAATAGCCAGGTAATGTGGGAGGGGGAAATGAAATGACAGAAATGCAAAGGTTTATAGCTTCACAAGAGTATGAAAATGCTAGATATCGAGCATTTGAAGATTAGAAAGTTCATCAAAACCACATCATAGCTCATTGCCAACATGTAGGTAGAAACTGTATTCATACTCCAAAGCCCGTATTTCCTCCCTGGTCTATAGAGATTCAACCACCGTATCCTACTTATAACCCAGCTGAAGCATTCTATAACACATACGGTTATGCATGGAACCCCTACTGGTATCAGTATCAACTCTAGTTTATTTAATTTTATTTATTTTATTTTTGTAATGTTACTACATTTAGCACTTATGTTGATATTGTAATAGTTTTTATAATTTTCTAACCTTTATTATTAGATTTTAATAATTTTTGTATGTGGGGTAATATACCAAACTTCAAAATTATGTATATATGTTTGCAGTTTATCTTATGTACACAACAGGGTAAAACAACGCATTTTCAAAGACTGGCATTAAGTTCAGCAAAAGCAACTAATTTTGACGACAAGATGCAAAATATATGTGAAATAACAACAAGACGGAATGAACAAATGATGTCCACCATTTATCATTCAACACAAACAACAATATGTTTGGAAACTTTGGTAAAATTTAATCATTTTTCTACGATAATCACCCTCAATAATTTAAATTGTTACTGATTTCTTGCAAATGAGGGCATTGCAAGATCTTAAGTGTGGGAAGGGGTTAAATTCTTTCGGATTTAAAAAAAAAAAAATTATTTAAACACTTGGTTACCATTAAAAATACTAGTAAAGCAGTAGTTGTATTAGAATCTAGTGCTCTCTGATAATAAAGAACAGCCCTAGTCTTATATACTGACTACCCAATTCTAGTAAAAATTTTCAAAATTTTCAATTAAATGAACTCAAAATCATGTTTATACATATTTATGAACGATAAAACTAGGTGTTAACATCGAAATTATTGTTACCTTGGAAAGGACATAAATTGAGAAACAAAACAAAATGTTAGAATTCATTTAAAATGGAATAGAGGAGAACAAAAAGGAAAAATAAAAGCCAAGTGTGGGAAAATTCACTAAGTTATCTTAAACATATGTCACATATTTCTGTAACAAATAATTGAAGATACTTTTGTTTTGGACTAATCTAATCAGTTTTACCCGATTTACTATAATATATTTGAAAGAAAGATGGATCTACACGATGAATCAATTCCATCATTAAAAGGAAGTAAAGTCTTCCGAAAAAGAAACGCGCTTCTTGATTTAGGTCATGAAGTTGTCGTCCAGACCAGCTGTAGGTTGACGAAAAATCTAGAAAAGTCATCTCTAAAATCAGCAGGAAATCCACGGACCTCGGCATCAAACAGGGTCGCCAAGTGGTCAGACTTATCCTAACCATGAAAGGATCTGTCTCGTAAAATGGGGAGGACGCCGTGCAAATTAGCTGGATAAGACTAATGAATCAGACCCCCAGAAAGGATAATCTCCTTTAAAGATCAAAAATCAGCTTTTAAGACTGATATTACTCAATCCTAGAGATTGACCTTAAAGATTGAGAATTACAAACTCATGGAATTCGATGATATCTAAACTCGATCTTGAACGAGAAAATATTTTGATCAAAATTACAAACCGATTTGTTTTCTAAAAACCCATTTCCAATGCGTTCATTATCATTGAACGTAAAATCCTAGGAATTCACCTGGAATTCATTAGGTCACCTGAACCAAATCGGGTGTCAACCGTAAGAACGGTGGTTGCATAGCATGGTCAAAGACAGGACCTTGTGCCAGACCGGAAAATTATAAGAGTGAGCTTTACTATTGCTCCTACAAAGGATAGTAATTGCGTCCGACACGTTATAGGCCATAATTAAAAGCATGTCAGGGGATATTGCCTTAACAGTTGCTTGTTCAACGCTTCCCTTTACAACCGGACGGTAGTTTATCGAAAGGTAATATACGGAACAAGTATACTGGACGTGTTGCTTTCCCAATACAAGGTTAGCAAGTGGGTGACATAAAACCGCAAGTTTTGAGCTAAAATTTTCAAATCTAAAACCCACCAAACCCACAAAAACAATTTGCAAACACCGGTGAAGGGTTATTCCGGAAAACTTATCTAGGGTAAAAACAAGATTTAATTTTAAAAAATCAAATGTTTTCATAAAGATCCAATTTCCTTAATGGATCAAAATTTTTATAGTCATGTGGGACTGTAAACCACATCGTTACTACCATTGTTTATACCGCCGTATAGAAATCACTGATGTACAAAGTGTGAAGAATAAAGAAGTGATTCTAGTATTTCAAGACTATATTGCTTGAGGACAAGCAACGCTCAAGTGTGGGAATATTTGATAATGCTAAAAACGAACATATATTTCATAGCATTATTCCTCAAGAAAGACTAGATTTTAGTTGCAATTGTTCTATTTACAAGTGATATTCGTTTAAATATTAAAAGGTGAAGACAAAAGACAGATTCAACAAATTGAACACACAAAGGTCCAAAAAGCTAAAAAGTACAAGATACAATCAAAAGGTTCAAATTAATGATGAGAAACGTCTAAAAATGACAAGAGTATAAGACGCAAAATGCAAAGTACACGATATAAAATAGTACGAAAGGACGTTCGAAAATCCGGAACCGGGACCTGAGTCAACTCTCAACGCGAGACGCAACGGACAAAAAATTACAAATCTACTATGCACAAGAATATAATTTAATATATAAATAATTATATTAATTATTTATATTTTATATTTATATATATATATTATGTCGGCAAACAAAGATCCAAAAGGTGTGAGCTGGATCCGATCTCTCCGCGACTCGCGGAGTTATAAGAGCAAAGGGGCCGCGACTCGCGGAGCCCCAAATTGTGAAACTGCCTATAAAAGCCAACGCATTTGATCCATTTTAAATATCCTAATTCTATCTATCTCTCAAAAACGTATATATATATATATATATATATATATATATATATATATATATATATATATATATATATATATATATTATAATTTTAATTTCTAATAATAAGGGTATGTTAGCGAATGTTGTAAGGGTGTAAGTCAAAATTCTGTCCGTGTAACGCTACGCTATTTTTAATCATTGTAAGTTATGTTCAACCTTTTTACATTAATGTCTCATATCTAAATTATTATTATGTTTATTTAATACCGAAGTAATCGTGATGTTGGGCTAAATATTAAAATTGGGTAATTGGGCTTTGTACCATAATTGGGTTTGGACAAAAGAACGACACTTGTGGAAATTAGACTATGGGCTATTAATGGGCTTTATATTTGTTTAACTAAATGATAGTTTGTTAATTTTAATATAAAGATTTACAATTGGAAGTCCCTATAAATAACCATATACACTCAATCGGACACGATGGGCGGGGTATTTATATGTACGAATAATGGTTCAGTTAACCGGACACGGAAATGAATTAATAGTCTATGGAATTATTAAAACAGGGGTGAAATTATGTACAAGAACACTTGGCATAATTGATAACAAAGTATTAAAACCTTGGGTTACACGCAGTCGATAACCTGGTGTAATTATTAAACAAAGTATTAAAATCTTGTTACAGTTTAAGTCCCCAATTAGTTGGAATATTTGACTTCGGGTATAAGGATAATTTGACGAGGATACTCGCACTTTATATTTATGACTGATGGACTGTTATGGACAAAAACCAGACGGACATATTGAATAATCCAGGACAAAGGACAATTAACCCATGGGCATAAAACTAAAATCAACACGTCAAACATCATGATTACGGAAGTTTAAATAAGCATAATTCTTTTATTTCATATATAATTCCTTTATTTTTGTATTTAATTGCACTTCTAATTATCGCACTTTTATTTATTGTTATTGTATTTAATTGCACTTTTAATTATCATACTTTTTAATTATCGCAAGTTTATTTTATCGCACTTTTATTTATCGCAGTTTCATTATCGTTATTTATTTTACGCTTTAAATTAAGTCTTTTATTTATTTAATATTTTACATTAGGTTTTAACTATGACTAAAGTTTTAAAATCGACAAACCGGTCATTAAACGGTAAAAACCCCCCTTTATAATAATAATATTACTTATATATATATATTTGTATTTTTATAAATTAAAACTAATATAGCGTTAAGCTTTGTTTAAAGATTTCACTGTGGAACGAACCGGACTTACTAAAAACTACACTACTGTACGATTATGTACACTGCCTATAAGTGTTGTAGCAAGGTTTAGGTATATCCATTCTATAAATAAATAAATATCTTGTGTAAAATTGTATCGTATTTAATAGTTTTTCCTAGTAAAATATAAGCTATTTCATATACACCTCGCATAACATCAGTGGCGGTTTTTGAGATTTCATTAAAAAGCGAAAAATAAAACTAACTATGATGATGGTAGTCACGGTGTTGAATAGGAATGATGATCGAGTTTATAAAGAAAAGTAGAGAGAGAGATATAGAGAGGGAGTGGTAACGTTGGTGGTGTGGGTGGCGTATGGGTTGTGGTGGTTTTCGAATGGTCTGTGATTGGAACAAGATAAAAGGAAAGCAACATTCAAGGTGATATTCGGGTTGTTTGATTTATCATGTATGACAACAAAAATAGTTCGACCGATTGCAAAAGAATGGTTCAACGATGGTTCGAGCAATTTGGTGATCTTCATTTATCGATAATAGAAGTAAGAATGATTCGATGGTGAGTTGAGGTGGTGGGTTAAGGTGAATTTCCAAAACAGTAGTAAATAGACAGCACTCGATTGTTGGTGGTGGTAATGGATTTCTTGATTGTCAAATTGATATAGGAAATGAAAATATACATATATACATATATATATATATATATATATATATATATATATATATATATATATATATATATATATATATATATATATATATATATATATAGATGAAGAGAGATGGTGGTCGTTCATTGTGATTGTGGTGGCGATAGTGAGGGTTGTACCATTTAGGTGATCATGGTGGTTGTGAATATCAAATGAGAGTGGCCTTGGTTTACATGTATCATATAAGTACTCATATATAAAGATATAATAGATTCATGTATTATTTCCTAACATTAAGTCGTTTTATGAATTTCATGTGGACTGTACGATTATTATTTTAATAACATAAAGTTATCCATCAATTAGTATGGATGGGGGTTATGTAGTATATGAACAAACAAAAAGATAAAGTAATCAGTTTACTTTCTCGTGAACCTATTATGGATATATCCTATATGTCAAAAGAATAAAAGGAAAACAGTGACTTAGTGAAAGGAATAGATAAAAGTTAGATGAATTCGGTAATAGAAGAGCGATAAAGAAACATAATAAGTGAATGGGTTTCAAAGATACAAAAACAGTTTAGTGTTGATGGATAACAGAAAGCATCCGGATGTATATGTATATTGTCTGTGTTCTTAAATGAGTGATAGAAGACAACTAATCAAACATATAGATATTTTATCATTAATAGTATAGCAGCCACAACCTTTGGCATTTTATTATCGACATGTTTAATTAATGGTATTATTTCGTAAACCGTTGATATTCAGTGGCGGATAAAAGTATTCGGAAAAATTGCAAATTTTTATATAAAAAAATATTTATTTATTTCAGTTATTATGGTATAGAATTCAATCATAAATTATTAAACAAAAATTAACTCACTGTCCACGCCCGATCCTGGGTAAAATATAAAAAGTGCTAAAATTTAATAACTAGATACTAACTACATTTTTAGTAAGCCTAAAATTTATAGAACACATTTTCGGATCACCGTTTATTTTAAAATCATATAAGTTCAAATTAAACTTGTTTTAATATCTATCGAAACATCAAACGAGTATTACAATTATTTAACATTTATTTTTAATATACTTTTAATTATATATATATATATATATATATATATATATATATATATATATATATATATATATATATATATATATATATATATATATATATATATATATATATATATATGTTTTTAAATACTAAATATTATAATTATAATATCATATTTTATAACAACACATTTAATATTTCAAATTATACTTCCAATTATTATTTATACATATACACACATATCTATTCACCAATAGTTGTTCGTGAATCATCGAGCACAATCAAAGGGTAAATGAATCCATATAAATAGTTCAAAATTTTGAGACTCGGTTTAATAGACTTTGCTTATCGTGTCAAGGTTATGAAATCGTATCGTGAGTTTGGTTCAAAATTAGTCGAAATTTTTCGGGTCACTACAGTACCTACCCGTTAAAGAAATTTCGTCCCGAAATTTGAGTGAGGCCATCATGGCTAACAATAAAAATGTTTTTATGACGAATATGAGTTGATAAATAGAGTTTTATCATTATTGGGTAATATAGATAAAATGATTCGATTAATCGAAACGTATGAATGAAGCTATCACAAAAGATCGAGATGAAGAAATGGAGATTTTTCCATAACTTTTGACGTAGTCGTGATTGAATTCCGGAATTCAAGGGATTTAAAGAAAATCTTCGAAATCTGAGAGATTTGATTCTTCGTCGAATAAGGAGATTAAGATCTCTATAATTAAATACGGTGATCTGCCTCGATTACTCTATCTGATATATCCATTATAAATTAAACTCCTCCGTTCCATTATTCTCACCATTCCTGTACTTTCTTTCTGAGTTCATACATCCAAAAGATTGTGAAAATGCTTAATCCAGTTCTAATCCTTAATATCTTCTTGATTATCGTATCAATTACTCTTCTTTTTCAACTACCACCAGAGGAATCTATTCCTTTCTATTATTACCTTGGGGTGATACTATTCTTTACTATACCGTGTCTTTATATTGCTATTCGTATTAATATCCACGGTTTGTAATTTCGGTGTTGTCATTGGGCTTTATATCTCCCCTTATATTTCAATGTCCCTATTTCTGTTTCCTATAATTATTGTTATCCACAGTTAATACTCCCTCCTATTTACTGCGATTTATACTCCACTTTCTATTTCGAAGCTTTGTCCCTTCGTTTCTTCTTCTTGCGATTGGGCGTCTCTTGTAATGGTCCAGAATTCGCGGATATAAGTTTCAGAATGAACATTGTTAATGTTCTAAGAAGGAAATGGTAATGGTACGATCTTGATTTGTTAAATTACCAGAATACCCTGGAAAAGACCGAATCATCAAGGAATATTTTCTTGATATTTTAGAGGTTTAAATAGAATACAAGAGTCGTGTAACATGGCACATGATGACATTAGAGTCTGTGAATCATCATGTTTCATTAGAAACTCAGCATGACTTACTGTAATATAATCACGTTGATCAAGTGTCATTATATTATACTAACTCATGCATCAGTTCCCAACATTACTTCAATAACATTCGTATTTTAAGCTCGAAAGTTTACAGAATATAGAACTAACAGTTTCTATATGATGTAACCTTGATAGCATGAAGAGATTAATGATTTCAGATAAGAATAGTTATGTAAACATCTTTAGAAATATGGAGGATATTTAAAATGAAAGGTACGATAATATCTTTGAATATCTAAGATCAGAGGATGATGAAGACTATTGCCCGCAAGGGTCTAGAGTAAGGAGCAAGATATTCGCTAAAGACTTCAGCAGGTATTGAATCATTTGGATTCTTTGAAGTCAAACTTATTCTTTGTGATTTGTCCACGGCTTCCTTTATAGTTTTCGCATAATCCACTTTTCGGTATTACATTTTCTATTGAGTGTTTCCAATACTCCATTCTTTATCACCAAACTTTCGACGGTTAAGGTCGTGTACAGTTTTTGCTGCTGTATTCAGCTTCTAAAAATTCAGAGTATTAATTCGCAGACTGGGTGCTTTTCAGAATTTCAGAGTGAAAGATCATAGTTCTAAGAGTTAAATGTTATATGGATACATATAACTGTTGATGTGAAAACGTTGCGAGACTCACAATACAGGTTCGCTGAATCCCGGTAATTGGTATGGCAATTCTTGTTACAAGATGCGGAGGAGTACATGATGAGACTTTAATAGATAAATATAATGATTTGTCGGAGAAATTTAAGCCACGGAGCAACGAGGTTGTTGGTACGTCTGCTGGTAATATGATGCAATATAAAAGATTTCCCAGTAACAATAAAAGAATACGCATATATATCAAGGTTATAGTAAGGCTAGTTCGACTAAAAAGTCGAAGTTGACTTGTTGGAGCTGTGATAAATTTGGCTAATTTGAAAGGAATTACCAAGTTATTTTGGGTAATAATAATACTAAAGGAATTAACACAGATACGTGTTAAACGTTTACTCAGGTTTCAAGAGTTTTCAAGTGTATAACTATATGCATCAATATCTTCTTACGTAGATGAAGTGTGGTTGGTTCATCCTCTCGATTGAGGTGTTTTCAAGAATTACGAAAGGTTTGAACGCAGATTGTAATCGTCAAGATACAAATGAGGTTTAAGATGAAATCAAGTGGCAACTTGAAGAATTGTTTAATTTCATATGTTATAGTCAATATTTTAATTCATTTTGATTGTCCAATGTTGGTAGTCCACAGTTGATAGTCCACAATTAGCAATTCAATATTTCATATATGATTTAATATATAATATTCAAATTAATTAATACGTATCGTGATCCGTATTCGTCTCAGACTTGATCACAACTCAAAGTATATATATTATTATAGAATCAACCTCAACCCTGTATAGAGAACTCGATCATTACTGCATATAGAGTGTCTATGGTTATTCCAAATAATATATATATATATGTGTCGATATGATATGTCAAAACCTTGTATACGTGTCCCTATATTTAAAGTGCGTAAAAATAAATAACAGAAATTAAATGACGATAAATAAAGTGCGTAAAGTAAATAACAAAAATTAAATGACGATAAATAAAATTGAGAGAATGTAAATTGCGATAATTAAATTGCGATAAATAAAATGAATCCAGTTAGCTAGAAACAATTATCTAGGATTTTGTTAGCGTGGATTCTTAATAGAATTTCTCATAATTAATTCGTTTGTTTCTAACAAATTTTATTTTATCAAATGTTTTCTTCATTATGCCACTTGTTGGATTCTGATAGGTCAAAATTAAAATTCAAAATTGAATGAAAATGGTTATTCTGCGGTGAACAGATACGGATACCGGTGGATGTAAGTAGGATAGTGAATAACTGTTGAATCAGATTCGAAGAATATACAGTGTAACTTATTAATGTGAAATTTAAATATTCCTCGGGTATTACCTACCCGTTAAAATATTTTCACCATTAACAGTTTGTTCAAAAGAATTTTTAATTACAATCTTTATGAAAATATATATACATATATATTTTCTTCAGATATAATCATGGATTTAATGAGTCAATATGATATTAAACTCATTTGATTTACCGTTAGAATAAGAATATATAATCTCTAAAACATTAGAGATTATATAATCATCATGTCGAACGAAGATAAATGATGTAGAACGATTCGTAGATTGATGATTATGCTCGAGGTACATAATGAGATGTTGAGGCATAGACTGTTGATGGTACTGGTGCCGTTATTGATGGTACTGTTGGTGTCGGTGAGGTTGCTGAAGCTGGTATGTTTTGCACCATATTTTTCAAGGCTATAACTCGGGCGCGAAGCTCGTTGACTTCTTATATTATTCCGGGATGATTGTCGGTCGAAACGAGCGGATGAATAAGGTTTTGAATTTGAGATAGTACATAATCATGGCGATATATTCGGGTAGTGAGGGCGAACATAGTGTTTCGGATTGGTTCGCCGGTGAATGCTTCAGGTTCTTCGTCAAAACATGAATTTTGGTTGATGGAAAGGATCGCCTTCTTTTTATCTCCAATGATTTAGTAGGCTACGAACCCATCAAATGAATTGGTTGATTCATTCTAGAACACTGCTTTCGGAGCTTAGGTGAAACTTCATATCGGAATAGTTGTCGAAATTCGAGGAATTCGAACCGGTTGAGGGATTCATCTCATACAATCAGATGAAGGATTTTTCGATAAGAAATAGATTATAGGATGTACATTAGTACCCTGCAATACATAATTTACATATGCATATATAATACTAAAATCCCATAAGTTACGGAGGAATCTACGGAATCTGTCAGGCAAAGGTAACAATAACAGATACGCTAAGATATGAATTAGCAGATACGCTAAGATATGAATTTTGTCTATACACTATTCATGCATTCATTGTAGTATGATGTGTCTAGACTAAGAATGATAAGCAAGTAATTCCCTAAGATTGATAAGCAGGTAATTTTCGACACGAATTGATAAGCAAAACTTTTGACATGCAGACATGGTCGAAGTCCAGACTCACTAATGCATCCTAACGACTTATCAGTTATACACACTAATGTAGACCTGGTTCGCTAAGACCACCGCTCTGATACCAACTGTGAAGACCCGTCCTAATCCATCCGGACGAAGTCCATATCGATTATAAACGATTCACAACAGTTGATTACATCGCGAGGTACTTGACCCCTATATGATACATTTTACAAACATTGCATTCATTTTTGAATAGACAAACTTTTATTACATCGAAAGTGGACAGCAGGCATACCATTTCATAATATATCCAACTATAATTGACTTAATAATAATATTGATGAACTCAACGACTTGAATGCAACATCTTTTGAAATATGCCATGAATGACTCCAAGTAATGTCTCTAATATGAGTTAATGCACAGCGGAAGATTTCTTTCATACCTGAGAATAAACATGCTTTAAAGTGTCAACCACAAGGTTGGTGAGTTCATTAGTTTAACATAAATAATCATTTCATAATTTTAATAGACCACAAGATTTCATATTTCCATTTTACATAAACATACGTCCCATGCATAGAGACAAAAATATCATTCATATGGATTGAACACCTGGTAACCGACATTCACAATATGCATATAAGAATATCCCCATCATTCCGGGATCCTCCTTCGGACATGATATAAATTTTGAAGTACTAAAGCATCCGATACTTTGGATGGTGCTTGTTGGGCCCGATAGATCTATCTTTAGGATTCGCGTCAATTAGGGTGTCTGTTCCCTAATTCTTAGATTACCAGACTTAATAAAAAGGGGCATATTTCATTTCGATAATTCAACCATAGAATACTTGTGTCTATTTTGTAAATCATTTATAAAAGCAGCGCATGTATTCTCAGTCCCAAAAATATATATTGCAAAAGTATTTAAAAAGGGAGTAATGAAACTCACGCATATAAATATTGTAAAACAGTTAATAAAGCATTTGCATGTATTCTCAGCCCAAAATGTAATGAGTAAAAAGGGAGTAAATGAACTCACGCATATAAATATTGTAAAATAGTTAATAAAGCATTTGCATGTATTCTCAGCCCAAAAATGTAAAGAGTAAAATGGCAAATGAAACTCACCTAATGTATTTTGTAGTAAAAATACATAGAACAACATTGAACAAGTATAGGGTTGGCCTCGGATTCACGAACCTATATCATTTATATATATTAACACATATAATTTAACATGTAATAATAATCAACTTAGTATATATGTATTATTTATATAATATATTACTTATAGTACTATATTTGTTATTTCAATTGTTATATATATCTACATCTCTGTTATATTAAAATAGTACATTAAATATATCATATATTTTAGATAAATAATTAATATTTATTATAGAATTATTAATATAGTTAGATTATATGTATCAAATATATTTTTATATAGCTAATATTTATTTGATAAAATTATATCAATAATAATAATAGTAGTAGTAATTATATTAATATTGTTGATAGTAAAAAAATGGTAGTTTTACTAATAATGAGAATTTTAGTAAAAATGATAATTTTACTAATCATGATAGTCTTAATAAAAATGATAGTTTTAATAAAAATGATAATTTTAAAAATAATGATATTTTTAATGATAATAATAATAATATCAATAGTCATAATAATCTTCGCGCCTACTTCCTAACTTATAAATATGAACTCGTTAGTTCTAATTCGTAATCATAATTTTTATCGTACATGTTTTAATATAATTAATCTTCTTCCGTATCCTCTTTTACTAACATTTTCATATATTCAAATTTAGTCATAATTAGCCTCTTTTATATCCATAATAATAATAATACGTAATGATAATATTATTAGTAATAATAATGATAATACTATTAATTATACTAATAATCATATTACTAATATTAGTGATAACAATAATTAATTTGAAAACAACAACAACTAATAATAATAATAACAACAAAAATAATAATACTTGAAACTACCTTCAAAAGCTTTTTCCCTAAAAGAATGCCTCAGACAGGGCTCGAACCCGAGACCTCTTGTAGCACAAAGACCCTTTCAAACCATTAAACCATTTATCTGATCTTGTTTTAATTCACTTGATTAAATATTTACTATGTCCGAACCTATTTTTATTTCTTCTTAAACTAAAACCTAAATCATCATCATCTAAATCTTCGTCTCATCATCATTCTTAAAACGTAACATGTACTATTATCATAATTAGTATATCGTCTGTATCTTTATCGAGATCACTGGCATACCCATCATCATCAATCACATAATATATCATTGCTCAAGATCACCATTTATTAATACGTTTATCATCATCGTCATATACCATCCCATATATCATAACAGTACAATACTTTCACAATTCAGCCCACAACCCAATTTAACATGTTCGGCCCAAATAGAAAAACCATAAAGGAGCTTGGCCCAAAAATTAAATGTATGCAAAAATGGGAAAAATTGGTGTACATGCAAGTGGTTTGTTGTCGGCCATTATGTTTCAACTTGTCCCACCAATTCATTTCACTCATGATTATTGAAACAGAAAAGTCTAAATGCAGCATTGCTGTAGTGACCATCGTGAATCGAAAAGGATATATATATATATATATATATATATATATATATATATATATATATATATATATATATATATATATATATATATATATAGGTGTTGCCGGTTAAGAGTCGAAACAGCAGCACACGCGTAAAAGTGAAGTTTTGTAGTAGATCTCGATTTGTTTATAGCAGCTGAAGTAGCTCATGAGGCTGCAAAATAGACCGATTTCGATGGTGGTGAGGGTTTGGATAAAATAGCAACAAACAGTTAATGGAAAACAGAAGTAATCCTTCGAACTTGGGTTGGGCTGATCGAACAGAAGTATAACACGGCAGCAGTAGCAGTATTAAGAAAATATCGAGCAGCAGTAATAGTATATATAGTGGTTGTAAGTGGCGGTTGTTATGGTGTTGGTTACAGAGTTTGCAGAAACAGAAAGATAGAAAATAGTTATTGGGTTTTGATGGTTTGAAAGGAAACATAAAAATGGATTGTGGTGATGATTGTTCAATGGTGGCGGTTTTTGAGATTTCATTAGAAACCGAAAAATAAAACTAACTATGATGATGGTAGTCACAATGTTGAATAGGAATGATGATCGAGTTTATAAAGAAAAGTAGAGAGAGAGAGATATAGAGAGGGAGTGGTAACGTTGGTGGTGTGGGTGGCGTATGGGTTGTGGTGGTTTTCGAATGGTCTGTGATTGGAACAAGATAAAAGGAAAGAAACATTCAAGGTGATCTTCGGGTTGTTTGATTTATCATGTATGACAACAAAAATAGTTCGAACGATTGCAAAAGAATGGTTCAACGATGGTTCGAGCAATTTAGTGATCTTCATTTAACGATAATAGAAGTAAGAATGATTCGATGGTGAGTTGAGGTGGTGGGTTAAGGTGGATTTCCAAAACATTAGTAAATAGACAGCACTCGATTATTGGTGGTGGTAATGGATTTCTTGATTGTCAAATTGATATAGGAAACGAAAATATATATATAGATGAAGAGAGATGGTGGTCGTTCATTGTGATTGTGGTGGCGATAGTGAGGGTTGTACCATTTAGGTAATCATGGTGGTTGTGAATATCAAATGAGAGTGGCCTTGGTTTACATGTATCATATAAGTACTCATATATAAAGATATAATAGATTCATGTATTATTTCCTAACATTAAGTCATTTTATGAATTTCATGTGGACCGTATGATTATTATTTTAATAACATAAAGTTATCCATCAATTAGTATGGATGGGGGTTATGTAGTAGATGAACAAACAAAAAGATAAAGTAATCAGTTTACTTTCTCGTGAACCTATTATGGATATATCCTATATGTCAAAAGAATAAAAGGAAAACAGTGACTTGGTGAAAGGAATAGATAAAAGTTAGATGAATTCGGTAATAGAAGAGCGACAAAGAAACATAATAAGTGAATAGGTTTCAAAGATACAAAAACAGTTTAGTGTTGATGGATAACAGAAAGCATCCGGATGTATATGTATATTGTCTGTGTTCTTAAATGAGTGATAGAAGACAACTAATCAAATATATAGATATTTTATCATTAATAGTACTGCAGCCACAACCTTTGGCATTTTATT
Source organism: Rutidosis leptorrhynchoides (assembly GCF_046630445.1). NCBI lineage: Eukaryota > Viridiplantae > Streptophyta > Magnoliopsida > Asterales > Asteraceae > Rutidosis > Rutidosis leptorrhynchoides. Next base: position 200,460,541 of record NC_092342.1, on the reverse strand, counting down.
ATCGACATGTTTAATTAATGGTATTATTTCGTAAACCGTTGATATTCAGTGGCGGATAAAAGTATTCGGAAAAATTCCAAATTTTTATATAAAAAATATTTATTTATTTCAGTTATTATGGCATAGAATTCGATCATAAATTATTAAACAAAAATTAACTCACTGTCCACGCCCGATCCTGGGTAAAATATAAAAAGTGCTAAAATTTAATAACTAGATACTAACTACATTTTTAGTAAGCCTAAAATTTATAGAACACATTTTCGGATCACCGTTTATTTTAAAATCATATAAGTTCAAATTAAACTTGTTTTAATATCGATCAAAACATCAAACGAGTATTACAATTATTTAACATTTATTTTTAATATACTTTTAATTTTATATATATATATATATATATATATATATATATATATATATATATATATATATATATATATATATATATATATATATATATATATATATATATATATATATATATATATATATATATATATATATATATATATATATATATATATATGTGTGTGTGTTTTTAAATACTAAATATTATAATATCATATTTCATAACAACGCATTTAATATTTCAAATTATACTTCCAATTATTATTTATACATATACACACATATCTATTCACCAATAGTTGTTCGTGAATCGTCGAGCACAATCAAAGGGTAAATGAATCCATATAAATAGTTCAAAAATTTGAGACTCGGTTTAATAGACTTTGCTTATCGTGTCAAGGTTATGAAATCGTATCGTGAGTTTGGTTCAAAATTAGTCGAAATTTTCCGGGTCACTACAGATACCATCCGACTGGTCTCTGTACAGCAGTGTGTACTAAGTGTAAAAGAAAGGGCCATGGTGCGACAAAGTGCAAAATCTACCGATCAATGGCTAAGGAACCAAATAATGCCGGAACAAGTTATGCCGAAATTACCTGTTTCGGATGCGGGAAGAAGGGCCATTACAAAAATATGGTCCAAATCAGGGGGATAATAATGGGCAAGGCCGAGGAAGAGTCTTCAACATTAATGCGGTTGAAGCGTAGGAAGACCCGGAGCTTGTTACGGGTACGTTCCTTATTGACAATACATCTGCTTATGTTTTATTTGACTCGGGTGTAGATAGAAGCTATATGAGTAAGGATTTCTGTGCTAAATTAAGTTGTCTATTGATGCCTTTGGATAATAAATTTTTACTCGAATTTGCAAACGGTAAATTAATTACGGCAGATAAGATATGTCAGAATCAAGAAATTAAACTGGTTAGCGAAACGTTTAAGATCGATTTGATACCAGTAGAGTTAGGGAGTTTTGATGTGATAATCGGCATGGACTGGTTGAAAAAGGAGAGAGCGGAAATCGTATGTTACAAAAATGCAATTCGCATTGTACGAGAAAAAGGAAAACCTATAATGGTGTACGGAGAAAAGAGCAACGTGAAGTTAAATCTTATTAGTAATTTGAAGGCGCAAAAACTAATAAGAAAAGGTTGCTAGTCCATTCTAGCACACATAGAAGAAGTCAAACCCGAAGAAAAGAACATCAATGATGTTCCCGTCGCAAAAGAATTTCCCGATGTATTTTCGAAAGAATTACCGGGACTACCTCCACATCTATCTATTGAATTTCAAATAGATCTCATACCAGGAGCTACACCAATAGCTCATGCTCCATATAGACTCGCACCAAGTTAAATGAAGGAACTCCAAAGCCAATTATAAGAACTTTTAGAGCGTGGTTTTATACGACCAAGCACATCACCATGGGGAGCTCCTGTTTTGTTTGTCAAAAAGAAAGATGGTACATTCAGGTTGTGTATCGACTACCGAGAGTTGAACAAACCTACCATCAAGAACCGTTACCCACTACCGAGAATCAATGACTTATTTGATCAACTACAAGGCTCGTCGGTTTATTCGAAGATCGATTTACCTTCCGGATATCATTAAATGAGGGTAAAGGAGGATGATATTCCGAAGACTGCTTTCAGGACGCGATACGTTCATTACGAGTTTATGGTTATGCCATTTGGTTTAACTAATGCACCAGCCGTGTTCATGGACCTCATGAACCGAGTGTGTGGACCATACCTTGACAAGTTTGTCATTGTTTTCATCGATGACATACTCATTTACTCAAAGAATGATCAAGAACACGAAGAACATTTGAGAAAAGTGCTAGAGTTACTGAGGAAAGAAAAACTGTACGCTAAGTTTTCAAAGTGTGCATTTTGGTAGGAAGAAGTTCAATTCCTCAATCACATAGTGAACAAAGAAGGTATTCAGGTGGATCCAGCAAAGATTGAAACCGTTGAAAAGTGGGAAACCTGGAAAACTCCGAAGCATATACGTCAATTTTTAGGATTGGCTGGTTACTACAGAAGATTCATCCAAGATGTTTCCAAAATAGCAAAACCCTTGACTGCATTAACGCATAAAGGGAAGAAATTTGAATGGAAGGATGAGCAGGAGAAAGCGTTTCAATTGTTGAAGAAAAAGTTAACTACGGCACCTATATTATCATTGCTTGAAGGGAATGATGATTTTGTGATATATTGTGACGCCTCAAAGCAAGTCCTCGGTTGTGTATTAATGTAACGAACAAAGGTAATTGCTTATGCGTCTAGACAATTGAAGATTTACGAGCAAAATTATACGACGCATGATTTTGAATTAGGCGCGATTGTTTTTGCATTAAAGACTTGGAGGCACTACTTATATGGGGCCAAAAGCATTATATATACCGATCACAAAAGTCTCCAACACATATTTAATCAGAAATAACTAAACATGAGACAGCGTAGGTGGATTGAGTTATTGAATGATTACGATTTCGAGATTCGTTACCATCCGGGGAAGGCGAATGTGGTAGCCGACGCTTTGAGTAGAAAGGACAGAGAACCTATGCGGGTAAAAGCTATGAATATAATTATTCATACTAACCTTACTACTCAAATAAAGGAGGCGCAGCAGGGAGTTGTAAAAGAAAGGAATTTAAAGAATGAAATACCCAAAGGATTGGAGAAACACCTTAATATTTGAGAAGACGGAACCCGGTATAGAGCCGAAAGAATTTGGGTACCAAAGTTTGGAGATGTGAGAGAAATGGTACTTGGGGAAGCACATAAAACCAGATACTCAATACATCCCGGAGCAGGAAAGATGTACAAGGACCTCAAGAAACATTTTTGGTGGCCGGGTATGAAAGCTGATATTGCGAGATATGTAGGAGAATGTTTGATGTGTTCTAAGGTCAAAGCTGAACATCAAAAACCATCAGGTCTACTTCAACAACTTGAAATCCTGGAATGGAAATGGGAAAACATTACCATGGATTTCATTACTAAATTGCCAAGGACTGCAAGTGGTTATGATACTATTTGGGTAATAGTCGATCGTCTCACCAAATCAGCACATTTTCTGCCAATAAGAGAAGATGATAAAATGGAGAAATTGGCGCGATAATACTTGAAAGAAGTTGTCTCCAGACATAGAATACCAATCTCTATTATCTCTGATAGGGATGGCAGATTTGTTTCAAGGTTTTGGCAGACATTACAGCAAGCATTAGGAACTCGTCTAGACATGAGTACTGCCTATCATCCACAAACCAATGGGTAAAGTGAGAGGACTATACAAACTCTTGAAGACATGCTACGAGCATGTGTTATTGATTTTGGAAACAGTTGGGATCGACATCTACCGTTAGCAGAATTTTCCTACAACAACAGTTACCACTCAAGCATTGAGATGGCACCGTTTGAGGAACTTTATGGCAGAAAGTGCAGGTCTCCGATTTGTTGGAGTGAAGTGGGGGATAGACAAATTACGGGTCCGGAAATTATCCAAGAAACTACCGAGAAAATTATTCAAATTCAACAACGACTGAAAACCGCTGAGTCGACAAAAGAGCTACGCAGACAGTAAAAGAAAAGATATGGAATTTGAAATTGGTGATATGGTCATGCTTAAGGTTTCACCTTGGAAAGGCGTTGTTCGATTTGATAAATGGGGTAAATTAAATCCGAGGTACATTGGACAATTCAAGATTATTGATCGTGTCGGACCAGTAGCTTACCAACTTGAGTTACCTCAACAACTCGCGGGTGTACATAATACCTTCCACGTCTCGAATTTGAAGAAATGCTTTGCTAAAGAAGATCTCACCATTCCATTAGACGAGATTACAATTAACGAAAAACTACAATTCATTGAAGAACCCGTCGAAATAATGGATCGTGAGGTTAAAAGACTTAAGCAAAATAAAATACCAATCGTTAAGGTTCGATGGAATGCTCGTAGAGGACCCGATTTCACCTGGGAACATGAAGATCAAATGAATCTAAAATACCCGCACTTATTTCCAGAAGATGCGTCAACACCTTCAACAGCTTAAAATTTCGGGACGAAATTTATTTAATGGGTAGGTACTGTAGTGACCCGAACTTTTTCATGTTTATATATTAAATGAAAACTATATTTACATGATTAAATGTTTCTAACATGTTAAGCAATCAAACTTATTAAGAATTGATTATTTGAAATGAGTTTCATGTAGACAATTGACCACCAAGTTTGCCTGATGATTCACGAACGTCATAACTTGTGATAATTATATAATCGTTTTATTTTTTTATGATGTAAGTTTTTATTTTATAGATATATATATATAAATATATATATGTATATATATATATATATATATATATATATATATATATATATATATATGAAATAGAATTAAATCAAAGATGTACAAGTAAAACACTATTTGGTACAGTAAAAAACTATTTGTTACAGTAAACACTATTTGCTACAGTAAAACACTATTTGCTACAGTAAAACATTATTTGCTACAGTAATTTTCGCTTTGCTACAGTAAAATATTATTTGCTACAGTGAACACAATTTACTCGTATTCAATCCGTATTCGTTCTCGTACAATACCCAACCTCTAGACGTATATATTATTGGTATATACACTTCAATGATCAGCTCATAGCAGCCTTGGTGAGTCACCTAAATATGTGAGAACCATCATTTAACATCTAGCATGAAATATCTAATAAAAATACAAACTAATGGAGCCTATATCACAAGTGCTCATTCACGTTTTTCTTCACCAACCATAAACACATTTTCATTCCAACTTTTATGCATCAAATTACTCTCTCTCAATTCCTCTCTTATTATTCTAAGTGTTCTTCATCATTTTCTTCGTAATTTAGCTCAATCTAGTTAACCTAGATCAACATACAAAACAACTACTCAAGAACACTTCATAAACGCTTACTTCCAAGCTTTCTAATCCATTCCAAGTAATCATCTAAGATCAAGAAACCTCTGTTATTTACAGTAGGTTATCATTCTAATTCAAGGTATAATTCATATTCAAACTTTGATTCAATTTCTATAACTATAACAATCTTAATTCGAGTAGAAATCTTACTTGAACTTGTTTTCGTGTCATGATTCTACTTCAAGAACTTTCAAGCCATTAAAGATCCTTTGAAGCTAGATCATTTCTTGTCACTTCCAATAGGTTTACCTACTAAACTTGAGGTAGTAATGATGTTCATAACATCATTCGATTCATATATATAAAAGTATCTTATTCGAAGATTATAACTTGTAATCACTAGAACATAGTTTAGTTAATTCTAAACTTGTTCACAAACAAAGTTAATCCTTCTAACTTGACTTTTAAAATCAACTAAACACATGTTCTATATCTATATGATATGCCAACTTAATGATTTAAAATCTGAAAACACGAAAAACACCGTAAAACCGGACATACGCCGTCGTAGTGAAACCGGAGGCTGTTTTTGGTTAGAAAAATAAAAAAACAATCTTAATTTTTGAATTGGAAGTTTGTTTTCTGTAAAAATGATATTACATATGAACATGATACTATATCCAAAAATCATGGTTAAACACAAAGTGGAAGTTTGTTTTTGAAAATGGTCATCAAGATGTCGTTCTTTCGACGGAAATGACTACCTCTTTAGTAAATGACTTGTAATCTGTATTTTCGACTATAAACTTATACTTTTTCTGTTTAGTTTCATAAATTACAGATTCATTATGAAACTATAGCAACTTGAATCACTCAAAACGGATTTAAAACGAAGAAATTATGGGTAAAACAAAATTGGAAAAATTTACTTGTTGTAGCTACGAAAATTTTATAACAAATCTACACTAATCGTATCCTAGCTAACTTATATTGTATTATACATGTAATCTAACATATATTATGTAATCTTGGGATACCATAGACACGTATACAATGTTTTGACATATCATATCGACCCATCTATATATATTATTTGGAAAAACCATAGACACTCTATATACTGTAATGTTTGAGTTCGCTATACAGGGTTGAGTTTGATTCCAAAAATATATATACTTTGAGTTGTGATCTAGTCTGAGACGTGTATACACTGGGTCATGGATTGATTCAAGATCATATATATTGATTTATTTCTGTACATCTAACTGTGGACAACTAGTTGTAGTTTACTAACGAGGACTGCTAACTTAACAAACTTAAATCATAAAAACGTAAAAAAATGTTGTGAATATATTTCAATCATACTTTGATATATATGTACACATTTGTTATAGGTTCGTGAATCGACCAGTAGCCAAGTCTTATTTTCGACGAAGAAAAAATCTGTGAAAGTGAGTTATAGTCCCATTTTTTTTAAATCTAATATTTTTTGGATGAGAATACATGCAGTTTTATAAATGTTTTACAAAATAGACGCAAGTATGCAAAACTACATTCTATGGTTGGATTATTAAACCGAATATCGCCCTTCAAGTCTGGTAACCTAAGAATTAGGGAAATGGCCCCTAATTGACGCGAATCCTAAAGATAGATCTATTGGGCTTAACAACCCCATTCAGGTTATGGATGGTTTAGTACTTTGAGATTATTATACAGACGAGAGGTTCTGTTTTGGGGATATTCTATGCATTTCTTTATGTAGGGTGTAAGCGTGAACTTATGTTGTGTGGTCATACGGGTTTAACGAACCCTCATTCGGACGGTTCGCTACCGTTAGTGAATGAAATATAATTTTATCGAAATAGTGTAGGTTCTAACACTATATACAAAGGTAAGATTCAGTTAAGCTTTGATAATTGGATGCTCGTGATACAAACACATCTTTTGAGATGTATACGCTTGATAATCAGTTTATACTAAATCTTGTGGTTTAAAACATACTTTATACATACACCTATGATTTCACCAACATTTTTGTTGACAGATTTTCTATGTTTTTCTTAGGTCATTGAATACTAGGTGATACATGCTTCTGCACTATACTTTTTGATACTAGTTTGGATGTCGAGTATACATGCATACGTGGAGTGTCTTTTGACTTATTCTTAAATTGTGTCGCATATGTTTCAATTGTACATTAAACATTGTTATGTAACTAGTTGTCGAACTACTTTGTAAACCTTGAAACATCCTTACTTTTAAAATGAATGCGACATAGTTTTGGTCAAACGTTGTTTTAAAGACTTATGACCACGTAACGGGACCTAAGTAGATGGCACCGTCAATGACGATTTTGTCGGGTAGCTACAGATAGTCATTTTGGTAGGTCTTAAATCATTTAATCCTAGCTTTTTGAATAACGAATAGGGCATTAAGTTTACACTGGCTCCTAAGTCTGCTAATGCATTGCTAATTTGGACATCTTGCAGGTAGCAAGGTACCGTAAATCTTCCTGTATCTCCTAACTTAGAGGGAATTCCATGTTGTAACACTAATGAGCATTCTTCATTTAAGGGCAAGCTAACTATCTCTCTTAATCTCTCTTTGTTCGAAAGCAGTTCTTTGAAATATTTAGCGCAGTTTGGCATTTCTACTAAAGCATCTACTAGGCGTACATTCAAATGTAAATTCTTGATAATATCCTAATACTTAGCAAATTATGCTTCTTGTTTTTCCTTTCTAAGCCTACTTGGGAAAGGTATGCTGGCGCGCGGAATAATTTCATGGGCCTTAGGAGAGATAAGTTCCGGTGGATTGACAACTGGGCCAATTGAGACAGGTTCCTTATCGGAAAAATCTTGTATGGGTATATTGACAGTTGTTTCTTTCCCTCCTCTAGTGATTACTAAGGCATCAAACTCACTACACTCTATATCAACTTTAGTGGTTAAACGTTTAAGCGTAAGCTAAAAATTAGTGATTAATTCTTCAAAAGTCTTTATCAAAGTGTCGAACTTATTTTGATATTCTATGACTTGAAGGTTTATAATGTATTGCTTTTTCATAAATTCAACTAAAATTTTCTTAGAGTGGAGAGTAGGTTTATGTAACGGGAAGATTACATTATGGTCCGAGCTATTTTACTGTTTATATGCCCATCTAGGGTAAGGATACCTTAGATTGGTTTTAGTAGCATCGGAGTTTTTAGGAATTGGTAAACCTTGAAGAGTGAGGGTGAGATCTTGTAACCTGGTTTCCAGCATTTTTACCGAATGTGCGAAGACATCATTCTTCTTAGCAGCTTCATTGTTCCAATCTTCCTGTTGTTCAGCTATTGTATCCAAGAGATTCCATGCTTCGTCTGCTGTTCGGGACATGAAATTTCCTTGCGAGGCCATGTCTAGGAGAGACTTATCATCCTTGGTCAAACCATTGTAAAGCGTACATATTATGTCTGCCTGACTTAACGAATGATTCGGACATCTTTTAAGCATCATCTTTATTTTATTCCATGCTAGACACAATGGCTCATTTCCTTTTTGATAAAAGTTTGTGATTTTATTTCTTAAACAGGTTTGTAGGGAGGATGGATAAAATTTATCTAGAAATTTGGTGTCTAGATCCTCCCATGAATGTATTGAATTCAGGTTAAGTTCGTTAAACCATGTCAAAGCGTGTGTAGAAAGTGAATATTGGAAAAGATGAAGTTTTAAAATGTTTTTCTCGTTTTCTTCCTTCTTAAAAGAGTCAACCAGACTGATAAATTTGTTTAAGTGAAAGTTTGGATCATCAGTCGGTAATCCTTGAAATTTACAGATCATACTGACTAGTTTAATCTTGTGTGAACTGATTTCAGGAATTCCTTCAGTTCCTAAGGTGATTGGTCCTCCTCTTTGTGAAGACCCGTCCTAATCCATCCGGACAAATTCTATATCGATTATAAACAATTCTCAACAGTTGATTACATCGCGAGGTACTTGACCTCTATATGATACATTTTACAAACATTGCATTCGTTTTTAAAAGACAACCTTTCATTTACATTGACAGTTGACAGACATGCATACCATTTCATAATATATCCAAATATAATTGACTTAATAATAATCTTGATGAACTCAACGACTCGAATGCAACGTCTTTTGAAATATGTCATGAATGACTCCAAGTAATATCTTTAAAATGAGCAATTGTACAGCGGAAGACTTCTTTCATACCTGAGAATAAACATGCTTTAAAGTGTCAACCAAAAGGTTGGTGAGTTCATTAGTTTAACATAAATAATCATTTTCATCATTTAATAGACCACAAGATTTCATATTTCCAATTCTCATAAATAAACGTCCCATGCATAGAGACAAAAATATCATTCATATGGATTGAACACCTGGTAACCGACATTAACAATATGCATATAGAATATCCCCATCATTCCGGGATCCTCCTTCGGACATGATATAAATTTCGAAGTACTAAAGCATCCGGTACTTTGGATGGGGTTTGTTAGGCCCAATAGATCTATCTTTAGGATTCGCATCAATTAGGGTGTCTGTTCCCTAATTCTTAGATTACCAGACTAAATAAAAAGGGGCATATTCGATTTCGATAATTCAACCATAGAATGTAGTTTCACGTACTTGTGTCTATTTTGTAAATCATTTATAAAAATTGCGCATGTATTCTCAGCCCAAAAATATAAAGGGTAAAAAGGCAAATGAAACTCACGCATATAAATATTGTAAAACAGTTAATAAAGTATTTGCATGTATTCTCAGCCCAAAAACGTAAAGAGTAAAAGGGAGCAAATGAAACTCACACATATAATTATTGTAAAATAGTTAATAAAACAATTGCATGTATTCTCAGCCCCAAAAATGTAAAGAGTAAAAGGGGAAGCAAATGAAACTCACGCATATAATTATTGTAAAACAGTTAATAAAACAATTGCATGTATTCTCAGCCCCAAAAATGTAAAGAGTAAAAGGGGAAGCAAATGAAACTCACCATACTGTATTTTGTAGTAAAAATACATATAACATCATTGAGCAAGTGTAGGGTTGGCCTCGTATTCACGAACCTATATTAATTATATATATATTTATATGTTGATCAATATTTGTCTAACAATTTAGGTTATGTCATAGTGTACCACAATCCTAATGCTCGAGACTAATATGTAAAAGTCGACAAAAATCAAATTAACTCAAAATGATTTCCAAAATTTATACATGATTATTAAATATTTTAAATATCGTCGTTTTATATTATTAAATATTTTTAAAAGATTTAATAGAGTAAATAATAAATAAAATTTATATTAAAATTTATATAATAAAATATACTTTTATATATCTTAGATAATAAACTTTATAAAGTTCATTGAATATCATAAACCGTTATGATAGGTTTTATTAAGGTATTTATATCATTTGTATTACAGTTTTGTTTGATAAAATAACATTGATAATAATAATAAGTAAGTTGTATTATTTTGTATTGATAATTATTATTATTCTACTAACAATAATAACAATATTTATATTTACGAAAATGGTATTATAACAATATGATAATTCTTATTACTAATGAAATTCTATATTAATAATGATACTCCTATTAAAATAATGATTTTTGTAAAGATGATATTTTTAATATTAAATATAATAATTTTAATGATAATAGTAGTATAACTTTAACGATAGTAATAATAATAAAATAACAATTTTTAATGATACTACTTCTTATAGATAATGATAATATTAATAATAATAATAATTAGATAATAGTTATGACGACGATTATAACGACGATAATAATAATCATTTTTAATAATAATACAAAAATTCATTTGACGATAACTTCTAATCCATCCGTCAAAATCATTCGGTACCTAAAGGAAAAGTTCTTAGTTTTTCGCTAGCTTTCCAACGACATGCATATCTTATATCTTATCTCATCCCTAGTATAACAACCTTTAAGATTCAACATAACCTATTTAGGGGCAATATTAAATATACAAGCATGCATAATTCTATTTTCTCGAGCACTAGTCAGGGATACACTATTGATAAATAAAAGTTAAGTTATGAGTGCTCACGTATCAATATTGAGGTTAATATTGTAGGAAAGGTACGTAGACGCAACGGAGATGACAAACACTAAATTGACCTCACGGGCATACCCATGAACCATACCCATCACCTCCATAGCCATAACCCATAATTTCCCTAGCTCTATCCTACTCATAAAACTTGTCTTGAAATGACCCGTTCATGACCTCGTCGTAATATTTTATGTATAATAATACTAAAAATAATACTCCTAACTATAAGATTAATAATAATACTAATCCTAATACTAATAATAATAATAATAATAATAATAATAATAATAATAATATATATAGAGAAGTAACGAGAGACAGATAGATGGAGTGTTTTCATAAAAATGAATTCACATTTGGAATTTGTTCTATTTAAAGAAATTGACACCACCTACCACTCACTTGCCGACACTTTCTAATTTCATTACATGATATACGTAATTTTTTTTATTTAATATATATATATATATATATATTATATTTAATCTTTAGAATTAATTAAATATTATATTATATTTACGCTCATGGTAAAAATATAATTTTTACAAAAATGACACGGTCGTGGTCTCACGACTCATGTACCACTTTCGGTTTTTCGGGCGCACTTTCGTACGTTTAGAAAACTAGCCTTTTAGGTTACGTGACGTGTACCTTTATTAATAACTAGACTTAAATTAATTAAAAACTAACCCACTTAAAGTGTAACTTTATCTTTTAAGTATTTTGATCATTTCCTTTTATAAATCCTAGTCTCATTGTTTATCAAAACATATATAATAATATTAATTTAAATCAAAACGTTTTATGACTAGTTTGATATTGTAATTCATCTTTTTGTAACATATAAATATATTTTTATTTAAAATATATAAACTTGTACATATTGTATATCATGGAAGTATTAATATAATAGTATAATAATTAGTTTTTGAAAACTAATAATAGTTCAAAGTTTATTTTAAATTCGTTTAGGAAATATTATAACACGTAACATTTACACTCTAAACCTATAATTCCTTTATATGCTAATGTTTATTTTAGTTTCCTTAACCTTTCTAAATAAAATAACTTACTATCGATCGAATCAAATAACAAGGGTTATGAAATTCAATCCTCCACCAACTTTTGTCTAATCCCCAATAATTAACACTTTTGTTCTTATATACAATCACTTTTCCAAATATTCCGAATACCGTTAAAAGTAAGGGTTTTCTAATTCAAAGTGGACCTCATAACAGAGACTCATAATCATAGTTCAATGTATCCGATAATTCAATCATTTGATATTATCTTTTAATCTCGTCGATAAACTTACATCGAACAAATACGTTCGTATAAAGTATTATTCATTCAATATCTTGATAACATTTCCAACTTCATTAAATAGATCTCATAGCTTATATTCATATTAACTAATCCGTTCACTGTTTCATTAATATATTTCAATTTCATAATCACACCTATGAATATGTATATATCTTTATTTACACATAATTGTTCGTGAATCGTTTGGCATGGTCAAAGGGTATTTAATTAAATGAATATAATTTCAAAACTTTCGAAACTCAATCATTACATATTTGCTTATCGTGTCGGATATATATAAAGGTTAAAGTTTAAATTTGTTCGGAAATCTCCGGGTCATCACAGTACCTACCCGTTAAAAGAAATTTCGTCCCGAAATTTGATAGAGGTTGTCATGGCTAACAGTAAGAGTGTTTTCATGACGTATATGAACTGATAATTAGGGTTTTATCATCATTGATTAATATAGATAAAATGATTTGTTTTTGTGAAGAGCACGAATGAAGCTATCACTTAAGAGTGAAAATGAATAAAAGTAAGTTTGACTTAACCGGTGTCATAGTCAAGATTGATTTCCAGAATTTAAGGAATTTAGAAGAAATCTTCATATTAAGATTTGATTCTTCGGTAATTAAGGAGATTCAGATCTTCTTTGATTAAACACGATAATCTGCTTCGATTGCTCTGTCGAAAATTTTCCTATAAATCCACCCTCTCCATTTCCTTACAACTCACACCTTCTATTCTTTCTTTCTCAATTCCTACTTTAAAGTATTCGTTAATATGCTCCATCCCATCCTGATCCTTGATATTCTCTTAACTTGCATATCTGTCATTCTTCTTTTTAATCTGCCACCAGAAGAATCTATTTACTTCTACTATACTCTTGGGTTTATAGTGTTTCTAGTTCTCCCATGTCTTTACATTGCTATATGCATCGATATATACGGGTTGTAATTTCCGGGTTGTTGTTAGATTTTACACCTTCCCTTATATTTCGATGTCCCTGCTTCTGTTTTCTATAGTCATCGTCATCCATAGTTAATCCTCTCTTCTATTTGCTGCGGCTTATACCCCGAATTTCTATTTCGGAGCTTTATCCTTTCGTTTCTTCTTCTTGCGATTAAATAGCTCTCGTAATGGTCCAGAATTCGTATGTATGGATTTCAGAAGGAATATAGTAATTGTTCTAAGAAGGAAAGGGCAATGGTAAATCCTGATTTGTTAAATTACCAGAATACCCTGAAAAAGACCGAATCATCAAGAAATAGTTCCTTGATATGTTTAGAGATTAAGTAGAATGTAAGAGTCGTGTAAATGGTACATGATGACGGTATATTCTGTGAATCATCACGTCCATTAGAAACTTAGCATGAATTACCGTAATATAATGACGTTGATCAAGTGTCATTATATTATACTAACCCATGTATCAGTTCCCAACACTACTTCAAAACATTCATATTTGAATTTTTCAGAATTTAGCAGCTAACACAGTTTCTTTTATGTTGCAGATATTACAGGGAGATAAATGATCTCATATAAGAATAGTTGTGATAATATTTCCAGAAATATGGAGAATATGTATAATGGAAGATACGAAGATACCTTATGATATTTAAGGTAAGATGATGATGAAGAATATCTGTCTGTGAAGGTTTAGACTAAGGGGTAATGTGTTTGCTAACTATTTCAGCAGACACTGAATCATTTGGATCCTTTGAAGGTAGATTCAGTCCTTGTGATTTATCCACAGCTTCCTTCATACTTTGCTCAATCCGTTTTTCAGTACCAAATCCTTTCTTTTTCTGAGCTTTACCAACTCACTGTCTTCTTTCATCAAACATTTGGCCGTTCAGATCATCTACCATTTTATTTTTATTTTTTATGTTTCCTCTGCATTTAATGCTATAATATCTGAATCACTGGTTATCAATTCGAGATGGGTTCAGAAGAATCGTGTTTTAGATGATTAAACGCTGGTGGTAATATGGTGGAATATGAAAGGTTCCCTAGTAATAATGACGAAAAGGCAACGTATCTAACAGGGTTATAATAAGACTGGCCCGACTGCAAAATCGAAGTTGACTTGCTGGAGCTGTGACAAAATTGGCTACTTTGAAAAGGAATCGAAATGTTGTTTTTGCTAGAAGAATTCGATGCAGGTACATGTTAGATTATGACTTTGGTTTCGAGAGTTTTTCAGGTACAAAACTTCGGGTAACGTGTGGTTGGATCATCATCTCAATTGTTTATTATTTGATGTGTCTTCTAGAATTTCGAAGGGATTTAATTGCAGATTGTCATAGTCAATATCCAAATGATGAAATCGTCCTAAATCCCGAATGATTTTTCATATCCATCTTGTGTGTTACGATTAAAAGTGAAGTTCTATCACAGTTTTGAAGTCAAAGTATAGCTTTGAAAAATGTAAAGATCTAAGAGTGATGATTTTGGTTGTATCTCGAGTTGAATTCTGAAATTCCCAAAATCAGAATATGTAATTAGATTCGAATGAGTATGGTTGTTTTGATTTCTATAGAAGAATGTAAATTGGTTTAGTTGATGATTATTGAATCAGAATTGAAGAATGTAACATATTAATTGTGATTTTATATATCTCTCGGGTATTACCTACCCGTTAAAAAAAACTTCACAAATAATATTTTGAACAAGAATTCTCATTACAATCTTTATGAAAATATATGTGGGTATATTTTCTTCAGATGTAGTACAGATTCAATGAGTTAATATCATACTAAGCTCATTTGATTTTCGGATTGAATTAGAAATGAATTTTCTCTAAAACATTAGAGATTACATAATCTTTGCGAAGTATTTCACTAATGTAATCAATGCTTCAATATTTATATGTATTTTCTTAGTGAATCATGCTGATGCTCATAGAACTCTTGCTAACTTCGCAAGATACGAATACTGTTTTCCCGTAAATTTCGGGTATATCGAAGATGAAAGTGTATAATCAAACATGTTATTTAATGATACACTTGATTTATTATGAACCGGAGTTCATTATATTGAAACAGAGATTGTGGTTAACGATGATTAAGTTGTTAATGAAGGATGTACATCATAGGATATTAGTAATATGAATTTAAACGAGTAGTATCTACTCTTTTTCAATTCATACTTAATAGCTTAATACAAAAAGATTTATTATAATTCCAGAATTCATATATATAAAATATATAATAATTCTTCAGAAGGAATGAGTTAATACTATATAACTCGTTGATACAACATATTCGTTGTTGATTGGTAACGATTTCCACATTGATTCTTGAACTGATGGGATTTGTGATGTCATAGGTGTTGCTGATTCTGACGATGCTGACGTTACTGACTATACTGGTGATGCTAACGGTACTGTTGCTGCTGATGATACTTCCGGTAATTGCTAGTGATGCTTGTATAACAAATAAATCGCGCACCATCTTTGTTAGGGTTTCGATTCTTCCTTGACTCATTTTGGTTCACTCATCTGATTTAGGGTTAGGGTGGAAATAGATAATCTCTAAGACTTTAGAGATTACATAATCGCCGTAGAATATTCCTCCGATGAAGTTATGAATCAATACTTCATCGTTTGTTGTTGTTGGTACTTCGTGGTATCTATGATGCGTGTGATGTTGATATCCGAGGTATAGATTATGATGTTGAGGCGTGTGATGCGAATGTGATTGTTGATGATGGTAATGGTACTGTTGGTGTTAATGATGATGATACCGTTGATGCCGGTGATGCTGCTGATGTCTAGAGTATTGAGGTTTGTGATGTTGATGTTACTGGCGGTACTGATTATGCTGCTGGTGCTGCTGATGGTGTTTGTAATCCTTGCACCATAAGCTCCAAAGCCGTCACGCGTGCGCGAAGTTCGTTAACTTCTGCTAGTACACCGGGATGATTGTCGGTTGGGATGAGCGGATAAATAAAATCTAGGATTTGATGTAGGATATAATCGTGACGAGATACTCTGGAAATGAGAGAGAAAATGGTTTCACGAACAGGTTCGCCGGTAAGTGCTTCAGGTTCATCGCCAATAGGGCAATTTGGTGGATGGAAAGGATCACCTTCTTCTTGTCTCCAATAATTGAGGAGGCTACGAACCCATCCCCATTTCATCCAGAATAGATGATGGCTGATTGGTTGATCCATTCCGGTCACACTGTTGTCAGAGCTCGAATGATACTCCATATCGGAAAAGCTATCGTACTCTGAGGAATTTGAACTGGTTGAGGGATCCATCTCGTATGATCAAGGGAATGAATTTTTAATATGAGATAGATTATAGGGGTTAGATTTGGTATCCTTCAATACATAATTTACATATGTATATATATTACCAAAATCCCATAAATTACGGAAGAATCTTTGAAAAATGTCATTCAAAGTTCACAGTAACAGATATGCCAGGATAAGATTTCGTCTATACACTATTATGCAATAAATGCAAGAAAACGCGTTTAGACTAAAGAGTAATAATCAGGTAATTTCTTAAGGATGGTAAGTAGATGATTTTCGACACAAAATGATAAGTAAAACTTTTGACATGCAGACACGGTCGAAGTCCAGACTCACTAATGCATCCTAACGACTTATCAGTTAGACACACTAATGCAGACCTGGTTCGCTAAGACCACCGCTCTGATACCAACTGTGAAGACCCGTCCTAATCCATCCGGACAAAGTCCATATCGATTATAAACAATTCTCAACAGTTGATTACATCGCGAGGTACTTGACCTCTATATGATACATTTTACAAACATTGCATTCGTTTTTAAAAGACAACCTTTCATTTACATTGACAGTTGACAGACATGCATACCATTTCATAATATATCCAAATATAATTGACTTAATAATAATCTTGATGAACTCAACGACTCGAATGCAACGTCTTTTGAAATATGTCATGAATGACTCCAAGTAATATCTTTAAAATGAGCAATTGTACAGCGGAAGACTTCTTTCATACCTGAGAATAAACATGCTTTAAAGTGTCAACCAAAAGGTTGGTGAGTTCATTAGTTTAACATAAATAATCATTTTCATCATTTAATAGACCACAAGATTTCATATTTCCAATTCTCATAAATAAACGTCCCATGCATAGAGACAAAAATATCATTCATATGGATTGAACACCTGGTAACCGACATTAACAATATGCATATAGAATATCCCCATCATTCCGGGATCCTCCTTCGGACATGATATAAATTTCGAAGTACTAAAGCATCCGGTACTTTGGATGGGGTTTGTTAGGCCCAATAGATCTATCTTTAGGATTCGCGTCAATTAGGGTGTCTGTTCCCTAATTCTTAGATTACTAGACTAAATAAAAAGGGGCATATTCGATTTCGATAATTCAACCATAGAATGTAGTTTCACGTACTTGTGTCTATTTTGTAAATCATTTATAAAAATTGCGCATGTATTCTCAGCCCAAAAATATAAAGGGTAAAAAGGCAAATGAAACTCACGCATATAAATATTGTAAAACAGTTAATAAAGTATTTGCATGTATTCTCAGCCCAAAAACGTAAAGAGTAAAAGGGAGCAAATGAAACTCACACATATAATTATTGTAAAACAGTTAATAAAACAATTGCATGTATTCTCAGCCCCAAAAATGTAAAGAGTAAAAGGGGAAGCAAATGAAACTCACGCATATAATTATTGTAAAACAGTTAATAAAACAATTGCATGTATTCTCAGCCCCAAAAATGTAAAGAGTAAAAGGGGAAGCAAATGAAACTCACCATACTGTATTTTGTAGTAAAAATACATATAACATCATTGAGCAAGTGTAGGGTTGGCCTCGTATTCACGAACCTATATTAATTATATATATATTTATATGTTGATCAATATTTGTCTAACAATTTAGGTTATGTCATAGTGTACCACAATCCTAATGCTCGAGACTAATATGTAAAAGTCGACAAAAATCAAATTAACTCAAAATGATTTCCAAAATTTATACATGATTATTAAATATTTTAAATATCGTCGTTTTATATTTTTAAATATTTTTAAAGGATTTAATAGAGTAAATAATAAATAAAATTTATATTAAAATTTATATAATAAAATATACTTTTATATATCTTAGATAATAAACTTTATAAAGTTCATTGAATATCATAAACCGTTATGATAGGTTTTATTAAGGTATTTATATCATTTGTATTACAGTTTTGTTTAATAAAATAACATTGATAATAATAATAAGTAAGTTGTATTATTTTGTATTGATAATTATTATTATTCTACTAACAATAATAACAATATTTATATTTACGAAAATGGTATTATAACAATATGATAATTCTTATTACTAATGAAATTCTATATTAATAATGATACTCCTATTAAAATAATGATTTTTGTAAAGATGATATTTTTAATATTAAATATAATAATTTTAATGATAATAGTAGTATAACTTTAACGATAGTAATAATAATAAAATAACAATTTTTAATGATACTACTTCTTATAGATAATGATAATATTATTAATAATAATAATTAGATAATAGTTATGACGACGATTATAACGACGATAATAATAATCATTTTTAATAATAATACAAAAATTCATTTGACGATAACTTCTAATCCATCCGTCAAAATCATTCGGTACCTAAAGGAAAAGTTCTTAGTTTTTCGCTAGCTTTCCAACGACATGCATATCTTATATCTTATCTCATCCCTAATATAACAACCTTTAAGATTCAACATAACCTATTTAGGGGCAATATTAAATATACAAGCATGCATAATTCTATTTTCTCGAGCACTAGTCAGGGATACACTATTGATAAATAAAAGTTAAGTTATGAGTGCTCACGTATCAATATTGAGGTTCAATATTGTAGGAAAGGTACGTAGACGCAACGGAGATGACAAACACTAAATTGACCTCACGGGCATACCCATGAACCATACCCATCACCTCCATAGCCATAACCCATAATTTCCCTAGCTCTATCCTACTCATAAAACTTGTCTTGAAATGACCCGTTCATGACCTCGTCGTAATATTTTATGTATAATAATACTAAAAATAATACTCCTAACTATAAGATTAATAATAATACTAATCCTAATACTAATAATAATAATAATAATAATAATAATAATAATAATAATAATAATATATATAGAAGTAACGAGAGACAGATAGATGGAGTGTTTTCATAAAAATGAATTCACATTTGGAATTTGTTCTATTTAAAGAAATTGACACCACCTACCACTCACTTGCCGACACTTTCTAATTTCATTACATGATATACGTAATTTTTTTTATTTAATATATATATATATATATATATATTATATTTAATCTTTAGAATTAATTAAATATTATATTATATTTACGCTCATGGTAAAAATATAATTTTTACAAAAATGACACGGTCGTGGTCTCACGACTCATGTACCACTTTCGGTTTTTCGGGCGCACTTTCGTACGTTTAGAAAACTAGCCTTTTAGGTTACGTGACGTGTACCTTTATTAATAACTAGACTTAAATTAATTAAAAACTAACCCACTTAAAGTGTAACTTTATCTTTTAAGTATTTTGATCATTTCCTTTTATAAATCCTAGTCTCATTGTTTATCAAAACATATATAATAATATTAATTTAAATCAAAACGTTTTATGACTAGTTTGATATTGTAATTCATCTTTTTGTAACATATAAATATATTTTTATTTAAAATATATAAACTTGTACATATTGTATATCATGGAAGTATTAATATAATAGTATAATAATTAGTTTTTGAAAACTAATAATAGTTCAAAGTTTATTTTAAATTTGTTTAGGAAATATTATAACACGTAACATTTACACTCTAAACCTATAATTCCTTTATATGCTAATGTTTATTTTAGTTTCCTTAACCTTTCTAAATAAAATAACTTACTATCGATCGAATCAAATAACAAGGGTTATGAAATTCAATCCTCCACCAACTTTTGTCTAATCCCCAATAATTAACACTTTTGTTCTTATATACAATCACTTTTCCAAATATTCCGAATACCGTTAAAAGTAAGGGTTTTCTAATTCAAAGTGGACCTCATAACAGAGACTCATAATCATAGTTCAATGTATCCGATAATTCAATCATTTGATATTATCTTTTAATCTCGTCGATAAACTTACATCGAACAAATACGTTCGTATAAAGTATTATTCATTCAATATCTTGATAACATTTCCAACTTCATTAAATAGATCTCATAGCTTATATTCATATTAACTAATCCGTTCACTGTTTCATTAATATATTTCAATTTCATAATCACACCTATGAATATGTATATATCTTTATTTACACATAATTGTTCGTGAATCGTTTGGCATGGTCAAAGGGTATTTAATTAAATGAATATAATTTCAAAACTTTCGAAACTCAATCATTACATATTTGCTTATCGTGTCGGATATATATAAAGGTTAAAGTTTAAATTTGTTCGGAAATCTCCGGGTCATCACACTCTTTCCTCTAAGCATGACTTATGCATAGAAGCAAGTGTATCTTGTTGTTCCATTCTTTTAGATTTTCTATTTTAAAAAGATTTAAAAGTAACTTTTAGAAAATATTAATTGACTAAAAGGATCGATAATTTAATAAAAACAATTATTCTTCAAATTCGGTCGCTAACCTAATTGAATATATCAACTGATAGGATTTCTTACAGATTACTTGTTTTTAGGTGGCCAGGCCGACTACGGAGAGGCAGGATCCTTTTGGTTCTAATATAATTGGAGACTGTTTGAAAAATCTAACAACCAAGTCTGTGTATAATTGTCTTTCTTAGACACCACCAAATAATACTTTTGTCTGTTTAAAATCTTTCTCAATCAAAATATTCGATCCCCGGCAGCGGCGCCAGAAAAATCCTTCTGATGTGACTACAAAGATACGGTTGAAATGGACGGTTTTGTTCATATGGTGTCGTTAGGCCCCAGGACGTCAAATTCAGTTGATCAGGGTAGCACACAGTGGTTTTGTTTATTTATATTATGCGGGGGCCTAAATTTACTTTTACTTTCTAAGGTGTAGAAGGTGTAAGTTAACATAGTGTCTTGTTTTTAATGGATTAATGAATTGAAGATCAAGTGGATAATTGTATTTTATTTAAATTACCTAAATAAAGGATAGTAGTTGGTTTAAGCTAAAAGTCCTAAGTGCGGAAAAGTAAATAAGTGGGAGGATATCCAGAGTATGCAGATTAGGGAAATGTTGATCAAGAAATCAGTATTGGGTTAGAGAAAGGTAATTATGCTTATGTTAAGGCTATTCTTAGAATGATGTAGATCTAGTTGGATGAGCCAATTATACAGACCTACTTATCTTTGAACTCTCGGAGTTCTCTTTGAGCAGTGAGAAGTATGTCCCTTGGTTGTATAATTGAAAGGTAGCTATACCTCGGAGGTTATCCTCAGTAAAGTACTAGGTTTATTAGTGAGTTGAGCTCTAATCCTAACCCTCGTTATCAGTTTAGCTAACTGAATAACAACGTGTCGTGTTGATTGAACACTGATCACAAACGGAAGGAATACGTCGGTTTAAGTTGGCAAAATCTTAAAAGAAAACTAACAACCACTCCATCATACTAATGAGATCATATCAGTTCAAGCATTATATAGAATTACAGTTGATATACTGAAAGTAAAGTAGATAGAAACTTAATAAATACCTAAACAGTTGATATGACTAAGTCCTAAGGCAAAAATCAAACAAGAACATGCAATAGGCTTGGGTCACACTGTGAAGGCACTAACTAGATCTTAACAGCTCCTAAAAAGTCTCTTTAGAATAGTCAATAAGCATACTAGGTCATTCATGTCTTAATTCCTAAGAACCTTGTCCTAAAAGCGCATTAAATGCCTCTCGGGAACTCCGGCCATACCGAGTTCATAAAATCTTCAGATACAGTATAACCAGGTGTCTTAATCATATGAAATAGCTAATTTCATATAGGTGGACAAGTCCTGATCACAACCTAGGTTGGTCAATCCTTAAGATGCTAGCATACAAATCTATCAGACTTCCTAGTTTAGTATTACGACAGTAGTCGTACTAAATTAACATAATTACTCTAACCCAAACTTCTATCATGGCAACATACAGATTAATTAAGCTATCATGGTAATATCGGAACGCATTATTAAACATAAAAAGTAAGAACACATGTTTAATACAAAAGACAAGCGTTTCGTATAAAAAAATAAAAAGACCGAAGAAATTTGCCCAAGATCGCAGGGACTCGCCGGATATCCTCCGGAAAATAAAAGCTAAGCTAACTACTACTAAAAACTAATTAAAAGCTTGAAAATATAAAATGAATTACAAATTGAGTGTGTGTTAAAATCGATGGAGAAAGCCCTTTAAATAGACTTGGATTTTACCTGCAAATGACTGGCAGGCCGTTTGCCAAGCCGTTTGGCAGGTCATTTGCAGGGGCTATTTGGCAAGTCAAGCTGTTTACAGGGGCCGTTTATCCTGGCCGTTTGGCAGGCCGTTTGTGAGCCAGGCAGGCGATTTGGTAGGCCGTTTGGCAAGTCGTTTGGTCTGCTTGGTCAGCTAATTTTTACTAGATCGTAACTTGATTTCTTGTCTTTCACCATTTTCGCTCTAGAATCTTCGTTTTAGCTCTGTTTTACTTGATTCTTTTTGCATCGCCTTCGTAATTACTTAATCTACAAAATCAACTGAAAAAGCGATAATTTTTCCTACAAAGTTTGAATCTTTATTGTTCTAGGGCTTAATATTGGAGATAAAAATGTGACTTTTTAACCGATATCAGAGGTTTATAACATCGGTCTTCGGAAGGAATCTCATTTTCTGGATTTTTCGAGTGATAATAAAGATGATGTAGATGAGTTGGTGAAGTAGAAGTAGTGGAGGTGTGAAAGGCTTATTTTTGATAGATGGCTAGCTCTTCTGATTATAACCGAATCACGTTTCGCTGCTTTGGAAATGCAGATCTAAAGCAAGTTCTGATTCTGAGCACAGACATCGGCACTCTCAACCGAAAATAATGAAGCATTGAAGATGATTGCTGGTCTTATTTGGGTGCCTCACCATAATCAATTTAGGTCGATAATGCCTAGTCATGCAATGCTCTAATAGAGATTTGGTTCGTCCCAACAAGATTTCTACCTTACTTAAGCCTTAATTTTATTTACAAACACTTCAGGTTTTCAAAAATACTTTTTCAGAAAGGCTTTCTCTTGCTAAATTTTTTTGAAATTTGGCTTAAGAACTTGGAATCTTCATAATGGGTTATTTTAATATAATATAAAAAGATTATACCAACATCCCACACTTAGAAGAACATTGTCCTCAATGTTCCTAGTATATCCCACACTTAGGAGTTTTAGTTGAAGATTTGGGAATATTTGTCTAGTGTTAATTTGGGTTGGTATCCCACACTTAGTGATAAGCTAGGATGTGGCATAATTTAAAGTTTGAGCTAGTAACGGGAAGAAAGAAGTACCCTCAGCAGATGTGGTTGCTTGTGAAGAAACTGGCTGTCTTACAATCTTGGAAGTTACGTCCCTCATTGATCGGCTCATTTGTTATCCTTTATTCTTCTACTCTACTTTATTGCACGGGTTGCCTCCCGAGAAGCGCTTTTGTTTAAGGTCGTTGGCTCGACCGTAATGATGCTTAGAAAATAAACATTCCTCTCTGGTAGTTGTAATCTTGGTCTTCTCGAGTGAATGTGAGTCTTGGTGGATAAATCCTGAGAAAGTGTCGGACCAAAAGTGGTAGCAAATCCGATACTTCTCTTGAAGATCTTCTGAAAGAGAGATAATGCGCTGTTTTGGCTCGTGATAAATCTTAAAGTCCGATAAGAATATGATCCACAGCTCTGCTGGTTGACCCATGAATGTCAATCATTGAGGTGGTGCTGGTGGTGATTATTTCTTTGATAGGATGCTCATTTCGGAGGTCTTAAAATAGTGTTAGAAACTGTATCTTCAGTATCTCAAAATCTTCTGATTGGTGGTCTCCACAGTAGGAGTCTGTAGCCTTGCACATATTAGTCAAGAGGCGAAGCTGAAAAGAAGTGAAGAGCAGCCCTGACCCAAGCATTAATGTCACTGTCTTTGAGTATATCTCCCGACATCCAGCTTTGAATGAGAAACTAGGATCCGTGGATTCGTGGAAGATACGTGCTATCTGCTTCGTAACATAGGCGGAAATGTTAAACTCGGTCTGGCTCAAGATGAGAAAACGGATTGTTGCATCTTACTTCTTCTGTGACTACGTCTCGTAACTCTTTGATTATCAGATTAGCGTGGTGATCAATTATTACATAAATCACTAGCCTCTCTAGTGTGCTTTCGAAATTATCTCTTTCCAAGAGAGCAAAAAAGCTGTGAATATCCTCGATCATTTGCAAATCAGAGTGATAAGTCGGGCGTTCGGTGGAGAGATCTATATGCTTCCGGATGAGAGTCAGTAGTGCTCGTTGGTTTGCTGAGAAAGGAAGTGCAAATCCAGCTAAGGCATTGTAAACCTTAGAGTAAATGATCTTCTGATCTTGACAGAATCTTATCTCCAGAATAGTGTGAACCACTGAATTGTGCTCTCGTTGCCTTTCTTCGAGGCAGATATGATCGTAAAGGGTATTGAAAAAGTCTTGAATGTGCTCTTCTAGGATTTCAACATTATTGTCTTCTCTCTGTAGATAGAGGTTGTATTCGTCTCTGATAGCCATGATTCGTTCTATTAAGCATAGCGTGAAATCAATTGTTGATTTACGGATGGCTTCGAGAATATCTTCAAATTCATCAGTGTCATTGATGAAGGTTATCATGTCGGCGTGAGTGGATATGACCGGAATTCGATCTGAAGAAGAGTCTGGCTCCTACTGATCTGGTTCGGATGGAGAATATGAGTTATCCAGAATGTCTTCATGTTGCTCTTCCTCGTCATCATCGATATAATAGTCGTCTGAAGATTCGTCTGATGGACGGGATTCTTCAGTATTCTGGTTCCTCACTTTGACACTTGCAGGGTCCATTTCTATATCCTTAACCTCAACCTTATCAGTCTTCTTCTTGAAACGAATGATTAAAATGTGATCCTTCGTCTCAAGCCTCATCAATTCTTTGTGACGTTCCAGGCTTGGAGAGGGTATCATTGCAGTTTCTTTTACGTCTCACATTTCCTCTTCCTCCTCAAGTTCTTCCTCTTCCTCTACTTCTTCACTGGATCCTCTTCTTCCATTTATGGGTCATCATCAGACTGGTGGTGAAGACTCATCATAGGAAGTGATCTGTCTAGTGGAAATAGCCAACATCTCTGCCTGTCCAGAAAGATCGGTAGATCGGTCAATTTTGAAGGTAACGCTCTCCCCACGTGATCGTAAGATCAAGGTTTGATTGTACACATCAATGACAGTCCTAGCCGTATTCATGAAAGGTCTTCCTAACATTATTGGTGTATGTAGGTCTTCCTGAATGTCCATCACTACGAAATCCGTAGGGTACAAGAATTTGTCGACTTTCACCAAGACGTTCTCAATTATGCCCTTGAGATATCGAGTTGTATGATCGGCAAGTTGGATTATTATTTTAGTTGGTGACAAGTCTCCTAACTTTAATCTCTTTTAGAGAGAGTAGGGGATTAGGTTGATACTTGCTCCTAAATCTGCTAGCACATGAATGGTTCCAGATTGGTAGATTAAACACGGGAAAATGAATAGGCCCGTATCTCCTTGCTTTTGAGGTAGAGAGTTTCTGAGTAATGCCGCGCATTCTTCACTCAGTGGAATTTTGTTAGAATCTGATATCCTCTCCTTTGTAGAGAGAAGCCTTCGGGTGTATCTCTTCTGGTTGGGAACTTTGGACATGGTGTCCAGGAATCTTCCATCGAGTTTGAAGGAATCAAGCTTGTATGGTTCCTCCTGTAGCCTTTCAGGGTAAGGTATACGCACTGGAGTTGCGGTGGACAGCTTCTGAGTATATGTCGATTTGTTCTTGAGCCTGGCTGACCTTCTCCGTGGTTCTTCCTCTGGGATTACGGAATCCATTTGCTTAGGTTCCTCTATGTGGGGATTTTGGATAGTATTACTTAGTAACCTTCCTTGGGGTCGGGTTTCAAGACGTTGTGCTAACTGTTCGAGCTGCTTTTCTAGACTTTTGAGGAGAGCCAATTGGTTTCTCATTAGTATCTCCGCCTGGTCTTGCCTAGATGCATTTCTCTGATTCAACTGTTGTTGTTCTTGAATGAACTGAGTCAATTGATCATCAGCTTCGAGAGTGGGGTTGGTTACTTTTGTAATTAGGGTGGTTGGGGAGTTTTCCTCAACTGGTGGACCAGTGAGTGAAAGTGGTTGATCGTAGGTCAACTGAGATTGTTGGGATGGATAAGGTGGGTAACGATAGCGAAAAGGCTGATTGTTTCTTTGGAATTGGTTAACCCTAGGTTGTTGGACCAAGAAAAAGGTATTATGTAAAAAGGGGCAGGCCGGGATTTGATTGACGAGCTGGGTATTGAACGTAGCAGACTGAACCATCAGGGTTCTCGTACTCAACTTGATATTCTTCAAAGGGTTGCGGGTGTGACAACCCGGAAATTTCCGACCAAATTTAAACTTGATCTTTATATTATTTCGACACGATAAGCAAAGTCTGTAATGTTGAATCTCAAAATTTTGGAACTACATTCATGTAATCAATTACCCTTTGACCGTGCCCGACGATTCACGAACATTGATGTGTATATGTGACGACCCGGAAATTTTCGACTAAATTTAAACTTTATCTTTATATTATTCTGACACGATAAGCAATGTTTGTTAAGTTAAATCTCAAGGATTTTAAACTATGTTTATACATTCATTTAAACCTCGACCAAATTCCAATGATTCACGAACCATTAAATGAACATATATGAATATGTATGTATATGTGTATATGTTATAAATTGAAAATGTCAACAAAGTATTTAAAAGTATAATGCTTTATATGAATGTATTTGTTTCAATATGATTATCGACGAAATTAAAAAATATATATATTAAATGATTGAATTATCAGAAACATTGAATTATGATTACATGTCTCTGTTGAGAGGTCCACTATGATTTGAGAAATCTATTCCTCTTAACGATATTCAGAATAATTTGTAAAGCTATTTATAAATAAAAATAAAAAGTGTCATTTACGAAAGTTAGACAAAAGCTATTGGAGAATTGGTTTCCATAATATTCTATTAATCTATTTTCAAACGTACAAAAACGTTTTCAGTTTAAAAAGAACTTTATTATTAAAACATATATAACTTTTATAAATATCTAGAATCACTTTTGACAACTCATTACTTAACAAGTATAATAAATATAACGATATTTATATTTTATTTCATTAAATATATATAACGATTTAAATTAATATTATATATATTTATACACGTATTATACATACATAGTTTTTATATTTTTACTATACTTTAACTTTACCTTTACTTTAACTTTAATAATTCACTTTAATAATTCATACTTTAATAATTCACTTTAATAATTCATACTTTAATAATTCACTTTAATAATTCATACTTTAATAATTCACTTTAATAATTTATACTTTAATAATTCACTTTAATAATTCACTTTAATAATTCATACTTTAATAATTCACTTTAATAATTCAAAAATCTATTATAAATAGAATTCAATAGGTTTCATTATTTCATAGAAACTTGAAAATATATTTTTCTAAACTCTCTCAATCGATTTACATATATATATATATATATTTGCTCTATATTATTTCAAGATATTATTAGTATACATAAAATATTACGACGAAGTGATGTCCGAGTGATTTCAAAATAGTTTTTTAAATGAGTCGAAGCTAAGGAAATTATGGGTTATAGCTATGGAGGTGATTAGTATGGTTCATGGGTATGCTCGTGAGGTCAATCTAGTGTTTATCATCTCCGTTGCGTCTACGTACTTTCCTGCAATATTGAATCTAAATATTGATACGTTCGTGAATCCGAGGCCAACCTTGCACTTGTTAAATGACGTTATATGTATTTTTACTACGAAATACAGTATTGTGAGTTTCATTACTCCCTTTTTATATATATTTTTGGGCTGAGAATACATGCGCTGATTTATAAAAATGTTTTACGAAATAGGCACAAGTACTAAAACTAATTCTATGTGGGTTTAAACCAGAAATATACCCTTAGCTTGGTAACATTAAACTACTTGTCTATGTACGGTAGGCGCGAATCCTAAAGATAGATCTATTGGGCCTGACAAACCCCATCCTGACTATGGGATGCTTTAGTACTTCGAGGTTATTTTAAACACACCTGATCTAGTTTACTTCAGAGGGTAAAACATGAACGTTAAGGCTTGTTACCAGGTGCTTACAACTTATAGAATACTTTTATACACTTGCGAGTGTACATATATTTATAAACGGAAATCTTGTGGTCTATTAATATATTGAAATGATTATTATGATAAACCTATGAACTCACCAACCTTTTGGTTGACACTTTAAAGCATGTTTATTCTCAGGTATTAAAGAAATCTTCCGCTGTGCATTAGCTCATTTTAAGGATATTACTTGGAGTCATTGATGGCATATTTTGAAAGACGTTGCATTCAAGTCATTGAGTTCATCAAGATTATTATTATGTCAATTATAGTTGGATGTATTATGAAATGGTGTGCATTCCGTCAACTTTCGTTGTAAAGAAAGTTTGACTTTTAAAAACGAATGCAATGTTTGTAAAATGTATCATATAGAGGTCAAAATACCTCGCGATGTAATCAACTATTGTGAATCATTTATAATGTATATGAACGGGTCCTTTCAGTTGGTATCAGAGCGGTGGTCTTAGCGAACCAGGTCTACATTAGTGTGTCTGACTGATAGTCGTTAGGATGCATTAGTGAGTCTGGACTTCGACCGTATCTGCATGTCAAAAGTTTTGCTCATCATTTTTGTCAGAAATTACATGCTTATCATTCTTAGTCTAGACACATCTTATTGCAATGATTGCATGAATAGTGTATAGACAAAATTCATATCTTAGCGTATCTGTTACTGTAAACTTTGCCTGACATATTCCGTAAATTCCTCCGTAATCTACGAAACCTTTTGCTCTATATAATTAGAACACCACCCGATAGCTGAAAAATCATTTCATATCGAAAAATTCTTTATTCAATTGTACGAAATGGAATTTGTCATTAGTTCAAGTCCCTCGGATTCCGAAATGGAATCCCACTCAAGCTCCGAAAGCAGTGTGACCGGAATGGATCAACCAATTAGCCATCATCTATTATGAATGAATTGGGGATAGGTTCGTAGCCTCCTCAATAATTGGAGACAAGAAGAAGGTGGTCCCTTCCATCCACCACATTGCCCTCTTGGCGATGAACCTGAATCACTTACCAGCGAACTGGTCTGAAACACCATTTTCTCTCTCATTTTCAGAGTATCTCGTCACGATTATATACTACATCAAATTCTAGATTTTATTTATCCGCTCGTCCGAACCGACAATCACCCCGATGTAATAGAAGAAGTCAACGAGCTTCGCGCTCGAGTAGTGGCTTTAGAGAATATGGTGCAAGGGTTACAAACACCAACAAATAACGAAGTATTAATTCATAATTTCAATTTTATTGAATAAATACTCCGTAAAAGTTATGTAATTTCTAAAGTCTTTAGGGATTATTCAGTTCTAGTTTCAACCATAAATCAAATGAGTTTAATTTAATATTAACTCATTAAATCTATGTTACATCTGAAGAAAATATGCACATATATATTTTCATAAAGACTGTAATAAAATTCTGTTGTACAAAATATTAATTGTGAAATTTTTTTTTAACGGGTAAGTAATACCCGAGAGATATATAAATTCAAAATTAATATATTACATTTTTCGAATCTGATTAAGCAAATCATCAACTATACTCTCAAAATCTCACAACAATATACATTCTTGTATAGAAATCAAAACAACCATTCTCACCCAAATTTGATTACGCATTCTGATTTTGACAAATCAAAATCCAAGTCATGATTTAACAGAAGACATCACTCTTAGATTCCTACATCTTTCAAAGCTATACTTTGACTTCAAAACCGTGTTAGAACATCATATGTATATTAACGATTACAAACTGTGTTCAAACTCTCCGAAGTTTTCGAAGACACTTCAAACAATGAACAATCGAGATGATGATCTAATCACATATTACCCACATTTATGTACCTAAAAAGCTCTCGAAGCCAAAGTCATAGTTCGACACGTATCCGTGTCAGACCCTTTGGCATTTATTAACTAAAATGACTTTTCAATTCCTTTTCAAAGTAGACAGTTTTGTCACAGCTCCAGCAAGTCAACTTCGACTTTTCAGTCGGACTAGTCTTATTATAACCTCGATAGATACGTTGCCCTTTCGTCATCATTACTGGGGACCTTTCATATCTCGCCACCTTAGTAATAAACTTACCAACAACTTCAATTATCTTTGACTTTTCGAAAAATCATTATATTTATTGAAATCACATCATTTACTCATTCGCATCTTGTAACGAGAATTGTCATACGAATCATCGAAAAACAGTAACCAGTATTTTGAAATCTCGCAGCATGTCTACGCCAACAGTTATATGTGTACGTAAAACGTCTATCTCCTGGACTTACATACTTTGAATGTGAAGTTCTGAAAAATATTCTGAACTGCAAACTAGTTCTTGAAATGCTGACGAAGCATCAAAAACTGTAAACGATCTTAACAGTAAAAAGTTTGATGACAAAGAATAGTAAGGTGGTAAAGCTGAGAAAAAGAGAAGGTTTGGAACTGGAAAACGGATTGAACAGACTATGAAGGAGGCTGTGGACAAATCACAAAGACTAAATCTACCTTCAAAGAATCCAAATGATTATGTGCCTGATAAAGTCATTAACGAATACCTTACACTTTATTCTAAACCTTTACAGACAAATCTTCATCATCATCCATCAATATTAGAAATTCTAAGATATTATCATATCTTTCATTATAAATATCCGCGATATTTCTGAAGATATTTTCACAACTAATCTTATCTGAAGTCATTTATCTCTTTGCGCTATCAGTGTTACATCATATAAGAAACTATTAGTTTCTATATTCTATAAACTTTCGAGTTTAAATTATGAATGTTTTGAAGTAGTGTTGGGAACTGAAGCATGAGTTAGTATAATATAATGACACTTGATCAACGTGATTATATTACAGTAAGTCATGCTGAGTTTCTAATGGGACATGACGATTCACAAACCATGCCATTATCATGTTCCATGTTACACGACTCTTGTATTCTATTTAATCTCTAAAAATATCAAGAATATATTTTCTTGATGATTCGGTCTTTTCAGGGTATTCTGGTAAATTAACAAATCAAGATCGTGCCATTACCATTTCCTTCTTAGAACATTAACTATGTTCATTCTGAAATTCATATCTGCGAATACTGGACCATTACAAACGTTGCTTAATCGCAAGAAGAAGAAACGAAAGGGCAAAACTCCAAAATAGAAATTGGAGTATAAATCGCAGCAAATAGAAGGGAGCATTAACTTGGATGTCAATGATTATAGAAGACAAAAGCAGGGGCTTTGAAATATAAGGGAAGATATAAAACCCAACAACCACCCAAAAATTATAAACCGTATATATCGATGCATATAGCAATATAAAGACACGGAAGAACTAAAAACACTATAAAACCGAGAATATAGTAGAAGTAAATAGATTCTTCCGGAGGCAGATGAAAAAGAAGAATGACAGATATGAAAGTGAGGAGTATATCGAGAATCAGTACTGGATGAAGCATATTGACAAATACTTTAAAATATGAGTTGAGGGAGAAAGAATAGAAGGTGTGAGTTGTAAGGAAACGAAGGAGGTGGATTTATAGTGAAATACCTGACAGAGAAATCATGATGGATTATCGTATTAATTCGAAGAGAATCATAATCTTCTTAATCACCGAAGCATCAAATCCAACATAGATTACAAAGATTTTCTTTAAATTCGGAGATCAATTGTGATGACGTCAAAAGATATGACGAATCACTATAATCTTATTTCCTTCATTTACGATAACTTCCCTCATACGCTTTGAGTAATCGAATTATTTTATCCATACTTCTTAGACATGATAAAACTTCATAATCGTCATAATAACATTCTCATTGTTAGCCATAACTACCTCTATCAAATTTCGGGGACGAAATTTCTTTAACGGGTAGGTACTGTGACGACCCGGAAATTTTCGACTAAATTTAAACTTTATCTTTATATTATTCTGACACGATAAGCAATGTTTGTTAAGTTAAATCTCAAGGATTTTAAACTATGTTTATACATTCATTTAAACCTCGACCAAATTCCAATGATTCACGAACCATTAAATGAACATATATGAATATGTATGTATATGTGTATATGTTATAAATTGAAAATGTCAACAAAGTATTTAAAAGTATAATGCTTTATATGAATGTATTTGTTTCAATATGATTATCGACGAAATTATAAAAAAAATATATTAAATGATTGAATTATCAGAAACATTGAATTATGATTACAAGTCTCTGTTGAGAGGTCCACTATGATTTGAGAAATCTATTCCTCTTAACGATATTCAGAATAATTTGTAAAGCTATTTATAAATAAAAATAAAAAGTGTCATTTACGAAAGTTAGACAAAAGCTATTGGAGAATTGGTTTCCATAATATTCTATTAATCTATTTTCAAACGTACAAAAACGTTTTCAGTTTAAAAAGAACTTTATTATTAAAACATATATAACTTTTATAAATATCTAGAATCACTTTTGACAACTCATTACTTAACAAGTATAATAAATATAACGATATTTATATTTTATTTCATTAAATATATATAACGATTTAAATTAATATTATATATATTTATACACGTATTATACATACATAGTTTTTATATTTTTACTATACTTTAACTTTACCTTTACTTTAACTTTAATAATTCACTTTAATAATTCATACTTTAATAATTCACTTTAATAATTCATACTTTAATAATTCACTTTAATAATTCATACTTTAATAATTCACTTTAATAATTCATACTTTAATAATTCACTTTAATAATTCATACTTTAATAATTCACTTTAATAATTCAAAAATCTATTATAAATAGAATTCAATAGGTTTCATTATTTCATAGAAACTTGAAAATATATTTTTCTAAACTCTCTCAATCGATTTACATATATATATATATATTTGCTCTATATTATTTCAAGATATTATTAGTATACATAAAATATTACGACGAAGTGATGTCCGAGTGATTTCAAAATAGTTTTTTGAATGAGTCGAAGCTAAGGAAATTATGGGTTATAGCTATGGAGGTGATGAGTATGGTTCATGGGTATGCTCGTGAGGTCAATCTAGTGTTTATCATCTCCGTTGCGTCTACGTACTTTCCTGCAATATTGAATCTAAATATTGATACGTTCGTGAATCCGAGGCCAACCTTGCACTTGTTAAATGACGTTATATGTATTTTTACTACGAAATACAGTATTGTGAGTTTCATTACTCCCTTTTTATATATATTTTTGGGCTGAGAATACATGCGATGATTTATAAAAATGTTTTACGAAATAGGCACAAGTACTAAAACTAATTCTATGTGGGTTTAAACCAGAAATATACCCTTAGCTTGGTAACATTAAACTACTTGTCTATGTACGGTAGGTGCGAATCCTAAAGATAGATCTATTGGGCCTGACAAACCTCATCCTGACTATGGGATGCTTTAGTACTTCGAGGTTATTTTAAACACACCTGATCTGGTGTACTTCAGAGGGTAAAACATGAACGTTAAGGCTTGTTACCGGGTGCCTACAACTTATAGAATACTTTTATACACTTGCGAGTGTACATATATTTATAAACGGAAATCTTGTGGTCTATTAATATATTGAAATGATTATTATGATAAACCTATGAACTCACCAACCTTTTGGTTGACACTTTAAAGCATGTTTATTCTCAGGTATTAAAGAAATCTTCCGCTGTGCATTAGCTCATTTTAAGGATATTACTTGGAGTCATTGATGGCATATTTTGAAAGACGTTGCATTCGAGTCATTGAGTTCATCAAGATTATTATTATGTCAATTATAGTTGGATGTATTATGAAATGGTGTGCATTCCGTCAACTTTCATTGTAAAGAAAGTTTGTCTTTTAAAAACGAATGCAATATTTGTAAAATGTATCATATAGAGGTCAAAATACCTCGCGATGTAATCAACTATTGTGAATCATTTATAATGTATATGAACGGGTCCTTTTAGTATATAAATATGTATATATAATATATAGTTATATTAATTAAAAATGTTAACAAAGTATTAGATGTATAATACTTTACATGAACGTATTTGTTTCAATATATGTTTAATATATTTATCGACGAAATTAGAAGATAATATCAAATTATTGAATTATCAGATACATTGTGATATGATTACGGGTCTATGTTTTGAGGTCCAATGTGATTTAAGAAATCTATTCTTTTTGATAACATTCAGATAATGGTAAAGTGATTTATAAGTAAAAACAAATATATCAATTAACGGAAACTAGACAAGGGTTAGTAGAGATTCCTGTTTAATTTTCAATTCATGTTTTATAATATTTTCCTCGTGACTTTGATAAAATAACTATGTTAACTTTCATTTTATTTAATATGAAAGTAAGAACGTAGAGTGTAAATAACTTA
The DNA here is from genome assembly GCF_046630445.1 of Rutidosis leptorrhynchoides. NCBI lineage: Eukaryota > Viridiplantae > Streptophyta > Magnoliopsida > Asterales > Asteraceae > Rutidosis > Rutidosis leptorrhynchoides. The sequence goes on along the minus strand of NC_092342.1, from coordinate 200,425,010 downwards.
GATGTTGGATATCGACAAGTTAAGTAACTCGACATTTTTCATTAATATGATTTCATACGTTTATTTAACCTTTGGACTTTATCCCATGCTTCACCAACAGACTATAATTTAAAAACTTGAAACCTATTATGAATATATATAATTCTACTTTTCTAAAACGTTTTATGATATAACGATTTCCATTATTTTAACCTTTTAACAAAATGATTCTTAAATATATTTAGTTTTGGAAAACAAAATTATCATATTTATTTGATTTAGTTTCAGACGTACAAAAACGTTTTCAGTTTAAAAAGAACTTAATTATTATTAAAACGTATATAACTTTTATACATATCTAGAACCACTTTTGACAACTCATTACTTAACCAGTATGATAAAGATAACGATATTTATATTTTATTTTATTAAATATATATAACGAATTAAATTAATATTATATATATTTATACGCGTATTATACGTACATAGTTTTATACTTTTACTATACTTTAACTTTACCTTTACTTTACTTTAACTTTAATAATTCACTTTAATAATTAATACTTTAATAATTCATACTTTAATAATTCACTTTAATAATTCATACTTTAATAACTCACTTTAATAATTCAAAAATCTATTATAAATAGAATTCAATAGGTTTCATTATTTCATAGAAACTTGAAAATATATTTCTCTAAACTCTTTTAATCGATTTATATATATATATATATATATATATATATATATATATATATATATATATATATATATATATATATATTTACTCTGTATTATTTCAAGATATTATTAGTATACATAAAATACTACGACGAGGTTCTACTCGCATGTTTTCAAAATGGATTTTGCGAGCGGAATAGGGCTAAAGAAATTATGGGTTATAGCTATGGAGGTTATGGATAATGTTCGGGAGTATGCTCATGAGGTCAAACTAGTGTTTATCATCTCCGTTGCGTCTACGTACTTTCTTGCAATATTGAATCACAATATTGATACGTGAGCACTCATAACTTAACTTTTATATATTAGTAATGTATCCCTGACTAGTGCTCGAGTATATATAATTATGCATGCTTGTATGTTTAATTTCATCGTTAAATAGTTTGTAATAGATCATGAGTTTAATACACATACTACTGAGATAAGGTATATGATATGCAGTCGTTGGAAAGCTGGCGAAAAATCAATAACTTTTCATTTATATATCGAATAGTTTCGATGAACGGATTAAAAGATGTAGTCAATTGAATTATCTATAATTTTAAGTATTATTGTTAAAATAATTATTATTATTACTATCGTCGTTATTATCGTCGTTATTATTATTAACTAATTATTATTATTATTATTATTATTATTATTATTATTATTATTATTATTATTATTATTATTATTATTATTATTATTATTATTATTATTATTATTATCGTTATAAATGTTATCATTAAAAATTGTCATTTATATTAGTATTAGTATCGTTATTATCATCAAGATTATTATTATTATTATTATTATTATTATTATTATTATTATTATTATTATTATTATTATTATTATTATTATTATTATTATTATTATTATTATTATTATTATTATTATTTTATTTATTATCATTAAAATAGTTATTAGTATTATCATTAATGTTATTATAATATTTATTATTATTAGTATCATTATCATTAAAAATTAATATTAGTATCATCTAATTATTATGACTAATATTATTATAATTATTATGAATGCGATTTAAAAGAGGACTAAAAGCTATTAAACAAATCGATTAGGAAATAACGAGTATAAGTATCATGATGAAATTAAAATATTGTATGATATTGATTTAAGAAAAAAATATCCTTTTTCATTATTTTTTATCATTATTATTATTATTAAAAGTATCATTTTTATTAAAACTATCATTTTTATTAAAATTATCATTTTTAATAGAAATGTCATTGTTATTATAAAATATCATTTTATATATTAAAAATTATTATTTTGAATAGAATTACTATTATATAAGATATTATTATTATTATAGTTAATATTAAAAAGTATCGTTGTAATTATCATGATTAGAATTATCATTTTATCATAATTAATATCACCATTTGTAAATATAAATATTGTTATTATTATTATTAGTAGAATAATAATAATTATTATTATTATTATTACAAAATAATACAACTGTTACTTATTATTATTATTATCAATATTATTTTATCAAACAAATATGTGATACAAAGATATTTTTACCACACATAATATAATTACATTAATAATACATACCACCATGTTTTTATAATATTGAGTGAACTGTATAAATTTTATTACTTAAAATATATAAAAGTATATTTTTATATATAAATTTTAATATGAATTTTTATTTATTAATAAATGACTTGTATTATTATTTAATCTAATAAAATTCGATAAATATATTTAAATATATAAAACAACTATATTTAAGCTATATAATAAACACGTATAAATTTTTGGAAGTCATTTTGGGTCAAATTGATTTTTGTTGACTTTTGCATGATAATCTCGAGCATTAGGATTATGATACACTACGACTTGACCTGAATTTGTTAGACAAATATTGACCAATATATAAATATATATACTTAATATAGGTCCGTGAATCAGAGGCCAACCCTGCACTTGTTCAGTGCCGTCATATGCATAATTGCTATGAAATACCGTATAGTGAGTTTCATTTGCTCCCTTTTTAAATGATTTTGCAATATACATTTTTGGGACTGAGAATACATGCACTTTTATAAATGTTTGACGAAATAGACACAAGTAATCGAAACTACATTCTATGGTTGAATTGTTATACCGGATATCACCCTTGTTGAACTTGGTAGCCTAAGAATTGGTGTTTATTATAATTGCCACCAATTGATGCGAATCCTAAAGATAGATCTATGGGCTTTGACACGCCCCAGTCAGAGAATTTGAACTGCTTTAGTACTTCGATGTTTATATGTTTGGGGATATTCTAGATGCATTTTGTTAATGTCGGTTACCAGGTGTTCAATCCATACGAATGAATTTTAAACACTTGCGAGTGTATGATTATTGATTAAATGAAATCTTGTGGTCTATTAAAATTATGGAAATAATTGAGTACGATAAACTAATGAACTCACCAACCTTTTGGTTGACACTTTAAAGAATGTTTAGTCTCAGGTATTAAAGAAATCTTCCGCTGTGCATTAGCTCATTTTAAGGATATTACTTGGAGTCATTCATGGCATATTTCGAAAGACGTTGCATTCGAGTCGTTGAGTTCATCAAGATTATTATTAAGTCAATTATAGTTGGATGTATTATGAAATGGTATGCATGCTGTCAACTTTCGATGAAAAGAAAGTTTATCTTTTAAAAACGAATGCAAGGTTTGTAAAATGTATCATAGAGAGGTCAAATACCTCACGATTTAATTAACTATTATGAATCGTTTATAATGTATATGAACGGGGCATTTCATTTGGTATGACAATACAAGATGCAGATGAGTACATGATAGGGTTTTAATGAATATAATGATTTTTCGGAAAGTCAAAGATCAATGAAGTTGCTGGTAAGTTTACTGCTAATGTGGCGAGATATAAACGGTTCCCCGGTAACGATGACGAAAGGTAAACTTATATATCAAGGTTATAATAGAGTTTATTTGAATGAAGAGTCGAAATTGTTTTGCTGAAACTGTGACAAAATTGACTACTTTGGAAAGGGATTTCAAAGTTATTTTCGGTAATAACAACGCCAAAAGAGCTAGCACAGTTACGTGTTAAACGTTTACTCAGGTTCCGAGTGTTTTTCCGGTGCATACCTATAGGCATAAATCTTTCCTTCCGTAGATGAAGTGCAGCTGGTTCACCCTCTCGATTGAGGTGTTTTCAAGAATCATGAAAGGTTTGAATGCAGATTGTAATCGTCAAGATACAAATGAGGTTTAAGATGAAATCAAGTGGCAAACTTGAAGAATTGTTTAGTTTCATATGTTATAATCAATATTTTAATTCATTTTAATTGTCCAATGTTAGTAGTCCACAGTTAGTAGTCCAATAATTCATATACTATTTAATATATAATATTTGAATTAATTAATACGTATCTTGACCCATTATATACATGTCTCAGACTCGATCACAACTCAAAGTATATATATTATTTTAGAATCAACCTCAACCCTATATAGCTAACTCGATCATTACCGCATATAGAGTGTCTATGGTTATTCCAAATAATATATATAGATGCGTCGATATGATATGTTAAAACATTGTACATGTTTCCCGATGATATTTAAAGTGCGTAAAGTAAATAACAGAAATTAAATGACGACAAATAAAATTGCGAGAATTAAAATTGAGATAATTAAATTACGATAAATAAATTGCGATAATTAAAATGTAATAAGGAATTAACAGTTAGCTAGGAACAGTTAGCTAGGATTTTGTTAGCGTGGATTCTTAACAAAATTTCTCATAGTTAATTTGTTTGTTTCTAACAAATTTTATTTTTTTGTCCAATGTTTTCTTCATTATGTCACTTGTTGGATTCTGATAAGTCAAAATCCAATTTATGAAATTGAATTTGAATGAAAATAGTTGTTCTTTGGTGAACGGATACGTATATGTGTAGATTTGAGCAGTATTGTTAATGACTGCTGAATCTGAATTGAAGAATGTACAGTGTAACTTATTAATGTGAAATCTAAATATTCCTCGGGTATTACCTACCCGTTAAAATATTTTCACCATTAATAGTTTGTACGAAAGAATTTTTAATTACAATTTTATGAAAATATACTTACATATATATTTTCTTCAGATATAATTATGGATTTAATGAGTTAATATAATATTAATCTCATTTGATTTACCGTTAGAACTTGAATACATAATCTCTAAAACATTAGAGATTACATAATCGCCATGAAGAACAAAGATAATTGATGTAGAACGATACGTAGAACGATGATTATGCTGGAGGTACATAATGAGATGTTGAGGCGTGTGATGTTTGAACTTGGGTTATTGGTGTTACTGGTATTGATGTTGGTGGTACTGTTGGTGTCGATGATGTTGTTGAAGCTGGTACGTTTTGTACCATATTTTCCAAGGCAATAACTTGAGCGCGAAGCTCGTTGACTTCTGCTATTACTCTGGGATGATTGTCGGTCAGAACGAGCGGATGAATAAGGTTTAGAATTTTAGATAGAATATAATCGTGGCGAGATACTCTGAAAATGAGTGTGAAAATGGTGTTTCGAATGGGTTCGCCGGTAAGTGCTTCAGGTTCTTTGCCAAGAGTGCAGGTTGGTGGGTGGAAAGGATCGCCTTCCTCTCGTCTCCATCGATTAAGTCGACTACGAACCCATCCCCAATTCATCCAGAATTGTAGATGACTAGTTGGTTGCTCCATTTCATTTACACTGCTTTCGGAGCTTAAGTGAATATTCATGTCGAAATAGCTGTCGAAATAACTATCGGAATAGCTATCGGAATCTGAGGGACTCGAACTGGTTGAGGGATTCATCTCGTACGATCAGATGAAGGATTTTCGATAAGAAATAGATTATAGGATGTAGATTAGTACCCTGCAATACATAATTTACATATGCATATATAATACTAAAATCCCATAAGTTACGGAGGAATCTACGTAAGCTGTCAGGCAAAGGTAACAATAACAAATATGCTAAGATATGAATTTATCTATACACTGTCTATGCAATAGAGGAAGTAATGAAATGTCCCGTTCTTATTGATTAAAAACGTTCCATATTAATTGATTTCGTTGCGAGGTTTTGACCTCTATATGAGACGTTTTTCAAAGACTGCATTCATTTTAAAACAAACCATAACCTTTATTTCATCAATAAAGGTTTAAAAAGCTTTACGTAGATTATCAAATAATGATAATCTAAAATATCCTGTTTACACCCGACCATTACATAATGGTTTACAATACAAATATGTTACAACAAAATAAGTTTCTTGAATGCAGTTTTTACACAATATCATACAAGCATGGACTCCAAATCTCGTCCTTATTTCAGTATGCGACAGCGGAAGCTCTTAATAATCACGTGAGAATAAACATGCTTAAAACGTCAACAAAAATGTTGGTGAGTTATAGGTTTAACCTATATATATCAAATCATAATAATAGACCACAAGATTTCATATTTCAATACACATCTCATACATAGAGATAAAAATCATTCATATGGTGAACACCTGGTAACCGACATTAACAAGATGCATATATAAGAATATCCCCATCATTCCGGGACACCCTTCGGATATGATATAAATTTCGAAGTACTAAAGCATCCGGTACTTTGGATGGGGCTCGTTGGGCCCAATAGATCTATCTTTAGGATTCGCGTCAATTAGGGTGTCTGTTCCCTAATTCTTAGATTACCAGACTTAATAAAAAGGGGCATATTCGATTTCGATAATTCAACCATAGAATGTAGTTTCACGTACTTGTGTCTATTTTGTAAATCATTTATAAAACCTGCATGTATTCTCATCCCAAAAATATTAGATTTTAAAAGTAGGCCTATAACTCACTTTCACAGATTTTTACTTCGTCGGGAAGTAAGACTTGGCCACTGGTTGATTCACGAACCTATAACAATATATACATATATATCAAAGTATGTTCAAAATATATTTACAACACTTTTAATATATTTTGATGTTTTAAGTTTATTAAGTCAGATGTCCTCGTTAGTAACCTACAACTAGTTGTCTACAGTTAGATGTACAGAAATAAATCGATAAATATTATCTTGAATCAATCCATGACCCAGTGTATACGTATCTCAGTATTGATCACAACTCAAACTATATATATTTTGGAATCAACCTCAACCCTGTATAGCTAACTCCAACATTCACATATAGAGTGTCTATGGTTGTTCCGAAATATATATAGATGTGTCGACATGATAGGTCGAAACATTGTATACGTGTCTATGGTATCTCAAGATTACATAATATACAATACAAGTTGATTAAGTTATGGTTGGAATAGATTTGTTACCAATTTTCACGTAGCTAAAATGAGAAAAAATATCCAATCTTGTTTTACCCATAACTTCTTCATTTTAAATCCGTTTTGAGTGAATCAAATTGCTATGGTTTCATATTGAACTCTATTTTATGAATCTAAACAGAAAAGTATAGGTTTATAGTCGAAAAAATAAGTTACAAGTCGTTTTTGTAAAGGTAGTCATTTCAGTCGAAAGAACGACGTCTAGATGACCATTTTAGAAAACATACTTCCACTTTGAGTTTAACCATAATTTTTGGATATAGTTTCATGTTCATAATAAAAATCATTTTCTCAGAATAACAACTTTTAAATCAAAGTTTATCATAGTTTTTAATTAACTAACCCAAAACAGCCCGCGGTGTTACTACGACGGCGTAAATCCGGTTTTACGGTGTTTTTCGTGTTTCCAGGTTTTAAATCATTAAGTTAGCATATCATATAGATATAGAACATGTGTTTAGTTGATTTTAAAAGTCAAGTTAGAAGGATTAACTTTTGTTTGCGAACAAGTTTAGAATTAACTAAACTATGTTCTAGTGATTACAAGTTTAAACCTTCGAATAAGATAGCTTTATATGTATGAATCGAATGATGTTATGAACATCATTACTACCTTAAGTTCCTTGGATAAACCTACTGGAAAATAGAAAAATGGATCTAGCTTCAACGGATCCTTGGATGGCTCGAAGTTCTTGAAGCAAAATCATGACACGAAAACAAGTTCAAGTAAGATCATCACTTGAAATAAGATTGTTATAGTTATAGAAATTGAACCAAAGTTTGAATATGATTATTACCTTGTATTAGAATGATAACCTACTGTAAGAAACAAATATTTCTTGAGGTTGGATGATCACCTTACAAGATTGGAAGTGAGCTAGCAAACTTGAAAGTATTCTTGATTTTATGAAACTAGAACTTTTGGAATTTATGAAGAACACTTAGAACTTGAAGATAGAACTTGACAGAGATCAATTAGATGAAGAAAATTGAAGAATGAAAGTGTTTGTAGGTGTTTTTGGTCGTTGGTGTATGGATTAGATATAAAGGATATGTAATTTTGTTTTCATGTAAATAAGTCATGAATGATTACTCATATTTTTGTAATTTTATGAGATATTTCATGCTAGTTGCCAAATGATGGTTCCCACATGTGTTAGGTGACTCACATGGGCTGCTAAGAGCTGATCATTGGAGTGTATATACCAATAGTACATACATCTAAAAGCTGTGTATTGTACGAGTACGAATACGGGTGCATACGAGTTGAATTGTTGATGAAACTGAACGAGGATGTAATTGTAAGCATTTTTGTTAAGTAGAAGTATTTTGATAAGTGTCTTGAAGTCTTTCAAAAGTGTATGAATACATATTAAAACACTACATGTATATACATTTTAACTGAGTCGTTAAGTCATCGTTAGTCGTTACATGTAAATGTTGTTTTGAAACCTTTAGGTTAACGATCTTGTTGAATGTTGTTAACCCATTGTTTATTATAACAAATGAGATGTTAAATTGTTATATTATCATGATATTATGATATATAATATATCTCAGTATGATGTATATACAGTTAAATGTCATTACAACGATAATCGTTACATATATGTCTCGTTTCGAAATCATTAAGTTAGTAGTCTTATTTTTACATATGTATTTCATTGTTAATACACTTAATAATATATTTACTTATCATTTAACATAATTAACCAAGTGTATCAATATCTTAATATGATTCATATGTACCTAGTAAGACGTTATAACGATAATCGTTATATATATCATTTTCGAGTTTCTTAAATTAATAGTCTCATTTTTATGTATATAACTCATTGTTAAAATACCTAATGAGATACATACTTATAATAAAAACATGTTAACTATATATATAACCATATATATGTCATCGTATAGTTTTTACAAGTTTTAACGTTCGTGAATCACCGGTCAACTTGGGTGGTCAATTGTCTATATGAAACATATTTCAATTAATCAAGTCTTAACAAGTTTGATTGCTTAACATGTTGGAAACATTTAATCATGTAAATATCAATCTCAATTAATATATATAAACATGGAAAAGTTCGGGTCACTACAAGTAAGACGTGTCTAGACTTTAAGGATGATAAGCAAATAATTTTTGACACTAAATGATAAGCAAAACTTTTGACATGAAGACACGGTCGAAGTCCAGACCCACTAATGTATCTAAATAACTATCAGTTAGACACACTAATGCAAGACCTAGTTTGCTAAGACCACCGCTCTGGTACCAACTGAAGGGACCCATTCATATCGTTTATAAAAGATTCACAATAGTTGATTACATCGCTAGGTACTTGACCTCTAAATGATACATTTTTACAAACATTGCATTCGTTTTTAAAAGACAAAATTTCATCACATCGTAAGTTGACAGCATGCATACCATTTCATAATATATCTAACTATAAATGACTTAATAATATTCTTGATGAACTCAACGACTCGAATGCAACGTCTTTTAAAATATTTCATGAATGACTCCAAGTAATATCTCTAAAATGAGCAAATGCACAGCGGAAGATTTCTTTCATACCTGAGAATAAACATGCTTTCAAGTGTCAACCAAAAGGTTGGAGAGTTCATAAGTTTATCATAAGCAATAAAATTCATCATTTTGATAGACCACAAGATTTAAATACAGTACACCTATCTCGTGTACAAAACCATTTTTCATAATGCTTAGCAGAGTAGGTTTGTATCCTTTTCTCCCCCGTAGGTTGCCTCGCGATTTTTAAATAACCGTACACATATCTCGTGCACAAAAATAATACACATAACCTGTATATAAAAATTATTCTCTCAATACATAACATTCAATTTGATTTCATTGCTCAACATGGTAACCGACCTTAACATATAATGCGCTCATCAATAATATCCCCAAAACAGAATATCTCGTCTGTATAATATATAAACTTCGAAGTACTAAACACCACGCCCATTAGCTCTTCCGTCTAGTGAACATTCTGGGTGGGGGTATTAAACCCGGTAGCTACCTTTAGGATTCGCTTGAATTAGGGCCATACCCGATTCTAATTCTTAGGTTACCAAGCAATAATAATCAGGGGAAATATTCACAACAATTAGTGGCAATTATCACGTCCAACTAATTCAATAATAATCCACAGAACTTCTGTCTGCATAATAATTCATTCGAGGAATGTTTTGCTTGTGTCTATCTCGTCAAACATTTATAAAAGCATCTCAGTCTAAAATATAGATTTCAAAGGCATTTAATAAAGCATTTGTAAAACAGTTGTAAAATCAGCGCATGTATTCTCAGTTTCAAAATATAAAGAGTAAAAGGGAATCAAATGAACTCACAATATGATATTTTGTAGTAAAAACATGCATACGACCAAACTGAACAATGCAGGGTTGGCCTTGGACTCACGAACCTATATCATTTGTATATATATTAAAACATATAATTGTAATCGAATGAATTTATATTATTAGTGATATAATTGTTATTTTAAATTATGTGTTTCATTTATAACCTAATTAATTATATTTATTAATATAAAATATTAATATAGTTATGTTAGATGTAGTAAATATAGTTTTATATAACTAACAGTTATTTGATAAAATAATTTTGATAAAAATACATAAAAAGCTGTTTCATCCTATAATAATAATAATAACAGTTATAATAATAAAATGATAATTTTTATAAAAATGATACTTTTAATAATAATGAATACTAATAATTATATTAATAACTAAAATGATAATAATACTATTAATAATGATAACTATAAAAATAATGATTTTACTAATAATAATAACAATAATAATACTAATATTTATATTAATAACTATATTGATAATAATACTACTACTAATAATACTAATACTTATAATAATAATAATAATAATAATAATAATAATAATAATAATAATAATAATAATAATAATAATAATCATAATAATAATAATAATAATAATAATAATAATAATAATAATAATAATAATAATAATAATAATAATGATAGTAGTAGTAGTAATAATAATAATAATAATAATAATAATAATAATAATAATAATAATAATAATAATAATAATAATAATAATAATAATAATAATAATAATAATAAAAGATGACTACCTTTAAAAGTTTTTCCTAAAAAAATGCCTCAAGCAGGGCTCGAACCCAAGACCTCTCGCTTAACCCACAACACTGTAACCATCGTTCTGTTGCTTACTTTCTCAAATGGTTATCAAGTTAATTTGTTTTAACCCGTAAATAAATGGATCACGGCCCAAATTACTAATACAAGTTCACGGCCCAAAATAATAATCCATTGGCCCAACATAAAAGATTAAAATTCGGCCCAAGATCAGAGTTTCAATCTGTTTCATGTTTTCGTAAAAGAAACAAAATCTCATACTTTAATTAATTGAAATCGAATCACCCATGTGTCTATTGTCCCACCCGTAAAGCAATTGTCTGGAATTTGGTAATCTTGTTGTATAAAATATTCAAGTTGACAACACCCACACAAATATGTGGTACAGCTCCTATCTTCTTTTGTTTTTACAAGTTCATGAATTAAACAACAACCGTACTCTTTTCATGAATTCATGATCACAACAGAGAAAAAAAAATAATGTGGTGAAGGTTAAGGTGGTGGCCGGTGGTGATGATCAAGCAAGAGGTGATCGAATAATAATATGATGATGATTATGATCAATGGGTTATGGTTGTGGGTATAACCGATGGTGGTGAGGACATTGCATCTTACCTTCTTCGAACAATATCGAAACGAGTAATAACAGTTCGGGTTACAAAGATGATAATGGTGTTGGCTTGAAGATAATGTTGGGCTGTTTTTCTTGAACCATAAAACAACATTAAAAATCTAGAAATAGTTAGTGATGGGTTTCAGTTAGTGGGTAGCAGGGTTCGATCGTAAAAAAAATAGAACGATGCGGTCTCGTTGTTGGGCTGAAGAAGAAAACTGAAACCATAAATGGAAGTCGTGCAGTTGTACTTCATGAATTTTTGTCTCTCAAAACAATAATATTTAAGTGTGGTTTTCAAACCTGTTTGGGTTCGATTTAGCTGTTACAACAGCAATGTTTATAGCAGTTGCATTTAGGTTTGTTATGGTATGTTTTGAAACAGAAAACGTAAGCAATAGCGATTATGAATGACACAAAATGAGGTGACTTGTCGAGCTGCTGTTTTAAAAAAAAAATGAGCAGCCGTATGGTGTTTGGTTTGCATGAGGAAGGTGGTGGCTTTGTTAGTGATTCTTAAACATATAATGAACAACAAATAGACGAGTTGTAGGTGAGTCCTTAAGTGGGTTTTTGAGTCAATATGATGTTGACTTAGTGTGCACGCCATAACACAAATCTATAATACCGCTTACATACAGGCCTATGGGGTCACACACTTTAGTACTTAGACACCATTATTATATATTGTTGATATATAATTATAACCTACAGTTCGAAAAGTATATTTAGTTAAATGCAAAATATTTAATTGACCATTTATGATGGGCTTATTTTACCTTAGTGAAATTATATAATTAATTTTTGGGCCTTCTTTTCTCGGGTTACACCAAGACGTCGCAAAAACAAAATGAGTATTATTTTAAATGTCAACAACACTTTTGCAATTGATAGCCACAACAAAAGTCGGTGTCATTGTTTTAAAGCATATATAAATATATTATTATGAGTAACAAAAGGATTTGAAGAATAGGACAGCCGCAAGTTTTGGTTTTCAGTCGAATAAAAAAAGGGTTTTGTAGTTTTTTTTATTCTCTTTGTGGTTTTGGTCACTAACAAAAGGATGGCTATTTCAAGTACGGTATGCGTATAATTAAATAAAGAGTTCAATTGTTTTTGAGCATGATGGCACAAACAAAATACAAAAAGGAGTTCTTCTTTTTAGTCTGTTTCTTTTCGACGTGAAGAAAAGCAACCATATTGGTTTGCTTGTTTTTCAATTTATTAATTATAAACAATATTTGATATTGTTTTTGGGTTATGCGGACTAGCATCTGATTGGTGTTGTTCGACGTGCTGTGTGGATCAACCATAGAGATATTCATACACTTTGAATATATGTTTCAACCTAGACGTGGACAACAGTTCATGCATCGCTCGCTAAAGGTACATCTAAACTCTTCTTTGTGATTTATCATATTGACAATTATTAATGGTGTAATTGGATCTTGTTGGGAACGGTTAATAGTGTAAATGTTTAATTGAATGTTATTATAAAATAAAAGATGTTTATTTTCATATTCCGCTGCGTTTATAAATTTAAAGGTACACACGATTTTCCATCAGTGGTAATCAGAGCCACTTTTACACTGTTTTAATTGTCGTGTAATTATTCTTTAGATTTAGCTTTGTGGTGTATTGGTGAAAGTCAAAATCTTTTTAGTTTTTAAAGTCAACTCGATTGATTTAGACTTAACCTCATGACGCACAAATATGATTGAAAGAATATCACTATTTTAAATTGTAGATTTAATTGTTATGGCTTAAATAATTATTAGAATTGTTGAGTGTTTTATTCCATGGTTATACACATGCATTGTAACCATGGATAAGCCATATATAAGTTTTAACAATGGAGTTATTAAAATTTTGATTGCATACATAGCCTATAATGCCCCGACCTATGTAGTGACCCGAACTTTTCCATGTTTATATATATATATATATATATATATATATATATATATATATATATATATATATATATATATATATATATATATATATATATATATATATATATATATATATGTATTAAATGAAATTGTTATTTTACATGATTAAGTGTTTCCAACATGTTAAGCAATCAAACTTGTTAAGACTTGATTAATTGAAATAGGTTTCATATAGACAATTGACCACCCAAGTTGACCGGTGATTCACGAACGTTAAAACTTGTAAAAACTATATGATGACATATATATGGATATATATATATATAGTTAACATGATATTATGATAAGTAAACATATCATTAAGTATATTAACAATGAACTACATATGTAAAAACAAGACTACTAACTTAATGATTTTGAAACGAGACATATATGTAACGATTATCGTTGTAACGACATTTAATGTATATATATCATATTAAGATATATTAATACATCATGATATCATGATAATGTAATAATTTAACATCTCATTTGATTTAATAAACAATGGGTTAACAACATTTAACAAGATCGTTAACCTAAAGGTTTCAAAACAACACTTACATGTAACGACTAACGATGACTTAACGACTCAGTTAAAATGTATATACATGTAGTGTTTTAATATGTATTCATACACTTTTGAAAGACTTCAAGACACTTATCAAAATACTTCTACTTAACAAAAATGCTTACAATTACATCCTCGTTCAGTTTCATCAACAATTCTACTCGTACACACCCGTATTCGTACTCGTACAATACACAGCTTTTAGATGTATGTACTATTGGTATATACACTCCAATGATCAGCTATTAGCAACCCATGTGAGTCACCTAACACATTTGGGAACCATCATTTGGCAACTAGCATGAAATATCTCATAAAATTACAAAAATATGAGTAATCATTCATGACTTATTTACATGAAAACAAAATTACATATCCTTTATATCTAATCCATACACCAACGACCAAAAACACCTACAAACACTTTCATTCTTCAATTTTCTTCATCTAATTGATCTGTCTCAAGTTCTATCTTCAAGTTCTAAGTGTTCTTCATAAATTCTACAAGTTCTAGTTTCATAAAATCAAGAATACTTCCAAGTTTGCTAGCTTACTTCCAATCTTGTAGAGTGATCATCCAACCTCAAGAAATATTTATTATTTACAGTAAGATATCTTTCTAATACAAGGTAATACTCATATTCAAACTTTGATTCAATTTCTATAACTATAACAATCTTATTTCGAGTGAAAATCTTACTTGAACTGTTTTCGTGTCATGATTCTGCTTCAAGAACTTTCAAGCCATCCAAGGATCCTTTGAAGCTAGATCCATTTTTCTCATTTCCAGTAGCTTTATCCAGAAAATTTTAGGTAGTAATGATGTTCTTAACATCATTCGATTCATACATATAAAGCTATCTTATTCGATGGTTTAAACTTGTAATCACTAGAACATAGTTTAGTTAATTCTAAACTTGTTCGCAAAAAAAAGTTAATCCTTCTAACTTGACTTTTAAAATCAACTAAACAATTATCTATATCTATATGATATGCTAACTTAATGATTTAAAACCTGGAAACACGAAAAACACCGAAAAACCGGATTTACGCCGTCGTAGTAACATCGCGGGCTGTTTTGGGTTAGTTAATTAAAAACTATGATAAACTTTGATTTAAAAGTTGTTCTTCTGGGAAAATGATTTTTATTATGAACATGAAACTATATCCAAAAATCATGGTTAAACTCAAAGTGGAAGTATGTTTTCTAAAATGGTCATCTAGACGTCGTTCTTTCGACTGAAATGACTACCTTTACAAAAATGACTTGTAACTTATATTTCCGACTATAAACCTATACTTTTTCTGTTTAGATTCATAAAATAGAGTTCAATATGAAACCATAGCAATTTTATTCACTCAAAACGGATTTAAAATGAAGAAGTTATGCGTAAAACAAGATTGGATAATTTTTCTCATTTTAGCTACGTGAAAATTGGTAACAAATCT
The DNA here is from genome assembly GCF_046630445.1 of Rutidosis leptorrhynchoides. Lineage (NCBI taxonomy): Eukaryota > Viridiplantae > Streptophyta > Magnoliopsida > Asterales > Asteraceae > Rutidosis > Rutidosis leptorrhynchoides. Next base: position 200,409,170 of record NC_092342.1, on the reverse strand, counting down.
ATTCCAACCATAAATTAACCAACTTGTATTGTATATTATGTAATCTTGAGATACCATAGACACGTATACAATGTTTCGACCTATCATGTCGACACATATATATATATATATTTCGGAACAACCATAGACACTCTATATGTGAATGTTGGAGTTAGCTATACAGGGTTGAGGTTGATTCCAAAATATATATTGTTTGAGTTGTGATCAATACTGAGATATGTATACACTGGGTCGTGGATTGATTCAAGATAATATATATCGATTTATTTCTGTACATCTAACTGTGGACAACTAGTTGTAGGTTACTAACGAGGACAGATGACTTAATAAACTTAAAACATCAAAAATGTATTAAAAGTGTTGTAAATATATTTTGAATATACTTTGATATATATGTACATATTTGTTATAGGTTCGTGAATCGACCAGTGGCCAAGTCTTACTTCCCGACGAAGTAAAAAAATCTGTGAAAGTGAGTTATAGTCCCACTTTTAAAATCTAATATTTTTGGGATGAGAATACATGCAGGTTTTATAAATGATTTACAAAATAGACACAAGTACGTGAAACTACATTCTATGGTTGAATTATCAAAATCGAATATGCCCCTTTTTATTAAGTCTAGTAATCTAAGAATTAGGGAACAGACACCCTAATTGACGCGAATCCTAAAGATAGATCTATTGGGCCTAACAAACCCCATCCAAAGTACTGGATGCTTTAGTACTTCGAAATTTATATCATATCCGAAGGGTGTCCCGGAATGATGGGATATTCTTAAATATGCATCTTGTTAATGTCGGTTACCAGGTGTTCACCATATGAATGATTTTTATCTCTATGTATGGGATGTGTATTGAAATATGAAATCTCTATTATTATGATTTGATAATATATAGGTTAAACCTATAACTCACCAACATTTTTGTTGACATTTTAAGCATGTTTATTCTCAGGTGATTATTAAGAGCTTTCGCTGTCGCATACTTAAATAAGGACGAGATTTGGAGTCCATGCTTGTATGATATTGTGTAAAAACTGCATTCAAGAAACTTATTTCGTTGTAACATATTTGTATTGTAAACTATTATGTAATGGTCGCGTGTAAACAGGATATTTTAGATTATCATTATTTGATATTCTACTTAAAGCTTTTTAAACCTTTATTGATGAAATAAAGGTTATGGTTTGTTTTAAAATGAATGCAGTCTTTGAAAAACATCTCATATAGAGGTCAAACCTCGCAACGAAATCAATTAATATGGAACGTTTTTAATCAATAAGAACGGGACATTTCAGTTGGTATCCGAGCGTTGGTCTTAGAGAACTAGAATTTTTCATTAGTGTGTCTTATCGAGTTTGTTAGGATGCATTAGTGAGTCTGGACTTCGACCGTGTTTACTTGAAAAATGATTGCTTAACAAATTTTGTTGAAAACTATATATTTTTAACATGTGAATATTATGTGATATATTAATCTCTTAACGTGTTTGATATTGTGTGATAGATGTCTACCTCTAGCACAAATCCCATTGACTCACCTAATAATAACGAAGAGTCGAATATATATTGGACTGATTCACAAGTTCCCGAAGAGGAACCGAAAGAAGAATCAGAACCGGAAGAAGAATCAAAATCGGAAGAGGAGGAACCGGAGGAGGAAATAGAACCAGTGGGGAAAATAATAAAACGGTTAAGTAAAAGAAAATCCTCAACCAACCGACCAAGGTTAATTATGGTCAATGGTGTTTCCGCCAAGGAAGCAAAATATTGGGAGGATTACCAATTCTTCGATGAATCGGATTCCGACGAGAATTCTGATGATGTTATAGAAATTACCCCAACTGAATTTAAAAAGGCAAAAGAAAATAATAAGGGAAAGGGCACAAAAATAGAGAAATCTAATTCCAACCCCGATGAACTTTATATGTATCGTCAACCCCCGAAGTCCTTAAGTTGTAACAATGACCCGGGAACCTCTAAACCACCAGTTTTTTTCTAAACCAATGTAGAAATCAACGGCTCGTATTAGGGGAACATCATATATCCCTAGAAACTTGGCAAAACGAACCAAAACCGAAGAAGAAGAAACGAGTGAGTCGGAATAAGATAGTTGTATTCGTGTGGTGTAATATATGTAATATAGTGTGCTTATGCTTTATGATATATGTAAAAATTGCTTGTATTAATAAGTATTTTTTTATGAATCTAACTCTTGTCTATTTTACAGTATAAAAACACAAAATGGATAGGCAACCCAATATTTTAAGAGACCTACCCGGAGACATGATTGATGAAATCTTGTCTAGAGTCGGTCAGAATTCCTCGGCACAAATATTTAAGGCGAGATCAGTTTGTAAGACATTCGAAGAACGTTCCAAGAATGCCTTGGTTTATAAAAGGCTTTCGTTCGAAAGATGGGGGATATCACATTGGGAAATCCATAAGTTACGATGTGTTTACTTTGACGCATATATTGCGGGGAACCCAAATGCTATTTTACGCAACGGGTTAAGAAATTATTTTGATTCAATGTATCCGAATATAGGACTTCGTGATTTAGAAAAAGCGGCTAACATGCAACATAAAGAAGCATGTTATGCTTACGGGTTATTAATGTTCGCTTCTCACCAAAGTGAGAAAAAGAACATCGGGCTACAACTATTAAACAAAACATTTCCACAAGTGACGGAGTCGGTAATTGGGGTAAGAAATGAGGTTTTTAGGTTGTTATGAGACTGTTGGTCATTACGTAACCTTCATCCTTTTGATGATGTTACAACACGTTGTCTTACTATCGGTCACAACGGTTATGTTCCACAAGACCAAGGATGGGAAGTAGTCCTAGTAAAACCAGAATGCATGACTTGTTTCTGGACGTATGAATTACGTGTCTTTATTGCCTTTGCTGAACGACTTGTGTACTAGCTAGAATTATCTTCACAACTATCTTGTATCAAAGTTATTGTGTACTATATTTCATGCTTTATGTAAAATAAGCGGTATTGTAAGTTTGTAAAATATTGTATAAAAGTTTGAACGCGAAATATTATTATAATCAGTTTTTCATATAGAATTGTAGTAGTTGAATTGTATATTAGCTACTAAGTATGAACTTAACGGGTAGGTACTACCCGAATTTAAACTTATAAAATGCTAATATGAAGAAAAAGCTTTTATAAATGAGTTCATATTATGCTACGAAATACTATTAACTACTCTTAATATTCTGTATGATTAACTTGTTCCATTTGACTATTTTGAAGGAAATGGCACCGACTACTCGACATACCGTGAATATGAATGAAGAGGAATTCCGTACTTTTCTAGCTTCAAACATAGCCGCAGTACAGGCTGCTACCAACAATAACCTTGGATCTAGCAGTACAGGAAATCGTGTAGGATGCACCTACAAAGAATTCACTACCTGCAAACCCTTGGAATTTGATGGAACCGAAGGACCGATCGGATTGAAACGGTGGACCGAGAAGGTCGAATCGGTGTTTGCCATAAGTAAGTGTACTGAAGAGGACAAAGTGAAGTACGCTACGCATACCTTCACAGGTTATGCGTTAACATGGTGGAATACCTATCTAGAGCAAGTGGGACAAGATGATGCGTACGCACTACCGTGGTCAGCATTCAAGCACTTGATGAATGAGAAGTACCGTCCCAGAACCGAGGTCAATAAGCTCAAGACAGAACTTAGAGGGTTACGAACCCCAAGGATTTAATATTACCACGTACAAAAGACGATTCACAGAATTGTGCCTATTGTGTCCGGGAGCGTTCGAAGATGAGGAAGAGAAGATCGACGCGTTTGTGAAAGGATTACCGGAAAGAATCCAAGAAGATATAAGTTCACACGAGCCCGCCTCCATACAACAGGCATGTAGAATGGCTCACAAACTAGTGAACCAGATTGAAGAAAGAATTAAAGAACAGACTGCTGAAGAGGCCAATGTGAAGCAAGTCAAAAGAAAGTGGGAGGAAAACGGTGATAAGAATCACCAATACAACAACAACAACAATTACAACAATAATCGCAACAACTATCCCAACAATCGCAACATCAATCGCAACTACAACAAACAGCCCAACAACAACAACAACAACAGCAACTACAACAATCATCCCAACAACAATAATAACTGCAACAACAACAACAATCAGAAGCAGCTATGCCAAAGGTGTGAAAAGTATCACTCGGGGTTCTGCACCAAATTTTGCAACAAGTGTAAAAGAAATGGTCATAGCGCGGCGAAGTGTGAGGTCTACGGACCAGGGGTTAACAGAACGAAAGGAACAAATGGTGTCGGAACGAGTAATGGCGAAGCAAGTAGTGTCGGAGCAAGTTATGCCAATGTAGTTTGTTATAAATGTGGAAAACCGGGCCACATTATTAGAAATTGCCCAAACCAGGAGAACACGAATGGACAAGGCCGTGGAAGAGTTTTCAATATTAATGCGGCAGAGGCACAGGAAGACCCGGAGCTAGTTACGGGTACGTTTCTTATTGACAATAAATCTGCTTACGTTTTATTTGATTCGGGTGCGGATAGAAGCTATATGAGTAGAGATTTTTGTGCTAAATTAAGTTGTCCATTGACGCCTTTGAATAGTAAATTTTTACTCGAATTAGCAAATGGTAAATTAATTTCAGCAGATAATATATGTCAGAATCGAGAAATTAAACTGGTTAGCGAAACATTTAAGATAGACTTGATACCAGTAGAGTTAGGGAGTTTTGATGTGATAATCAGTATGGACTGGTTGAAAGAAGTGAAAGCAGAGATCGTTTGTTACAAAAATACAATTCGCATTATACGAGAAAAAAGAAAACCCTTAATGGTGTACGGAGAAAAGGGCAACACGAAGCTACATCTTATTAGTAATTTGAAGGCACAAAAACTAATAAGAAAAGATTGCTATGCTGTTCTAGCACACGTCGAGAAAGTACAAACTAAAGAAAAGAGCATCAATGATGTTCCCGTCGCAAAAGAATTTCCTGATGTATTTCCGAAAGAATTACCGGGATTACCCCCACATCGATCCGTTGAATTTCAAATAGATCTTGTACCAGGAGCTGCACCAATAGCTCGTGCTCCTTACAGACTCGCACCCAGCAAGATGAAAGAACTGCAAAGCCAATTACAAGAACTTTTAGAGCGTGGTTTCATTCGACCAAGCACATCACCGTGGGGAGCTCCTGTTTTGTTTGTCAAGAAGAAAGATGGTACATTCAGGTTGTGTATCGACTACCGAGAGTTGAACAAACTTACCATCAAGAACCGCTACCCAGTACTGAGAATCGACGACTTATTTGATCAACTACAAGGCTCGTCTGTTTATTCAAAGATTGACTTACGTTCTGGGTATCATCAAATGCGGGTGAAAGAAGATGATATTCCAAAGACTGCTTTCAGAACACGTTATGGTCATTATGATTTTTTGGTCATGCCGTTTGGTTTAACTAATGCACCAGCTGTATTCATGGACCTTATGAACCGAGTGTGTGGACCATACCTTGACAAGTTTGTCATTATTTTCATTGATGACATACTTATTTACTCAAAGAATGACCAAGAACACAGTGAACATTTGAGAAAGGTGTTAGAAGTATTGAGGAAGGAAGAATTGTACGCTAAGTTTTCAAAGTGTGCATTTTGGTTGGAAGAAGTCCAATTTCTCGGTCACATAGTGAACAAAGAAGGTATTAAGGTGGATCCGGCAAAGATAGAAACTGTTGAAAAGTGGGAAACCCCGAAAACTCCGAAACACATACGCCAATTTTTAGGACTAGCTGGTTACTACAGAAGGTTCATCCAAGACTTTTCCAGAATAGCAAAACCCTTGACTGCATTAACGCATAAAGGGAAGAAATTTGAATGGAAGGATGAACAAGAGAAAGCGTACCAGTTATTGAAGAAAAAGCTAGCTACGGCACCTATATTGTCATTGCCTGAAGGGAATGATGATTTTGTGATTTATTGTGACGCATCAAAGCAAGGTCTCGGTTGTGTATTAATAAAATGAACGAAGGTGATTGCTTATGCGTCTAGACAATTGAAGATTCACGAACAAAATTATACGACGCATGATTTGGAATTAGGCGCGGTTGTTTTTGCATTAAAGACTTGGAGGCACTACTTATATGGGGTCAAAAGTATTATATATACCGACCACAAAAGTCTTCAACACATATTTAATCAGAAACAACTGAATATGAGGCAGCGTAGGTGGATTGAATTGTTGAATGATTACGACTTTGAGATTCGTTACCACCCGGGGAAGGCAAATGTGGTAGCCGACGCCTTGAGTAGAAAGGACAGAGAACCCATTCGAGTAAAATCTATGAATATAATGATTCACACTAACCTTACTACTCAAATAAAGGAGGTGCAACAAGGAGTTTTAAAAGAGGGAAATTTAAAGGATGAAATACCCAAAGGATCGGAGAAGCATCTTAATATTCGAGAAGATGGAACCGGGTATAGGGCTGAAAGAATTTGGGTACCAAAATTTGGAGATATGAGAGAAATGGTACTTAGAGAAGCTCATAAAACTAGATACTCAATACATCCTGGAACGGGGAAGATGTACAAGGATCTCAAGAAACATTTTTGGTGGCCGGGTATGAAAACCGATGTTGCTAAATACGTAGGAGAATGTTTGACGTGTTCTAAGGTCAAAGCTGAGCATCAGAAACCATCAGGTCTACTTCAACAACCTGAAATCCCGAAATGGAAATGGGAAAACATTACCATGGATTTCATCACTAAATTGCCAAGGACTGCAAGTGGTTTTGACACTATATGGGTAATAGTTGATCGTCTCACCAAATCAGCACACTTCCTACCAATAAGAGAAGATGACAAGATGGAGAAGTTAGCACGACTGTATTTAACGGAAGTCGTCTCCAGACATGGAATACCAATCTCTATTATCTCTTATAGGGATGGCAGATTTATTTCAAGATTCTGGCAGACATTACAGCAAGCATTAGGAACTCGTCTAGACATGAGTACTGCCTATCATCCACAAACTGATAGGCAGAGCGAAAGGATGATACAAACGCTTGAAGACATGCTACGAGCATGTGTTATTGATTTCGGAAATAGTTGGGATCGACATCTACCGTTAGCAGAATTTTCCTACAACAACAGCTACCATTCAAGCATTGAGATGGCGCCGTTTGAAGGACTTTATGGTAGAAAGTGCAGGTCTCCGATTTGTTGGAGTGAAGTGGGGGATAGACAGATTACGGGTCCAGAGATAATACAAGAAACTACCGAGAAAATCATCCAAATTCTACAACGATTGAAAACCGCCCAGAGTCGACAAAAGAGCTACGCAGATAGTAAAAGAAAAGATATAGAGTTTGAAATTGGAGAAATGGTCATGCTTAAGGTTTCACCTTGGAAAGGCGTTTTTCGATTTGGTAAACGGGGGAATCTAAATCCAAGGTACATTGGACCATTCATGATTATAGATCGTGTCGGACCAGTAGCTTACCAACTGGAGCTACCTCAACTACTAGCGGCTGTACATAACACTTTCCACGTCTCGAATTTGAAGAAATGTTTTGCTAAAGAAGATCTCACTATTCTGTTGGACGAAATCCAAATCAATGAAAAACTTCAATTCATTGAAGAACCCGTTGAAATAATGGATCGTGAGGTTAAGAGACTTAAGCAAAACAAGATACCGATTGTTAATGTTCGATGGAATGCTGGTAGAGGACCCGAGTTCACGTGGGAGCGTGAAGATCAGATGAAGAAGAAATACCCGCATCTATTTCCAGAAGATTCGTCAACACCTTCAACAGCTTAAAATTTCGGGACGAAATTTATTTAACGGGTAGGTACTGTAGTGACCCGAACTTTTCCATGTTTATATATATATATTAAATGAAATTGTTATTTTACATGATTAAGTGTTTCCAACATGTTAAGCAATCAAACTTGTTAAGACTTGATTAATTGAAATAGGTTTCATATAGACAATTGACCACCCAAGTTGACCAGTGATTCACGAACGTTAAAACTTGTAAAAACTATATGATGACATATATATGGATATATATATAGTTAACATGATATTATGATAAGTAAACATATCATTAAGTATATTAACAATAAACTACATATGTAAAAACAAGACTACTAACTTAATGATTTTGAAACGAGACATATATGTAACGATTATCGTTGTAACGACATTTAATGTATATATATCATATTAAGATATATTAATACATCATGATATCATGATAATGTAATAATTTAACATCTCATTTGATTTAATAAACAATGGGTTAACAATATTTAACAAGATCGTTAACCTAAAGGTTTCAAAACAACACTTACATGTAACGACTAACGATGACTTAACGACTCAGTTAAAATGTATATACATGTAGTGTTTTAATATGTATTCATACACTTTTTAAAGACTTCAAGACACTTATCAAAATACTTCTACTTAACAAAAATGCTTACAATTACATCCTCATTCAGTTTCATCAACAATTCTACTCGTATGCACCCGTATTCGTACTCGTACAATACACAGCTTTTAGATGTATGTACTATTGGTATATACACTCCAATGATCAGCTCTTAGCAGCCCATGTGAGTCACCTAACACATGTGGGAACCATCATTTGGCAACTAGCATGAAATATCTCATAAAATTACAAAAATATGAGTAATCATTCATGACTTATTTACATGAAAATAAAATTACATATCCTTTATATCTAATCCATACACCAACGACCAAAAACACCTACAAACACTTTCATTCTTCAATTTTATTCATCTAATTGATCTCTCTCAATTTCTATCTTCAAGTTCTAAGTGTTCTTCATAAATTCTACAAGTTCTAGTTTCATAAAATCGAGAATACTTCCAAGTTTGCTAGCTTACTTCCAATCTTGTAGAGTGATCATCCAACCTCAAGAAATCTTTATTATTTATAGTAAGATATCTTTCTAATACAAGGTAATACTCATATTCAAACTTTGATTCAATTTCTATAACTATAACAATCTTATTTCGAGTGAAAATCTTACTTGAACTGTTTTCGTGTCATGATTCTGCTTCAAGAACTTTCAAGCCATCCAAGGATCCTTTGAAGCTAGATCCATTTTTCTCATTTCCAGTAGCTTTATCCAGAAAACTTGAGGTAGTAATGATGTTCTTAACATCATTCGATTCATACATATAAAGCTATCTTATTCGATGGTTTAAACTTGTAATCACTAGAACATAGTTTAGTTAATTCTAAACTTGTTCGCAAACAAAAGTTAATCCTTCTAACTTGACTTTTAAAATCAACTAAACAATTATCTATATCTATATGATATGCTAACTTAATGATTTAAAACCTGGAAACACGAAAAACACCGAAAAACCGGATTTACGTCGTCGTAGTAACACCGCGGGCTGTTTTGGGTTAGTTAATTAAAAACTATGATAAACTTTGATTTAAAAGTTGTTCTTCTGGGAAAATGATTTTTATTATGAACATGAAACTATATCCAAAAATCATGGTTAAACTCAAAGTGGAAGTATGTTTTCTAAAATGGTCATCTAGACGTCGTTCTTTCGACTGAAATGACTACCTTTACAAAAATAACTTGTAACTTATATTTCCGACTATAAACCTATACTTTTTCTGTTTAGATTCATAAAATAGAGTTCAATATGAAACCATAGCAATTTGATTCACTCAAAACGGATTTAAAATGAAGAAGTTATGGGTAAAACAAGATTGGATAATTTTTCTCATTTTAGCTACGTGAAAATTGGTAACAAATCTATTCCAATCATAACTTTATCAACTAGTATTGTATATTATGTAATCTTGAGATACCATAGACACGTATACAATGTTTCGACCTATCTTGTCGACACTTCTATATATATTTCGGAACAACCATAGACACTCTATATGTGAATGTTGGAGTTAGCTATACAGGGTTGAGGTTGATTCCAAAATATATATAGTTTGAGTTGTGATCAATACTGAGATATGTATACACTGGGTCGTGGATTGATTCAAGATAATATATATCGATTTATTTCTGTACATCTAACTGTGGACAACTAGTTGTAGGTTACTAACGAGGACAGCTGACTTAATAAACTTAAAACATCAAAAATGTATTAAAAGTGTTGTAAATATATTTTGAACATACTTTGATATATATGTACATATTTGTTATAGGTTCGTGAATCGACCAGTGGCCAAGTCTTACTTCCCGATGAAGTAAAAAAATCTGTGAAAGTGAGTTATAGTCCCACTTTTAAAATCTAATATTTTTGGGATGAGAATACATGCAGGTTTTATAAATGATTTACAAAATAGACACAAGTACGTGAAACTACATTCTATGGTTGAATTATCGAAATCGAATATGCCCTTTTTTATTAAGTCTAGTAATCTAAGAATTAGGGAACAGACACCCTAATTGACGCGAATCCTAAAGATAAATCTATTGGGCCTAACAAACCCCATCCAAAGTACCGGATGCTTTAGTACTTCGAAATTTATATCATATCCGAAGGGTGTCCCGGAATGATGGGGATATTCTTAAATATGCATCTTGTTAATGTCGGTTACCAGGTGTTCACCATATGAATGATTTTTATCTCTATGTATGGGATGTGTATTGAAATATGAAATCTCTATTATTATGATTTGATAATATATAGGTTAAACCTATAACTCACCAACATTTTTGTTGACGTTTTAAGCATGTTTATTCTCAGATGATTATTAAGAGCTTCCGCTGTCGCATACTTAAATAAGGACGAGATTTGGAGTCCATGCTTGTATGATATTGTGTAAAAACTGCATTCAAGAAACTTATTTCGTTGTAACATATTTGTATTGTAAACCATTCTGTAATGGTCGCGTGTAAACAGGATATTTTAGATTATCATTATTTGATATTTACTTAAAGCCTTTTAAACCTTAATAGATGAAATAAAGGTTATGGTTTGTTTTAAAATGAATGCAGTCTTTGAAAAACGTCTCATATAGAGGTCAAACCTCGCAACGAAATCAATTAATATGGAAAGTTTTTAATCAATAAGAACGGGACATTTCAACCTATGTGTTTGATTTTGTATGATTGTGGTGACTGTTGGTCATGGCAATTTTAAGCCATGTTGGTTATTTATTTATTGAGTGGCCATGAAGCCAGAGTTGTATTGTATTTAATTTCAGTTTCATAGTTTTGTAATTTGGTTTATTTCAAATTGTAAAAGTATTAGATTAGTTGTATTTTTCAAATTTAAATAAATGTAACAAGATGAAGATTGAAGATAAAGATGCAACATGGAGATTGGCTTAGAAGATGGCGAATGGATCAATTTAACAATGATGGTGTTCGACACAAGCTTTACTTGGTTCTTGAATCAAGTGGGAGCTATGGTATTGTCCTTAGTTTGACCTCTTGATCCTATGTCGGCTCATGGGATCAAGCATAAGATTTTGGGCTAAGCTATATATGTGTGTGATGTATGATTATGTTTTATTTTACGCATTTATATATATAATTGTTGATTAGAGTATATGCTAAATGTTTTTGATGAAAACTTTAAATAAAACACGTAATGAGTTTAAAGATTAAAATCGTTGATTTTAAAAGCTAAACTCTAACGAGTTTAAAATTGATAATTTTAAAACTCAAATAATTTATATGGGCGACATCTTTTAAAGTTGTTTTAAAACGATACACGTTTGTGTATTTGTTATTTTTTTTATATATGCTATAAATTAAATAACAAATTAGACGCACAAACATAATCGACATATACAATTGGTTAAAATATTTTTTTAACTAATAGTGTAGCGAATCTTGTGTGCATGCATTATTCGTTGACACGAACTTTTTCTAAAATACCCGTTAAATTTAAGTCATGTCATCCAATGAGCTTGCAAACACTCCTCGTTATTTTTCTGATCTAGTGAGACTAGGCTGAATTATAGCCACGAGGTGGATTTTTCAATCTCGTGAGACTAGCGTGAATTTCCACTGTTTTCAAATTGGACTACTTAATCGTATTCACGGTGAGACCTGTGTTCGAGGCAAGGATGGGACAAACATGTCAGTAGATAATAGTTGTTTGTTAGACTACATATATCTCTAGGTCCCATAAAGATCTAAGAGTTGCACTTGTAATGCAATTGGTACCCGCTACCTACCAATAGACTCTATAACTGCTAGCTGATCAACAGATGTGGCTATGGAATCTCTATGTAGATCTTAGGCTTTCGTAAATTAATTATTTTTAAAAAATTACAAAAACTTGGGTAGTTAATTTACTAAAGTTCAATATCGAAAATACTAAATTGAATATGTATCTGTTGTAGATGTGAAATAAACAAAACATAAACCAAAACACACTTCCTTCTTTGTTGGAGAGGGATAAACTCAATGTTCAAACATCCTAGACTGTCACTGTAACCTGAGAACTGTTCTCAAGAATAAATGGAAGTTGAACAAAATTTAGAACCCTTGTCCGATCCTCCTACTAGGGCAGCTTCTGTTGCTCAGTAAAATGTTTATCGAAAGTTGTTTGATGGACATGAGAAATAGGATGAAAGGGTGAAAAAGAATAAGCTAAATACTTTGTGGAAGGAAAATGGCAAATCATTGTCAGGAAAAATATTCCACCTTCCAAGAAGGAAATCCCAACTAAAGACGCCGAGAATATTTTCATTGTGGAAAGGTTGACAATTGGAGAAGGAAGTTGTCCTATCTACCAATCTGAGCTGAGAAAAGGAAATGCTGTTAAGACTAGCAAACTCAGGTATATTTCATATACAGTTATATATTTTTCTAGTGAATCCTGGATCTTTGTTAACTGGTTGTGGCCTTCACACTTGTAACAATATGAAAGGAATGTGAAGAAATAATAGACTGAAGAAAAGCACACTGGATTTGCAAGTGGGCAATGGGAATCAAGCTTCGGTTGAAGCGATTGGTCACTAAGAGGTTACTCTTGCAAGTGGTCTTATTGTTTTGTTGGAACAATGTTATAATGCTCTTAGTATTATGAGCAATATAGTTTGAAAGATGTTGGTTTTGAACTTACATTTACGCACTTTGATATTTCAATTTCTAAGGATAATATTTTTTTATCTTAATGCCTATCCAAGTGATGGTATTTTTTGAAATTGATATGCATGGTGTTATTTCAAATGAGAATTCTGTGTATGCCTGTACCGTCAAACAATTTAAGCAAAACTTGAATAAGACCTATCTTAGACATTGTCGTCTTGGTCATATAAACAACACATTTCAAAACTCCATTCTTATGGACTTTTGGAATCAAATGGCTTTGAGTCATTTGATGTATGTGAGTAATGTTTATGTGAAGGATGACAAAGGCTCATTTCTCCGATTTAGGTGAAAGAGCTACATATCTTTTAGGACTTATGCATATTGATGTATGTGGCCCTTCTAGAACAATGTCTAGATGGTGAAACTTACTTCGTTACAATAACTGATGGTTATAGTAGATATGGTTATGTTTACTTGCTGAAACATAACCATGGAGTTTTTGAAAGGTTTGAAGTCTTTCAAAATGAAGTAAAGAATCAGCTTAGAGAGACCATTAAATCACTTCACTTTGATGGAGGAAGTAAGTATATGAGTCAAGAGTTTTTGGACCACCTGAAGAATTGTAGGATTGTCTTACAATTCACTCCACTTCACATACCACTACTCAATGCTGTGTTTGAGCGAAGAAATCAAACTTTATTTGATATGGTTTGATATATGATGAGTCTAATTACTCACCACCGTCTTTTGGGGATATACATTAGAGTCTGCTGCAAGCATACTCAATATGGTTCCAACCAAGAAGGTAGAAAAGACACCATATGAGCTTTGGCATGGGAAGAGTCCCAAGTTGTCTTATTTGAAAGTCTGGGTTATGAAGCGTATGTGAAACATGACACTTTAAACAAAACCCAGAAGTATCAATGTCACTTTTGTGATACCCAAAGGAAACAATGGGTTACTACTTCTACTACCAAGCAAAAAAATGTTTTCTGCTCGGTGTGCCGAATTCTTAAAAAGAGATCTCCTCTTATAAGAATTTAGTGGGAGTAAAGTAGATCTTGAACAAATTCAAGAGACGCAAAGTAACATTCCTTCTATAAATACTAGCTATCCACACGTTATTGCTGAACACACTGTTGGTGAGCCAGAACATGTTGCACCTGCACTTCATAGATCTTGTAGAACTCCTCATCAGTATAAGAGGTTTGATTATCTGATTAATCAGATGAACCTCGTCTAGGGGATTATGATGAACCCTCTAGCTATCGTGAAGGGTTATATCAGATTATGAGAATTTATTAAATGACGAGGTACTATGAATGCAAGGATGCAGTCCACGAAAGATAATAAAGTATGAGACTTGATTAATCTTCTACCCAATTGTAAGACATTATGGTGTAAATGAGTCTTCAAAGAGAAGACTGATGTGGACGGTAATGCAAGCACTTTTAAAGCTCGATTGGTGGCAAAAGGTTATGATGAAACTTTTTCACTGATCGCGAGCTTTATGTATTAGGATACTTATTGCCATAGCTACTTTTCATGATTATGAAGTGTGGTAAATGAATATCAAAATCATTTTTTATAATGGCGACCTAAGGAAGGACGTATATATGGTTCAGCCGAAAGGGTTTGTATATCCTAAGCATCCAAATAAAGTATGCAAGCTTCTAAAATCTATTTATGGATTAAAGCAAGCATTCAGGAGCTAGAATCTTTGGTTTGATGAGAATATCAAAGAGTTTGGTTTTATCAAAAACAAGATGAGCTCCGTGTTTACATTAAATCTAGTGGGAGAAAAGTAGTCTTCTTGATCTTGTATGTTGATGACATACTGCTTATTGGAAATAACATTTCAACTTGTAAGATGTTAAGTCTTGGCTTGAAAATGTTTTTCCATAAAGGATCTTGGAGAAGCTATGCATTACTCCAACCTTGGAGCATTGCCTGTGTAAAAGAGCATAACCTTGAGCAAATCTCAAAGTCTTATCACACATGATGAGATAAGATGAATAAAATGTATCCCATATGCTTTGGCTATAAGATCCATTATGTATGCCATGTTATGTACTAAAATGATGTCTCGTTATTCTTAAGTTTGACGAGTTGTTATCAACACAATCTAGGTTAAGAACATTGGATTGTAGTTATGAATATTCTTTAATATTTGTAGAGTACTAAAGATATGTTCTTGGTTTATGGTGGTTTGGAAGAAGAGTTAAGTATTAAGTTTTATACTGATGCTTGTTTCCAAACAGATCAAGATGATTCTCGATCTAGTCACGTTGTTTCTTTATCATAATGGGCAAGACAGTTGATTGGAAGAGCTCTAAGAAGAGCACGGTTGAACAATCTACAACAAAAGCAGAATACATCGTTTCCTGAGAAGTTGCTCATGAAGCTGTCAGGATAAGGAAGTTTGTTTCGGAACTCAGAGTAGTACCTAACATTTAATCTTCTATACAATGTGTGTTGTGATAGTTCGAGTGTTATATACTTTCGAAAGAATCACATGTACATAAAAGTACCCGACACATTCTTCGAAAGTTTGACTACATTTGTGAAGTCGTTAAGAGGAATGAAATTAGTATTCTTAAGGTTTATACAGATAATATCGTGGCTGACATGTTCACGAAGCCCATGATGCACAACAAGCGTGATGATCATGCTATTAATATTGGACTTTGTTATGCTACTTATCTTTTTTTCATTTGTAATTTAGTATTTGGATATTTTTTGGAACATTAAGCAGTTTTATCTTAATGAATTGAGATACTAGGTATGGTCATTTTCATTTATATCACTGTGTTCTATATTAGCATGTTTAATCCATAAATAATTGTTGATTATTCTAAATCTCCATAATCGATCATGTTATGGGAATAACACGAATTAAGATTATTATGAAATTTGGTTTTATTCACTGATGGTGAATAGTTAACTAGTTGAGACCAAAATTCATATGTATTCACTGATGATGAATATTAGAATGACCCAATCATGAGATGTCACTACATGGATCGTCGTCAATAGTGAATCTCATAATGGTTATGTCTTTGTGTCCTTAGACCTGAGATGTATATGTTGGTTTTTGATTGTATGACATATTATATTTTGATATGGTTAAACACTGTCCTGAACAAGGTAGTTATAAAGGCCATCATTGGGTATGATGTGAAATACATGACGAACGCATATAATCAAAATAGGATTTATTCCTCTTTGTGAGAGTATGATACCACTAGGCCCCTCGATGAAAATGAATGGATATTAACACGGCCGTGTCCAAGCTATATTGATTGATGATCAATTTTTAACTTGGTGATCGCATTCAGTTTTCTAGATCGAGAAACAGAATTTGTTGACAAATGAGAATGACTAGATCAATGTCTCACGTCAACTCGGTATCGGTGATAAAGGGACAATAGACACTTAATCATTAAATCATTTTTAAATAATAATGATAGTTCGTTTAGCTGAAACAAAAACTTGTATATTTTTGGGGGCATTGACGTGTTGCTAGACGTCAATATATGTCTGTATAGTTTTCTAGATGTTATGTCATGCACAAGTGGGAGTTTGTTGACTTTAGTGTGCACGCCATAACACAAATCTATACTACCGCTTATATACAGGTCTATGAGGTCACACACTTTAGTACTTAGACACTATTATTATATATTGTTGATATATAGTTATAACCTACAGTTCGAAAAGTATATTTAGTTAAATGCAAAATATTTAATTAACCATTTATGATGGGCTTATTTTACCTTAGTGAAATTATATAATTAATTTTTGGCCTTCTTTTCTCGGGTTACACCAAGACGTCACAAAAACAAAATAAGGAGTATTATTTTAAATGTCAACAACCCTTTTGCAATTGACAGCCACAACAAAAGTCGGTGTCATTGTTTTAAAGCATATATAAATATATTATTATGTCTAACAAAAGGATTTGAATAATAGGACAGCCGCAAGTTTTGGTTTTCAGTCGAATAAAAAAAGGGTTTTGTAGTTTTTTTTATTCTCTTTGTGGTTTTGGTCACTAACAAAAGGATGGCTATTTCAAGTACGGCATGCGTATAATTAAATAAAGAGTTCAATTGTTTTTTAGCATGATGGCACAAACAAAATACAAAAAGGAGTTCTTCTTTTTAGTCTGTTTCTTTTCGACATGAAGAAAAGCAACCATATTGGTTTGCTTGTTTTTCAATTTATTAATTATAAACAATATTTGATATTGTTTTTGGGTTATGCGGACTAGCATCTGATTGGTGTTGTTCGACGTACTGTGTGGATCAACTATAGAGATATTCATACACTTTGAATATATGTTTCAACCTAGACGTGGACAACCGTTCATGCATCGCTCGCTAAAGGTACATCTAAACTCCTCTTTGTGATTTATTATATTGACAATTATTAATGGTGTAATTGGATCTTGTTGGAAACGGTTAATCGTGTAAATGTTTAATTGAATGTTATTATAAAATAAAAGATGTTTATTTTCATGTTCCGCTGCGTTTATAAATTTAAAGGTACACACGATTTTTCATCATATGCATCACAAGGAAGGAAGTTTTATGGTAGTAGGTTATAGTTTATCGATGTTGTGTTCTTGGTTTGGGTTTGAATCAAAAACAATAGTAGTAGTAGATATGTGTCGTTGGTGGTTCGATGGTGGCCAAGGTGTTGGTGTTTTAACGAGGAAGAAAGTGGTGCTCGGATAGGATTTAGAAATACGAATTAGTTTAAATGAGGTGGTGAAGGGTGGTAAAACGGAAGTGGTGGTGACTGCTTTGGTGATTCTCGGGCATCAAGAAAGAAGTAGAGGAGAATGGGTGTGGTGTCTGTATGATGGTTGTTGGATGGTGATTATAAACGTAATAACACAATCAAAGTGATCGAGGTGGTTGTTCGTTGGTGATTGAAAAAAGTTTATGGGGGTGATCCAAGTGTGTCGAGCAAGAAAAGAAAGATGGTTGTTGTTGTACTCGAAATAGAAGGAGCAGAAGAGAACTTGATTGAGTTTGGGTTCTTGAAGTTATTTGAATACCCAAAGACAGAAACAAAGAATTATGTGGGGGTGATGATTCTCAGTGGTTGAAACTACTAGTATAAATAATAGATAAATAAGTAATATTATAATTATAATAATCTAGATAGATAATAAAGAGTCAAATGTACAGTAAACCATTTTATCAACAATTCAATTCTCGTGAATCCAATTGTCCATATGTTACCGACAGTTTTCACGGAATGCTATATCGTACTCCGTTGATAATTAGTGGCGAATAAAAGTGTTCAGAAAAATCTCATATTTTTAAATTAACTATATTTATTTATTTTGGTCATTATGATATAAAATTTGAGCATTAACTATTAAATATAAATTACATTAATTATTCACTCCCAACCCCAAGTAAAATATGAAAAGTTTTAAAATTCAACAAATAGTTTCGAAATATATTTTTAATAAGCCTATAGTTTGTAAAACTCATTTTCGGCTAACCGTTTATTTTAAAATCACATAAGTTTCTTTTTAACTCGTTTACTGTCAATCCAATGACAATTGAGCGTTACTTTCGTTTACTAAATAACTTCGAAACCCTATTTATATAGTCTATATATTTTATTTATATATATATAGATAATAATTATTTTATGTTATTATTATTTTACATAAATAATTCCAACAATTACCATATACAATATTTCATATCATTATATATATATATATATATATATATATATATATATATATATATATATATATATATATATATATATATATATATATATATATATGTTAGTATATGCATATCTATTTAAGTAATCGTATCGTGAGTCCTCGGGAACAGTCGAAGGTCAATTGATTTCATGAAACAGTTCAAAAATTTTGAGACTCAATATTACAGACTTTGCTTATCATGTCGAATTCATATTAAGATTAAGTTTAAATTTGGTCGGAAATTTCTGGGTTGTCACATGACGCCCGTGCAGTCTGACTACAGGCATACACGTTCAGACGGCTCATCCAATTGAGCGACTCGGTTGGTTGACGTATTAACATTCCAAAAAGGTCTAAACTTTCTTAAGCATAATAGAATACAGGTTTTTCCATATCTGAGAGATGTGATGTGCTTCGATGCTTTCGTTAATGATTGGGTTTAAAAGATAGTTAAGCCCTTAAAAGAGTTTAACCATAAAGAACACCATGGCCAAGTCAGTTTTTGACTTCCATGAACACGTTCGGTCATCCTAACGGTCCAATCCCTTATGTGTTTAAAAAAACAGTTCCTTAATTAACCGAGAATCCCTCAAGCGAGGTGCAATGCTTGAGACCGCGTTATGGTAAAGTGTACTAATCAGCACTGGCCGGGTTCTATGGCCTTACTTAGCAGAGGTACAGCTTACAACAACCGTTGTGCTTCAGCGTGTACGTACGAGGTTTATATGCTTGAATGACTACACTAGCATGGTCTAGGACCGACAATGTGCTAGGGTCTAGTTAGATGTTTCACTACGAAAGAGTCCTCAGTCGGAATCCAAAGCTCGATAGACTTACTACAACCGGTGTGCCTCAGTCGATCTTGCGTTGTATCCGATAGACTTCTCTTACCAAGGGGTGACACAGATAGTGTACTCTGAATCGGGGTTCACGACTTCCCAATAACAGAGCCAATAACTACGTTCTATTACTTGAAAAATTGATTGAGTTTAAAGCATAATCGGAAAGCATCTCGAAAACATACACAAGCCATAATATTATTTCGGCATTATAACTGACTACATCATAACATACACTAAAGATAACTACTCGTTAATTGAAATGTCCCGTTCATATTGATTATAAACGTTCCATATTAATTGATTTCGTTGCGAGGTTTTGACCTCTATATGAGATGTTTTTCAAAGACAGAATTAGTTTTTAAAACAAACCATAACCTTTATTTTTATCGACAAGGTTAAAAGGACACCACCTAGATTATCCAGAAATGATAATCTAAAAATATCACACTTACACACTACCAATACATATTGGTTTACAATATTAATATGTTACAACAAAGTAAATCTCGAATGCAGTTTTAAACAATATTATACAAATAAGCTGACACCAAATCTTGTCCATATTTTAGCATGCAACAGCGGAAGCTCTTAATAATCACCTGAGAATAAACATGCTTTAAACGTCAACAAAAAATGTTGGTGAGTTATAGGTTTAACCTATATATTTATCAAATCGTAATAATAGACCACAAGATTTCATATTTCAATATACATCCCATACATAGAGGTAAAAATCATTCATATGTTGAACACCTGGTAACCGACATTAACAAGATGCATATAGAATATCCCCATCATTCCGGGACACCCATCGGACATGATAATTTCGAAGTACTAAAGCATTTCAAATTCCAGAATGGGGCTTGTTGGGCCCGATAGATCTATCTTTAGGATTCGCGTCAATTTGGGGGTCTGTTCCCAAATTCTTAGGCTACCAAGCTAAAAAGGGGCATATTCGGCTTCGATCATTCACCCATATAATGTAGTTTCATTTACTTGTGTCTATTTCGTAAAACATTTATAAAATTGCATGTATTCTCATACCAAAAATATAAGATTTTAAAAGTGGGATTACACAGATTTTTACTTCGTCGGGAAGTAAGACTTGGCCACTGGTCGAATCACGAACATATAATAAATATGTACATATATATCAACGTATGTTCAAAATACATTTACAAAATTTTTAATACGTTTTACTGCTCTAAGTTTATTAAGTCAGCTGTCCTCGTTAGTAACCTACAACTAGTTGTCCACAGTTAGATGTACAGAAAATAAAGCAATATATATTATCTCGAATTAATCCACGACCTCGTGTATACAAGCCTCAGGCTAGATCACAACTCAAAGTATATATAATATTTTGGAATCAACCTCAACCCTGTATAGCTAACTCCAATATTACTGCATATAGAGTGTCTATGGTTGTTCGGAAATATATATATAGATGGGTCGATATGATATGTCAAAACATTGTATTTGTGTCTATGGTATCCCAAGATTACATAATATATTAGAATACATGTATAATACAATATGAGTTAGCTAGGATATGATTAATATAGATTTGTTACCAATATTCACGTATCTACAAAAAGCAAAATTATCCAATCTTGTTTTACCCATAACTTCTTCGTTTTAAATTCGTTTTGAGTGATTCAAGTTGCTATGGTTTCATATTAAACTTAAGTTTATAAATCTAAACAGAAAAAGTATAAGTTTATAGTCAGAAATATAGGTTACAAGTCATTTTTGTAAAGGTAGTCATTTCAGTCGAAAGAACGACGTCTAGATGACCATTTTGGAAAACATACTCCCACATTGAGTTTAACCATGATTTTTGGATATAGTTTCATGTTCATAAGAAAAATCATTTTCGCAGAAGAACAACTTTTAAATCAAATTTTATCATAGTTTTTTAATTAACTAACCCAAAACAGCCCGAGGTGTTACTACGACGGCGTATATCCGGTTTTACGGTGTTTTTCGTGTTTTCCGTGTTTTCAGGTTTTAAATCATTAAGTTAGCATATCATATAGATATAGAACATGTGTTTCATTTATTTTAAAAGTCAAGTTAGAAGGATTAACTTTTGTTTGCGAACAAGTTTAGAATTTAGTGATTACAAGTTTAAACCTTCGAATAAGGTAGCTTTATATATATGAATCGAATGATGTTATGAACATCATTACTACCTTAGGTTTTGTGGATAAACCTACTGGAAATGAGAAAAATAGATCTAGTATCAAAGGATCCTTTGATGGCATGAAAGTTCTTGAGTAGAATCATGACACGAAAACAAGTTCAAGTAAGATAAGTGTCTTGAAGTCTTTCAAAAGTGTATGAATACATATTAAAATACTACATGTTTATGCATTTTAACTGAGTCGTTAAGTCATCGTTAGTCGTTACATGTAAGTGTTGTTTTGAAACCTTTAAGTTAACGATCTTGTTAAATGTTGTTAACCCATTGTTTATTATATCTAATGAGATATTAAATCATTACATTATCATGATATAATGATGTATTAATATATCTTAATATGACATATATACATTTAAATATTGTTACAACGATAATCGTTACCTGTATGTCTCGTTTCGAAATCCTTAAGTTAGTAGTCTTGTTTTTACATATGTAGTTCATTGTTAATATACTTAATGATATATTTACTTATCTTAATATCATGTTAACTATATATATATATATATATATATATATATATATATATATATATATATATATATATATATATATATATATATATATATATATATCCATATATATGTCATCATATAGTTTTTACAAATATTAGCGTTCGTGAATCACCGGTCAACTTGGGTGGTCAATTGTCTATATGAAACCTATTTCAATTAATCAAGTCTTAAAAAGTTTGATTGCTTAACATGTTGGAAATACTTAATCATATAAATATCAATTTCATTTAATATAAATAAACATGGAAAAGTATGGGTCACTACAGTACCTACCCGTTAAATAAATTTCGTCCCGAAATTTCAAGCAGTTGGAGGTGTTGACGTATCTTCTGGAAATAAGTGCGGGTATTTCTTCTTCATCTGATCTTCTCGTTCTCAGGTGAACTCGGGTCCTCTACGAGCATTCCATCGAACTTTAACAATTGGTATCTTCTTTTGTTTAAGTCTTTTAACCTCACGATCCATTATTTCGACGGGTTCTTCGATGAATTGAAGTTTTTTGGTGATTTGAATTTTGTCTAACGGAATAGTGAGATCTTCTTTAGCAAAATATTTCTTCAAATTTGAGACGTGGAAAGTGTTATGTACAGCCGCGAGTTGTTGAGGTAATTCAAGTCGGTAAGCTACTGTTCTGACACGATCAATAATCTTGAATGGTCCAATATACCTTGGATTTAATTTCCCTCATTTACCAAATCGAACAACGCCTTTCCAAGGTGCAAATTTAAGCATGACCATCTCTCCAATTTCAAATTCTATATCTTTTCTTTTAATGTCAGCGTAGCTCTTTTGTCGACTTTGGGCGGTTTTCAACCGTTGTTGAATTTGGATGATCTTCTCGGTAGTTTCTTGTATTATCTCTGGACCCGTAATCTGTCTATCCCCCACTTCACTCCAATAAATCGGAGACCTGCACTTTCTACCATAAAGTGCTTCAAACAGCGCCATCTCAATGCTTGAATGGTAACTCTTATTGTAGGAAAATTCTGCTAACGGTAGGTGTCGATCCCAACTATTTACGAAATCAATAACACATGCTCGTAGCATGTCTTCAAGTGTTTGTATCGTCCTTTTGCTCTGCCCATCAGTTTGTGGATGATAGGCAGTACTCATGTCTAGACGAGTTCCTAATACTTGCTATAATGTCTGCCAGAATCTTGAAATAAATCTGCCATCTCTATCAGAGATAATAGAGATTGGTATTCCATGTCTGGAGACGACTTCCTTCAAATACAGTCATGCTAACTTCTCCATCTTGTCATCTTCTCTTATTGGCAGGAAGTGTGCTGATTTGGAGAGACGATCAACTATTACCCAAATAGTATCAAAACCACTTGCAGTCCTTGGAAATTTAGTGATGAAATCCATGGTAATGTTTTCCCATTTCCATTCCGGGATTTCGGGTTGTTGAAGTAGACCTGATGGTTTCTGATGCTCAGCTTTGATCTTAGAACACGTCAAACATTCTCCTACGTATTTAGCAACATCGGCTTTCATACCCGGCCACCAAAAATGTTTCTTGAGATCCTTGTACATCTTCCCCGTTCCAGGATGTATTGAGTATCTGGTTTTATGAGCTTCTCTAAGTACCATTTCTCTCATATCTTCAAATTTTGGTACCCAAATCCTTTCAGCCCTATACCGGGTTCTGTCTTCCCGAATATTAAGATGCTTCTCCGATCCTTTGGGTATTTCATCCTTTAAATTTTCCTCTTTTAAAACTCCTTGTTGCGCCTCCTTTATTTGAGTAGTAAGGTTAGTGCGATTCATTAAATTCATAGCTTTTACTCGAATAGGTTCTCTGTCCTTTCTACTCAAGGCGTCGGCTACCACATTTGCCTTCCCCGGGTGGTAACGAATCTTAAAGTCATAATCGTTCAACAATTCAATCCATCTGCGCTGCCTCATGTTCAATTGTTTCTGATTAAATATGTGTTTAAGACTTTTGTGGTCGGTATATATAATACTTTTGACCCCATATAAGTAGTGCCTCCAAGTCTTTAATGCAAAAACAACCGCGCCTAATTCCAGTTCATGCATCGTATAATTCTGCTCGTGAATCTTCAATTATCTAGACGCATAAGCAATTACTTTCGTTCGTTGATTAATACACAACCGAGACCTTACTTTGAGGCGTCACAATATATCACAAAATCATCATTCCCTTCAGGCAATGACAATATGAGTGCCGTAGTTAACTTTTTCTTCAACAATTGAAACGCTTTCTCCTGCTCATCCTTCCATTCAAATTTCTTCCCTTTATGGGTTAGTGCAGTCAAAGGTTTTGCTATTTTGGAAAAATATTGGATGAACCTTCTGTAGTAACCAGCCAGTCCTAAAAATTGGCGTATATGCTTCGGAGTTTTCGGGGTTTCCCACTTTTTAATGGTTTCAATCTTTGCTGGATCCACCTGAATACCTTCTTTGTTTACTATATGACCGAGGAATTGAACTTCTTCTAACCAAAATGCACACTTTGAAAACTTAGCGTACAGTTTTTCTTTTCTTAACAACTCTAGCACTTTTCTCAAATGTTCTTCGTGCTCTTGGTCATTCTTTGAGTAAATAAGTATGTCATCAATGAAAACAATGATAAACTTGTCAAGGTATGGTCCACACACTCGGTTCATGAGGTCCATGAACACAGCTGGTACGTTAGTCAACCCTAACGGCATAACCATAAACTCGTAATGATCGTAACGCGTCCTAAAAGCAGTTTTGGAATATCATCCTCCTTCACCCGCATTTGATGATATCCAGAACGTAAATCAATCTTCGAATAAACCGACGAGCCTTGTAGTTGATCAAATAAGTCGTCGATTCTCGGTAGTGGGTAGCGGTTCTTGATGGTAAGCTTGTTTAACTCTCGGTAGTCGATACACAACCTAAATGTACCATCCTTCTTCTTGACAAACAAAATAGGAGCTCCCCGCAGTGATGTGCTTGGTCGAATAAAACCACGCTCTAAAAGTTCCTGTAACTAACTTTGTAATTATTTCATTTCGCTGGGTGCGAGTCTGTATGGAGCACGAGCTATTGGTACATCTCCTGGTACAAGGTCTATTTGAAATTCAACGGATCAATGTGGGGGTAATCCCGGTAATTCTTTCGGAAATACATCGGGAAATTCTTTTGCGACGGGAACATCACTGATGTTCTTTTCTTCAGGTTTAACTTCCTTGATGTGTGCTAGAATGATGTAACAACCTTTTCTTATTAGTTTTTGTGCCTTCAAACTACTAATAAGATTTAATTTCGCGTTGTTCTTTTCTCCGTACACCATTAAAGGTTTTCCTTTTTCGCGCATAATGCGAATCACATTTTTGTAACAAACGACCTCTGCTCTCACCTTTTTCAACCAGTCCATGCCAATTATTACATCAAAACTCCCTAACTCGACTGGTATTAAATCAATTTTAAACGTTTCATCCCCCAATTTAATTTCTCTATCTCGACATATATTATCTGCTGAAATTAATTTACCGTTTGCTAATTTGAGTAAAAATTTACTATCCAAAGGCGTCAATGGGCAACTTAATTTAGCACAAAAATCTCTACTCATATAGCTTCTATCCGCACCCGAATCAAATAAAACATAAGCAGATTTATTGTCAATAAGAAATGTACCCGTAACAAGCTCCGGGTCTTCCTGCTCTTCTGCCGTATTAATATTGAAAACTCTTTCGCGGACCTGCCCATTAGTATTCTCCTGATTCGGGCAATTACTTCTAATGTGGCCCGGTTTTCCACATCCATAACAAACAAAAGCGGCATTACTTTTTTTGGCACTATTTGTCCCTTTAGTTCTGTTAAACTTTGGTCCGTAGACCTCACACTTTTTCGCACCATGGCCAGTTCTTTTACACTTGGTGCAAAATGTCATGCGGAACTCATTCTGGTGGTACTCTTCACACCTTTGGCATTTTTGGTTTTTGTTGCCGTTGTTGTTATTGAGGTTGTTGTTGGGATTGTTATTGTTATTGGAATGGTTGTTGTAGTTATTGTTGTTGTTGGGACATTTGTTGTAATTATTGTTAGAATTGCAGTTATTGTTGCGATTGTTGTTGCGGTTGTTGGGATAGTTGTTGCGATTGTGGTTGTAATTGTTATTGTTGTTGTACTGGTGATTCTTGTCACTGTTTTCCTCCCACTTTCTCTTGAGTTGTTTCATGTTGGCTTCTTCGGCCGCCTGCTCTTTAATTCTTCCCTCAATCTGATTTATGAGTTTATGAGCCATTCGACTTGCCTTTTGTATGGAAGCGGGCTCGTGTGAACTCACATCTTCTTGAATCCTTACTGGTAACCCTTTTATAAATGCATCGATCTTCTCTTCTTCATCTTCGAACATTCCCGGACACAATAGGCACAACTCTGTGAATCGTCATTCATATGTGGTAATGTCGAACCCTTGTGTTCGTAACTCTCTAAGCTCTACCTTGAGCTTATTGACTTCGTTTCTAGGACGGTACTGCTCGTTCATCAATTGCTTGAATGCCGACCACGGTAGTGCGCAAGCAGCATTTTGTCCTACCTGTTCAAGATAGGTGTTCCACCATGTTAACGCAGTACCTGTGAAGGTATGCGTAGCGTACTTAACTTTGTCCTCTTCAGTACACTTACTTATGGTAAACACCGATTTGACTTTCTCGGTCCACCGTTTCAATCCAATTGGTCCTTCGGTTCCATCAAATTCCCAAGGTTTGCAGGCTGTGAATTCTTTGTAGGAGCATCCTACACGATTTCTTGTGAAATTAGTTCCACTGCTAGATCCAGAGTTATTGTTATTTTGCATCGCAGCCTGTACTGCGGCTATGTTTGCTGCAAGGAAAACACAGAAGTCTTTCTCACTCATGTTCAAATTCTGACGAGTTGCCGGTGCCATTTCCTTCAAAAATAGCCCAAAAGAATTAAGTTAATCATATAGAATTTTAAGAGTAGTCAATAGTATTTCGTAGCATAGTATGAACTCATTTATAAAAGCTTTTTCTTTATATTAGCATTTTATAGTTTTAATTCGGGTAGTACCTACCCGTTAAGTTCATACTTAGTAGCTAATATACAATTCAACTACTACAATTCTATATGAAAAAACTGATTATAATAAAATTTCACGTTCAAATTTTATACAAAATTACAAACTTACAATACCACTATTATACATATAGGATGAAATATAACACATAATAACTTTGCTACCCGGCGGCTATAAAGGCAATTCTAGTTAATACGCAAGTTGTTCAGCAAAAGAAATAAAGACACGTAATTCATAAGTCCAGAAACAAGTCATGCATTCTGATTTTACTAAGACGACTTCCTATCCTTGGTCTTGTGGAAAGTAACCGTTATGACCATTGGCTAGGCAGCATGTTGTAATGTTGTCAAAAGGACGAGGGTTTCGTAATGTCCAACAGCCCCGTAATAATCTAAAAACCTTGTTTCTCACCTCAACTACTGAATCCGTCACTTGTGGAAAGGTTTTATTTAAAAGTTGTAATCCGATATTCTTTTTCTCACTTTGGTAAGAAGTGAACATCACTAACCCGTAAGTATAACATGCTTCTTTTTGTTGCATGTTAGAAGCTCTTTCTAACTCGTGAAATCCTATGTTGTGATATGTTGAGTCAAAATAGGTTCTTAACCCGTAGTGTAAAAATGCATTTGGGTTCCCCGCATTTAATGCTTTAAAGAAAACATGGCGTAACTTACGGTCTCCCCAATGTGATATACACCACCTATCAAAGGAAAGCCTTTTATAAACTAAGGCATTTCTGGAAAGTCTTTCAAATGTTTGACAAGTTAATTTCGCCATAACTAAATGTGCTGATGAATTCTGACCGACTCTAGACAAGATTTTCTCAATCATATCCTCTGGTAGGTCTTCTAAAATATTCGGTTGTCTACCCTTAACGTCCATTTTGTTTTTATACTGTAAAATAGACAAGGATTAGATTCGTAAAAGATAATTAACAAACAATGCAAGCAATTTTACATAGAACATAAAAGTACAAGCACGCTACAATATATATAATACACAACATGATTACAACCCTCTAATCTGAATCACTGGTTTCTTCTTCGGACTTGGTTCGTTTTCCTAATTTTCTAGGGATATATGGTGTTCCTCTAATACGAGCCATCGTTTTCCACAATGGTTTAGAAAAACCTGGTGGTTTAGAGGTTCCCGGGTTATTGTTACAATTTAGGAAATACGGACGTTGCCGATACATATAAAGTTCATCGGGGTTGGAATCAAGTTTCTCTATTTTTAAACCTTTTCCCTTATTATTTTCTTTTGCTATATTAAATTGGGTCGAGGTAATTTCTATAACATCATCGGAATCCTCATCGGGATCCGATTCATCGAAAAATTGGTAATCTTCCCAATATTTTGCTTCCTCGGCGGAAACACCATTGACCATTTTTAACTTTGTTCCGTTGGTTGAGGATTTTCTTTTATTTAATCGATTTACTGTAGGTATCAATATTTCCTCCTCCAGAACCTCTTCTTCTTCTGGTTCTTCCTCTTCCAGTTCCTCCTCTTCCGGTTCCTCCTCTTCCGGTTCCTCCTCCTCCAGTTCTTCTTCGGGAATTTGTGAATCTTCCCAAAATATATTCGACTCTTCATTATTATTAGGTGAGTCGATGGGATTTGTACTAGTGGTAGACATCTATCACACAATATCAAACACATTAAGAGGTTAATATATTACATAATATTTACATGTTAATAATATATATAGTTTCCAACAAAAGTGTTAAGCAATCGTTTTTAAAGAAAACACGGTCAAAGTCCAGACTCACTATTGTATCCTAACAAACTCGATAAGACACCCTAATGCAAATTTCTGGTTCTCTAAGACCAACGCTTGGGTACCAACTGAAATGTCCCGTTCATATTGATTATAAACGTTCCATATTAATTGATTTCGTTGCGAGGTTTAGACCTCTATATGAGATGTTTTTCAAAGACTGCTTTCGTTTTTAAAACAAACCATAACCTTTATTTTTATCGACAAGGTTAAAAGGACACCACCTAGATTATCCTGAAATGATAATCTAAAAATATCACACTTACACACTACCAATACATATTGGTTTACAATATTAATATGTTACAACATAGTAAATCTCGAATGCAGCTTTAAACAATATTATACAAACATGCTGACACCAAATCTTGTCCATATTTTAGCATGCAACAGCGGAAGCTCTTAATAATCACCTGAGAATAAACATGCTTTAAACGTCAACAAAAAATTTTAGTGAGTTATAGGTTTAACCTATATATTTATCAAATCGTAATAATAGACCACAAGATTTCATATTTCAATATACATCCCATACATAGAGATAAAAATCATTCATATGGTGAACACCTAGTAACCGACATTAACAAGATGCATATAGAATATCCCCATCATTCCGGGACACCCATTCGGACATGATAATTTCGAAGTACTAAAGCATTCCAAATTCTAGAATGGGGCTTGTTGGGCCCGATAGATCTATCTTTAGGATTCGCGTCAATTTGGGGGTCTGTTCCCAAATTCTTAGGCTACCAAGCTAAAAAGGGCCATATTCGGCTTCAATCATTCACCCATATAATGTAGCTTCATTTACTTGTGTCTATTTCGTAAAACATTTATAAAATTGCATGTATTCTCATCCCAAAAATATTAGATTTTAAAAGTGGGACTATAACTCACTTTCACATATTTTTACTTCGTCGGGAAGTAAGACTTGGCCACTGGTCGATTCACGAACCTATAATAAATATGTACATATATATCAACGTATGTTCAAAATATATTTACAAAATTTTTAATACGTTTTACTGTTCTAAGTTTATTAAGTCAGCTGTCCTCGTTAGTAACCTACAACTAGTTGTCCACAGTTAGATGTATAGAAAATAAAGCAATATATATTATCTCGAATCAATCCACGACCTCGTGTATACAAGCCTCAGGCTAGATCACAACTCAAAGTATATATAATATTTTGGAATCAACCTCAACCCTGTATAGCTAACTCCAACATTACTGCATATAGAGTGTCTATGGTTGTTCCGAAATATATATATAGATGGGTCGATATGATATGTCAAAACATTGTATTCATGTCTATGGTATCCCAAGATTACATAATATATTATAATACATGTATAATACAATATGAGTTAGCTAGGATATGATTAATATAGATTTGTTACCGATTTTCACGCAGCTACAACAAGCAAAATTATCCAATCTTGTTTTACCCATAACTTCTTCGTTTAAAATCCATTTTGAGTGATTCAAGTTGCTATGGTTTCATATTGAACTTAAGTTTATGTATATAAACAGAAAAAGTATAAGTTTATAGACAGAAATACAGGTTACTAGTCATTTTTGTAAAGGTAGTCATTTCAGTCGAAAGAACGACGTCTAGATGACCATTTTGGAAAACATACTTCCACTTTGAGTTTAACCATGATTTTTGGATATAGTTTCATGTTCATAAGAAAAATCATTTTCCCAGAAGAACAACTTTTAAATCAAAGTTTATGATAGTTTTTAATTAACTAACCCAAAATAGCCCCCGGTGTTACTACGACGGCGTATATCCGGTTTTACGGTGTTTTTCGTGTTTTCAGGTTTTAAATCATTAAGTTAGAATATCATACAGATATAGAACATGTGTTTAGTTGATTTTAAAAGTCAAGTTATAAGGATTAACTTTTGTTTGCGAAAAAGTTTAGAATTAACTAAACTATGTTCTAGTGATTACAAGTTTAAACCTTCGAATAAGGTAGCTTTATATATATGAATCGAATGATGTTATGAACATCATTACTACCTCAGGTTTTGTGGATAAACCTACTGAAAATGAAAAAAATAGATCTAGCTTCAAAGGATCCTTGGATGGCTTGAAAGTTCTTGAAGTAGAATCATGACACGAAAACAAGTTCAAGTAAGATTTCCACTCGAAATAAGATTGTTAAAGTTATAGAAATTGAATCAAAGTTTGAATATGAGTATTACCTTGTATTAGAAAGATATCGTACTTTAAATAAGAAAGATTTCTTGAGGTTGGATGATCACTCAAAGTGGATTTGCAAGATTGGAAGTAAGCTAGCAAAGTTGGAAGTGTTGTTGGTATGTTCTTGAGTTGTTGTTTTATAACTTGGTTTATGTATGGATTTATGAACTAGATTGAGCTAGATTTTGTTGAAGATGATGAAGAACACTTAGAACAAAGGAAGAACACTTGAGAGAGAGAGTAATTTGATTCAAGAAAATTGCAAAGTGAATGTGTTTGTGGTACCTAACATTCACGTGAATATGGAGTAGCAATATAGGCTCCATTAGTTTGTAATTTTGTGAGATATTTCATGATAGATGTTAAATGATGCTTCCCACATGGTTAGGTGACTCACATGGGCTGCTAAGAGCTAATCATTGGAGTGTAAATACCAATAGTAAATACATTTAGAAGCTGCGTATTGTACGAGTACAAATACGAGTGCATACGAGTGGAATTGTTGATGAAAATGAATGAGGATGTAATTGTAAGCATTTTTGTTAAGTAGAAGTACTTTGATAAGTGTCTTGAAGTCTTTCAAAAGTGTAAGAATACATATTAAAATACTACATGTATATACTGTGATGACCCGGAAATTTCCGACCAAATTTAAACTTGATCTACATTTGATTTTGATATGATAAGCAAAGTCTATTTAATCGAATCTCAAAATACTTGAACAGTTTCATGAAATCATATTACCCTTTGACTGTGCTCGACGATTCACGAACAATTGTTTGTATGTAACTATGTATATATATATATAAATGTAAGTTTATATTATAAATTGGAATTTTAAAAATAAGATTTAACCATTAGAAATAAATAGGTAAAAAGGAGATACAAAATAAGTAAGTATAATTTAAAATGAATCTATATATATAAATATATATATATGATTCTATGCATAATTATTATTATGTGTATATTGTAATATATAGAAATATTAGAAACAATAAATAATCAATAGAAGTTATTATATGATATATTATAATTACACAAGTAATAATACATATATAATACAAGTATAACTTTAGTTGTTATAATAATATTGTTATTACTTTCAATATGAACATCAAATGCTAGTTTTATTGATATTATTTAAAAAAAAAATATAATTTATAGATACGAGTTTGATATATATAAATTGTTATTGTATTACTATTATTATTATTACCATTACATTATTACTATCAGTTATAATAAGGGTATTATTATTATTATTATTATATTTATTAATGAATAAGATTAATTAAAATATAAATACCAATATATGCAGACATAGTAAATACCGATATTCATATATTATATATGTATTAATTCCATTCATTATTAATAAAATAAATAATAATATTAATATCAGTATTATGAATATTATTATGTTACTAGATTTGACACACTTAAATTGTTACATTATTATATCATTATTAATATCATTACTATTTGTAAAAATTATAATTTGTAGTTATTATTATGATTATTATTTGTTATTGTTACTAAAAATTATCAATTTTGTTGTATCAATATCATTAATATTAACATAGTTATTATTATTAGATATTATTACCATTATCATTAAGGATTATTATTATTAATATAAATTATTATTATTATTATCATTATTATTATAGTCATGAGAAAATAATACAAATTATTATATTTATCATTAATAATATTGTTAATATCATTTTTAATATTATATGATAAAATTAATATTATAAATTTTATTATTGCTATTATTAAACTTTAATTAATTAATAAATTATTAAATCGTACATGTATTACAGAATCCAAATTCGATTGCATCTAAATTCCACTGTATTCAATCTTGTTTGCTTCCTTCAGTATGTTACACATCGTAATCGGTCGTAAAGAGTTGTTTTCAATCACATTTAGCTTTTAAATTCTTTATTATTAATATTACTGATCGAATATATTTACTTGTCGACACTAGAACAATAATTTAATCGAATTGCTTTTGAAATTGAGGAACCCAATCAGTTCTTTTATTTCCCACTATCAATTATCATCTTAATCGATTTTGTTTGACCAAATTTAATAAAAATTTCTTTAGAAAACCCGACGCTATTCTTTGTTCTTGGGTCATTTTTCTTAAAGCTCTAATTTCAAATTTAATTCAAAATCTATAAATGCAACTTTGTTGGAAATCTTCTAGTAAATCTTGCTGCAAAATTCCAAGTTCCAATTCTTTTTATCGAGCTTTAATTTTAAAGTCAAAGTTCGATTTCAAAAAGTCAAAGTAATTGTTCATAGCGAAATTTGAACTTGTTTTGATGATTTATGTTAAATTGTTGATCTAGAAAGTTTATAGAGATGAATTACAACTTTTTTCATTTAGTAATCATAACCTATAACAGCCTCAAATGTCGAATTCGATTTAAAGTTAATACATGTTCTTATTTTGCTGTTTCAGTTTTTTTTTTAATTATTTTCTATTGTTTTTAATCAGTTAAACCCTTCTAATCGTTTCTGTAAAAGGTTTAAATCCTAAAGCTAGTTACTAAATTCGTCAATTTGGTCTTGAAACATTTCTGGTCGATTGAAATATTAAAGAAGAAGATGAAGTGGGAATAATAATTAATACGGGTTATATTTATTACTTTGGGGATAAAATCAGAAAAATGGTAACGGAGGAGTGGTGGGAGATGTTTGCGGGTATCCGAGAGGTCGGAGGTTCGAATCTCGTAGTGGGCATTTTTTTTACACCAAGCCTTTACAAGGGTATATATCTCTATTTTAATTTCTATTATTATTATTAGTTATTATGATTATTATTATGGTTATTATTATTGTTTTTATAGTTATCATTGTTATTGTTATATTATCATTATTATTGAAAATGTTAATGATAATAATATGATATACAAATAAATATGAAATAAGTATGATAAGTAGTACTAACTTGTAATATAAAGAATTTATAATATGAATATGATTGAAAATAAAAGATAAATAGAATTGTTTACGAAAATATATGTGTATATATGATAAGTAATATGATTATGGTATAAAGTTTATAAAATAATACGAAATACTATGATAGGTTAACTTGAGGATTAGAATTTACGATGATTAAAAAATGTATAGCCATACGTAACATAAATATATATATATATATATATATATATATATATATATATATATATATATATATATATATAGAAAAATCATAAAAGTTTAAACTTTAATATGAGTATTACTATGAACCTACTTTTGATATATACCGACTATTATTAATTTAAGGTGTAAATATTAATCATATAAATTATGCATATATTAAAGTACAAAATATATTACAACCATAAATGAGAATTTTGTATAAAATAAATATATAGCTTAATATAGAATAATGAAATATTAGTAATATTACATATAAGTTTTAATAATCATATTAACATATTATATATAAATATTCATATATAACAACTTAAGTATTTTAATATAATACAAACCAAAAATATATTAATATAACTATATAGATATTAATTATTTGAAATATATACACAAATTAAATATATAATATATAAATTAAGATATAATAAATAAATTTATTCGATTACAAGTATATGTTTTAATATATATATAAATGATATAGGTTCGTGGATCCGAGGCCAACCCTGCATTGTTCAATATAGTCATATGTATTTTTACTACAAAATACATTAGGTGAGTTATAGTCCCACTTTTAAAATCTAATATTTTTGGGATGAGAATACATGCAGGTTTTATAAATGATTTACAAAATAGACACAAGTACGTGAAACTACATTCTATGGTTGAATTATCGAAATCGAATATGCCCCTTTTTATTAAGTCTGGTAATCTAAGAATTAGGGAACAGACACCCTAATTGACGCGAATCCTAAAGATAGATCTATTGGGCCTAACAAACCCCATCCAAAGTACCGGATGCTTTAGTACTTCAAAATTTATATCATATCCGAAGGGTGTCCCGGAATGATGGGGATATTCTTATATGCATATTGTGAATGTCGGTTACCAGGTGTTCAATCCATATGAATGACATTTTTTTCTCTATGCATGCGACTTATGTTTATGAGAAATGGAAATATGAAATCTTGTGGTCTATTAAAATTATGAAATGAGTATTTATGTTAAACTAATGAACTCACCAACCTTTTGGTTGACACTTGAAAGCATGTTTATTCTCAGGTATGAAAGAAATCTTCCGCTGTGCATTTGCTCATTTTAGAAATATTACTTGGAGTCATTCATGGCATATTTCAAAAGACGTTGCATTCTAGTCGTCGAGTTCATCAAGATTATTATTAATTCAATTATAGTTGGATATATTCTGAAATGGTATGCATGCTGTCAATTTTCGTTTTAAAGAAAGATTATCTTTTAAAATTGAATGCAATGTTTGTAAAATGTATCATATAGAGGTCAAATACCTCGCGATGTAATCAATTGTTGTGAATCATTTATAATCAATATGGACTTTGTCCGGATGGATTAGGATGGGTCTCTACAGTTGGTATCAGAGCGGTGGTCTTAGAGAACTAGGTCTGCATTAGTGTGTCTGACTGAGAAGTCGTTAGGATGCATTAGTGAGGCTGGACTTCGACCGTGTCTGCATGTCAAAAGTTTTGCTTATCATTTCGTGTCGAAAATTACCTGCTTATCATTCTTAGAGAATCACTTTCTATTCATCCTTAGTCTAGACACATCTTATTGCATTGATTGCATGAATAGTGTATAGACAAGATTCATATCTTAGCTTATCTGTTACTGTAAACCTTACCTGGCGTATCCCGTAAATTCCTCCGTAATCTACGAAACCTTTTGTTCTATATATATGGATATTCTATGTAATTAAGAATACCATCCGTTAGCCAGAAAATCATTTCATATCTAAAAATTCTTTATTCAATCGTACGAAATGGAATTCTTCATTAGTTCAAGTCACTCGGATTCTGAAATGGAATCCCACTCAAGTTCCGAAAGCAGTGTGACCGGAATGGATCAACCAATCAGTCATCATCTATTCTGGATGAATTGGGTATGGGTTCGTAGCCTCCTCAATCATTGGAGACAAGAAGAAGGTGATCCTTTCCATCCGTCACATTGCCCTATTGGCGAAGAACCTGAAGCACTTACCGGTGAACCTGTTCGAAACACCATCTTTTCTTTCATTTCTAGAGTATCTCGCCACGAATATATACTATACCAAATTCTAGATTATATTTATCCGCTAGTCCGAACCGAAAATCACCCCGGTGTAATAGAAGAAGTCAACGAGCTTCGCGATCAGGTAGTGGCTTTTGAGAATATGGTGCGAAGGTTACAAACACCAGTAGCAGCACCAGCAGCATAACCAGTACCACCACCAATGTCAACAGTACCATCACCACCACCAACATCAACATCCGCATCCCACACCTCAACATCTTAATCTATACCTCGAACATCAACGTCATACGCACCATGGATACCAAGGAGTACCAACAACAACAACAACAACAACAACAACATCATCACACGTCTCAACCTCGCAATCTATACCTCAAGCATAATCATCGTTCTACGAATCGTTTTACGAATCGTTTTACATAAACTATCTTCATCCTTCATGGTGATTATGTAATCTCTAATATTTTAGATATTATGTACTCTAGTTCTAGCCGTAAATCTGATGAGTTTAATATCACATTGACTCATTAAATCTATAATTACGTCTGAAAAAAATATATATGTATATATGTTTTCATAAAGATTGTAATTAAAAATTTTATTGTACAAACTGTTAATCGTGAAAATATTTTAACGGGTAGGTAATACCGGAGGAATATTTAGATTTCGCATTAATAAGTTACACTGTACATTCTTCGAATCTAATTCAACAGTCATTTACCATCCTACTTGCAACCACAGCTATACGAATTCGTTTATCACAGAATAACCATTTTCATTCAATTTCATATTTGGATTTTGACCTATCAGAATCCGACAAGTGGCATAATGAAGAAAACATTGGACAAAATAAAATTTGTTAGAAACAAACAAATTAACTATGAGAAATTTTGTTAAGAGTCCACGCTAACAAAATTCTAGCTAACTGTTCCTAGCTAACTGATTACATTTTATTTATCGCAATTTATTATATCGCAATTTACATTCTCGCAATTTTATTTATCGTCATTAAATTTTTGTTATTTACTTTACGCACTTTATTTATCGTTATTTAATTTTCTGTTATTTATTTTACGCACTTTAAATATCGGGACACGTATACAAGGTTTTGACATATCATATCGACGCATCTATATATATTATTTGAAATCACCATAGACACTCTATATGCAGTAATGATCGAGTTCTCTATACAGGGTTGAGGTTGATTCTACAATAATATATATAGTTTGAGTTGTGATCGAGTCTGAGATGTATACGGGTCACGACACGTATTAATTAATTCGAATTTTATATATTAAAAACTATATATGAATTATTATACTGTCAACTGTGGACTATAGACTGTGGACTAATAACATTGGACAATTAAAATGAAAAATATTGATTATAACATATGACACTAAACAATTCTTCAAAGTTGCCATTTGATTTTGTCTTAAACATCATTTGTATCTTCACGATTACATTCTGCGTTCAAACCTTTCATGATTCTTGAAAACACCTCAATCGAGAGGATGAACCAACCGCACTTCATTTACGGGAGAAAAGATTGATGCATATAGTTATGCACCTGAAAACACTCGGAACCTGAGTAAACGTTTAACACGTAGCTGTGCTAATTCCTTTAGCATTATTATTATCGAAAATAACTTTACATCTGCTGTTCGAGATAGCCAGTTTTGTCACAGCTCCGGCAAGACAACTTCGACTTTTCGTACGAAACAACCTTATTATAACGTTGATATATACGCGTGCTCTTTTATTGTTACCAGGGAACCTTTCATATTCCACCATATTACCATAGCGTTTAATCATCTAAAAACATAATTTTCCTGAAACCACCTCGGATTAATAACCGATGATTCAGATATCATAGCATTAAATGCAGAGGAAACAGAAAAATGGTAGATGGTCTAAACGACCAAAAGTTTGATGATAAAGAAAGAAGTGTTACGAACGCTCGATAGAAAATTGAGTATTGAAAAACAGATTGAGCTACCCATGAAGGAGACCAAGGACAAATACAAGGACCAAACCCTATATTCAAAGGATTCAGGTAATTCTGGATCCATTGAAATCTTTAGAGAATATCTTGCTCCAAAGTCATGTTAAAATCTTGCGGAAAATCTTTCTCCATCCACCATCGAACTTAGAAATTCCAAAATATCATCATCAATATCTTCGATATTTCTAAGGATATTTTCATAAATATTTTCGTCCGAAATTATATACCTCTTCGTGCTTCCTGTGTATCAATATATTGGAAACATTCAATAGAAAATTTAGTACCGAAAAGCGGATTATGTGAAACTATGAAGGAAGCCTTGGACAAATCACAAAGAATAAGTTTGACTTCAAAGAATCTAAATGATTCAATGCCTGCTGAAGTCTTTAGCGAATATCTTACTCCTTACTCTAAATCCTTGTGGACAATAGTTTCCATCATCCTCTGATCTCAGATATTCAAAATATTTATCGTATCTTTCATTATGAATATCCTCCATATTTCTGAAGATATTTTCATAACTATTCTTAACTGAAATCATTTATCTCTTCGTGCTATCAGTGTTACATCATATAAAAATTATTAGTTTCTATATTCTATAAACTTTCGAGCTTAAAATATGAATATTATTGAAGTAATGTTGGGAACTGATGCATGAGTTAGTATAATATAATGACACTTGATCAACGTGATTATATTACAGTAAGTCATGCTGAGTTTCTAATGGAACGTGATGATTCACAGACCATACCGTCATCATGTGCCATGTTACACGACTCTTGCATTCTATTTAACTTCTAAAAATATCAACAAAATATTTTTCTTGATGATTCGGTCTTTTCCGAGGTATTCTGGTAATTCGATAAATCAAATAGTATGATTACGTTTCTTCCTGTTTAGAACATTAAGTTCGTTCGAAGTTCCATACTTATGAATTCTGGACCGTTACTCGCTCTACTAAAAGTCGAGGGGAGAATAAAAAGGCAAAGAGCTCCAAAATATAAGGGAAGATATAAAACCCAATAACAACACAGAGGTTAAAAACCGTGGGTATTAATACGAATAGCAATATAAAGACACAGTATAATTAAGAATAGTATCACCCTAAAGCAATAATAGAAGTAAACAGAATTTTTTTTTTTTTTTTTTTTTTTGTGGAAGATTGAAAGGAAGGAGGACAGAAATGATAATTATGAAAATATTAGGGATTAGAACTGGATGAAACATATTGACGAATGTTTTAAAATTGGAATTGAAGGAGAAAGAATAGAAAGTGGGAGATGTAGAAATAATGAATCGAAGGGAGTAGATTTATAGTGAAATATCACACGGAGTAATTGAGGCAGATGACCACATTTAATTAAAGAGATCCTAATTTCCTTACTCGCTAAAGAATCAGATCTTATAGATTTCATAGATTTTCTGTGAATTCCTTGAATTCCGGAAATTCAACCAAGACAACGTCAAAAGTCAAGACGCACCTTATTTTTCTAAATTCAAATGTGACTACGTCAAAAGCTAAGATGAATCACTATCTGTTACAATAATTTCTCTCATACGCTTTGTAACAACCCGTCCTTATCCCCCTGGACGAAATCATCCACATCTGGTTCCATTGCGTTGATCGACTCCAAGTAATGTCCTTAAAATGAGCAAATGCACAGCGGAAGACTTAATTCGTACCTGAGAATAACATGCTTTAAAATGTCAACATAAAGTTGGTGAGATATATATAGGTTTGATGCTAGCAGTGTTATAACAATGGACCACAAGATTTCATATATAAAAATATAATACACTCGCAAGTGTATGAAAAGCATTCCAAGCAGTGGGCACCCGGTAACTAGCCTTAACAAGAGTGTGTACCCCTGAGTTATAATAATATGTGCACCGAATCAAGTGCGTTCCGTTAACCTCGAAGTACTAAACACCCGTTCTTCTAGTTTAGTAGTGACTAGAACAACATCTGGGTGGGGGTGTAAAACCCGATAGATCTATCTTTAGGATTCGCGCCTACTAGTTCATAAACCAATAGTTAAAGTTACCAAGCTAGGGGATTTTTGATTCAAACCCATGTAGAACGTAATTTTAGTCACTTGTGTCCATAACGTAAATCATTTATAAAAACAGCGAATGTATTCTCAGCCCAAAATATTTAAAGTTTAAAAGGGACTATATACTCACCTAATGTATTTTGTAGTAAAAATACATATAACACCATTGAACACGTATAAGGTTGGCCTGGGATTCACGAACCTATATTATTTGTATGTATATATTAATACATATAATATCATTTAAACAAGTTCATATATTAATAAATAACTTAGTTACATCTAATTAGATAAATACTTAAAGTTTATATATTAGATTCATATTAAAGTGGTTCAATTAAATATATAATGTATCAAAGTTTATATATATATATGATTATATTAAAATATTTTCATATATTACATGTAACTTAAATAATAATAATATTTTAGTTTTAACATATTAGTATGTAATATGATATATGTATATAATAAATATAGTTTTATAAAAACAAAACATTATTTGTTTATTAATACTAAAATAATGATAGTAGTAATATAATTAATGATATTCCTAATAATAAGGATGTGTTTAATAATAATAATTTTAATAATAATAATGAATGATAATTTTAATAATGAAAAAAAATAATTTTATTACTACTATTAATTTTAATAAAAAAAATGATAATAAAAATATTAATTTTAATAGAAATTGATTTTTCTTATAATTTTAACTATTATGATAATAATAATTATAATAATAATAATAATAATAATAATAATAATAATAATAATAATAATAATAATAATAATAATAATGACTTTAGACTACCTCAAGGAGAAGAAAAAAAATGTCCAAAAAGAACAGTCCACGCCCAGATTCGATCCTGAGTGCTCTCGTTACCCACACACCCTTACAAACCATCCTGCTACGACTGTTTTTCTGTTTTATATTTAGTTTCAAATATTTTAAACCCCTTTTTATTAGTTCATCTTCTCCATCAATTCAAAACAACCAGAGATCGAATCCCTTTTTCTTACACTACTAAATTGTGGTTTTCAGAACATTACTTCAAGCAGAAAATAATTCATAAACAACGTTTGAATCAATTAAATCAATTAATTTGAGAAAACTGATGAATCAGAACATTTTTGACCCGATATGAACTCCAAATCGTAATCGACTTTTAAGAATGTTTTAGGTCTCGATCCCAACATGAAAAAGACTCTAGGGATTTATTAAAAACTATCTGGACTAACAATTACAATTAAAACATTGAAACGAACTCAAATTTGATGATGAACTCAAAGTTTGTCTTTTTAAAATAAATCCTTAATTTCAAAAATTCGAGCTTGATAGATGGATTTGGACTTTGAAATTTTGCAGTTAGATTAACCGAAACACTCCAAGCTACACTGCAATCACCGATTTTAGAATTTAATTCGATTTCGAGTTTTTTTGTGATTTGAGTTCATTAACAGAGGTCACGTCCCATTTTTTTTTCTTCTGTTTGAATTTCGAAATCTAAGACTCGTAGATAATTTATTTGACAATAGTTTTGAAGATATGAATGAATTAAATCAGTATTATCCAGCTTTTAAAACAGATCGATGGGTCAATATATATTCGCTCAGAAAAAAGAGAAAAAAATAAAATAAAATAAAATAAAAATAAATAAATAAAATGAAAACGAAAGCTAGCTGTATCTTTGGATTTATTTCAGTGTTTGCATGTACTCCGTGATAGATTCGAGCATAAAAAATAAATTTGGAGATAATTGAGTGAGACAGACACCTAAATGAATTCCAAAAATCACGCATATGACTTTTTATATAATATTATTATTAATAATTAATAATTTTAATTATATTAATAATAATTTAGATACAAATAATAATAATAATAATATTAAGTAATAAAATTTTAATGAAATTGATAGTAATAATTTTCTATAAGAATAATTATAGTAATATCAAATAATAATGTCATTAATAATAAGGATACCATTACTAATAACAATAATGAAATTTTTAATAATAATATCGAAATAATTCTAATAGTAATTATAATATCGAAATAATAAAAAGAAATAATAATACTGATATGTTAATATTAATAAAAAGATAAGTTTAATAGTAATTAATAATAATGATGCTAATAATAACAATATCAATGATAATATCAAAAATAATAATACTAATATTAATAATAAGTCTCCATAATAATACATAAGAAAATGATAATTTTTATTATTGATAATAATAATACCAATCATATGATAGTAATGATATAAGTAATAATAACATATCACTTTATATATATATACTATTTATTTTTAGAATATAATAGTATTTATGATACCAATAATAATAATAATAATAATAAATGTACTGATCATAATACTTCATATAACATTAACTTTGTAAGTAAGTTTAATATATTGATAATTCATATTATTAAGTATGTAATATTTAATATCATCTTATAGATGTAATAACACATATTTATTTACACACAATGATTCGTGAATCGTCAGGCTTGGTCAAAGGGTAAATGACTGTCCGAATATAGATTTCAACTTTTTCTAAACTCAAAATTACAAATTTTGCTTATCGTTTCGGAAACATATAGAGATTAAGGTTTAAATTTGGTCGGAAATTTCCGGGTCGTTACAGTACCCACCTGTTAAAGAAATTTTGTCCCCGAAATTTGGTAGAGGTTGTCATAAATAACAATAGGAATGTTTTCATGACGAATATGAGGTAATAATAGAGTTTTACCATTATTGGAAGATATGGATAAATCGATTCGATCATGTGAAGCGCACGAGTGAAACTATCACAAAAGAATGAAATGAGTGAATATGGAATTGTTTTAACCGATGACGTGATTAGGATTGATTTCCAGAATTTAAGGGATTTAAAGAAAATCTTATGTAATAAGATTTGGTTCTTCGACGATTTAGGAGACAGGATCTCCTTTGATGTAATGAGGTAATCTGTTTCGATTTCTTGTCGAATATTTCAATATAAATCCAATCCTTCGTTGCTCTATTTTTCACAACTCACATCTTCTATTCTTTCTCCTTAGTTCCTACTCCAAGACATTCGTCGATATGCTCCATTAAATTCTGATTTTTGATATACTCCTAATTTTTACATCCATCATTCTTCTCTTTCATTTATCACCGAAGGATTTTATTTACTTCTACTATTATTTTGGGGGTTATAGTATTTTTAATCTTCCCGTCCTCGAGTCAAGCGAGCAATGGTCTGGAATTCGTAGGTATGAAATTTGGAATGAACATAGCTAATGTTCTTAGAAAGAAATGGTATTGGCACGATTTTGATTTGTCCAATTACCAGAATATCCTAGAAAAGATCGAACTATCAAGACGATATGTTCCTAATACGTTTGAGGATTAGATAGAATGTAAGAGTCGTGTAACATGGCACATGAGGACGGTACTGCGAATCATCACATTCCATTAGTAGCTTAACATAACTTACTGTAATATAATGAAGTTGATCAAGTTTCATTATATTATACTAATTCATGCATCAGTTCCTAACACTACTTCAAAACATTCATATTTTAAATTCGGAGGTTTCAGAATTTAGAAACTAACACAGTTTCTTTTATGATATGATACAGATAGCGCGAGAAGATAGATGATTTCCGATAAGAATAGTTATAAAATATCTTCAGAAACATTGAGGATATTCATAATGAAATATATGATAATATCTTGGAACTTCTAATGCCGAAGGATGATGATGATGAATAGTGTCAGCAAAGGTTTTAGAGTAAAGAGTAGGGTATGTATTAAGGATTTCAGCAGGCACTGAATCTTTTAAATTCTTTGAAGTCAAACTTATTCTTTGTGATTTGTCCACGGCTTACTTCATAGTTTCTCATAATCCGCTTTTTGGTACTAAATTTTCTATTGAGTGTTTCCAATACTCCGTTCTTTATCATCAACTTTTGGCTATTAAGGCCATCTACAACATGCTGCTTCGTCAGCATTTTCAAAGTTAACGGATCTGGGTCATCGGTTATCAAACTGAGGTGGTTTCAGGAGAATTGTGTTTTTAGATGGTTAAACGCTGATGATGGAATATAAAAGATTCTCCGGTAACGACAGCGAAAGAATAACGTATATATATATCGAAACTAACCTTTCTGAGAAGTCGAGGTTAACTTGCTGGAGCTGTGACAAAATTGGCTAATTTGAAAAGGGATT
The DNA here is from genome assembly GCF_046630445.1 of Rutidosis leptorrhynchoides. Taxonomy (NCBI): domain Eukaryota; kingdom Viridiplantae; phylum Streptophyta; class Magnoliopsida; order Asterales; family Asteraceae; genus Rutidosis; species Rutidosis leptorrhynchoides. The sequence goes on along the minus strand of NC_092342.1, from coordinate 200,364,269 downwards.
GCAAAGTTATTTTGGGTAATAATAACACTAAAGAAATTAACACTGCTGCGTGTTAAACGTTGACTCAGTCTCCGAGAGTCTTACAGGATAAGTCTTTTCTTCCGTAGATGAAGCGCGGTTGGTTCATCCTCTCGATTGAGGGGTTTTCGAGAATCATGAAAGATTTGAACACGCATTGTAATTGTCGAGATACAAATGAGGTTTAAGATGAAATCAAGTGGCAAGCTTGAAGAATTATTTAGTTTCATATGTTATAATCAATATTTTAATTTAATTCATTTTAATTATCCAAAGTTAGCAGTCCAATAGTCCGATGGTTCAATGATTCATATATAATTTAATATATAATATTCAAATTAAATAATACGTATCGTGACCCATGTACCGGTCTCGTTGTCGATCACAACTCAAAGTATACATATATTTTGGAATCAACTCCGACCCTGTATAGCCAACTCCCACCTTCACATATAGAGTGTCTATGGTTGTTCCGAAATATATATATAGATGGGTCGATATGATAAGTCGAAACCTTGCATACGTGTCCCGTTATTTAAAGTGCGTAAAAATAAATAACAGAAATTAAATGACGATAAATAAAATTGCGAGAATGTAAATTGCGATAAATTAAATGTTAATCAATTAGCTGGGAACAGTTAGCCGGAACAGTTAGCGTGAAATCCTATCACAATTCCAATTAATTAATTCGTTTGTTTCTAACACTTTTTATTTTTGTCCAATGTTTTCTTCGTTATGCCACTTGTTGGATTTTGATAGGTCAAAATCCAAATATGAAATTTGAATAGAAATGGTTATTCTGTGGTGAACGGATACGTATATCGGTAGTTGTAAGTAGGATAGTAAATGATCGTTGAATCATATTCGAAGAATGTACAGTGTAACTTATTAATGTGAATTCTAAATATTCCTCGGGTACTACCCACCCATTAAAATATTTTCGTCATTAACAGTTTGTACAAAAGAATTTTTTTAATTACAATCTTTATGAAAATATGCTTGCATATATATTTTCATCGGATGTAATCATGGATTTAATGAGTCAAAAAAACTCATCTGATTTACCGTTAATACTAGATTACATAATCTCTAAAACTTTAGAAATTACATATTCACCATGTCGAACGAGGAAAAATGAGGTAGAATGATACGTAAAGCAAAGATAGCCGATGTAGATCGATGTGTAGAACGAAGTTCATACTCGAAGTACAGATGGTGATATTGAGGCGTGTAATGTTGATATTCGAGGTACAGATTGTGATATTAAGAGTTATGGCGCGGTTATGGTTAAGAGATGATAAGGGACCTGTCGACGTCGATGATGGTGGTACTGATTATGCTGCTGGTGCTGCTGCTGGTGTTCGTAACCTTCGCACCAGGTTCTCCAAAGTCGTCACACGAGCGCGTAGTTCGTTAACTTCTTCTAGTACTACGGAATGATTGACGGTTGAAGCGAGTGAATGAATAAGATTCGAACTATGGGATAGTATGTAATCGTGATGGGATACTCGGAAAAAGGGGAGAGAAAATGGTTTCTCGAACAGGTTCGCCAGTAAGCGCTTCAGGTTGAAAAGGGCAATTTGGTGGATGGAAGAGATCTTCGACGTGAAATGATTTTCGGATATCGGATGATATTATAACTATATAGAATATCTATATGTATTTCATAGACTACAGAGGAATTTACGGCATATATCAGGCAAGTCTACAGATATGCTAAGATATGAATCTTGTTTATACACTATCGATGCACTAAATGCAGTAAGACGTGTCTAGACTTATGAATAATAAGCAGGAAATTCCCTAGGGATGATAAGCAGATGATTTCCGACTAAAATGATAAGCAAAACTTTTTGACAGGCAGACACGGTCGAAGTCCAGACTCACTACTGTATCCTAACAACTACTAGTCAGACACACTAATGGGAGACCTGGTTCGCTAAGACCAACGCTCTGATACCACATGTAACAACCCGTCCTTATCCCCCTGGACGAAATCATCCACATCTGGTTCCATTGCGTTGATCAACTCCAAGTAATGTCCTTAAAATGAGCAAATGCACAGCGGAAGACTTAATTCGTACCTGAGAATAACATGCTTTAAAATGTCAACATAAAGTTGGTGAGATATATATAGGTTTGATGCTAGCAGTGTTATAACAATGGACCACAAGATTTCATATATAAAAATATAATACACTCGCAAGTGTATGAAAAGCATTCCAAGCAGTGGGCACCCGGTAACTAGCCTTAACAAGAGTGTGTACCCCTGAGTTATAATAATATGTGCACCGAATCAAGTGCATTCCGTTAACCTCGAAGTACTAAACACCCGTTCTTCTAGTTTAGTAGTGACTAGAACAACATCTGGGTGGGGGTGTAAAACCCGATAGATCTATCTTTAGGATTCGCGCCTACTAGTTCATAAACCAATAGTTAAAGTTACCAAGCTAGGGGATTTTTGATTCAAACCCATGTAGAACGTAATTTTAGTCACTTGTGTCCATAACGTAAATCATTTATAAAAACAGCGCATGTATTCTCAGCCCAAAATATTTAAAGTTTAAAAGGGACTATATACTCACCTAATGTATTTTGTAGTAAAAATACATATAACACCATTGAACACGTATAAGGTTGGCCTGGGATTCACGAACCTATATTATTTGTATGTATATATTAATACATATAATATCATTTAAACAAGTTCATATATTAATAAATAACTTAGTTACATCTAATTAGATAAATACTTAAAGTTTATATATTAGATTCATATTAAAGTGGTTCAATTAAAATATATAATGTATCAAAGTTTATATATATATATGATTATATTAAAATATTTTCATATATTACATGTAACTTAAATAATAATAATATTTTAATTTTAACATATTAGTATGTAATATGATATATGTATATAATAAATATAGTTTTATAAAAACAAAACATTATTTGTTTGTTAATACTAAAATAATGATAGTAGTAATATAATTAATGATATTCCTAATAATAAGGATGTGTTTAATAATAATAATTTTAATAATAATAATGAATGATAATTTTAATAATGAAAAATAATAATTTTATTACTACTATTAATTTTAATAAAAAAAATGATAATAAAAATATTAATTTTAATAGAAATTGATTTTTCTTATAATTTTAACTATTATGATAATAATAATTATAATAATAATAATAATAATAATAATAATAATAATAATAATAATAATAATAATAATAATAATAATAATAATAATAATAATAATAATAATAATAATAATAATAATGACTTTAGACTACCTCAAGGAGAAGAAAAAAAATGTCCAAAAAGAACAGTCCACGCCCAGATTCGATCCTGAGTGCTCTCGTTACCCACACACCCTTACAAACCATCCTGCTACGACTGTTTTTCTGTTTTATATTTAGTTTCAAATATTTTAAACCCCTTTTTATTAGTTCATCTTCTCCATCAATTCAAAACAACCAGAGATCGAATCCCTTTTTCTTACACTACTAAATTGTGGTTTTCAGAACATTACTTCAAGCAGAAAATAATTCATAAACAACGTTTGAATCAATTAAATCAATTAATTTGAGAAAACTGATGAATCAGAACATTTTTGACCCGATATGAACTCCAAATCGTAATCGACTTTTAAGAATGTTTTAGGTCTCGATCCCAACATGAAAAAGACTCTAGGGATTTATTAAAAACTATCTGGACTAACAATTACAATTAAAACATTGAAACGAACTCAAATTTGATGATGAACTCAAAGTTTGTCTTTTTAAAATAAATCCTTAATTTCAAAAATTCGAGCTTGATAGATGGATTTGGACTTTGAAATTTTGCAGTTAGATTAACCGAAACACTCCAAGCTACACTGCAATCACCGATTTTAGAATTTAATTCGATTTCGAGTTTTTTTGTGATTTGAGTTCATTAACAGAGGTCACGTCCCATTTTTTTTTCTTCTGTTTGAATTTCGAAATCTAAGACTCGTAGATAATTTATTTGACAATAGTTTTGAAGATATGAATGAATTAAATCAGTATTATCCAGCTTTTAAAACAGATCGATGGGTCAATATATATTCGCTCAGAAAAAAAAGAAAAAAATAAAATAAAATAAAAATAAATAAATAAAATGAAAACGAAAGCTAGCTGTATCTTTGGATTTATTTCAGTGTTTGCATGTACTCCGTGATAGATTCGAGCATAAAAATAAATTTGGAGATAATTGAGTGAGACAGACACCTAAATGAATTCCAAAAATCACGCATATGACTTTTTATATAATATTATTATTAATAATTAATAATTTTAATTATATTAATAATAATTTAGATACAAATAATAATAATAATAATATTAAGTAATAAAATTTTAATGAAATTGATAGTAATAATTTTCTATAAGAATAATTATAGTAATATCAAATAATAATGTCATTAATAATAAGGATACCATTACTAATAACAATAATGAAATTTTTAATAATAATATCGAAATAATTCTAATAGTAATTATAATATCGAAATAATAAAAAGAAATAATAATACTGATATGTTAATATTAATAAAAAGATAAGTTTAATAGTAATTAATAATAATGATGCTAATAATAACAATATCAATGATAATATCAAAAATAATAATACTAATATTAATAATAAGTCTCCATAATAATACATAAGAAAATGATAATTTTTATTATTGATAATAATAATACCAATCATATGATAGTAATGATATAAGTAATAATAACATATCACTTTATATATATATACTATTTATTTTTAGAATATAATAGTATTTATGATACCAATAATAATAATAATAATAATAAATGTACTGATCATAATACTTCATATAACATTAACTTTGTAAGTAAGTTTAATATATTGATAATTCATATTATTAAGTATGTAATATTTAATATCATCTTATAGATGTAATAACACATATTTATTTACACACAATGATTCGTGAATCGTCAGGCTTGGTCAAAGGGTAAATGACTGTCCGAATATAGATTTCAACTTTTTCTAAACTCAAAATTACAAATTTTGCTTATCGTTTCGGAAACATATAGAGATTAAGGTTTAAATTTGGTCGGAAATTTCCGGGTCGTTACAGTACCCACCTGTTAAAGAAATTTTGTCCCCGAAATTTGGTAGAGGTTGTCATAAATAACAATAGGAATGTTTTCATGACGAATATGAGGTAATAATAGAGTTTTACCATTATTGGAAGATATGGATAAATCGATTCGATCATGTGAAGCGCACGAGTGAAACTATCACAAAAGAATGAAATGAGTGAATATGGAATTGTTTTAACCGATGACGTGATTAGGATTGATTTCCAGAATTTAAGGGATTTAAAGAAAATCTTATGTAATAAGATTTGGTTCTTCGACGATTTAGGAGACAGGATCTCCTTTGATGTAATGAGGTAATCTGTTTCGATTTCTTGTCGGATATTTCAATATAAATCCAATCCTTCGTTGCTCTATTTTTCACAACTCACATCTTCTATTCTTTCTCCTTAGTTCCTACTCCAAGACATTCGTCGATATGCTCCATTAAATTCTGATTTTTGATATACTCCTAATTTTTACATCCATCATTCTTCTCTTTCATTTATCACCGAAGGATTTTATTTACTTCTACTATTATTTTGGGGGTTATAGTATTTTTAATCTTCCCGTCCTCGAGTCAAGCGAGCAATGGTCTGGAATTCGTAGGTATGAAATTTGGAATGAACATAGCTAATGTTCTTAGAAAGAAATGGTATTGGCACGATTTTGATTTGTCCAATTACCAGAATATCCTGGAAAAGATCGAACTATCAAGACGATATGTTCCTAATACGTTTGAGGATTAGATAGAATGTAAGAGCCGTGTAACATGGCACATGAGGACGGTACTGCGAATCATCACATTCCATTAGTAGCTTAACATAACTTACTGTAATATAATGAAGTTGATCAAGTTTCATTATATTATACTAATTCATGCATCAGTTCCTAACACTACTTCAAAACATTCATATTTTAAATTCGGAGGTTTCAGAATTTAGAAACTAACACAGTTTCTTTTATGATATGATACAGATAGCGCGAGAAGATAGATGATTTCCGATAAGAATAGTTATAAAATATCTTCAGAAACATTGAGGATATTCATAATGAAATATATGATAATATCTTGGAACTTCTAATGCCGAAGGATGATGATGATGAATAGTGTCAGCAAAGGTTTTAGAGTAAAGAGTAGGGTATGTATTAAGGATTTCAGCAGGCACTGAATCTTTTAAATTCTTTGAAGTCAAACTTATTCTTTGTGATTTGTCCACGGCTTACTTCATAGTTTCGCATAATCCGATTTTTGGTACTAAATTTTCTATTGAGTGTTTCCAATACTCCGTTCTTTATCATCAACTTTTGGCTATTAAGGCCATCTACAACATGCTGCTTCGTCAGCATTTTCAAAGTTAACGGATCTGGGTCATCGGTTATCAAACTGAGGTGGTTTCAGGAGAATTGTGTTTTTAGATGGTTAAACGCTGATGATGGAATATAAAAGATTCTCCGGTAACGACAGCGAAAGAATAACGTATATATATATCGAAACTAACCTTTCTGAGAAGTCGAGGTTAACTTGCTGGAGCTGTGACAAAATTGGCTAATTTGAAAAGGGATTGCAAAGTTATTTTGGGTAATAATAACACTAAAGAAATTAACACTGCTGCGTGTTAAACGTTGACTCAGTCTCCGAGAGTCTTACAGGATAAGTCTTTTCTTCCGTAGATGAAGCGCGGTTGGTTCATCCTCTCGATTGAGGGGTTTTCGAGAATCATGAAAGATTTGAACACGCATTGTAATTGTCGAGATACAAATGAGGTTTAAGATGAAATCAAGTGGCAAGCTTGAAGAATTATTTAGTTTCATATGTTATAATCAATATTTTAATTTAATTCATTTTAATTATCCAAAGTTAGCAGTCCAATAGTCCGATGGTTCAATGATTCATATATAATTTAATATATAATATTCAAATTAAATAATACGTATCGTGACCCATGTACCGGTCTCGTTGTCGATCACAACTCAAAGTATACATATATTTTGGAATCAACTCCGACCCTGTATAGCCAACTCCCACCTTCACATATAGAGTGTCTATGGTTGTTCCGAAATATATATATAGATGGGTCGATATGATAAGTCGAAACCTTGCATACGTGTCCCGTTATTTAAAGTGCGTAAAAATAAATAACAGAAATTAAATGACGATAAATAAAATTGCGAGAATGTAAATTGCGATAAATTAAATGTTAATCAATTAGCTGGGAACAGTTAGCCGGAATAGTTAGCGTGAAATCCTATCACAATTCCAATTAATTAATTCGTTTGTTTCTAACACTTTTTATTTTTGTCCAATGTTTTCTTCGTTATGCCACTTGTTGGATTTATTTCAGTGTTTGCATGTACTCCGTGATAGATTCGAGCATAAAAAATAAATTTGGAGATAATTGAGTGAGACAGACACCTAAATGAATTCCAAAAATCACGCATATGACTTTTTATATAATATTATTATTAATAATTAATAATTTTAATTATATTAATAATAATTTAGATACAAATAATAATAATAATAATATTAAGTAATAAAATTTTAATGAAATTGATAGTAATAATTTTCTATAAGAATAATTATAGTAATATCAAATAATAATGTCATTAATAATAAGGATACCATTACTAATAACAATAATGAAATTTTTAATAATAATATCGAAATAATTCTAATAGTAATTATAATATCGAAATAATAAAAAGAAATAATAATACTGATATGTTAATATTAATAAAAAGATAAGTTTAATAGTAATTAATAATAATGATGCTAATAATAACAATATCAATGATAATATCAAAAATAATAATACTAATATTAATAATAAGTCTCCATAATAATACATAAGAAAATGATAATTTTTATTATTGATAATAATAATACCAATCATATGATAGTAATGATATAAGTAATAATAACATATCACTTTATATATATATACTATTTATTTTTAGAATATAATAGTATTTATGATACCAATAATAATAATAATAATAATAAATGTACTGATCATAATACTTCATATAACATTAACTTTGTAAGTAAGTTTAATATATTGATAATTCATATTATTAAGTATGTAATATTTAATATCATCTTATAGATGTAATAACACATATTTATTTACACACAATGATTCGTGAATCGTCAGGCTTGGTCAAAGGGTAAATGACTGTCCGAATATAGATTTCAACTTTTTCTAAACTCAAAATTACAAATTTTGCTTATCGTTTCGGAAACATATAGAGATTAAGGTTTAAATTTGGTCGGAAATTTCCGGGTCGTTACAGTACCCACCTGTTAAAGAAATTTTGTCCCCGAAATTTGGTAGAGGTTGTCATAAATAACAATAGGAATGTTTTCATGACGAATATGAGGTAATAATAGAGTTTTACCATTATTGGAAGATATGGATAAATCGATTCGATCATGTGAAGCGCACGAGTGAAACTATCACAAAAGAATGAAATGAGTGAATATGGAATTGTTTTAACCGATGACGTGATTAGGATTGATTTCCAGAATTTAAGGGATTTAAAGAAAATCTTATGTAATAAGATTTGGTTCTTCGACGATTTAGGAGACAGGATCTCCTTTGATGTAATGAGGTAATCTGTTTCGATTTCTTGTCGGATATTTCAATATAAATCCAATCCTTCGTTGCTCTATTTTTCACAACTCACATCTTCTATTCTTTCTCCTTAGTTCCTACTCCAAGACATTCGTCGATATGCTCCATTAAATTCTGATTTTTGATATACTCCTAATTTTTACATCCATCATTCTTCTCTTTCATTTATCACCGAAGGATTTTATTTACTTCTACTATTATTTTGGGGGTTATAGTATTTTTAATCTTCCCGTCCTCGAGTCAAGCGAGCAATGGTCTGGAATTCGTAGGTATGAAATTTGGAATGAACATAGCTAATGTTCTTAGAAAGAAATGGTATTGGCACGATTTTGATTTGTCCAATTACCAGAATATCCTGGAAAAGATCGAACTATCAAGACGATATGTTCCTAATACGTTTGAGGATTAGATAGAATGTAAGAGCCGTGTAACATGGCACATGAGGACGGTACTGCGAATCATCACATTCCATTAGTAGCTTAACATAACTTACTGTAATATAATGAAGTTGATCAAGTTTCATTATATTATACTAATTCATGCATCAGTTCCTAACACTACTTCAAAACATTCATATTTTAAATTCGGAGGTTTCAGAATTTAGAAACTAACACAGTTTCTTTTATGATATGATACAGATAGCGCGAGAAGATAGATGATTTCCGATAAGAATAGTTATAAAATATCTTCAGAAACATTGAGGATATTCATAATGAAATATATGATAATATCTTGGAACTTCTAATGCCGAAGGATGATGATGATGAATAGTGTCAGCAAAGGTTTTAGAGTAAAGAGTAGGGTATGTATTAAGGATTTCAGCAGGCACTGAATCTTTTAAATTCTTTGAAGTCAAACTTATTCTTTGTGATTTGTCCACGGCTTACTTCATAGTTTCTCATAATCCGCTTTTTGGTACTAAATTTTCTATTGAGTGTTTCCAATACTCCGTTCTTTATCATCAACTTTTGGCTATTAAGGCCATCTACAACATGCTGCTTCGTCAGCATTTTCAAAGTTAACGGATCTGGGTCATCGGTTATCAAACTGAGGTGGTTTCAGGAGAATTGTGTTTTTAGATGGTTAAACGCTGATGATGGAATATAAAAGATTCTCCGGTAACGACAGCGAAAGAATAACGTATATATATATCGAAACTAACCTTTCTGAGAAGTCGAGGTTAACTTGCTGGAGCTGTGACAAAATTGGCTAATTTGAAAAGGGATTGCAAAGTTATTTTGGGTAATAATAACACTAAAGAAATTAACACTGCTGCGTGTTAAACGTTGACTCAGTCTCCGAGAGTCTTACAGGATAAGTCTTTTCTTCCGTAGATGAAGCGCGGTTGGTTCATCCTCTCGATTGAGGGGTTTTCGAGAATCATGAAAGATTTGAACACGCATTGTAATTGTCGAGATACAAATGAGGTTTAAGATGAAATCAAGTGGCAAGCTTGAAGAATTATTTAGTTTCATATGTTATAATCAATATTTTAATTTAATTCATTTTAATTATCCAAAGTTAGCAGTCCAATAGTCCGATGGTTCAATGATTCATATATAATTTAATATATAATATTCAAATTAAATAATACGTATCGTGACCCATGTACCGGTCTCGTTGTCGATCACAACTCAAAGTATACATATATTTTGGAATCAACTCCGACCCTGTATAGCCAACTCCCACCTTCACATATAGAGTGTCTATGGTTGTTCCGAAATATATATATAGATGGGTCGATATGATAAGTCGAAACCTTGCATACGTGTCCCGTTATTTAAAGTGCGTAAAAATAAATAACAGAAATTAAATGACGATAAATAAAATTGCGAGAATGTAAATTGCGATAAATTAAATGTTAATCAATTAGCTGGGAACAGTTAGCCGGAACAGTTAGCGTGAAATCCTATCACAATTCCAATTAATTAATTCGTTTGTTTCTAACACTTTTTATTTTTGTCCAATGTTTTCTTCGTTATGCCACTTGTTGGATTTTGATAGGTCAAAATCCAAATATGAAATTTGAATAGAAATGGTTATTCTGTGGTGAACGGATACGTATATCGGTAGTTGTAAGTAGGATAGTAAATGATCGTTGAATCATATTCGAAGAATGTACAGTGTAACTTATTAATGTGAATTCTAAATATTCCTCGGGTACTACCCACCCGTTAAAATATTTTCGTCATTAACAGTTTGTACAAAAGAATTTTTTTAATTACAATCTTTATGAAAATATGCTTGCATATATATTTTCATCGGATGTAATCATGGATTTAATGAGTCAAAAAAACTCATCTGATTTACCGTTAATACTAGATTACATAATCTCTAAAACTTTAGAAATTACATATTCACCATGTCGAACGAGGAAAAATGAGGTAGAATGATACGTAAAGCAAAGATAGCCGATGTAGATCGATGTGTAGAACGAAGTTCATACTCGAAGTACAGATGGTGATATTGAGGCGTGTAATGTTGATATTCGAGGTACAGATTGTGATATTAAGAGTTATGGCGCGGTTATGGTTAAGAGATGATAAGGGACCTGTCGACGTCGATGATGGTGGTACTGATTATGCTGCTGGTGCTGCTGCTGGTGTTCGTAACCTTCGCACCAGGTTCTCCAAAGTCGTTACACGAGCGCGTAGTTCGTTAACTTCTTCTAGTACTACGGAATGATTGACGGTTGAAGCGAGTGAATGAATAAGATTCGAACTATGGGATAGTATGTAATCGTGATGGGATACTCGGAAAAAGGGGAGAGAAAATGGTTTCTCGAACAGGTTCGCCAGTAAGCGCTTCAGGTTGAAAAGGGCAATTTGGTGGATGGAAGAGATCTTCGACGTGAAATGATTTTCGGATATCGGATGATATTATAACTATATAGAATATCTATATGTATTTCATAGACTACAGAGGAATTTACGGCATATATCAGGCAAGTCTACAGATATGCTAAGATATGAATCTTGTTTATACACTATCGATGCACTAAATGCAGTAAGACGTGTCTAGACTTATGAATAATAAGCAGGAAATTCCCTAGGGATGATAAGCAGATGATTTCCGACTAAAATGATAAGCAAAACTTTTTGACAGGCAGACACGGTCGAAGTCCAGACTCACTACTGTATCCTAACAACTACTAGTCAGACACACTAATGGGAGACCTGGTTCGCTAAGACCAACGCTCTGATACCACATGTAACAACCCGTCCTTATCCCCCTGGACGAAATCATCCACATCTGGTTCCATTGCGTTGATCAACTCCAAGTAATGTCCTTAAAATGAGCAAATGCACAGCGGAAGACTTAATTCGTACCTGAGAATAACATGCTTTAAAATGTCAACATAAAGTTGGTGAGATATATATAGGTTTGATGCTAGCAGTGTTATAACAATGGACCACAAGATTTCATATATAAAAATATAATACACTTGCAAGTGTATGAAAAGCATTCCAAGCAGTGGGCACCCGGTAACTAGCCTTAACAAGAGTGTGTACCCCTGAGTTATAATAATATGTGCACCGAATCAAGTGCATTCCGTTAACCTCGAAGTACTAAACACCCGTTCTTCTAGTTTAGTAGTGACTAGAACAACATCTGGGTGGGGGTGTAAAACCCGATAGATCTATCTTTAGGATTCGCGCCTACTAGTTCATAAACCAATAGTTAAAGTTACCAAGCTAGGGGATTTTTGATTCAAACCCATGTAGAACGTAATTTTAGTCACTTGTGTCCATAACGTAAATCATTTATAAAAACAGCGCATGTATTCTCAGCCCAAAATATTTAAAGTTTAAAAGGGACTATATACTCACCTAATGTATTTTGTAGTAAAAATACATATAACACCATTGAACACGTATAAGGTTGGCCTGGGATTCACGAACCTATATTATTTGTATGTATATATTAATACATATAATATCATTTAAACAAGTTCATATATTAATAAATAACTTAGTTACATCTAATTAGATAAATACTTAAAGTTTATATATTAGATTCATATTAAAGTGGTTCAATTAAAATATATAATGTATCAAAGTTTATATATATATATGATTATATTAAAATATTTTCATATATTACATGTAACTTAAATAATAATAATATTTTAATTTTAACATATTAGTATGTAATATGATATATGTATATAATAAATATAGTTTTATAAAAACAAAACATTATTTGTTTGTTAATACTAAAATAATGATAGTAGTAATATAATTAATGATATTCCTAATAATAAGGATGTGTTTAATAATAATAATTTTAATAATAATAATGAATGATAATTTTAATAATGAAAAATAATAATTTTATTACTACTATTAATTTTAATAAAAAAAATGATAATAAAAATATTAATTTTAATAGAAATTGATTTTTCTTATAATTTTAACTATTATGATAATAATAATAATTATAATAATAATAATAATAATAATAATAATAATAATAATAATAATAATAATAATAATAATAATAATAATAATAATAATAATAATAATAATAATAATAATAATAATGACTTTAGACTACCTCAAGGAGAAGAAAAAAAATGTCCAAAAAGAACAGTCCACGCCCAGATTCGATCCTGAGTGCTCTCGTTACCCACACACCCTTACAAACCATCCTGCTACGACTGTTTTTCTGTTTTATATTTAGTTTCAAATATTTTAAACCCCTTTTTATTAGTTCATCTTCTCCATCAATTCAAAACAACCAGAGATCGAATCCCTTTTTCTTACACTACTAAATTGTGGTTTTCAGAACATTACTTCAAGCAGAAAATAATTCATAAACAACGTTTGAATCAATTAAATCAATTAATTTGAGAAAACTGATGAATCAGAACATTTTTGACCCGATATGAACTCCAAATCGTAATCGACTTTTAAGAATGTTTTAGGTCTCGATCCCAACATGAAAAAGACTCTAGGGATTTATTAAAAACTATCTGGACTAACAATTACAATTAAAACATTGAAACGAACTCAAATTTGATGATGAACTCAAAGTTTGTCTTTTTAAAATAAATCCTTAATTTCAAAAATTCGAGCTTGATAGATGGATTTGGACTTTGAAATTTTGCAGTTAGATTAACCGAAACACTCCAAGCTACACTGCAATCACCGATTTTAGAATTTAATTCGATTTCGAGTTTTTTTGTGATTTGAGTTCATTAACAGAGGTCACGTCCCATTTTTTTTTCTTCTGTTTGAATTTCGAAATCTAAGACTCGTAGATAATTTATTTGACAATAGTTTTGAAGATATGAATGAATTAAATCAGTATTATCCAGCTTTTAAAACAGATCGATGGGTCAATATATATTCGCTCAGAAAAAAAAGAAAAAAATAAAATAAAATAAAAATAAATAAATAAAATGAAAACGAAAGCTAGCTGTATCTTTGGATTTATTTCAGTGTTTGCATGTACTCCGTGATAGATTCGAGCATAAAAATAAATTTGGAGATAATTGAGTGAGACAGACACCTAAATGAATTCCAAAAATCACGCATATGACTTTTTATATAATATTATTATTAATAATTAATAATTTTAATTATATTAATAATAATTTAGATACAAATAATAATAATAATAATATTAAGTAATAAAATTTTAATGAAATTGATAGTAATAATTTTCTATAAGAATAATTATAGTAATATCAAATAATAATGTCATTAATAATAAGGATACCATTACTAATAACAATAATGAAATTTTTAATAATAATATCGAAATAATTCTAATAGTAATTATAATATCGAAATAATAAAAAGAAATAATAATACTGATATGTTAATATTAATAAAAAGATAAGTTTAATAGTAATTAATAATAATGATGCTAATAATAACAATATCAATGATAATATCAAAAATAATAATACTAATATTAATAATAAGTCTCCATAATAATACATAAGAAAATGATAATTTTTATTATTGATAATAATAATACCAATCATATGATAGTAATGATATAAGTAATAATAACATATCACTTTATATATATATACTATTTATTTTTAGAATATAATAGTATTTATGATACCAATAATAATAATAATAATAATAAATGTACTGATCATAATACTTCATATAACATTAACTTTGTAAGTAAGTTTAATATATTGATAATTCATATTATTAAGTATGTAATATTTAATATCATCTTATAGATGTAATAACACATATTTATTTACACACAATGATTCGTGAATCGTCAGGCTTGGTCAAAGGGTAAATGACTGTCCGAATATAGATTTCAACTTTTTCTAAACTCAAAATTACAAATTTTGCTTATCGTTTCGGAAACATATAGAGATTAAGGTTTAAATTTGGTCGGAAATTTCCGGGTCGTTACAGTACCCACCTGTTAAAGAAATTTTGTCCCCGAAATTTGGTAGAGGTTGTCATAAATAACAATAGGAATGTTTTCATGACGAATATGAGGTAATAATAGAGTTTTACCATTATTGGAAGATATGGATAAATCGATTCGATCATGTGAAGCGCACGAGTGAAACTATCACAAAAGAATGAAATGAGTGAATATGGAATTGTTTTAACCGATGACGTGATTAGGATTGATTTCCAGAATTTAAGGGATTTAAAGAAAATCTTATGTAATAAGATTTGGTTCTTCGACGATTTAGGAGACAGGATCTCCTTTGATGTAATGAGGTAATCTGTTTCGATTTCTTGTCGGATATTTCAATATAAATCCAATCCTTCGTTGCTCTATTTTTCACAACTCACATCTTCTATTCTTTCTCCTTAGTTCCTACTCCAAGACATTCGTCGATATGCTCCATTAAATTCTGATTTTTGATATACTCCTAATTTTTACATCCATCATTCTTCTCTTTCATTTATCACCGAAGGATTTTATTTACTTCTACTATTATTTTGGGGGTTATAGTATTTTTAATCTTCCCGTCCTCGAGTCAAGCGAGCAATGGTCTGGAATTCGTAGGTATGAAATTTGGAATGAACATAGCTAATGTTCTTAGAAAGAAATGGTATTGGCACGATTTTGATTTGTCCAATTACCAGAATATCCTGGAAAAGATCGAACTATCAAGACGATATGTTCCTAATACGTTTGAGGATTAGATAGAATGTAAGAGCCGTGTAACATGGCACATGAGGACGGTACTGCGAATCATCACATTCCATTAGTAGCTTAACATAACTTACTGTAATATAATGAAGTTGATCAAGTTTCATTATATTATACTAATTCATGCATCAGTTCCTAACACTACTTCAAAACATTCATATTTTAAATTCGGAGGTTTCAGAATTTAGAAACTAACACAGTTTCTTTTATGATATGATACAGATAGCGCGAGAAGATAGATGATTTCCGATAAGAATAGTTATAAAATATCTTCAGAAACATTGAGGATATTCATAATGAAATATATGATAATATCTTGGAACTTCTAATGCCGAAGGATGATGATGATGAATAGTGTCAGCAAAGGTTTTAGAGTAAAGAGTAGGAAAGAGTAGGGTATGTATTAAGGATTTCAGCAGGCACTGAATCTTTTAAATTCTTTGAAGTCAAACTTATTCTTTGTGATTTGTCCACGGCTTACTTCATAGTTTCGCATAATCCGCTTTTTGGTACTAAATTTTCTATTGAGTGTTTCCAATACTCCGTTCTTTATCATCAACTTTTGGCTATTAAGGCCATCTACAACATGCTGCTTCGTCAGCATTTTCAAAGTTAACGGATCTGGGTCATCGGTTATCAAACTGAGGTGGTTTCAGGAGAATTGTGTTTTTAGATGGTTAAACGCTGATGATGGAATATAAAAGATTCTCCGGTAACGACAGCGAAAGAATAACGTATATATATATCGAAACTAACCTTTCTGAGAAGTCGAGGTTAACTTGCTGGAGCTGTGACAAAATTGGCTAATTTGAAAAGGGATTGCAAAGTTATTTTGGGTAATAATAACACTAAAGAAATTAACACTGCTGCGTGTTAAACGTTGACTCAGTCTCCGAGAGTCTTACAGGATAAGTCTTTTCTTCCGTAGATGAAGCGCGGTTGGTTCATCCTCTCGATTGAGGGGTTTTCGAGAATCATGAAAGATTTGAACACGCATTGTAATTGTCGAGATACAAATGAGGTTTAAGATGAAATCAAGTGGCAAGCTTGAAGAATTATTTAGTTTCATATGTTATAATCAATATTTTAATTTAATTCATTTTAATTATCCAAAGTTAGCAGTCCAATAGTCCGATGGTTCAATGATTCATATATAATTTAATATATAATATTCAAATTAAATAATACGTATCGTGACCCATGTACCGGTCTCGTTGTCGATCACAACTCAAAGTATACATATATTTTGGAATCAACTCCGACCCTGTATAGCCAACTCCCACCTTCACATATAGAGTGTCTATGGTTGTTCCGAAATATATATATAGATGGGTCGATATGATAAGTCGAAACCTTGCATACGTGTCCCGTTATTTAAAGTGCGTAAAAATAAATAACAGAAATTAAATGACGATAAATAAAATTGCGAGAATGTAAATTGCGATAAATTAAATGTTAATCAATTAGCTGGGAACAGTTAGCCGGAACAGTTAGCGTGAAATCCTATCACAATTCCAATTAATTAATTCGTTTGTTTCTAACACTTTTTATTTTTGTCCAATGTTTTCTTCGTTATGCCACTTGTTGGATTTATTTCAGTGTTTGCATGTACTCCGTGATAGATTCGAGCATAAAAAATAAATTTGGAGATAATTGAGTGAGACAGACACCTAAATGAATTCCAAAAATCACGCATATGACTTTTTATATAATATTATTATTAATAATTAATAATTTTAATTATATTAATAATAATTTAGATACAAATAATAATAATAATAATATTAAGTAATAAAATTTTAATGAAATTGATAGTAATAATTTTCTATAAGAATAATTATAGTAATATCAAATAATAATGTCATTAATAATAAGGATACCATTACTAATAACAATAATGAAATTTTTAATAATAATATCGAAATAATTCTAATAGTAATTATAATATCGAAATAATAAAAAGAAATAATAATACTGATATGTTAATATTAATAAAAAGATAAGTTTAATAGTAATTAATAATAATGATGCTAATAATAACAATATCAATGATAATATCAAAAATAATAATACTAATATTAATAATAAGTCTCCATAATAATACATAAGAAAATGATAATTTTTATTATTGATAATAATAATACCAATCATATGATAGTAATGATATAAGTAA
Organism: Rutidosis leptorrhynchoides; assembly: GCF_046630445.1. NCBI lineage: Eukaryota > Viridiplantae > Streptophyta > Magnoliopsida > Asterales > Asteraceae > Rutidosis > Rutidosis leptorrhynchoides. Next base: position 200,346,140 of record NC_092342.1, on the reverse strand, counting down.
TAATAACATATCACTTTATATATATATACTATTTATTTTTAGAATATAATAGTATTTATGATACCAATAATAATAATAATAATAATAAATGTACTGATCATAATACTTCATATAACATTAACTTTGTAAGTAAGTTTAATATATTGATAATTCATATTATTAAGTATGTAATATTTAATATCATCTTATAGATGTAATAACACATATTTATTTACACACAATGATTCGTGAATCGTCAGGCTTGGTCAAAGGGTAAATGACTGTCCGAATATAGATTTCAACTTTTTCTAAACTCAAAATTACAAATTTTGCTTATCGTTTCGGAAACATATAGAGATTAAGGTTTAAATTTGGTCGGAAATTTCCGGGTCGTTACACGCTTCGAGTAACCGAATTGTTTTATCCATATTACACAATGATGATAAAACTCAATTTATCAACTCATATTCGTCATGAAAACATTTTTATTGTTAGCCATGACCACCTCACTCAAATTTCGGGACGAAATTTCTTTAACGGGTAGGTACTGTGATGACCCGGAAATTTCCGACCAAATTTAAACTTGATCTACATTTGATTTTGACATGATAAGCAAAGTCTATTTAATCGAATCTCAAAATATCTGAACAGTTTCATGAAATCATATTACCCTTTGACTGTGCTCGACGATTCACGAACAATTGTTTGTATGTAACTATGTATATATATAAATGTAAGTTTATATTATAAATTGGAATTTTAAAAATATAATTTAACGATTAGAAATAAATAGGTAAAAAGGAGATACAAAATAAGTAAGTATAATTTAAAATGAATCTATATATATATATATATATATATATATATATATATATATATATATATATATATATATATGATTCTATGCATAATTATTATTATGTGTATATTGTAATATATAGAAATATTAGAAACAATAAATAATCAATAGAAGTTATTATATGATATATTATAATTACACAAGTAATAATACATATATAATACAAGTATAACTTTAGTTGTTATAATAATATTGTTATTACTTTCAATATGAACATCAAATGCTAGTGTTATTGATATTATTTTAAAAAAATATATAATATAATTTATAGATACGAGTTTGATATATATAAATTGTTATTGTATTACTATTATTATTATTACCATTACATTATTACTATCAGTTATAATAAGGGTATTATTATTATTATTATATTTATTAATGAATAAGATTAATTAAAATATAAATACCAATATATGCAGACATAGTAAATATCGATATTCATATATTATATATGTATCAATTCCATTCATTATTAATAAAATAAATAATAATATTAATATCAGTATTATGAATATTATTATGTTACTAGATTTGACACACTTAAATTGTTACCTTATTATATCATTATTAATATCATTACTATTTGTAAAAATTATAATTTGTAGTTATTATTATGATTATTATTTGTTATTATTACTAAAAATTATCAATTTTATTGTATCAATATCATTAATATTAACATAGTTATTATTATAAGATATTATTACCATTATCATTAAGGATTATTATTATTAATATAAATTATTATTATTATCATTATTATTATAGTCATGAGAAAATAATACAAATTATTATATTTATCATTTATAATATTGTTAATATCATTTTTAATATTATATGATAAAATTAATATTATAAATTTTATTATTGCTATTATTAAACTTTAATTAATTAATAAATTACTAAATCGTACATGTATTACAGAATCTAAATTTGATTGCATCTAAATTCCACTGTATTCAATCTTGTTTGCTTCCTTCAGTATGTTACACATCGTAATCGGTCGTACAGAGTTGTTTTCAATCACATTTAGCTTTTAAATTCTTTATTATTAATATTACTGATCGAATATATTTACTTGTCGACACTTGAACAATAAGTTAATCGAATTGCTTTTGAAATTGAGGAACCCAATCAGTTCTTTTATTTCCCACTATCAATTATCATCTTAATCGATTTCGTTTGACCGAATTTAATAAAAATTTCTTTAGAAAACCCGACGCTATTCTTTGTTCTTGGGTCATTTTTCTTAAAGCTCCAATTTCAAATTTAATTCAAAATCTATAAATGCAACTTTGTTGGAAATCTTCTAGTAAATCTTGCTGCAAAATTCCAAGTTCCAATTCTTTTTATCGAGCTTTAATTTTGAAGTCAAAGTTCGATTTCCAAAAGTCAAAGTAATTGTTCATAGCGAAATTTGAACTTGTTTTGATGATTTATGTTAAATTGTTGATCCAGAAAGTTTATAGAGATGAATTACAACTTTTTTCATTTAGTAATCATAACCTATAACAGCCTCAAATGTCGAATTCGATTTAAAGTTAATACATGTTCTTATTTTGCTGTTTCAGTTTTTTTTAATAATTTTCTGTTGTTTTTAATCAGTTAAACCCTTCTAATCATTTCTGTAAAAGGTTTAAATCCTAAAGCTAGTTACTAAATTCGTCAATTTGGTCTTGAAACATTTCTGGTCGATTGAAATATTAAAGAAGAAGATGAAGTGGGAATAATAATTAATACGGGTTATATTTATTACTTTGGGGATAAAATCAGAAAAATGGTAACGGAGGAGTGGTGGGAGATGTTTACGGGTATCCGAGAGGTCGGTGGTTCGAACCTCGTAGTGGGCATTGTTTTTACACCAAGCCTTTACAAGGGTATATATATCTCTATTTTAATTTCTATTATTATTATTAGTTATTATGATTATTATTATGGTTATTATTATTGTTTTTATAGTTATCATTGTTATTGTTATATTATCATTATTATTGAAAATGTTAATGATAATAATATGATATACAAATAAATATGAAATAAGTATGATAAGTAGTACTAACTTGTAATATAAAGAATTTATAATATGAATATGAATGAAAATAAAAGATAAATAGAATTGTTTACGAAAATATATGTGTATATATGATAAGTAATATGATTATGGTATAAAGTTTATAAAATAATACGAAATACTATGATAGGTTAACTTGAGGATTAGAATTTACGATGATTAAAAAATGTATAGCCATACGTAACATATACATATATATATATATATATATATATATATATATATATATATATATATATATATATATATATATATACGTAACATATATATATATATATGTGTATATATATATATATACGTAACATATACATATATATATATATATATATGTATATATATATATATATACGTACCATATATATATATATATATATATATATATATATATATATATATATATATATATATATATATATATATATATATGTATAGTAAAATCATAAAAGTTTAAACTTTAATATGAGTATTACTATGAACCTACTTTTGATATATACCGACTATTATTAATTTAAGGTGTAAATATTAATCATATAAATTATGCATATATTAAAGTACAAAATATATTACAACCATAAATGAGAATTTTGTATAAAATAAATATATAGCTTAATATAGAATAATGAAACATTAGTAATATTACATATAAGTTTTAATAATCATATTAACATATTATATATAAATATTCATATATAACAACTTAAGTATTTTAATATAATACAAACCAAAAATATATTAATATAACTATATAGATATTAATTATTTGAAATATATACACAAATTAAATATATAATATATAAATTAAGATATAATAAATAAATTTATTCGATTACAAGTATATGTTTTAATATATATACAAATGATATAGGTTCGTGGATCCGAGGCCAACCCTGCATTGTTCAATATAGTCATATGTATTTTTACTACAAAATACATTAGGTGAGTTATAGTCCCACTTTTAAAATCTAATATTTTTGGGATGAGAATACATTCAGGTTTTATAAATGATTTACAAAATAGACACAAGTACGTGAAACTACAATCTATGGTTGAATTATCGAAATCGAATATACTCCTTTTTATTAAGTCTGGTAATCTAAGAATTAGGGAACAGACACCCTAATTGACGCGAATCCTAAAGATAGATCTATTGGGCCTAAAAAACCCCATCCAAAGTACCGGATGCTTTAGTACTTCGAAATTTATATCATATCCGAAGGGTGTCCCGGAATGATGGGGATATTCTTATATGCATATTGTGAATGTCGGTTACCAGGTGTTCAATCCATATGAATGATATTTTTGTCTCTATGCATGGGACATATGTTTATGAGAAATGGAAATATGAAATCTTGTGGTCTATTAAAATTATGAAATGATTATTTATGTTAAACTAATGAACTCACCAACCTTTTGGTTGACACTTGAAAGCATGTTTATTCTCAGGTACGAAAGAAATCTTCCGCTGTGCATTTGCTCATTTTAGAAATATTACTTGGAGTCATTCATGGCATATTTCAAAAGACGTTGCATTCGAGTCGTCGAGTTCATCAAGATTATTATTAAGTCAATTATAGTTGGATATATTCTGAAATGGTATGCATGCTGTCAATTTTCGTTGTAAAGAAAGATTGTCTTTTAAAATTGAATGCAATGTTTGTAAAATGTATTATATAGAGGTCAAATACCTCGTGATGTAATCAATTGTTATGAATCGTTTATAATCGATATGGACTTCGTCCGGATGGATTAGGACGGGTCTCTACATATACATTTTAACTGAGTAGTTAAGTCATCGTTAGTCATTACATGTAAGTGTTGTTTTGAAACCTTTAAGTTAACGATCTTGTTAAATGTTGTTAACCCATTGTTTATTATATCTAATGAGATATTAAATCATTACATTATCATGATATAATGATGTATTAATATATCTTATTATGATATATATACATTTAAATGTTGTTACAATGATAATCGTTACCTGTATGTCTCGTTTCGAAATCCTTAAGTTAGTAGTCTTGTTTTTACATATGTAGTTCATTGTTAATATACTTAATGATATATTTACTTATCATAATATCATGTTAACTATATATATATATATATATATATATATATATATATATATATATATATATATATATATATATATATATATATATATATATATATATATATATATATATATATATATATATATATATATATCCATATATATGTCATCATATAGTTTTTACAAATATTAGCATTAGTGAATCACCGGTCAACTTGGGTGGTCAATTGTCTATATGAAACCTATTTCAATTAATCAAGTCTTAACAAGTTTGATTGCTTAACATGTTGGAAATACTTAATCATATAAATATCAATTTCATTTAATATAAATAAACATGGAAAAGTTCGGGTCACTACATTAATCATGGCAACAACATCACAAAACATAATGATAGAAGACATTATATAAAGATAAAAGATAGAAGTACCAGTAGATCAAACGAGTTCCGAATACAAAAGTGACAACCTAATACAATCTTCGGCGTTCTTCTTCGATTACTAGATTTCTCGCACGGAGTCGAAGACCTTGAAAGTATGACTAATATTGTAGAAAGAGAGAGAAAGAAGTGAATTGAAGTGTGTGTTGAAATGGATGACAAAGACCCTTTAGATAGACTTGAAATTTGCCTGCAAACGGCTGGCAGGCCATTTGGCAAGCCGTTAGCAGGGGCCGTTTTCCAGCCTTATCCGTTTGCTGTGCCCGTTTGATCTGGCCATGTGGCATGCCATTCGACATATATGAAAGTCGTTTGACACCCCGTTTGGCAAGCCGTTTGTCTTGCTAATTCACTGGATCGTAACTTGATTTCTTGTCTTTCGCCGTTTTCGCTCTAGAATCTTCGTTTTAGCTCCGATTCTCTTGATTCTTTTTGCACCGTCTTCGTAATTACTTGATCTATAATTTTTACTAAAGAAGTGGGTACTTTGCCGATAAATTTTGAAAATTTATTTTTTTTGGCCTTAATACCAAGGTGAAAACGTGACTTTTTAGCCCATATCAGCCGGCGGCTTCATCTAATTCCCAGACGAAGTTTAGTTTTTGTCCATGTAACCACTATGAACGTTTAATTCATAGAAGAAGACGAACAAAAATGATTAAAACAATTAAAACAAATTAAACAATAAGATAAAGATATAATCATACATCAAAAGGTAGATGAAAAGAACTTGAATAGATAACTTGAATAATTCTTGATTACAATGGAAAATAGATCTAATCTTAGGGTTTTAAAGAAAACCCTAAAAGAAAAACGGAACTAAAAAGTGTTGTATTAAGTTGTACATTGAAAACTCTAACAGGAGCCCTCTATTTATACTATTTAGAATCGGTGGCCAAGCCGGCTTCCTTGGGTCGGTGACTTCTTTTGCAAGTTAACCTTGATCCGCAAGCACAAAAAGTGTAACCGTCATATTTAAGCCGACGTCTTTGATAGTAGGTCGGCGGCTTTAGTGATCCGGCAATCTTTCTTTTGTTTTCATTTTTACATGAACTTGGTCGACAAGTCAAGAAACCGTGTGACTTAGGCCGGCGGCTTCAGTGTGAAGCCGGCAGCTTTAACTGTATTTTGCTTGATCAACAAGTTCATCTAATTCTGTGAGCAATTCTAGAACATTCTGGTATATTCACACCAAAGCCAGCGGCTTCCTTGAACCCTGGTCGGCGGCTTCATAGCCTTTACTGCAATTTTCCTTGTTTTTGATCCCGTTTGATACATAAATTTGATAAAATCATTAGAATTACCTTTTTTCCCATTTTACCCATTTTAGTTTGTTTTAGGATTAAAATGTTCTCAAAATACTAAGATAACTCCTTAAAATGTTATCAAAAAACTGTATAATTTAGGAGTTATTAGGGTCATACACTGAGTATGCCCTTTTGTTCTAAATTTTAAGTAGATAAGCTAAGTTCCTAATTTAGTCTAAGAGTAAACTAAAGCAGTCTTAATCTAAGGTAATCTAAGGTAGTCTAAGGTAATTATCATAGGTTTAATTATGTTTTTGGTTCTTGCTACTGATTCCCTGGTATTTTGATAACAGAGCTTTGTACGAATTATTCGATAAACCAAGTGGCCAGGATGACTACAGAGAGGCAGGATTCTTTTGGTTCCAATATAATTGGAGACTGTTCAGAAAATCCAACAACCAAGTTCGTGTGTAATTGTCTTTCTTAGACACCACTAAATGCTTGCAAATAGGTTTGATAGAAGCAGTATTGTCTGACACCAGTTCCCCGCCAGCAGTGCCAAAAACTTTATCTCCCTCTTGATATGACAGAAACGGACGGTTTTATTTATGCGGTGTCTATATCGTACTATTCCTTATTATGGTGAGTATGGGAAGTATGACCTAGTGTCGTATTTTTAAGATATCGGTAGTATCGAACCTATAACTAAAGCTTAAGATAATCCTAAAGTGAAGGAGTAGTGGTTTGTTACCTAATTTTGGGTTTTCTAGTTTATAAGATAAAATAAAGTAAATGCGATAAAATTTGTAATTCAAATAAGGTTAAAGCAAGTGCATACTATGGTTTCGTCAGTTACTTTGCTTAGATTATGGAATGTTGGCTCATGAATAGGTAGGGACTTTGCATTCATTACACTGGTCCTAACGCCCCTGTCATATGACATGCCACTAGGTAATGCGTTAGACTTGAAGATTCTAAATAGACAACAACGTCCCTTACCCCCAACGCCCGTGCAGTCTGACTACAGGCATACACGTTCAAACGGATCATCCAATTGAGCGACTCGGTTGAGTGACGTATTAACATTCCACAAAGGTCTAAAATTTCTTAAGCACAATGAGATACAATGTATGCCATATCCGAGAGAAGTGATGTGTTTCGATGCTTTCATTAATGATTGGGTTTAAAAAGATAGTTAGGCCCTTAAAAAGAGTTCAACCATAAAGAACACCATGGCTAAGTCAGTTTGAATTCCATGAACACGTTCGGTTATCCTAACGATCCAATCATTTATGTGTTTAAACAAACAGTTCATAATTTAACTAAGAATCCCTCAAGCGGGGTGCAATGCTTGAGACCGCGTTATGGTGAAGTGTACTAATCAGCACTGACCGGGTTCCATGACCTTACTTAGCAGAGGTACAGCTTACAACAACCGTTGTGCTTCAGCTTGTGTAGTGACCTGAACTTTTCCATGTTTATATATATATTAAATTAAATTGTTATTTACATGATTAAGTGTTTCCAACATGTTAAGCAATCAAACTTGTTAAGAATTGATTAATTGAAATAGGTTTCATATAGACAATTGACCACCCAAGTTGACCGGTGATTCACGAACGTTAAAACTTGTAAAAACTTTATGATGATATATATATGGATATATAGATATATAGTTAACTTGATATTATGATAAGTAAGTATCTCATTAGGTATTTTAACAATGATTTATATACATAAAATTGAGTTTATTGAATTAAGAAACTCGAAACGATATATATATAACGATTATCGTTATAACAACGTCTTACTAAATACATATGAATCATATTAAGATATTGATACACTATGTTTAATCATGATAAATGATAAGTAAACATGTCATTAAGTGTATTAACAATGAACTACATATATAAAAACAAGACTACTAACTTAATGATTTCGAAACGAGACATATATGTAACGATTATCGTTGTAACAACATTTAACTGTATATATATCATACTAAGATATATTAATATATCATAATATCATGATAATGTAATAATTTAACATCTCTTTAGATATAATAAACAATGGGTTAACAACATTTAACAAGATCGTTAACTTAAAGGTTTCAAATCAACATTTACTTGTAACGGCTAACGATGACTTAACAACTCAGTTAAAATATATATACATGTAGTGTTTTAATATGTATTCATACACTTTTGAAAGACTTCAAGACACTTATCAAAATACTTCTACTTAACAAAAATACTTACAATTACATCCTCGTTCAGTTTCATCAACAATTCTACTCGTATGCACTCGTATTCGTACTCGTACAATATACAGCTTTTAGATGTATGTACTATTGGTATATACACTCTAATGATTAACTCTTAGCAGCCCATTTAAGTCACCTAACACATGTGGGAACCATCATTTGGCAACTAGCTTGAAATATCTCATAAAATTACAAAAATATTAGTAATCATTCATGACTTATTTACATGTAAACAAAATTACACATCCTTTATATCTAATCCATATACCAACGACCAAAAACACTTACAAACACTTTCATTCTTCAATTTTCTTCATCTAATTGATCTCTCTCAAGTTCTATCTTCAAGTTCTAAGTGTTCTTCATAAATTCTATAAGTTCTAGTTTCATAAAATCAAGAATACTTCCAAGTTTGCTAGCTTACTTCCAATCTTGTAAAGTGATCATCCATCCTTAAGAAATCTTTCTTATTTACAGTAAGATATCTTTTTAATACTTGAAGTGTCATGATTCTGCTTCAAGAACTTTCAAGCCATCCAAGGATCCTTTGAAGCTAGATCCATTTTTCTCATTTCCAGTAGCTTTATCCACAAAACTTGAGGTAGTAATGATGTTCATAACATCATTCAATTCATACATATAAAGCTATCTTATTCGAAGGTTTAAACTTGATATCACTAGAACATAGTTTAGTTAATTCTAAACTTGTTCGCAAACAAAAGTTAATCCTTCTAACTTGAATTTTAAAATCAACTAAACACATGTTCTATATCTATATGATATGCTAACTTAATGATTTAAAACCTGGAAACACGAAAAATACCGTAAAATCGGACATACGCCGTCGTAGTAACACCGCGGGCTGTTTTGGGTTTGATAATTAAAAACTATGATAAACTTTGATTTAAAAGTTGTTCTTCTGGAAAAATGATTTTTCTTATGAAATGAAACTATATCCAAAAATCATGGTTAAACTCAAAGTGAAAGTATGTTTTTCAAAATGGTCATCAAGACGTCGTTCTTTCGACTGAAATGACTACCTCTTACAAAAACAACTTGTAACTTATATTTCCGACTATAAACCTATACTTTTTATTTTTAGATTAATAAAATATAGTTCAATATGAAACCATAGCAATTTGATTCACTCAAAACGGATTTAAAACGAAGAAGTTATGGGTAAAACAAGATTGGATATTTTTTTGATTGTTGTAGCTACAGGAAATATTGTAACAATTCTATACAAATCATATCCTAGCTAACTTATATTGTATTATACATGTATTCTAATATATTATGTAATCTTGGGATACCATAGACACGTATGCAAATTTTTTGACATATCATATCGACCCATGTATGTATATTATTTGGAACAACCATAGACACTCTATATGCAGTAATATTGGAGTTAGCTATACAGGGTTGAGGTTGATTCTAAAAATATATATACTTTGAGTTGTGATCTAGCCTGAGACGTGTATACACTGGGTCGTGGATTGATTCGAGATAATATATATCAATTTATTTCTGTACATCTAACTTTGGACAACTAGTTGTAGGTTAATAACGAGGACAGCTGACTTAATAAACTTAAAACATCAAAATGTATTAAAAATGTTGTAAATATATTTTGAACATACTTTGATATATATGTACATATTTGTTATAGGTTTATGAATCGACCAGTGGCCAAGTCTTACTTCCCGACGAAGTAAAAATCTATGAAAGTGAGTTATAGTCCCACTTTTAAAATCTAATATTTTGGGATGAGAATACATGCAGTTTTATAAATGTTTTACGAAATAAACACAAGTAAATGAAACTACATTATATGGGTGAATGATCAAATCCGAATATGCCCCTTTTGCTTGGTAACCTAAGAATTAGTAAACCGATCTACCAATTGACGCGAATCCTAAAGATAGATCTATTGTGCCTAACGAATCCCATACAAAGTACCGGATGCTTTAGTACTTCGATGTTGTTTTTATCATGTCTGAAGGATTTCCCGGAATGATAGGGGATATTCTTATATGCATCTAGTTAATGTCGGTTACCAGGTGTTCACCATATGAATGATTTTTATCTCTATGTATGGGATGTATATTGAAATATGAAATCTTGTGGTCTATTTTTATGATTTGATAATATATAGGTTAAACCTATAACTCACCAACATTTTTGTTGACGTTTTAAGCATGTTTATTCTCATGTGATTATTAAGAGCTTCCACTATTGCATACTAAAATAAGGACAAGATTTGGAGTCCATGTTTGTATGATATTATGTAAAAACTGCATTCAAGAAACTTATTTTTGATGTAATATATTCTTATTGTAAACCATTATGTAATGGTCGTGTGTAAACGGTATATTTTAGATTATCATTATTTAATAATCTACGTAATGCTTTTTAAACCTTTATAGATAAAATAAAGGTTATGGTTGTTTTAAAAATGAATGCAGTCTTTGAAAAACGTCTCATATAGAGGTCAAAACCTCGCGACGAAATCAATTAATATGGAACGTTTAAAATCAATATGAACGGGACATTTCAGTTGGTATCCGAGCGTTGGTGTTAGAGAACCAGAAAATTGCATTAGTGTGTCTTACCGAGTTTGTTAGGATGCATTAGTGAGTCTGGACTTCGACCATGTTTTTCTTCAAAAACGATTGCTTAACATTTTGTTGTTGTTGAAAACTATATATTATTAACATGTAAATATTATGTGATATATTAATCTCTTAATGTGTTTGATATTGTGTGATAGATGTCTACCACTAGTACAAATCCGATCGATTCACCTAATAATAATGAAGAGATGAATATATTTTTGGAAGATTCACAAATTCCCGAAGAGGAACCGGAAGAAGAGGAACCGGAAGAGGAGGAACCGGAAGAGGAGGAACCGGAAGAAGAGGAACCGGAAGAGGAGGAACCGGAAGAGGAGGAACCGGAATAAGAAGAGGTTCCGGAGGAAGAAATATTGATACCTATGGTAAATCGATTAAATAAAAGAAAATCCTCAACCAACGGACCAAAGTTAATAATGGTCAATGGTGTTTCCGCCGAGGAAGCAAAATATTGGGAAGATTACCAATTTTTCGATGAATCGGATCCCGATGAGGATTCCGATGATGTTATAGAAATTACCTCGACCCAATTTAATAAAGCGAAAGAAAATAATAAGGGAAAAGGTATAAAAATAGAGAAACCCGATTCCAACCCCGATGAACTTTATGTGTATCGGCAACATCCGTATTTCCTAAAATGTAACAATGACCCGGGAACCTCTAAACCACCAAGTTTTTCAAAACCATTGTGGAAAATGACGGCTCATATTATAGGAACACCATATATTCCTAGAAAATTAGGAAAACGAACCAAGTCTGAAGAAGAAGAAACCAGTTATTCAGATTAGAGGGTTGTAATCATGTTGTGTATTATATGTATTGTAGTGTGCTTGTACTTTTTTGTTCTATATAAAAATTGCTTGTATTGTTTGTTAGTTATCTTTTACGATTCTAATCTTTGTCTATTTTTACAGTATAAAAACAAAATGGACGTTAAGGGTAGACAACCGAATATTTTAGAAGACCTATGTGATGCCCCGTACTAAATCAACATGTACGGACCATCATCAACAGGATCATTACAAGGTCAAACACTATATGCGTTTTCAAAACAAGTTTGCATTCATGATAAAAGGTGACATCATAACTAACGTCAAATGTTTTACATCAAAAGTATGCTTCAATGAACAGAAGCAATATGTAATCGTACGTGACCCTAAGGTCGTTACAAATCATAGTTCAAAAGTAGTAATGTTTGAATGCAAGTAAACGTTCATGCAGTGACATCTCTAAAGCAGCGGGTGTCTACAGCAAGACTAGTACACAGCGGAAGCAAGCAAACCTTAAGCACCTGAGAAAAACATGCTTAAAAATGTCAACACGAATGTTGGTGAGCTATAGTTTAAGTATAACAGTAATGTAAGGTAGGCCACGAGATTTCAGTGCTACAAAGAGCGTTTCAAAACAGTAATCCAAATCAGTATGTTTAAGTATATGCTCAATCGTGGGCACTCGGTAACTAACTTAACGTTTAATAATATATCACCCCCTGAAAGTACACTTGGAAAGTGCGTATGTTTACGAAGTATTAAACACTCGTTAAATGCTAGCGCAACTAGCTCGAGTGGGGATGTCAAACCCTATGGATCCATATCTAAGATTCGCGTTCACGGTTCAAAAACCAATGATTAAACGTTACCGAGCTAAAGGGAATGTTTATGCCGTTGTATAACCCACACATATATAAGTTTAAGTACTCGTGCCTAGTATGTAAAACATAAAATCCGCATGTATTCTCAGTTCCCAAAATAAGTTAAAGTAAAAAGGGAATGCTATAACTCACAATGATAGAGTAGCGGTAAAATATGACTCGGGAAATAAGCAAGTACGTAGGTCCGGAAAGTCCTCAACCTAAGTCAAATAGTACTAAGTTAGTAAATCGTCTAAATAGGTTTAAAAGTATGTAAATAAAGTCTTAAGGGTCATCATCATTCATCATTAAACAAAAGGTGTAAAGTAAGTTTCGTTCATGAAAAGAGTTTGAAACAAAGACTGAGTTCGGTCAGTCACCACGGCCTCAATACCTACTGAAATAAGGTGAGACCAGTGGCCATGGCTCCGTCTATGAGTCATTTAAGTGTGGTAAAATTTACAGAAGCAAACTCATATTTGTTTGACAGTGGCGACGGTCTAAGTGCGAGTAGGTCAGAAATTTCTGCACAACGTTAAAAGGACATAGTGACGATCGGAGGGCCATAAATCCTAAACCGTAACTCGGATTAAGACAAGTCCTATATGAAAAGTTATCTACTCGAATAGAGCTATCTGAAAATCATAGTTACAGAAGCCCAGGTCTTACTGATCAGACCCAGAAACAGCAAAACAGTAGGTTCCGGTGGGTTTTGGTGCTTGATGTTCATCACGGTTCTCATCCTTGATGCATATAGCTTCAAGTGTACAACTCGTTGATGGGTTTACATCATATTTACCAAGTTTTGACCATCATAACCCAAGTGCAAGTCTAAGATGTGTAGTACAACACAATCAAGTGTTGCAAGTGTTTTAATGAACCAAAGTTACATCAAAGTCTTAGATTTAACACATACATGAAATATAAAAGAAATGTAGAACTATAATCTTGAAAATAACTAACTAATCAAGATCTTAAGATGTAGAACATAGTTCTTAGTTTGATCTTGAAGATCCATGACTCAAAAGTCTGGATCTAACATAAGTGTACAAAGTTATAATTAAAGAAAGCTTACTTACATGTTCTTGAACTTTTAAAGTTAACTTTTGTTCAAGAAAAATGAGATCAAAGTTAACTAGTAACACTTGACCATTAACAACCAAAATCACGATTTTAATAAGCAAGAAAATGAAGAAATAAGCTAAGTAAACAAGTTAATATGTCATGGTTGTTCATACTTTAAAGATTCAAGCCTAAGTCTTGATCTTTAGGAAGTAAACTTTTAAGTTTACTTCATGAACTTCAAGTATGTCTTACAACACATGACTTTCTTTCTTTCAAACATTATATGTAGAACATAACTAGTAAGTTAAGTCCTTGTGTGTTCTTGTAAATACAAGATAAAAAGAAGAATAAACTAAAGAGTTTGATTCTTGTAACTAGTGAAGAACAACAACAACTAGTAAGTAACAATAATCAAAGACAAGTAACAATCAACAAAAGAATGATGATGAGGAGTCTTTGGTTCAGTTTTTACCCAAGGAAGGAAGAGAGAAAATGTTCAAGTTACTTACAATCTTGAGAGAAAAGTGAGATGATAGAAAAGTGCAAGTAAGTGTGTGTGATAAAATGAAAGGAAACTAGCAACAAGTAATACAAAGAAATGAAACCAAGCCTCCCTTTACTCCCATCACAACCTACGGTTTCTACAAGGGGGAGGGAGGAAGAGTTTGTCTACTAGTTCTTTACATGCATTTGACTAAAAAGGAGGTTAATAAGGGTGTTTACATGGGAAGTATCAAGCAACTAGATTCCAAGTGTAACAAACTATCTAGTTAAACTTAAATGGGTTACTTACATGTAAGTATGGGCTAATAAGTCCACTAAGGAAGTAGGGTGGGCTCTTTAAGTCCACTACCATTAATTAAAGCCCAAGTTCCATTAATTAATAATTAAATCCAACAAAGCCCAAGTAATTAACTAATAACCTTAGTTAATTAAAATGATTAATAAAACTTAATCATGAATGTAAATAATATTCTAAAAAATATTATTCGTGAAAGTTTTGTGTGTCACAAAGACGTTTCGGGCATTTAAAGTCAAGTACGGGCAATCATGGCAACATGTAAATGTAATAACATACATTCGTTTAATCACAAGTATTAATAATAATAATTATTAATAAATAAAAGTTGGAAAATCCAGGGTCGTTACATTACCCACCTGTTAAAGAAAATTTCGTCCCGAAATTTTAAGGAGTGACCAACATTGGTACCGTATTAGAACAAGAAGGGGCGTATCAAAGTTCTGTGAGACTCGTGGCTCAGAAGTAAGTTATTTACCTTGAAAGGTACTTCGGCGTATGAAAGTAAGAATAGGCATCTGCCGTTAATTAAGTCTCTTGTCCTAGGAGATCAACAAATTGATTTCGTTTCTGATTAACAGGAGTATGTCATCTGAATGTATATGCACAAAAGGAAAGATGGTGTGCTTAGCCTTACAGGCACCTTCGGTAAACTGGATGCGTGAAATGAATGTTTCTAAACTCATCTAAAACATCGAACGCTTATGTCGTAATACAAAGCTGACAGGTAGGATGGAAAATATGGTGATCACAACCATGCGATTTGATGTCTGGATAGTGATAGCCACGGATTTTACTAAACCCCTTAATTTCAGAAGGAGGCCATAGGCATAAGGAATCCGATGTTTAAGAACGTTTCATTTGAATAAGTGAATTGAAATCTTAGCTAAAAGTGACCAATCGGACTTGCAAGCCATAATTATTCATAGTGTCTTCAGAACGGTCTGAACGAACAATAAGGAACATCACCTAGTTTACCATACTGCAGGTGAACCTATCCTTGGATGAAATGAAAACACAGTTCCGTAATGTAACTTCATCCTTTCAGTTACATGTTGAAGTTAGGGTTAACGTTAACTAGAGCAACATACAGTTGCAACCAATGAAGGAAGGAACATATAGAGTATCCACATCAGTGCCGTAAATGTTTTAAGCAGTCCCCTCCCAAAGGATAACAAGATTCATAGGTTCTCAAAGTATCTTATATTACATTTTTGAAAGAAAGTCGCACGAAAGGTATGGTCTTTGAGCGAGAGTGAACTCTTCGAGTGTTTCGTTCTGAATTTATCCGTATACTTAAGGGGACGAGCGAATGAGAAGATACGTGAACTCTTGGTCCTAGAGAATGGTTTACTACGAGTGAAAATAATCCCAAAAGTGATTTCTTGTACCTTAATATACTGATTCATAGAGATGATATTTACGAGGGTGTTGTGATTTTCCGTGAAGTATTGAAAATAGAAACCCACCTAGTACCTTTCCTACAATGGGGTGACCAATGAGTGTACCTCAGAAAACTGATTTATCGGCCCACGTTTTTGTCATGTCTAGCTTTAAAAAGAACATTTTATGGTGCAAAGATTTTCTGACAAATTTTATAAAACTGCCATCCAAAGTGGCTCAAGAGTTTTTAACAAAGATCTTAATAGTAAGTTTCATCTCTAACAGAGGGTGAAAAAAAGTGTGATCCATACATGGTGTAGTCTAATATGAAAACCTTTAATAAAATCAACTAAGGGAGTTTTAAAAAACAAAACCTTTAACCGTTTGTTGTGACAACGTAAACGGAACAAAGTTCCTGGTAAATTTAGAATTAGGTAAAACGTGTACCATTTTGCACAAAACTATTTGACTTAAGTTGAATAACTCGGTAAAGGATCGGTTTTTAAATAATTTGAAGATATAACTTTAGTATCAAAATAAGTACGTATAAATTTATACATATATGATTTTATAAATCGTATAAGTGACAGAAAAGTTTTTAGTACTTTCATTGTCTGTAAACCTTGTGAGGACCGCACAAATAAACAACGTATAAAAATTTTGATAAACATAGTTTTTCGTATTGCAAAGGTTACGAGTTGGAAAAGATTGAGTGGAAAAGCTCTGAATCATCGGGTGACCAGTTACCAGGTAATGAAAACTAATGACATAAATGTAGTCTTGGTAATTATCAGGACACAAGTCTTTAGGCCAACAATATTTACGTGCGAAGTCGTTGCTAAAAGTGAGGTACGAAGGATAGAGCACGAGGATGAGAAGTTAATTGCTTCTTGAATTTGCAAAGTGCCAAACAGGTTATGACTAGTATTAAAGTCGGAATAATGATGGTATTAATACCACTAAATGAAAATCCCTTTGAATGAGTCAGGACTTAGAGCTATGTAAGAAAGAGCATTGTTCCAACAGGTGTGGTGAAATAAATCCATGGGGTAACGCAATAGTTTTGAATGGTTTAAGTGTTAGTGGACGCCCGAAGGCCTTGAATCTCTCGATTTTGTCGGTTATAAGGTCTCCATGATGACTTAGATACGGATAAGCAATGAAAAGTTTTATATAATAAGCAACGAGAGTTTCATAGAAATTGTTTACGGTGACAATGTAAGAGAAGAAACGAAGTTCTTAGTAAATTAGGATTATGTACAACACGTACCGTTTAAAGTATAATATCTTCTGAATAAAAGATTTGATTTGTGAAAGTGAAAGTAAAGTTTCATATGTATTTGTCAAAAATAAGTAATCATTTACTTTATTTTGTATAACGGATACGATTTTAAAAATTCGCATGAATGGCAGATAAAATAATTTACTTTTATAAAACTTTGAGAGGATCGTTCCGTAAAATAGTGGGTGAAAAATTTTTGGCAACCAAAATTTTCATATATCGGTGGTTACAAATTGGAAAATGATGGATGAGGATCGATTAAAAGATTTTTTTTTTTTTTTTTTTTAAGTTTCAGGTGATATTTGAGCAAAATTGTTACGAGGTAATGAAAACTGTTAGATTTAAATGTGGTTGATGACTATTAGTAGGGCATAAGTCCTTGGACCAAAAATGCTTAAGTGTGAAGTTGTTGCTTATAAGTGAGATACGAATGGGAGGGCATGAGGATGAGAGTTAACCACTCATTGATTTTTGAAAAATTTCGAACTGGTATGACTAATATCGAGGTAAGAAGGATGATGTTGTGGTTATCATCGAATAAGAAATTCCTCGTAATAAGTTAGGATTTAGAGTTGCATAAGAATGAGTATCAAATGAGATTCTTGGGAAATCTTCAATATAGAATTTGAATTGCTGAAGTGACGAAATACAATTTCCTTTAAGTATCGCGGTGCAAGTTTGTCCATTGTATCGGTTTCTCTTGCGGGTAGAAAGTGAGCAGATTTGGCGAGATGGTCAATAATAATCCAGATGATGTCCTAACCACCTTATCGTCTTTGGTAGTTTAGTGATGAATTTCTTCCCATTTCCATTGTGGGATTTCGGCTTGTTCTCATGTAACTAATAAGGTTCAGTTTTGGGGCTACATCTCTTCCCATAATAGTTTCACCATTCTTGCGAGGTATACGAATAATTTCTCCTCATTATAAATTAATTCCGCTTTCATCCTTGAAAGTCAGTTCGTTCCAACTATTTCATCAAAGCTTCCTAACTTGATGAGTATTAGGTTAATCTTAAAGTTCATCCCAACTATTGCATCCAATCTTATTATACTGCCGTGAAAATTGTGTCAATCTTCTCAAATAACATATGCATGTGTGTAGGTAACTAATCCTTTTCAACTACTACATTAAAACTCCCAAGTTTGGTTAATATGAGATCATTTCCAAATAACCCACCAGTTAATCTTAAAGTACTACCTTAAATTATTCCTCTATCTTCCTCAGCTTACCATTTGCTTGCCCTATAGAATACTTAACCCTCATGGTTGTTAATGCCTTATTAGTCGTAGCACTAAGGTTCTTAGATATAAGGTTTCTATCGCTCCAATATTAAACAGCCTTGAGACAATAAAACGTTGTGATGAAACGTACCCTAACTAAAATCAGGATCCATGCAAGTCTCCATAACAATTACTTTACCGCAGGAAATTTTAAAGTTTTTCCTATGTAAGAACTTTTTCCTTAAATGTCCAGGGTGTCGATATCTACAGCAAATTTTTGGGTTATCAATTCTGCAATCAAGGCCCCTCTTGTACAGTATCTTGGCTACGTGGTTATTCTTTCCCTACCTTTAACAGGCTACAATGTGTATGCTCAAGTGATTCCTAACAAAATTTTCCCTGGATCACCCCATATTCCTCATGTAGTAACATTGGAACTTCTGCATGATTTACTTCAATATAATCACGCTGGCCCGGCGTCATTATATTGTACTAAATCGTGCGTTCATTCCAATACCATTCCATATGGTCAATGTAACATGATCACTTCCAATTATACACAATTTCATCTAACGGTGCTTTATCTATGCCATTTCCAAACAGAATTGACATAACTAATCTCACAGTTTCTCGATGTGGGTGCGTAGGTTCCGTAGATCATGTATTAATGCCTAAGTGTCCCGAAGTTTCTTCAAAGGTTCGGATTCAGGTAACGTTGTTAGGTTCCTTCTAGATATTCAATCCGGGTCTCACGTCGGGTTGTACGTGTAGCAAGTAGTAATACGATGTGTTTGAGCATCAGTAGAAGGTATTATGACCTTGTGAGAGGAGATGTCCTCCCAACTTATCCAATGTCTAGGAGTGTTAGGGACTTAAGTCCAAAAGTGTCGTTAGATCGTCGAGCAGTGGTGAAGAATGAAAGAGTTAAGTGACGGTCATGCAAGCGTACAGGATATGTGTCAACTGAACAATCTTCTAGATTGCGTGAAGTAATGTTTCGATCTCTGGAACGGTGGAGCAGTAGTAACAGGTGGATTACACTACTAGTTCTTAGGGTTAAACGAGTGGGAAAGTAGTTCAGGAAAACATCTAAACTGGGAAGGATAAGTTCTCCAAGTTGGTATAGCAAATAGTAGGCATGTAGCCAGAGCGTAATCAGGCATAACACTACAGCAGCCTAGATCGTTTACAACAGCACGTAGCATGGAAAATAGTAACAGTATCATACCGAAGTAACATGCTAAAAGCAGATGGCAGCATGCAGTAGCGAGAGTAAACAAAAACATACATCGAGTTTACATAGCAGTAAAAGGAAATGGTAGCATGCAGTAAGCTCATACAGCAGTAGAAGTAAGCGGTGGTATGCAGTAGTATAACAGTAGCATGCAGCAGGTTCCGCAGAAACAAGTAAACTAGCAAGTTGTAGATTAGTCCTATTAGTGAATCCTACTCGGGTCGGTCTTAGACTCACTAATACATCCAAATTCCCTACAACCAATGCTCTGATACCATCTATAACATCTCAGATAATCGTTCCTAGTAGAATGATATTGTCCGCTTTTCCCGTAGGTGCACGAATTTTTCTTGGCAACCACACACAACGAGCACTTTCCCAGGAGGTCACCCATCCTGGTAGTGCTCTCGCCTGAGCACGTTTAATTGCAGAGTTCTCATGAGATCTGCTGCGCTTGTGGTCCCAAAACGCGTCATGCTAGGAAAGGTCTTCACACCCTTATAAGGCATGCTTCGTTCCCCTCTCCAACCGATGTGGGACGGATGTAACACGGGTGTTACAATCCTCCCCCTAATGGGACACAGCGTCCTCGCTGTGCACGTTTGGTCCGGGGCCTGGCTCTGATACCAAATGTGATGCCCCGTAGTAAATCAACATGTACGGACCATCATCAACAGGATCATTACAAGGTCAAACACTATATGCGTTTTCAAAACAAGTTTGCATTCATGATAAAAGGTGACATCATAACTAACGTCAAATGTTTTACATCAAAAGTATGCTTCAATAAATAGAAGCAATAGGTAATAGTACGTGACCCTAAGGTCGTTACAAATCATAGTTCAAAAGTAGTAATGTTTGAATGCAAGTAAACGTTCATGCAGTGACATCTCTAAAGCAGCGGGTGTCTACAGCTAGACTAGTACACAGCGGAAGCAAGCAAACCTTAAGCACCTGAGAAAAACATACTTAAAAACGTCAACACGAATGTTGGTGAGCTATAGTTTAAGTATAACAGTAATGTAAGGTAGGCCACAAGATTTCAGTGCTACAAAGAGCGTTTCAAAACAGTAATCCAAATCAGTATGTTTAAGTATATGTTCAACAGTGGGCACTCGGTAACTAACTTAAAGTTTAATAATATATCACCCCCTGAAAGTACACTTGGCAAGTGCGTATGTTTACGAAGTATTAAACACTCGTTAAATGCTAGCGCGACTAGCCCTAGTGGGGATGTCAAACCCTATGGATCCATATCTAAGATTCGCGTTCACGGTTCAAAAACCAATGATTAAACGTTACCGAGCTAAAGGGAATGTTTATGCCGTTGTATAACCCACACATATATAAGTTTAAGTACTCGTGCCTAGTATGTAAAACATAAAATCCGCATGTATTCTCAGTTCCCAAAATAAGTTAAAGTAAAAAGGGAATGCTATAACTCATAATGATAGAGTAGCGGTAAAGTATGACTCGGGAAATAAGCAAGTACGTAGGTCCGGAAAGTCCTCAACCTAAGTCAAATAGTACTAAGTCAGTAAATCGTACGAATAGGTTTAAAAGTATGTAAATAAAGTCTTAAGGGTCATCATCATTCATCATTAAACAAAAGGTGTAAAGTAAGTTTCGTTCATGAAAAGAGTTTGAAACAAAGACTGAGTTCGGTCAGTCACCACGGCCTCAATACCTACTGAAATAAGGTGAGACCAGTGGCCATGGCTCCGTCTATGAGTCCTTTAAGTGTGGTAAAATTTACAGAAGTAAACTCGTCTTCGTTTGACAGTGGCGACGGTCTAAGTGCGAGTAGGTCAGAAATTTCTGCACAACGTTAAAAGGACATAGTGACGATCGGAGGGCCATAAATCCTAAACCGTAACTCGTATTAAGACGAGTCCTATATGAAAAGTTATCTAATCGAATAGAGCTATCTGAAAATCATAGTTACAGCAGCCCAGGTCTTACCGTTCAGACCCAGAAACAGCAAAACAGTAGGTTCTGGTGGGTTTTGGTGCTTGATGTTCATCACGTGTCTCATCCTTGATGCATATACCTTCAAGTGTACAACTCGTTGATGGGTTTACATCATCTTTACCAAGTTTTGACCATCGTAACCCAAATACAAGTCTAAGATGTGTAGCACAACACAATCAAGTGTTGCAAGTGTTTTGATGAACCAAAGTTACATCAAAGTCTTAGATTTAACACATACATGAAATATAAAAGAAATGTAGAACTATAAACTTGAAAATAACTAACTAATCAAGATCTTAAGATGTAGAACATAGTTCTTAGTTTGATCTTGAAGATCCATGACTCAAAAGTCTAGATCTAACATAAGTGTACAAAGTTATAATTAAAGAAAGCTTACTTACATGTTCTTGAACTTTTAAAGTTAACTTTTGTTCAAGAAAAATGAGATCAAAGTTAACTAGTAATACTTGACCATTAACAACCAAAATCACGATTTTAATAAGCAAGAAAATGAAGAAATAAGCTAAGTAAACAAGTTAATATGTCATGGTTGTTCATACTTTAAAGATTCAAGCCTAAGTCTTGATCTTTAGGAAGTAAACTTTTAAGTTTACTTCATGAACTTCAAGTATGTCTTACAACACATGACTTTCTTTCTTTCAAACATTATATGTAGAACATAACTAGTAAGTTAAGTCCTTGTGTGTTCTTGTAAATACAAGATAAAAAGAAGAATAAACTAGAGAGTTTGATTCTTGTAATTAGTGAAGAACAACAACAACTAGTAAGTAACAATAATCAAAGACAAGTAACAATCAACAAAAGAATGATAACGAGGAGTCTTTGGTTCGGTTTTTACTCAAGGAAGGAAGAGAGAAAATGTTCAAGTTACTTACAATCTTGAGAGAAAAGTGAGATGAGAGGAAACTAGCAACAAGTAATACAAAGAAATGAAACCAAGCCTCCCTTTACTCCCATCACAACCTACGATTTCTACAAAGGGGAGGGAGGAAGAGTTTGTCTACTAGTTCTTTACATGCATTTGACTAAAAAGGAGGTTAATAAGGGTGTTTACATGGGAAGTATCAAGCAACTAGATTCCAAGTGTAACAAACTATCTAGTTAAACTTAAATGGGTTACTTACATGTAAATATGGGCTAATAAGTCCACTAAGGAAGTAGGGTGGGCTCTTTAAGTCCACTATCATTAATTAAAGCCCAAGTTCCATTAATTAACAATTAAATCCAACAAAGCCCAAGTAATTAACTAATAACCTTAGTTAATTAAAATGATTAATAAAACTTAATCATGAATGTAAATAATATTCTAAAAATTATTATTCGTGAAAGTTTTGTGTGCCACAAAGATGTTTCGGGCATTTAAAGTCAAGTACGGGCAATCATGGCAACATGTAAATGTAATAACATACATTCGTTTAATCACAAGTATTAATAATAATTATTATTAATAAATAAAATTTGAAAAATCCAGGGTCGTTACAACCTACCAGAGGATATGATTGAGGAAATCTTGTCTAGAGTGGGTCAGAATTCATCAGCACATTTAGTTATGGCGAAATTAACTTGTTAAACATTTGAAAGACTTTCCAGAAATGCCTTAGTTTATAAAAGGCTTTCCTTTGATAGGTGGGGTATATCGCATTGGGGAGACCGTAAGTTACGCCGTGTTTTCTTTAAAGCGTTAAATTTGGGGAACCCAAATGCAATTTTACGCTACGGATTAAGAACCTATTTTGACTCAACATATCCCAACATAGGATTTCGTGAATTAGAAAGAGCTTATAACATGCAACATAAAGAAGCATGTTATGCTTACGGGTTAATAATGTTCGCTTCTCATCAAATTGAGAAAAAGAACATTGGGTTGAAACTTTTAAATAAAACATTCCCACAAGTGATGGACTCGGTAGTTGAGGTGAGAAACAAGGTTTTTAGATTATTACAGGGCTGTTAGGCATTACGAAACCCTCGTCCTTTTGATGACATTACAACATACTGATTAGACAATGGTCATAACGGTTATTTTCCACAAGACCAAGGATGAGAAGTCGTCTTAGTAAAACCAGAATGCATGACTTGTTTCTGGACTTATGAATTATGTGTCTTTATTTTCTTTGCTGAACAACTTGCGTATTAACTAGATTTATCTTCAAAACTGTCTTGTATCAAAGTGTACTATATTTCATGTTATATGTAATATAGCGAAGTTGTAAGTTTGAAGAATATTTGTATGTGATATATTATTATAATCAGTTTTTCATATGGAATTATAGTAGTTGACTTGTATATTAGCTACTAAGTATGAACTTAACGGGTAGGTAGTACCCGAA
Source organism: Rutidosis leptorrhynchoides (assembly GCF_046630445.1). Taxonomy (NCBI): domain Eukaryota; kingdom Viridiplantae; phylum Streptophyta; class Magnoliopsida; order Asterales; family Asteraceae; genus Rutidosis; species Rutidosis leptorrhynchoides. Next base: position 200,321,647 of record NC_092342.1, on the reverse strand, counting down.
TTTAAACTTATAAAACGCTAATATGAAGAAAAAGATTTTATAAACGAGTTCATATTATGCTACAAAATACTACTGACTACTCTTAATATTCTGTATGATTAACTCGATTCTGTTGGCTATTTTGAAGGAAATGGCACTGACTACTCGACACACCATTAATATGAGCGAAGAGGAATTTCGTACCTTTCTTGCTGCAAACATAGCCGCAGTACAAGCTGCGCTACATACCAATAATAACTCTGAATCTAGCAATGCAGCTAACGGTGCAAGAAATCATGTAGGATGCTCCTACAAAGAATTCACTGCCTGCAAACCTTTGGAATTTAATGGAATCGAAGGACCAATTGGATTGAAACGGTGGACCGAGAAAGTCGAATCGGTGTTTGCCATAAGTAAGTGTACTGAAGTTGACAAAGTTAAGTACGCTACGCATACCTTCACAGGTACTGCGTTAACGTGGTGGAACACCTATCTTGAACAGGTAGGACAAAATGCTGCTTACGCACTACCGTGGTCGGCATTCAAGCAATTGATGAACGAGCAGTACCGTCCTAGAAACGAAGTCAATAAACTCAAGGCAGAACTTAGAGAGTTACGAACACAAGGGTTCGAAGTTACCACATATGAACGACGATTCACAGAGTTGTGCCTATTGTGTCCGGGAGCATTCGAAGATGAAGAAGAGAAGATCGACGCGTTTGTAAAAGGGTTACCAGTAAGGATTCAAGAAGATGTTAGTTCACACGAGCCCTCTTCTATACAGAAGGCAAGTCGAATGGCTCATAAACTCATAAATCAGATTGAGGGAAGAATTAAAGAGCAGGTGGCCGAAGAAGCCAACACGAAACAACTCAAGAGGAAGTGGGAGGAAAACGGTGACAAGAGTCACCAGTACAACAATAACAACAATTACAACCACAATCGCAACAACTACCCCAACAACTGCAACAACAATCACAACAATAACCGCAATCCTAACAATAACTACAACAAACATCCCGACAACAACAAAAACTATAACAACCGTTTTAACAACAATAACAATCCCAACAACAACCTCAATAACAACAACGGCAACAAAAACCAAAAACAGTCATGTCATAGGTGTGAAGAAAATCATCAGGGGTTTTGCACGACATTTTGCAATAGGTGTAAAAGAAATGGTCATAGCGCGACAAAATGTGAGGTCTATGGACCAAAGTTTAACAGAACTAAAGGAATAAATAATGTCGGAACAAGTAATGCCGAAACGAATAGTGTCGGAGCAAGTAATACCAACCCTGTTTGTTATAAATGTGGAAAACCGGGCCACATTATTAGAAATTACCCGAATCAGGGGAATACTAAATGGCAGGGCCATGGAAGAGTTTTCAATATTAATGCGGCAGAAGCACAGGAAGACCCGGAGCTTGTTACGGGTACGTTTCTTATTGACGATAAATCTGCTTATGTTTTACTTGATTCGGGTGCGGATAGAAGCTATATGAGTAGAGAATTTTGTGCTAAATTAAGTTGCTCATTGACGCCTTTGGATAATAAATTTTTACTCGAATTAGCAAATGGTAAATTAATTTCAGCAGATAATATATGTCGGGATAGAGAAATTAAACTGGGTGATGAAACGTTTAAGATTGATTTAATACCAGTCGAGTTAGGGAGTTTTGATGTAATAATTGGCATGGACTGGTTGAAGAAGGTAAGAGCAGAGGTCGTTTGTTACAAAAATGCGATTCGCATTATGCGTGAAAAAAGAAAACCTTTAATGGTGTACGGAGAAAATAACAACGCGAAATTAAATCTTATTAGTAGTTTGAAGGCGCAAAAATTAATAAGAAAAGGTTGTTACGTCATTCTAGCACACATCAAGGAAGTTAAACCTGGAGAAAAGAACATCAGTGATGTTCCCGTCGCAAAAGAATTTCCCGATGTATTCCCGAAGGAATTACCGGGATTACCCCCACATCGATCCGTTGAATTTCAAATAGACCTTGTACCAGGAGCTGCACCAATAGCTCGTGCTCCATACAGACTCGCACCCAGCGAAATAAAAGAATTACAAAGTCAGTTACAGGAATTTTTAGAGCGTGGTTTCATTCGACCAAGCACATCACCATGGGGAGCTCATGTTTTGTTTGTCAAGAAGAAAGATGGTACATTCAGGTTGTGTATCGACTACTGAGAGTTGAATAAACTTACCATCAAGAACCATTACCCACTACCAAGAATCGACGACTTATTTGATCAACTACAAGGCTCGTCTATTTTCGAAGATCGATTTATGTTCTGGATATCATCAAATGTGGGTGAAGGAGGATGATATTCCAAAGACTGCTTTTAGGACGCGTTACGTGTAGTGACCCGAACTTTTCCATGTTTATATATATATTAAATGAAATTGTTATTTACATGATTAAGTGTTTCCAACATATTAAGCAATCAAACTTGTTAAGACTTGATTAATTGAAATAGGTTTCATATAGACAATTGACCACCCAAGTTGACCGGTGATTCACGAACGTTAAAACTTGTAAAAACTATATGATGACATATATATGGTTATATATATAGTTAACATGATATTATGATAAGTAAAAATATCATTAAGTATATTAATAATGAACTACATATGTAAAAACAAGACTACTAACTTAATGATTTTGAAATGAGACATATATGTAACGATAATCGTTGTAACAACATTTAATGTATATATATCATATTAAGAGATATTCGTACATCATAATATCATGATAATATAATAATTTAAAATCTCATTTGATATTATAAACATTGGGTTAACAACATTTAACAAGATCGTTAACCTAAAGGTTTCAAAACAACACTTACATGTAACGACTAACGATGACTTAACGACTCAGTTAAAATGTATATACATGTAGTGTTTTAATATGTATTCATACACTTTTGAAAGACTTCAAGACACTTATCAAAATATTTCTACTTAACAAAAATGCTTACAATTACATCCTCGTTCAGTTTCATCAACAATTCTACTCGTATGCACCCGTATTCGTACTCGTACAATACACAGCTTTTAGATGTATGTACTATTGGTATATACACTCCAATGATCAGCTCTTAGCAGCCCATGTGAGTTACCTAACACATGTGGGAACCATCATTTGGCAACTAGCATGAAATATCTCATAAAATTACAAAAATATGAGTAATCATTCATGACTTATTTACATGAAAACAAAATTACATATCCTTTATATCTAATCCATACACCAACGACCAAAAACACCTATAAACACTTTCATTCTTCAATTTTCTTCATCTAATTGATCTCTCTCAAGTTCTATCTTCAATTTCTAAGTGTTCTTCATAAATTCTACAAGTTCTAGTTTCATAAAATCAAGAATAGTTCCAAGTTTGCTAGCTTACTTCCAATCTTGTAGAGTGATCATCCAACCTCAAGAAATCTTTTTTATTTACAGTAAGATATCTTTCTAATACAAGGTAATACTCATATTCAAACTTTGATTCAATTTCTATAACTATAACAATCTTATTTCGAGTGAAAATCTTACTTGAACTGTTTTCGTGTCATGATTCTGCTTCAAGAACTTTCAAGCCATCCAAGGATCCTTTGAAGCTAGATCCATTTTTTTTCATTTCCAGTAGCTTTATCTAGAAAACTTGAGGTAGTAATGATGTTCATAACATCATTCGATTCATACATATAAAGTTATCTTATTCGAAGGTTTAAACTTGTAATCACTATAACATAGTTTAGTTAATTCTAAACTTGTTCGCAAACAAAAGTTAATCCTTCTAACTTGACTTTTAAAATTAACTAAACACATGTTCTATATCTATATGATATGCTAACTTAATGATTTAAAACCTGGAAACACGAAAAACACCGTAAAACCGAATTTACGCCGTCGTAGTAACACCGCAAGCTGTTTTGGGTTAGTTAATTAAAAACTATGATAAACTTTGATTTAAAAGTTGTTCTTCTGGGAAAATGATTTTTCTTATGAACATGAAATTATATCCAAAAATCATGGTTAAACTCAAAGTGGAAGTATGTTTTCTAAAATGGTCATCTAGACGTCGTTCTTTCGACTGAAATGACTACCTTTACAAAAACAACTTGTAACTTATATTTCCTACTATAAACCTATACTTTTTCTGTATAGATTCATAAAATAGAGTTCAATATGAAACCATAGCAATTTGATTCACTCAAAACGGATTTAAAATGAAGAAGTTATGGGTAAAACAAGATTGGATAATTTTTCTTGTTGTAGCAACATGAAAATTGGTAACAAATCTATATTAATCATATCCTAGCTAACTTATATTGTATTATACATGTATTCTAATATATTATGTAATCTTGGGATACCATAGACACGTATGCAAATGTTTTGACATATCATTTCGACCCATGTGTATATATTATTTGGAACAACCATAGACACTCTATATGCAGTAATGTATATACACTGGGTCGTGGATTGATTCAAGATAATATATATCAATTTTTTTCTGTACATCTAACGTTGAACAACTAGTTGTAGGTTACTAACGAGGACAGCTGACTTAATAAACTTAAAACATCAAAATGTATTAAAAGTGTTGTAAATATATTTTGAATATACTTTGATAAATATGTACATATTTGTTATAGGTTCGTGAATCGACCAGTGGCCAAGTCTTACTTCCCGACGAAGTAAAAATCTGTGAAAGTGAGTTTCATTTGCCTTTTTACCTTTATATTTTTGGGCTGAGAATACATGCGCAATTTTTATAAATGTTTTACGAAATAGACACAAGTAATCGAAACTACATTATATGGTTGAATTATCGAAATCGAATATGCCCCTTTTTATATAGTCTGGTAATCTAAGAATTAGGGAACAGACACCCTAATTGACGTGAACTCTAAAGATAGATCTATTGGGCCTAACAAACCCCATCCAAAGTACCGGATGCTTTAGTACTTCGAAATTTATATCATATCCGAAGGGTGTCCCGGAATGATGGGGATATTCTTATATATGCATCTTGTTAATGTCGGTTACCAGGTGTTCACCATATGAATGATTTTTATCTCTATGTATGGGATGTATATTGAAATATGAAATCTTGTGGTCTATTGTTACGATTTGATATATATAGGTTAAACCTATAACTCACCAACATTTTTGATGACGTTTAAAGCATGTTTATTCTCAGGTGAATATTAAGAACTTCTGCTATTGCATACTAAAATAAGGACAAGATTTGGAGTCCATGTTTGTATGATATTATGTAAAAACTGCATTCAAGAAACATATGTCGATGTAATATATTTCTATTGTAAACCATTATGTAATGGTCGTATGTAAACAGTATAGTTTAGATTATCATTATTTGATAATCTACGTAATGCTTTTGAAACCTTTATTGATAAAATAAAGGTTATGGTTGTTTTAAAAATGAATGCAGTCTTTGAAAAACGTCTCATATAGAGGTCAAAACCTCGCAACGAAATCAATTAATATGGAACGTTTATAATCAATATGAACGGGACATTTCAGTTGGTATCCGAGCGTTGGTCTTAGAGAACCAGAATTTTGCATTAGTGTGTCTTATAGAGTTTGTTAGGATGCATTAGTGAGTCTGGACTTCGACCGTGTTTACTTGAAAAATGATTGCTTAACAAATTTTGTTGGAAACTATATATTTTTAACATGTGAATATTATGTGATATATTAATCTCTTAACGCGTTTGATATTATGTGATAGATGTCTACCTCTAGAACAAGTCCCATTGACTCACCTAATAATAATGAAGAGTCAAATGTAAATTGGAATGATTCGTGGACTGATTCACAAGTTCTCGAAGAGGAACCGAAAGAAGAGTCGGAACCGGAAGAAGAATCGGAACCGGAAGAAGAATTGGAACCGGAAGAAGAAATAGAACCAGTGGGGGAAATAATAAAATGGTTAAGTAGAAGAAAATTCTCAACCAACCGACCAAAGTTAATTATGGTCAATGGTGTTTCCGCCAAGGAAGCAAAGTATTGGGAGGATTACCAATTCTCCGATGAATCAGATCCCGACAAGGATTCCGATGATGTTATAGAAATTACCCCAACACAATTTAATAAGGTAAAAGAGAACAATAAGGTAAAGGGCATAAAAATAGAGAAATTTGATTCCAAACCCGATGAACTTTATATGTATCGTCAACACCCGTATTTCTTAAGTTGTGACAATAACCCGGGAACCTCTAAACCACCAGGTTTTTCTAAACCAATGTGGAAAATGATGGCTCGTATTAGGGGAACATCATATATCCCTAGAAACTTGGCAAAACGAACCAAAACCGAAGAAGAAGAAACGAGTGAGTCGGAATAAGATAGTTGTATTCGTGTGGTGTAATATATGTAATATAGTGTGCTTATGCTTTATGATATATGTAAAAATTGCTTGTATTAATAAGTATTTTTTTTTTTATGAATCTAACTCTTGTCTATTTTACAGTATAAAAACATAAAATGGATAGACAACCCAATATTTTAAGAGACCTACCCGGAGACATGATTGATGAAATCTTGTCTAGAGTCGGTCAGAATTCCTTGGCACAACTATTTAAGGCGAGATCAGTTTGTAAGACATTCGAAGAACGTTCCAAGAATGCCTTGATTTATAAAAGGCTTTCATTCAAAAGATGGGGGATATCACATTGGGAAATCCATAAGTTACGATGTGTTTACTTTGACGCATATATTGCGGGGAACCCAAATGCTATTTTACGCAACGGGTTAAGAAATTATTTTGACTCAATATATCCGAATATAGGACTTCGTGATTTAGAAAAAGCGGCTAACATGCAACATAAAGAAGCATATTATGCTTACGGGTTAGTAATGTTCGCTTCTCACCAGAGTGAGAACAAGAACATCGGGCTACAACTATTAAGCAAAACATTCCTACAAGTGATGGAGTCGGTAATTGGGGTAAGAAATGAGGTTTTTAGGTTATTACGAGACTGTTGGTCATTACGTAACCTTCATCCTTTTGACGACGTTACAACACATTGTCTTACTATCAGTCACAACGGTTATGTTCTACAAAACCAAGGATGGGAAGTGGTATTAATAAAACCAGAATGCATGACTTGTTTCTGGACGTATGAATTACGTGTCTTTATTGCCTTTGCTGAACGCCTTATTTATTAACTAGAATTATCTTCGCAATTACTTTGTATCAAAGTTTTATGTGCTATATTTCATGCTATATGTAAAAAAAAGTGGTATTGTAAGTTTGCAAGTTATTGTATAAAGGTTTGAATATGATATTTATTTATTTTTTTGTGATTAGTTTTTCATATAGAATTGTAGTAGTAGAAATGGTATGTTAGCTACTAAGTATGAACTTAACGGGTAGGTACTACCCGAATTAAAGAGTATAAAACGCTAATATGAAGAAAGAGCTTTTATAAATAAGTTCATATTACGCTACGAAATACTATTGACTACTCTTGATATTCTATATGATTAACTCGTTTCATTTGACTATTTTGAAGGAAATGGCACCGATTACTCGACACACCTTGAATATGAGCGAAGAGGAATTTCGTGCCTTTCTTGCTTCAAACATAGCCGCAGTACAGGCTGTGCTACATACCAACAATAACCTTGGATCTAGCAGTACAGGAAATCATGTAGGATGCACCTACAAAGAATTCACTGCCTGTAAACCTTTAAAATTTGATGGAACCGAAGGACCGATCGGATTGAAACGGTAGACCGAGAAGGTCGAATCGGTGTTTACCATAAGTAAGTGTACTGAAGAGGACAAAGTGAAGTATGCTACGCATACCTTCACAGGTTCTGCGTTAACATGGTGGAATGCCTATCTAGAGCAAGTGGGACAAGATGATGCTTACGCACTACCGTGGTCAGCATTCAAGCACTTGATGAACGAGAAGTACCGTCCTAGAACCGAGGTCAATAAGCTTAAGACAGAACTTAGAGGGTTATCAACCCAAGGATTTGATATTACCACGTACGAAAGACGATTCACAGAATTATGCCTATTGTGTCCGGGAGCGTTCGAAGATGAGGAAGAGAAGATCGACGCGTTTGTGAAAGTATTACCGGAAAGAATCCAAGAAGATATAAGTTCACACGAGCCCGCCTCCATACAACAGGCATGTAGAATGGCTCACAAACTAGTGAACCATATTGAAGAAAGAATTAAAGAACAGACTGCTGAAGAGGCCAATGTGAAGCAATTCAAAAGAAAGTGGGAGGAAAACGGTGATAAGAATCACCAATACAACAACAACATCAATTACAACAATAATCGCAACAACTATCCCAACAATCGCAACATCAATCGCAACTACAACAAACGGCCCAACAACAACAACAACAATAACAACAACAACAACAACAACAACAACAACAACAACAACAACAACAACAACAACAACAACAACAACAGTAACTACAACAATCATCCCAACAATAATAATAACCGCAACAATAACAACAATCAGAAGCAGCTATGCCAAAGGTGTGAAAAGTATCACTCGGGGTTCTGCACCAAATTTTGCAACAAGTGTAAAAGAAATGGTCATAGCGCAGTGAAGTGTGAGGTCTACGGACCAGGGGTTAACAGAACGAAAGGAAAAAATGGTGTCGAACGAGTAATGGCGGAGCAAGTAGTGTCGGAGCAAGTTATGCCAATGTAGTTTGTTATAAATGTGGAAAACCGGGCCACATTATTAGAAATTGCCCGAACCAGGAGAACACGAATGGACAAGGCCGCGGAAGAGTTTTCAATATTAATGCGGCAGAGGCACAGGAAGACCCGGAGCTTCTTACGGGTACATTTCTTATTGACAATAAATCTGCTTACGTTTTATTTGATTCGGGTGCGGATAGAAGCTATATGAGTAGAGATTTTTGTGCTAAATTAAGTTGTTCATTGAAGCCTTTGGATAGTAAATTTTTACTCGAATTAGCAAATGGTAAATTAATTTCAGCAGATAATATATGTCGGAATCGAGAAATTAAACTGGTTAGCGAAACATTTAAGATTGACTTGATACCAGTAGAGTTAGGGAGTTTTGATGTGATAATCGGTATGGACTGGTTGAAAGAAGTGAAAGCAGAGATCGTTTGTTACAAAAATGCAATTCGCATTATACGAGAAAAAGGAAAACCCTTAATGGTGTACGGAGAAAAGGGCAACACGAAGCTACATCTTATTAGTAATTTGAAGGCACAAAAACTAATAAGAAAAGGTTGCTATGCTGTTCTAGCACACGTCGAGAAAGTACAAACTGAAGAAAAGAGCATCAATGATGTTCCCGTCGCAAAAGAATTTCCCGATGTATTTCCGAAATAATTACCGGGATTACCCCCACATCGATCCGTTGAATTTCAAATAGATCTTGTACCAGGAGCTGCACCAATAGCTCATGCTCCTTACAGACTCGCACCCAGCGAGATGAAAGAACTGCAAAGCCAATTACAAGAACCTTTAGAGCGTGGTTTCATTCGATCAAGTACATCACCGTGGGGAGCTCCTGTTTTGTTTGTCAAGAAGAAAGATGGTACATTCAGGTTGTGTATCGACTACCGAGAGTTGAACAAACTTACCATCAAGAACCGCTACCCACTACCGAGAATCGACGACTTATTTGATCAACTACAAGGCTCGTCTGTTTATTCAAAGATTGACTTACGTTCCGGGTATCATCAAATGCGGGTGAAAGAAGATGATATTTCAAAGACTGCTTTTAGAACACGTTACGGTCATTACGAGTTTATGGTCATGCCGTTTGGTTTAACTAATGCACCAGCTGTGTTCATGGACCTTATAAATCGAGTGTGTGGACCATACCTTGACAAGTTTGTCATTGTTTTCATTGATGACATACTTATTTACTCAAAGAATGACCAAGAACACGGTGAACATTTGAGAAAGGTGTTAGAAGTATTGAGGAAGGAAGAATTGTACGCTAAGTTTTCAAAGTATGCATTTTGGTTGGAAGAAGTTCAATTCCTCGTTCACATAGTGAACAAAGAAGGTATTAAGGTGGATCCAACAAAGATAGAAACTGTTGAAAAGTGGGAAATCCCGAAAACTCCGAAACACATACGCCAGTTTTTAGGACTAGCTGGTTACTACAGAAGGTTCATCCAAGACTTTTCCAGAATAGCAAAACCCTTGACTGCATTAACGCATAAAGGGAAGAAATTTGAATGGAAGGATGAACAAGAGAAAACGTTTCAGTTATTGAAGAAAAAACTAACTACGGCACCTATATTATCATTGCCTAAAGGGAATGATGATTTTATGATTTATTGTGACGCATCAAAGCAAAGTCTCGGTTGTGTATTAATGCAACGAACGAAGGTGATTGCTTATGCGTCTAGACAATTGAAGATTCACGAACAAAATTATACGACGCATGATTTGGAATTAGGCGCGGTTGTTTTTACATTAAAGACTTAGAGGCACTACTTATATGGGGTCAAAAGTATTATATATACCGACCACAAAAGTCTTCAACACATATTTAATCAGAAACAACTGAATATGAGGCAGCGTAGGTGGATTGAATTGTTGAATGATTACGACTTTGAGATTCGTTACCACCCGGGGAAGGCAAATGTGGTAGCCGACGCCTTGAGCAGGAAGGACAGAGAACCCATTCGAGTAAAATCTATGAATATAATGATTCACAATAACCTTACTACTCAAATAAAGGAGGCACAACAAGGAGTTTTAAAAGAGGGAAATTTAAAGGATGAAATACTCAAAGGATCGGAGAAGCATCTTAATATTCGGGAAGACGGAACCCGGTATAGGGCTGAAAGGATTTGGGTACCAAAATTTGGAGATATGAGAGAAATGGTACTTAGAGAAGCTCATAAAACCAGATACTCAATACATCCTGGAACGGGGAAGATGTACAAGGATCTCAAGAAACATTTTTGGTGGCCGGGTATGAAAGCCGATGTTGCTAAATACGTAGGAGAATGTTTGACGTGTTCTAAGGTCAAAGCTGAGAATCAGAAACCATCAGGTCTACTTCAACAACCCGAAATCCCGGAATGGAAATGGGAAAACATTACCATGGATTTCATCACTAAATTGCCAAGGACTGCAAGTGGTTTTGATACTATTTGGGTAATAGTTGATCGTCTCACCAAATCAGCACACTTCCTGCCAATAAGAGAAGATGACAAGATGGAGAAGTTAGCACGACTGTATTTGAAGGAAGTCGTCTCCAGACATGGAATACCAATCTCTATTATCTCTGATAGGGATGGCAGATTGATGTGCAGCGGGGCGTATATAAAATAGTTATTAATTTTAGCAGGAAATACTATTAAATATGATACAATTTTACACAAGATATTTATTTATTTAGAGAACGGATATACTTAAACCTTGCTACAACACTTATAGGCAGTGTACCTAATCGTACAGTAGTGTAGTTTTTAGTAAGTCCGGTTCGTTCCACAGGGAATCTTTTTTAAACAAAGCTCAACGCTATATTAATTTACTTTTATAAAAATACAAACATATATATATAAGTAATATTATTATTATAAAGGGGGGTTTTTACCGTTTAATGACCGGTTTGTCGATTTTAAAACTTTAGTCGCAGTTAAAACCTAATGTAAAATATTAAATAAATAAAAGACTTAATTTAAAGCGTAAAATAAATAATGATAATGAAATTGCAATAAAAGTGCGATAAAATAAAATTGCGATAATTAAAAAGTACGATAATTAAAAGTGCGATTAAATAACAATAAATAAAAGTGCGATAATTAGAAGTGCAATTAAATATAAAATAAAGGAAATTAAATATGAAATAAAAGAATTATGCTTATTTAAACTTCCGTAATCATGATGTTTGACGTGTTGATTTTAGTTTTATGCCCATGGGTTAATTGTCCTTTGTCCTGGATTATTTAATATGTCCGTCTGGTTTTTGTCCATAACAGTCCATCAGTCATAAATATAAAGTGCGAGTGTCCTCATCAAATTATTCTTATACCCGAAGTTAAATATTCCAACTAATTGGGGATTCGAATTGTAACAAGGTTTTAATACTTTGTTTAATGAATACACCAGGTTATCGACTGCGTGTAAACCAAGGTTTTACGACTTTGTTAACAATTACACCAATTACCCTTGAATGTAATTCACCCCTGTTTCAACAAGTTTATTAACTATTAATCCATTTCAGTGTCCAGTTAAATGAACGATTATTCGTACATATAAATACCCCGCCCATCGTGTCCGATTGAGTGTATATGGTAATTTATAGGGACGCCCAATTGTAAATCTTTATATTAACATTAACAAACTATCATTTAGTTAAACAAATATAAAGCCCATTAATAGCCCATAGTCTAATTTCCACAAGTGTCGTTCTTTTGTCCAAACCCCAATTATGGTACAAAGCCCAATTACCCAATTTTAGTAATTAGCCCAACATCATGATTACTTCGTTTTAAATAAGCATAATAATAACTTAGCTACAAGACATTAATATAAAAAGGTTGAACATAACTTACAATGATTAAAAATAGCGTAGCGTTACACGGACAGAATTTCGACTTACACCCTTACAACATTCGCTAACATACCCTTATTATTAGAATTATAATTAAAATTAAAATATAAATTATAAATATATATATATATAATTTACGTATGAGAAGAAGAAGAAAAAGATGATGAATTGCGATCAGAATTCGGTTACTTTTATAGGAAAAGTCGACTTTTGGGGCTCCGCGACTCGCGGCATTTTTGGCCTTCAAACTCCGCGAGTCGCGGAGAATGAAATTACAGCTCACAGCTTTGGAGTCTTTCTCTGCCGACGGTTTTTATTTATAAATATAATATATATAATTAATATAATTAATTATATATTATATTATATTTATATACATAGTTAACTTGTAATTTTTAGTCCGTTGCGTCGAGCGTTGAGAGTTGACTCTGGTCCCGGTTCCGGATTTTCGAACGTCCTTGCGTACAATTTTATATTTTGTACTTTGCGTTTTGAATCTTGTACTCTTGTAATTTCGAGACGTTTCTTATCAATAATTGGAACCTCTTTGATTGTCTTTTGTACTTTTGAGCTTTTTGGTCGTTTGCGTCTTCAATTCGTCGAATCTGTCTTTTGTCTTCACCTTTTATTATTTAAACGAATATCACTTGTAAATAGAACAATTGCAACTAAAAGCTTGTCTTTCTTGACGAATAATGCTATGAAATATATGTTCCTTTTTAGCATTATCAAATATTCCCACACTTGAGCGTTGCTTGTCCTCAAGCAATATCGTCTTGAAATACTAGAATCACTTCTTTATTCTTCACACTTTGTACATCAGTGATTTCTATACGGTGGTATGAACAATGGTAGTAACGATATGGTTTACAATCCCACATGACTATAAAAATTTAGATCCATTAAGGAAATTGGATCTTTATGAAAACAATTGATCTTTTGAAAATTAAATCTAGTTTTTACCCTAGATAAGTTTTCCGGAATAACCCTTTACCGGTGTTTGCAAAATATTTTTGTGGGTTTGGTGGGTTTCAGATTTGAAAATTTTAGCTCAAAACTTATGGTTTTGTGTCACCCACTTGCTAACCTTGTATTTGGAAAGCAACACGTCCAGTTTACTTGTCCCGTATATTACCTTTCGGTAAACTACCGTCCGGTTGAAAGGAAAGCGTTGAACAAGCAACTGTTAATGCAATGTCTCCTGACATGCTTTTAATTATGGTCTATAACGTGTTGGACGCAATTACTATCCTTGGTAGGAGCAATAGTAAAGCTCACCCTTATAATTTTTCGGTATGGCACAAGGTCCTGTCTTTGACCACTATGCAACCACCGTTCTTACGGTTGACACCCGATTTGGTTCAGGTGACCTAATGAATTCCAGGTGAATTCCTAGGATTTTACGTTCAATGGTAATGAACGCATTGAAAATAGGGTTTTCAGAAAACAAATCGGTTTGTAATTTTGATCAAAATATTTTCTCGTTCAAGCTCGAGTTTAGATATCATTGAATTCCATGAGTTTGTAATTCTCAATCTTTAAGGTCAATCTCTAGGATTGAGTAATATCAGTCTTAAAAGCTGATTTTTAATCTTTAAGGAGATTATCCTTTCTGGGGATCTGATTCATTAGTCTTGTCCAGCTAATTTGCATGGTGCCCCCCATTGTACGAGATAAATCATTCTCATGGTTAGGATAAATCTGACCACTTGGTGACCCTGTTTAATGCTGAGGTCCGTGGATTTCCTGCTGATTTTAGTGATGACTTTTCTAGATTTTTCGTCAACCTACAGCTGGTCTGGACGACAACTTCATGACCTAAATCAAGAAGCGCGTGTCTTTTTCGGAAGACTTTACTTCCTTTTAATGATGGAATTGATTCATCGTGTAGATCCATCTTTTCTTTTCTTTCATTGGGTAAAACAGTTTAGTTTAGTCCAAAGCAAAAGTATTTTCAGTTATTTGTTACAGATATATGTGACATATATTTAAGATAACTTGGTAAATTTTCCCACACTTGGCTTTTATTTTCCTTTTTATCGTCCTCTATTCCATTTTAAATGAATTTTAACATTTTGGTTTGTTTCTCAATTTATGTCCTTTTTGAGGTAACAATAATTTCGGTGTTAAAACCTAGTTTTATCGTTCATAAATATGTATAAACATGATTTTTAGTTCATTTAATTGAAAATTTTGAAAAATTTTACTAGAATTGGGTACTCAGTATATAAGACCAGGGCTGTTCTTTATTATCAGAGAGCACTAGATTCTAATACAACTACTGCTTTACTAGTATTTTTAATGGTAACCAAGTGTATAAAGTAAAAATTTTAAAATCCGAAAGAATTTTAACCCCTTCCTACACTTAAGATCTTGCAATGCCCTCATTTGCAAGAAATCAGTGACAATTTAAATTATTGAGGGTGATTTGTGTGAAAATGATTAAATTTTTACCAAAGTTTCCAAATATATTTTGTTTGCTGAATGATAAATGGTGCACATCATTTGTTCATTCCGTCTTGTTGTTATTTCACATATATTTTGCATCTTGTCGTCAAAATTAGTTGCTTTTGCTGAACTTAATGCCAGTCTTTGAAAATGCGTTGTTTTACTCTGTTGTGTACATAAGATAAACTGCAAACATATATACATATTTTTGAAGTTTGGTATATTATCCCACATTCAAAAATTATTAAAATCTAAGAATAAAAGTTAGATAATTATAAAAATGATTACAATATTAACAAAAGTATTAAACGTATCAATAATTAAAAATTACAAAATAAATAAAACTAAGTATACTAGGGATGATATTGGTACCAATAGGGGTTCCAGGCATAACCATAGGTGCTATAGAATGCTTCGGCAGGGTCATACGTAGGATACGGTGGCTGCATCTCTATAGACCAGGGAGGGAAGATGGGTTTCGGTGTAGGAATATAGTTTCTACCTATATGTTGGCAATGAGCTATGATTTGGTTCTGATGAACTTGCCAATCTTCAAATGCTCTCTGTCTAGCATTTTCGTATTCCTGAGAAGCTATAAACCTTTGCATTTCTTGCATCTCATTCCCCCCTCCTACATTACCTTGCTGTTGGTTTCTCTCCACCTGTGGATGTCTACCATGGTATTGTACTGCGGCGTTATTTCGCCTCTTCAAAACTTTCGCACCATGGTATACATTTAAACCTATAGTATCGCGGGGTTCTGGTTCTTCTACTAATAATCCCCCCCGACTTATATCCACACCGAGATATTCACCAATCAAAGTAATAAAAATACCACCTCATCCCCCGAACCATAGCTGATAAATAATAACCCACACAATACGGTATACTTACAGCGCTTTGTGGGTGTCGAATACACATATGGTAAAACAAATCCTGTTCATTTACTTTTTCCTTGTTTTTACCCCTTTGTGTAATCGAATTAGCTAAAAACCTATGAATCACTCTTAATTCGGCTCTATCTATATCCAAATAAGAGTAATTTCCCCCTTTGAAACGGTGATGGCTTGTCATTTGACTCCACACACCGTGTGTATCAAAATTTTCATCTATCTTTCTACCGTTTAGTATTAACCCTCTACAATCGGCAGACGCTAACTCCTCAGGCGTATATATACGTAAAGCCTGAGCCATGTCCAGTAAAGACATGTGGCGCATCGAACCGCCTAACAAAAATCTAATAAAAGAACGATCGGTTAAACTAGCTACCCGATCATTCAACTCTATACTACACAACAATTCTTCAAACCATACTTTATATACAGGTCTACGCATGGTGAATAAACGTACCCAGTCATTAAAAGTAGAATTACCATACCTCTGTACAAGTAATTCCCTAATTGGCCCGGCCAATTCTACAGCTTCTAAGGGTCCCCATTCTATGACCCTTGGTACCTCAACAACCTTAGAATGAAGAGTATGCAAACCCCTTTGATATTTTGGATAATCTATCCAAAGTCTGTCAAATCTCAGGTTCGGGTGCAATTCTTCCAAGTGCATATCAGAAAAGGTCATGACTGGATGAGGTATATCCTGCTTGTAGTAGTTATCCACCTCCTGTTGTTCCACATTCTCAGCAGGAGCATTGCTGGCTTGGGATGAAGATTCACCCATTTCAGTCTGCAAAACACATCAAACACAAATTTTGTGCATACAAATATGCATTAGTGTCAGCAAAATCATCAATCAAAATAATTACAATGACATTATCAATTTATATCAAACTTAAGCTCATTTTCACATTTTTATCAAATCTACACTTTTTCAAATAAGCATATACGAAAAATGTTCGCCAAGTTCATAAGCATTCAACTCAAATAACATGTCAAAATAATCATTACTAGCAATTAAACAAGTCTCAAATGGCATTATCTTTCAAAAATCAAGTTCATGAATTTTAGACTTGAAAAAGTCCACTTTAATTCTCAAAATCATGTTTAGGCTCAAAGTTTGGATCATTTAACTACCTAAACATGTTACACTACTTAATTTAGCAACAATTCATGACAAAAATCGGCCATAACCTGTTTATATCAAAAAGCCCCAAATTGCTCAAGAACACAAACCCTAGATTACTCAAAATTTGAAATTTAAGGCTTCTAATCATGTTAAACAGCATCAATCTAGGTTATACAAGCATAATACATAAACAATTTAAGCCTAATTACACTAAAAAGCATCAAAATCAAATTGGGAAAAAATAGCTCAAGAACACAAATTTCGGATTAAATGGTGTTTAGGTGTAGAAATTTGCCGTTTTTCTTGAGTAATTCCTAGATAGCATCCTTCTCAACATGATTTTAGTAAAAGATTTGGTGATTATCTGTTAAAAATTGTGATTTTGGGGGTTTTTTCGTGGGTTTTCGCAGCTGTTTTTTAGTTTTTGTGGGTTGGGGACTGATCTGTTCTTCGGTTATATTTTTTTCTGATTTTTAGTCCCTCCGCGACTCGCGGTGAATAACCCTTCAAACTCCGCGAGTCGCGGAGTTTGATATTTTTTTTTTTATATAATCATTAACTTATAAAACAATTAAGTACTTAATTTTAAAATTTTGTTTCCCTTGTTATTTAGGACGAGGTCGTTTCGGATCGATGTCCTAGTCCGTCCCTCGACAAAATTTTAAAATTTGTCTTTTTTGTAGCGATTGTTTTAAAAGCTAAGATTTTTGGTTTTTTTAATGTTTTTGGCATACTTTAAATTAATAAGATTAAAAATAATGATAATAAAAGTTCTCGTCCCTCCCTTGGGTAAAGCAATTTCGGTTCAAAGACCTAGTCTTCAACTTACGACGAATTTTAAAAATCATATTTTTAACTTAATGAGATAAAGTAAATTTTTGTTTTTAAATTCACACATCTTAAATATAAAATTCAAAATTAATATTAAAAATTCACACCAAACTTAAAATTTGAAATGCATAAAATTAAAAATTTATATTTTAAAAATTAAAAATTCACACCAAACTTAATTTAAAAATTTATAAATTCATACCAAACTTATATTAATTTTTCAAATATTTACAATTTTAAATATATTATTTTTACAAAGTTTACAATATTAATTTAAGATTTAAATATTAATTTTAAAAACATGGTAAAAATAAAATTAAAAATCTTTTTGTCTTTTTATCCCACTTTAATCAATCAAATATTATCAAAAATATGCGCCCCTCTTTTCGGTAAAGTAATTTCGGTTCCAAGACCTAATTTAACTCATGACGAATTTTTGAAATATTTTGGGTTGATAGTTTAAAGATATTTATACCTTAAGAATAAACGTTAAATTTCGCAGTGATGTAATAAATTTTTGAATGATATCAATAATTTCGGTCGCCAAACCTAATTTTATTCAATACCAATTTAATACTTTTTAGCGAACAAATTAGCGTTTATTATCAAAAGGTTAAAAATAAAAATAAAAATAAAAACTGTACAGACATACCTGTGAAATAGATTTCTTAGTTATATGATCTATCCCATTCATAAGATAGTCAGTTTAATTGGTTTTCCATGGCTACATAGGCGTAACCTCGAGCATTCAGTGTCTTTTCTTCTAAACATATGAACGGTCCGTCTCTGCATAAAGTAACAAATTCGGTATTTGAATAGGTTTGATTATTTGAACATTTACCTCCGTGTGACCATTTTTCGCATTTGTAACATCTTTCTAGGTGTCGTGCTCTTCTTTTCGCTGCGGATTTTGATTTTCCTTTACCAAATTGTAACTTATTATCTTCGCATCTGGATTCTTTTCTAACTCCGTCCATTCTTTCTCTGATTACTGATACTAATTCACTCGGTAGTATGTCATTATTACATTTAGTGATCAAAGCGTGTAGCATTAGACCATGGTTTAGTTCACAGGCAGTCTTCATTTTGTAAAAACCTAAAAAAAATAAAAATTCAGAATGGGGGGAGAAGACTAGTTCTTTAGGGTCTGCTAGGGAAAGACCATTCGGGTTCCATTTTCGAGAACTACACGAAAACAGACAATCTAACTCTAACAGAAATACATATTATCCTTTAAAGACTTGATTCTCCCCACACTTAGTTAGCTGTGGTGTCGAAATTGTGATTAACTTCGTTGTCGACTTCCATCGGACCATGTATGTAATGTTTAACTCTGTGACCATTAACTTTAAATTCAATCCCATTTGAATTTATTAATTCTATCGTTCCGTATGGGAAAACTCTTTTAACTATGAATGGTCCAGACCATCTTGATTTCAATTTTCCAGGAAATAGCTTGAATCGTGAATTGAAAAGAAGAACTCTGTCTCCTTCTTTAAATTCTTTTGAACTTCTGATTCTTTTATCATGCCATTTCTTCGTTCTTTCTTTATAGATTAACGAATTATCGTATGCTTCATGTCTTAATTCTTCTAATTCGTTTAGTTGACTTAATCGTAGACGTCCGGCTTCATGTAAATCAAGATTACATGTCTTCAAAGCCCAAAATGCTTTGTGTTCAATTTCTACTGGAAGATGACATGCTTTTCCATAAACAAGTCTAAAAGGTGTGGTTCCAATTGGAGTTTTGTAGGCTGTTCTAAAAGCCCAGAGTGCATCCTCCAATTTAATGGACCATTCCTTCGGATTTGATCCTACGGTTTTCTCTAGAATACGTTTTAAAGCTCGGTTGGTATTTTCAACTTGTCCACTTGTTTGTGGATGATATGCGGTGGAGATTTTATGAGTTACTCCATATCTTTTAAGAACTTTCTCAAGTTGATTATTACAGAAATGAGTACCCCGATCACTTATTAAATCTTTCGGTGTTCCAAACCTTGCAAAATGATATTTTAAAAAGTTGACTACAACTCGTGCATCGTTAGTTGGGAGAGCTTGTGCTTCCGCCCATTTAGATACATAATCAATGGCTACGAGTATATATAGATTATTATGAGATTTTGGAAATGGACCCATAAAGTCAATACCCCAAATGTCAAATACTTCACATACTTGGATGACATTTTGTGGCATTTCATCATGTTGACTTATTTTTCCGGCCCTTTGACATGCATCACAGGATTTGCAAAGAAGGTGTGCGTCTTTGTAAATTGTTGGCCAATAGAATCCAGCATCATAAACTTTTCTTGCTGTTAGTTGAGGCCCATAATGCCCTCCTGTTGGTCCTGTGTGACAATGGTTTAATATTTTACTAGCTTCATCTCCAAATACACATCGGCGTATTATTCCATCGGGACAACTTTTAAACAAATGTGGATCTTCCCAGAAATAGTGTTTTATATCACTGAAGAATTTCTTTCGTCTTTGGTACGATAATTATTTTTCAAGGAATCCACAAACTAAGTAGTTTGCATAGTCTGCAAACCATGGGATTTCTTTATAATCTATCTTCAATAGATATTCATCAGGAAAGTTGTCTTTTATGGCTGATTCATTTAGAACTTCTAAATCGGGATTTTCAAGACGAGAAAGATGATCAGCGGCGAGATTTTCTGCTCCTCTTTTATCTCGGATTTCAATATCAAACTCTTGTAAGAGTAAGATCCAACGGATTAATCTTGGTTTAGCATCTTGTTTTGAAAATAGGTATCTAAGAGCAGAATGGTCGGTATAGACCACCGTTTTTGCTAGAACGAGATATGATCGAAATTTGTCAAAAGAAAAGACAATAGCAAGGAGTTCTTTTTCAGTAGTTGTATAGTTCGTTTGTGCTCCTTGTAACGTCTTACTAGCATAATATATAGGTTGAAATCGTTTTTCAATCCTTTGTCCTAAAACGGCTCCCATTGCAAAATCACTTGCATCGCACATTAGTTCAAATGGTAGATTCCAATTTGGTGTTATCATGATCGGCGCATTAGTGAGTTTTTCTTTAAGAATATTAAAAGATTTGATACACTCATCTGAAAAGATGAATGGAGCATCCTTTTCTAGGAGTTTATTCATAGGAGTGGCAATTTTAGAAAAATCTTTTATGAAACGTCGGTAAAAACCGGCATGCCCTAGAAAACTCCTAACTCCTCTAACATTGGTGGGATGTGGAAGTTTAGCAATTACATCTACTTTAGCTCTATCCACCTCAATTCCTTCTTTTGAAATTTTATGTCCAAGAACGATGCCTTCTTTAACCATGAAATGGCATTTCTCCCAATTAAGTACTAGATTTGATTTTTCACATCTAATTAGCATTCGTTCCAGATTAACTAGACATGATTTAAATGTATCACCGAAGACTGAAAAGTCATCCATGAATACTTCCATGCATTCTTCTATCATGTCGTGAAAAATTGCCATCATACACCTTTGAAAGGTTGCAGGGGCGTTACAAAGTCCAAATGGCATGTGTTTGTAAGCAAAAGTACCATAAGGGCACGTGAATGTGGTTTTCTCTTGGTCCTCGGGTGCTATTGGAATTTGAAAATATCCCGAAAATCCATCTAGAAAACAATAGTAACTATTTCCGGCTAATCTTTCCAACATTTGATCTATGAAAGGTAAGGGAAAGTGATCTTTTCTGGTGGCGTCATTTAATTTTCTATAATCAATACACACACGCCATCCTGTTACAGTCCTAGTAGGAATAAGCTCATTTTTCTCATTTGTAATGACAGTCATGCCACCCTTCTTAGGCACGCATTGAACTGGGCTTACCCATGGACTATCAGAGATTGGATAAATTAGACCTGCATCTAGCAGTTTAATAATCTCTTTCTTAACTACATCTTGCATATTAGGATTTAGTCTTCGTTGGCGTTGCACATATGTTTTATGACCTTCTTCCATAAGGATTTTATGTGTGCAATACGAAGGACTTATTCCTTTAATATCATGAATCTTCCATGCAATGGCTGGTTTATGAGCTTTCAACACAGAAATGAGTTGTGATTTCTCATTTTTAGTAAGAGAAGACGATATTATTACAGGTAATTCAGATTCACCATGTAAATAAGCGTATTCCAAATGGTTTGGAAGTGGCTTTAACTCTAATTTCGGAGGTTCTTCTATCGATGATTTGTATCGATATCTGTCTTCTTCTTTTAGCATTTGAATTTCTTCTGTTGTTGGTTGATATCCATTAGCTATAAGTGTAGCTAACATTTCAGCTTCATCAATTGGTTCATTACCTTCTCCTAAAGAACATTCTCCTGTTCCTTGTAATTCTGGAAATTCTTCTAATAATTCTGCATGTGCATCTATAGTTTGAATATAATAACATGTATCATCTGCAGATTGTGGTTGTTGCATTGCTCTATCAACTGAAAAGGTAACACTCTCGTCCTCTATACTTAGGGTCAGTTTCTTACCGAACACGTCTATCATTGCTTTAGCCGTGTTTAAGAATGGTCTTCCTAATATGAGAGGAACTTGAGAATCTTCTTCCATGTCCAAAACAACAAAATCTACTGGAAATACTAAAGTACCAACTTTAACTAGCATGTTCTCCATTATCCCTCTAGGATATTTTATTGATCTATCGGCTAGTTGTATGCTTATTCTTGTTGGTTTCAATTCTCCAAGGTCTAGTTTAGCGTATAGTGAATACGGCATTAAATTTATACTAGCACCTAAATCTGCTAATGCTTCTATTGAACTAGGACTACCCAGAAAACATGGAATTGTGAAACTTCCTGGATCGGATAATTTTTCGGGTATCTTATTCAACAGCACTGCTGAACAATTTGCATTCATAGTAACAGCCGAGAGTTCTTCCATTTTCTTTCTATTTGAGATTAGATCTTTCAAGAATTTAGCATATCTAGGCATTCCTGAAATCACATCAATGAAAGGAAGATTTACATTTATTTGTTTAAACATATCCAAGAATTTGGATTGCTCGGCTTCAAGTTTCTCTTTCTTCATTTTACTCGGATAAGGAAGTGGTGGTTGGTATGGTTTAACATAAGGTTTATCCTTAACTGTGTTATCTTCATTAACCTTTTCAACTACCAGTTCTTTTTCCTTATCTTGATCAGGTTGTGGTTCTTGTGGAGTAGGAATAGTTTCATCAGAAGTTACAGGTATTTCAGGTAGTTTAAGTGTTGTACCACTTCTTGTGGTAATGGCTTTAGCTGTTTCATTCCGGGGGTTAGCATTTGTATCACTAGGTAGACTTCCCGGTTTTCTTTCACCTATTAATCTTGCTAGGTTACTTACTTCTTGTTCCAGATTTTGAATAGAAGCTTGTTGATTTCTAAATGCTTGAGCATTTTGTTCATTGGTTTGTTTTTGAGATGTGAAAAACGGCGTTTGAGTTTCAACTAGCTTCGTCATCATATCTTCTAAATTCGGCTTTTTATCATCGGTTTGTTGTGGTGGTTTGTTTTGAAAATTCGGTCTTTGCTGATTGTAATTATTATTAGATACTTGTTGATTGCTAGGACCTTGTTGGTTGTTGTATGGAATATTTCGGTTATAATTCTGGTTTTGATTGTAAATCGGTCTTGGCGGTTGATAATTATTCTGATAATTATTTCCAGGCCTTTGGTTTATGTATGAAATATTCTCTCTTTGTTCCATTGTTAATTCAATACTGAGACAATCTTTTGTCAAATGTGGTCCTCCACACTGCTCATAACTAATTCGTATTGAGTGAATATCTTTAGTCATCTTTTCCATTCGTCTCTCCACAGCATCTATCTTTGCGGAAATGGAATCTAAGTCATGGCTAGAATCGGCTCTAGCTGCTTTAGATGATCTAACGATGTCTTTTTCTTGGTGCCACTCATGTGAGTAGGAAGCAGTGTTATCAATAATTTTGTAAGCATCAATTTCGGTTTTCTTCATAATAGAACCACCAGCTGCTATATCTATGTCTTTCCTTGTAGTGATGTCGCATCCTTGGTAGAATATTTGTACTATTTGACAGGTGTCTAAACCATGTTGCGGACATCCTCTTAACAACTTTCCATATCTAGTCCACGCCTCATATAGAGTTTCATTTGGTTTCTGTGTGAACGTAACAATTTCTGCTTGAAGTCTTACGGCTTTAGATGCAGGAAAGAATTGTTTAAGAAATTTGTCAACTAAGACGTCCCATGTATCGATCGCCCCTTTAGGTAACGATTCCAACCAATCTTTGGCTTCTCCCTTTAAAGTCCAGGGAAATAACATGAGATATATCTGTTCATCCTCCACTTCTCGGATTTTAAATAGTGTGCAGATCCTATTAAAGGTACGTAGATGTTCATTTGGATCTTCCTTCGGCGCACCACTAAATTGGCATTGATTAGTCACCATGTGTAGAATTTGTCCTTTGATTTCATAATCTGGCGCATTAATGTCTGGATGAGTAATTGCGTGACCTTGGCCAGTGCGTTTAGCTCTCATTCGGTCTTCCATACTTAAAGGTTCCAGATTCTCCATAATTGAATTTGTTGAATCGGTATCACTAGATGATTCTGATTTAATGGTTCGTTCCTCAACAATCTCTGTTTGAATAATTGGTGGCTCCGGAGGAATTGTTAGTGGTTCAGGATCTACGAACCGTTCCTGAATATTCTCCGGATTCTCAATTGTGAGGTTGGGTTCAAAAAATGGATTATCGGAAATTTGAACTGAAGTACTTGGTCTACTGAATGACGATTCTAAAGAAAAATCAACGGCGGTTATATTTGCTAAATGTCTTGATCTAGTTACAGGTGGTGAACGTACAAAAGGTGGTGAACGTCTTGCTCGGTGCATTCACTGAATATCCTATTAGTTTTAAAAAGGAAAGAAAAATTATAATAAGTTATCCAATTAATAGACTTTTCTGATTTTACCTACGTTTCGAATAGCCAAAAGATGCAGCAGAGGGGCAGGATTCGTTTGGTCTCAATATAATTGAGGACTGTTTGGCTCCAATAACCCGGTCCACGTACAAATCCAACTATTACTACGAACCAGAAAATTTTGATGTCTATTAATTTAACCACTTAAAATAAATTTTCGTAATTTTAAGAAATTTAGATAAGAAGTAGAATAAAAATCTATGTCCTAAAAACTAGAATAGCGAGAAATAAGAAAGAAAAAGAGTTCGTCGGAAAAATGTCGAAAAAGAAAAATGGTTGAAAAATAAAAGGTGACGAAAAAATAAAAGAAACTTATAAAACTTAAAAATACTTGACTAACCTAACCTTATTACTACAACT
The DNA here is from genome assembly GCF_046630445.1 of Rutidosis leptorrhynchoides. Taxonomy (NCBI): domain Eukaryota; kingdom Viridiplantae; phylum Streptophyta; class Magnoliopsida; order Asterales; family Asteraceae; genus Rutidosis; species Rutidosis leptorrhynchoides. The sequence continues at coordinate 200,296,465 of NC_092342.1, read as the reverse complement.
AACTTAAAATTATAATCGCAAATTGAAATTACTAATTGGAATGATAATTGATACATAGGTAAAAGTCGTCTAAAAATATTAAAGCTTACAAGAAAAACTAAATCCCAAATGGAAATAACTTAAAAAGAAACTAAAACTTAAAAAGGCGTCGCAAAATTCTAAAGTACCTAAATCTTAATCTAAGAAAAAGCACTTAAGAAATTCTACGGCAAAGCCTAAAAATCTAGGAGTAAAAATAACTATAGCAAAAACTAAGTTTAAAATTAAATATGAGCGAAAAATACAAATATTACGCTACAACGATTAAAAAGGGACAAAATATAAAAATATACAAAAAGTTGTAAAAAGTACAATTTTTATAAAAATATTATTTTTATATTATTTATTTAATAAAACTACTAATTTTACAATTTAATTAAACTAATTTAACTAAAATATAAATTAAATAAAACTTAAATTAAAAATAAACTTAATTATAATAATAATAATAATTAGGGTTAATAATAATAATAATTAATAATAATCCGTAATAAATGCAGGATTAGGGCTTCCTGTTCGTGTGTCAGGTCCCCTCCGCGACTTGCGGTGTTCAAAGCTTCAAACCCCGCTAGTCGCGGGGTTCAGAATTTCAGATGACAGATTTAATCTTCGACGCGTTTTTCTTTATTTATTTATTTATTTATTTTTTTTTGTTTTCTGTTTTTATATAAATAAAAGATATTTAAATAAAACTTATATTTTTATAAACTAAAATAAAAATAAAGAAACTTATAAAACTTAAATATTTAACAAAATCTTAAAAATACTTATATTTTTGTTTTTCTTTTTATATTTTCGAATATTTAAAACGTATTTTTACAAAAGCGACTTTTAATAGAAGTAAACTAAAAATCTCCTTCTTTTTTTTTATATTAGCGTTGCGCTTCCGGGGTTTAGAAAGTTCCCCGGCAGCGGCGCCAAAAATACTTGATGTGCAGCGGGGCGTATATAAAATAGTTATTAATTTTAGCAGGAAATACTATTAAATACGATACAATTTTACACAAGATATTTATTTATTTAGAGAACGGATATACTTAAACCTTGCTACAACACTTATAGGCAGTGTACCTAATCGTACAGTAGTGTAGTTTTTAGTAAGTTCGGTTCGTTCCACAGGGAATCTTTTTTAAACAAAGCTCAACGCTATATTAATTTACTTTTATAAAAATACAAACATATATATAAGTAATATTATTATTATAAAGGGGGGTTTTTACCGTTTAATGACCGGTTTGTCGATTTTAAAACTTTAGTCGCAGTTAAAACCTAATGTAAAATATTAAATAAATAAAAGACTTAATTTAAAGCGTAAAATAAATAATGATAATGAAATTGCAATAAAAGTGCGATAAAATAAAATTGCGCTAATTAAAAAGTACGATAATTAAAAGTGCGATTAAATAACAATAAATAAAAGTGCGATAATTAGAAGTGCAATTAAATATAAAATAAAGGAAATTAAATATGAAATAAAAGAATTATGCTTATTTAAACTTCCGTAATCATGATGTTTGACGTGTTGATTTTAGTTTTATGCCCATGGGTTAATTGTCCTTTGTCCTGGATTATTTAATATGTCCGTCTGGTTTTTGTCCATAACAGTCCATCAGTCATAAATATAAAGTGCGAGTGTCCTCATCAAATTATTCTTATACCCGAAGTTAAATATTCCAACTAATTGGGGATTCGAATTGTAACAAGGTTTTAATACTTTGTTTAATGAATACACCAGGTTATCGACTGCGTGTAAACCAAGGTTTTACTACTTTGTTAACAATTACACCAATTACCCTTAAATGTAATTCACCCCTGTTTCAACAAGTTTATTAACTATTAATCCATTTCCGTGTCCGGTTAAATGAACGATTATTCGTACATATAAATACCCCGCTCATCGTGTCCGATTGAGTGTATATGGTAATTTATAGGGACGCCCAATTGTAAATCTATATATTAACATTAACAAACTATCATTTAGTTAAACAAATATAAAGCCCATTAATAGCCCATAGTCTAATTTCCACAAGTGTCGTTCTTTTGTCCAAACCCCAATTATGGTACAAAGCCCAATTACCCAATTTTAGTAATTAGCCCAACATCATGATTACTTCGTTTTAAATAAGCATAATAATAACTTAGCTACGAGACATTAATATAAAAAGGTTGAACATAACTTACAATGATTAAAAATAGCGTAGCGTTACACGGACAGAATTTTGACTTACACCCTTACAACATTCGCTAACATACCCTTATTATTAGAATTATAATTAAAATTAAAATATAAATTATAAATATATATATATATAATTTACGTATGAGAAGAAGAAGAAAAAGATGATGAATTGCGATCAGAATTCGGTTGCTTTTATAGGAAAAGTCGACTTTTGGGGCTCCGCGACTCGCGGCATTTTTGGCCTTCAAACTCCGCGAGTCGCGGAGAATGAAATTACAGCTCACAGCTTTGGAGTCTTTCTCTGCCGACGGTTTTTATTTATAAATATAATATATATAATTAATATAATTAATTATATATTATATTATATTTATATACATAGTTAACTTGTAATTTTTAGTCCGTTGCGTCGAGCGTTGAGAGTTGACTCTGGTCCCGGTTCCGGATTTTCGAACGTCCTTGCGTACAATTTTATATTTTGTACTTTGCGTTTTGAATCTTGTACTCTTGTAATTTCGAGACGTTTCTTATCAATAATTGGAACCTCTTTGATTGTCTTTTGTACTTTTGAGCTTTTTGGTCGTTTGCGTCTTCAATTCGTCGAATCTGTCTTTTGTCTTCACCTTTTATTATTTAAACGAATATCACTTGTAAATAGAACAATTGCAACTAAAAGCTTGTCTTTCTTGAGGAATAATGCTATGAAATATATGTTCGTTTTTAGCATTATCACAGATTTATTTCAAGATTCTGGCAGACATTACAGCAAGCATTAGGAACTCGTCTAGACATGAGTACTGCCTATCATCCACAAACTGATGGCCAGAGTGAAAGGACGATACAAACGCTTGAAGACATGCTACGCGCATGTGTTATTGATTTCAGAAATAGTTGGGATCGACATCTACCGTTAGCAGAATTTTTCTACAACAACAGCTACCATTCAAGCATTGAGATGGCGCCATTTGAAGCACTTTATGGTAGAAAGTGCATGTCTCCGATTTGTTGGAGTGAAGTAGGGGATAGACAGATTACGGGTCCGGAGATAATACAAGAAACTACCGAGAAGATCATCCAAATTCAACAACGGTTGAAAACCGCCCAAAGTTGACAAAAGAGCTATGCTGACATTAAAAGAAAAGATATAGAATTTGAAATTGGAGAGATGGTCATGCTTAAAGTTGCACCTTGGAAATGTGTTGTTCGATTTGGTAAACGAGGGAAATTAAATCCAAGGTATATCGGACCATTCAAGATTATTGATCGTGTCAGACCAGTAGCTTACCGACTTGAGTTACCTCAACAACTCGCGGCTGTACATAACACTTTCCACGTCTCGAATTTGAAGAAATGTTTTGCTAAAGAAGATCTCACTATTCCATTAGATGAAATCCAAATCAACAAAAAACTTCAATTCATCGAAGAACCCATCGAAATAATGGATCGTGAGGTTAAAAGACTTAAGCAAAACAAGATACCAACTGTTAAGGTTCGATGGAATGCTCGTAGAGGAACCGAGTTCACCTGGGAACGAGAAGATCAGATGAAAAAAAAATACCCGCATTTATTTCCAGAAGATACGTCAACACCTCCAACTTCTTAAAATTTCGGGACGAAATTTATTTAACTGGTAGGTACTGTAGTGACCCGAACTTTTCCATGTTTATATATATATTAAATGAAATTTTTATTTACATGATTAAGTGTTTCCAACATATTAAGCAATCAAACTTGTTAAGACTTGATTAATTGAAATAGGTTTCATATAGAAAATTGACCACCCAAGTTGACCGGTGATTCATGAACGTTAAAACTTGTAAAAACTATATGATGACATATGTATGTTATATATATAGTTAACATGATATTATGATAAGTAAAAATATCATTAAGTATATTAATAATGAACTACATATGTAAAAACAAGACTACTAACTTAATGATTTTGAAACGAGACATATATGTAACGATTATCGTTGTAACGACATTTAATGTACATATATCATATTAAGAAATATTCGTACATCATAATATCATGATAATATAATAATTTAAAATCTCATTTGATATTATAAACATTGGGTTAACAACATTTAACAAGATCGTTAACCTAAAGGTTTCAAAACAACACTTACATGTAACGACTAACGATGACTTAACAACTCAGTTAAAATGTATATACATGTAGTATTTTAATATGTATTCATACACTTTTGAAAGACTTCAAGACACTTATCAAAATACTTCTACTTAACAAAAATGCTTACAATTACATCCTCGTTCAGTTTCATCAACAATTCTACTCGTATGCACCCGTATTCGTACTCGTACAATACACAGCTTTTAGATGTATGTACTATTGATATATACACTCCAATGATCAGCTCTTAGCAGCCTATGTGAGTCACCTAACACATGTGGGAACCATCATTTGGCAACTAGCATGAAATATCTCATAAAATTACAAAAATATTAGTAATCATTCATGACTTATTTACATGAAAACAAAATTACATATCCTTTATATCTAATCCATACACCAATGACCAAAAACACCTACAAACACTTTCATTCTTCAATTTTCTTCATCTAATTGATCTCTCTCAAGTTCTATCTTCAAGTTCTAAGTGTTCTTCATAAATTCTACAAGTTCTAGTTTCATAAAATCAAGAATAGTTCCAAGTTTGCTAGCTTACTTCCAATCTTGTAGAGTGATCATCCAACCTCAAGAAATCTTTCTTATTTACGATAATATATCTTTCTAATACAAGGTAATACTCATATTCAAACTTTGATTCAATTTCTATAACTATAACAATCTTATTTCGAGTGAAAATCTTACTTGAACTGTTTTTGTGTCATGATTCTGCTTCAAGAACTTTCAAGCCATCCAAGGATCCTTTGAAGCTAGATCCATTTTTCTCATTTCCAGTAGCTTTATCCAGAAAACTTGAGCTAGTAATGATGTTCATAATATCATTCGATTCTTACATATAAAGCTATTTTATTCGAAGGTTTAAACTTGTAATCACTAGAACATAGTTTAGTTAATTCTAAACTTGTTCGCAAACAAAAGTTAATCCTTCTAACTTGACTTTTAAAATCAACTAAACACATGTTCTATATCTATATGATATGCTAACTTAATGATTTAAAACCTGGAAACACGAAAAACACCGTAAAACCGGATTTACGCCGTCGTAGTAACACCGCGGGCTGTTTTGGGTAAGTTAATTAAAAACTATGATAAACTTTGATTTAAAAGTTTTTCTTCTGGTAAAATGATTTTTCTTATGAACATGAAACTATATCCAAAAATCATGGTTAAACTCAAAGTGGAAGTATGTTTTCTAAAATGGTCATCTAGACGTCGTTCTTTCGACTGAAATGACTACCTTTACAAAAATGACTTGTAACTTATATTTCTGACTATAAACCTATACTTTTTCTGTTTAAATTCATAAAATAGAGTTCAATATGAAACCATAGCAATTTTATTCACTCAAAACGGATTTAAAATGAAGAAGTTATGGGTAAAACAAGATTGGATAATTTTTCTTGTTGTAGCAACGTGAAAATTGGTAACAAATCTATATTAATCATATCCTAGCTAACTTATATTGTATTATACATGTATTCTAATATATTATGTAATCTTGGGATACCATAGATACGTATGAAATGTTTTGACATATCATATCGACCCATGTGTATATATTATTTGGAACAACCATAGACACTATATATGCAGTAATGTGGGAGTTAGCTATACAGGGTTGAGGTTGATTCCAAAAATATATATACTTTGAGTTGTGATCTAGCCTGAGACATGTATACACTGGGTCGTGGATTGATTCAAGATAATATATATCAATTTTTTTCTGTACATCTAACGTTGGACAACTAGTTGTAGGTTACTAACGAGGACAGCTGACTTAATAAACTTAAAACATCAAAATGTATTAAAAGTGTTGTAAATATATTTTGAATATACTTTGATATATATGTACATATTTGTTATAGGTTCGTGAATCGACCAGTGGCCAAGTCTTACTTCCCGACGAAGTAAAAATCTGTGAAAGTGAGTTTCATTTGCCTTTTTACCCTTTATATTTTTGGGCTGAGAATACATGCGCAATTTTTATAAATGTTTTACGAAATAGACACAAGTAATCGAAACTACATTATATGGTTGAATTATCGAAATCGAATATGCCCCTTTTTATATAGTCCGGTAATCTAAGAATTAGGGAACAGACACCCTAATTGATGCGAACTCTAAAGATAGATCTATTGGGCCTAACAAACCCCATCCAAAGTACCGGATGCTTTAGTACTTCAAAATTTATATCATATCCGAAGGGTGTCCCGGAATGATGGGGATATTCTTATATATGCATGTTGTTAATGTCGGTTACCAGGTGTTCACCATATGAATGCTTTTTATCTCTATGTATGGGATATATATTGAAATATGAAATCTTGTGGTCTATTGTTACGATTTGATATATATAGGTTAAACCTATAACTCACCAACATTTTTGTTGACGTTTAAAGCATGTTTATTCTCAGGTGAATATTAAGAGCTTCCGCTATTGCATACTAAAATAAGGACATGATTTGGAGTCCATGTTTGTATGATATTATGTAAAAACTGCATTCAAGAAACATATGTCGATGTAATATATTTCTATTGTAAACCATTATGTAATGGTCGTGTGTAAACAGTATATTTTAGATTATCATTATTTGATAATCTACGTAATGCTTTTGAAACCTTTATTGATAAAATAAAGGTTATGGTTGTTTTAAAAATGAATGCAGTCTTTGAAAAACGTCTCATATAGAGGTCAAAACCTCGCAACGAAATCAATTAATATGGAACGTTTATAATCAATATGAACGGGACATTTCAGTTGGTATCTGAGCGTTGGTCTTAGAGAACCAGAATTTTGCATTAGTGTGTGTTATGGAGTTTGTTAGGATGCATTAGTGAGTCTGGACTTCGATCGTGTTTACTTGAAAAATGATTGCTTAACAAATTTTGTTGGAAACTATATATTTTTAACATGTGAATATTATGTGATATATTAATCTCTTAACGCGTTTGATATTAGGTGATAGATGTCTACCTCTAGAACAAGTCCCATTGACTCACCTAATAATAATGAAGAGTCAAATGTAAATTGGAATGATTCGTGGACTGATTCACAAGTTCCCGAAGAGGAACCGGAAGAAGAGTCGGAACTGGAAGAAGAATCAGAACCGGAAGAAGAAATAGAACCAGTGGGGGAAATAATAAAACGGATAAGTAGAAGAAAATCCTCAATCAACCGACCAAAGTTAATTATGGTCAATGGTGTTTCCGCCAAGGAAGCAAAGTATTGGGAGGATTACCAATTCTCCGATGAATCGGATCCCGACAAGGATTCGGATGATGTTATAGAAATTACCCCAACATAATTTAATAAGGAAAAAGAGAACAATAAGGGAAAGGGCATAAAAATAGAGAAATTTGATTCCAAACCCGATGAACTTTATATGTATCGTCAACACCCGTATTTCTTAAGTTGTGACAATAACCCGGGAACCTCTAAACCACCAGGTTTTTCTAAACCAATGTGGAAAACGATGGCTCGTATTAGGGGAACATCATATATCCCTAGAAACTTGGCAAAACGAACCAAAATCGAAGAAGAAGAAACGAGCGAGTCAGAATAAGATAGTTGTATTCGTGTGGTGTAATATATGTAATATAGTGTGCTTATGCTTTATGATATATGTAAAAATTGCTTGTATTAATAAGTATTTTTTTTTATGAATCTAACTCTTGTCTATTTTACAGTATAAAAACACAAAATGGATAGACAACCCAATATTTTAAGAGACCTACCCGGAGACATGATTGATGAAATCTTGTCTTGAGTCGGTTAGAATTCCTCGGCACAACTATTTAAGGCGAGATCAGTTTGTAAGACATTCGAAAAACGTTCCAAGAATGCCTTGATTTATAAAAGGCTTTCGTTCGAAAGATGGGGGATATCACATTGGGAAATCCATAAGTTACGATGTGTTTACTTTGACGCATATATTGAGGGGAACCCAAATGCTATTTTACGCAACGGGTTAAGAAATTATTTTGATTCAATATATCCGAATATAGGACTTCGTGATTTAGAAAAAGCGACTAACATGCAACATAAAGAAGCATGTTATGCTTACGGGTTAGTAATGTTCGCTTCTCACCAAAGTGAGAACAAGAACATCGGGCTACAACTATTAAACAAAACGTTCCCACAAGTGACGGAGTCGGCAATTGGGGTAAGAAATGAGGTTTTTAGGTTATTACGAGACTGTTGGTCATTACGTAACCTTCATCCTTTTGACGACCTTACAACACATTGTCTTACTATCGGTCACAACGGTTATGTTCCACAAAACCAAGGATGGGAAGTGGTATTAGTAAAACCAGAATGCATGACTTGTTTCTGGACGTATGAATTACGTGTCTTTATTGCCTTTGTTGAACGCCTTATTTATTAACTAGAATTATCTTCGCAACTACTTTGTATCAAAGTTTTATGTGTTATATTTCATGCTATATGTAAAAAAAAAAAAAAAAACGGTATTGTAAGTTTGCAAGTTATTGTATAAAGATTAGAATATGATATTTTTTTTTTGTGATTAGTTTTTCATATAGAATTGTAGTAGTTAAAATGGTATGTTAGCTACTAAGTATGAACTTAACGGGTAGGTACTACCCGAATTAAAGATTATAAAATGCTAATATGAAGAAAGAGCTTTTATAAATAAGTTCATATTACGCTACGAAATACTATTGACTACTCTTGATATTCTATATGATTAACTCGTTTCATTTGACTATTTTGAAGGAAATGGCACCGACTACTCGACACACCTTGAATATGAGCGAAGAGGAATTTCGTGCCTTTCTTGCTTCAAACATAGCCGCAGTACAGGCTGCGCTACATACCAACAATAACCTTGGATCTAGCAGTACAGGAAATCGTGTAGGATGCACCTACAAAGAATTCACTGCCTGCAAACCTTTGGAATTTGATGGAACCGAAGGACCGATCGGATTAAAACGGTGGACCAAGAAGGTCGAATCGGTGTTTGCCATAAGTAAGTGTACTGAAGAGGACAAAGTGAAGTACGCTACGCATACCTTCACAGGTTCTGCATTAACATGGTGAAATACCTATCTAGAGCAAGTGGGACAAGATGATGCTTACGCACTACCGTGGTCAGCATTGAAGCACTTGATGAACGAGAAGTACCGTCCCAGAACCGAGGTCAATAAGCTCAAGACAGAACTTAGAGGGTTACGAACCCAAGGATTTGATATTACCACGTACGAAAGACGATTCACAGAATTATGCCTATTGCGTCCGGGAGCGTTCGAAGATGAGGAAGAGAAGATCGACGCGTTTCTGAAAGGATTACCGGAAAGAATCCAAGAAGATATAAGTTCACACGAGCCCGCCTCCAGACAACAGGCATGTAGAATGGCTCACAAACTAGTGAACCAGATTGAAGAAAGAATTAAAGAACAGACTGCTGAAGAGGCCAATGTGAAGCAAGTCAAAAGAACAGAATTGAAGATTATGCGTCTAGACAATTGAAGATTCACGAACAGAATTATACGACGCATGATTTGGAATTAGGCACGGTTGTTTTTGCATTAAAGACTTGGAGGCACTACTTATATGGGGTCAAAAGTATTATATATACCGACCACAAAAGTCTTCAACACATATTTAATCAGAAACAACTGAATATGAGGCAGCGTAGGTGGATTGAATTGTTGAATGATTGCGACTTTGAGATTCGTTACCACCCGGGGAAGGCAAATGTGGTAGCCGACGCCTTAAGCAGAAAGGACAGAGAACCCATTCGTGTAAAATCTATGAATGTAATAATTCACACTAACCTTACTACTCAAATAAAGGAGGCGCAACAAGTGGTTTTAAAAGAGGGAAACTTAAAGGATGAATTACCCAAGGGATTGGAGAAGCATCTTAATATTCGGGAAGACAGAACCCGGTATAGGGCTGAAAGAATTTGGGTACCAAAATTTGGAGATATGAGAGAAATGGTACTTAGAGAAGCTCATAAAACCAGATACTCAATACATCCTGGAACGGGGAAGATGTACAAGGATCTCAAGAAACATTTTTGGTGGCCAGGTATGAAAGCCGATGTTGCTAAATACGTAGGAGAATGTTTGACGTGTTCTAAGGTCAAAGCTGAGCATCAGAAACCATCAGGTCTACTTCAACAACCCGAAATCCCGGAATGGAAATGGGAAAATATTACCATAGATTTCATCACTAAATTTTCATCACTAAATTGCCAAGGACTGCAAGTGGTTTTGATACTATTTGGGTAATAGTTGATCGTCTCACCAAATCAGCACACTTCCTGCCAATAAGAGAAGATGACAAGATGGAGAAGTTAGTACGACTGTATTTGAAGAAAGTCATCTCCAGACATGGAATACCAATCTCTATTATCTCTGATAGGGATGGCAGATTTATTTCAAGATTCTGGCAGACATTACAGCAAGCATTAGGAACTCGTCTAGACATGAGTACTGCCTATCATCCACAAACTGATGGGCAGAGCGAAAGGACAATACAAACGCTTGAAGACATGCTACGAGCATGTGTTATTGATTTTGGAAACAGTTGGGATCGACATCTACCGTTAGCAGAATTTTTTTAGCGACCCGACCAAATCATGTTTGACGGCGCCGACTACTTAGGTCCCGTTACGTGGTCATAAGTCTTTATCATGACGTTTGACCAAAATATGTCGCATTTCTTTTATAAGTAAAAGGATGTTTCAAGTTTACAAATGTAGTTCAAAAGATTAGTTACAATACAAAGTTTAACGTACGAATGAAACCTATGCGACACAATTTAAAGTAGTCAAAAGACGCTCCAACTATGCATGCATACTCGACATCCAAGCAAGTATCAAAAAGAGTGCGGAAGCATGTATCAAGTAGCTTTCAAGGACCTGAGAAAACATATAGAAAACTATCAACGAAAACGTTGGTGAAATCATAGGTGTTTTAGTAAACGTTGCATTTGAACCACAAGATTTAATATAATATGATTATCAAAATCATTTGCATTCCAAAGTTGTTATTTGTTTCGCGGGCACCCAATTATCAAACTTAACTGTTTTGCACCCTTTGCGTAGTGTTAGAACATACACTAGACCCGAAAATATATTTCATCCGCTAACGGTAGCGAACCGTCCGAATGAGGCTCGTCAAGCCCATGTGATCACATAATATAAGTTCACGTTTACACCCTGCAAGTGTAACTAATGATAATTGAATTGAGGATTTTTGTTCAAACCCGTACGTGGAATGTTCGTTTTCGTACTTGTGTTCAATGTATAAAAGTATGATACGTATATGTTTCTCATCCCATAGTTTAAAGCATAAAAGTTGTTTGAAAGATGGGACTATGATCTCACCTTGAGTGCACGTACGAAAAGTACTTCACAAAATAATGTGTGCGAAGGATAGTGCTAGTCTTAACCTAAACAAATAGGTCGTATCAATAACGGTAAACACGATAGGTCAAAGATGTTCAATTAGTCCTATGGCTCGTTACGACTCGATTATGTAGCATGTGAAATCAAATTGTCAAGTTTCATGCAAGATACAAGTATAGAAACAAGTTAGGAAGGTTGCATAATCATTTGGTTAAGTTTGACAAAAAGTCAAACTTTGGTCGGTCAAAGTCGAAGAAAAAGTCAACACGTTCGGGTCGGGTCCCGAACTATTTTTCTGAGGTTTTTAATCATGTATGAGCATGTTAGAACAAGTTACATGTGAATCGGAGGTGCGTAGCATAGCAAACATTATTCAAAAATCGACAAAGTTGGACAGACCACTTTGGCGCGCCGCGCGGGTATATGGCGCGCCGCGCCATTACCTGTGCAGAGAATTCTGGCAGTTTTTAAGTTTTATGCACGAACCTAACTTCAACCAATCACCATTTATGACCTGTAAACAACCAAAGCATGTATCTTATATCATCGGAAAGGTATTTTGACAAGGAAAACAACTAAACACATTTCATCCATCACATTTACTTTTACAACAACCAAAATCACATTCAAAATTCCTCATTAAATGCACTCAAGTTCTAAATGAAATTCGATGATTCGGTAACCAATTTATATGAATGATATGCCGTTTCTAAGGTGATCAAGCATACAATACAACCTAACACTTACAAATAACATTTCATGTCATTCAAAGCATCAAAAGTTCATTTCAAGTTCATCAAACCCTAACCCAAATCCACCAAAACCAATAATCAAGTTTATGAAGTTTTCTAAAAAACAACCTACACATCAAATTGAAGCTAGTGTTACTAGTAACACATTTAATACTTGCACTTTACATAAAAACAACATTTAAGCAACCAAATTACCAAATCAAACACACCAAAGTTCATATTCAAGCTAGTTACTTCAAATAACGAAATCGAGCATATAAATCATATAATCATGTTAGACTTGAGCCATAGACACTAATTAACAACTTTATAAGTTAAAAACATCAAGAACACAAAATCTAGTGATTTTAGAAAGTTACCCAAATGAGATGTAATCGGTATGGAATCGAAGAGGAAGTTGCAAGGATTCCAAATATGTAATTAGTTTAGATTGAAGCTTGCTAGATTTTGATTAGATGATGAATCTTTGAAATGGTGTTTGAGAGAATTTGTGAAAGTATTTGAGAAAAATGGAAAAGAAAAGAAATAATGAATGGATGAGAGTGAAGGGTTGACTAGTTGACCTAGTCACCTCTTTGCTCTCTTGGCAACAATGGTCCCTCTAGTTCGGTTGCGGGTGCGTGAATTACCTAAACGAGATATTTTAAAACGCGTATTAATGAGGGATGTCATAATCATATAACGGACTTTAAATAGTTAAACGGAAAAGTAAACGGAAAAAGGCGGGATGTTACATTACCTACTCCTTAAAAGAAATTTCATCCCGAAATTTTAAGTAGGCGTAGTAGTCGTTGTTTCTTCCTCGGTATCTTGCGTTTCCGGAGCCGGGAATAAATGAGGGTATTTCTTTTGCATTTGATCTTGCCTTTCCCAAGTAAACTCGGGTCCTCTTTTGGCATTCCAACGAACCTTGACAATCGGAATTCGGCTTTGTTTCAATGTCTTGACGGAGGTGTCCACAATTTCAACCGGTTCCTCCACAAAATGAAGTTTGTCATCAATAGTAAGTTCCTCGAGAGGGATGACGATATCGGGTTCGGCAAGACACTTTTTCAAGTTAGATACATGGAAGGTAGGATGAACGGAGTTCAATTGAGGCGGAAGATCTAAACGATAAGCAACGGTTCCAATACGCTCCAAGATTTCGAAAGGACCAATATACCGCGAATTTAGCTTCCCGCGTTTCCCAAAACGGATTACACCCTTCCAAGGTGCGACTTTTAACATGACGTGGTCACCGACTTGAAATTCAAGGTCGTTGTGTCTTTTGTCGGTATAGCACTTTTGACGACTCAGGGCCGTCCGAAGCCTATCTCGGATTTGAACGATCTTCTCGGTGGTTTCGTGAATGAGTTCGGGTCCGGTGATTTGTACGTCGCCTACTTCGGCCCAACAAAGAGGAGAACGGCATTTTCGGCCATATAATGCTTCGAATGGGGCGACTTTTATACTCGCGTGATAACTATTGTTGTAAGAGAACTCGGCGAGAGGTAAGTGCTTGTCCCAAGCTTTTCCAAAATCAACCACGCAAGCTCGTAACATGTCCTCTAAGGTTTGAATTGTACGTTCACTTTGTCCATCGGTTAGAGGATGATATGCGGTGCTCATGTCTAAACGCGTTCCTAACGCTTCTTGCAAGGTACGCCAAAATCTAGAAACAAAACGGCCATCTCGGTCAGAGATAATCGATAAAGGTACACCGTGTCAGGCTACGATCTCCTTGATATAAAGTCGTACAAGTTTCTCCATTTTGTCGGTCTCCTTCATGGTGAGAAAGTGTGCGGATTTGGTGAGACGGTCAACAATAACCCAAATGGTATCATAACCGCCCGTCGTTTTTGGTAGTTTGGTGATAAAATCCATTGTTATTCTTTCCCACTTCCATTGCGGGATTTCGGGTTGTTGAAGTAATCCAAACGGTCTTTGGTGTTCGGCTTTGACTTTGGAACATGTCAAACACTTGGAAACATAAGTAGCTACGTCCCTTTTGATGTTCGGCCACCAATATAGTTGTTTAAGGTCGTGGTACATCTTATTGGCACCGGGGTGAATCGAGTATCGTGACTTATGGGCTTCATCTAAAATAAGGCTTCGTAGGTCCCCATAACTAGGCACCCAAATACTTCCGGTGTAATATCGGAGTCCGGTCTCCCTAATTTCGAATCGAGAGACGAGAATGTTCAAGAGCTCGTGTGAAAGGTTTTCATCCTTGAGAGCCTCATCTTGGGCTACCCGAATTTGGCTATTAAGGTTTGTGTGGATGGTGATGTTTAAGGCTCGGACACGAAGAGGCACCGCTCTTTCTTTTCGACTTAAGGCATCGGCTACTACATTTGCCTTTCTGGGATGGTAACGAAGCTCGCAATCGTAATCGTTTAAGGTTTCAATCCACCTTCGTTATCTCATGTTTAGTTGCTTTTGATCGAAGATGTGTTGGAGACTTTTGTGATCGGTAAAGATAGTACTCTTGGTTCCATAAAGATAGTGTCTCCACATTTTAAGTGCAAAGACAACGGCTTCGAGTTCGAGATCATGTGTCGTGTAGTTTCGTTCATGAATTTTGAGTTGTCGAGAAGCATAAGAAATGACTTTCGTTCGTTGCATCAACACACACCCAAAACCATGTTTCGAGGCGTCGCAATACACAACAAAATCGTCATTGCCTTCGGGAAGTGACAAAATAGGAGCGGTGGTTAGCTTTGTTTTCAAGATTTGAAATGCGGATTCTTGTTCGGTCGCCCAATTGAATTTCTTTCCCTTGTGAGTTAAAGCGGTTAGAGGTCGAGCAACCAAAGAGAAATCCTTGATGAATCTACGGTAGTATCCGACGAGACCCAAGAATTGACGAATGTGAGTAGGAGTAGTGGGAGTCTCCCATTTACTAATGGCTTCGATTTTCGTTGGATCGACTTTAATACCTTGGTCACTTACAACATGACCAAGAAATTGAACTTCCTTCAACCAAAATTCACACTTGGAGAATTTGGCATAGAGTCGTTCTTGTCTTAAAAGTTCAAGCACGAGCCGGAGGTGTTCCTCGTGTTCTTCTTCGCTTTTAGAATAAACCAAAATATCATCGATGAACACGATAATGAATTTGTCAAGATACGGTTTTCACACACGGTTCATAAGATCCATGAACACCGCCGGTGCGTTAGTGAGACCAAATGGCATTACAAGAAATTCATAACTACCATAACGAGTTCGAAAAGCGGTTTTGGAGACATCTTCCCCCTTAACCCTTAATTGATGATAACCCGAGCGGAGATCGATTTTTGAATATACACAAGACCCTTGTAGTTGATCAAAGAGGTCATCGATGCGAGGAAGAGGATATCGGTTTTTAACCGTCAATTTGTTTAGTTCACGATAATCAATGCACATTCGTAGGGATCCGTCTTTCTTTTTAACAAACAAAATCGGAGCGTCCCAAGGTGAATGGCTAGGTTGGATAAAACCACGATCAAGTAGTTCTTGGATTTGACTTTGCAATTCTTGCATTTCGGATGGAGCGAGTCTATATGGTGCACGTGCTACAGGTGCGGCTCCCGGAATAAGATAGATTTGGAATTCAACCGGTCGATGAGGTGGAAGACCCGGCAATTCGTCGGGAAATACATCGGAATAGTCACTAACAATTGGCACATCATCGATGTGCTTCTCATCGGACTCGAATTTCTTAACGTGAGCAAGGATCGCAAAACAACCCTTACGGAGTAGTTTTCTAACTTTAATACACGAAAGGAGGTTGAGTCCGGTGCAACTCTTATCGCCATAGACGATCAAAGGTTCACCATTCTCGATAGGAATTTGGATTGTGTTAAGATCACAAAGGATGTGAGATTTCGTTTTGGCTAGCCAATTCATACCGATTAATACATCGAAGCTTCCTAGTTCCATGGGTATCAAGTCAATTTCAAACTCATTACCCAAAATGTTTAACGTACACCCCCGGTAATATGTGTCAGCACTCAATAGTTTTCCGTTGGCCACTTCAATGGTATAAGTGGTATCTAGTGGGAGTGGTGGAGTATTAAAAGAATGAGTCAAAGTCTTGGATACAAAACTCTTATCGGCACCCGAATCGAATAAACAAGTAACATAAGTGTTGTTGAGGAGAAATGTACCCGTGACTAATTCATTATCATCTCGGACTTCCTCGGTGTTGATGTTGAAAGCTCGGCCGCGTGTGTTGGGGTTGGCTTTCTTCTTCGGACATGCATTTCTAAAATGTCTCGTTTGGCCACATTCATAACAAGTACCCAGTTTTGGTGCATTGGGCACCTTTTGAGCGACGGGGGCGGCACTTCTACAATCGTTGGCCACATGACCACCCCTTTGGCACCGGTGGCAAAATAGATTGCTACATTCACCATAGTGGTGCTTGTGGCATTTGTTGCAAAAGGGTTTATTTCCGCCCTAACTTTTCTTGGCGTCGGAGGTGTAAGGCTTCTTAGTAAAGTTGTTGTTGCTTGATTGGGAGGGTTCCCACTTTCTTTTGTTGCCGCCCGATTTATCCTCGGCCTTAGGTGCCGGAACTACGATTTCGTCAACCGTTTCGATCAATTGGCGAGCCATGTTCAATGCTTGTTGTAGGTTAGCGGGTTTGGATGACATCACCCCTTGTTTGATGCTCTTTGGAAGACCATACATATAAAGTTCGACCCTTTGAGATTCGGGGTTCACGAGGTTGGGACACATCAAGGATAGTTCGGCGAATCGTTGATTATAGGCCTTGAGATCGTTTCCGACCGCCTCTAAGGTTCTTAGCTCTTGTTCGAGCTTTCGGGTTTCTTCGCGAGGGAAATATTCGATGACCATCTTTTCCCTTAAATCGGCCCAAGAGAGGGCGTGAGCTTCATCGGTATCCACCGATTGTACATAAGTATTCCACCATGTAAGAGCGACACCGGCGAAGGTGTGAGTGGAGTATTTGACCTTGTCTTGGTCTCGACAACCGCTTATGCTAAAGACGGCTTCCGTTTGCTCAAACCATCGGGTGAGCACGACCGGTCCCCCGGTTCCATCAAAAGTGTGAGGTTTGCACCCCATGAAGGATTTGTAGGAGCACCCTTCGTTTGAGTTACCGGCTCCATTGTTGTTGTTGTTGTGGTTGTTGTTATTGTTGGAGGAGTGATCGGCCATGGCCGCTTCCACGGCGGTGGCTATCATTCGTTGTAGAGCTTGTTCGGGAGTCTCATGGCGTGGCACACGACGAGGAGGCATTGTTCCTTCAAAATACAAGAATACCGTTGATTAGTATTCTTAATAATACTAACCATGATATGGAATAAGGATAGAGAAAAAAATTTCCTTGACTCGCCTTAAATTCTTTATGTCATAATGTCTGAATGTTCATATGAGTCACTGTAATATAATCCCGAAATTATATTACCCTAATTCATATGTTCATTCGACACTAATTCATATAGTCAAGGTGGCGCGTCAATTAAATTAAGTAACGTGAGATTAAGATTGAATAAGAATTTGATGTGATAGACGAGTTCGAGTAAAATGCACAAGTAGTCAAGTAATTCCTACTTCAAGTCTATATGCCGGTTGTAGTCTAGACTCACCAATGTACCCTATGACTCGGGGTTGACACCAATGAACTCTAAATCCCTACAACCAACGCTCTGATACCATCTGTAGCGACCCGACCAAATCATGTTTGACGGCGCCGACTACTTAGGTCCCGTTACGTGGTCATAAGTCTTTATCATGACGTTTGACCAAAATATGTCGCATTTATTTCATAAGTAAAAGGATGTTTCAAGTTTACAAATGTAGTTCAAAAGATTAGTTACAATACAAAGTTTAACGTACGAATGAAACCTATGCGACACAATTTAAAGTAGTCAAAAGACGCTCCAACTATGCATGCATACTCGACATCCAAGTAAGTATCAAAAATAGTGCGGAAGCATGTATCAAGTAGCTTTCAAGGACCTGAGAAAACATATAGAAAACTGTCAACGAAAACGTTGGTGAAATCATAGGTGTTTTAGTAAACGTTGCATTTGAACCACAAGATTTAATATAATATGATTATCAAAATCATTTGCATTCCAAAGTTGTTATTTGTTTCGCGGGCACCCAATTATCAAACTTAACTATTTTGCACCCTTTGCGTAGTGTTAGAACATACACTGGACCCGAAAATATATTTCATCCGCTAACAGTAGCGAACCGTCCGAATGAGGCTCGTCAAGCCCATGTGATCACATAATATAAGTTCACGTTTACACCCTGCAAGTGTAACTAATGATAATTGAATTGAGGATTTTTGTTCAAACCCGTACGTGAAATGTTCGTTTTCGTAATTGTGTTCAATGTATAAAAGTATGATACGTATATGTTTCTCATCCCATAGTTTAAAGCATAAAAGTTGTTTAAAAGATGGGACTATGATCTCACCTTGAGTGCACGTACGAAAAGTACTTCACAAAATAACGTGTGCGAAGGATAGTGCTGGTCTTGACCTAAACAAATAGGTCGTATCAATAACGGTAAACACGATAGGTCAAAGATGTTCAATTAGTCCTATGGCTCGTTACGACTCGATTATGTAGCATGTGAAATCAAATTGTCAAGTTTCATGCAAGATACAAGTATAGAAACAAGTTAGGAAGGTTGCATAATCATTTGGTTAAGTTTGACAAAAAGTCAAACTTTGGTCGGTCAAAGTCAACGAAAAAGTCAACACGTTCGGGTCGGGTCCCGAACTATTTTTCTGAGGTTTTTAATCATGTATGAGCATGTTAGAACAAGTTACGTGTGAATCGGAGGTGAGTAGCATAGCAAACATTATTCAAAAATCGACAAAGTTGGACAGACCACTTTGGCGCGCCGCGCGGGTATATGGCGCGCCGCGCCATTACCTGTGCAGAGAATTCTGGCAGTTATTAAGTTTTATGCACGAACCTAACTTCAACCAATCACCGTTTATGACCCGCAAACAACCAAAGCATGTATCTTATATCATCGGAAAGGTATTTTGACAAGGAAAATAACTAAACACATTTCATCCATCACATTTACTTTTACAACAACCAAAATCACATTCAAAATTCCTCATTAAATGCACTCAAGTTCATAAATGAAATTCGATGATTCGGCAACCAATTTATATGAATGATATGCCGTTTCTAGGGTGATCAAGCATACAATACAACCTAACACTTACAAATAACATTTCATGTCATTCAAAGCATCAAAAGTTCATTTCAAGTTCATCAAACCCTAACCCAAATCCACCAAAACCAATAATCAAGTTTATGAAGTTTTCTAAAACAACCTACACATCAAATTGAAGCTAGTGTTACTAGTAACACATTTAATACTTGCACTTTACCATAAAAACAACATTTAAGCAACCAAATTACCAAATCAAACATACCAAAGTTCATATTCAAGCTAGTTACTTCAAATAACGAAATCGAGCATATAAATCATATAATCATGTTAGACTTGAGCCATAGACACTAATTAACAACTTTATAAGTTAAAAACATCAAGAACACAAAATCTAGTGATTTTAGAAAGTTACCCAAACGAGATGTAATCGGTATGGAATCGAAGAGGAAGTTGCAAGGATTCCAAATATGTAATTAGTTTAGATTGAAGCTTGCTAGATTTTGATTAGATGATAAATCTTTGAAATGGTGTTTGAGAGAATTTGTGAAAGTATTTGAGAAAAATGGAAAAGAAAAGAAATAATGAATGGATGAGAGTGAAGGGTTGACTAGTTGACCTAGTCACCTCTTTGCTCTCTTGGCAACAATGGTCCCTCTAGTTCGGTTGCGGGTGCGTGAATTACCTAAACGAGATATTTTAAAACGCGTATTAACGAGGGATGTCATAATCATATAACGGACTTTAAATAGTTAAACGGAAAAGTAAACGGAAAAAGGCGGGATGTTACAATTTTCCTACAACAACAGCTACCATTCAAGCATTGAGATGGCGCCGTTTGAAGCACTTTATGGTAGAAAGTGCATGTCTCCGATTTGTTGGAGTGAAGTGGGGGATAGATAGATTACGGGTCCGGAGATAATACAAGAAACTACCGAGAAGATTATCCAAATTCAACAATGGTTGAAAACCGCCCAAAGTTAACAAAAGAGCTACGCTGACATTAAAAGAAAAGATATAGAATTTGAAATTAGAGAGATGGTAATGCTTAAGGTTGCACCTTGGAAAGGCGTTGTTCGATTTGGTAAACGAGGGAAATTAAATCCAAGGTATATTGGACCATTCAAGATTATTGATCGTGTCGGACCAGTAGCTTACCGACTTGAGTTACCTCAACAACTCGTGGCTGTACATAACACTTTCCACGTCTCGAATTTGAAGAAATGTTTTTCTAAAGAAGATCTCACTATTCTGTTAGACGAAATCCAAATCAACGAAAAACTTCAATTCATCGAAGAACCCGTCGAAATAATGGATCATGAGGTTAAAAGACTTAAACAAAACAAGATACCAATTGTTAAGGTTCGATGGAATGCTCGTAGAGGACCCGAGTTCACCTGGGAACGAAAAGATCAGATGAAGAAGAAATACTAGCACTTATTTCCAGAAGATACGTCAACACCTCCAACTGCTTAAAATTTCGGGATGAAATTTATTTAACGGGTAGGTACTGTAGTGACCCGAACTTTTCCATGTTTATATATATATTAAATGAAATTGTTATTTACATGATTAAGTGTTTCCAACATGTTAAGCAATCAAACTTGTTAAGAATTGATTAATTGAAATAGGTTTCATATAGACAATTGACCACCCAAGTTGACCGGTGATTCACGAACGTTAAAACTTGTAAAGACTTTATGATGATATATATATATATATATATATATATATATATATATATATATATATATATATATATATATATAGTTAACTTGATATTATGATAAGTAAGTATCTCATTAGGTATTTTAACAATGAGTTATATACATAAAATTGAGTTTATTGAATTAAGAAACTCGAAGCGATATATATAACGATTATCGTTATAACAACGTCTTACTAAATACATATGAATCATATTAAGATATTGATACACTATGTTTAATCATGATAAATGATAAGTAAACATGTCATTAAGTGTATTAACAATGAACTACATATGTAAAAACAAGACTACTAACTTAATGATTTCGAAACGAGACATATATGTAACGATTATCGTTGTAACAACATTTAACACTATATATATATATATATATATATATATATATCATACTAAGATATATTAATATATCATAATATCATGATAATGTAATAATTTAACATCTCTTTAGATATAATAAACAATGAGTTAACAATATTTAACACGATCGTTAACTTAAAGGTTTCAAATCAACATTTACATGTAACGGCTAACGATAACTTAACGACTCAGTTAAAATGTATATACATGTAGTGTTTTAATATGTATTCATACACTTTTGAAAGACTTCAAGACACTTATCAAAATACTTCTACTTAACAAAAATGCTTACAATTACATCCTCGTTCAGTTTCATCAACAATTCTACTCGTATGCACCCGTATTCGTACTCGTACAATACACAGCTTTTAGATGTATGTACTATTGGTATATACAATCCAATGATCAGATCTTAGCAGCCCATGTGAGTCACCTAACACATGTGGGAACCATCATTTGGCAACTAGCATGAAATATCTCATAAAATTACAAAAATATTAGTAATCATTCATGACTTATTTACATGTAAACAAAATTACACATCCTTTATATCTAATCCATATACCAACTACCAAAAACACCTACAAATACTTTCATTCTTCAATTTTCTTCATCTAATTGATCTCTCTCAAGTTCTATCTTCAAGTTCTAAGTGTTCTTCATAAATTCTACAAGTTCTAGTTTCATAAAATCAAGAATAGTTCCAAGTTTGCTAGCTTACTTCCAATCTTGTAGAGTGATCATCCAACCTCAAGAAATCTTTCTTATTTACAATAAGATATCTTTCTAATACAAGGTAATACTCATATTCAAATTTTGATTCAATTTCTATAACTATAACAATCTTATTTCAAGTGGAAATCTTACTTGAACTTGTTTTCGTGTCATGATTCTGCTTCAAGAACTTTCAAGCCATCCAAGGATCCTTTGAAGCTAGATCCATTTTTCTCATTTCCAGTAGCTTTATCCACAAAACTTTAGGTAGTAATGATGTTCATAACATCATTCGATTCATACATATAAAGCTATCTTATTCGAAGGTTTAAACTTGAAATCACTAGAACATAGTTTAGTTAATTCTGAACTTGTTCGCAAACAAAAGTTAATCATTTTAAATTAACTTTTAAAATCAACTAAACACATGTTCTATATCTATATGATATGCTAACTTAATGATTTAAAACCTGGAAACACGAAAAACACCGTAAAACCGGACATACGCCGTCGTAGTAACACCGCGGGCTGTTTTGGGTTTAATAATTAAAAACTATGATAAACTTTGATTTAAAAGTTGTTCTTCTAGGAAAATGATTTTTCTTATGAACATAAAACTATATCCAAAAATCATGGTTAAACTCAAAGTGGAAGTATGTTTTTCAAAATGGTCATCAAGACGTCGTTCTTTCGACTGAAATGACTACCTCTTACAAAAATGACTTGTAACTTATATTTCCAAATATAAACCTATAATTTTTCTGTTTAGATTAATAAAATAGAGTTCAATATGAAACCATAGCAATTTGATTCACTCAAAACGGATTTAAAACGAAGAAGTTATGGGTAAAACAAGATTGGATATTTTTTTGATTGTTGTAGCTACGGAAAATATTGTAACAATTCTATACAAATCATATCCTAGCTAACTTATATTGTATTATACATGTATTCTAATATATTATGTAATTTTGGGATACCATAGACACGTATGCAAATGTTTTGACATATCATATCGACCCATCTATATATATTATTTGGAACAACCATAGACACTCTATATGCAGTAATGTTGGAGTTAGCTATACAGGGTTGAGGTTGATTCCAAAAATATATATACTTTGAGTTGTGATCTAGCCTGAGACGTGTATACACTGGGTCGTGGATTGATTCGAGATAATATATATCAATTTATTTCTGTACATCTAACTTTGGACAACTAGTTGTAGGTTACTAACGAGGACAGCTGACTTAATAAACTTAAAACATCAAAATGTATTAAAAATGTTGTAAATATATTTTGAAAATACTTTGATATATATGTACATATTTGTTATAGGTTCGTGAATTGACCAGTGGCCAAGTCTTACTTCCCAACGAAGTAAAAATCTGTGAAAGTGAGTTATAGTCCCACTTTTAAAATCTAATATTTTGGGATGAGAATATATGCAGTTTTATAAATGTTTTACGAAATAGACACAAGTAAATGAAACTACATTATATGGGTGAATGATCGAAGCCGAATATGCTCCTTTTGTTTGGTAACCTAAGAATTAGTAAACCGATCTACTAATTGACGTGAATCCTAAAGATAGATCTATTGGGCCTAATGAACCCCATCCAAAGTACGGAATGCTTTAGTACTTCGATGTTGTTTTTATCATGTCCGAAGGATTTCCCGGAATGATAGGGGATATTCTTATATGCATCTAGTTAATGTCGGTTACCAGGTGTTCACCATATGAATGATTTTTATCTCTATGTATGGGATGTATATTGAAATATGAAATCTTGTGGTCTATTATTATGATTTGATAATATATAGGTTAAACCTATAACTCACCAACATTTTTGTTGACGTTTTAAGCATGTTTATTCTCAGGTGATTATTAAGAGCTTCCGCTGTTGCATACTAAAATAAGGACAAGATTTGGAGTCCATGCTTGTATGATATTATGTAAAAACTGCATTCAAGAAACTTATTTTTGATGTAATATATTCTTATTGTAAACCATTATGTAATGGTCGTGTATAAACGGTATATTTTAGATTATCATTATTTGATAATCTACATAATGCTTTTTAAACCTTTATAGATAAAATAAAGGTTATGGTTGTTTTAAAAATGAATGCAGTCTTTGAAAAACGTCTCATATAGAGGTCAAAACCTCGCGACGAAATCAATTAATATGAACGTTTATAATCAATATGAACGGGACTTTTTAGCTTGCACGTACGAAGTTTATATGCTTGGTGACTACACTAGCATGGTCTAGGACCGACAATAAACTAGGGGTCTAGTTAGATGTTTCACTACGAAAGAGTCCTCAGACGGAATCCAAGGCTCGGTGGACTTACTACAACCGGTGTTCCTCAGTCAAACTTACGTTGTATCTGATAGACTTCTCTTACCAAGGGGTGACACAGATAGTGTGCTCTAAATCGAGGTTCGCGGCTTCCCAATAATAGAGCTGATAACTATGTTCTATTAGTTGGAAAAGCGATTGAGTTTAAAGTATAATCGGAAAGCATTTTAATAACATACACAACCCATAATAGTATTTCGGCATTATAACTGACTACATCATAGCATACACTAAAGATAACTATTCGCTAATCATGGTAACAATATCAATTATAATGAAAGACATTATATAAAGACAAAGGATAGAAGTATCAGTAGATTAAACGATTTCCGAATACAAAAGTGACAACTTCAAACTCCAGACCGCTCCTAATACAATCTTTGGTATTCTTCTCCGGATACCAGGTTTCCCGCACGGAGTCGAAGACCTTGAAAGTATGACTAATATTGTAGAGAGAGAGAAGTGAATTGAAGTGTGTGTAAAAATTGATGACAAATGGCCTTTAAATAGAAGTGAATTTTGCCTGCATACGGCTGGCAGACCGTATGGCCTGCCCGTATGGCATGGTAGCCCGTTTATTGTGCCCAAATATATGGTAGGCCGTTTCCCTTTGTGGCAGGCCATATGGCCTGCCCTGTTCTGCTGTTTTTGCTGGATCGTAACTTGATTTTCGGGGTCGTAACTCGTCTTTCACCGTTTTCGCTCTAGAATCTTCGTTTTATCTCCGATTCTTTTGATTCTTTTTTCACCGACTTCGTAATCACTTGATCTCCACTTTTATCCGACAAAGCGAGTATTTTGGCGATAAAGCTTACAACTTTATTATTTTTGGGCTTCAATACCGGGGTGAAAACGTGACTTTTTAGCCGATATCAGTCGAGTAATACAGAAAAACGTTGATGATGAATGAAGGAGGCTAGGGCTATATTTATAATAAAACCCTAACCCTAGTTTACTTGTTAATTCCTTTCTAGATTCTTCCGAATAACATCCATAAAACAAATGTCTGATATATATATATATATATATATATATATATATATATATATATATATATATATATATATATAAAACATAATAATTCTGAATTATATTATTAAATATAATCCCACCTTTTGCTGTTTGGTTGTTCAATTCATTACCCTAACCGCTTGTGCTAGATCCCTTGGCATTGTTCGTGCCAAAATAAACCTTGCAATACTTTTTCAAGTGTCCAGATTTACCACACTTCCAGCAAGTCAATTTAGACTTCTTGTTCGGATTAGCTTTGTTAATACCTTGATGCTTACGTTTGCCCCTTTTGTCATTATTACAAGTGAACCTTTTATGTTTTACCATATTGACAACAGACGTACCAGCAACTTCGTTGCTCTTTGGCTTGTCATTATCCTACAACCTGAGACCTTCATCAATACGCAGATGACTACCCAACTCAACAAGAGTTCCTTCTTTTTATGTTTCAAAGAATGTTTAGATTCTTTTCAGGAATGAGGTAGTTTGTTAATGATGCTTGAGAATTGAATAGACTCATCATATGCATCTTGTGTTGTGTGAATTGACCAAGTATACCAATGAGCTCATTGTATTGTTCCAAGATCGGTCTAGAATCGACCATCTTATAATTATTAAAATTACTTACTAGGAACTTTTCACTAGAAGCATCCTCAGACATATACTTGGTTTCCAAACAGTCCGATAGTTCTTTAACAGATTCAACATTCTGATAAATATCAAAAAAGAGAATCAGCCATACCATTGAGGATTAAACCTCAGGCGATGTAGTCATCGTTGTCCCACTTGCTCCTTTGACAAATCTGTTTAACAGTAGCATCATCACCATGATCTTCAAGAATTGGTGTGCTAAGTACATACAACACACTCATACTGCCTAGAAGGAATTGCATCTTCTTCTGCCATATCCAAAAATCAATTCCTTCACATTTATCAAGTTTGACGAAATTCGTCGTTATATGCTTCATCGTAGCCGCCATCGATTATAACAGATAATTACTTTCGATTGTTGAAGGTTTTACATTTTTCGTGTAGGGTAAAATAACCGATAGTCAGATAAATAACTGAACCGTGGTATCACTTTCCGAAAGTAATTATATGGGTTACACGGATATTACCTTGGGATAAGACAAAGATTACGTTGTTGTTTTTAGCAGAAAACAAGAACCTATTGTTAGGTTTACGTATTTTGTGTTTCTCATAAATAATTCGTCTATGTATTTATAGGCATCCGTAATTATGAGAGAATATATATTTGAATCAATTGGCCGATTGAATCTCCATAAATATCTCTCATATTATTCAAAGTGGTTAAGATAGTAATTTTTTCCATAAACAAGAATTATCCTTTTCACAAATATAGCATAAGTGCTTACAGGATTAATCCTTCCGTATTTACTAAAACTTGAACAGCACGCTAAAACTTAAAATTCGTGCTAAGTGTTTTTCTTGCTGCCTAGGGAGCACCAAAACACTTTGAATTTTAACAAGTCTTTTTTCTATGCTGCCTCTAAGGGCCTTTCCATGCTTCCTCTTGTGCTGCCTCTTAAGAACTAGCATTGCAAAAGGGTTAGCACTGTAGAAGGACCAGCATTGCAAAAGGAGTAGCATTGTAGAATGACTAGTACTACAGAAGGACCAACATTGCAAAAGGAACAGCATTGCAAAAACTTACACCTAGTCAAATTTCAAGTAGACCAAGTCATGATAGTAAACAATGAAAAATCACTTTTAGGTCCAGGTAATCTATCACTTAATTGGTGTATACTCCGTACCTCCTAACTCATTTACAAATGTAGACTAAATCCCTCAATTATACTAAATTTCTAAAGACGAGGTACATTGTAACAATATAAATTAGTATTGTTAAGGTAAAAAAGTTATACATTTAGTAAGAAACTAGTTTTGGAACCCTCGCTTCGCGCAGGGGATTCGGTTTTTAATATATTTTATTGTGTTTAGTTACGGAGCCTGCGAGTGAAAAATCAACGTATATGAAAAATACCCTAAATATTTAGCGTTTTTTTAAAAAGTGTATGTTTTGCGTATAGATAGTGACATTGTGTTCGTAAAATTATTTCGAGTTTAACTCGTTGCGAGTGAGAAGATATGACCCGTTGAATATTTGAGTGAATTTTATTTAAGATATTTTATGAAAATTTTGATTTGACACTTTAACCCCCTGTTTTGGGGGCCGATGTTGATTTTTGAACAAAGTGTGGGGAGGCGTGTGTGATGTTAGTTAAAAGAAAGGGAAAAAAATGAAAAGACGAAAACGCTCCTAATACTATTCATTAGATATTAGATAATATAGTAATATTCTGAAAGGCATAGTACATTCATGATGTTTTCCTTTGCATCCTACATCATATCATATTCATATAATAAATATAAATATTAAATATTAAATATTAAATAATAATAACAAAAATAAATAAAATAGAAGAAAATAAATTGCTGCGTACGAAATCATGAGATTGGTGAATAGGAGAGCGGATATCTCACTTTTGTAACCGGGGGCAGTCTGTTGGCATAATTAAGATTAAGATTAAGATATAAGAAGATAAGATTTAGGTAGGTTAATACTACTACGACTGTAATGTAATGTAATTTCCCACTCCCTGGAAATTCAGATCCAGAACCGAGGTTCAGATAAGGTAAAGTAGCTGTAACCCACCCTAGAACAAAAAT
Source organism: Rutidosis leptorrhynchoides (assembly GCF_046630445.1). NCBI lineage: Eukaryota > Viridiplantae > Streptophyta > Magnoliopsida > Asterales > Asteraceae > Rutidosis > Rutidosis leptorrhynchoides. The sequence continues at coordinate 200,267,959 of NC_092342.1, read as the reverse complement.
CAAACCACTTTGATTTCCTGAACCCTAGATTGCATATCAAATCAATCAATTTCACATTTGTACTTGATCGACACCGTCGTCTTCCTTGTATCAGATCAGATAAAGGTCACTTTTATCATATCTTTTACACATTTCTCATCACATCACATCACATCACATCACCCTCGCTTATTTTTATTTTATTTGAGTAAGAAGTTTTGTTAGATCACAATATCCAATCCTTGTTACATGTAACATCGCAATTTGAAAATAAACTACGTACGTGAATCATTGTTAGTTGCAATAAGTCTTACTAAGTTCCTACATCATGATGTATATAAACAATCAAATGCGTTTTAAATGTATGGTATGGTAACCTGGAATGAATCGATTCTACAAGTAACTAGTAAGAGTTGATTGAAGTTGCAAGTACAATAAGCTAATGTCATGAAGGATGCACAAGTGCAAGGGGTCCCCTGTTAGCTATTGCTTAATAACTATAGTAGTGCTATTAATCAAATGTTTGTATTCCTTTTTTTCAAATATCTTGTAGATAGAAATGAGCTACTAATAATTGTTTAATGTGTCAAGTAAACGTGATCTGGTGAAGACAATAAACTACCATCATGATAGCTGCAACAATAGTTATATTTAGCTTGATTGACAAATCTAGCCTAGTTGTAAATATTAGTATAGAAAAATATATATTGACTTAAAATTCTACAGGTTCAACTATTAACATTCTATAGGTTCAACTATAGGGATATATTGAAGACGAATTGAATGATTATTTCTCAGATAAGCCCTTGGCAAGGCGATGAATTTTCTGGGTCTGCGGTCCCAATCAACTGCACCACACGCTCTTCCACCACATTCGCCACTGCAAGCTCAACCAGAACTAAACAACAGGAAGCCAAGTGCAACATTAGAGGATCTTGTAGCTGAAGACTCGTTTCCATTAGCGTCTCTGGCTGATACTTTTGATGGAAGAGGTGAAGCTGGAAGTGAAAATGGTGCATTTGGGGTCCTAAGTACGAAAAATGGATCACCTGTTGTGGATAAACACATAGACGTCTGTGAAGAAGAAGGATGGATCACCATTCCATGCAGTACCTTCTCTTCTATTCTATAAGTAGTTTTCTATTTTCATTTATTTATGAAGCACGAGTATGTACATGATGGCATGGTTTCTTTTACATTAAGGCACACGTGTTCATCATTTTTTATTGATCAGCGTGATCCTTAATATTCAATGCACTTTTATTTCGTTTATATTCTTTGTTTCTTGTGTCTCCTCAAAGGAAAGGTATGACACTTAGTGCAATAAGTAGCTTCATGCGTCTGTTAAAGAGTTGAGCCTTATGATATTGAGCTATGACTTTATAACTTAGGTAAAGCCTTTTATATGTTTTGTAGATGTCCTTTTTTTTTTTTTTTTAAGGTAGAACACTTTTATCTTATGGATCTTGGCATATTTGATGCTGTTAAGAGCTGAACATGTATCTTTACTAGTGTTGTTTGATCTGGTAACATAATGCTAAATGTCAAATGTTTCGCTACCCGTGCTCTTGGTATCACCGACATTATTAATATACTTTGCTTATATTACCTGCCTAAAAGTCACTTTATGCTGCATCCATAAGTGAACTTAGAATTTTGGTGAGTTACCTTTGGTAATTTGCACCTACTCTCTCTCTGCACCAATGACTCTAGATAATCTCAATTTTGAAATATCCTTTAGAAGCTGTTTATGGAAAACAAAGTTTTTATGAATGCTTGTTTGCTATACCTTTTATGTTTGTTAATGCTATTATGATTAGCATGGTTGTAAAAATCGGAAAAATCTGCCGAGAACTCGGCGATGACTCGTTTCCAGGAGGCTGCCGAGTTCTCGTTTCAAAAAATCGGTCAACTTCCGATTTTATCGGTCAACGACCGATAAATTGAGTTTCTCGGTCAAATCTCTGTCAAATTTGTTTGTAGCTATATATTATTTTATGTATCATAAAAATTATCTTAAAAGTCTAATATTTATATATATATATTCGAAAATATATATTTATATTAGTAAGTCAACGTTAGTCAACAACCGAGTTCTCCCCGAGTTCTCCGAGAGCTCCCAAAAATTGTCCCGCCGAGATTAAGTTATAAAGTTTATTATGAATTATGACAAGAGTATGGTTAGTTGATTACCATTGAGGAGCTCTTGTCAGTATAAGGTTTTGTTTCTGCGTAGACAGAATACTGATTGATATATAGTTCTCAAGATCACAAAAGAATGGGAACTGAAACCTTTTGAGTTGTGAAATTATAACAACATACTGATGTATTTGAAATTTTAGATGCTCTATACAAACTACTGTAACCCTATACGATAGTTCTATATTCTAATACTCACCAAAGACACTATTATGGTTCGTAAATTTGTAATGTTGTTACTAGATGCACCATGTTTGAACTATACTGTAATCGGCTCCCATAACTTTTGCAGAGGAACTTCCCGAGAGTTGGAATGAAGAACCAGATATGCTATCTTTTAAATCTTTCGATCGTTCTTTTGTCTTTCCAGGTAGCTCTTCTTGCTTAAATCTTCTTTCTTGTTTTGAATCGCTTCTTATGCATTTGTAATAGTAATTTTCTTTACGTTTTCAGGAGAACAAGTTCATATACTAGCATGCTTGTCTGCATATAAGCAGGACACCGAAATTATTACACCCTTCAAGGTTGCTGCAATGATGAGTAAGAATGCCAAAAAGCAAAACGGTGAAGTCGTACATGAAGCACCTGTTCTCAAGGCTTTTTCGACTCCTAGTGCTAAAGATTCATTTGAAAATGCTGGCAGAAAGACTGACCCAACGAAGGATATTTTCACCGGTGAATCACTTCTCAGAATGGAAGATCACAGAAGGCAGACGGAAATGTTGTTGCAACGATTTAGGAACTCCCATTTTTTTGCGCGAACTGCTGAGGCAGATGAGCCGCTTTGGTCCAAAAGAAAACCCCAGGAAACATTTCGAGAATCAACTGAAATGATTGGAGGAAGATCGAGTGCATATGATAATAATAAGTCCCTTCCAAACACTTCGGTTGATAGAGGAAGTCTTGATGCTAGTACTTCAGGTGGAGTGGCAAGAAATGGGTTTACGTGTAGCTCACTTGCTAATGGAGATATAGTGGTATGTTTCTGAAATGGCATCTTTATAGTCGTATTATTTATCTGGTAGTGTGCGAGGATTAGAGTTATAAAAAGCGATAGGCGTTGGTTAGTTAATTAGTTCAGTGTCGTAAAACTCCCCGATTACTTCGTTTTAGGAACCGGCTGATAGGATTTTCCAAAATCCGAGTACTTAATTGGTCAACATCGGTCAATGGGTCAAAATCGGATTTAGTGGGTCAAAGTCAGATATAGTCGGTCAAAGTTAATATCGGTCAACATTTTAATATGAATTAAAATTAAAATTTTAGAGTTCTTTAACAGATGAATTATGTTTATGTTTTTAGAGAATTATGTTAACATTTATGTTTATGGATTTCTTGTATATCTACACATATTATTTTGAAATTGATTATTTAATTGTATAGAAATTCTAATCCGATTACTTCCCGAGTTGTCGATTACACCCTTAAAAGCAATGTTGGAGAATTAGGAACTTAGGGAGAACTCGGTCGGACATTTTTTAGGAGTTCTTGGCAACTCAGGCAGAACTCGATGTTGACTGAGTTGCTGAGTTTTTGATCGAGTTGCCTAGTTGGCTGAGAAATTCGGCCGTTGACCTTGTAACTCGGCCGTTGACCCAGTAACTCGGCCGTTGACCCAGTAATTGAGCGAGTTGGGCACCGAGAACTCGGCTGGTGATCTAAACCGAAAACTCCCCGAGAACTCGGCCGAGTTGGTCGAGTTTTTTACAACACTGCTCTAAAGTCTTGATCGCTGAGTAGCGATTTTTGCAACCATGTTAGTTATATAATGGTCCTTTGTTTAAGAACTGTCCATCATCAATGTTACTTGTCATAACAAGTATTGTCGTCAGGTTCTCTATATCAACCTCGATTACTTTTCCGTGTATTAATCTTTAAATCTTTATTAATTAGAAAGATTCACAGTTTACTGATTTGCATTTAATTTTCTTCTTTGGAAGGATGCAGGTGCTTTTACAAGTAAACATTGGTGTTGACTGTTTGAAAGACCCAGTCTTAGAAATTACTCAATATGAAAAATATCAGGAGAAAATTTTGACTAACGGGACCACGAAAGATCAAAGTTACTCACATCAAGACCCTTGTGGGGATCTGTTAAAGTGGTTGCTTCCTTTGGAAAATTCGTTACCTATTCCATCTCGTTCTGTATCTCCTGCACAGTTGAGCTCCAGTTCAAGTGTAAAGACCACACCGACAAAAACGAGTCCCACAGTCGGCTCATCTGGCTCTCCCATATTTTCGTTTGGTCACTTCAGAAGTTATTCAATGTCCGCAGTTCCTCCAAGCAACGTACCACCCGTTTCGCCCATTACTAGTGCTACACCAAGCTTTGTTGATCTGGACGGTCAGGATCACTTCTCATCTGCAACAGACGAAAAAGGTGAAATGGGAGGACTTTTGTCTTTCCGAGGTGTGCCGTTGGAGCAGGAAAGGTTTTCAGTTCGGTGTGGACTAGAAGGCATTTACATTCCAGGTAGACGATGGAGGCGTAAAGTTGAAATAATACAGCCTGTTGAGATCTTTTCTTTTGCTGCTGATTGTAACACCGAAGACCTTCTTTGTGTTCAGATAAAGGTTCTAGTTTATGAACTAAAATGTGTGATGTTTAAGCATGCTTTAGGTATTTGTGATTAACTAATTCTTTTCATCTTATTGTGATGTAGAATGTTTGTCCTGCACACGTACCAGATATTGTGATATATTTGGATACAATAACAATTATACACGAGGAGGCTTCCAAAGGTGGACCCCCTTGTGGACCCCCTTTGTCTTTACCAATTGCATGTATTGAAGCAGGCAATGACCACAGGTTGCCAGATTTAGACCTCAGGTTAGGATACTCTCCTCTCATGTTTTTTATTTATAATCTGTATGTGTTATACCCATGATAGCTGTTATGACTTAAGGTAGACTTTTTTGCTCCGTTGGTCCTTCAATTATACACGAAATTGCAATCCGAGTCCCTCAAGTTTTTTTTTGGATTTTCGAGTCCTTAAAATTGCAAAATTTTGCAATCCGAGTCCCTCCGTCAGTTTGCCGTCTAAATTAGACGTTAGCCCTTGACATGTGACATGCATGTGAGGGTAAAATCGTCTTTTTACTCTTTTCTTCGACTTTTTTGCTCTGTTGGTCCTTCGTTTATAGACAAAATTGCAATTCGAGTCCCTCAATTTTATTTTTTTATTTTTTTAATTTTTTATATTTTTATTTTTTTTTAAAGGCCAAGCATAATATATTCCTAACATCATCATCATCATCGATCGTTATCATCATCATCATATTCCTAACATCATCATCATTGAAACCGTATCCATCATCATTATCATTATCATAATAGTATCATCATCATCTTAACATCATTCATCATCATTTTCATTTTCTTATCGTCATCACACATCCATCATCATCATCATCATCTATTATACATCATCATCATCATACGGTTCATCATAATACATAACCATATCATACGCGTATCATCATTCTAACATAAAATCACGATCATCATCCTCCTTTCTCACTTGAATCATCATCACGTTATCACCATTATCACGGTCCATCATCATCATCATATTCTCATCCCATTCACCACATCCGTATCATCTTCATCATTATGTATCATCAATCATTAATTTCGTTCATCATCATCGAAAAGAAAAAAAAAATATAAAGCGATGGTGTTTGGTTTCGTTTGGCTCGAACAGAAATAGAAAAAGAGCAGCAGAAACCACTCGATGTTGCAGCTAAAATAGAAACAATAATCGCAGCAGTAGTCTTCGATAGAATAATAGAAACAAATGGTTGTGGTTTTAGATGGATGTTCGAGTTGTACTACACCAGAAACAGAAAAAGAAACAGCAGATATAGCAGCAGTAATCTAGCAGCGGCAGTGGGTTCGACAGACTGAACAGAAAACAGAAGTAAGTGACGTTTAATAGCTGTGAACGAGTAGTAAAAAGGGTTCGTGGTGGTTGGAATAAAAACAGAAAAAAAAATAGCAAGTTCTGTTGGTGTGTTGATGGATTTTTCGAACAGGAACATGAAACAGGAAAGACAAGTAGCAGCAGGAACGAGCAGTACAGCAGGTGGTGGTGATTAGTTTAATGAAGGTGGTGTTTTCGCTGGTTCGAACGAGCAGCAGTAGCGAGTTGCAATTTGGTGGTGATGGTTGGTTCATTATGTTGGGGTGGCGGTTATGCTTGGCCTTTCAAAAAAAAAAAAAAATAAGTAAATAAAAAATTGAGGGACTCGGATTGCAATTTTGTCTATAAACGAAGGACCAACGGAGCAAAAAAGTCGAAGAAAAGAGTAAAAAGACGATTTTACCCTCACATGCATGGCACATGTCAAGGGTTAACGGCTAATTTAGACGGAAAACTGACGGAGGGACTCGGATTGCAAAATTTTGCAATTTTAAGGACTCGAAAATCCAAAAAAAAACTTGAGGGACTCGGATTGCAATTTCGTGTATAATTAAAGGACCAACGGAGCAAAAAAGTCCTTACGGTATGTTAAATGTAAGATCTAGTACATTTTCTTTACACAAATACTCACAATCTTAGTCTTACTCACATTAAAGCATCCTAGAAAAGTTAGCTACTTATGCGAAAAATTCACTATATTGTTTTTCTTCTTCATAATACTGATGTGACCTGGACTCTTATTACGCTTGTCTTCTTAGTAGTTACTTACAACTTACAATAATAGTCCTAAGATTCCATTCAATGATACAAAATCATTTTTATCATAACAGGATCACTTTATTATCTTATCATGGCAAGTGTAGATTAGTTTTAGTGTAAATAGGGCTTTAGAGTTGCTATAATATATCTGATTGGACTATTGGAGAGTTCGTTTACTTTTAAAAGTACCGTTCAACTCCAAGGTGATTGGGTCACTACCTATTGCTTTTTGTAGCATTAACATTATATAATTCTAACTATATTACTTCTTTAAATTACAACTCTTTTGAGGAGTTAATAATGGAAGTCCTCGATAAAGATATCGAAAAGCTAATTGGTCATATATATTCAAAAGACAACGATTTGGGAAATCAAATACAGGCAACGTAGGATATCGTTGGAAATTACGCAGGAATTTCGATGAAACACCTTTGTTTAAGGGGCACTTTTTTTGGATAGATAATGTTGGTGTTCCTGCTAGGCAGGCCCGTTATTGATCTTTTTGATAATAAAGTTGCAGCTGAATGTGGCCAAAGTATTTTGCATGATCATAAAATGTTTTTGCTTAGTAGCTAAAGATGGTTTTTATTTTGCAAAAAATAGCCCAGATAATTGGGAATTCAAGTATCCATGGCCGGGTTTGTAAAACGAATAATTCACAGGCGTTGTGTTTCAGTCCTTTGGTGGTTGTTTTTAGTTGTAAAAATTTGGTGTTTTGATTCGCATCCTGTGAACCTTGGTGTATCATTTGGCTTTTTTGCCTTGGAGTAATAATACATAACATATTTTGCCTTTAAAAAAAAAAATTATTCCTGTTTTCTGCAAAATATTATCATAATATCATATATTATAATTATGAATTATAAATTATGAGAGCGTTAGTATCATTAAATATGACAGTTAATGTGCCCAGCCTCTCTTTCTTATTTATTTTTATTTTAAGTATGTTAGTTTGTATATAAAATGTACCGAGTATAATATATCTGATTGGACTATTGGAGAGTTGCTATAATATATCTGATTGGACTATTGGAGAGTTGGTTTTCGGCTCTTTGTCTTCCAGCAAGAGAGTTTTGTCCACGGGGCCCGAACCCCTTCCTCGACCACCAAACTGCCCATGACCTCGGCCCCTACCCCGGGTGTCTTGGCCATTCCCTGGACCTCGACCAAAGCCGTTTTCCCTTTTCTTTCTTGAGTCCCATTCTTCATAGACAGCAAAAGTTGGTCATGGCTTTTATTTGTAGTCTTTAGACCGGTTCGTTCTTCATAAGCTTTTAGCCTACCCACAACTTCCTGGAAATTAACCCTTTTGAGATCAACCAGTTTGGCTGCCATATTTAAGAATTTTTCATGGTATGGCAGTTAATATTTTTCTCACCAATGTGGTTTCCTCGATGACGGTTCCAAGTGCAGCTGATTTTGAGGCAATTCCAGAAAGTTTGGCTGCAAAATCATCTATTTTTTCGCTATCCTTCATCCTTGCTGCTTCGATTTCAGCTTTAAGAGTCTGAAGTCTAGCCTCCATTACTCGTTCAATTCCAAGGTTTCCTTTGCTATCTTTCATCCTTGCTGCTTCAAATTCAGCTTTATTGCATCCCAGATTTCGTTCGCATGGATGCAGCTTGCAACTTGAAGAATTAAGTCTTCATGTAAAGACTGATACAGATAATCGATTGCGGCATTATCCTTTTTCTGATTGACATCAGTTCCAGGTTCAATCGATTCCCAAATTCCATGCGCCTTAAAAATCGTTTTGATCCTAAGCGACCGGATGGGATAATTGGTCGCAGTTAGGCTAGTGCACTGGAATGTAAGATGGTTGGTATCCTTGATTGTAGTAGAGTTAGTGATAATTTCTGTGTCCGCCATGAATCTGGTCTACGATCGGAGCTCGTCTTTTTCCCTGTCTTTGAATCTGGTGATTGATTTAGTCCTTTTGATCAACAACACGATCCTTTTTGTAACGCAGCTCTTATACCAATTGAAGAAATTGGTAGCAGATCATGAAAAGAGAATAGTAAAAATTTGAGAACAAGAACGTATTGGAAATGCTTCTCCAATTGATAGTAAAACTCTTAATCAATCCATCGATTACAGAAAAAACAATCCGTATTTGTAGTTGCAAAACCTTGTCCATCAAGTTAACCAAATCTAGAATAATGTAGGATAATCTCGAATCCATCTGAGATATAATTTCCTAAATAGAAAACCAACTTTACAAAACAAACATCTAACTATTACTTTATGTCAATATTGGTCCAACAACTTTGAGGTTCTACAGTTCTTTTAATTGTGAAGTAGTGACTTGATGATATTTTTTGGTTGCCTGTGCAACGGTACCGTTATTGTGTATGCTTCTTTAAATATGTATAAACCGACAAATTGAGTTATGTACATCTTGATTCTATCGTTTGGTAGTTATCATATTATTGCAGCTTGGTTATCATGTTGAAACTGTATATATTAGATTACTTAAAGAGTAATGAATGAACAGTGATGCATATTATTTGTCAGTTATTAATAGTAAAATAAATCTTCAACTTTATGGCGTTTGTTTATAATTTTTCTTTTGACTTCACAGAAGAGGGGAGGAACACTCGTTCATTCTGAAACCAGCAACATCATTGTGGAGAAACAACAAGGTTCAAAGTGATAGAAATTCTCGATCCTCAAGTGTTCATTTTCCCTCTAATGTTGTAATGCAGGGTGATAAGTATGCAGTTTTGGTATCATGTCGATGCAACTATACTGGTAATCAACTTATTGGTTCTTAATATAAACCATAGATATTATCATATACGATTATTTGGATGCAGAATCTAGGCTGTTCTTTAAGGAGCCAACAAGTTGGCGACCGCGCATGCCAAGGGATCTTTTGATCTCTGTTGCATCTCAAATGTCACAAACCACTCTTGCTTTAGACGACAGAGTTCCTCAATTACCTGTTCAGGTTTCAATTAAGTCATAATCAATACAATACAACTTGTAATTACGATAAACTTAAATAAATGGAAAAGCTCATGAAAAAAAAAATTCACTTATGGTCAGGTTTTAACACTCGAGGCTTCAAATTTAACATATGAAGATCTAACACTTACACTACTTGCTCCAGCCTCATTCACTTCTCTCCCTTCTGTAGTGTCGTTAAACTCTACACCTGCATCACCCGTGAATTCGTTCGATAGTGATAATAAACACGGTATTGCACTCAATGGTCCTGAAACTGAGCAGACAATATGCATCGCTGATGTACTTCCGAAAAGTGATCTGGGATGTACTCACTTGTGGTTGCAAAGTAGAGTTCCTCTAGGGTAAAATTTATTCATCTTGTTTCTAGTGAGTTTAGTTTGAGATCTACGTGATCATGATTTATGGAACTGGCATTGTAATTTATGTGTTTGTTTGTTGGACCAGGTGTGTTCCTTGTCGATCTACAGCCACCATCAAGCTTGAACTACTTCCCCTTACTGATGGCATAATAACTCTAGATTCTTTATGTTGGGATTTAACAAGTTTCATGATACTTAAAACCATTTAAGAATCAATTAAAAGCGGAAGCATGTAATTACCATTTTAGAACATGTTAATCTTTAACCAATTAAAGTTAAATCCCAATTAGGATCAAGTTGAGAAATAAGCTTACAAACTACAAGCAAGAATAAGATGTATATACCTTCTCCTAGCTTGTTAGTAGATGATGATGAAGATGATGATGAATGGAGCTCCAAAACTATGAAACCTCAAGTAGTTATACCCCAAACTTGTGCACCAACACCCTAGCTTTGGTTAGGATTTAATTACACTTGAATGTTGCTTGCAAAATCAAACTTTGAATCCCTTTTAGCTACCAAAAGGCCACGGCACAGCAGCTGAGTATTAAGAGGATTATACAGTTTTTTTTGTAAGTTTAAATGTGTATATGCAAGCTCACTTTGAGTCAAGGTCCTTGGTAAACTAATATGCATGTCCCTTGGCACTTGTGTTGTCTTAAAATCCACAAAAAACAAGCATGGGTGTGGTATCTTGGAGACCCAAATTCTGCACACCTCATGTGTATTTTATTACAAGTTTTATTTTATAAAACTTATATTTATTTTATAAAACTTGTATAAAATAAGTATGTATTTGTTATTTGTAATTATTTCATAAACCATTTTATGAAATACAACATAATTATTTAAACCTATAAATAATTAAATCCACAACACATATAAATTATCCAAATAATTTTTCTCAAGTGATCATAATTTAGAAAACCGATTTTTCTAAAGTTCAAGTGTCGTGTATTCATTTAACAATCCAACCGTTAAAATGAATACATATAAGGTGTCGGTAAGTTTGTTATTGGGTATGACCCGACTTGGATCATAACATGTTAGCCACATTAATTTAATATGTCTCTCGGGCATACGAAATACTTTCAATCTCCCACTTGCACGAGAAACATAAGAAATTAATGCAAGTGATGGATACAGCCTAACACACCGTCCATCACCCCTAATATGTTATGACTTTGTGCCATTCAATAACATCATCCCTTTCGAGTTCCCATCTCGAATATGATTAGGTGAATCTTTCATAATATCCTTTCATCCTAGATGTCATGTCAAATCCAGGAGATACAGAGTGATCACTCTCTTATAGATTTAACTTTTCAGGCCTTAGACATCTGACTCTCAACGAATAAGAGGGACAAATTCCATCTTGACTACATACGTCCTAGATATACACTTTGTAATATACCTGAGTTCTTCCTTATGTACTACCATGTTTCAGAATAGCGAAGGAAAGAATCAAGGCACAGTACTTGGTGAATATCTGAACCCAATATGTATCTCAGGTCAGAGGATACAATGATATTCGCCTTTACTCAAGATTACATGTGATCAACCACAAAGGCTCTATACAGTAATTCTTGAGAGCGGGTCTTCCAATATTTGTTTCCCACAAATATCTATGAACCTTGGTTGCATCCTTGCCCCACATTCAACCTATGAATGTATACCAATCCGAGTTCATAATAGTCTGAACCTCACACTTGTTCCCACAAATGTGATCGACTATGGAAATTTAGAATAATTGCTTATTCATGGATGAAATATGCAAAATAGGAACATAACTCAGATAAATTAACACCATAGTTATATTAATGAGTTTGAATAATTTCGTTCCGGTACAATACATAAAATAGATCATATCCAATCACTAGAATATCGAAGCCCTAATGCACAAACATGTCCCTCATGTTTTGGCCCATGTAAAAGCTTCGTGAGTGGATCCGCAACATTATGATCTGTGTGAACTTTGCGAATACATATCTTTCCTTTTTCAACTTCATCCCTTATGTAGTTGAATCTCCGCTCAATGTGACGAGTCTTTTGATGGGCACGAGGTTCCTTGATTTGAGCAATCGCACCCTCGTTGTCACAAAAGATCTCAAGAGGGTCCTGAATGGAAGGGACCACTCCTAAGTCGTCTATGAATTTCTTCATCCATGCAGCTTCCTGAGCTGCCAGTGAGGCGGCAATGTACTCCGACTCTGTAGTGGATAACGCAACAACCTCCTGTTTCGAACTCTTCCAAGAGACCGCACCACCATTTAACATGAAGACATAACCGGATTGTGATCGAGAGTCATCTCGATCAGTTTGGAAACTCGCGTCCACGTAACCTTTTACGGCGAGTTCCTCCTCACCAGACCCGTATATTAGAAACATATCCTTAGTCCTCCTAAGGTATTTCAGTATACTTTTAACGGCAATCCAATGACTGTTTCCTGGGTTATTCTGGTATCTACTTGTCAAGCTTAGAGCGCATGACACATCCGGTCTAGTACATATCATCGCATACATGATAGACCCAATTGCAGATGCGTATGGGACTTTCTTCATTCTATCTTGTTCATCTTTCGTGGTAGGACACTGAGATGAATTGAGAACGGTTCCTCTTTGAATAGGTACCAAACCTTTCTTAGAGTTTTCCATCTTGAACCTTTTCAAGATTTTATCAATGTATGTACTTTGACTTAAACCTATCAATCTCTTGGATCTATTCCTATAGATCCCTATCCCCAATATGTATTGTGCATCTCCAAGATCCTTAATGGAGAAGCAACTCTTTAGCCAAGTTTTGACTTCTTGCATTGTGGTAATATCATTTCCAAATAATAATATATCATCCACATATAGTACAAGGAACATAATAGTGCTCCCACTAGCTTTCTTATATACACAAGCTTCATCACCATTTTTAATGAAGCCAAATTTTTCGGCTTCCTCATTAAAACGATGATTCCACATTCTAGATGCTTGTTTCAATCCGTAGATTGACTTCTTTAACTTGCATACACTTTTAGGATATTTTGGATCAACAAAACCTTCAGGCTGGACCATATAGACATCTTCCATAAGATATCCATTTAGGAAAGCGGTTTTGACATCCATTTGCCATATATCATAGTCGTAGTGAGCAGCAATGGCAAATAATATCCTAATAGACTTTAGCATTGCAACAGGCGAGAAAGTTTCATCATAATCAACCCCTTGAGTTTGAGTGAAACCTTTTGCAACAAGTCTAGCTTTATATGTATCCAAGTTTCCATGTATGTCGGTTTTCATTTTGAAAAGCCATTTGCAATCAACTAGCTTAGAGCTAGGAGGTTGCTCAACAAGTTCCCACACTTGGTTTTCATACATGGATTGCATCTCGGCGTTCATGGCTTCCTGCCATTTATCTTTATCAATCCTTGATAAAGCATCTTCGTAGTTTATCGGTTCATCCAATTCAACCGTGTAGCATCCATCCACGAGAAAACCATATCTCTCAGGAGGATTACTAATCCTACTAGATCTTCGAACGTCTTGTGTACTTTGATCATCCACTTGATCATTTTCAACATCCTCATGTTGAGTACTAGTGTCAACCATTTGTGTATCATCAACTTGATCTTGTACCTCTACAAGATCTATTTTCCTTTCACCATCACCTTCCATTAGGAATTTGGTTTCAAGGAATTCCGCCTTTCGAGCAACAAATACATTTTGCTCGGTCGGATCATAGAAATAGTATCCCATATCATCCTTGGGATAACCTATGAAGATACACTTTGTGGATCGAGCATGTAACTTATTAGCTACATGGCGCTTAGGATAAGCTTCACATCCCCATACTTTCAAGTATGAAAGAGAAGGAGGTTTTCCAAACCACATCTCATGAGGAGTTCGTTCCACTTTCTTGGTTGGGGCCATATTTAAAATACGAACCGCGGAGCTTAGACAATAACCCCAAAATGATAGAGGCAACGAGCTTCTTGCCATCATAGATCGAACCATATCCATTAGGGTTCGGTTCCTCCTTTCGGAAACTCCATTAAGTTGGGGTGTTCCGGGTGGAGTAAGTTGTGAGATAATCCCACAACTCCTAAGATGATCTTGGAATGCATCGCTTAGGTATTCACCTCCTCTATCGGTACGAAGTACCTTAATTGTCCTATTGAGTTGATTTTGTACTTCGTTTTGATATTCTTTGAATGCTTCAAAAGTTTCGTCCTTATGTCTTAACAAGTAGACATATCCAAAACGACTGAAGTCATCAATGAAAGTAACGAAGTATCTTTCACCATTCCTAGCTATGGGTTTAAAGGGTCCACATACATCCGAATGTATTAATCCCAATAAATCTTTAGCCCTTTCATAAGTTCCTTTGAAAGGTGCTTTAGTCATCTTGCCTTGTAAACAAGATTCACATACATCAAACGAGTCCATCTCATTTGATTTCAAGAGTCCATTCTTTTGAAGTGTATGCATTCGGTTCTTGTTTATGTGACCAAGGCGACAATGCCATAAGTAGGAATCACTCAAATCCCTTTTGATTTTCTTGGTGCTAGTATGGTATATAGAGCTCGATGATGTGTCATCATGAACCAATTCATAAATTCCATTTGAAGGCGAACCCTTGAAATAGAATACATTATCTTTAGAAACATGAATATCATCATCAATAAAATTAACAACGTAACCACATTGTTTTAAGCGAGAAATAGAAATAATGTTTCTACACAAATCCGGAGCATACAAAACATTTTCTAAAATAAGTTCCAATCCGCTTGGAAGCTTCAAAATAAAATCTCCTTGAGCTTTAACATGCACCTTTGCACCATTGCCCATATAGAGACTTGATGTTCCCGCCTTATGTTCACTTCTTTTGAACCCCTGCAAAGAATTGCAAATATGAGTTCCACATCCCGTGTCTAATACCCATGTATTAGAAGAAGTAATACTAAGCTCTATATATACCATATACATATTACCTGAGGTTTGCCCTGCATCCCTCTTGTCCTTCAACTCCTTAAGATAGACCGGACAGTTTCGTTTCCAATGACCCATCTCACCGCAACCGAAACATGGGTCTTCTTTGGGGTTTGCCTTCTCGGCTACCTTTTTCTTCTTAGCCTTGTTGATGGTTGGGGTAACCATCTTCCCTTTCCCTTTGCCTTGATGGGCGGGTCCTTTTCTCTTGCCCACCTTTGGCTTAGAGGTGTTACCTTTTGACCCACCTTGATCGATTGCTAACACGGGTAAAGCCCTTTTACCCATGCTAGTTTCCGCCGTTCTAAGCATACCGTGAAGCTCACCTATGCTTTTATCCATCCCATTCATATTGTAATTAATTACAAATTGATCAAACCTTTTTGATAGGGAGTTAAGGATAAGATCGGTGGCTAACTCATTTGATATGTTTAGGTTAAGACGGTTAGCACGATCGATAAGGCTTTTCATCTTAAGTACATAAGATGAAACCGATTGGGTATCGTCCATACGACAAGCATGTAGCGCCCGAACTGTTTCGAAACGCTCGACACGCGCTTGTTGGAGGAACATCTCCTTCAATTGCGTTATCATGTCGTATGCACTATGATGCTCGAAATCCTTTTGGAGTTCGGGTATCATAGTCCCAAGCATTAAGCATGAGACTTGAAGGGAGTCGTGGCAATACTTATCGTAAGAGGCCATTGCCTCCACATCATTCTCATCCGGTTGATCGGGAATGGGGTCCTCAAGCACATACATTTTATCCTCTTGTTTGAGGACAATCCGAAGATTGCGGAACCAATCCATAAAGTTTGTATGGTTGAGTTTGTCTTTCTCTAAGAGAGACCTTAATGATAGGTGGTTTAGGTTAAGTGGTGCGTTTTGAATGTTGTTGTTGTTATTGGCGGCCATCTACAAAATTAACAAAGTTCGTTTAAGTATCGATTTTAATATAACATTCAATACCCTTTAAATCAAATTGAATTATTAAATTCTAGAA
The DNA here is from genome assembly GCF_046630445.1 of Rutidosis leptorrhynchoides. NCBI lineage: Eukaryota > Viridiplantae > Streptophyta > Magnoliopsida > Asterales > Asteraceae > Rutidosis > Rutidosis leptorrhynchoides. The sequence goes on along the minus strand of NC_092342.1, from coordinate 200,251,790 downwards.
TCCAACGGTAAACCAAATTTCGGTTAGGTGACCTTTATCCCGCAATTTGATTTAGCTAGGTAGTCAATAAATGACAATTGCAATCCATTTGCAACTTCTAGAGTATGGGATCATGCAATCCTTTTGCATGGCATATTTATCCCATCAACGCCTATTTGTTCTTCATGCTTCGGTGACCCTAAGTTCATGATTCCCAAATCAAGTCGTCCTACTTGTATAGACTTGTAAATTTAACATACATGTGGTTAGGTGACCTTTATCCCACAAGCATGCGAAATTTACCTTAATCACATTAGTTTGTTCATAATGGTTAGGTGACCTTTATCCCATCATGAGTTCCCTAATACTTTTAAGTGTCACACAATAGGATGGCGTTTAACTTGTTTACCTTGTTAATGAAAGGGATTTTGAGTTTTTGTTAATTCTAGTTTGAGAAAACTTTTATACCATACACCAACATGCATTTAGTGCATGGTACTTATGAAAAACCATTTTCATGTCTTGTAATTAAGCCAATTACTTAATATAAACCATTTTATATGTATGATCCTTATCATGTCCTTAATAACCGTTTATTAATGTCCTTTTAGCCGTTTTTAATTTAACCATTTAAATTTGACGTTTTGCATGTCGTTAATAATGTCAATTTTTACCAATTTAAATTGCCATTTTAGTTTGTTGTTAACTTGTGTGATTAACTTGTAGCATACAAACATACAATCCACATAATCATACAAAACAACCACGCATGCAAAATCATATGTTCACAATCAAGCCATTTTTGGTAGACATTTGTTTAGCCGAAAACAAATGCCACCGGATAAGGGGTAATTACATAAAGTAGGAGATTTCAAATCTCCCACTTAACCTTGCATCCAAATGCTTCTTCATGTGTTCTTCAAGTCTTCATCATTCTTCATCATTTTACAAAATATATCCTAATACATTTTGTCTAAAAAATGAAATACAACCTAATCTATTTTACATACCAAATATAAAATAAATTACATAACCAAAATAATAAATATTACAACCAAATGAATAATTATTACATGCCTTTTGAATGAATGATAATACATACCAAATGAATCATAAATCAACCAAACAAACATTCATTCAACCACAAGGTCTTGGCTATGATTGTGAACATCAAAATATCACCAAATATTAACCAAATGGCAAACCCAAAACCATTTTGGAACACCCATAAATTCGGCCAAAAGACCAACCCACCCAAATCCATTAATTTTTGCATTTTTCTTTCATGCATGTACATAAAATGCAAAATATAGTGGGTTTAATAAATCATCTCGAAGCATATTTCAACAACTTCGGCTCTAGATACCATTGTTGGGATTTAACAAGTTTCATGATACTTAAAACCATTTAAGAATCAATTAAAAGCGGAAGCATGTAATTACCATTTTAGAACATGTTAATCTTTAACCAATTAAAGTTAAATCCCAATTAGGATCAAGTTGAGAAATAAGCTTACAAACTACAAGCAAGAATAAGATGTATATACCTTCTCCTAGCTTGTTAGTAGATGATGATGAAGATGATGATGAATGGAGCTCCAAAACTATGAAACCTCAAGTAGTTATACCCCAAACTTGTGCACCAACACCCTAGCTTTGGTTAGGATTTAATTACACTTGAATGTTGCTTGCAAAATCAAACTTTGAATCCCTTTTAGCTACCAAAAGGCCACGGCACAGCAGCTGAGTATTAAGAGGATTATACAGTTTTTTTTGTAAGTTTAAATGTGTATATGCAAGCTCACTTTGAGTCAAGGTCCTTGGTAAACTAATATGCATGTCCCTTGGCACTTGTGTTGTCTTAAAATCCACAAAAAACAAGCATGGGTGTGGTATCTTGGAGACCCAAATTCTGCACACCTCATGTGTATTTTATTACAAGTTTTATTTTATAAAACTTATATTTATTTTATAAAACTTGTATAAAATAAGTATGTATTTGTTATTTGTAATTATTTCATAAACCATTTTATGAAATACAACATAATTATTTAAACCTATAAATAATTAAATCCACAACACATATAAATTATCCAAATAATTTTTCTCAAGTGATCATAATTTAGAAAACCGATTTTTCTAAAGTTCAAGTGTCGTGTATTCATTTAACAATCCAACCGTTAAAATGAATACATATAAGGTGTCGGTAAGTTTGTTATTGGGTATGACCCGACTTGGATCATAACATGTTAGCCACATTAATTTAATATGTCTCTCGGGCATACGAAATACTTTCACTTTACAGATTAGTGTTAAGGAGAAAGGTATACTCAACGTCACTTATGATCGTGTACATACATATGCATATATACATATACGTACATATATATACACACATTATATTTATATATATATAACAATAACAATAGCCAATCCCACGAAAGTGAGGTATGGGGATACACACACACACACACACACACACACACACGAATTGGAAAAACAGGAGATGGTGATGGTGGTTGATTCTTTGACAACAGGTTTGACCTATGTCCCAGAGCAGTCCTTAATGATAAACGCAACTTCCAGCATAAGTAGCGGAATCATCTAGGTACAGGAGGATGCATATATACAACTTGATGCTAACCTGGGAATATACCACCTAAGAAAAACGTGGCATGGTGCTGCGTTAGCCGTTAGATTCCTCGACAGAATTGTTTGTTGCTCATTCAGAACAGAATCAGTATGTAGTGTTTTTGTAAGATTTGAATTTTATATATATGTATGTAGCTGATGACCAAAAGAACCAGCAGGAAATACCTAGATGGATTGGTGTGTGAATTTACAGAACAATACTTGTACATTGCTTAGCAACATCTTATGTCAGTTGTGTATTTTTTTATTTTTTTATGAATCAACAACTTGAAAATTATAATTGTCATATTGGATCTTGATTCCTTTTTGAGTTAAATTTTCTTCCGGCGTACATTTTAAGCCCACAACAACACACCATGTAAGAAGATCTGAGATGGTATTGTAATCTTGGTATTTATGTCATCCATTTCCTTTTCTTTTTTTTTTTAAATTTATTTAGGGTATACTTGGGTATCTGACTCTCTTTGTGAGTCGACTAAGCATAGGGTCACTATTTGTTTTGCGGGTAGTTCGGAGTCATCACGGGTGAACTTATGTGGGTATGACATTTACTTTGAAAGGTAGTCTAATAACTCAACCACCACTCTTGCGGTTTTTAATGTTATTCAATTATTATCTTCATGTCTACTAATTTTCTGATAAATATTTTACTTGCTCTTTGTCACGATGCCGTTGTGGTTGGCATAAAATGATAACAAAAATTCAATCGAGATATTTTATTAATCTTGCCATAATTTCTAAATCTTGCATATGACATTGCTTTAATTATGTATGAAAGGATTGTTATTGTTATCTTTTTCTTACATTAGAAGTTTAATTTATATTAAGTTTTTTAAAATCAATCACATAATTTTACATACTTGTATACCCCGAGCTCAAGACATTGCCCTTTCAATTACTCAAAAGCTCGTAACTGAGTTGTATTAGCTTGGTTCCTGAGTGTTGGAGTTACAGAAGGGCCATAAAATATGTTGCACAATTCACCAAAATTACAAGAAGTCATACCAGCTGGTGTATTTTTTCTTGTAATTCTTTAAGTAATACAATGAAATGATTATTCATTTATATTCTAATAACAGATTTTGTTGGTTTGTTGGGACTCAGGATGATGGCGTATGAATGTTTAAGAGATTTCCTTTTCTTGTTATTCATTACTTACAAAATATGTTAAAAATGTATATAAATGAGGTTGATCCTATTGAGATTGGCTGGAGAAGGGGAATAACAAGGTGAATAATTTGTTAACAAGATAGCCTAATCGGGTTATCCCGTGACCGACCCTTTTCTTGATCGCCCCATAGTAAAGTTTGAATCTGAGGCCTCCTGTGGTCAGGAAAAGAGTCAGAAGCGAAATAAGCATGTTATACAACGTAACAGGGGAAACATCATCTTTTTGAATGATAGATTTCATGTCAAGTTCTCTTAAACGTAGGTGCAGTGCGCACACTCACATACCCGACAGTTAACGAGCGAGGGTTTGGGGCAACACGTTTGAAGGGGACTGGGGCAGCACCCAGAAACATAAGCATCAATGCATCATACATAAAACTTGTTTACAATTACAGGCCAACTCAACCAAAGATTTTTCCAGTTCAATACATATTTTATGTTATAAAAAGAGACATTCTGGTCTCCACTCAAAACATACCCTAGAATAACAATAAAAGTCAATTATCAACAGCACAAATTTAAGTTTTATTATATTTTATTCGAAAGACAAACTCAAACACCCATTATCACGAATATCCACAAATATTTACAAATAATCCCACCCCCTAGGGCTTGAACCAACAACCCCTGTTATATTTATTTAATTATTAAATCAAGCTGATTTACTAAGTTGAATATTTGAGGTGCTTTCAAATATCTTGTCAGCATTCCCCACCTCAAATCCATCTCTTCTATGAACTTCATCAACCTACACAATACACATATCATATCAATCAAATCAAATTCAAATAAAAATAAATACATAAATCATCTTACTACTGAAAACAAATACCATAAACAAACTAATTAAGGCTAACCTCCTCTTCAGGTAAGTCTTTAAATTGCGGCAACACAAGCCGTTGCGCAAACTCAATATATGAAGCAGGAACTTGTGAATCTTTGAATCCATCAGAAAACTCAAACTCTCTAGAGTCTGCAACTGTTGAACTTTGCAGAAGTAGACCATCTGGGCTCACTGCCACAAACCAAACCCAAATTATATTAACAACTTCTGTATTTTACTCAATCACATCAAGTTTGTTATTTCTCCTCCTCCTATTATATAAATTAGGGGGAAAAAAGACTAACCTTTGAGAACACCCCCTTCAGTGTTCAGCTTGAAACCGTTCTCCTGAATGAAGCGGTTAAGATTGTCGATATTGTTCAAAGGAGGTTTGAGCCTATGGGTTGAAATGGTCACATGATTCAAAGTGTACCCATTGACCAGAGTCCAGGCAGCATACTCGCTTTCTCTACATTAATCATACTATGAGTTTTGTTGTATAAACAAACAAGGCAAAAATAAATGCACGGAGCGTAAACTAACCTAGCTAACATTTGAAACTCCGCATGTGATGGCTTCGGCCACGTTAAACAACCAATGGCACTTGCAAGAGCACTGTGCTTATGCCCACAACCAGACAGCCCCGTGTAATTGTGAATAATTTCCTATTAAAAAAACAAAATGATTAATAATTTAAGGATTTTTCTAGTGACAGCCCTTGGGCTATCGTTAACATGCAAAAAAAGACATGTACATCTCAATAACCGCCATTAAAAAGTCAATATCAACCACTATGTATGTATGACATATTAATGCATCTTAACGACAGCCACTAGAATACTAAAGTTGATGATTAGCCATTATGATTTAGCCAAACCTGAGATTGTTGACTCAGTTGATCCACCAAAAGTTCAGATATAAAAACGCGTGGCAACGGTCCATAAACACCACTGCCACCATCGGGATTAACATTTTTGGGAGGTGAAAACCAGTGAGCTTTTAACTTCTTTTGTGGAAACCTAAGCTCATCCATTTGAGTATAACCACAATCTAAGAACAATTGTGCAATTGACTCGATCCCTTGATTGTTGACCTGCACGTATATTATCATCAAACACAAGCTACTGATCAGTAATGCATTTTATTTTAATGATGACTGCAGGATTTGGATTAGAAAATAATTATTACCCCAAACGTGCGGTATGCAAGATGATCGTAGCAAATTCGATCAACATTGGTAGAACGGACAAGTTCCAAGATGGCCTTTGCAGTCGGGTTACGATTTAAATAGACTTGTTCCATGTTTGTAAGCACACTCCTTAAGAATGAATCATCACCCTGAAACAACAATTGCTCCATTCATATTATAATCATATCATATTCATTTCTATTCATAAATAAAAAAAAAAAATAGGTTATCACATTTTGCCAACACACTTGTTTAGATTAAAACAAGGTAATTAGATCTTTTTTTGGGGGAAAAACAGAAATTAAAATTAAAAGGATGCGAAGATCAAGTTGCCCTATTAATTGAAACTACAAAAAACAACTACTAAAACATAACCAATGTAACTATAGAAATCGTCCTAAATCTTTCGTCTTTGTGAATCTTGAGTGATATTTGAAGAAAACAAATACAAATGGATCTAAACAATAAACCACTACAAATTGAAACTCCATCCACTATAACTGCTGCTTAAACAATAAACCACTACCCATTAAAACATGCCACCCACGGCAACAAAACAGCTGCAACCCCTAAAACTACTGCTTAAACAACAAGCAGCACCCAAAAAATAAACATCCAAAAGCTAATACAAAAAAAAAAAAAAAAAAATAGCCGCCACATATACGCACAAACATGCCAATTAGAAAGTATTCCATCCATAGAAACACATAATGGCTTAAGCTTAAGCTTTTGGAGTAGCTTATTTTCAGAGCTAATAGCTTTAGCTTATAGCTAAAGCTTCATTTTTGGGGTTGATCAATTACCGTAAATTTATTAATAATAATAAAGGAAGATAAAGCGCAGCTAGAACACAAATAAATATGGTTAATTACCATAGATGAAGACGATGATCCATTTCCATTATGAGGAGAAGCTGATGAACATTTGGAGCGATTCATGCGTGAGCTGTTGTAAGGTAAAGGGGTTGATGATGATGATGATCGTAAAATTAGAGACGGTGTTCTAAACGTCATCATCTTGCTTTCTTCTTCTTCTTCTTCTTCTTGTTTTTGCAAATTAAACAAATAAAAAAAGGTGTTTGGTCACAGAGGCGGATTCAGTGTGTTAGAGTGGGGGGCCGCACCGGTGGATTTCGAAATTTTAGTACAAATTTTTTCGGTTTTTCGATTTTGTCCTAGTTGGAATTTTTTTCCCCCAAACCCTTTATATTTTTTTGCTCTAAATCCTTCATATTTTGCCCAAAAATCTTCGTATTTTGCTCAAAAACCTCTAAATTTTGTTCAAAAAACTATATATTTTGCACCACAACCTCTATATTTTGTCAAAAAAAAAAAAATCCTTACGTTTTAAAAAAAATTCGTCCCCGGTGAAAAAATTTTCTGGATCCGTCACTGTTTGGTCACTTGACTAGAATCTGCTTCTTCTTCTTCTGACGTATGATGTATTTATTTATTTATTTATACATTTATTTATACATATGAGGAGGAGAAGGAAGTACGTGTTGAGATATAGACATCGACGTCAGCTTGCGTTATCTAACGTATTACGCATCCATCTCTTTCTTTTCTTCCTTCTACGGATCTACTGCACTTGCACGGGCCAATATTTAATTAAAAATATTTTAATTTAATTATATAAATAAAATTAAAATAAAAAATTACAATATAATTTTTTTTAAAAATTAAATTATTATTATTATTATTATTATTATTATTATTATTATTATTATTATTATACATAAAACAATGTAAAATTGTTAAAGTGTTATAAAAGTAATAATTGGATGATAATTTTATTATTATTATAGATATTGCATAGTATATTTTTTTGAATATAAATAGGTGTGTTGAGTTAGAGTTTATGGTATGTATTTTTTGGTTAACAAAAACACTCTCTCTCTCTAGATTCCAAATGCCACCAAACTCTCATTGTACATTTTTCTATAAATAAAAAACCAATTACTCAAAAAAAAAAAAAAAAAAAAAAAAAAAAAATCTTGTCCTTTATATTACTCATACGCGTTTTGATATAGTGACTTTATTCGTTAACGTCAACTAACGACGTTACAACGGTCATATATACATAACGGTTGTTAACGTCAACTGACGACGTTACAATAACTATATTTTTCAAATATAAAATAAACATCTCCGTTTTCACATTTTCACAAATCAATCTTCATTTTTCAGATTACTACTCTCAAAAAGTTTTTGTAAAAATGATTCACACAAGGATGATTTTTCCTATTGTATTGGTCATATTAACTATCATCATTGTTGCTAATATACCACCGGGTGAACCTATATTCTATCCTGCCCTTGTGGTTTTATTATTTGTAATCATACCATTATTCTGTTGTTTGCTACTTATGAATTTAAAATGATTCTAATTTCATTTTATTATTTGTCTATGAATAGAAGTTGATTATGATTATGATTTATGTTATTCATCTTTTTGATAATAGAAAATGTCGAATTTGAAAAGGCTTAAATTTGCTCATTTAGAACAAGTGGGAACAACTACTTAACATGGGTTATGAATGTAGAAAAACATCTCGAATCAAACGGTATTTTAGAAACCCTGAATGAAAATAACAATTATTCCGAACAAGAGAAAGCAATAGTAAGTATTTTTCTTAGCAAACATATTGACGAGTCCTTAGAATCTACATATTATATGATCGAAAATCCAAGTGTATTATGGAAAATACTCAAAGATAGATACGATATTAATTATCAAAAAAAAAAATAATAATAATAATAACGGTGATCCATGAAAGAATAAAATTAAAGATATTAGTAGACGCTCTTATAAGAATTCCGTAGATTCTTATTAATGATCTGGTAACGTGGATCATCAGTCTAGTATTTCTTGAATACATGAACATCTTGTTTAGCTCTACAAATAAGTCCCAAAAGAAAAGAAAACGAGAGTGAATCTGTTGACAAATCTTGATTAAATTAACCCTGAGCTACCTTGAGACTTGAATGGTTTGAATTTTCTAAGATGCCTAGTTTTTTTTATGTATCACTCATAAATAAATGGTTTTAGACCATAACGCATATGTTTTATTAAGTGTTATCTTTTATGTACTTCAGATTATAACTTGTTTGCATGTAATATAATTTGATTATCTTGTTGAAATATAACTCATTATTTGCTTATCTTATTTGAAGTTTTAGTATGAATCCTGCAGAAATACAACATCAATTAAATGGTAAAGTCCTATGTATTGCAGATAGTAGTAACATACACACTATGATCAAATCTAAGAAATATTTCATTGATTTAAATCAAATGAGGGAATTATAAATACTATATCAGCTCTTGCAAACTTGATATAAGAAACGAAAAAGGCAAAATTTCATATTACCAAATGGTACGAATTTTTTGGTAAACAATGTCTTGTTTTCTCCCAAATCAAAGAGAAATTTGTTAAGTTTCTCTGATATATATCATAATGGATATGATTATCAGTCAATGATAATCGAAAATGAGAAATATCTATGTAACACCGAAAAGCGCATAGGATTAAAAGCGCATATGATAAAAAGCGCATATGATGAAAAGCGCAGCGCATATGATTAAAAGCGCATATGATAAAAAGCGCATATGATGAAAAGCGCATCGCATATAATTAAAAGCGCATATAATGAAAAGTGCATATGACGAAAAGCGCAGCACATATGATTAAAAGCACATATGGTGAAAATGATATATGATGAAAAGCACATATGGTGATTAATGAAAATCACATATGGTGATTAATGAAAAGCACATATAGTGATTAATGAAAAGCACATATAGTGATTAACGAAAAACACATATGGTGATTAATGAAAATCACATATGGCGATTAATGAAAAGCACATTGAGAAATAATCACCAATGTTTCTTGAAAGAATTCAAGGGTATATATATGGACCAATTCATCCATCATGTGGACCATTTTTCTAATAGACGCATCTAACGCATGGTCTCATGTTTGTGTGTTATCAAGCCATAATATGGCATTTGCAAAGTTTCTTGCACAAATTATTAAATTAAGAACACATTATTCTGATTACACCATTAAAAGGATGAGACTTGATAATGCTGGTGAGTTAACATCTCAAGCTTTTAATGATTATTATATGTCTACAAGGATTGTTGTTGAACATCCAGTTGCTCATGTGCATACACAAAATTGGTTTAGCTGAATCAATAGATAAACGCTTACAGCTAATAACTAGACAATTAGAAATGAGTACAAAACTCTCAATATTTATATGGGGACATGTAAATTTACATGATGTGACATTAATTCGCATTAAATCAAGTGCAAGTTATAAATATTCTCCATTACCAACTTAATTTTGGTGGAGACCAAATATTTTCCATCTTAGAACATTTGGTTGTGCAGTGTATTTTTAATTGAACAACCACAACAAATGGTTCCTCAAAGAAGGATTGAAATATATGTTAGATATGAAACATCTTCAATCATAAGATATATTGAACCCATGACGGGTGATGTTTTTACATCAAGTTTTGTCGATTGTCACTTTAATTAAACATTGTTCCCTATATTAGGGGGAGAAATGAAATATAAATAAAATGATGTTTCATGGTGTGAACATCAATTAAGGAATATTGATCATCGCACAAAAGAATGCGAAAAGAAAGTTCAAATATAATGTATAACGACCCTCATTTTTTCCATTCTATATTTTTCCAATATTAAAAGCCCAAACAATATAATTAAAACTTAATGATTAAACTTTAATCAACAATTGTTAAGTGTTAAGAGTTAGAAAACATATTAATTAACTTTGTACAAAAATTGACAAGTTAATAAAAGATGAAAATAATAAACTGTTAGTCGACACTCACTGCTAATTAAAATTTTTGCATTTATGTAATATTATAACTAATAACCTATAAGTAATAAATAAAAAGTGACATTTATATAAATAATAAAACAATTGGGAACTAAATATATACAAGTCATGAATTAGTAAAAAGAAAATAATACTTATCATGTAGTAAATGTAAAAATAATAATAATAATAATAGTAATAATAATGAGACTAAAAAAAAATCTTACATCCTTATGTTGACTAAAAATAAAGTGTAAACTAGTACATCCTTATGTTGACTAATTATAAACTAGTACCACCTATTGTTGACTAAAAATTATAAAACAAAATAAAATCATTAATTAGAACATCCTTATGTTGACTAACACTCTAATACTTGCACTATATAAACACCTAGTTTCTCATTCACAAATCACACCAAAATCCTCTCTCAAAAACAATCTCTCCCTCTCCCTCTCTTGTGGTATTCGGATCTTCAAGCTTGTTCTTCGTGTTCTTCAAGAATCTTCAAGGAGTTCTTCAAGATTTTCAAGGCTTTGATCTTCCATCTTCATCGTGTTCATCTTTTCTTTGTTAATTATCTTGAATCTTCAAAGGTATAACATAAACCCTAAACTATTTACATAAACTTTGATCTTTGATAATTCATATTCATATTATAAACTTGTTATTCATAAGTATATACATAAACACACCTAGATTTATATATACATATATACATGTAAAAAAAAATATTTATATATATATATATATATATACATATATATACGAATTATATATACATATACATATTAAAACCTTAAACCCTAATTACACCTAAACTATAATTCTTAAACCCTAATTAATTAAACTCTAAACATTTATGAAACCCTAGGACATTAATTACTAAACCCTAGTTATTAATTACTACTTTAATTAACTAACCCTAATTAATGAAACCCTAATACTACTTATACTAGTACTTAACATGTATACACTATTACTATTACTAGCACCTATAACCTACTAATTATATTGTAGCACAAAAACATTTTGGGATATGTATTAGAGATGTATAGATCTTCGAACTTTCTTGACGAATGGTTTCTACGAGATTCTAGGCAGAGGGTTTGGATTTCCGATTTAAAGGGTCCTATGGCTCAAGCCCCTAGATCTAAATTAGCCATTCGAAGGGAAAGGGGTGATTGGAAGCTTATCTAATACGGCAAGTATCCTAAAATGGAAACACTCATAAAAGTAGAAACTCTCTAGTCATAGAAACTTAGTAAAATAAGAAACTTTCTAAAAATAGAAACTTTATAAAAATAGTAACTTACTAGGAATAGAAACTTAGTAAAACAAACTATACTTAAACACATACTTAAACTTAAACATGGGCAAAACACTTAACTACTCTTAAATGTCAATAGGTTGACTTTCCTGCTCACTCGTTCAACTCTCTATTCCGAGGAATAACTCTCTCTACTTACTAAGGTGAATTTCATAGCCCCACTTTTTACTATTTCATTACTGTTTTGAAACTATGGGGTGAGACACATGCTTGCTTTTAAATTTTTAACATGCAATATTTTAATAACTGTTTTACAATATTTATCTACGTGAATTCATAGCCCCACTTTTTACTATTTCATTACTGTTTTGAAACTATGGGGTGAGACACATGCTTGCTTTTAAATTTTTAACATGCAATATTTTAATAACTGTTTTACAATATTTATATACGTGAATTTCATAGCCCCACTTTTTACTATTTCATTACTGTTTTGAAACTATGGGGTGAGACACATGCTTGCTTTTAAATTTTTAACATGCAATATTGTAATAACTGTTTTACAATATTTATATACGTGAATTTCATAGCCCCACTTTTTACTATTTCATTACTGTTTTGAAACTATGGGGTGAGACACATGCTTGCTTTTAAATTTTTAACATGCAATATTTTAATAACTGTTTTACAATATTTATCTACGTGAATTCATAGCCCCATTTTTTACTGTTTCATAACTGTTTTATAACTTTTGGGGTGAGAATACATGCACAACTTTTATAACTGTTTTACACGTATTAACTATTAAACTGTGATATGTTGGGCTATGACCAGCAAGCCCCCAACCGATAAGTATAAACGATAACTTATTACGGGGTAAACTTGAAAGTCTAGTCTAAATATCAGTACTTACACGTATCAACTATTAAACTATGATATGTTGGGCTATGACCAGCAAGCCCTCAACCGACAAGTATAAACGATAACTTGACACGGGGTAAACTTGAAAGTCTAGTCTAAATATCATTACCAACTGTTAAAACTATGCTATACCCGGCTATGTCCGACTAAGTCCCTACAGTGATATTTTTAATTGCTGCGGCATGCTTAATTATTGGGGGTAGGCCTATCGGGAGTAACGTCCCCGATACATTTGACTCAGTCTTTGTATTACTTGATAATGAAATTTAAACCGACAAGGACAGACACAACTTGTCATGGGGCAAACTTGAACGTTTAGTCTAAATATCACGCACTGGCATAACTTTTGGATCTGCGAGATCTACTTTTTGATCCTGCGGGAGATCAACTTTACAACTAAATCTTGTGGTCTAAAAACAACGATAACTACTTTTGTTAAACCTATGAACTTCACTCAACCTTTTTGGTTGACACTTTAGCATGTTTTGTCTCAGGTGCTGTTTGATTCAAGCTTTCTTATCTACTACTTATGTGATGCTACTTGGACTTAGGATCAAGAGATATCACATTTATTACTTCTGCATATGAACAATTACTTTATCGTTATTTCCATTATTGTAACGACATTTCATTTTCCGCTGCGTACTCAATAAAGTTAAATTTTCTCATTTAGTATTGTTCTCGTATTATAATATGTTGGTTTATTTGATATTAGTAACGTTTCTTCCAGACCCTATTGGGAGGACGTTACAGATTGGTATCAGAGCATAACCAGGCTGTTATAGAGAACCAGGATTGCAATTTTATGTGTGCCTTACTTGCTAGCTAGGGTGCCTTAGCAATCTAGGAAACTATAACCTTTCCTGCCTTACACTTAAAGCACTTAGGATTGCCTTATAATCTTAACAATCATGCTTTACCAAACTTGACTTAAAGATTCTAATCAAAGTCTCTTTCCTAATGTAGGACTACAACTTTTCTTGACCATAGTGCCTTTAATTGTTGCCTTTAACTGTTAAATGCTACACTATACTTTATAAACTTTAATTATCTTAGAATGACGAGCTAATCTAAGAACTCTGCTCACTTTCCTGAGTACTATCCAATTACACCACCGCATCTAAATGCGACACAATGATTTCAGAAATTCTTGACATTCATAAGTCATCTATCATGGTTATGTGTATTACATATGTATTACATGAAATATTATCCATGATTTTGAAACTCTTATAATTGTTACTACTCACACACAAACGTATATAACTCCCTGTTATATCACGTACCTATATGCCTTATGCCTTTATGCATCGGTTTATGAATCGAAAAATGTCATTGGGTTATCACAGTATACGAATTGAAAGTCTTTAATCAAAAGATTATTAGATTACATACTTATCACTTTATGATCTCGACACGTCATACTGCCATTATTAAAGTATAGACACATCATATCTTATTATATCTTATCGTATCTATCCCAATAGATTTTGTCTAACACTTTTCCTAAATTCCCTCCGTAAATTACGGAAATCTTTTTGCTATATACACGTATTCGAGGAGACGAATATATCATCCAGTATTCAACACTAATCTCATATCAAAAACCCTAATTCCAAACACATAATATGGATTCCTCGAACTCTTCGAGCTCCAATGGCAGCGTAACCGGAATGAACCAACCAATCAGCCATCATCTATTTTGGATGAATTGGGGATGGGTTCGTAGTAAACTTAATCAATGGAGACAAGAAGAAGGTGATCCCTTCCACCAACCGAATTCACCTCTTGGTGAAGAACCTGAAGCACTTACTGGCGAACCCGTTCGGAACACTATTTTCACCCTCATTTCCAGGATATCCAGTCACGAATATATAATATCTAAAATTTTAGATCTTATTCATCCACTTGTCCGAACCGCCAATCATTCCGGAATAATAGAAGAAGTCAACGAGCTTCGCGCTCGAGTAGTGGCTCTGGAGAATATGGTGCGAAACCTACGAACACCAGCAGCAGCACCAGCAGCATAAACAGTACCACCAGTACCATCAGCATCACCACCAACATCACCACCAACATCACCAGCTTCACCAACGACAACATCCGCATTCCACGCCTCAACATCGCACTCAGTACCTCAAACATCAACATCATACGCCCCATAGATACCAAGGAATATTATTAATAATGAGTTAAGATGTATTGACTCATTCTTCCTGAAGAATTACATATGTATACTTTATATATATGGATTGGAACAATAATAAATCTTTTCGTACTAAGCTATTACGTGTGAATCTTAACTAGTATGTACTACATGGTTAATTCATATCACAATATGCTATGATGTACATCTTTTGTTAATAACTTAACAATCGTTAATCATTGCTTCAATACAATAAACTCCATTTCGTAATAAACCAAGTGTATTACTCAAATATATGATTGATTGTATACTTTAATTTTCGATGTACTCGAAACTTTCTAGAAAATATCATTAGTGCCTTATGAATTTCACAAGAATTCCAAGAGCACCAACATCATATACCGAAGTATATCAATAACAATGAACGATGAAGTATTAATTCATAACTTCATTAGCGAAATATTTCACGACAATTATGAAATCTCTAAGGTTTTGGAGATTATTTATTCTCGTTTCAACAGCAAATCAAATGAGTTTAATATTATATTAGCTCATTAAAACCATGATTACATCTGAAGAATACATATATGAACGTATATCTTCTCTTTTGTACAAACTGTTAATTGTAAAAAATATTTTAACGGGTAGGTAAAACCCGAGAGATATTCATATCTCATATAAATATGTTACATTGTACATTCTTCCATTCTGATTCAGCAGTTGTTAACTATACTACTTACATTCACATGATATATGTATATGTTCACCAAAGAAAAACCATTTTCATACAAATTCAGTTACATACTCTGATTTTGACATATCGAAACTTAAGTAAAGCTTTAGCAAGTGTTATCTTCCTAAAGATCACTACATTCATGAATTATATTCATTCGTATTCTATGATGAATTATCAAATCAAACCACCGAACTTACCATTCCTTACTTTTGAAAATCACAACATTTCTTCGTCAACCGTTAGATCCATTGATGGATGCATCTTACGCTTAAACACTTCAAATTTAAAATTCTTGAAAACACCCTTTGAATCTTGACGATCGCAATCAGCGTTTAATCATCTAAAAATGAAATTTCTTGAAACCATTTCGGATTGATAACCGATGATTCAAATATGGCTGCATTAAATGCAGAGGAAACAGAAAAATTGTAGATGGTCTTAAGGGCCAACAGTTTGATAATAAAGAATGGTACGTTGGAAAAGCTCAAAAGAAAATTTGGAACTGAAAAACGGATTGAGCTAACCATGGAGGAGACCAAGGACAAACACAAGGGTCAAACCCTATATTCAAAGAATCCAGGTAATTTTGGATCCGGTGAAATCTTTAGAGAATATCTTGCTCCGAAGTCATGTTAAAAGCTTGCGGAAAATTTTTCTTCATCAACTTTCGAACTTAGAAATTCCAAAATATCATCATAAATATCCTCTATATTTTGAAAGATATCTTCATAACGATTCATGTCCGCAATTAAGTATCTCTTTGCGATATCTTTATAAAGGAAACTGTTTTAGTTTCTATATTCTGTAAAATTCGAGTTTAAATTATAAATGCTTTGAAGAAGTGTTGGGAATTGAAGCATGAGTTAGTATAATATAATGACGTCAGGCCAACGTGATTATATTACAGTAAGTCATGCTAAGTTTTTAATGGAAGATGATGATTCATAGATTTTATAATCATCATTTTCCATGTTACACGACTCTTACATTCTATTTAACCTCTAAATATATCAAGAACATATTTTTCTTGATGATTCGGTCTTTTCCGGATATTCTGGTAATATGACAAATCAAATCGTGCTATTACATTTCCTTTCTACTTTATATATTATGATCATTCGAAACTTCATACCTATGAATTCTGGACCATTACTCGCTTGACTTGAAGTCGGGAAGAAGAAACAAAAGCATAAAGCTCCGACATATAAGGGAAAATATAAAGCCCGATAACGACTCTGAAATTACAAACCGTGTATATCAATGCGTATAGAAATATAAAGACACGGGATAATTAAAAACACTATAACCCCAAGAGCATAGTAGAAGTAAACAGATTCCTCTGGCGGTAAAAGAAAAAGAAGAATGACTGCATAGATGGTCAATATAATAACCAGGATCAGAACTGGATTAAGCATTTTCTTAATCTTTTGAAAGTTTGAATTGAGAAAGAAAGTATAGAAGTGGTGAAGATAATGAAACGAAAGAAGCTAATTTATAGCAAAATTCCAAACACATCAATCGAGGCAAATCACCGCATTTAATCAAACAAATCTCAAAATTTCGTAAATACCGGAGAATCAAATCTTATAGATTACGAAGATTTCCTTTAATTCCTTGAATTCCGGAAATCAATCGTGACTACGTCAAAAGTTAAGGCGAACATTTAATTTTCTCATTTCACTCTTTTATGATAGCTTCATTTATACTCTTCCTATAAACGAATCGTTTTATCCATATTATTCAATAGTGATAAAACTTTATTTTTCAACTTATATTCATCATTAAAATATTCTTGTTGTAAACAATGAAGATCTCTATCAAATTTCATGACTGTGATTTTCACGAACTCCTCTTTGTTTGTCTGCCCTAATATTGTGGCATAAAATGCTCAAGGTTTTAAATGAGCTCAGTACTATTCATAACACATTTCATGTATCCAATTTACTGAAATGACTTGTATAACATCATCATTTTGAATGATTTTCGCATTAATGATAAAATGCACTTCGTTGAATAACCTATAGAAATCATGGAAGGAGAGGTCAAACAAACGCGTAAAAGCAATATACCTATCGTTAAAGTCCGTTGGAATTCGCGTAGAGGCCCCGAATATACCTGGGAACGCAAAGACCATATGAAACGGAAATATCCCCATCTCTTCTCAACTGCTGATGCAAATGAGGAAACTACCTAAAAACTTCGGGACGAAGTTTTCAATAACGGGGAGGTACTATAACGACCCTCATTTTTTCCATTCTATATTTTTCCAATATTAAAAGCCCAAACAATATAATTAAAACTTAATGATTAAACTTTAATCAACAATTGTTAAGTGTTAAGAGTTAGAAAACATATTAATTAACTTTGTACAAAAATTGACAAGTTAATAAAAGATGAAAATAATAAACTGTTAGTCGACACTCACTGCTAATTAAAATTTTTGCATTTATGTAATATTATAACTAATAACCTATAAGTAATAAATAAAAAGTGACATTTATATAAATAATAAAACAATTGGGAACTAAATATATACAAGTCATGAATTAGTAAAAAGAAAATAATACTTATCATGTAGTAAATGTAAAAATAATAATAATAATAATAGTAATAATAATGAGACTAAAAAAAAATCTTACATCCTTATGTTGACTAAAAATAAAGTGTAAACTAGTACATCCTTATGTTGACTAATTATAAACTAGTACCACCTATTGTTGACTAAAAATTATAAAACAAAATAAAATCATTAATTAGAACATCCTTATGTTGACTAACACTCTAATACTTGCACTATATAAACACCTAGTTTCTCATTCACAAATCACACCAAAATCCTCTCTCAAAAACAATCTCTCCCTCTCCCTCTCTTGTGGTATTCGGATCTTCAAGCTTGTTCTTCGTGTTCTTCAAGAATCTTCAAGGAGTTCTTCAAGATTTTCAAGGCTTTGATCTTCCATCTTCATCGTGTTCATCTTTTCTTTGTTAATTATCTTGAATCTTCAAAGGTATAACATAAACCCTAAACTATTTACATAAACTTTGATCTTTGATAATTCATATTCATATTATAAACTTGTTATTCATAAGTATATACATAAACACACCTAGATTTATATATACATATATACATGTAAAAAAAAATATTTATATATATATATATATATATATACATATATATACGAATTATATATACATATACATATTAAAACCTTAAACCCTAATTACACCTAAACTATAATTCTTAAACCCTAATTAATTAAACTCTAAACATTTATGAAACCCTAGGACATTAATTACTAAACCCTAGTTATTAATTACTACTTTAATTAACTAACCCTAATTAATGAAACCCTAATACTACTTATACTAGTACTTAACATGTATACACTATTACTATTACTAGCACCTATAACCTACTAATTATATTGTAGCACAAAAACATTTTGGGATATGTATTAGAGATGTATAGATCTTCGAACTTTCTTGACGAATGGTTTCTACGAGATTCTAGGCAGAGGGTTTGGATTTCCGATTTAAAGGGTCCTATGGCTCAAGCCCCTAGATCTAAATTAGCCATTCGAAGGGAAAGGGGTGATTGGAAGCTTATCTAATACGGCAAGTATCCTAAAATGGAAACACTCATAAAAGTAGAAACTCTCTAGTCATAGAAACTTAGTAAAATAAGAAACTTTCTAAAAATAGAAACTTTATAAAAATAGTAACTTACTAGGAATAGAAACTTAGTAAAACAAACTATACTTAAACACATACTTAAACTTAAACATGGGCAAAACACTTAACTACTCTTAAATGTCAATAGGTTGACTTTCCTGCTCACTCGTTCAACTCTCTATTCCGAGGAATAACTCTCTCTACTTACTAAGGTGAATTTCATAGCCCCACTTTTTACTATTTCATTACTGTTTTGAAACTATGGGGTGAGACACATGCTTGCTTTTAAATTTTTAACATGCAATATTTTAATAACTGTTTTACAATATTTATCTACGTGAATTCATAGCCCCACTTTTTACTATTTCATTACTGTTTTGAAACTATGGGGTGAGACACATGCTTGCTTTTAAATTTTTAACATGCAATATTTTAATAACTGTTTTACAATATTTATATACGTGAATTTCATAGCCCCACTTTTTACTATTTCATTACTGTTTTGAAACTATGGGGTGAGACACATGCTTGCTTTTAAATTTTTAACATGCAATATTGTAATAACTGTTTTACAATATTTATATACGTGAATTTCATAGCCCCACTTTTTACTATTTCATTACTGTTTTGAAACTATGGGGTGAGACACATGCTTGCTTTTAAATTTTTAACATGCAATATTTTAATAACTGTTTTACAATATTTATCTACGTGAATTCATAGCCCCATTTTTTACTGTTTCATAACTGTTTTATAACTTTTGGGGTGAGAATACATGCACAACTTTTATAACTGTTTTACACGTATTAACTATTAAACTGTGATATGTTGGGCTATGACCAGCAAGCCCCCAACCGATAAGTATAAACGATAACTTATTACGGGGTAAACTTGAAAGTCTAGTCTAAATATCAGTACTTACACGTATCAACTATTAAACTATGATATGTTGGGCTATGACCAGCAAGCCCTCAACCGACAAGTATAAACGATAACTTGACACGGGGTAAACTTGAAAGTCTAGTCTAAATATCATTACCAACTGTTAAAACTATGCTATACCCGGCTATGTCCGACTAAGTCCCTACAGTGATATTTTTAATTGCTGCGGCATGCTTAATTATTGGGGGTAGGCCTATCGGGAGTAACGTCCCCGATACATTTGACTCAGTCTTTGTATTACTTGATAATGAAATTTAAACCGACAAGGACAGACACAACTTGTCATGGGGCAAACTTGAACGTTTAGTCTAAATATCACGCACTGGCATAACTTTTGGATCTGCGAGATCTACTTTTTGATCCTGCGGGAGATCAACTTTACAACTAAATCTTGTGGTCTAAAAACAACGATAACTACTTTTGTTAAACCTATGAACTTCACTCAACCTTTTTGGTTGACACTTTAGCATGTTTTGTCTCAGGTGCTGTTTGATTCAAGCTTTCTTATCTACTACTTATGTGATGCTACTTGGACTTAGGATCAAGAGATATCACATTTATTACTTCTGCATATGAACAATTACTTTATCGTTATTTCCATTATTGTAACGACATTTCATTTTCCGCTGCGTACTCAATAAAGTTAAATTTTCTCATTTAGTATTGTTCTCGTATTATAATATGTTGGTTTATTTGATATTAGTAACGTTTCTTCCAGACCCTATTGGGAGGACGTTACATAATGCATATGCAAGAACTTGCAAATTAATTACTTTATGCATTTAAAGATACAAAAAATAAGTGACTAAATCATATATACCAGCAGTAAATGCTTCAGCTAGAATTGAAATTACAAAAGCTAGCAATAATGTCACTCATGAGTCTTTGCTACGGCAGAAACGTGGGAGACCAATTGGTTCCAAAGATAAAAATCCTCGAAAAAGAAAATCAGCTGATAATGAGGTAAAAGAAAGTGTTCAACAAGAACCACAAATCAATACTCCTTCTGCAGAGGATATTGATAAATGTAAATACATAAATTGCAATAAATTATGCAATATTATGAAACTGAAATGAAATGAAAAATCTTGATGAGATATTTTCATATAATGTTACAATGACATCATGAATAAAGATGATGATCTGGAACCAAAATCTGTCATTGAATATCAAAATAGACGTGATTGAACTCAACGGAAAGGAGCAATACGAGCTGAATTAGAATCGCTCAATAAAAGAAAAGTTTTTGGATCAATCGTTATCACTTTTAAAGATGTGAATCAATGGGATACAAATGAATTTTTATCCGAAAAGAAATGTGCAAATGAAGTTACAAGGCAAAACTAGACTTGTAACTCAAGATTTTCCACAAAGACCAGAAATGAATTAGGAGAAAAACTTATCCTCCTATAATGAATATAATTACTTATTAGATACTTAATCAACCTGGTAGTTATTTAAATGCATCTCATGGATGTTGTTACTACTTATCTGTATGGATCACTTAATAGTGATATATATATGAATATACCTGAAGGGTTAAGGTATCATAAGCATCTAATGCAAAATCCAAGGGAATATATTCCATTAAATCACAAAGATTTCTAAATGGGTTTATATAATCGGGACGTATGTGGTATAATCGATTAAATTACTACTTGATAAGAAAAGGGTATACATATAAACTTATTTGCATGTGTGTTTTATAAAAACAATGTTCGGATATGTGATCATAGCTGTTTATATCAATTATCTTAAATAAAGAAATCTATGAAGCCATTCAACTTCTAAAGAAAAATTTTAAAATAAAAAAAAATCAAGTATTACATTGATTTACATATTGAGCATATAACTAATGACTTACTTATACATCAAACAACTTATACCGAAAAGATTTTAAAATATTTTAATATGGACAAGACAAAAACTATTAAGTACTCATATGGTTGTTAGATCTTAATATTGATACTAATCCATTTCATCCTCTAGAAGATCATGAAGATCTTCTTGGTTCAGAAGTTCCATATTTTAGTGCAATTGGGGCTCTTATATATCTTACAAATTATACAAGATCTGACATTTCTTTTGCAGTTAATTTGTTGACAAGGTTCAGCTCAGCCCCTACCAAAAGACATTGGAATAGGATCAAACAAATAGTTTGATACCTTCGGGGAACTACTGATTTATAATTATTTTATTCTAACGAATCAAAACAAGATTTGGTTGGTTATGCAGATGCAGGTTATTTATCTGATCCACATAAAGCTAAATCTCAAAATGGATATGTATTCCTAAATGGAGGTACCGCAATATCATGGTGTTCTCAAAAACAAACACTTGTTGCAACATCATCAAATCATGCCGAAGTAATTGCATTACATGAAGCCAGTCGGGAATGTTTTTGGTTGAGATCAATGACACAACTCATTACTGATTCTTGTGGACTAGAACGCAATAAAAGTTCAACAACTATCTATGAAGATAATGTAGCTTGCATAACACAGATGAAAGAAGGGTATATCAAAAGTGACCGAACAAAACACATACCCCCTAGATTCTTCTCATACACTCAAAATCTCATTAAGGACAACCAGATTGAAATGAGATATGTTCAGTCCAGCAAAAACTCCGCTGACCTTTTCACCAAAGCACTTCCAACTGCTATTTTCAGAACACATGTTCATAATATTGGCATGAGGCATGTTCAGAAGATGTAACAACTCAGGCGTTGCCTACTTGAGGGGGAGTCAACTCTATGCTGCACTCTTTTTTCCTTAGCTAAAGTTTTATCCCAAAGGGTTTTCTTTAGCAAGGTTTTTAACGAGGCAGTACTAGTTATTCACTAATAAAATTATCATCCAAGGGGGAGTGTTATAAAAGTAATAATTGGATGATAATTTTATTATTATTATAGATATTGCATAGTATATTTTTTTGAGTATAAATAGGTGTGTTGAGTTAGAGTTTATGGTATGTATTTTTTGGTTAACAAAAACACTCTCTCTCTCTAGATTCCAAATGCCACCAAACTCTCATTGTACATTTTTCTATAAATAAAAAACCAATTACTCATACCTTTTGTTCAACCTTTGTTTTCTCCGTTTTACAGTATCTCTATCTCTATATACCTTCTACAGTCAAGAACCACTAAAGGTAGTTATAAGCCTACTGAATTATAACATAAAGAACTATGTTATGATTATGATAATAATAATAAGTAACATAATGGATTAAAAAGAATAAATAGTAAAGATAATATATTTTATGAAGAAAAAGAATAAATAGATTGGCTTAGAGTCGGCCAGTCCAATTAAAAAAAGAATTATTATTAATTATTCTAATTTTTTATATTTGTTTTACTAACATAAGCCACAGTGTCACTATACATTAAGAAACTTTCAAATTTTGATCATGAAAGGACGAAAGGCAAGTGACGGTGACCCCTGTATTACCAGTTTACCACTACCACTACTTATTTTTGGAAATCAAATACATAAACTAATTAAGGATAACTATTAGACATGACACCATCTACCCTTCGAACCAAACAAACAACGCAGACTACTTAAGTACACATTATTTTTTTTTTTTAAAGAATATTTACCCGGTAATTATAAATAACTTAGATTTGTGGTCCGCGCTTCGCGGAAGATTATTGTCATTTTAACGCTACTATATCGTTAGACATTTTTCGGCCTGAAAGTCATCAAAATGTTGTCCACTCTTTCCAGACCATTTACGCAATGGTCGGCAACTGTTATGGTAATATTCTACTATATTTTTAGGCTTCTATTTGTTGCTAGAAAACCCATTAAATAAACACCTACGATAGGGTTGTATTAGAAAATTGGAATTAGATTTTTATGTATTTGCAAAAAAATAAAAAAAAAATAATAATAATAATAAAAAAATATGTATTTGAAAAAAAAAAAAACTGCTACAGTGCTACAGTACTGCTACAGTATAATAGTGAAAAAGGAGTACTTGGCGGATCCGTATTGGTTCGTCATTTACGTGAATTAGTATATATACAAGAGTTGGGGGTCGCGCGTTGCTGCTCAATATTTTCTGCATTTTTTACAACGATCATATTATTGTTTTATCATTTTTTTGTTTGCAATAACATATAACATAAATATAGACACTTTGTTGCTGTTTTAACGTATAAAGACACACGATTTACATGACATAGTGTTACATGCTTACAAACCTAATAGTAGTTCATAATTTAGAGAGTCATACATTGTTATTACCAGTGTTGTAAATTGAAATGTCTCGTTCATATTGATTATAAACGTTCCATATTAATTGATATCGTCGCGAGGTTTTGACCTCTATATGAGACGTTTTTCAAAGACTGCATTCATTTTTAAAACAACCATAACCTTTATTTTGTAGTGACCCGAACTTTTCCATGTTTATATATATTAATTGAGATTGATATTTACATGACTAAATGTTTCCAACGTGTTAAGCAATCAAACTTGTTAAGACTTGATTAAATGAAATAAGTTTCATATAGACAATTGATCACCCAAGTTGACCGGCGATTCACGAACGTTACAAAATTGTAAAAAAACTACATGTTGTGGTATATATAGACATATATATATGGTTGACATGAGATTATGATGAGTAAGTATCTCACTAAGTATATTAACAATGTGTGATATACATAAGAAATGAGATTACTAAGTTAAGAAACTCGAAATGATATATATAACGATTATCGTTATGATAACTCTACTAAATATATATGTATCATATTAAGATATTGATACACTATATTTAACATGATAAAATGATATTTAAATATATCATTAAGTGTGTTAACAATGAACTACATATGTAAAAACAAGACTACTAACTCAAGAATTACGAAACGAGACTTATATGTAACGATTATCGTTGTAACGATATTTTAATGTATATATCATATTAAGAGATATTCATACATCATAATATCATGATAATATAATAATTTAACATCTCATTTGATATAATAAACATTGGGTTAATAACATTAATTTAGATCGTTAACTTAAAGGTTTCAAAACAACACTTACATGTAACGACTAACGAAGACTTAACGACTCCATTAGAATGTATATACATGTTGTGTTTTGATATGTATTCTTACACTTTTGAAAGACTTCAAGACACATATCAAAGTACTTCTACTTAACAAAAATGCTTACAATTACATCCTCGTTCAGTTTCATCAACAATTCTACTCGTATGCACCCGTATTCGTACTCGTACAATACACAGCTTTTAGATGTATGTATTATTGGTATATACACTCCAATGATCAGCTCTTAGCAGCCCATGTGAGTCACCTAACACATGTGGGAACCATCATTTGGCAACTAGCATGAAATATCTCATAAAATTACAAAAATATTAGTAATCATTCATGACTTATTTACATGAAAACAAAATTACATATCATTTATATCTAATCCATATACCAACGACCAAAAACACCTACAAACACTTTCATTCTTCAATTTTCTTCATCTAATTGATCTCTCTCAAGTTCCATCTTCAAGTTCTAAGTGTTCTTCATAAATTTCATAAGTATAGTTTCATAAAAATCAAGAATACTTCCAAGTTTGCAAGTCTACTTCCAAGTTTTCTAATCCATTCCAAGTAATCATCTAAGATCAAGGAACCTTTGTTATTTACAGTAGGTTATCTTTCTAATTCAAGGTAATATTCATATTCAAACTTTGATTCAATTTCTACAACTATAACAATCTTATTTCGAGTGAAAATCTTACTTGAACTGTTTTCGTGTCATGATTCTGCTTCAAGAACTTTCAAGCCATCCAAGGATCCTTTGAAGCTAGATCCATTTTTCTCATTTCCAGTAGTTTTATCCAGAAAACTTGAGGTAGTAATGATGTTGATAACATCATTCGATTCATACATATAAAGCTATCTTATTCGAAGGTTTAAACTTGTAATCACTAGAACATAGTTTAGTTAATTCTAAAGTTGTTCGCAAACAAAAGTTAATCATTCTAACTTGACTTTTAAAATCAACTAAACACATGTTCTATATCTATATGATATGCTAACTTAATGATTTAAAACCTGGAAACACGATGAACACCATAAAATCGGATATACGCCGTCGTAGTGAAACCGGAGGCTGTTTTGGTTTGGATAATTAAAAATTATAATAAACTTTGATTTAAAAGTTGTTCTTCTGGGAAAAATGATTTTTCATATGAACATGAAACTATATCCAAAAATCTTGGTTAAACTCAAAGTGAAAGTATGTTTTTCAAAATGGTCATCAAGATGTCGTTCTTTCGACGGAAATGACTACCTCTTTAGTAATTGACATGTAACTTAAATTTTCGACTATAAACCTATACTTTTTCTGTTTGGATTCTTAGATTAGAGTTCAATATGAAACCATAGCAATTTGATTCACTCAAAACGGATTTAAAATGAAGAAGTTATGGGTAAAACAAGATTGGATATTTTTGATCTTTTTAATACGGAAAATGTTTAACAAATCTATACAAATCATATCCTAGCTAACTTATATTGTATTATACATGTATTCTAATATATTATGTAATCTTGGGATACCATAGATACGTATGCAAATGTTTTGACATATCATATCGACCCATGTATATATATTATTTGGAACAACCATAGACACTCTATATGCAGTAATGTTGGAGTTAGCTATATAGGGTTGAGGTTGATTCCAAAAATATATATACTTTGAGTTGTGATCTAGCCTGAGACGTGTATACACTGGGTCGTGGATTGATTCAAGATAATATATATCGATTTATTTCTGTACATCTAACTGTGGACAACTAGTTGTAGGTTATTAACGAGGACAGCTGACTTAATACACTCAAATCTTTAAAACATAATAAAAATAGTTGTAATTATATTTTGATCATACTTTGATATATATGTACATATTTGTATAGGTTCATGAATCGATCCGTGGCCAAGTCTTATTTCCGAGGAAGGAAATATCTGTGAAAGTGAGTTATAGTCCCACTTTTAAAATCTAATATTTTTTGGGATGAGAATACATGCAGGTTTTATAAATGATTTACAAAATAGACACAAGTACGTGAAACTACATTCTATGGTTGAATTATCGAAATCGAATATGCCCCTTTTTATTAAGTCTGGTAATCTAAGAATTAGGGAACAGACACCCTAATTGACGTGAATCCTAAAGATAGATCTATTGGGCCTAACAAACCCCATTCAAAGTACCGAATGCTTTAGTACTTCAAAATTTATATCATATCCGAAGGGTGTCCCGGAATGATGGGGATATTCTTATATATGCATCTTGTTAATGTCGGTTACCAGGTGTTCACCATATGAATGATTTTTATCTCTATGTATGGGATGTGTCTTGTGGTCTATTGTTACGATTTGATATATATATAGGTTAAACCTATAACTCACCAACATTTTTGTTGACGTTTAAAGCATGTTTATTCTCAGGTGAATACTAAGAGCTTCCGCTGTTGCATACTAAAATAAGGACAAGATTTGGAGTCCATGTTTGTATGATATTGTGTAAAAACTGCATTCAAGAAATATATGTCGATGTAATATATTTCTATTGTAAACTATTATGTAATGGTCGTGTGTAAACAGTATATTTTAGATTATCATTATTTGATAATCTACGTAATGTTTTTAAAACCTTTATTGATAAAATAAAGGTTATGGTTGTTTTAAAAATGAATGCAGTCTTTTGAAAAACGTCTCATAAAGAGGTCAAAACCTCGCAACGAAATTAATTAATATGGAAAATTTATAATCAATATGAACGGGACATTTCAGTTGGTATCCGAGCGTTGGTCTTAGAGAACCAGAAAATTTGCATTAGTGTGTCTTATCGAGTTTGTTAGGATGCATTAGTGAGTCTGGACTTCGACCGTGTTTTCTTTAAAAATGATTGCTTAACATTTTTGTTGGAAACTATATATTATTAACATGTAAATATTATGTGATATATTAATCTCTTAACATTTGATATTGTGTGATAGATGTCTACCTCTAGCACAAATCTCATTGACTCACCTAATAATAACGAAGAGTCGAATATATATTGGCAAGATTCACAAGTTCCCGAAGAACCGGAAGAAGAGGAAACGGAACCGGAAGAAGAGGAACCGGAAGAAGAGGAACCAGAAGAAGAGGAACTGGAAGAAGAAGAGGTTCCGGAGGGGGGAATAGTAGGAACCACAGAAAACCGGTCAAATAAAAGAAAATCCTCAACCAATCGACCAAAGTTAATAATGGTCAATAGTGTTTCCGCTAAGGAAGCAAAATATTGGAAAAATTACCAATTTTTCGATGAATCGGATCCTGATGAGGATTCCGATGATGTTATAGAAATTACCCCGACCCAATTTAATTAGGCAAAAGAAAATAATAAGGGAAAAGGTATCAAAATAGAGAAATCTGATTCCGACCCCGATGAACTTTATATGTACCGTCAACACCCGTATTTTCAATATCGTGACAATAACCCGGGAACCTCTAAACCAATGTGGAAAACGACGGCTCGTATTAGAGGAACATCATATATCCCTAGAAAATTAGGAAAAAGAACCAAGTCCGAAGAAGAAGAAACCAGTGATTCAGATTAGAGGGGTTTGAGCATGTTGTGTAATAAATGTATTGTAGTGTGCTTGTACTTTTATGTTCTATGTAAAAATTGCTTGTATTGTTTGTTATTACGAATCTAATCCTTGTCTATTTTACAGTATAAAAACAAAATGGACGTTAAGGGTAGACAACCGAATATTTTAGAAGACCTACCAGAGGATATGATTGAGGAAATCTTGTCTAGAGTCGGTCAGAATTCATCAGCACATTTAGTTATGGAGAAATTAACTTGTCAAATATTTGAAAGACTTTCCAGAAATGCCTTAGTTTATAAAAGGCTTTCCTTTGATAGGTGGGGTATATCACATTGGGGAGACTTTAAGTTACGCCGTGTTTTCTTTAAAGTGTTAAATACGGGGAACTCAAATGCAATTTTACGCTACGGGTTAAGAACCTATTTTGACTCAACATATCCCAACATAGGATTTCGTAAATTAGAAAGAGCTTCTAACATGCAACATAAAGAAGCATGTTATGCTTACGGGTTAGTGATGTTCGCTTCTTACCAAAGTGAGAAAAAGAACATCGAATTGCAGCTTTTAAATAAAACTTTCCCACAAGTGACGGATTCAGTAGTTGGGGTGAGAAAAAAGGTTTTTAGATTATTATGGGGTTGTTGGACATTACGAAACCCTCGTCCTTTTGACGACATTACAACATGCTGCCTAGCTAATGGTCATAACGGTTATTTTCCACAAGACCAAGGATGGGAAGTCGTCTTAGTAAAACCAGAATGCATGACTTGTTTGTGGACTTATGAATTACGTGTCTTTATTTCCTTTGCTGAACAACTTGTGTATTAACTAGATTTATCTTCAAAACTGTCCTGTATCATAGTGTACTATATTTCATGTTATATGTAATATAGCGAAGTTGTAAGTTTGAAGAATATTTGTATGTGATATATTATTATAATTAGTTTTTCATATGGAATTGTAGTAGTTGAATTGTATATTAGCTACTAAGTATGAACTTAACGGGTAGGTAGTACCCGAATTTAAACTTATAAAACGCTAATATGAAGAAAAAGCTTTTATAAATGAGTTCATATTATGCTACGAGATACTATTGACTACTCTTAATATTCTGTATGATTAACTTGTTTCATTTGACTATTTTGAAGGAAATGGCACCGACTACTCGACACACCTTGAATATGAGCGAAGAGGAATTTCGTGCCTTTCTTGCTTCAAACATAGCCGCAGTACAGGCCGCGCTACATACCAACAATAACTCTGAATCTAGCAATACAGCTAACGGCGCAAGAAATCGTGTAGGATGTGTAGTGACCCGAACTTTTCCATGTTTATATATATATTAAATGAAATTGTTATTTACATGATTAAGTGTTTCCAACATGTTAAGCAATCAAACTTATTAAGACTTGATTAATTGAAATAGGTTTCATATAGACAATTGACCACCCAAGTTGACCGGCGATTCACGAACGTTAAAACTTGTAAAAACTATATGATGACATATATATGGATATATATATATATATATATATATATATAGTTAACATGATATTATGATAAGTAAACATATCATTAAGTATATTAACAATGAACTACATATGTAAAAACAAGACTACTAACTTAATGATTTTGAAACGAGACATATATGTAACGATTATCGTTGTAACGACATTTAATGTATATATATCATATTAAGATATATTAATACATCATGACATCATGATAATGTAATAATTTAACATCTCATTTGATTTAATAAACAATAGGTTAACAACATTTAACAAGATCGTTAACCTAAAGGTTTCAAAACAACACTTACATGTAACGACTAACGATGACTTAAAATGTATATACATGTAGTGTTTTAATATGTATTCATACACTTTTGAAAGACTTCAAGACACTTATCAAAATACTTCTACTTAACAAAAATTCTTACAATTACATCCTCATTCAGTTTCATCAACAATTCTACTCGTATGCACCCGTATTCGTACTCGTACAATACACAGCTTTTAGATGTATGTACTATTGGTATATACACTACAATGATCAGCTCTTAGCAGCCCATGTAAGTCACCTAACACATGTGGGAACCATCATTTGGCAACTAGCATGAAATATCTCATAAAATTACAAAAATATGAGTAATCATTCATGACTTATTTACATGAAAACAAAATTACATATCCTTTATATCTAATCCATACACAATGACCAAAAACACCTACAAACACTTTAATTCTTCAATTTTCTTCATCTAATTGATCTCTCTCAAGTTCTATCTTCATGTTCTAAGTGTTCTTCATAAATTCTACAAGTTCTAGTTTCATAAAATCAAGAATACTTCCAAGTTTGCTAGCTTACTTCCAATCTTGTAGAGTGATCATCCAACCTCAAGAAATCTTTCTTATTTACAGTAAGATATCTTTCTAATACAAGGTAATACTCATATTCAAACTTTGATTCAATTTCTATAACTATAACAATCTTATTTCGAGTGGAAATCTTACTTGAACTTGTTTTCGTGTCATGATTCTGCTTCAAGAACTTTCAAGCCATCCAAGGATCCTTTGAAGCTAGATCCATTTTTCTCATTTTCAGTAGCTTTATCCAGAAAACTTGAGGTAGTAATGATGTTCATAACATCATTCGATTCATACATATAAAGCTATCTTATTCGAAGGTTTAAACTTGTAATCACTAGAACATAGTTTAGTTAATTCTAAACTTGTTCGCAAATAAAAGTTAATCCTTCTAACTTGACTTTTAAAATCAAATAAACACATATTCTATATCTATATGATATGCTAACTTAATGATTTAAACCCTGGAAACACGAAGAACACTGTAAAACCGGACATACGCCGTCGTAGTAACACCGCGGGCTGTTTTGGGTTAGTTAATTAAAAACTATGATAAACTTTGATTTAAAAGTTGTTCTTCTGGGAAAATGATTTTTCTTATGAACATGAAACTTTATTCAAAAATCATGATTAAACTCAAAGTGGAAGTATGTGTTCTAAAATGGTCATCTAGACGTCGTTCTTTCGACTGAAATGACTACCTTTAAAAAAATGACTTGTAACTTATATTTCCGACTATAAACCTATACTTTTTCTGTTTTGATTCATAAAATAGAGTTCAATATGAAACCATAGCAATTTGATTCACTCAAAACGGATTTAAAATGAAGAAGTTATGGGTAAAACAAGATTGGATAATTTTTCTTGTTGTAGCAACGTGAAAATTGGTAACAAATCTATATTAATCATATCCTAGCTAACTTATATTGTATTATACATGTATTCTAATATATTATGTAATCTTGGGATACCATAGACATGTATGCAAATGTTTTGACATATCATATCGACCCATGTGTATATATTATTTGGAACAACCATAGACACTCTATATGCAGTAATGTGGGAGTTAGCTATACAGGGTTGAGGTTAATTCCAAAAATATATATACTTTGAGTTGTGATCTAGCCTGAGACGTGTATACACTGGGTCGTGGATTGATTCAAGATAATATATATCAATTTTTTCTGTACATCTAACGTTGGACAACTAGTTATAGGTTACTAACTAGGACAGCTGACTTAATAAACTTAAAACATCAAAATGTATTAAAAGTGTTGTAAATATATTTTGAATATACTTTGATATATATGTACATATTTGTTATAGGTTCGTGAATCGACCTGTGGCCAAGTCTTACTTCCCGACGAAGTAAAAATATGTGAAAGTGAGTTATAGTCCCACTTTTAAAATCTAATATTTTTAGGATGAGAATACATGCAGATTTTATAAATAATTTACAAAATAGATACAAGTACGTGAAACTACATTCTATGGTTGAATTATCGAAATCGAATATGCCCCTTTTTATTAAGTCTGGCAATCTAAGAATTAGGGAACAGACACCCTAATTGACGCGAATCCTAAAGATAGATCTATTGTTCCTAACAAACCCCATCCAAAGTACCAGATGCTTTAGTACTTCGAAATTTATATCATATTCGAAGGGTGTCCCGGAATGATGGGGATATTCTTATATATGCATCTTGTTAATGTCGATTACCAGGTGTTCACCATATGAATGATTTTTATCTCTATGTATGGGATGCGTATTGAAATATGAAATCTTGTGGTCTATTGTTACGATTTGATATATACATAGGTTAAACCTATAACTCACCAACATTTTTGTTGACGTTTAAAGCATGTTTATTCGCAGGTGAATACTAAGAGCTTCCGATGTTGCATACTAAAATAAGGACAAGATTTGGAGTCCATGTTTGTATGATATTGTGTAAAAACTGCATTTAAGAAACATATGTCAATCTAATATATTTCTATTGTAAACCATTATGTAATGGTCGTGTGTAAACAGTATATTTTAGATTATCATTATTTGATAATCTACGTAATGCTTTTGAAACCTTTATTGATAAAATAAAGGTTATGGTTGTTTTAAAAATGAATGCAGTCTTTGAAAAATGTCTCATATAGAGGTCAAAACCTCGCAACGAAATCAATTAATATGGAACGTTTATAATCAATATGAACGGTACATTTCAGTTGGTATCAGAGCGTTGGTCTTAGAGAACCAGAATTTTGCATTAGTGTGTCTTATCGAGTTTGTTAGGATGCATTAGTGAGTCTGGACTTCGACCGTGTTTACTTGAAAAATGATTGCTTAACAAATTTTGTTGGAAACTATATATTTTTAACATGTGAATATTATGTAATATATTAATCTCTTAACGTGTTTGATATTATGTGATAGATGTCTACCTCTAGAACAAGTCACATTGACTCACCTAATAATAATGAAGAGTCAAATGTAAATTGGAATGATTCGTGGACTGATTCACAAGTTCCCGAAGAGGAACCGGAAGAAGAGTCGGAACCGGAAGAAGAGTCGGAACCGGAAGAAGAATCGGAACCGGAAGAAGAAATAGAACCAGTGGGGGAAATAATAAAACGGTTAAGTAGAAGAAAATCCTCAACCAACCGACCAAAGTTAATTATGGTCAATGGTGTTTCCGCCAAGGAAGCAAAGTATTGGGACGATTACCAATTCTCCGATGAATCAGATCCCGACAAGGATTCTGATGATGTTATACAAATTACCCCAACAAAATTTAATAAGGCAAAAGAGAACAATAAGGGAAAGGGCATAAAAATAGAGAAATTTGATTCCAAACCCGATGAACTTTATATGTATCGTCAACGCCCGTATTTCTTAAGTTGTGACAATAACCCGGGAACCTCTACACCACCAGGTTTTTCTAAACCAATGTGGAAAACGACAGCTCGTATTAGGGGAACATCATATATCCCTAGAAACTTGGCAAAACGAACCAAAACCGAAGAAGAAGAAACGAGCGAGTCGGAATAAGATAGTTGTATTCGTGTGGTGTAATATATGTAATATAGTGTGCTTATGCTTTATGATATATGTAAAAATTTCTTGTATTAATAAGTATTTTTTTATGAATCTAACTCTTGTCTATTTTACAGTATAAAAACACAAAATGGATAGACAACCCAATATTTTAAGAGACCTACCCGGAGACATGATTGATGAAATCTTTTCTAGAGTCGGTCAGAATTCCTCGGCACAACTATTTAAGGCGAGATCAGTTTGTAAGACATTCGAAGAATGTTCCAAGAATGCCTTGGTTTATAAAAGGCTTTCCTTCGAAAGATGGGGGATATCACATTGGAAAATCCATAAGTTACAATGTGTTTACTTTGACGCATATATTGCGGGGAACCCAAATGCTATTTTACGCAACGGGTTAAGAAATTATTTTGACTCAATATATCCGAATATAGGACTTCGTGATTTAGAAAAAGCGGCTAACATGCAACATAAAGAAGCATGTTATGCTTACGGATTAGTAATGTTCGCTTCTCACCAAAGTGAGAACAAGAACATCGGGCTAAAACTATTAAACAAAACGTTCCCACAAGTGACGGAGTCGGTAATTGGGGTAAGAAATTAGGTTTTTAGATTGTTACGGGACTGTTGGACATTACGTAACCCTCGTCCCTTTGACGACGTTACAACACGCTGTCTTATCAACGGCCATAACGGTTATGTTCCACAAGACCAAGGATGGGAAGTAGTCCTAGTAAAACCAGAATGCATGACTTGTTTCTGGACGTATGAATTACGTGTCTTTATTGCCTTTGCTGAACGACTTGTGTACTAGCTAGAATTATCTTCACAACTATCTTGTATCAAAGTTATTGTGTGCTATATTTCATGCTATATGTAAAATAAGCGGTATTGTAAGTTTGTAAAATATTGTGTAAAAGTTTGAACGCGAAATATTATTATAATCAGCTTTTCATATAGAATTGTAGTAGTTGAATTGTATATTAGCTACTAAGTATGAACTTAACGGGTAGGTGCTACCCGAATTTAAACTTATAAAACGCTAATATGAAGAAAAAAGCTTTTATAAATGAGTTCATATTATGCTACGAGATACTATTGACTACTCTTAATATTCTGTATGATTAACTTGTTTCATTTAACTATTTGAAGAAAATGGCACCGACTACTCGACAAACCATGAATATGAGCGAAGAGGAATTTCGTACCTTTCTTGCTGCAAACATAGCCGCAGTACAGGCTGCGCTACATACCAACAATAACTCCGAATCTAGCAATGCAGCTAACGGCGCAAGAAATCGTATAGGATGCACCTACAAAGAATTCACTGCCTGCAAACCTTTGGAATTTAATGGAACCGAAGGACCGATCGGATTGAAACGGTGGACTGAGAAGTTCGAATCGGTGTTTGCCATAACTAAGTGTACTGAAGAGGAAAAAGTGAAGTACGCTACGCATACCTTCACAGGTACTGCGTTAACATGGTGGAATACCTATCTAGAGCAAGTGGGAGAAGATGATGCTTACGCACTACCGTGGTCAGCATTCAAGCACTTGATGAATGAGAAGTACCGTCCCAGAACCGAGGTCAATAAGCTCAAGACAGAACTTAGAGGGTTACGAACCCAAGGATTTGATATTACCACGTACGAAAGACGATTCACAGAATTGTGCCTATTGTGTCCGAGAGCGTTCGAAGATGAGGAAGAGAAGATCGACGCATTTGTGAAAGGATTAACGGAAAGAATCCAAGAAGATATAAGTTCACACGAGCCCGCCTCCATACAACAGGTATGTAGAATGGCTCACAAACTAGTGAACCAGATTGAGGAAAGAATTAAAGAACAGGCGGCTGAAGAGGCCAATGTGAAGCAAGTCAAAAGAAAGTGGGAGAAAAATGGTGATAAGAATCACCAATACAACAACAACAGCAATTACAACAATAATCGCAACAACTATCCCAACAATCGCAACATCAATCGCAACTACAACAAACAGCCCAACAATAACAACAACAACAACAACTACAACAATCATCCCAACAACAATAACAACCGCAACAACAACAACAACAATCAGAAGCAGCTATGCGAAAGGTGTGAAAAGTATCACTCGGGGTTCTGCACCAAATTTTGCAACAAGTGTAAAAGAAATGGTCATAGCGCAGCGAAGTGTGAGGTCTACGGACCAGGGGTTAACAGAACGAAAGGAACAAATGGTGTCGGAACGAGTAATGGCGGAGCAAGTAGTGTCGGAGCAAGTTATGCCAATGTAGTTTGTTATAAATGTGGAAAACCGGGCCACATTATTAGAAATTGCCCGAACCAGGAGAACACAAATGGACAAGGCCGCGGAAGAGTTTTCAATATTAATGCGGCAGAGGTACGGGAAGAACCGGAGCTTGTTACGGGTACGTTTCTTATTGACAATAAATCTGCTTACGTTTTATTTGATTCGGGTGCGGATAGAATCTATATGAGTAGAGATTTTTGTGCTAAATTAAGTTGTCCATTGACGCCATTGGATAGTAAATTTTTACTCGAATTAGCAAACGGTAAATTAATTTCAGCAGATTATATATGCCGGAATCGAGAAATTAAACTGGGTAGGGAAATATTTAAGATTGATTTGATACCAGTAGAGTTAAGGAGTTTTGATGTAATAGTTGGCATGAACTGGCTGAAGGAGATGAAAGCAGAGATCGTATGTTACAAAAATGCAATTTGCATTGTACGAGAAGAAGGAGAACCCTTAATGGTGTACGGAGAAAAGGGCAACACGAAGCTACATCTTATTAGTAATTTGAAGGCACAAAAACTAATAAGAAAAGGTTGCTATGCTGTTCTAACACACGTCGAGAAAGTACAAACTGAAGAAAAGAGCATCAATGATGTTCCCGTCGCAAAAGAATTTCCCGATGTATTTCCGAAAGAATTACCGGGACTACCTCCACATCGATCTGTTGAATTTCAAATAGATCTTGTACCAGGTGTAGGTTTTTCGTATGCCCGAGAGACATATTAAATTAATGTGGCTAATGTGTTATGATCCAAGTCGGGTCATACCCAATAACAAGCTTACCGACACCTTATATGTATTTAAACTTAACGAATGGATCGTTATGAAAATACGCGACACTTGGATTTCAGAAAATCGGGTTTCTGAAATATTTTCACTTGAGATAAATTATTTGGATAAATTATTATGGCCGAATTTATTAGGGTTCAAAATTGGGTTTTGAGCTCTATCATTTGGTCATATTTTGTTGCATGTTAAAGTTCACAATCCTAGCCTTGACCTTGTGTTGATTGCATGTTATATTTGGTTGATTTGTTATATTCATTTGGTATGTAATATTATTCATTCAATTGGCATGTAATAATTATTATTTTGGCTATGTAATTTGTTTTACATTTGGTATGTAAAATAGAATAGGTTGTATTTCATTTTCTAGATAAAAATGTATTAGGATACATATTTTGTAAAAATGAAGAACAAGATGATGAAGACTTGAAGAACACAAGGAGCATTTGGATGCAAGGTTAAGTGGGAGATTGTAATCTCCTACTTTGTATTATTACCCCTTAACCCGGTGACATTTGTTTTCGGCTAAACAAATGTCCACCAAAATGGCTAGATTGTGAACACGCTTTTTTTGCATGTGTGGTTGTTTGTATGATTATTGTTTTGTATGTTTGGTTGATACAATTAATCACAAGATAACAACAAACAAAACGACAATTTAATTGGTTAAATTAGACGTTCTAAGTACATGCAAAATGGCAATTTAAATGGTTAAATTAAAATAGCAACCAAAACCCTTAATAAATGGTTATTAAGAACATGATAAGGATCATACATATAAAATGGTTTATATCAAGTAATTGGCTTAATTACAAAACATGAAAATGGATTTTCAAATAAACCATACACTAAATGCATGTTGGTGTATGGTGCAAAAGTTTTCCTAAACTAGAAATAACGAAAACTCAAAATCCCTTTAACAAACAAGCTAAACAAGTTTAACGCCATCCTTTTGTGAAAACACTTAGACATATTAAGAAACTCTTGACGGGATAAAGGTCACCTAACCGTTATGAGCGGACTAATATGAATAAGGTAAATTTCGCACACTTGTGGGATAAAGGTCACCTAACCACTTGTATGTTGAATTTACATGTTTACACAAGTAGGACGACTTGATTTGGGAATCATGAACTTAGGGTCACCGAAGCATGAGGAACAAATAGGCGTTGATGGGATAAATATGCCATGCAAAAGGATTGCATGATCCCATAACTTAGAAGTTGCAAAAGGATTGCAATTGTCATATAATGACTACCTAGCTAAATCAAATGACGGGATAAAGGTCACCTAACCGAAATTTGGTTTACCGTTGGATTCTAATATTTAATAAGTCAATTGAAATATAAAAGGGTATTGTTTATTAAATTTAAAATCGATACTTAAATGAACTTTGTTAAATTTTGTAGATGGCCGCCAATAACAACAACAACATTCCAAACGCACCACTTAACCTAAACCACCTATCATTAAGGTCTCTCCTCGAGAAAGACAAACTCAACCATACTAACTTTATGGATTGGTTCCGCAATCTTCGGATTGTCCTCAAACAAGAGGATAAAGCGTATGTACTTGAGGACCCCATTCCCGATCAACCGGATGAGAATGAAGTGGAGGCAATGGCCTCTTACGATAAGTATTGCCACGACTCCCTTCAAGTCTCATGCTTAATGCTTGGGACTATGATACCCGAACTCCAAAAGGATTTCGAGCATCATAGTGCATACGACATGATAACGCAATTGAAGGAGATGTTCCTTCAACAAGCGCGTGTCGAGCGCTTCGAAACGGTTCGGGCGCTACATGCTTGTCGTATGGACGATACCCAATCGGTTTCATCTTATGTACTTAAGATGAAAAGCCTTATCGATCGTGCAAACCGTCTTAACCTAAACATATCTAATGAGTTAGCCACCGATCTTATCCTTAACTCCCTATCAAAAAGGTTTGATCAATTTGTAATTAATTACAATATGAATGGGATGGATAAGAGCATAGGTGAGCTTCACGGTATGCTTAGAACGGCCGAAACTAGCATGGGTAAAAGGGCTTTACCCGTGTTAGCAATCGATCAAGGTGGATCCAAAGGTAACGCCTCTAAGCCAAAGGTGGCTAAGAGGAAAGGACCCGCCCATCAAGGCAAAGGGAAGGGGAAGATGGTTACCCCAACCAAGAACAAGGCTAAGAAGCAAAAGGTAGCCGAGAAGGCAAACCCCAAGGAAGACCCATGTTTCAGTTGCGGTGAGATGGGTCATTGGAAACGAAACTGTCCGGTCTACCTTAAGGAGTTGAAGGAGAAGAGGGATGCAGGGCAAACCTCAGGTAATATATATATGGTATATATAGAGCTTAGTATTACTTCTTCTAATACATGGGTATTAGACACTGGATGTGGAACTCACATTTGCAATTCATTGCAGGGGTTCAAAAGAAGTAGCAAGCAAACGGGAACATCAAGTCTCTACATGGGTAATGGAGCCAAAGTGCAAGTGAAGGCTCAAGGAGACTTTGTGTTGAAGCTTCCAAGTGGTTTGGAACTTATTTTGAAAGATGTTTTGTATGCACCTGATTTATGTCGAAACATTATTTCCATTTCCCGTTTGAAACAATGTGGTTTTTATCTTAATTTTGTTAATGATGATATCCATATTTATTTAGATAATGTATTCTATTTCAAGGCTTCACCTTCAAATGGAATTTATGAATTGGTTCATGATGACACGTCATCTAGTAGCTCAATGTACCATACAAGCACCAAGAAACTCAAAAGGGATTTGAGTGATTCCTATTTATGGCATTGTCGCCTTGGTCACATAAACAAGAACCGAATGCATACACTTCAAAAGGATGGACTTTTGAAATCAAATGAAATGGATTCGTTTGATGTATGTGAATCTTGTTTACAAGGCAAGATGACTAAAGCACCTTTCAAAGGGACTTATGAAAGGGCTAAAGATTTATTGGGATTAATACATTCGGATGTATGTGGACCCTTTAAACCCATGACTAGGAATGGTGAAAGATACTTTGTTACTTTCATTGATGACTTTAGTCGTTTCGGATATGTCTACTTATTAAGACATAAGGACGAAACGTTTGAAGCATTCAAAGAATATCAAAACGAAGTACAAAATCAACTCAATAGGACAATTAAGGTACTTCGTACCGATAGAGGAGGTGAATACCTAAGCGATGCCTTCCAAGATCATCTTAGGAGTTGTGGGATTATCTCACAACTTACTCCACCCGGAACACCCCAACTTAATGGAGTTTCCGAAAGGAGGAACCGAACCCTAATGGATATGGTTCGATCTATGATGGCAAGAAGCTCGTTGCCTCTATCATTTTGGGGTTATTGTCTAAGCTCCGCGGCTCGTATTTTAAATATGGCCCCAACCAAGAAAGTGGAACGAACTCCTCACGAGATGTGGTTTGGTAAACCTCCATCTCTATCATACTTAAAGGTATGGGGATGTGAAGCTTATCCTAAGCGTTACGTCCCTAATAAGTTGAATGCTCGATCCACGAAGTGTATCTTCATAGGATATCCCAAGGATGATATGGGATATTATTTCTATGATCCATCCGAGCAGAATGTATTTGTTGCTCGAAAGGCGGAATTCCTTGAAACTAAGTTCCTAATGGAAGGAAATAGTGAAAGGAAGATAGATCTTGAAGAGGTTCAAGATCAAGTAGATGATACAC
Source organism: Rutidosis leptorrhynchoides (assembly GCF_046630445.1). Lineage (NCBI taxonomy): Eukaryota > Viridiplantae > Streptophyta > Magnoliopsida > Asterales > Asteraceae > Rutidosis > Rutidosis leptorrhynchoides. The sequence continues at coordinate 200,210,568 of NC_092342.1, read as the reverse complement.
AATTGGTTAACACTAGCACTCAACATGAAAATGTTGATAGTGATCAAATGGATGATCAAAATACACAAGACATTCGTAGATCTAGTAGGATTAGCAATCCTCCTGAGAGATATGGGTTTCTCATAGATGGTTGCTATACGGTTGATTTGGATGAACCAACAAACTACCAAGATGCTTTATCAAGGATTGATAAAGATAAATGGCAGGATGCCATGAACGCCGAGATGCAATCCATGTATGAAAACCAAGTGTGGGAACTTGTTGAGCAACCTCCTAGCTCTAAGCTAGTTGATTGCAAATGGCTTTTCAAGAAGAAAACCGACATACATGGAAACTTGGATACATATAAAGCTAGGCTTGTAGCAAAAGGTTTCACTCAAACTCAAGGGGTTGATTATGATGAAACTTTCTCGCCAGTGGCAATGCTAAAGTCTATTAGGATATTATTTGCCATTGCTGCTCACTACGACTATGAAATATGGCAAATGGATGTCAAAACCGCTTTCCTAAATGGATATCTTATGGAAGATGTCTATATGGTCCAGCCTGAAGGTTTTGTTGATCCAAAATATCCTAAAAGGGTATGCAAGTTAAATAAGTCAATCTACGGATTGAAACAAGCATCTAGAATGTGGAATCATCGTTTTAATGAGGAAGCCGAGAAATTTGGCTTCATTAAAAATGGTGATGAAGCTTGTGTATATAAGAAAGCTAGTGGGAGCACTATCATATTCCTTGTACTATATGTGGATGATATATTATTATTTGGGAATGATATTACCACAATGCAAGGAGTCAAAACTTGGCTAAAGAGTTGCTTCTCCATTAAGGATCTTGGAGATGCACAATACATATTGGGGATAGGGATCTATAGGAATAGATCCAAGAGATTGATAGGTTTAAGTCAAAGTACATACATTGATAAAATCTTGAAAAGGTTCAAGATGGAAAACTCTAAGAAAGGTTTGGTACCTATTCAAAGAGGAACCAGTCTCAGTTCATCTCAGTGTCCCACCACGAAAGATGAACAAGAGAAAATGAAGAAAGTCCCATACGCATCTGCTATTGGGTCTATCATGTATGCAATGATATGTACTAGACCGGATGTGTCATGCGCTCTAAGCTTGACAAGTAGATACCAGAATAACCCAGGAAACAGTCATTGGGTTGCTGTTAAAAGTATATTGAAATACCTTAGGAGGACTAAGGATATGTTTCTAATATATGGGTCTGGTGAGGAGGAACTCGCTGTAAAAGGTTACGTGGATGCGAGTTTCCAAACTGATCGAGATGACTCTCGATCACAATCCGGTTATGTCTTCATGTTAAATGGTGGTGCGGTCTCTTGGAAGAGTTCGAAACAGGAGGTTGTTGCGTTATCCACTACAGAGTCGGAGTACATTGCCGCCTCACTGGCAGCTCAGGAAGCTGCATGGATGAAGAAATTCATCGACGACTTAGGAGTGGTCCCTTCCATTCAGGACCCTCTTGAGATCTTTTGTGACAATGAGGGTGCGATTGCTCAAATCAAGGCACCTCGTGCCCATCAAAAGACTCGTCACATTGAGCGGAGATTCAACTACATAAGGGATGAAGTTGAAAAAGGAAAGATATGTATTCGCAAAGTTCATACAGATCATAATGTTGCGGATCCACTCACGAAGCTTTTACATGGGCCAAAACATGAGGGACATGTTTGTGCATTAGGGCTTCGATATTCTAGTGATTGGATATGATCTATTTTATGTATTGTACCGGAACGAAATTATTCAAACTCATTAATATAATTATGGTATTAATTTAATTATGAGTCATGTTCCAATTTTGCATATTTTATCCATGAATAAACTATTATTCTAAATTCCGTAGTTGATCACATTTGTGGGAACAAGTGTGAGGTCTAGACTATTATGAACTTGGATTGGTTAACATTCAAATGGAGAATGTGGGGCAAGGTTGCAACCAAGGTTCATAGATATTTGTGGGACACAAATATTGGAGGACCCGCTCTCAAGATTTACTGTATGGAGCCTTTGTGGTTGATCACATGTAATCTTGAGTAAAGGAGAATATCATTGTATCCTCTGACCTGAGATACATATTGGGTTCAGATATTCACCGAATATCGTGCCTTGATTCTTTCCTTCGCTATTCTGAAAAGGTAGCTCATAAGGGAGGCTTCAGGTATGGTACAAAGTGTAGTGTCCAGGACGTATGTAGCCAAGATGGAATTTGTCCCTCTTATTCGTTGAGAGTTAGATGTCTAAGGCCTGATAAAGTTAAATCTATAAGAGAGTGATCACTCTATGTCTCTTGGATTTAACATGACATCTAGGACGAAAGGATATAATGAAAGATTCACCTAAATCATATTCGAGATGGGGACTCGAAAGGGATGATGTTATTGAATGGCACAAAGTCATAACATATTGGGGGTGATGGACGGTCGTTAGGTGGTATCCGTCACTTGCATTAATTTCTTATGTTTCTCGTGCAAGTGGGAGATTGTAGGTTTTTCGTATGCCCGAGAGACATATTAAATTAATGTGGCTAATGTGTTATGATCCAAGTCGGGTCATACCCAATAACAAGCTTACCGACACCTTATATGTATTTAAACTTAACGAATGGATCGTTATGAAAATACGCGACACTTGGATTTCAGAAAATCGGGTTTCTGAAATATTTTCACTTGAGATAAATTATTTGGATAATTTATATAATGAGGATTTAATTATTTATGGGTGTAAATAATTAAAATGTGTTATATTTTATAAATGGTTTTATAAAATATGCAAGTAACAAAACAAATACATGAATTTATATAAATTGTTTTGTAAACAATTTAACTATATATAAATGCATTTGGGTGGCAGAATTTTGGTCTCCAAGGGAGCATCTTTTACTTGTATTTTGTTACTTTTGAGGGCACAATTCCTCATACATATGCTAGTCTCTATAACCATGCATTGGACTCAAGTGAGAGAGTAAGATATACAAAAATAACACACTAAAATTCTGGTTTGGGAGCTGAATCTGGCCGAAACTGTTTTGGCTTCAAAGAGGCTCCTTTTGCTTGTTATTTTAGCTCTCATTAGTGTCTAAAATCCTAACTTATCAAAGGTGGTGTTGGTACACAAAAGGCTTGGGGTATAGCACACTTGAGGCTTCAAGTTAGAAGCTTTTTCAAGTCATCATCTTCATCTACTTCCTGCTCATTTTGGAGCAGTTGCTGTTCGGTTTTTGGAAGCTAAATAAGGTGGTCTTGAAGCTTGGTTTATTAGCTCATTAAGGTTCTAAGGTGTAGCCAAGTTAAAGGGTAGTGTTGGTGCATTACTCCTTCATCATTTGTTCTTCATTTCAGCCCTCAAACCTTGTTTTGAGGAGGTATAATTCACTCCCTTCCTTTTAATTTGTGAGTATTATTTCACAACTTGATCCATGGGGTTTAGCTTTAAATTGGTTAAAGTTTAACAAGTAAAACTTAATAATTACACGCTTCCGCTTTTAATTGATTCTTAAATGGTTTTAAGTATAATGGAACTTGTTAAATCCCAACACCAGGAGCTGCACCAATAGCTCGTGCTCCTTATAGACTCATACCCAGTGAGATGAAAGAACTGCAAAGTCAACTGCAAGAACTATTAAAACGTGGTTTCATTCGACCAAGCACATCACCATGGGGAGCTCCTGTTTTGTTTGTCAAGAAGAAGGATGGTACATTTAGGTTGTGTATTGACTACAGAGAGTTGAACAAACTTACCATCAAAAACCGTTATCCACTGCCGAGAATTGACGACTTATTTGATCAACTACAAGGCTCGTCGGTTTATTCGAAGATCGATTTACGTTCTGGATATCATCAAATGCGAGTAAAGGAGGATGATATTCCAAAAACTGCTTTTAGGACGCGTTATGGTCATTACGAGTTTATGGTTATGCCGTTTGGATTGACTAACGCACCAACTGTGTTCATGGACCTTATGAATTGAGTGTGTGGGCCATATCTTGACAAGTTTTTTATTGTTTTCATCGATGACATACTTATTTACTCAAAGAATGATCAAGAGCACGAAGAACATTTGAGAAAAGTGCTAGAAGTATTGAGGAAAGAAAAACTGTACACTAAGTTTTCAAAGTGTGCATTTTGGTTAGAAGAAGTTCAATTCCTCGGTCACATAGTGAACAAAGAAGGTATCCAGGTGGACCCGGCAAAGATCGAAACCGTTGAAAAGTGGGAAACCCCAAAAACTCCGAAGCATATACGTCAATTTTTAGGATTGGCTGGTTACTACAGAAGATTCATCCAAGATTTCTCCAAAATAGCAAAACCCTTGACTGCATTAACGCATAAAGGGAAGAAATTTGAATGGAAGGATGAACAAGAGAAGGCGTTTCAATTATTGAAAAAAAGCTAACTACGGCACCTATATTGTCATTGCCTGAAGGGAATGATGATTTTGTGATTTATTGTGACTCATCAAAGCAAGGTCTCGGTTGTGTATTAATGCAACGAACGATGGTGATTGCTTATGCGTCTAGACAATTAAAGATTCACGAAAAAAATTATACGACTCATGATTTGGAATTAGGCGCGGTTGTTTTTGCATTAAAGATTTGGAGGCACTACTTATATGGGGTCAAAAGTATTATATATACCGACCACAAAAGTCTTCAACACATATTTAATCAGAAACAACTGAATATGAGGTAGCGTAGGTGGATTGAATTGTTGAATGATTACGACTTTGAGATTCGTTACCACCCGGGGAAGGCAAATGTGGTAGCCGACGCCTTGAGCAGAAAGGACAGAGAACCCATTCGAGTAAAATCTATGAATATAATGATTCACACTAACATTACTACTCAAATAAAGGAGGCGCAACAAGGAGTTTTAAAAGAGGGAAATTTAAAGGATGAAATACCCAAAGGATCGGAGAAGCATCTTAATATTCGGGAAGATGGAACCCGGTATAGGGCTGAAAGAATTTGGGTACCAAAATTTGGAGATATGAGAGAAATGGTACTTAGAGAAGCTCATAAAACCAGATACTCAATACATCCTGGAACGGGGAAGATGTACAAGGATCTTAAGAAACATTTTTGGTAGCCAGGTATGAAAGCCGATATTGCTAAATATGTAGGAGAATGTTTGACGTGTTCTAAGGTCAAAGCTGAACATCAAAAACCATCAGGTCTACTACAACAACCTGAAATCCCGGAATGGAAATGAGAAAACATTACCATGGATTTCATCACTAAATTGCCAAGGACTGCAAGTGGTTTTGATACTATTTGGGTAATAGTTGATCGTCTCACCAAATCAGCACACTTCCTGCAATAAGAGAAGATGACAAGATGGAGAAGTTAGTACGACTGTATTTGAAGGAAGTCGTCTCCAGACATGGAATACCAATCTCTATTATCTCTGAAAGGGATGGCAGATTTATTTCAAGATTTTGGCAAACATTACAGCAAGCATTAGGAACTCGTCTAGACATGAGTACTGCCTATCATCCACAAACTGATGGGCAGAGCGAAAGGACAATACAAACGCTTGAAGACATGCTACGAGCATGTGTTATTGATTTCGAAAACGGTTGGGATCGACATCTACCGTTAGCAGAATTTTCCTACAACAACAGCTATCATTCAAGCATTGAGATGGCGCCGTTTGAAGCACTTTATGGTAGAAAGTGCAGGTCTCCAATTTGTTAAAGTGAAGTGGGGGATAGACAGATTACGGGTCCAGAGATAATACAAGAAACTACCGAGAAGATCATCCAAATTCAACAACGGTTGAAAACCGCCCAAAGTCGACAAAAGAGCTACGCCGACATTAAAAGAAAAGATATAGAATTTGAAATTGGAGAGATGGTCATGCTTAAGGTTGCACCTTGGAAAGGTGTTGTTCAATTTGTTAAACGAGGGAAATTAAATCCAAGGTATATTGTACCATTCAAGATTATTGATCGTGTCGGACCAGTAGCTTACCGACTTGAGTTACCTCAACAACTCGCGGCTGTACATAACACTTTCCACGTCTCGAATTTGAAGAAATGTTTTGTTAAAGAAGATCTCACTATTCCGTTAGATGAAATCCAAATCAACGAAAAACTTCAATTCATCGAAGAACCCGTCAAAATAATGGATCGTGAGGTTAAAAGACTTAAGCAAAACAAGATACCAATTGTTAAGGTTCGATGGAATGCTCGTAGAGGACCCAAGTTCACCTGGGAATGAGAAGATCAGATAAAGAAGAAATACCCGCATTTATTTCCAGAAGATACGTCAACACCTCCAACTGCTTAAAATTTCGGGACGAAATTTATTTAACGAGTAGGTACTGTAGTGACCCGAACTTTCCATGTTTATATATATATTAAATGAAATTGTTATTTACATGATTAAGTGTTTCCAACATGTTAAGCAATCAAACTTGTTAAGACTTGATTAATTGAAATAGGTTTCATATAGACAATTGACCACCCAAGTTGACCGGCGATTCACGAACGTTAAAACTTGTAAAAACTATATGATGACATATATATGATACATATATAGTTAACATGATATTATGATAAGTAAACATATCATTAAGTATATTAACAATGAACTACATATGTAAAAACAAGACTACTAACTTAATGATTTTGAAACGAGACATATATGTAACGATTATCATTGTAACGACATTTAATGTATATATATCATATTAAGATATATTAATACATCATGATATCATGATAATGTAATAATTTAACATCTCATTTGATTTAATAAACAATAGGTTAACAACATTTAACAAGATCCTTAACCTAAAGGTTTCAAAACAACACTTACATGTAACGACTAACGATGACTTAACGACTCAGTTAAAATGTCTACACATGTAGTGTTATAATATGTATTCATACACTTTTGAAAGACTTCAAGACACTTATCAAAATACTTCTACTTAACAAAAATGCTTACAATTACATCCTCATTCAGTTTCATCAACAATTCTACTCGTATGCACCCGTATTCATACTCGTACAATACACAGCTTTTAGATGTATGTACTATTAGTATATACACTCCAATGATCAGCTCTTAGCAGCCCATGTGAGTCACCTAACATATGTGGGAACCATCATTTGGCAACTAGCATGAAATATCTCATAAAATTACAAAAATATGAGTAATCATTCATGACTTATTTACATGAAAACAAAATTACATATCCTTTATATCTAATCCATACACAATGACCAAAAACACCTACAAACACTTTAATTCTTCAATTTTCTTCATCTAATTGATCTCTCTCAAGTTCTATCTTCAAGTTCTAAGTGTTCTTCATAAATTCTACAAGTTCTAGTTTCATAAAATCAAGAATACTTCCAAGTTTGCTAGCTTACTTTCAATCTTGTAGAGTGATCATCCAACCTCAAGAAATCTTTCTTATTTACAGTAAGATATCTTTCTAATACAAGGTAATACTCATATTCAAACTTTGATTCAATTTCTATAACTATAACAATCTTATTTCGAGTGGAAATCTTACTTGAACTTGTTTTCGTGTCATGATTCTGCTTCAAGAACTTTCAAGCCATCCAAAGATCCTTTGAAGCTAGATCCATTTTTCTCATTTCTAGTAGCTTTATCCAGAAAACTTGAGGTAGTAATGATGTTCATAACATCATTCGATTCATACATATAAAGCTATCTTATTCGAAGGTTTAAACTTGTAATCACTAGAACATAGTTTAGTTAATTCTAAACTTGTTCGCAAACAAAAGTTAATCCTTCTAACTTGACTTTTAAAATCAACTAAACACATGTTCTATATCTATATGATATGCTAACTTAATGATTTAAAACCTGGAAACACGAAGAACACTGTAAAATCGGACATACGCCGTCGTAGTAACACCGCGGGCTGTTTTGGGTTAGTTAATTAAAAACTATGATAAACTTTGATTTAAAAGTTGTTCTTCTGGGAAAATGATTTTTCTTATGAACATGAAACTATATCCAAAAATCATGATTAAACTCAAAGTGGAAGTATGTTTTCTAAAATGGTCATCTAGACGTCATTCTTTCGACTGAAATGACTACCTTTACAAAAACGACTTGTAACTTATATTTCCGACTATAAACCTATATTTTTTCTGTTTAGATTCATAAAATAGAGTTCAATATGAAACCATAGCAATTTGATTCACTCAAAACGGATTTAAAATGAAGAATTTATGGGTAAAACAAGATTGGATAATTTTTCTTGTTGTAGCAACGTGAAAATTGGTAACAAATCTATATTAATTATATCCTAGCTAACTTATATTATATTATACATGTATTCTAATATATTATGTAATCTTGGGATACCATAGACACGTATGCAAATGTTTTGACATATCATATCGACCCATGTGTATATATTATTTGGAACAACCATAGACACTCTATATGCAGTAATGTGGGAGTTAGCTATACAGGGTTGAGGTTGATTCCAAAAATATATATACTTTGAGTTGTGATCTAGCCTGAGACGTGTATACACCGGGTTGTGGATTGATTAAAGATAATATATATCAATTTTTTTCTGTACATCTAACGTTGGACAACTAGTTGTAGGTTACTAACGAGGATAGCTGACTTAATAAACTTAAAACATCAAAATGTATTAAAAGTGTTGTAAATATATTTTGAATATACTTTGATATATATGTACATATTTGTTATAGGTTCGTGAATCGACCAGTGGCCAAGTCTTACTTCCCGACGAAGTAAAAATCTGTGAAAGTGAGTTATAGTCCCACTTTTAAAATCTAATATTTTTGGGATGAGAATACAAGCAGGTTTTATAAATGATTTACAAAATAGACACAAGTACGTGAAACTACATTCTATGGTTGAATTATCGAAATCGAATATGCCCCTTTTTTATTAAGTCTGGTAATCTAAGAATTAGAGAACAGACACCCTAATTGACGCGAATCCTAAAGATAGATCTATTGGGCCTAACAAACCCCATCCAAAGTACCGGATGCTTTAGTACTTCGAAATTTATATCATATCCGAAGGGTGTCCCGGAATGATGGGGGATATTCTTATATATTCATCTTGTTAATGTCGGTTACCAGGTGTTCACCATATGAATGATTTTTATCTCTATGTATGGGATGCGTATTGAAATATGAAATCTTGTGGTCTATTGTTACGATTTGATATATATATATATATATATATATATATATATATATATATATATATATATATATATATATATATAGGTTAAACCTATAACTCACCAACATTTTTGTTGACGTTTAAAGCATGTTTATTCTCAGGTGAATACTAAGAGCTTCCGCTGTTGCATACTAAAATAAGGACAAGATTTGGAGTCCATGTTTGTATGATATTGTGTAAAAACTGCATTTAAGAAACATATGTCGATGTAATATATTTCTATTGTAAACCATTATGTAATGGTCGTGTGTAAACAGTATATTTTAGATTATCATTATTTGATAATCTACGTAATGCTTTTGAAACCTTTATTGATAAAATAAAGGTTATGGTTATTTTAAAAATGAATGCAGTCTTTGAAAAACGTCTCATATAGAGGTCAAAACCTCGCAACGAAATCAATTAATATGGAACGTTTATAATCAATATGAACGGGACATTTCAGGATGCTCCTACAAGGAATTCACTGCATGAAAACCTTCAGAATTTGATGGGACCGAAGGACCAATCGGATTGAAACGGTGGACCTAGAAAGTTAAATCGGTGTTTGCCATAAGTAAGTGTACTGAAGGAGACAAAGTGAAGTACGCTACGCATACCTTCACAGGTATTGCGTTAACATGGTGGGATACCTATCTAGAGCAAGTGGGACAAGATGCTGCTTACGCACTACCGTGGTCAGCATTCAAGCACTTGATGAACAAGAAGTACCGTCCCAGAACCGAGGTCAATAAGCTCAAGTCAGAACTTAGAGGGTTACGAACACAGGGATTCGATATTACTTCGTACGAAAGACGATTCACAGAATTGTGCCTATTGTGTCCGAGAGCGTTCGAAGATGAGGAAGAGAAGATCGACGCATTTGTGAAAGGGTTACCGGAGAGAATCCAAGAAGATATAAGTTCACACGAGCCTGCCTCCATACAAAAGGCATGTAGAATGGCTCACAAACTAGTGAACCATATTGAGGGAAGAATTAAAGAACAGGCGGTGGAAGAGGCCAACGTGAAGCTAGTCAAAAAAAAGTGGGAGGAAAACGGTGATAAGAGTCACCAATACAACAACAACTATCCCAACAATCACAACATCAATCGCAACTACAACAAACGGCACAACAACAACAACAACAACAACAACAACAACTACAACAATCATCCCAACAACAATAACAACCGCAACAACAATAACAACAACAACAATCAGAAGCAGCTATGCGAAAGGTGTGAAAAGTATCACTCTGGGTTCTGCACCAAATTTTGCAGCAAGTGTAAAAGAAATGGTCATAGCGCAGTGAAGTGTGAGGTCTACAGACCAGGGGTTAACAGAACGAAAGGAACAAATGGTGTCGGAACGAGTAATGGCGGAGCAAGTAGTGTCGGAGCAAGTTATGCTAATGTAGTTTGTTATAAATGTGGAAAACTAGGCTACATTATTAGAAATTGCCCGAACCAGGAGAACACGAATGGACAAGGCCGCGGAAGAGTTTTCAATATTAATGCGGCAGAGGCACGGGAAGAACTGGAGCTTGTTACGGGTACGTTTCTTATTGACAATAAATCTGCTTACGGGTACGTTTCATATTCGGCTTCGATCATTCACCCATATAATGTAGTTTCATTTACTTGTGTCTATTTCGTAACACATTTATAAAACTGCATGTATTCTCATCCCAAAATATTAGATTTTAAAATTGGGACTATAACTCACTTTCACATATTTTTACTTCGTCGGAAAGTAAGACTTGGCCACTGGTTGATTCACGAACCTATAACAAATATGTACATATATATCAAAGTATGTTCAAAATATATTTACAACACTTTTAATACATTTTGATGTTTTAAGTTTATTAAGTCAGCTGTCCTCGTTAGTAACCTACAACTAGTTGTCCATAGTTAGATGTACAGAAATAAATTGATATATATTATCTTGACCCAATCCACGACCCAGTGTATACACGTCTCAGGCTAGATCACAAATCAAAGTATATATATTTTTGGAATCAACCTCAACCCTGTATAGCTAACTCCAACATTACTGCATATAGAGTGTCTATGGTTGTTCCAAATAATATATATAGATGGGTCGATATGATATGTCAAAACATTTGCATACGTGTCTATGGTATCCCAAGATTACATAATATATTAGAATATATGTATAATATAATATAAGTTAGCTAGGATATGATTAATATAGATTTGTTACCAATTTTCACGTAGCTACAACAAGTAAAAATATCCAATCTTGTTTTACCCATAACTTCTTCGTTTTAAATCCGTTTTGAGTGAATCAAATTGCTATGGTTTCATATTGAACTTAAGTTTATGAATCTATACAGAAAAAGTATAAGTTTATAGTCGGAAATACAGGTTACAAGTCATTTTTGTAAAGGTAGTCATTTCAGTCGAAAGAACGACGGCTAGATGACCATTTTGGTAAACATACTTCCACTTTGAGTTTAATCATGATTTTTGGATATAGTTTCATGTTCATAAGAAAAATCATTTTCCCAGAAGAACAACTTTTAAATCAAAGTTTATCATAGTTTTTAATTAACTAACCCAAAACAGCCCGCGGTGTTACTACGACGGCGTATATCCAGTTTTACTGTGTTTTTCATGTTTTCAGGTTTTAAATCATTAAGTTAGCATATCATATAGATATAGAACATGTGTCTAGTTGATTTTAAAATTCAAGTTAGAAGAATTAACTTTTGTTTGCGAACAAGTTTAGAATTAACTAAACTATGTTCTAGTGATTTCAAGTTTAAACCTTCGAATAAGGTAGTTTTATATATATGAATCGAATGATGTTATGAACATCATTACTACCTCAGGTTTTGTGGATAAACCTACTGGAAATGAGAAAAGTAGATCTAGCTTCAAAGGATCCTTGGATGGCTTGAAAGTTCTTGAAGCAGAATCATGACACGAAAACAAGTTCAAGTAAGATTTCCACTCGAAATAAGATTGTTATAGTTATAGAAATTGAATCAAAGTTTGAATATGAGTATTACCTTGTATTAAAAAGATATCTTACTGTAAATAAGCAAAATTTCTTGAGGTTGGATGATCACTTTACAAGATTGGAAGTAAGCTAGCAAACTTGGAAGTATTCTTGATTTTATGAAACTAGAACTTATAGAATTTATGAAGAATACTTAGAACTTGAAGATAGAACTTGAGAGAGATCAATTTGATGAAGAAAATTGAAGAATGAAAGTGTTTGTAGGTGTTTTTGGTCGTTGGTGTATGGATTAGATATAAAGGAGGTGTAATTTTATTTACATGTAAATAAGTCATGAATGATTACTAATATTTTTGTAATTTTATGAGATATTTCATGCTAGTTGCCAAATGATGGTTTCCACATATGTTAGGTGACTCACATGGGCTGCTAAGAGCTGATCATTAGAGTGTATATACTAATAGTACATACATCTAAAAGCTGTGTATTGTACGAGTATGAATACGGGTGCATACGAGTAGAATTGTTGATGAAACTGAACGAGGATGTAATTGTAAGCATTTTTGTTAAGTAGAAGTATTTTGATAAGTGTCTTGAAGTCTTTCAAAAGTGTATGAATACATATTAAAACACTACATGTATATACATTTTAACTGAGTCGTTAAGTCATCGTTAGTCGTTACATGTAAATGTTGTTTTGAAACCTTTAGGTTAACGATCTTGTTAAATGTTGTTAACCCATTGTTTATTATATCTAAAGAGATGTTAAATTATTAAATTATCATGATATTATGATATATTAATATATCTTAGTATGATATATATACAGTTAAATGTTGTTACAACGATAATCGTTACATATATGTCTCGTTTCGAAATCATTAAGTTAGTAGTCTTGTTTTTACATATGTAGTTCATTGTTAATACACTTAATGACATGTTTACTTATCATTTATCATGATTAAACATAGTGTATCAATATCTTAATATGATTCATATGTATTTAGTAAGACGTTGTTATAACGATAATCGTTATATATATCGTTTCGAGTTTCTTAATTCAATAAACTCAATTTTATGTATATAACTCATTGTTAAAATACCTAATGAGATACTTACTTAACATAATATCATGTTAACTATATATATAATCATATATATGTCATCATATAGTTTTTACAAGTTTTAACGTTCGTGAATCACCGGTCAACTTGGGTGGTCAATTGTCTATATGAAACCTATTTAAATTAATCAAGTCTTAACAAGTTTGATTGCTTAACATGTTGAAAACACTTAATCATGTAAATAACAATTTCATTTAATATATATAAACATGGAAAAGTTCGGGTCACTACATAAATCTCCCGAGATCTCCCCCGAGATCTCGTTTTTAGAAGGCAACCGAGATGAGATGTTCATCTCCCGAGATTTCTTGGTCAACGGGGTCAAACTTAGTCAAAGCCAAGATTTCTCAGATTTTCTTGCTAATTTGTAAGATTTTCTTGTAAAATTCGTAATTTCTAAGATTTTCTCGCTCATTTCTTGGATATTTTTCTAAAATATCATAAAACGTATATAAATATACATATATTTATGTTTTTATGTATATTTTTATTAAAAAACTATAAAGTCAACTTAAGTCAACGTCCGAGATCTCCCCGAGATTATTCCGAGATGCCGAGATCTCCCTAAAAAAGTCCAAACGAGATCTCCCCGAGATCTGAATTCTCCAGCCTTGGTTATTACACACATAATTTACATACATCACAAAAGACCTTCAAACTATATAAAGGTACATAATCGTTTGAGCACTTAACAATGACAACCACCTCTCAACAATAGCTATGGATATCTGTTAATTTCCACAACCAAGCTCATTTTACCAAAAATTCTTGGAGAATAATCAACCTACACTCCAAGTTAACATAAATTTGTCAACACTCAAACAATAAATTAGTTAACACCCACATAAAGGTGGTTTTTACTAAAACGAAAGCTATGACACAAAATCTCAAACAATACATCAGTTTATTTTTTTATAGTATATATTAAAAAGTAAAGGTGTTTGTGGTACATATACCAACCACCTCTGATGTTAATAAGTCCATAGTTCTAGTTTTCATTTCAGAATAATGTAAACATGACTGATTTTATAATTTGGGTGTTGCTTGACTAAAAGAGTTTATGACATTGCCAAGATCATAGAATGCAAAGCCAAGAGGCTCTCCTTTCCTGTCACCAGTAAGTCTGATTGCCTTATCAAAATCTGCTATAACAATAGTCAAATCAAATTGTGTTATATCAACTCTGTTGTATCACTTACCCAATGTGTTTGAACTACCCATTTTGACACCTCAACTGAAAAATGCAACCACCTACACTGACTCATAACAAACCCGTATTATGAGTTATGACATCCGGGAAGAAAAAAAAAGTTAAAGAAACGAATAGTACCAGTTATAATTTGGAGTTACGAAAATAAGCATGTCTTCTGTTGCCTTTTTGAATAACACCATGTTCTCGAATTTCTCTTTTAGCTTTCCTATGTTCCAGTTCTGCTAAAACGATTCAGTTACCATGGCAACATCAAACTCATTTTTTAAAATGCCAAAACATAAAGACAACATAAATAACACAATTTGCAAAGCTGATATGTAATTTCGTACTCTAAATTATTAGCTAAATACCTATCGATTATCACACAATACAGGCAACTATAACCAGTTCGTGTAGTAATTAAACAAGTATTTGACCAATTCGTTCCACAGAGAGCAGGTAATTGAAAACTTGAACTATTAATTATTCTAAGATTTAAAAGGGGGTTTTGTTGTAAAACTGATTAAACGCGAAAGTAAATTAAACTTAACTCAATAAGAAACAAAGGTATCCACTTAGCTACAATTCCCTAGGCTAGGATTGCTCGTTTAAACCCGTTAATTAAACAATTATAATGATGTGACACTGTATTTATCTGTCGATTCCTACAATTTAAGACTAGCAACCTAAGTATAACTGTCGTTAACCTAGAGTTACTAACCAATTCACAATGGTATTACTCAAGATTATAATCTAACTTAGGTTGGTTTGGTGTCCCTTACAACCTCACAATTATTGCAACTAATTTCAAGCTCAACCACTATACGATTAATTTTATTATCGGTGTCCCTCATAAAATCTCACGTATTCCTAAATTATTCAAGTTCAATAATCTAGTAAAAGCTATTAATCAATTTAACTATCGTTAGTTAATCAATAACTTCCGTGATCTAACAATCACTAAGCTTTAATAACGGTGGATCTTAGCTAGACATAAACTTGTGTAATTTTAATTAATTGTTATTAACCAAAAGATCGCAATCCATCACCTAGGTTCATGCATCTAAGCGAATACTAAATATTTAGCTACTCATGGTAAAGCAAAGAACAAATAAATAAGAAGAACAATTAAACATAATCATTGAATTGAATGAAGAATAAATTAATAAAAGTAATTAAACTAACCAAGAATGATATTGTAGCTTAAACCCTTGTAAAATAATGAAGAAAGACAAAGAAATTCGTAACTAAAGTTGCTGTAGGCTAAAGTTCGGAATAAAAACTGCCTACCCTAAATTGGGGTAAAATTCGTCTATTTATAGGAGTAAACAGAAATCTAGAACCGACTCTGGTCGCGATCCGCGACATACCATCGCGATCCGCGACAACCACATTGCGATACGCGATGACCAGGACGCGACAAAGGTGATTGAAACGCGACAGAATGGTCAGAACGACCCCTTTTCCATATCGCGTTCTGATGCACTTCATCACGTATCACGATGACCAAAACGCGATAACTCATCCTGAAGCGATGGAAACTGACTTTTTCACCCGGGGCACGTTTATCTTCAACTCTAACTTCGTTTTGGCTATATCTTCAATAAAATCAACAATAATGGGCCAACGAACCATATCTTGACACTTTCTTCATTTTGAACTCAAATAACTCGATATCTTAATCAAAGTCTTCAAAATACCAGCAAATGGAACAAGATAACGCTCAAAATATATGTATGAAAATGGCGTTATCAAAAGCATATTGTCATCAATCAGTTATAAGTATATGTTAGATTAGATTGTTCAAAGGAAATTACAAACCTTTATTGTACACCCTTTAGAAAGAAATTATAAGACCCGCCCAATTTGCGTGGTTTTTGAAATGGACAAAGCAAATATTGAATTGTCCTAATAATTAGATAAAACCACATAACTGAACATAAAGATTAAAGACACATAATTTATGATTATATATAGTAGTTAAAAACAGTTTGTCAACTAAAGCACACGATTCAACATTATGTATTATTTATATTATGGCCCATTTTTTTTGTGTAACCAAAACAAATAATAACAGATAGCACCATGTAATTTAGTGTTATCGCTGTTATAAATAAGCTACCATTGAAGTATTGATACATAAATACTACTAAATGTGTTATCAATGAGTTGTTGGAAATGTAAATTATACTATATAAATCAAAATAGCAAAGGTTAGTGACCACTTTGTTTCGGCAACTTTGACCTTTTACAGCATGGCTTTATTACAAAGGTTGCAGCTGAAACAATACTTGCAAGGTTGCAAGACACGCACGAGTAAATAACATTTTGAAACAATCAAACAGATATGTATCCACATTTTGAAACAAACCATTGTTGTTAGTGTGTTTGATGAATAAAAAGTAACTACTTTGTTCAAATAAGCTACTTTGTTTTTAGCAAATTTTAGTTTCATGACAAATGATAAGTGATTTCTCAGCACGTACTAATTAAGGAAATTAACATGGTCAATGGTTGCAACATGTCATCTTCCATGTCAGCGCTTGACAATTTGACCATTTAACCATTTGACTAGTGCGTATTAACTTAAATTGAGGATATTTCATAAATAAATAAAAAAAGAGCACAGTAATAAATTAGTTGGGAGGTATTTTTATGAGAATGAGGAAATGAGCACTTTTGCAAACCTTTATACATTCGGAACTCCACCTTTTTCACTACCATTCGGAAGTATTTGGAATAGACTTTCACTGATTTCGCCCATCACAACATCATCTAAGGCACCCCAAGGTAGGTCTCTCAATGAACCATCTGTGAAAGTCAAACATAGTTTATGCAGGTTAGTCACTATAATTGACTTTTAAAATACATTAAGATTGTTGTATTTTTTACGATATAGATGTCATGACCAGTAACTAATATTTACTCCAACCTAATAATCTTCATTTCAAAGAATTTGAATACAAATATGTGACGTTCTAACCCCTCAACCATGTGAAACAATTGTTAAATCAATTGAACATGTTATTCTAATAAAGCAAAGTTCAACTGAATTCGACCCCTTTATTCATAAACGTGTCCTTAGATCTTTCATTATTTTGACATCACACCAACGATATATCAGCACTAATTGAAGGACTGACCCAAGACTGAACCATGCCTATCCACATTAGCACTAAGATTTGTGGCAGTAGTAAAAGAGCACATACCTTCAGTTCCAAAGATCACTTTTCCATTTTTAAGTCCAAAACTGTCGTTTAATGCTTTTATTGGATTTTGCATTCCAATACACACCACTTTTTCAGGCGAATCACCTTTAGTCTGCTTGCATTAATCAAAATCAAATGAATATACAAGTCAAACAACACAAATTCATAATTTTCAAGAAATACGTTTTTTCACATCTGGTTCAAAGAATTTGATCCCCTGAAAAAACAACATTTATCTTTTGTTAGCAGGTAACTGCAAGCAAACACGAAAATAAAATAAAACAAATGTAGTTTATCATATTTTTGCATATAGATGTATGGTTTATTTAAAAAAAAAAAATTATGTAACTGTATGGTCCTCAACGGTGCAGTATCTCCTTTTATCCGATGACTAAGCAAAATAAAAATTTTTCCTGGAACAACTGGAATAATACAGCCAAAAACCATAACAACCACAAAAAGGTATAAGCTTTTTTAGTTTTTATCACAAATGACTAAAACCTATAAGAGTTCAATAAACAAAAACAAAGTAAACATATTCTTGAACCAAAAAATCAAGAAAAATTAAAAGTAAAATCAAGAAAAGTACCTGTTGGTATAAGTGAAAAAGATGAATCTGGTAATGATGGAGAACCACGACTGACTCGGCGACCACCACCATGACCTCCGACAAACATATTCAAACCCTAATTCCAAAACAAACGAAACTCAATCACTTTTCTGAACTAAATGAATGTCATTAGCTAACTACTTAGTTTGAAGTCAAGCAATGTAAAATTAGGATTCACAAATACAGTAATTACTACACATAAGTATAAAGTAAGAAAGTGAATTAGGTATATAGGAACCGGGAAACGGAGTCGTCGCTCATCATCTGGTTGTGAAACCACTGATAGTGACAAATTCAACATATGAGAGATAATTTTAAGCAAAGCAATTACAAATCTAATTTTAAGCAAAGCAATTAGAAATCAATAGACAAACTTACCAGTTTTGATTGGAAAAAAAAAACTTTAAATTACCATTTTTTGTAATTTGGTCTGTCGACGATGGTGGTGGATGACGACGATGTTGTTGTTGATGATCATGTCAACGGATGATGATGATCATGAGGAGGCGGTAGTGAATGTAGGAGGGTGGCGTACCTTGATTGAGAAGGGAAGAGAAGTGGAGAAGTCTTTGAGTCCGGAGTCTTCTTCTTAAAAAAAAAAAAAAGGAACTGTTATACTGTTGTACTGTAGCTAACAACTTACGTGAATTAGTATATTGTATAATAAATAACTACAAGAATTAAGCTAAAAAAACTTGAAGACAAGAAACAATCAAAAGCAACAAATGCTACCACAGCGACCAAAATCAAGCATACTACTCAACATTTACAATTAGAATCCCCATGTTTTCTTAAGTTCCGCACATGTTGAGAGTCCTTAAACTTCACCGACATCAACTTTAGACGAATGATTCCATAAATAATGTTGAATACCTGATTCGAATCACGCGACTCGCTTGTAAACAATCTTGTATTCCGCTCTTGCCAAACGAAGTAAATCGTAGCTGCACCACAACCCTCGCCACTTTAGGATGCGCAAAATGAATAAACGTTTGGATTATATTCTTCCACTTATCGTCAACACCATCACCAGGGATCATAACGTAGCTCTTGGTCTTTCTCTGTAAAGACCCATCCTAATCCATAAGAACAAATACAATAACAAATGATTGCATCGCGAGGTACTTGACCTCTATATGATACATTTTACAAACATTGCATTCGTTTTTAAAAGACAAACTTTCAATACGTCGAAAGTTGACGGCATGCATACCATTTCATAATATATCCAACTATCATCGACTTAATAATAATCTTGATGAACTCGATGACTCGAATGCAACGTCTTTTGAAATATGTCATGAATGACTCCAAGTAATATCTCCAATATGAGCAAATGCACAGCGGAAGATTTCTTTCATACCTGAGAATAAACATGTTTTCAAGTGTCAACCAAAAGGTTGGTGAGTTCATTAGTTTATCATAAACATTCATTTCCATCATTTTAATAGACCACAAGATTTTCATTTCTCATAAGTATACGTCCCATGCATAGAAACAAAAATAATCATTCATATGGTGAACACCTGGTAACCGACATTAACAAGATGCATATAAGAATATCCCCTATCATTCCAGGAAATCCTTCGGACATGATAAAAATGAATTCGAAGTACTAAAGCATCCGGTACTTTGGATGGGGTTCGTTAGGCCCAATAGATCTATCTTTAGGATTCACGTCAATTAGTAGATCGGTTTACTAATTCTTAGGCTACCAAGCAAAAGGGGCATATTCGGCTTCGATCATTCACCCATATAATGTAATTTCAATTACTTGTGTCTATTTTGTAAAACATTTATAAAAGTAGCGCATGTATTCTCAGTCCCAAAAAAATATATTGCAAAAGCATTTAAAAAGGGAGTAATGAAACTCACAGTACGATATTTTGTAGTAATGTAACAACCCAACCCGTTATCCAACCGAAAACGCTTAATTTTTTTTTTTAAATCAGTCCAGTTCCAGGCATATGGAAAGCCGCTCCATATAGGGGCGCGCCGCTCCAAAGTGGCCTGTCCACTTTCTTTTTATGCTCGTTCGTAAAACACGTTTCGCAACACTTTTAAATGAAACAAATTATCATAACACGTCAATATAAGTAATACTAAGAGTTTCCTACAATAAAATCGAGTTTTACAACACCGGGCCCACATCGACCCAAATTACGACAAAGTGGCCATTTCGACCCATTTTAGTTTAATACCAAACATAGACCGAGCATGGCGATTGGGGATACGCTACCCAATCCTAACCAATCCAAAAGCACGTCTTCTAAAGCAACCTACGTAATCCATTAGTTCTCACGCTTACCCCAGCCATCACCTCCACGCGAATCTATAAAAATATAAACAACGAGAGGGTAAGCTATGAAAGCTTAGTGAATGCAATAATTATACATATACATATATAATATACTTACTTGCAATCACTTACACAATACCGCATACAAGCTAGCAATTCAACAACCATGCAAACATCATGCATAAACTAATATGCGCAATTCACAATGAGCTAGCAACACCAATAATATATAGTTCACAATATAATATGCTAATACAAAATTCGCACAACCATGGTTAACCAATCATACTAGGGAACGGTACTCGTAAAAGACCGTCGGAGTTCATAACATCCATTAGTGTTACTTAAACATCGCATAATCACTAATCCCCTGGGTGATGTCTTAAACACCGCGACTAACTCACCCCCATGACAATGTGGTGTCTTGAACACCGCGACAATTCCACATGTCAATCAAACCAATGAGTGGTGTCTTGAACACCGCGACAATTCTACTCCCATGACAATGTGGCGTCTTGAACACCGCGACGATTCCACATGTCAATCAAAACAATGAGTGCTGTCTTGAACACCGCGACAATTCCACTCCCATGACAATGTGGCGTCTTGAACACCGCGACGATTCCACATGTCAATCAAAACAATGAGTGGTGTCTTGAACACCGCGACAATACCACTCGTTACGTAGAATGTGGTGTCTTAAACACCGCGACAATACCACATTCATACTACACAAATAAATACATTATATACGTACACGCATAATTATTCCACTCACCTTGGAATGCCCGCACAAGTCATGTACAACATGATCTTCGTCCTCAAATCCGAGCAAGTAACCACCTATATCACACATAGGTACAATATACACATAAATAGCCATTCTCTAAAAGAGAACTCGACACAAACATCCCTTAGCTGAGGGATCACACCATGCTCGCCAAAACCCGCCCATTTAATCACCTAATGGACACAAACCAATTACCACTTTGGGTGGTAATTCAAACCAACACAACAAAGTACGATTTAACCCAAATCATACTTTACACCAATTAGACCAAACCTAGGTCTTAATGTTAAATTACTACTTAGGTAGTAATCATTTCAAACGTCATTTACACCAAAACTCCAACACGTGCAATATTGACCCATATTGCATTTGACCACATTTGACTTATTGTTAAAATACCATTTTAACCCAAAATCACTTCCCACGATTACATTCATTCAAAAATGCCATTTAACACTTTAACAAAAGTGTTCAACATCCATTTAACCAAAACTAGTGTCATTACCAAATTCGACCCAATCAAAGTCAACCCATTTTGACATAAGTCCCAAAACGCCCAAAATCACTAACGACTAGTGGTTATATTTCCAAAACATCAATTAACACCTAAATCAAGTATTTGCATACTTGATTCACCAAAGCTTGACTCGAATCTTAGTTTGACACATAAACCCTAATTTTGACCCATTTCAAAATTAGTCAACCCAAATACACCCAAAAGGGTTCCAACACTTCCAAAATCACTAACTAAGTGATTACACCCAAAACCGAAGCCTAATCATGGCCAAAACGTCAATCAACCCAAAACCCTCCATGTATCAAAAATAACTAGATTTCATAAACCCACTTCGTCATCTAATTGGGTTTTACAACTAACAAGCTCAACACCCTAACTTGAATATCAAATCATAAAGATAAAATTCGGAGTTGAGACTCACCAATACCGCCAAAATGATGCCGTTGACGAGTAGAACAACTTTAACACTTGAGCTTTTGATCGATTCAAGCTTCTTCTTCTCCAATTGAAGCTCTCTCTCTCTCTAAAGTGACTTCCTCTCTCTAGGGTTTGATGAGAGAGTGAAAGAGATAAGGTTGAGATGAAAATGGAGCCAAGAATCTGCTCCCACTCATTTATCCCGTCCATATGTGAAAGGACCATAATACCCCTCATTTAAACCCTTTAAAAATGCTTAAAATGCATCAGACGCAATCGGAGCGCCGCTCCAAAGGGTGGAGCGCCGCTCCAGCATACAGATGCTGGCAACCGAGAAAAACAGGTTTCAGCAACTTGTTTTGGCCATAACTTTTTGACCGTAGCTCCGTTTTCGATGAATCATATATCGTTGGAAACGTAATAAGGTTTCCTTTCTAATGGTAAGGTTTTGAAACACAAACTCAAATTTTATTTGGGGTCGAAAAGGTACGTACACACCTTGTGACTCAAACAACTTCCAGTTTTCTTCGACATTTGAACAAGCAACACGCACATGCTTGGTACACTTCTTACAAGCATCGTACAATCATCTTTATACCATTTACCACCCTTCGTTCAACCCTTGTACACTATATATATATATATCATATATACATACTCGATACATATATATATACATTCTTTACATATATATATACTCGTTGTACATCGTACGTGTTCTTCATATATATATCGTACGAATAAACGGGTCTTACAACTCTCCCCCACTTATTTCGATCACGTCCTCGTGATCCTAGTCACTTAACCAAATTCGAACCCACACTCTATAGTCCTCTGACACACATCCAAACTCGATGTCCGCAATAATTCCAATAACAATTACCATTAATTCGAAGTTTTCACCACACGCTAATAATCACTAGCGTGCATTACCGCAACAAGCGATACTTCACGCGCTCAACGTTCAAACTGCCCACTTAGAAAATACAGAAAACACCATATATTCCTTCAAGTTCTCTCGGCTACAACTCGCAACAAGCTACCTTCCTTCAACGAAGAAATCTCGGTAACTAATCACACTAGGGGCACAAACTTTTCCATAAATTAATCCGCACACGACCATCGGTCTCTGAATTAATCCAGGACGACAATAATACACCACATGCCAAACAACTCACCAATACTCGACACAGGGTTTCTCCTCCAAACCCTACAACATAACCACACAAGACGACCCCCTAGTACTAGCATGGAAGCTATTCGCGTACTAGAATCCCGTCAACAGTGAATTATCATCACAACAATTTCACAATTCGCCACACGACCCACAAAAATATTCACCAACGCCGGGTGAATCCTCCTACCTAGACCGTCTATTAAGGATGGCCTTGATATTTCAATGCAACCAACGGGTCACATCACTACGGCAAACACCCTACCAAACAAACAACATCCGCGCATCTCTATGTGAGACAATCAGAACCGGCACTCCGCGCCTCACAATCATCCATAAAATGGAATAATCCGCTTATGATTTCCCCGATCACGTTTCCCGAAAGGGAAAATATAGTATCCATACCGAAATCGAACTCGTACCTACGCAACAGTACTATCCGGGTTTCGCACCAACCCAATCTTACATCATGAGAGCACCCGCAACGATGGTTTCATTCTCTGACTCCGGGATCTCAAACTTCACATTTGGTCTCATACCGCACATTTGTACCACACGACCACTTTTCTTAAGAAGACTTACACTCCATTCGATCCTTTCATCATGATTCTACACATAACATTCCGGAATTATAACTCTCAATCGTAACGCACGATCTTGAGTCGACACTAGCAACCTGTCACTCTTCCTCGTTAGGGACTCCAAATCCCTATTGAGGCCTAGCACGGTACACTACGCCACTTCTCTTTACATAACACCACCGGAGCTTCCTCGTGCGGTAGTAAAACTCCCCCACTTAGGATTCAGCTCCACATTCTCACTGCAAAGACGATAACATCCCGCGGAATTACCATTCCACAACACAAACATGATCATTCTCATCATTGATCATAATCACCGAATCACCGCAAATTTACTTTAGCTCTCAGAGCCATCATACACAATCACTAGAGATGTCGTACATGCGACGACATCGCACCTTCATACCACAAATCATAACTAATAGCCCTTCATCGTTCGCAAAGCGAATTCCACCAAAGTCCTACATATGCCTCTAAGCCTAGGCATATGTCACTCCGCTTACTTAGTCGTGATTCTCAGTCGAGATCACCCGACCTTCCACTTAACGAATCGTTATCAACAATTGCTCACTTTCATGGAGAAGAGTGACCAATCTGGCACAATAATTGTGTCGACCGCAATATCAACACTTCATCATAACCTTTGGCTTAACCGACCATTAAGTCCATCATCGGATCATCGGTCATCTTTGCCCGTCCAACACTTAAGAGCAACAACATTCGCTCGTCCGCCACTTCCTAAGAAGTATTTACTGCAATGCTCTTAAACTTCGACTTTTGCAACTGTCGAATTATTATCACCCGTCGATCACTATTTAAAATTTTCGATGCTTCCAAGGGTATCTCACGGGCACCCTAAGCACAAAGTGATCACACCATCACCGGAGTTGAACATTACACTAGCAGGTATAAGAAGGCACCTGACGCCGTGTCATGCAAACTCCCACCACAATCAACCGAATTTTAGAAACTCGATCTTTAGGTTCCACACACCCGATGTCACCCATCTCTCCACAATAATGACCCAGTCACACCTTCCCGACAAACCTTACGGTTTATTGTCTTATCGGGAGTTCCTAGTGATCACACGTTACCCACAATTTTCACAAGGCCAAAAGATGTAGCCTAACGAAAGTTTTCATCCAAAACTAAGGAGATGCTTGGCAACACCAAGTCTTACACTCTTTCGCACATCAACACGACCACAACATCAAGGGGTATTCTGTTAGGAATGTTACCCTATAATCCACAACACGCTAACACACTATGCAATCACCATCATACGGGTCCCACTCCCATGAGTTTAGCGACTCGAAGACTCCTCGATTCACCAATTCCAAGGCGACTCACAACTAGAATCCTTACACGATTATCAAACCACACACTCTACCGAGTGTAACCCAATTCTATAATCATTAGACTTGCTACATCCCATCACGGGATTCAAGTCTCCGTCGTACACACACAAATCGGTCCTCCTAGTTACGATGAGTAACTACAACCAATGACAATCCCAACAATGCACTCACTACATAGGGTGACTAAGTACGCGCCGAACTCGTGAGTTGGCTCACTCACTTAACTAAACGAATCCACTGTAACACTTCCCAGCTCGCAATGAACTCGATGTAACAACAATCACATCATCCGAGACAACTATAACCTAGGAACCATTAAAAGACCCTCATTCATCCCGAATCTACCCCAACCATGCCACATTTCCTCCGCTCGGTACCCGTCACGTCATGCTCGATGTCAAGAAACACTTTTGTAATAATGGTGATCAGTCACTATTACAAATGCTTACCTTACTATTTTCACATGGTCATGCAAAGTACTTTACCCGGACTGACGCAACATTCACACAAAATAACACGCGATAACTCCTAGTACCCGAATGACCCAAGTATTTATCGCGAACTTGATCACTCAAACCATTAAACATGCGAATCTCTCCAATAGATTCGTCCCTAGGACATCGCACCAAAAGATACCTGTATATATACACCAATATACAATAATAATAAACGTACACAAGTACACCACAACAACAAGTCAACCTACAACATAGGTGACTATCACTAAAACAACGTCCAAGTTCGCCTACTTACATTAGGCACTAGCAATCTAAGGCACTAATTTACACACAAAATAAGGCCCCACAAAATCCCACATTGGACAAACACAAGTCCTAGTTAGTCACCTACTCTAAGGCACTAACAATTCTCAATCTGACCCGTATTCCTACAAGTCCCGCAAATAATGCATAACCGCCAACAAGTCTAAGACAAGGCACTTATACCAGGGTCACCTAATTCACTTAGACCATACTCTGATACCACTTGTAACAACCCAACCCGTTATCCAACCTAAAACGCTTAATTTTTTTTTAAATCAGTCCAGTTTCAGACATATGGAGCGCCGCTCCATATAGGGGAGCGCCGCACCAAAGTGGCCTGTCCACTTTCTTTTTATGCTCGTTCGTAAAACACGTTTCGCAACACTTTTAAATGAAACAAATTATCATAACACGTCAATATAAGTAAAACTAAGAGTTTCCCACAATAAAATCGAGTTTTACAACACCGGGCCCACATCGACCCAAATTACGACAAAGTGGCCATATCGACCCATTTTAGTTTAATACAAAACATAGACCGAGCATGGCGATTGGGGATACGCTACCCAATCCTAACCAATCCAAAAGCACGTCTTCTAAAGCAACCTACGTAATCCATTAGTTCTCACGCTTACCCGAGCCATCACCTCCATGCGAATCTATAAAAATATAAACAACGAGAGGGTAGGCTATGAAAGCTTAGTGAATGCAATAATTATACATATACATATATAATCTACTTACTTGCAATCACTTACATAATCCCGCATACAAGCTAGCAATTCAACAACCATGCAAACATCATGCATAAACTAATATCCGCAATTCACAATGAGCTAGCAACACCAATAACATATAGTTCACAATATAATATGCTAATACAAAATTCGCACAACCATGGTTAACCAATCATACTAGGGAACGATACTCGTAAAAAACCGTCGGAGTTCATAACATCCATTAGTGTTACTTAAACACCGCATAATCACTAATCCCCCGGGTGATGTCTTAAACACCGCGACTAACTCACCCCCATGACAATGTGGTGTCTTAAACACCGCGACAATCCCACATGTCAATCAAACCAATGAGTGGTGTCTTGAACACCGCGATAATTCCACTCCCATGACAATGTGGCGTCTTGAACACCGCGACGATTCCACATGTCAATCAAAATAATGAGTGGTGTCTTGAACACCGCGACAATTCCACTCCCATGACAATGTGGCGTCTTGAACACAACGATGATTCCACATGTCAATCAAAACAATGAGTGGTGTCTTGAACACCGCGACAATACCACTCGTTACGTAGAATGTGGTGTCTTAAACACCGCGACAATACCACATTCATACTACACAAATAAATACATTATATACGTACATGCATAATTATTCCACTCACCTTGGAATGCCTGCACAAGTCATGTACAACATGATCTTCGTCCTCAAATCCGAGCAAGTAACCACCTATATCACACATAGGTACAATATACACATAAATAGCCATTCTCTAAAAGAGAACTTGACACAAACATCCCTTAGCTGAGGGATCACACCATGCTTGCCAAAACCCGCCCATTTAATCACCTAATGGACACAAACCAATTACCACTTCGGGTGGTAATTCAAACCAACACAACAAAGTACGATTTAACCCAAATCATACTTTACACCAATTAGACCAAACCTAGGTCTTAACGCTAAATTACTACTTAGGTAGTAATCATTTCAAACGTCATTTACACCAAAACCCCAACACGTGCAATATTGACCCATATTGCATTTGACCACGTTTGACTTATTGTTAAAATACCATTTTAACCTAAAATCACTTCCCACGATTACATTCATTCAAAAACGCCATTTAACACTTTAACAAAAGTGTTCAACATCCATTTAACCAAAACTAGTGTCATTACCAAATTCGACCCAATCAAAGTCAACCCATTTTGACATAAGTCCCAAAACGCCCAAAATCACTAACGACCAGTGGTTATATTTCCAAAACATCAATTAACACCTAAATCAAGTATTTACATACTTGATTCACCAAAGCTTGACTCGAATCTTAGTTTAACACATAAACCCTAATTTTGACCCATTTCAAAATTAGTCAACCCAAATACACCCAAAAGGGTTCCAACACTTCCAAAATCACTAATTAAGTGATTACACCTAAAACCGAAGCCTAATCATGGCCAAAACGTCAATCAACCCAAAACCCGCCATGTATCAAAAATAACTAGATTCCATAAACCCACTTCGTCATCTAATTGGGTTTTACAACTAACAAGCTCAACACCCTAACTTGAATATCGAATCATAAAGATGAAATTCAGAGTTGAGACTCACCAATACCACCAAAATGATGCCGTTGACGAGTAGAACAACTTTAACACTTGAGCTTTTGATCGATTCAAGCTTCTTCTTCTCCAATTGAAGCTCTCTCTCTCTCTCTAAAGTGACTTCCTCTCTCTAAGGTTTGATGAGAGAGTGAAAGAGATAAGGTTGAGATGAAAATGGAGCCAAGAATCTGCTCCCACTCATTTATCCCGTCCATATGTGAAAGGACCATAATACCCCTCATTTAAACCCTTTAAAAATGCTTAAAACGCATCAGATGCAATCGGAGTGCCGCTCCAAAGGGTGGAGCGCCGCTCCAGCATACAGATGCTAGAAACCGAGAAAAACAGGTTTCAGCAACTTGTTTTGGCCATAACTTTTTGACCGTAGCTCCGTTTTCGATGAATCAAATATCGTTGGAAAAGTAATAAGGTTTCCTTTCTAATGGTAAGGTTTTGAAACACCAACTCAAACTTTATTTGGGGTCGAAAAGGTACGTACACACCTTGTGACTCAAACAACTTCCAGTTTTCTTCGACATTCGAACAAGCAACACGCACATGCTTGGTACACTTCTTACACGCAACGTACAATCATCTTTATACCATTATACAACCCTTCGTTCAACCATTGTACACTATATATATATATATATATATATATATATATATATATATATATATATATATAAAACATATATACATACTCGATACATGTATATACATTCTTTACATATATATATATATATATATATATATATATATATATATATATATATATATATATATATATATATATATATATATATATATATATATATATATATATTCGTTGTACGTCGTATGTGTTCTTCATATATACATCGTACGAATAAACGGGTCTTACAACTCTCCTCCACTTATTTCGATCACATCCTCGTGATCCTAATCACTTAAGTAAATTCGAACTCACACTCTATAGTCCTCCGACGCACATCCAAACTCGATTTCCGCAATAATTCCAATAATAATTACCATTAATCTGAAGTTTTCACCACACGCTAATATTTACTAGCGTGCATTACCGCAATAAGCGATACTTCACGCGCTCAACGTTCAGACTGCCCACTTAGAAAATACAGAAAACACCATATATTCCTTCAAGTTCTCTCGGCTACAACTCGCAACAAGCTACCTTCGATCATCATCGGTGGTGGAAGCTCTCGATGGTGGTGGTGGGCTTGTGATTTAATTAGAACCGAAAACGAATAATTAACAAGATGATGATGGTGGTGTCTCGTGGGGATTGAAGGTGGTACGGTGGTTATTCATGATGATAAATGGTGGTGGTTTTAGACGATGGTGATATGATTTAATGAAGGTAATGAATGTTTCAATGGTGAAGGTGATGATTTATACGACTGTAGGAAGTAGGTTAGTATTAAAGTGGTGATGTGGGTTGTGTTCACATCAATGAAAACAGAAAAAATGAAATTCATAGTTGATGATAGTTGTTGTTGTAGTGGTGGTGGTGGATGACTGTGACCGCGGTGGTGGATGGATGAGGCGGAGGGTGATGATCTTGGGATGATGTAGTTTGTACAAGAATAAGAAACAAGTATATAGGTTTAACTTCAGTTTAGTAAAGCAAACGATTAGTAGAAATTAATTCAAGTGGGTTTCGTTTTTAATTGTTATTCGAACGCGAAGCAAGTTGATGGTGGTTCAAAGTGGTTTTAGTGTGGTGGTGATTGATTTATGATGGTGGTCGATGGCCGGTTATGATGATCAAAAAAAAGAAGAAATGGAAATGGTTGATCAATTATGGGAAATGAAGGATAGAAGGTGATGGTTAATCACTCAATTATACGCGCATAAATATAGCTATATCATATATTGGAGTCAAACAAAACACCACACTAACACACAATTAAATAATATATAATTAATTCTTTTTAATTTAAATGTGCACACAGAGTCCCGCGGCCTATTATTTTGTTTTTAACTACCGACAGTTTTCACGGACTGTGTATCATGCGAAATTACTGGCGGATAAAAGTGTTCAGAAAAATTCCATATTTCTAAATTAACTATATTTATTTATTTTGGTCATTATGGTATGAAATTTGAGTATTAACTATTAAATAAAAATTACATCAACTGTCCCTCTCATTTATGAGTGAAATATAAAAAATATTAAAACTTAATAAATAGTTCCTAAATACATTTTTAATAAGCCTAAAATTTATAGAACT
The DNA here is from genome assembly GCF_046630445.1 of Rutidosis leptorrhynchoides. NCBI lineage: Eukaryota > Viridiplantae > Streptophyta > Magnoliopsida > Asterales > Asteraceae > Rutidosis > Rutidosis leptorrhynchoides. The sequence continues at coordinate 200,179,751 of NC_092342.1, read as the reverse complement.
CATTTTCGGATCACCGTTTATTTTAAAATCACTTAAGTTTGAATTTAACTTGCTTAATATTAATCGAAACATCAAATGAGTATTACAATCATCTAATATTTATTTATTTTTTTTAGTATACTTTATTTATATATAGAGATATATTTTAAATAATAATTATTATAATATCCTATTTTTATTTTATTAATTTTAATAACAACATTATATAATACTTCAAATTATATTTCGAATTATTATTTATATATATACATACACACATATCTATTACGATTAATTGTTCGTGAATCGTCGAGAGCAGTCGAAGATCAATTGAATATATAAAACACTTCAAACTTTTTGAAACTTAACATTACAGATTTTTTCTTATCGTGTCGGAATCATAATAAGATTAAGTTTAAATTTGGTCGAAAATTTCCGGGTCGTCACAGTACCTACCCGTTAAAGGAATTTTGTCCCGAAATTTGATTGGAATCATCATGGCTGACAATAAGTATGTTTTCATGACTCATATGAGCTGATAATTAGAGTTTTATTACCAATGAGTAATAAGGATAAACTAATTCGATTATTCGAAGAGTACGAATGAAGCTATCACAAAAGATTGAAATGAGTAGATGCAAGTTTGTCTTAACCAGTGTCGTAGTCATGGTTGATTTTTCGGAATTTAAGGGATTTAAAAAAAAATTCGAAATCTAAAAGATTTGGTTTTTTCGGCGAATAAGGAAATTAAGATCTCTTTTATTAATGCGGTCATCTGCTTCGATTGCTTTGTCGGATACTTCCATTATAAATTAACCTCGCCCGTTTCATTGATTTTCACCACATCACTACTTTCTTTCTTAATTCCGATTTTCAAAGATTTTGAAAATGCTTAATCCAGTTCTAATCCTTAATATCTTCTTGATTATCGTATCAATCACTCTTCTTCTTTTTTTTAACTACCACCAGAGGAATCTATTCATTTCTACTATTACCTTGGGGTGATACTATTCTTAATTCTACCGTGTCTTTATATTGCTATTCGTATTAATATCCACGATTTTAATTCCTGTGTTGTTGTTGGGCTTTATATTTTCTCTTATATTTTAGAGCTCTTTGCCTTTTTATTCTCTTCTCGATCTCTAGTAAAGCGAGTAACGGTCCATAATTCATAAGTATGGAACTTCGAATGAACTTAATGTTCTAAACAATAAAGAACGTAATCGCACGATTTGATTTGTCAAATTACCCGAATTCAAGAGAAATGATAGGACTATCAAGAAAATATGTTCTTGATATGTTTATAGATTAGATAGAATGTAAGAGTCGTGTAACATGGCACATGATGACGGTATGATCTGTTAATCATCACGTTCCATTATAAACTCAGCATGACTTACTGTAATATAATCACGTTGATCAAGTGTCATTATATTATACTAATTCATGCATCAATGTCTTTACATTTCTCCAGAATTCATTCATAAATTAAACTTAAATTTTACAGAAGTTTCCAATATAATGAAACACAGGAAGCAGGAAGAGGTATATAATTTCGGACGAGAATATTTATGAAAATATCCTCAGAAATATCGAAGATATTTATGATGATATTTTGGAATTTCCAAGTTCGAAGGTTGATGAAGAAAAATTTTTCGCAAGATTTTAACATGACTTCGGAGCAAGATATTCTCTAAAGATTTCAACGGATCCAGAATTACCTGGATTCTTTGAATATAGGGTATGGTTCTTGTATTTGTCCTTGGTCTCCTTCGTGGTTAGCTCAATCCATTTTCCAGTTCCAACTTCTCTGAGCTTTTCCAACATACTATTCTTTATCATCAAACTTCCGACGATTAAGGTCGTTTATGATTGCCTAGAGTTTTCTGCTGCTTCATTCAGCTTTTTCAAAGTTCAATGTATTGATTCGTAGGCTGGGTGCTTTTCAAAATTTCAGAATTGAAGATCGTAATTCTAGGAGATAATTGTTATATAACTATTGATGTAGAAAGGCTACGAGATTCGAAATACTGATTGCTGATTCTCGGTAATTGGTATGGCAATTATTGTTACAGGGTATAGATGAATACATGATGGGGTTTTAATGAATATAATGATTTTTCAGAAAGTCCAAATTCATTGAAATTGCTGGTAAGTTTACTGCTAATGTGGTGGAATATAAACGGTTCCCCGATAACGATGACGACATGCAAACTTATATATCGAGGTTATAATAAGGCTAATTCGAATGGAAGTCGAAGTTGATTTGCTGAAGCTATGACAAAATTGGCTAATTTGAAAAGAGTTGAAATGTTATTTTCGGTAATAACAATGCCAAAGGAGCTAGTATAGACATGTGTTAAACGTTTACACAGGTTCGGAGTGTTTTTAGGTGCATAACTATATGCATCAATCTCTTCTTCCATAGATGAAGTGCGGTTGGTTCATTCTATCGATTGAAGTATTTTCAAGAATTATGAAAGGTTTGAATCGCAGATTGTAATCGTCAAGATACAAATGAGGTTTAAGATGAAATCAAGTGGCAAACTTGAAGAATTGTTTAGTTTCATATGTTATAATCAATATTTTAATTCATTTTAATTGTCCAATGTTGGCAGTCCACAGTTAACAGTCCACAATTAATAATCCAATAATTCATATATAGTTTAATATATAATATTCGATTTAATTAATACGTATTCGTGACCCATTGTATACATGTCTCAGACTCGATCACAACTCAAAGTATATATATTATTGTGGAATCAACCTCAACCCTGTATAGCTAACTCAATCATTACTGCATATAGAGTGTCTATGGTTATTCCAAATAATATATATAGATGCGTCGATATGATATGTCAAAACCTTGTATACGTGTCCTGATATTTAAAGTGCGTAAAATAAATACAGAAATTAAATGACGATAAATAAAATTGCGAGAATTAAAATTGCGATAATAAATTGCGATAAATAAATGTAATATGGAATCAACAGTTGGCTAGGAACAGTTAGCTAGGATTTTGTTAGCGTGGATTCTTAACCAAATTTCTCATACTTAATTTGTTTGTTTCTAACAAATTTTATTTTGTCAAATGTTTTCTTCATTATGCCACTCGTTGGATTCTGATAGGTCAAAATCCAAATATGAAATTGAAGGAAAATGGTTATTCTGCGGTAAACGGATACGTATATCTGTGGATGTAAGTAGAATAGTAAATGACTGTTGAATCAGATTCGAAGAATGTACAGTATAACATGTTAATATGAAAGTTAAATATTTCCTCGGGTATTACCTACCCGTTAAAATATTTTCACCATTAACAGTTTGTACAAAAGAATTTTTAATTACAATCTTTATGAAAACATATATACATATATATTTTCTTAAGATGTAATCATGGATTTAATGAGTTAATACGATATTAAACTCATTTGCTTTTTCAGTTTGAGCTAGAATAAGTAATCTCTAAACCTATTAGGAACCACATATTCTTCGCAGAATATTAATGAAGTTATGGATCAATACTTCATCGTTCATTGTTATTGGTACTCCTTGGTATCTATGGTGCGTACGACATTGATGCTCGAGGTACAGATCGTGATGTCGAGGTGTGGGATGTGGATGTTGCTGTTGGTGGTACTACCGGTGCTGGTAATGTTGCTAAAGCTGGTATGTTTCGCACCATATTTTCCACATTGATTACTTGAGCACGAAGCTCGTTGACTTCTTTGATTACCCCGGAATGATTGGCGGTTTGAACAAACGAATGAATAAGGTTTAGAATTGTAGAAATTATGTGATCGTTGTGAGATATTCTGGAAATGAGAGAAAAATGGTGTTTCGGATTGGTTCGCCGGTGAATGCTTCAGGTTCTTCGCCCAGAGGACAATATGGTGGATGAAAGGGATCGTTTCTTCTTGTCTCCAATGATTAAGTAGACTACGATCCCATCAGATGAATTGGGGATGGCTGATTGGTTGATTCATTCTGGTGACGCTGCTTCTGGAGCTTAGGTGAATATCCATGTCGGAATAGCTGTCGGAATAACTATCGGAATAGCTATCGGAATCTGAGGGACTCGAACTGGTTGAGGGATTCATCTCGTACGATCAGATAAAGGATTTTCGATAAGAAATAGATTATAGGATGTAGATTAGTACCCTGCAATACATAGTTTACATATGCATATATAATACTAAAATCCCATAAGTTACGGAGGAATCTACAAAAGTTGTCAGGCAAAGGTAACCATAACAGATACGCTAAGATATGAATTTATCTATACACTGTCTATGCAATAGAGGCAGTAAGACGTGTCTAGACTTTAAGGATGATATGCAAATAATTTTCGACACTAAATGATAAGCAAAACTTTTAACATGCAGACACGGTCGAAGTCCAGACTCACTAATGCATCCAAACGACTTATCAGTTAGACACACTAATGCAGACCTGGTTCGCTAAGACCACCGCTCTGATACCACATGTAAAGACCCGTCCTAATCCATAAGAAAGAATACAATAACATATGATTACATCGCGAGGTACTTGACCTCTATATGATACATTTTACAAACATTGCACTCGTTTTTAAAAGATAAACTTTCAATACGTCGAAAGTTGACGGCATGCATACCATTTCATAATATATCCAACTATAATCGACTTAATAATAATCTTGATGAACTCGATGACTCGAATGCAATGTCTTTTGAAATATTTCATGAATGACTCCAAGTAATATCTCTAATATGAGCAAATGCACATCGGAAGATTTCTTTCATACCTGAGAATAAACATGCTTTCAAGTGTCAATCAAAAGTTTGGTGAGTTCATTAGTTTATCATAAACATTCATTTCCATCATTTTAATAGACCACAAGATTTTCATTTCTCATAAATATACGTCCCATGCATAGAGACAAAAATAATCATTCATATGGTGAACACCTGGTAACCGACATTAACAAGATGCATATAAGAATATCCCCAATCATTCCGGGAAATCCTTCGGACATGATAAATGAATTCGAAGTACTAAAGCATCCTGTACTTTGGATGGGGTTCGTTAGGACCAATAGATCTATCTTTAGGATTCACGTCAATTAGTATATCGGTTTACTAATTCTTAGGCTACCAAGCAAAAGGGGCATATTCGGCTTCGATCATTCACCCATATAATGTAATTTCAATTACTTGTGTCTATTTCGTAAAACATTTATAAAAGCAGCGCATGTATTCTCAGTCCCAAAAATATATATTGCAAAAGCATTTAAAAAGGAAGTAATGAAACTCACAGTGCGATATTTTGTAGTAAAAATATGCATACGACGGAACTGAACAATGCAGGGTTGACCTCGGATTCACGAACCTATATCATTTGTATATATATTAAAATGTATAATCATAATTGAACAAGTTTATATATTATACCTTAAATTACATATTATATATTTAATTTGTGTATATATATTCAAAATATTTAATATTAATGTAGTTATATTAATATATATATGGTTAATACTTTAATAAAAATCTTAACTTGTTATATATATGAATATTTATATAAATATTGTTATTATGATTAAAACGTACTTATAAACTTAATAATATTTTTAAAACTTTTATTTTCGTAAATGTAGTGATATATATAATACTGATAATAATGATAGTTTTAATGAAGACAAAATAATAATTTTAGTAAAAATAATCATAATGATGATAATAATATTAATATTAATAATGATAATGATAATCATGTTAATAATAATAATAATGATAATATTACTTATACTAGTAGTAAAATGATAAAATTTATACTCTGAATGATAATATTAATATTAATATTATTAATAGCATTAATAATACTAAAAATCTTATTTGTAACTATAGTCATAATAATAATAATAAATAATGTTTCCATCATAATACTTATACTAGTAATAATAATCTTAATAATTATAATTCTAATAATAATAACAATAATGATAATAATAATAATAATACTAATAATAATCACAATAGTCATAATATTTAATAATAATAATACTAACAATAATAATCATAAGAGTAATAGTAATACTACCTCATGGAAGTAGTCCTTAAAAAAATGCCCAAGTCCGGGTTTGAACCCGCGACCTCCCGCTAACCCCATAACATCCTTAATCATCCGTCTGCTCATGTACTTCTGAAATCATTACCACCCCAAAATATATATACATATAACTCGTTATTTTCATTTCGGCTCAACATTCACGCAATCCAAATAGAAAGTAATTTAACTCGGCCCAACACTTTAATCCATTTGAAGCCCAACAATTTAATCAACTTTCGGCCCAAGAGTTAAATCAAGTTTTGGCCCAACAAGCAAATAATAGCCCACGTTAATTAAAATTAAAATGGCAATCAAAACAAGAGAAAAAAAAAATGAATTAACGTATGCACTCATCTTTATTCCATCATCACCACCTCATCTTCCACTTACATAAAATATCATCATCATCCTTATTATATTAATCATAACATTTCAGGAACGTCACCATTATATTTTTTAGGAAATGGGTTTCGAATGATTACAAAAGAAAACAGTGATCCCGTTTGAGATAGTGCTCGGACAGAAACAATAATTTAATGACCGAGTGGTGGTGATGAGTTAATGGTAGTTGGGTGGTGATCATGAGTGAGGTGAACGTGGGTTGTTTCAATGTTGTTTGTAGTAGTGGTTGTTAACAAAAAAAAAAAATAGATTTCAGCTGTAGCATGCTTCGAATTGAAGCAGTAAACAGACATGTTGTGGGTTTTGTTAGGAAGTGGTGAAAGGTGGTGATTGCTTTTGGTTTAAACAGAAACAACGAAGAACGTATCAACTAAGGTGATTTGGTGGTGGAAGCTCTCGATGGTGGTGGTGGCCTTGTGATTTAATTAGAACCAAAAACGAAGAATTAACAAGATGATGATGGTGGTGTCTCGTGGGGATTGAAGGTGGTACGGTGGTTATTCATGATGATAAATGGTGGTGGTTTTAGATGATGGTGATATGATTTAATGAAGGTAATGAATGTTTCAATGGTGAAGGTGATGATCTATACGACTGTAGGAAGTAGGTTAGTATTAAAGTGGTGATGTGGGTTGTGTTCACATCACTGAAAATAGAAAAAATGAAATTCATAGTTGATGATAGTTGTTGTTGTAGTGGTGGTGGTGGATGACTGTGACCGCGGTGGTGGATGGATGAGGCGGAGGGTGATGATCTTGGGATGATGTAGTTTGTACAAGAATAAGAAACAAGTATATAGGTTTAACTTCAGTTTAGTGAAGCAAACGATTAGTAGAAATTAATTCAAGTGGGTTTCGTTTTTAATCGTTATTCGAACGCGAAGCAAGTTGATGGTGGTTCAAAGTGGTTTTAGTGTGGTGGTGATTGATTTATGATGGTGGTCGATGGTCGGTTATGATGATCAAAAGAAAGAAGAAATGGAAATGGTTGATCAATTATGGGAAATGAAGGATAGAAGGTGATGGTTAATCACTCAATTATACGGGCATAAATATAGCTATATCATATATTGGAGTCAAACAAAACACCATACTAACACACAATTAAATAATATATAATTAATTATTTTTAATTTAAACGTGCACACACAGTTTCGCAGCCTATTAATTTGTCTTTAACTACCGACAGTTTTCACGGACTGTGTATCATGCGAAATTAGTGGCGGATAAAAGTGTTCAGAAAAATCACATATTTTTAAATTAACTATATTTATTTATTTTGGTCATTATGGTATGAAATCCGAGCATTAACTATTAAATAAAAATTACATCAACTGTCCCTCTCATTTATGAGTGAACTATAAAAAATGTTAAAACTTAACAAATAGTTCCTAAATACATTTTTAATAAGCCTAAAATTTATAGAACTCATTTTCGAATCACCGTTTATTTTAAAATCACTTAAGTTTGAATTTAACTTGCTTAATATTAATCAAAACATCAAACGAGTATTACAATCATCTAATATTTATTTATTTATTTTAGTATACTTTATTTATATATAGAGATATATTTTAAATAATAATTATTATAATATCCTATTTTTATTTTATTAATTTTAATAACAACATTATATAATACTTCAAATTATATTTTAAATTATTATTTATATATATACATACACACATATCTATTACGATTAATTGTTCGTGAATCGTCGAGAGCAGTCGAAGGTCAATTGAATATATAAAACACTTCAAACTTTTTGAGACTTAACATTACATATTTTTGCTTATCGTGTCGGAATCATAATAAGATTAAGTTTAAATTTGGTCGAAAATTTCTGGATCGTCACATTCTCCACACTTGCAACAAGTAATGACGTTCAAAGAATAAATGATTGTACAAATCTTGTTGCAGTTTGCACAACGAACACAACATCATGACAATATCACGGTCTCCCACATCCCAAGACATCATCTTGTCTTGCGTTTTTAGCTTCTCTCCCATAAACAACCACATTATAAATGAATGTCAAGGAATAGCGTTCGAAAACCAAACCATCGGGTAAAAATTTACCAGATTATCATGAGGCTGTAAAACATCCCAAGCAGCTTTGAATGAAAGCTCTACCAAATCACTATCAAATGATTTCCATCATACCGATATCACTTGAAAATTTTTTCTCTAATTAATTCATGTGCCTTGCATGTGAGGGGTAAATTGATCATTTCATTTTATATTATCTCCTCCATTTACTATAAATCTTTATAGAGTCTAATTCAAAACCCTAAACTAAAAACAAAATTAAATTCAAAATCTTCCACCTCCGTCTTCTTCTTAATCATCCAACGTCTTCAAGAATTGCAATGGCGGAGATGTAATCATAATTACAAAACTTATGATTCCACAGTAGTGTTTACAGATCTGCAACACTTGGATGAATTAGATTTCATCGGTCGACGATCCACAAAGAAAGAGAACGATCTATTCACTGAGATGAGTCTATCTAATATCCGATCGATGGTTCAGGCCAACATCTAACTAATATTCAAAAGCAAGTGATGGAGTAGGTGACCAGATATGAGTGATAACCTGCAAAAAATCACCATCGAATCCTGATATCGGTAAAAAGTTTCGATTATATCCATATGCATGTAAATAATTTTGTTTTGTAAACAACGGAGAGTGCTCGATTTAGTAAAGAAGACATCAGTTTGCTATTGGGTTTACAGACATAAATTTGGGTTTTGATTTTATTTTGTTGTGAATGTTAGGATTTTGATTAGAATTGATTTTAATTTGATATGGTTATGATGAGAATAGTTGTTAGGGTTTGAAAGTTTGTTAAAGATGATGGAAAATGGAAAAAGGGAATTAAATGACAAAGAAAGATATATAATGACCAAAACATCATGTGCTCGACACATAACAATACTTAACGGAAAATTTTAATGGCCGCCAGTCTAAGTGACCAACCATGAAATATGTGCATAGTTGGGTGATGAACCGCGTTAAATATAAACATAGATGGCTATCGTGCAATTTTTGACAAACATAAAGGACCAAGCGCGTAATGTTGTTTTGTTTTTTAGTTTTGTTTTAAATTGCCAAAATGGTCCCTATATTTGTTCATTTTTGCCCTTTTTATCCTTGTTTTCTAAAAACTGCAATTTTCATTCTTAATAGCGTAAATGTGTCACAATTTAGTCCCTGCATTAACGGCTGGTTAAATTTCTCGTTAATGTAGGCTCATTCATATCACGTGATTATAAACCGTTTCATATTCTAATGTATAATGTATTCTTCATACTAAACCTATACGTGATACTCTGTTATCCCGTTCTATTCATGTTCCTTTTATTACTCTGTGATTAATCTAAGACCGAAACACTTTCAATGGCCGAGCATCATGGTTGGATTTCGAAAAATAAAAGATGAATAAAAGCTTACACTTCGGGCACAACAATAGAACATTCGACCTGGATTCTTTGATGTCAACGAAGTACGAATAATCGACGGACTATCACAAACACAATACACAGTCATTATGAATTAGGATCGAAGGTTGATTTAGAGAAGTTTTGTATGTGTATAGAACGAACACAAACTGAATTAGGGCTCCCTTCATTATACTATGTATATATTAGAAAGGGGTGTATAATCATGTGATATGTATGAGCTTACACTAACGAGCAAATTAACCATCCGTTAACAACAACAACAACAACAATATCCAATACCACATAAGTGGTATTGGGGAGGTTAGATGTAGACAATCCTTCCCCTATCCGAGAATAAAAACAAGTCATTTCTCCACTCAGAGTGAAACACTCTCATAAGTAGCGAAAATCATCCCTCTCTATTCCACGGATAAAGAGATTGCTTCCGAGTGGACCTCCGGCCAATAAGTAGGAAATATTTTTTAAAAAAGTAGTTAAAATAAAATTAAAAATAAAATTGAAACGTCATGAAAATGGTAGAATCAAATTTCCATGGATTTTAAATCCTGCCTGAAATTTAGTTTAGGCTTTAAACGACAGTCAAGACGCAAATAAATCAACTCTTGCTGTTAACGCATAGATTAAATTAGGACACATTTGCCCTATTAAAGATGAAAATTGCATTTTCCGGGATGAAAAGAGGAAAAATGAACAAATACAGGGGCAATTTTGTCTTCTTAGGCTAGTTTAGATAATTTGAGCGGATCCGTTAAAAATGGCGTTTAAGATATACTTAACCACCCTGGTGCACTTGTTCTCCGACGAGTTGCCGCCGCCGCCATAAATTCTTTTCCTTATCCCGCTCCATTAGTCATTTCCTTTTTCCAGTTATAACTACTACTACTACTACGGAGCACCAGACCACCACTTTGTTCTCTATTCGATTCGATTGCTTCTCCAGTCTCCGCTGCCAAACCCTAAAGCACAAAATTCGTTGCAAATAACGATGCTTAACAATTCCTTGTACCGCAATTGTAAGTCTTCTTTCCAAATCGATACATGTGTGTTGTGTGTGTGTCTGTTTGAACTGCTGATTTACTTACCCTAAATGTTATGTATACATAATACTGCACGTTATGCCGTTAGATATTCATCAGCCTCTGTTAACTTTAACTTAATAATATATAAGTCAATTGTGAACTTATATATTATTAAGTTAACCTCTCGTTCATTCTAAATTGCCTGAAATTATGAATGATTTTTGCTGCTCTAATACAGTGTCTGGCTTTGCTTTTTCAATGTCCGTATGAGCTATTGATTTGTCGAAACTGGATCATTTGTTCTAACAGAATTAACTGCAGGAGAACGATCTTGTGGTAGCACATCTATACAAATAGGAATACATACATATCAAAAAAATTCACAAACTTGAAATTTGTACAAGTCAATCACACTTGAGCGTTAATGTAACAGGTATTTACTTAATAGCTCTGTTCCACATCAATTTAGTTAACCTCCGATGCAATTAGTTTACCACTTGAGCGTTGCAGTACTATGTTTTATCGAGCTCATCTATATATTTCTTTCTCAAAAGACCAACAGTAAGTGAAGGTCAAAATACGGTTCTGATTTTGGAATTTGTGTAATGTTATTATAACTTTGCTATCCACATGAGTGCTAAATATTTGTTTGTTTGTATGTATACGCTTCTGTTGTAATTGTTGAATCAAAATGTCATTTTGGTCTAAGTATTTGTGTCAGTTTATGATGAATGTACAGAAACTGGGTTTGATCTGTGTATAGTACACTAATTTATGGGTTTAAGCAGGATATTTTTTTTGATGAATGATTTAATAAATTGATGTATTAGGTCACATTATATCTTCTATTATAAGCCGTTGGACAATTAAAAGATCCAGCCCAACAAGTTGTATCCAGTGGCTATCAACGAAGGCCTCTGGTGGTGGCGACGAATGGAACGACGCATGGGAAACAGCATGGTTGCCTGAAGATCTATCAGTGAAAAATCGAGCACCATGGGAAACAGACGTCAATTTTTCAATCTCCGATACACCGGAGGAGGTTCTGGATGCGGATACAAAGTCATTTGTTGAAGAAATGGCTGATAATTGGGAGCAGAGGAGGAAAAAGGGTGGGAGTAAGAGTAAAAGAGAGGAAGAAGAAGAAAGGCTGATGAAAATGAAAGAAGAAGGGAAAGGTTTGTACAGTTTGGAGAATGTGAAGAGGGATTATAGGGTTCAGAAACAACGGGTTCATGCTGGTTTGTGGGTTAAAGAAATCGAGAAGATGGAAGAGGCTAAATTGGGTGATGATGTAGGCGGTGATGATCTTGACAGATTTCTTGACAGCGCTTCTGAGTAATTTTTCTTTCCTTTTCAAGCACATACATCTAAAGACATATTGTTTTAATCATTGTTGTAAAAGTCGGCCGACCTGTCAGTTTCGGGACTAACCCGTCCCGACTCGCCCAAAAATGTCTTAAAAGTCGGTCAACGCTAAAACGTCGGGTCAAAATTGGTCAAAGTCAGGCCGATCGGGTCACGATCAAAGTTGGACAATGCGTAATACATATAGGTTTATTTTTTTATTATTAAACTGAAAGTTGGACAATGCGTGACTGTCCCTCCAAGGTCCTGACCGACTCGTGACTTTTACGACCTTGATTTTAATACATGGTAGCTATATGGTTTGAAAATCTGCATACATATATAGTGGCACGAGGATTATGTGTTAAGTGAGTTATTTTAGCCTTAAGAATTGAAATTAGTTAATCAATCTTTAGGGCTTAAAGTCACAGATAGTTTGGTAAATTTTATTTATCTGATAGTCGATTTCCCACAGCTATTTCATTTTTTGACGCTAAGTAAATAGAAAATCCTAATCATAGTTTTACAAACTTGAACTATGATGTTAAATGGATTGCGTCTGTTTATCGTATTGTATGTCTAGCTTAAGGTGTCCTGCATACAGTTTTCCTAGCATACCTACAAAAAGTGTACTGCTTTTTGGTCTAGTTCCAACGAATAGGATTGAATTTTCAAGTCACAAATATGGAGTAGAAGAAAAACTTGTTAAAGAACACATAGAAGTAATCTGATGTGAGGAATCAAGCTTGCAACTACTTTGACATTTTGCATTGCAGGTTTTCTTATGTTCTTTTCGGCTTTGTTTGCAGGATATTTGAGTCTGGAACCAGTGATTTGAATAAGTCAAAAGTCAAAGATTCTTGGGATTTGAAAAACAAGCCTGATGGATGGGAAACAACATCCAAGGGTCAAGATGGGAATATTTGGGAAATGTCTCAAAGAGAAGAAGATATTCTTGTTCAAGAGTATGAACGTCGCATTGCTTTCAGCAAACACCAGGTTTTTATTTATCGTCCTCTTTATCCGTGAATCGTTAGTCATCGAGAAAGTTGTTTAATTTATTTGTGTATTTGTAATTTGTATGTGTGTATGCAGATAGCTAGTTTTATTAAGCAACATATATTTAGTCGGAGAAGACCGATAGATGGATGGAAGTACATGATTGAAGAATTAGGGCCAAATGCAAGAAGAGGTAGTAAAGGCAGCGTTTCAAGACTACCTAGTCTTGCTGATCCAGCCACCCAACCATTTCAAGAGGAGAAGATTCCAATTGCCACAACAAACACTAAACGAAAATAGATAATCATCCTTGTAAAGCTTCTTTTTCCCTTTCTTTTTTAAACCAACTGTAACGTCAAATTAATCTCAACTTATCATTGTTTGTAGTTTTTCATCACTAATACGTTTTTGGTCATCAGTTTTTATTTGGTGGAAACAGCAAAACTATCATTCAAATGATGACTAAAGAGGTATGTAATAGATTGTAAAATTGTTCTTTCTTTCTGTCTTGTACCCTTGGACCATTTTTTTTTTTTACCATGACCCCAAGTGACGGAGAGGTGTGGTGATGCACTTTTTGAAGAAAAAGTGATTTTCTGACTGTGACGTGGATAAGGTAAATAGTGGTGAGTGTTACATTTGAGTGAGTGGAAAAAAATTTAATGATGTGGTAAAGTAGGATTGAACACCATATTTTAGTCACCCGTAACGCCATGATAAATGGCGGTACGGCGTTACCTCTCTCCTCCTCATGTGCCACGTTTGGATTTCAGGCGTCACCATTTGGATATTTAGCATAACAATTCTTTCTGGAAGGTTTTACTATGACTAATAATTTCACATAGGACGTTGGTACCATTTTTCTATCAGTTTCAAATTTGAACACTACAATGCAATGTTTTTGGGCATAGGACTAACATGTCTTATATTACTTTCCATGAATCCAACATTGTAAGGTTTAGTCATGAAATTAGAAAGAGATAATAAATAAAACATCTGATACCACTTTTGAATTACATTTAAATCAATCTTTCAGGTCCAAGTAAACACAATATTGCAGGATGTGTACGTTTTAATCATGAACCATCTTGTTTATCTTCTATTAGCTGCTCCAGGTTTTAGATCCTTTCTCGGCTTTTGTTCATTTTGAAACGACCTTTACATGTAAAGTACAAATAGCTATTATCACATTTGCTAGTTGACCCTAAAAGTGCTGAGCGTATGGTTAATCCAAGCATCATATGTATAATAGATAGATTTATGTAACAAGATGCAAGTGAATCAAACGTAAAAATACAAAAATAACTCACATGTCAACTTGTTCGGTGAATGTTTTGGTAACCTCCTCCGGGTTTGGTTGATAAGATCTCATAGCCTCAATTACCGCCTGGTCAGCTCGTTCTTTATAAAAATCATCAACTTTTGCGATGTGCGATGGATTCTGATAATCTCTTGCAAATACAATTGGGAGGATGATTACAAAGATTATTGCAACCAAAACACAATCAAGCCGGACCATTTTTGATGATACTTCTGTTTTCACCATTTCCAGATTTTACGGGACTGTAAATTTATTTCTAAAAAAGCATTGCAATCTGTTTCATATAAACCACATAAAGAATATAGAATAAAGATGGAGGATAAAAAATTGAAGGTTATAAGAAACTAACAGTATGATAATGATTCATTTTCATTTATTTTTACTATCGCATGTAAATACTACGGAGTAGTAATTACACGTTAACGTAATAGTTAAATTTATTTACTCCGTAATTAAAGTATAATAACGTCCTTTAAAATTTAAGATCGCTCCACCCGTTAAACCTGATATCATTTCATTTTGACCGGATTTATATATGCTTAATCGCTCGTAATTACAAAACTAAATAAATATAAATATTTTTTAGTATAATATAACTGCCAATTGAACCTTTCGTATACGTGAAACGAGAAGTCTTTTCGTAATTTTAAAATTTGTTTTTATTAACCGATTAAGAAAATTTAAAAATATATCATGCAATGATTATAACAAAAAGACGAAGGGTAACGAATTGTGTCGTTTCTATATTAAGCTTTAAATGCAATCATCCCGCATGCATTGCATTCACTCTAACTGGCAATTGCCACGTGTCAATTTTATTTCTCACATAACTTTAACGTAAAAATTGCATGGCGTTGTTCAATGATTTTTTGTTCTGTACGTTTTAGGTCTGTATAGCTGTCAATTGTCGTCTTTACGAATTTAGTAAAATATGATTATCTATTTATCTATATATATATATATATATATATATATATATATATATATATATATATATATATATATATATATATATATATATATATATATATATATATTAATCATCGTTTGTAAGATTATACAATTTAAAATGTGTGTTTCTATTATATTGACAGTATACAATACATGTGATATGATCTAATGATCTATATCAACCATACATACTGCTATTTTTAAAGTTCACTTCAGTTTAAATGTTCTTTAACTGTTCATTATCGTCTCTCTTGCAACAACTTATCGATTTGAAAAAAGATGTGTGAGTCTTTTATAAATTTAAAATTGCGATTAGGTTTTTAATTGAAATTTGAAGATATCTTATTTGTTCCCTCGTGCATCTCCTAGAGTATAGTAAGAATGCTTAGTAATGATTAGTTTTTGCCCGAACGAGGACAATATACTCATAAACTAGTGAGAGTATTAACTAGTCTATTCATATTATCACTATTTTGACTATTATAACACTAATTCGACTACTTTTTAAATTATTAATGTGTGCACCTAAGCGCTAGCTAGCCAGCTAGACTGTAATTCTAATGTAAATGTGTGATTTGGCACGGACATCCTAGCTAACCGTGTTTGCGTTTTGGCAACCACCTCCGAAAGGGACTCGTACCTTTAAATTGCCTTCCCCCGGAAACCCACAATGTGAAGGTAGACGGGTTCAAACCTCCCCCTGTTTTCAATACAAGCCTAACACAAGGTGGACTCAAGGATCATATGCATCGTGTACACTGAGCTAGAAGCTCATTGGTAGCTAGACTATATATATATATATATATATATATATATATATATATATATATATATATATAGAAGCTTAGGCTAAGAATAGATAAGTAAAATTTCAAATTTTAAAAAAAAAAAAATTATCTTTTTAGGGTCTCTTAATATGCAGATTGAACAAAATGCAAAAATTACAAAAAAAAAAAAGTTAAAAAATCGATGATGAATGATAATAATCGTAATAAATGATTATTTTATCATTCATCTGAATAGTGATGAATGATAAATATGAATGATAAATTAATCATTCATCACTATTCAGATGAATGATAAATTAATCATTCATTACGATTATTATCATTTATCATCGATTTTTTTAATGATTTTCGAATGTTTTTGGCTTATAAAAATATAGATTAGGAGAACATTTTGATGCATATTTATGAATCTAAAAAAAATTAAAAAAACAAAAATTTGATTTTGCTTATCTCTACTTAGCCACTATATATATATATATATATATATATATATATATATATATATATATATATATATATATATATATATATATATATATATATATATATATATATATATATATATATATATATAAATAATATTTTAATCAAGAGAAAAACACTTTTTTGGGGGGAAGTAATATTTTTTCATTTTTTTTTTTTGAAATT
Source organism: Rutidosis leptorrhynchoides (assembly GCF_046630445.1). Lineage (NCBI taxonomy): Eukaryota > Viridiplantae > Streptophyta > Magnoliopsida > Asterales > Asteraceae > Rutidosis > Rutidosis leptorrhynchoides. Next base: position 200,162,737 of record NC_092342.1, on the reverse strand, counting down.
TTTCTTCAAGTATTAAGATTACATGAAAATATGAATATTTAAAAAAGACACTTTGTGATATATGTTATTATTCTAGTGGAAAAATGCTCGAAGAAATAAATGATAACATTCATTGCAATTAATATTTTGCTTCTGAGTTTTTTTTTTAAGGGGTTAGAAATTAGAGTTTAGAAATTAGGGGGATAAAAATTAGGGTTTAGAAATTAGGGTTTTGAGTTTGGAAATTAGGGTTTAGAAATTAGGGTTTAGATTGAATCTTTAACACGAACGGTTTAGAGTTTATGATTTAGGGACTAAACCCTATACCCCAAACTTAAATCGGGCAAAATTTCGAAAAAAACACTTTCCACAAGATGAAAACAAAACGATGCAAATAAACTCTAATTAAAACATTACTCATGATAAATGTTATCATTTATTTCATCAAGCGATTTACTGTCAAAATAATAACATTCGTCACAAAATGTCTTTTTTAAATGTTAATATATTCATGTGATCTTAAAGTTTGAAAAAAAAAAAAAATTACTTCCCCCAAAAAAGTGTTTCTCTCTTGATGATGACTATATATATATATATATATATATATATATATATATATATATATATATATATATATATATATATATATATATATATATATATATATATGGGAAGTAACCATTCGGGGGGAAGCGGGGGGAAGCAAATTTTTTTTTTTTTCGTTTTTTGAAAAAACTTTGTTCACGAACATTATAGATGAGATGAAAATATGAACATTTAGTAGATACACTTTGTGATAAATGTTTTTATTTTTGCGGGAAAACGCCCGAAGAAGTAATTTATAACAATTATCGTGTTTTTCGAGCGTATTTTGAGGTTTTAGCTATTGGGGTTTAGATATTAGGGTTTAGATATTAGGGTTTATAGGGTTTAGATATTAGGGTTTAGATATTTAGGGTTTAGGGTTTAGATTTAGGATTTAGATTGAGTTTTTAACAAGAACGGTTTAGAGTTTAGGGTTTAGGGTTTAGGGTTTAGAGTTTAGGGTTTGGTGTTTTGGGTTTATGGAATAAACCCAAAACACCAAACCCTAAACCCTAAACCCTAAACCCTAAACCCTAAACCCTAAACTCTAAATCGGGCTAAATTTTACTTCACAAAACATGAAGAAAAAAAACGTTCATATTCTTCACGAACAATATTATCTTGAATGTTATTTTTGTCGATCGTTTTCCCGCCTAAAAAATAACATTCATCACGAAGTGTCTCTTCTAAATGTTCATATTTTCGTGTGATCTTGATGCCGGAAAAAAAATTTCAAAAAAAAACGAAAAAAAAATTTTTTTGCTTCCCCCCGCTTCCGCCCGATTGGTTACTTCCCCATTGATCCTGCCCATATATATATATATATATATATATATATATATATATATATATATATATATATATATATATATATATATATATATATATATATATATATATATATATATATATATATATTCATTATTACCTAAAAGTTGGTCGTCTAATATCATAAAAGGGTGATGTATTGTACTTTTATAGATAGTGCTAAACAATCTTGAATATGTTGTAAATTTAGTAGTTAAATATGGATGATAATTAGTCAAATATGGATAGTAAAATTTGTACTATATATATGTGCATAATGTAAGTTACAAAAACATACATATACATTAAATACATCACACCTCTCTTCAATCTTTTTCTCTCTTATATCTTCTACAACATATCTCTCTTTTATTGGTTCTTTCAATTTGAATATATTGAACCAGGCCACTAAAGGTAGTTATAAGCCTACTGAAATATAACACGTTATCAGCACGAAGTGCTCCGTATAATCAAGGTTTATCTAAGCAAGCACACGTCACTAATCAAGGTAAGAAATTATCTAACTTTTATTAACTTCACTAACATTTATATTTATGTTATTTAAGTTATATATGGTCGGTTATACCGCCTGAATTATATTTCTGTAATCTAACTTTTATTAACTTCACTAACATTTATATTTATGTTATTTAAGTTATATATGGTCGGTTATACCGCCTGAATTATATTTCTGTAATCTAACTTTCATTAACTTCACTAACATTTATATTTATGTTATTTAAGTTATATATGGTCGGTTATACCGCCTAAATTATATTTTCTGTAATCTAACTCTTATTAACTTCACTAACATTTATATTTATGTTAATAAGACCTCATGATTGTACGCAACACGTCATTTGACAACACGGTACTTTATGTACGCAACACGTCATTTGACAACACGGTACCATGGGTCGAGATTAATTCCGATCAATACGAATACGATGGGGTCTTTATATGTTATCTAACATTTATGATTACTTATGCAATTAATCATTATTTATTTCATGCATACTAATGTTTATTCTTAAAAGTAAATCTTAAAAGTTAAAATAAGAAAAAATAGTTTGTATTTTTATTAAAAGTAAATCTTAAAAGTTAAAATAAGAAAAAGTAGTTTGTATTTTTATTAAAAGTAAATCTTAAAAGTTAAAATAAAAAAAAAGTAGTTTGTATTTTTATTAAAAGTAAATCTTAAAAGTTAAAATAAGAAAAGTAGTTTGTATTTTTATTAAAAGTAAATCTTAAAAGTTAAAATAAAAAAAGTAGTTTGTATTTTTATTAAAAGTAAATCTTAAAAGTTAAAATAAGAAAAAGTAGTTTGTATTTTTATTAAAAGTAAATCTTAAAAGTTAAAATAAGAAAAAGTAGTTTGTATTTTTATTAAAAGTAAATCTTAAAAATTAAAATAAGAAAAAAAAATCTTGTCCTTTATATTACTCATACGCGTTTTGATATAGTGACTTTATTCGTTAACGTCAACTAACGACGTTACAACGGTCATATATACATAACGGTTGTTAACGTCAACTGACGATGTTACAACAACTATTTTTTTCAAATATAAAATAAATATCTCCGTTTTCACATTTTCACAAATCAATCTTCATTTTTCAGATTACTACTCTCAAAAAGTTTTTGTAAAAATGATTCACACAAGGATGATTTTTCTTATTGTATTGGTCATATTAACTATCATCATTGTTGCTAATATACCACCGGGTGAACCTATATTCTATCCTGCCCTTGTGGTTTTATTATTTGTAATCATACCATTATTATGTTGTTTGCTACTTATGAATTTAAAATGATTCTAATTTCATTTTATTATTTGTCTATGAATAGAAGTTGATTATGATTATGATTTATGTTATTCATCTTTTTGATAATAGAAAATGTCGAATTTGAAAAGGCTTAAATTTGCTCATTTAGAACAAGTGGGAACAACTACTTAACATGGGTTATGAATGTAGAAAAACATCTCGAATCAAACGGTATTTTAGAAACCCTGAATGAAAATAACAATTATTCCGAACAAGAGAAAACAATAGTAAGTATTTTTCTTAGCAAACATATTGACGAGTTCTTAGAATCTACATATTATATGATCGAAAATCCAAGTGTATTATGGAAAATACTCAAAGATAGATACGATATTAATTATCAAAAAAAAAATAATAATAATAACGGTGATCCATGAAAGAATAAAATTAAAGATATTAGTAGACGCTCTTATAAGAATTACGGAGATTCTTATTAACGATCTGGTAACGTGGATCATCAGTCTAGTATTTCTTGAATACATGAACATCTTGTTTAGCTCTACAAATAAGTCCCAAAAGAAAAGAAAACGAGAGTGAATCTGTTGACAAATCTTGATTAAATTAACCCTGAGCTACCTTGAGACTTGAATGGTTTGAATTTTCTAAGATGCCTAATTTTTTTTTATGTATCACTCATAAATAAATGGTTTTAGACCATAACGCATATGTTTTATTAAGTGTTATCTTTTATGTACTTCAGATTATAACTTGTTTGCAGGTAATATAATTTGATTATCTTGCTGAAATATAACTCATTATTTGCTTATCTTATTTGAAGTTTTAGTATGAATCATGCAGAAATACAACATCAATTAAATGGTAAAGACCTATGTATTGCAGATAGTAGTAACATACACACTATGATCAAATCTAAGAAATATTTCATTGATTTAAATCAAATGAAGGAATTATAAATACTATATCAGCTCTTGCAAACTTGATATAAGAAACGAAAAAGGCAAAATTTCATATTACCAAATGGTACGAATTTTTTGGTAAACAATGTCTTGTTTTCTCCCAAATCAAAGAGAAATTTGTTAAGTTTCTCTGATATATATGATTATCAGTCAATGATAATCGAAAATGAGAAATATCTATGTAGCACCGAAAATCGCATAGGATTAAAAACGCATATGATAAAAAGCGCATATGATGAAAAGCGCGGCGCATATGATTAAAAGCGCATATGATAAAAAGCGCATATGATGAAAAGCGCATATAATGAAAAGTGCATATGACGAAAAGCGCAGCACATATGATTAAAAGCGCATATGGTGAAAAATGATATATAATGAAAAGCACATATGGTGATTAATGAAAATCACATATGGTGATTAATGAAAAGCACATATAGTGATTAATGAAAAGCACATATAGTGATTAACGAAAAACACATATGGTGATTAATGAAAATCACATATGGCGATTAATGAAAAGCACATTGAGAAATAATCACCAATGTTTCTTGAAAGAATTCAAGGGTATATATATGGACCAATTCATCCATCATGTGGACCATTTTTCTAATAGACGCATCTAACGCATGGTCTCATGTTTGTGTGTTATCAAGCCATAATATGGCATTTACAAAGTTTCTTGCACAAATTATTAAATTAAGAACACATTATTCTGATTACACCATTAAAAGGATGAGACTTGATAATGCTGGTGAGTTAACATCTCAAGCTTTTAATGATTATTATATGTTTACAAGGATTGTTGTTGAACATCCAGTTGCTCATGTGCATACACAAAATTGGTTTAGCTGAATCAATAGATAAACGCTTACAGCTAATAACTAGACAATTAGAAATGAGTACAAAACTCTCAATATTTATATGGGAACATGTAAATTTACATGATGTGACATTAATTCGCATTAAATCAAGTGCAAGTTATAGATATTCTCCATTACCAACTTAATTTTGGTGGAGACCAAATATTTTCCATCTTAGAACATTTGGTTGTGCAGTGTATTTTTAATTGAACAACCACAACAAATGGTTCCTCAAAGAAGGATTGAAATATATGTTAGATATGAAACATCTTCAATCATAAGATATATTGAATCCATGACGGGTGATGTTTTTACAGCAAGTTTTGTCGATTGTCACTTTAATGAAACATTGTTCCCTATATTAGGGGGAGAAATGAAATATAAATAAAATGATATTTCATGGTGTGAACATCAATTAAGGAATATTGATCATCGCACAAAAGAATGCGAAAAGAAAGTTCAAATATAATGCATATGCAAGAACTTGCAAATTAATTACTTTATGCATTTAAAGATACAAAAAATAAGTGACTAAATCATATATACCAGCAGTAAATGCTTCAGCTAGAATTGAAATTACAAAAGCTGACAATAATGTCACTCATGAGTCTTTGCTATGGCAGAAACGTGGGAGACCAATTGGTTCCAAAGATAAAAATCCTCGAAAAAGAAAATCAGCTGATAATGAGGTAAAAGAAAGTGTTCAACAAGAACCACAAATCAATACTCCTTCTGCAGAGGATATTGATAAATGTAAATACATAAATTGCAATAAATTATGCAATATTATGAAACTGAAATGAAATGAAAAATCTTGATGAGATATTTTCATATAATGTTACAATGACATCATGAATAAAGATGATGATCTGGAACCAAAATCTGTCATTGAATATCAAAATAGACGTGATTGAACTCAACGGAAAGGAGCAATACGAGCTGAATTAGAATCGTTCAATAAAAGAAAAGTTTTTGGATCAATCGTTATCACTTTTAAAGATGTGAAACAATGGGATACAAATGAATTTTTATCCGAAAAGAAATGTGCAAATGAAGTTACAAGGTAAAACTAGACTTGTAACTCAAGATTTCCCACAAAGACCATAAATGAATTAGGAGAAAAACTTATCCTCCTATAATGAATATAATTACTTATTAGATACTTAATCAACCTGGTAGTTATTTAAATGCATCTCATGGATGTTGTTACTACTTATCTGTATGGATCACTTAATAGTGATATATATATGAATATACCTGAAGGGTTAAGGTATCATAAGCATCTAATGCAAAACCCAAGGGAATATATTCCATTAAATCACAAAGATTTCTAAATGGGTTTATACAATCGGGACGTATGTGGTATAATCGATTAAATTACTACTTGATAAGAAAAGGGTATACATATAAACTTATTTGCACGTGTGTTTTATAAAAACAATGTTCGGATATGTGATCATAGCTGTTTATATCAATTATCTTAAATAAAGAAATCTATGAAGCCATTCAACTTCTAAAGAAAGATTTTAAAATAAAAAAAAATCAAGTATTACGTTGATTTACATATTGAGCATATAACTAATGACTTACTTATACATCAAATAACTTATACCGAAAAGATTTTAAAATATTTTAATATGGACAAGACAAAAACCATTAAGTACTCATATGGTTGTTAGATCTTAATATTGATACTAATCCATTTCATCCTCTAGAAGATCATGAAGATCTTCTTGGTTCAGAAGTTCCATATTTTAGTGCAATTGGGGCTCTTATGTATCTTACAAATTATACAAGATCTGACATTTCTTTTGCAATTAATTTGTTGACAAGGTTCAGCTCAGCCCCTACCAAAAGACATTGGAATGGGATCAAACAAATAGTTTGATACCTTCGGGGAACTACTGATTTATAATTATTTTATTCTAACAACTCGAAACAAGATTTGTTTGGTTATACAGATGCAGATTATTTATCTGATCTACATAAAGCTAAATCTCAAACTGGATATGTATTCCTAAATGGAGGCACCGCAATATCATGACGTTCTCAAAACAAACACTTGTTGCAACATCATCAAATCATGCCGAAGTGATTGCATTACATGAAGCTACTCGGGAATGATTTTAGTTAAGATCAATGATACAAATCATTATTGATTCTTGTGGACTAGAACGCTATAAAAGCCCAACAACTATCTATGAAGATAATACAGCTTACGTAGTACAAATGAAAGAAGAGTATCAAAAATGACAGAACAAAACATAAATGCTGATGAGGCGCTAAAGCTATAAACGGTCTTAACGGTCATAAGTTTGATGGAAAAGAATGGTATATTGGTAAGGCTCAGAAAAAGACTGAAAGGGAATAGGAATTGAAACAACAGTTTGAGCAAACCATGAAGGAGACTGTAGACAAATCACATGAGTCAAACTTGTACATAAAAGATTTAGATGATACAGTTTCAGATGAAAACCTCAGATTCTTCTCATATACTCAAGATCTCGTAAAAGACAACCAGATTAAAATGAGATACGTTCAATCAACAACTCTGCTGATCTTTATACCAAAGCACTGTCAATCGCTGTTTTCAAAACATACGTTCACAATATTGGCATGAGGCAAGTTCAAAAGATGTGACGACTCAGCGTTGTCTACTTGAGGGGGAGTCAACTCTATGCTGCACTCTTTTTCCCTTAGCTAAAGTTTTATCCCACTGGGTTTTCTTTAGCAAGGTTTTTAACGAGGCAGTATTAATTGCTCTTTAAAAAAATTACCATCCAAGGGGGAGTGTTGTAAATTTAGTAGTTAAATATGGATGGTAATTAGTCAAATATGGATAGTAAAATTTGTACTATATATATGTGCATAATGTAAGTTACAAAAACATACATATACATTAAATACATCACACCTCTCTTCAATCTTTTTCTCTCTTATATCTTCTACAACATATCTCTCTTTTATTGGTTCTTTCAATTTGAATATATTGAACCAGGCCACTAAAGGTAGTTATAAGCCTACTGAAATATAACAGAATATATTTATTGATAGTTTGAACCTATACTAACCAAGTATCCTCTAGCTCAACTCGCAAAGTGGCACTGATAGTGACGAATTGAGGAATGACGGGTTTTGTCTGTTAATATTTAAAAAAAAGTTCTACTAGATAGCTTATTTCAATATTATTAATTATAAAAATTTACATTATTCAATAGTGTTACTAATTAAAAACTCAAATTTTTTTTCACTACATCGCGTATTTTACTGGTATCCCGTGCTACCACTTAATATATAATATATCCACCCTAAACACTGATAAAGAAGATTTTGAGCGTGCTGGGAGTTCAAAACTCCACCTATATATATATATATATATATATATTTATATATATATATATATATATATATATATATATATATATATATATATATATATTATTCTTATAGCTTTTATTTATTACTACGTATTAATGATTTTAAAAGTTATATTCAACTTTTTTTTTTATCAATTTAAAATTAAATTTATATATTTTAATGAATATCTATTAGAGAAATAATATATTCGGTAATATCTTTAAAAACTAAATAGAAAAATATAATAACTTTTTACGCTTTTACTCCTTTCATTTCATTTTGTACGTTGTTCTAAATTAAATCTCTACTTTCATAGTTTCATAAATAAATAATAAATAAAAATAACGTAGTAAAAAGTTCTTTTACACAACTTGTTTTAATCTCATTTTGTATTGTATGTTCACAGTTTGATACAATGTAGACAATCATGACTCACTCTGTGTGACACATTAAGACAACTTTTGTAGTGACCCGAACTTTTCCATGTTTATATATATTAATTGAGATTGATGTTTACATGATTAAATGTTTCCAACATGTTAAGCAATCAAACTTGTTAAGACTTGATTAATTGAAATAGGTTTCATATAGACAATTGACCACCCAAGTTGACCGGTGATTCACGAACGTTAAAACTTGTAAAAAAACTATATGATGACATATATATGGTTATATATATAGTTAACATGATATTATGATAAGTAAACATATCATTAATTATATTAACAATGAACTACATATGTAAAAACAAGACTACTAACTTAATGATTTTGAAACGAGACATATATGTAACGTTTATCGTTGTAACGACATTTAATGTATATATATCATATTAAGAGATATTCGTACATCATAATATCATGATAATATAATAATTTAAAATCTCTTTTGATATTATAAACATTGGGTTAACAACATTTAACAAGATCGTTAACCTAAAGGTTTCAAAACAACACTTACATGTAACGACTAACGATGACTTAACGACTCAGTTAAAATGTATATACATGTAGTGTTTTAATATGTATTTATACACTTTTGAAAGACTTCAATACACTTATCAAAATACTTCTACTTAACAAAAATGCTTACAATTACATTCTCGTTCAGTTTCATCAACAATTCTACTCGTATGCACCCGTATTCGTACTCGTACAATACACAGCTTTTAGATGTATGTACTATTGGTATATACACTCTAATGATCAGCTCTTAGCAGCCCATGTGAGTCACCTAACACATGTGGGAACCATCATTTGGCAACTAGCATGAAATATCTCATAAGATTACAAAAATATGAGTAATCATGCATGACTTATTTACATGAAAACAAAATTACATATCCTTTATATCTAATCCATACACCAACGATCAAAAACACCTACAAACACTTTCATTCTTCAATTTTCTTCATCTAATTGAACTCTCTCAAGTTCTATCTTCAAGTTCTAAGTGTTCTTCATAAATTCCAAAAGTTCTAGTTTCATAAAATCAAGAATACTTTCAATTTTGCTAGCTCACTTCCAATCTTGTAAGGTGATCATCCAACCTCAAGAAATCTTTGTTTCTTACAGTAGGTTATCATTCTAATACAAGGTAATAATCATATTCAAACTTTGGTTCAATTTCTATAACTATAACAATCTTATTTCAAGTGATGATCTTACTTGAACTTGTTTTCGTGTCATGATTTTGCTTCAAGAACTTTGAGCCATCCAAGGATCCATTGAAGCTAGATCCATTTTTCTCTTTTCCAGTAGGTTCATCCAAGGAACTTAAGGTAGTAATGATGTTCATAACATCATTCGATTTATACATATAAAGCTATCTTTTTCGAAGGTTTAAACTTGTAATCACTAGAACATAGTTTAGTTAATTCTAAACTTGTTCGCAAACAAAAGTTAATCCTTCTAACTTGACTTTTAAAATCAACTAAACACATGTTCTATATCTATATGATATGCTAACTTAATGATTTAAAACCTGGAAACACGAAAAACACCGTAAAACCGGATTTACGCCGTCGTAGTAACACCGCGGGCTGTTTTGGGTTAGTTAATTAAAAACTATGATAAACTTTGATTTAAAAGTTGTTATTCTGAGAAAATGATTTTTATTATGAACATGAAACTATATCCAAAAATTATGGTTAAACTCAAAGTGGAAGTATGTTTTCTAAAATGGTCATCTAGACGTCGTTCTTTCGACTGAAATGACTACCTTTACAAAAACGACTTGTAACTTATTTTTCCGACTATAAACCTATACTTTTTCTGTTTAGATTCATAAAATAGAGTTCAATATGAAACCATAGCAATTTGATTCACTCAAAACGGATTTAAAATGAAGAAGTTATGGGTAAAACAAGATTGGATAATTTTTCTCATTTTAGCTACGTGAAAATTGGTAACAAATCTATTCCAACCATAACTTAATCAACTTGTATTGTATATTATGTAATCTTGAGATACCATAGACACGTATACAATGTTTCGACCTATCATGTCGACACATCTATATATATTTCGGAACAACCATAGACACTCTATATGTGAATGTTGGAGTTAGCTATACAGGGTTGAGGTTGATTCCAAAATATATATAGTTTGAGTTGTGATCAATACTGAGATACGTATACACTGGGTCGTGGATTGATTCAAGATAATATTTATCGATTTATTTCTGTACATCTAACTGTGGACAACTAGTTATAGGTTACTAACGAGGACAGCTGACTTAATAAACTTAAAACATCAAAATATATTAAAAGTGTTGTAAATATATTTTGAACATACTTTAATATATATGTATATATTGTTATAGGTTCGTGAATCAACAGTGGCCAAGTCTTACTTCCCGACGAAGTAAAAATCTGTGAAAGTGAGTTATAGTCCCACTTTTAAAATCTAATATTTTTGGGATGAGAATACATGCAGGTTTTATAAATGATTTACAAAATAGACACAAGTACGTGAAACTACATTCTATGGTTGAATTATCGAAATCGAATATGCCCCTTTTTATTAAGTCTGGTAATCTAAGAATTAGGGAACAGACACCCTAATTGACGCGAATCCTAAAGATAGATCTATTGGGCCTAACAAACCCCATCCAAAGTACCGGATGCTTTAGTACTTCGAAATTTATATCATATCCGAAGGGTGTCCCGGAATGATGGGGATATTCTTATATATGCATCTTGTTATTGTCGGTTACCAGGTGTTCACCATATGAATGATTTTTATCTCTATGTATGGGATGTGTATTGAAATATGAAATCTTGTGGTCTATTGTTACGATTTGATATATATAGGTTAAACCTATAACTCACCAACATTTTTGTTGACGTTTTAAGCATGTTTATTCTCAGGTGATTATTAAGAGCTTCCGCTGTCGCATACTTAAATAAGGACAAGATTTGGAGTCCATGCTTGTATGATATTGTGTAAAAACTGCATTCAAGAAACTTATTTTGTTGTAACATATTTGTATTGTAAACCATTATGTAATGGTCGTGTGTAAACAGGATATTTTAGATTATCATTATTTGATAATCTACGTAAAGTTTTTTAAACTTTTATTGATGAAATAAAGGTTATGGTTTGTTTAAAAATGAATGCAGTCTTTGAAAAACGTCTCATATAGAGGTCAAAACCTCGCAACGAAATCAATTAATATGGAACGTTTTTAATCAATAAGATCGGGACATTTCAGTTGGTATCAGAGCGTTGGTCTTAGAGAACCAGAAAATTTGCATTAGTGTGTCTTATCGAGTTTGTTAGGATGCATTAGTGAGTCTGGACTTCGACCGTGTTTTCTTTAAAAATGATTGCTTAACATTTTTGTTGGAAACTATATATTTTTAACGTATGAATATTATGTGATATATTAATCTCTTAACGTGTTTGATATTATGTGATAGATGTCTACCTCTAGAACAAGTCCCATTGACTCACCTAATAATAATGAAGAGTCAAATGTAAATTGGAATGATTTGTGGACTGATTCACAAGTTCCCGAAGAGGAACCGGAAGAAGAGTCGGAACCGGAAGAAGAATCGGAACCGGAAGAAGAATCGGAACCGGATGAAGAAATAGAACCGGTGGGGGAAATAATAAAACGGTTAAGTAAAAGAAAATCCTCAACCAACCGACCAAAGTTAATTATGGTCAATGGTGTTTCCGCCAAGGAAGCAAAATATTGGGAGGATTACCAATTCTCCGATGAATCGGATTCCGACGAGAATTCCGATGATGTTATAGAAATTACCCCAACTGAATTTAAAAAGGCAAAAGAAAATAATAAGGGAAAGGGCATAAAAATAGAGAAATCTAATTCCAACCCCGATGAACTTTATATGTATCGTCAACCCCCGAAGTCCTTAAGTTGTAACAATGACCCGGGAACCTCTAAACCACCAGGTTTTTCTAAACCAATGTGGACAACGACGGCTCGTATTAGGGGAACATCATATATCCCTAGAAACTTGGCAAAACGAACCAAAACCGAAGAAGAAGAAACGAGCGAGTCGGAATAAGATAGTTGTATTCGTGTGGTGTAATATATGGAATATAGTGTTCTTATGCTTTATGATATATGTAAAAATTGCTTGTATTAATAAGTATTTTTTTTTATGAATCTAACTCTTGTCTATTTTACAGTTTAAAAACACAAAATGGATAGACAACCCAATATTTTAAGAGACCTACCCGGAGACATGATTGATGAAATCTTGTCTAGAGTCGGCCAGAATTCTTCGGCACAACTATTTAAGGCGAGATCAGTTTGTAAGACATTCGAAGAACGTTCCAAGAATGTCTTGGTTTATAAGAGACTTTCGTTTGAAAGATGGGGGATATCACATTGGGAAACCCATAAGTTACGATGTGTTTACTTTGACGCATATATTGCGGGGAACCCAAATGCTATTTTACGCAACGGGTTAAGAAATTATTTTGACTCAATATATCCGAATATTGGACTTCGTGATTTAGAAAAAGCGGCTAACATGCAACATAAAGAAGCGTGTTATGCTTACGGATTAGTAATGTTCGCTTCTCACCAAAGTGAGAACAAGAACATCGGGCTACAACTATTAAACAAAACATTTCCACAAGTGACGGAGTCGGTAATTGGGGTAAGAAATGAGGTTTTTAGATTATTACGGGACTGTTGGACATTACGTAACCCTCGTCCCTTTGATGACGTTACAACACGCTGTCTTATCAACGGCCATAACGGTTATGTTGCACAAGACCAAGGATGGGAAGTAGTCCTAGTAAAACCAGAATGCATGACTTGTTTCTGGACGTATGAATTACGTGTCTTTATTGCCTTTGCTGAACGACTTGTGTACTAGCTAGAATTGTCTTCACAACTATCTTGTATCAAAGTTATTGTGTGCTATATTTCATGCTTTATGTAAAATAAGCGGTATTGTAAGTTTGTAAAATATTGTATAAAAGTTTGAACGCGAAATATTATTATAATCAGTTTTTCATATAGAATTGTAGTAGTTGAATTGTATATTAGCTACTAAGTATGAACTTAACGGGTAGGTACTACCCGAATTTAAACTTATAAAACGCTAATATGAAGAAAAAGCTTTTATAAATGAGTTCATATTATGCTACGAAATACTATTAACTACTCTTAATATTCTGTATGATTAACTTGTTCCATTTAACTATTTTGAAGGAAATGGCACCGACTACTCGACACACCGTGAATATGAATGAAGAGGAATTCCGTACTTTTCTAGCTTCAAACATAGCCGCAGTACAGGCTGCGCTACATACCAACAATAACCTTGGATCTAGCAGTACAGGAAATCGTGTAGGATGCACCTACAAAGAATTCACTGCCTGCAAACCTTTGGAATTTGATGGAACCGAAGGACCGATCGGATTGAAACGGTGGACCGAGAAGGTTGAATCGGTATTTGCCATAAGTAAGTGTACTGAAGAGGACAAAGTGAAGTACGCTACGCATACCTTCACAGGTTCTGCGTTAACATGGTGGAATACCTATCTAGAGCAAGTGGGACAAGACGATGCGTACGCACTACCGTGGTCAGCATTCAAGCACTTGATGAACGAGAAGTACCGTCCCAGAACCGAGGTCAATAAGCTCAAGACAGAACTTAGAGGGTTACGAACCCAAGGATTTGATATTACCACGTACGAAAGACGATTCACAGAATTGTGCCTATTGTGTCCGGGAGCATTCGAAGATGAGGAAGAGAAGATCGACGCGTTTGTGAAAGGATTACCGGAAAGAATCCAAGAAGATATAAGTTCACACGAGCCCGCCTCCATACAACAGGCATGTAGAATGGCTCACAAACTAGTGAACCAGATTGAAGAAAGAATTAAAGAACAAACTGCTGAAGAGGCTAATGTGAAGCAAGTCAAAAGAAAGTGGGAGGAAAACGGTGATAAGAATCACCAATACAACAACAACAGCAATTACAACAATAATCGCAACAATTATCCCAACAATCGCAACATCAATCGCAACTACAACAAACGGCCCAACAACAACAACAACAACAACAGCAACTACAACAATCATCCCAACAACAATAATAACCGCAACAACAACAACAATCAGAAGCAGCTATGCCAAAGGTGTGAAAAGAATCACTCGGGGTTCTGCACCAAATTTTGCAACAAGTGTAAAAGAAATGGTCATAGCGCGGCGAAGTGTGAGGTCTACGGACCAGGGGTTAATAGAACGAAAGGAACAAATGGTGTCGGAACGAGTAATGGCGGAGCAAGTAGTGTCGGAGCAAGTTATGCCAATGTAGTTTGTTATAAATGTGGAAAACCGGGCCACATTATTAGAAATTGCCCGAACCAGGAGAACACGAATGGACAAGGCCGCGGAAGAGTTTTCAATATTAATGCGGCAGAGGCACAGGAAGACCCGGAGCTTGTTACGGGTACGTTTCTTATTGACAATAAATCTGCTTACGTTTTATTTGATTCGGGTGCGGATAGAAGCTATATGAGTAGAGATTTTTGTGCTAAATTAAGTTGTCCATTGACGCCTTTGGATAGTAAATTTTTACTCGAATTAGCAAATGGT
Organism: Rutidosis leptorrhynchoides; assembly: GCF_046630445.1. Classification (NCBI taxonomy): domain Eukaryota; kingdom Viridiplantae; phylum Streptophyta; class Magnoliopsida; order Asterales; family Asteraceae; genus Rutidosis; species Rutidosis leptorrhynchoides. The sequence goes on along the minus strand of NC_092342.1, from coordinate 200,147,317 downwards.
AAATTAATTTCAGCAGATAATATATGTCGGAATCGAGAAATTAAACTGGTTAGCGAAACATTTAAGATTGATTTGATACCAGTAGAGTTAGGGAGTTTTGATGTGATAATCGGTATGGACTGGTTGAAAGAAGTGAAAGCGGAGATCGTTTGTTACAAAAATGCAATTCGCATTATACGAGAAAAAGGAAAACCCTTAATGGTGTACGGAGAAAAGGGCAACACGAAGCTACATCTTATTAGTAATTTGAAGGCACAAAAACTAATAAGAAAAGGTTGCTATGCTGTTCTAGCACACGTCGAGAAAGTACAAACTGAAGAAAAGAGCATCAATGATGTTCCCATTGCAAAAGAATTTCCCGATGTATTTCCGAAAGAATTACCGGGATTACCCCCACATCGATCAGTTGAATTTCAAATAGATCTTGTACCAGGAGCTGCACCAATAGCTCGTGCTCCTTACAGACTCGCACCCAGCGAGATGAAAGAACTGCAAAGCCAATTACAAGAACTTTTAGAGCGTGGTTTCATTCGACCAAGCACATCACCGTGGGGAGCTCCTGTTTTGTTTGTCAAGAAGAAAGATGGTACATTCAGGTTGTGTATCGACTACCGAGAGTTGAACAAACTTACCATCAAGAACCGCTACCCACTACCGAGAATCGACGACTTATTTGATCAACTACAAGGCTCGTCTGTTTATTCAAAGATTGACTTACGTTCCGGGTATCATCAAATGCGGGTGAAAGAAGATAATATTCCAAAGACTGCTTTCAGAACACGTTACGGTCATTACGAGTTTATGGTCATGCCGTTTGGTTTAACTAATGCACCAGCTGTGTTCATGGACCTTATGAACCGAGTGTGTGGACCATACCTTGACAAGTTTGTCATTGTTTTCATTGATGACATACTTATTTACTCAAAGAATGACCAAGAACACGGTGAACATTTGAGAAAGGTGTTAGAAGTATTGAGGAAGGAAGAATTGTACGCTAAGTTTTCAAAGTGTGCATTTTGGTTGGAAGAAGTTCAATTCCTCGGTCACATAGTGAACAAAGAAGGTATTAAGGTGGATCCGGCAAAGATAGAAACTGTTGAAAAGTGGGAAACCCCGAAAACTCCGAAACACATACGCCAGTTTTTAGGACTAGCTGGTTACTACAGAAGGTTCATCCAAGACTTTTCCAGAATAGCAAAACCCTTGACTGCATTAACGCATAAAGGGAAGAAATTTGAATGGAATGATGAACAAGAGAAAGCGTTTCAGTTATTGAAGAAAAAGCTAACTACGGCACCTATATTGTCATTGCCTGAAGGGAATGATGATTTTGTGATTTATTGTGACGCATCAAAGCAAGGTCTCGGTTGTGTATTAATGCAACGAACGAAGGTGATTGCTTATGCGTCTAGACAATTGAAGATTCACGAACAAAATTATACGACGCATGATTTGGAATTAGGCGCGGTTGTTTTTGCATTAAAGACTTGGAGGCACTACTTATATGGGGTCAAAAGTATTATATATACTGACCACAAAAGTCTTCAACACATATTTAATCAGAAACAACTGAATATGAGGCAGCGTAGGTGGATTGAATTATTGAATGATTACGATTTTGAGATTCGTTACCACCCGGGGAAGGCAAATGTGGTAGCCGATGCCTTGAGCAGGAAGGATAGAGAACCCATTCGAGTAAAATCTATGAATATAATGATTCATAATAACATTACTACTCAAATAAAGGAGGCGCAACAAGGAGTTTTAAAAGAGGGAAATTTAAAGGATGAAATACCCAAAGGATCGGAGAAGCATCTTAATATTCGGGAAGACGGAACCCGGTATAGGGCTGAAAGGATTTGGGTACCAAAATTTGGAGATATGAGAGAAATGGTACTTAGAGAAGCTCATAAAACCAGATACTCAATACATCCTGGAACGGGGAAGATGTACAAGGATCTCAAGAAACATTTTTGGTGGCCGGGTATGAAAGCCGATGTTGCTAAATATGTAGGAGAATGTTTGACGTGTTCTAAGGTCAAAGCTGAGCATCAGAAACCATCAGGTCTACTTCAACAACCCGAAATCCCGGAATGGAAATGGGAAAACATTACCATGGATTTCATCACTAAATTGCCAAGGACTGCAAGTGGTTTTGATACTATTTGGGTAATAGTTGATCGTCTCACCAAATCTGCACACTTCCTACCAATAAGAGAAGATGACAAGATGGAGAAGTTAGCACGACTGTATTTGAAGGAAGTCGTCTCCAGACATGGAATACCAATCTCTATTATCTCTGATAGGGATGGCAGATTTATTTCAAGATTCTGGCAGACATTACAGCAAGCATTAGGAACTCGTCTAGACATGAGTACTGCCTATCATCCACAAACTGATGGGCAGAGCGAAAGGACGATACAAACGCTTGAAGACATACTACGAGCATGTGTTATTGATTTCGGAAACAGTTGGGATCGACATCTACCGTTAGCAGAATTTTCCTACAACAACAGCTACCATTCAAGCATTGAGATGGCGCCGTTTGAAGCACTTTATGGTAGAAAGTGCAGGTCTCCGATTTGTTGGAGTGAGGTGGGGGATAGACAGATTACGGGTCCGGAGATTATACAAGAAACTACCGAGAAGATCATCCAAATTCAACAACGGTTGAAAACCGCCCAAAGTCGACAAAAGAGCTACGCTGACATTAAAAGAAAAGATATAGAATTTGAAATTGGAGAGATGGTCATGCTTAAAGTTTCACCTTGGAAAGGCGTTGTTCGATTTGGTAAACGAGGGAAATTAAATCCAAGGTATATTGGACCATTCAAGATTATTGATCGTGTCGGACCAGTAGCTTACCGACTTGAGTTACCTCAACAACTCGCGGCTGTACATAACACTTTCCACGTCTCGAATTTGAAGAAATGTTTTGCTAAAGAAGATCTCACTATTCCGTTAGATGAAATCCAAATCAACGAAAAACTCTAATTCATCGAAGAACCCGTCGAAATAATGGATCGTGAGGTTAAAAGACTTAAGCAAAACAAGATACCAATTGTTAAGGTTCGATGGAATGCTCGTAGAGGACCCGAGTTCACCTGGGAGCGTGAAGATCAGATGAAGAAGAAATACCCGCATCTATTTCCAGAAGATTCGTCAACACCTTCAACAGCTTAAAATTTCGGGACGAAATTTATTTAACGGGTAGGTACTGTAGTGACCCGAACTTTTCCATGTTTATATATATTAATTGAGATTGATGTTTACATGATTAAATGTTTCCAACATGTTAAGCAATCAAACTTGTTAAGACTTGATTAATTGAAATAGGTTTCATATAGACAATTGACCACCCAAGTTGACCGGTGATTCACGAACGTTAAAACTTGTAAAAAAACTATATGATGACATATATATGGTTATATATATAGTTAACATGATATTATGATAAGTAAACATATCATTAATTATATTAACAATGAACTACATATGTAAAAACAAGACTACTAACTTAATGATTTTGAAACGAGACATATATGTAACGTTTATCGTTGTAACGACATTTAATGTATATATATCATATTAAGAGATATTCGTACATCATAATATCATGATAATATAATAATTTAAAATCTCTTTTGATATTATAAACATTGGGTTAACAACATTTAACAAGATCGTTAACCTAAAGGTTTCAAAACAACACTTACATGTAACGACTAACGATGACTTAACGACTCAGTTAAAATGTATATACATGTAGTGTTTTAATATGTATTTATACACTTTTGAAAGACTTCAATACACTTATCAAAATACTTCTACTTAACAAAAATGCTTACAATTACATTCTCGTTCAGTTTCATCAACAATTCTACTCGTATGCACCCGTATTCGTACTCGTACAATACACAGCTTTTAGATGTATGTACTATTGGTATATACACTCCAATGATCAGCTCTTAGCAGCCCATGTGAGTCACCTAACACATGTGGGAACCATCATTTGGCAACTAGCATGAAATATCTCATAAGATTACAAAAATATGAGTAATCATGCATGACTTATTTACATGAAAACAAAATTACATATCCTTTATATCTAATCCATACACCAACGACCAAAAACACCTACAAACACTTTCATTCTTCAATTTTCTTCATCTAATTGAACTCTCTCAAGTTCTATCTTCAAGTTCTAAGTGTTCTTCATAAATTCCAAAAGTTCTAGTTTCATAAAATCAAGAATACTTTCAATTTTGCTAGCTCACTTCCAATCTTGTAAGGTGATCATCCAACCTCAAGAAATCTTTGTTTCTTACAGTAGGTTATCATTCTAATACAAGGTAATAATCATATTCAAACTTTGGTTCAATTTCTATAACTATAACAATCTTATTTCAAGTGATGATCTTACTTGAACTTGTTTTCGTGTCATGATTTTGCTTCAAGAACTTTGAGCCATCCAAGGATCCATTGAAGCTAGATCCATTTTTCTCTTTTCCAGTAGGTTCATCCAAGGAACTTAAGGTAGTAATGATGTTCATAACATCATTCGATTTATACATATAAAGCTATCTTTTTCGAAGGTTTAAACTTGTAATCACTAGAACATAGTTTAGTTAATTCTAAACTTGTTCGCAAACAAAAGTTAATCCTTCTAACTTGACTTTTAAAATCAACTAAACACATGTTCTATATCTATATGATATGCTAACTTAATGATTTAAAACCTGGAAACACGAAAAACACCGTAAAACCGGATTTACGCCGTCGTAGTAACACCGCGGGCTGTTTTGGGTTAGTTAATTAAAAACTATGATAAACTTTGATTTAAAAGTTGTTATTCTGAGAAAATGATTTTTATTATGAACATGAAACTATATCCAAAAATTATGGTTAAACTCAAAGTGGAAGTATGTTTTCTAAAATGGTCATCTAGACGTCGTTCTTTCGACTGAAATGACTACCTTTACAAAAACGACTTGTAACTTATTTTTCCGACTATAAACCTATACTTTTTCTGTTTAGATTCATAAAATAGAGTTCAATATGAAACCATAGCAATTTGATTCACTCAAAACGGATTTAAAATGAAGAAGTTATGGGTAAAACAAGATTGGATAATTTTTCTCATTTTAGCTACGTGAAAATTGGTAACAAATCTATTCCAACCATAACTTAATCAACTTGTATTGTATATTATGTAATCTTGAGATACCATAGACACGTATACAATGTTTCGACCTATCATGTCGACACATCTATATATATTTCGGAACAACCATAGACACTCTATATGTGAATGTTGGAGTTAGCTATACAGGGTTGAGGTTGATTCCAAAATATATATAGTTTGAGTTGTGATCAATACTGAGATACGTATACACTGGGTCGTGGATTGATTCAAGATAATATTTATCGATTTATTTCTGTACATCTAACTGTGGACAACTAGTTATAGGTTACTAACAAGGACAGCTGACTTAATAAACTTAAAACATCAAAATATATTAAAAGTGTTGTAAATATATTTTGAACATACTTTAATATATATGTATATATTGTTATAGGTTCGTGAATCAACAGTGGCCAAGTCTTACTTCCCGACGAAGTAAAAATCTGTGAAAGTGAGTTATAGTCCCACTTTTAAAATCTAATATTTTTGGGATGAGAATACATGCAGGTTTTATAAATGATTTACAAAATAGACACAAGTACGTGAAACTACATTCTATGGTTGAATTATCGAAATCGAATATGCCCCTTTTTATTAAGTCTGGTAATCTAAGAATTAGGGAACAGACACCCTAATTGACGCGAATCCTAAAGATAGATCTATTGGGCCTAACAAACCCCATCCAAAGTACCGGATGCTTTAGTACTTCGAAATTTATATCATATCCGAAGGGTGTCCCGGAATGATGGGGATATTCTTATATATGCATCTTGTTATTGTCGGTTACCAGGTGTTCACCATATGAATGATTTTTATCTCTATGTATGGGATGTGTATTGAAATATGAAATCTTGTGGTCTATTGTTACGATTTGATATATATAGGTTAAACCTATAACTCACCAACATTTTTGTTGACGTTTTAAGCATGTTTATTCTCAGGTGATTATTAAGAGCTTCCGCTGTCGCATACTTAAATAAGGACAAGATTTGGAGTCCATGCTTGTATGATATTGTGTAAAAACTGCATTCAAGAAACTTATTTTGTTGTAACATATTTGTATTGTAAACCATTATGTAATGGTCGTGTGTAAACAGGATATTTTAGATTATCATTATTTGATAATCTACGTAAAGCTTTTTAAACTTTTATTGATGAAATAAAGGTTATGGTTTGTTTAAAAATGAATGCAGTCTTTGAAAAACGTCTCATATAGAGGTCAAAACCTCGCAACGAAATCAATTAATATGGAACGTTTTTAATCAATAAGATCGGGACATTTCAACTTTCTGGTATGATAAACGTCTAGAGTCGTGTTTTGGAGAACAAAAGCTTTATTAACATCGTTGTTGTAAAGAGGATAACAAACATATGTTTTATTCTCAAAACCTTTAACATCTTTACGCAGTGACTTACCCGTAGCAACGCGTGGCATCTCACTTCCCTACTTGTAATATCCCGTCTTTTTCCGTTTACTTTCCGTTATACTATTTTAAAATCCGTTATATAATTATAACATCTTCCGTTAATATGCGTTTTAAAATATTTCGTTTAGGTAATTCACGCACCCGCTTTTAAACTTGAGGGACTAAACTTGTCAAGAAACTAAAGATTTGACTAGGTCAACTAGTCAAACCTTTCTCCTCCACTAACTCATTCATCTCCTCTTTCTCCTTTTGATACTTCCAAATCCTCTCAACATTCAATCTAAGATTCATCATCTATTCAAGATCTAGCAAGCATCAATTCAAACAAATTACATATTTGGAATCTTTGCATCTTCCTCTTCGTATCCATACCAACTTTATTGCATTTGGGTAACCTTCTAAAAACACTAGATTTTGTGTTCTTGATGTTTTAACTTATAAAAGTGTTAATTAGTGTCTATGTGTAATGACCCGCACTTTTTCGATCATTCTATATTTATAAGATTAATATTTACATAAATTAAACCTTACCAACATGACAAGCAATCCAAATTGTTGAGACTTATGTCTTCGAAAAGAGTTTTACACAACGTTTGACCGTCCAATTTGACCGATGATATCACGAACTATATAACATACGATAATTATACGTTTATGTATATATATGTATTTATATATATTTAACATGATCTAAGGATGTTTAACATCTCATTGGGTACTAATAACAATGAGTTATAAGTATATTTTGAAACTACTAACTTAAGTTTTCAAAACGATAACTATACGTAACGTTCTTCGACATAAATACTTATAACCTATAATACTTATACATGCATCGTATAGATATGTATTTTATCACTTTTAAAGGGCTTACATACATAAAACAATATAAGTATATTTACAAAAGATAGCTATATTTGAATCCTCGTTCCGTTTTCTCAAAGATTTCTACACGTATATCTAGAGTATATGTACCCGTATCATACGCAGCTTCTAGATGTATTTACTATTGGTATATACCAATAAAAATCTGCTCCTTAGCAGCCTTAAATGATTAAGAAATATGTGGAACCAACCATTTGTCAAGTAGCATGAATTATTTAGCAAGAAAACAAAGTTAGGTATCTTTTTTTTTTCCTTTATAACCTAAAAACGTTTTTATGCATGCACACCATTTCTTCACCCCATTTTCTCATACTTACACTCCCATTTCTCTCTCAAAATACTCTTAACTTCATACTTGATCATCTCCAAGCATTTTCCCCATCATTTAGCTTCAAAAACATCACTTAATCACCATAAGAAAACCCTTACAAAAACACTTCAAGAATCCTTCCAAGAACACAAACTTACTTCCAATCTTTCATCCAATTCCATCACCCTTTTAGTTCTAGGTTCTTAATCCTCTTTTACAGCAACCTTGTCCAAGGAACTTGAGGTAGTAACTATGTTCATAACCTTATTCGATTCATATATATATAGCTATTTTATTTTGTGGTATAAAATTTTAACAACAAGAACATAGTTTGAAAGTTTTCAAACTTGTTTGCAAACTAAATAGATCCTTCTAATTTAACTTTTAAAATACTTCAAGACCTGTAATATAACTTAATTACATGTTAATTTAACAAGGTATAACTTGGTTTTTCAAAGAACACCTTAAAAACTGTTTTTACGACGTCGGAGTGCAACCGGGGACTGTTTTGGGTTGGATAATTAAAAACCATCTTAAACTTTGAATTGGAGGTTTATTTTCTGGAAAAATGATTTTTACTATGAATATGATAACACATAAAAATTTCATGATTTAACTCAAAGTATAAGTATTTTTAGAAAAATAATCATTTAAGGTTGTTTACATGATGGAAAATGATTAACTTCATAAGTTTCACTAAAGTTTGACCTATGACCTGTGATTTCGAATACAAACTAAGGTATTCACAGTTCATAGTCTTAAAGAGGGACTCGATCCAAGGAAGTGACAAGTTGAATCAACGAAAACGGAGTTGTAACGAAGAAACTATGACCAAAACGAGATCGGATATCTAAGACTTGTTTAACTTCGGGATTAATTGGGAAAAACTAAATAAAATCACATATTTCTAAGATAACATGATATTTTATATATATGTACTTATAATTCAATTTTATATGGTTCAGGATCACCCGCAAACAACACGAGAAGATTAATCATAAGATCCCATGTTTGTACGCAACACGTCATTTGACAACACCGGTACTTTATGTACGCAACACGTCATTTGACAACACCGGTACCGTGGGTCAAGATTAATCTCGACCAATACATATACGATGGGGTTTTATTTATTTCGTTAGGGGGTTTTATTTATTTCATTGCGGGTATATTAAACATCTAAAAATGAACCATTAAAATTGAATTACTAACAACGAACTGCTAACTACGGACTAAGGAATTATTCAAAGTATTAAAAGTATAACAAGTATATATATGTGATGTTTGTTTAAAAAGAAAAGGTATTGATATATTATATATGGATAGGTTCGTGATATCAACCGGAGACCAAGTCAAATTATATATATCTTCAAGACAACAGTGAGTATATAGTCCCACTTTTAAACTCTAAATATTTCGGGATGAGAATACATGTATTTTATGTTTTACGATATGGACACAAGTAACTGAAAAATATATTCTACGTTGAGTTGTACCACTGGCATACTTCCCTGTAGCTTGGTAACTGTTATTTACAGCGGTATTGTAAACGCGAATCCTGTTGATAGATCTATCGGGCCTGACAACCCCAACCGGACTGGACGACCAGTATTCAACGGTTGCACAGTACTTCGTTTCATGACTACACTTGGTACGGTGTAGTAAGATTTCATAATAAAGGGAATATGCGACGTGATTAAATGTTAAGTATGGTTACCAAGTGCTCAACCACTTAGAATATTTTTATTAAAATGTTTATATATGAAATCTTGTGGTCTATATTTATATCGCTGCCGGCATTAAACCTATATCTCACCAACTTTATGTTGACGTTTTAAACATGTCTATTCTCAGGTGATAATTAGAAGCTTCCGCTGCATCATGTTGAATCTAAGCAGGATCTTGCGTACGCATATTTGTGTCAAAAATAAGACTGCATATCCAAGAACTTGTGTTGTAAAATATGCTAGAAATCGGGTTGTTATTATCATTTGTAAAGTTTGTAAGTCAAAGATTATCGCTAAACGATAATCATCTTTATTTTGTCCAAAGCTTGTATCAAAAATAAGGATCATGGTTTGTAATGTATAATATATGCAGTTTTTTTTTAAAAAAAATGTCGCATATAGAGGTCAATACCTCGCAATGAAATCATACGTTATCTAACACGTTCTTATGGTTAAGGACGGGTTATGACACTATGGCTCAAGTCTAACATGAATATATGATTTGTATGCTTGTTCTTGTCATTTTGATGTAACTAGCTTAAACTTGAAATGAGTGTGCTTAATCTTGAGTTTTGGTTGATCATATGTTGTTAGATGTTAAAAGTGCATGTATTAAATGTATTACTAGCATAACTAGCTTCAATTTGGTATGTAAGTTGACTTGGAAAAGCCTCATTAACATGATTAAGGATTTTATGATTTTTAATTAGGGTTTTGTAGCCTTAAATGTGATCTTTGATGCATTAAAAGCCTTGCGATGTTGTTTGTAAGTGTTTAGTAGTATTGTATGCGTAATTACCTACGAAACGGCGTATTATATGTGTGTAGTAAGTTCCCGAATCATCTTATGCGTTTTACGAACTTGAAACCTTGATAACGAGCTTTAAATGATCAATCGACGAGAATTCGATTATTGTAAATGATGTTTTTGTTTGATGAAAAGTGTTTAGTTGTATTCCTTGTTAAATTACCTTTCCAGCGATATAAGATACGTGTTTTGAATGTTTACGGTTCCATAGTTATGGTTGTTTGAAGTTGGATTCGTGCATTAAGTGTTAAAACTGCCCAGAATTGCTGAACAGATACATGGAGCGGGCGCTCCATAGCCTTGAGTGGCGCTCCAAACCTTGCTGTCCAAAAATGCACTTTTTCGTTTAATTCTAACTATGCTACGCACCTCCGATTAACATGAAACTTATTCTAACATGCTCATATATGATTATTAGACTTAGAAAAATAGTTCGGGACCCGACCCGAACGTGTTGACTTTTTCGTTGACTTTGACTTGATCAAAGTTGACTTTTGCCCAAACTTAACCAAATACTTATGCAATCATTCTAACATGATTTTATCTTTGTATCTTGCATGAAACTTGACAAGTTGACTCATATGCTATATTTATCGAGTCGTAACGAGCCATAGGACTAATTGAACACTTTGACCAACCGTGTTTACCGATATTGATACAACCTATTTGTTTAGATCGAGACTAGCATTCTTCCTTGCACACGTTTACTTGTGAAGTACTTTATTACTCGTGCACTCAAGGTGAGATCATAGTCCCACTTTTACTCTTTTATACTTACATTTGTGATGAGAAAAACATAATGTTTCGTTTAACAAAGTGAACACAAGTACGAAAACAAACATTCTACGTACGAGTTAGAACAAAAATCCTCAATTCGATTATCATTAGTTACACTTGACGGGTGTAAGCGAGAACTTATTTTGTCAGGCAAAGGTAACCATAACAGATACGCTAAGATATGAATTTATCTATACACTGTCTATGCAATAGAGGCAGTAAGACGTGTCTAGACTTTAAGGATGATATGCAAATAATTTTCGACACTAAATGATAAGCAAAACTTTTAACATGCAGACACGGTCGAAGTCCAGACTCACTAATGCATCCAAACGACTTATCAGTTTGACACACTAATGCAGACCTGGTTCGCTAAGACCACCGCTCTGATACCACATGTAAAGACCCGTCCTAATCCATAAGAAAGAATACAATAACATATGATTACATCGCGAGGTACTTGACCTCTATATGATACATTTTACAAACATTGCACTCGTTTTTAAAAGATAAACTTTCAATACGTCGAAAGTTGACAGCATGCATACCATTTCATAATATATCCAACTATAATCGACTTAATAATAATCTTGATGAACTCGATGACTCGAATGCAATGTCTTTTGAAATATTTCATGAATGACTCCAAGTAATATCTCTAATATGAGCAAATGCACATCGAAAGATTTCTTTCATACCTGAGAATAAACATGCTTTCAAGTGTCAACCAAAAGTTTGGTGAGTTCATTAGTTTATCATAAACATTCATTTCCATCATTTTAATAGACCACAAGATTTTCATTTCTCATAAATATACGTCCCATGCATAGAGACAAAAATAATCATTCATATGGTGAACACCTGGTAACCGACATTAACAAGATGCATATAAGAATATCCCCAATCATTCCGGGAAATCCTTCGGACATGATAAATGAATTCGAAGTACTAAAGCATCCTGTACTTTGGATGGGGTTCGTTAGGACCAATAGATCTATCTTTAGGATTCACGTCAATTTGTAGATCGGTTTACTAATTCTTAGGCTACCAAGTAAAAGGGGCATATTCGGCTTCGATCATTCACCCATATAATGTAATTTCAATTACTTGTGTCTATTTCGTAAAACATTTATAAAAGCAGCGCATGTATTCTCAGTCCCAAAAATATATATTGCAAAAGTATTTAAAAAGGGAGTAATGAAACTCACAGTGCGATATTTTGTAGTAAAAATATGCATACGACAGAACTGAACAATGCAGGGTTGACCTCGGATTCACGAACCTATATCATTTGTATATATATTAAAATGTATAATCATAATTGAACAAGTTTATATATTATACCTTAAATTACATATTATATATTTAATTTGTGTATATATATTCAAAATATTTAATATTAATGTAGTTATATTAATATATATATATGGTTAATACTTTAATAAAAATCTTAACTTGTTATATATATGAATATTTATATAAATATTGTTATTATGATTAAAACGTACTTATAAACTTAATAATATTTTTAAAACTTTTATTTTCGTAAACGTAGTGATATATATAATACTGATAATAATGATAGTTTTAATGAAGACAAAATAATAATTTTAGTAAAAATAATCATAATGATGATAATAATAATAATATTAATAATGATAATCATAATCATGTTAATAATAATAATAATGATAATATTACTTATACTAGTAGTAAAATGATAAAATTTATACTCTGAATGATAGTATTAATATTAATATTATTAATAGCATTAATAATACTAAAAATCTTATTTGTAACTATAGTCATAATAATAATAATAAATAATGTTTCCATCATAATACTTATACTAGTAATAATAATCTTAATAATTATAATTCTAATAATAATAACAATAATGATAATAATAATAATAATACTAATAATAATCACAATAGTCATAATATTTAATAATAATAATACTAACAATAATAATCATAAGAGTAATAGTAATACTACCTCATGGAAGTAGTCCTTAAAAAAAATGCCCAAGTCCGGGTTTGAACCCGCGACCTCCCGCTAACCCCATAACATCCTTAATCATCCGTCTGCTCATGTACTTCTGAAATCATTACCACCCCAAAATATATATATATAACTCGTTATTTTCATTTCGGCTCAACATTCACGCAATCCAAATAGAAAGTAATTTAACTCGGCCCAACACTTTAATCCATTTGAAGCCCAACAATTTAATCAACTTTCGGCCCAAGAGTTAAATCAAGTTTCGGCCCAACAAGCAAATAATAGCCCACGTTAATTAAAATTAAAATGGCAATCAAAACAAGAGAAAAAAAAATGAATTAACGTATGCACTCATCTTTATTCCATCATCACCACCTCATCTTCCACTTACATAAAATATCATCATCATCCTTATTATATTAATCATAACATTTCAGGAACGTCACCATTATATTTTTCAGGAAATGGGTTTCGAATGATTACAAAAGAAAACAGTGATCCCGTTTGAGATAGTGCTCGGACAGAAACAATAATTTAATGACCGAGTGGTGGTGATGAGTTAATGGTAGTTGGGTGGTGATCATGAGTGAGGTGAACGTGGGTTGTTTCAATGTTGTTTGTAGTAGTGGTTGTTAACAAAAAAAAAAAATAGATTTCAGCTGTAGCATGCTTCGAATTGAAGCAGTAAACAGACATGTTGTGGGTTTTGTTAGGAAGTGGTGAAAGGTGGTGATTGCTTTTGGTTTAAATAGAAACAACGAAGAACGTATCAACTAAGGTGATTTGGTGGTGGAAGCTCTCGATGGTGGTGGTGGCCTTGTGATTTAATTAGAACCGAAAACGAAGAATTAACAAGATGATGATGGTGGTGTCTCGTGGGGATTGAAGGTGGTACGGTGGTTATTCATGATGATAAATGATGGTGGTTTTAGATGATGGTGATATGATTTAATGAAGGTAATGAATGTTTCAATGGTGAAGGTGATGATCTATACGACTGTAGGAAGTAGGTTAGTATTAAAGTGGTGATGTGGGTTGTGTTCACATCAATGAAAATAGAAAAAATGAAATTCATAGTTGATGATAGTTGTTGTTGTAGTGGTGGTGGTGGATGACTGTGACCGCGGTGGTGGATGGATGAGGCGGAGGGTGATGATCTTGGGATGATGTAGTTTGTACAAGAATAAGAAACAAGTATATAGGTTTAACTTCAGTTTAGTGAAGCAAACGATTAGTAGAAATTAATTCAAGTGGGTTTCGTTTTTAATCGTTATTCGAACGCGAAGCAAGTTGATGGTGGTTCAAAGTGGTTTTAGTGTGGTGGTGATTGATTTATGATGGTGGTTGATGGCCGGTTATGATGATCAAAAGAAAGAAGAAATGGAAATGGTTGATCAATTATGGGAAATGAAGGATAGAAGGTGATGGTTAATCACTCAATTATACGGGCATAAATATAGCTATATCATATATTGGAGTCAAACAAAACACCATACTAACACACAATTAAATAATATATAATTAATTATTTTTAATTTAAACGTGCACACACAGTTCCGCAGCCTATTAATTTGTCTTTAACTACCTACAGTTTTCACGGACTGTGTATCATGCGAAATTAGTGGCGGATAAAAGTGTTCAGAAAAATCTCATATTTTTAAATTAACTATATTTATTTATTTTGGTCATTATGGTATGAAATCCGAGCATTAACTATTAAATAAAAATTACATCAACTGTCCCTCTTATTTATGAGTGAACTATAAAAAATGTTAAAACTTAACAAATAGTTCCTAAATACATTTTTAATAAGCCTAAAATTTATAGAACTCATTTTCGAATAACCGTTTATTTTAAAATCACTTAAGTTTGAATTTAACTTGCTTAATATTAATCAAAACATCAAACGAGTATTACAATCATCTAATATTTATTTATTTATTTTAGTATACTTTATTTATATATAGAGATATATTTTAAATAATAATTATTATAATATCCTATTTTTATTTTATTAATTTTAATAACAACATTATATAATACTTCAAATTATATTTTGAATTATTATTTATATATATACATACACACATATCTATTACGATTAATTGTTCGTGAATCGTCGAGAGCAGTCGAAGGTCAATTGAATATATAAAACACTTCAAACTTTTTGAGACTTAACATTACATATTTTTGCTTATTGTGTCAGAATCATAATAAGATTAAGTTTAAATTTGGTCGAAAATTTCTGGGTCGTCACATTCTCCACACTTGCAACAAGTAATGACGTTCAAAGAATAAATGATTGTACAAATCTTGTTGCAGTTTGCACAACGAACACAACATCATGACAATATCACGGTCTCCCACATCCCACGACATCATCTTGTCTTGCGTTTTTAGCTTCTCTCCCATAAACAACCACATTATAAATGAATGTCAAGGAATAGCGTTCGAAAACCAAACCATCGGGTAAAAATTTACCAGATTATCATGAGGCTGTAAAACATCCCAAGCAGCTTTGAATGAAAGCTCTACCAAATCACTATCAAATGATTTCCATCATACCGATATCACTTGAAAATTTTTTCTCTAATTAATTCATGTGCCTTGCATGTGAGGGGTAAATTGATCATTTCATTTTATATTATCTCCTCCATTTACTATAAATCTTTATAGAGTCTAATTCAAAACCCTAAACTAAAAACAAAATTAAATTCAAAATCTTCCACCTCCGTCTTCTTCTTAATCATCCAACGTCTTCAAGAATTGCAATGGCGGAGATGTAATCATAATTACAAAACTTCTGATTCCACAGTAGTGTTTACAGATCTGCAACACTTGGATGAATTAGATTTCATCGGTCGATGATCCACAAAGAAAGAGAACGATCTATTCACTGAGATGAGTCTATCTAATATCCGATCGATGGTTCAGGCCAACATCTAACTAATATTCAAAAGCAAGTGATGGAGTAGGTGACCAGATATGAGTGATAACCTGCAAAAAATCACCATCGAATCCTGATATCGGTAAAAAGTTTCGATTATATCCATATGCATGTAAATAATTTTGTTTTGTAAACAACGGAGAGTGCTCGATTTAGTAAAGAAGACATCAGTTTGCTATTGGGTTTACAGACATAAATTTGGGTTTTGATTTTATTTTGTTGTGAATGTTAGGATTTTGATTAGAATTGATTTTAATTTGATATGGTTATGATGAGAATAGTTGTTAGGGTTTGAAAGTTTGTTAAAGATGATGGAAAATGGAAAAAGGGAATTAAATGACAAAGAAAGATATATAATGACCAAAACATCATGTGCTCGACACATAACAATACTTAACGGAAAATTTTAATGGCCGCCAGTCTAAGTGACCAACCATGAAATATGTGCATAGTTGGGTGATGAACCGCGTTAAATATAAACATAGATGGCTATCGTGCAATTTTTGACAAACATAAAGGACCAAGCGCGTAATGTTGTTTTGTTTTTTAGTTTTGTTTTAAATTGCCAAAATGGTCCCTATATTTGTTCATTTTTGCCCTTTTTATCCTTGTTTTCTAAAAACTGCAATTTTCATTCTTAATAGCGTAAATGTGTCACAATTTAGTCCCTGCATTAACGGCTGGTTAAATTTCTCGTTAATGTAGGCTCATTCATATCACGTGATTATAAACCGTTTCATATTCTAATGTATAATGTATTCTTCATACTAAACCTATACGTGATACTCTGTTATCCCGTTCTATTCATGTTCCTTTTATTACTCTGTGATTAATCTAAGACCGAAACACTTTCAATGGCCGAGCATCATGGTTGGATTTCGAAAAATAAAAGATGAATAAAAGCTTACACTTCGGGCACAACAATAGAACATTCGACCTGGATTCTTTGATGTCAACGAAGTACGAATAATCGACGGACTATCACAAACACAATACACAGTCATTATGAATTAGGATCGAAGGTTGATTTAGAGAAGTTTTGTATGTGTATAGAACGAACACAAACTGAATTAGGGCTCCCTTCATTATACTATGTATATATTAGAAAGGGGTGTATAATCATGTGATATGTATGAGCTTACACTAACGAGCAAATTAACCATCCGTTAACAACAACAACAACAACAATATCCAATACCACATAAGTGGTATTGGGGAGGTTAGATGTAGACAATCCTTCCCCTATCCGAGAATAAAAACAAGTCATTTCTCCACTCAGAGTGAAACACTCTCATAAGTAGCGAAAATCATCCCTCTCTATTCCACGGATAAAGAGATTGCTTCCGAGTGGACCTCCGGCCAATAAGTAGGAAATATTTTTTAAAAAAGTAGTTAAAATAAAATTAAAAATAAAATTGAAACGTCATGAAAATGGTAGAATCAAATTTCCATGGATTTTAAATCCTGCCTGAAATTTAGTTTAGGCTTTAAACGACAGTCAAGACGCAAATAAATCAACTCTTGCTGTTAACGCATAGATTAAATTAGGACACATTTGCCCTATTAAAGATGAAAATTGCATTTTCCGGGATGAAAAGAGGAAAAATGAACAAATACAGGGGCAATTTTGTCTTCTTAGGCTAGTTTAGATAATTTGAGCGGATCCGTTAAAAATGGCGTTTAAGATATACTTAACCACCCTGGTGCACTTGTTCTCCGACGAGTTGCCGCCGCCGCCATAAATTCTTTTCCTTATCCCGCTCCATTAGTCATTTCCTTTTTCCAGTTATAACTACTACTACTACTACGGAGCACCAGACCACCACTTTGTTCTCTATTCGATTCGATTGCTTCTCCAGTCTCCGCTGCCAAACCCTAAAGCACAAAATTCGTTGCAAATAACGATGCTTAACAATTCCTTGTACCGCAATTGTAAGTCTTCTTTCCAAATCGATACATGTGTGTTGTGTGTGTGTCTGTTTGAACTGCTGATTTACTTACCCTAAATGTTATGTATACATAATACTGCACGTTATGCCGTTAGATATTCATCAGCCTCTGTTAACTTTAACTTAATAATATATAAGTCAATTGTGAACTTATATATTATTAAGTTAACCTCTCGTTCATTCTAAATTGCCTGAAATTATGAATGATTTTTGCTGCTCTAATACAGTGTCTGGCTTTGCTTTTTCAATGTCCGTATGAGCTATTGATTTGTCGAAACTGGATCATTTGTTCTAACAGAATTAACTGCAGGAGAACGATCTTGTGGTAGCACATCTATACAAATAGGAATACATACATATCAAAAAAATTCACAAACTTGAAATTTGTACAAGTCAATCACACTTGAGCGTTAATGTAACAGGTATTTACTTAATAGCTCTGTTCCACATCAATTTAGTTAACCTCCGATGCAATTAGTTTACCACTTGAGCGTTGCAGTACTATGTTTTATCGAGCTCATCTATATATTTCTTTCTCAAAAGACCAACAGTAAGTGAAGGTCAAAATACGGTTCTGATTTTGGAATTTGTGTAATGTTATTATAACTTTGCTATCCACATGAGTGCTAAATATTTGTTTGTTTGTATGTATACGCTTCTGTTGTAATTGTTGAATCAAAATGTCATTTTGGTCTAAGTATTTGTGTCAGTTTATGATGAATGTACAGAAACTGGGTTTGATCTGTGTATAGTACACTAATTTATGGGTTTAAGCAGGATATTTTTTTTGATGAATGATTTAATAAATTGATGTATTAGGTCACATTATATCTTCTATTATAAGCCGTTGGACAATTAAAAGATCCAGCCCAACAAGTTGTATCCAGTGGCTATCAACGAAGGCCTCTGGTGGTGGCGACGAATGGAACGACGCATGGGAAACAGCATGGTTGCCTGAAGATCTATCAGTGAAAAATCGAGCACCATGGGAAACAGACGTCAATTTTTCAATCTCCGATACACCGGAGGAGGTTCTGGATGCGGATACAAAGTCATTTGTTGAAGAAATGGCTGATAATTGGGAGCAGAGGAGGAAAAAGGGTGGGAGTAAGAGTAAAAGAGAGGAAGAAGAAGAAAGGCTGATGAAAATGAAAGAAGAAGGGAAAGGTTTGTACAGTTTGGAGAATGTGAAGAGGGATTATAGGGTTCAGAAACAACGGGTTCATGCTGGTTTGTGGGTTAAAGAAATCGAGAAGATGGAAGAGGCTAAATTGGGTGATGATGTAGGCGGTGATGATCTTGACAGATTTCTTGACAGCGCTTCTGAGTAATTTTTCTTTCCTTTTCAAGCACATACATCTAAAGACATATTGTTTTAATCATTGTTGTAAAAGTCGGCCGACCTGTCAGTTTCGGGACTAACCCGTCCCGACTCGCCCAAAAATGTCTTAAAAGTCGGTCAACGCTAAAACGTCGGGTCAAAATTGGTCAAAGTCAGGCCGATCGGGTCACGATCAAAGTTGGACAATGCGTAATACATATAGGTTTATTTTTTTATTATTAAACTGAAAGTTGGACAATGCGTGACTGTCCCTCCAAGGTCCTGACCGACTCGTGACTTTTACGACCTTGATTTTAATACATGGTAGCTATATGGTTTGAAAATCTGCATACATATATAGTGGCACGAGGATTATGTGTTAAGTGAGTTATTTTAGCCTTAAGAATTGAAATTAGTTAATCAATCTTTAGGGCTTAAAGTCACAGATAGTTTGGTAAATTTTATTTATCTGATAGTCGATTTCCCACAGCTATTTCATTTTTTGACGCTAAGTAAATAGAAAATCCTAATCATAGTTTTACAAACTTGAACTATGATGTTAAATGGATTGCGTCTGTTTATCGTATTGTATGTCTAGCTTAAGGTGTCCTGCATACAGTTTTCCTAGCATACCTACAAAAAGTGTACTGCTTTTTGGTCTAGTTCCAACGAATAGGATTGAATTTTCAAGTCACAAATATGGAGTAGAAGAAAAACTTGTTAAAGAACACATAGAAGTAATCTGATGTGAGGAATCAAGCTTGCAACTACTTTGACATTTTGCATTGCAGGTTTTCTTATGTTCTTTTCGGCTTTGTTTGCAGGATATTTGAGTCTGGAACCAGTGATTTGAATAAGTCAAAAGTCAAAGATTCTTGGGATTTGAAAAACAAGCCTGATGGATGGGAAACAACATCCAAGGGTCAAGATGGGAATATTTGGGAAATGTCTCAAAGAGAAGAAGATATTCTTGTTCAAGAGTATGAACGTCGCATTGCTTTCAGCAAACACCAGGTTTTTATTTATCGTCCTCTTTATCCGTGAATCGTTAGTCATCGAGAAAGTTGTTTAATTTATTTGTGTATTTGTAATTTGTATGTGTGTATGCAGATAGCTAGTTTTATTAAGCAACATATATTTAGTCGGAGAAGACCGATAGATGGATGGAAGTACATGATTGAAGAATTAGGGCCAAATGCAAGAAGAGGTAGTAAAGGCAGCGTTTCAAGACTACCTAGTCTTGCTGATCCAGCCACCCAACCATTTCAAGAGGAGAAGATTCCAATTGCCACAACAAACACTAAACGAAAATAGATAATCATCCTTGTAAAGCTTCTTTTTCCCTTTCTTTTTTAAACCAACTGTAACGTCAAATTAATCTCAACTTATCATTGTTTGTAGTTTTTCATCACTAATACGTTTTTGGTCATCAGTTTTTATTTGGTGGAAACAGCAAAACTATCATTCAAATGATGACTAAAGAGGTATGTAATAGATTGTAAAATTGTTCTTTCTTTCTGTCTTGTACCCTTGGACCATTTTTTTTTTTTACCATGACCCCAAGTGACGGAGAGGTGTGGTGATGCACTTTTTGAAGAAAAAGTGATTTTCTGACTGTGACGTGGATAAGGTAAATAGTGGTGAGTGTTACATTTGAGTGAGTGGAAAAAAATTTAATGATGTGGTAAAGTAGGATTGAACACCATATTTTAGTCACCCGTAACGCCATGATAAATGGCGGTACGGCGTTACCTCTCTCCTCCTCATGTGCCACGTTTGGATTTCAGGCGTCACCATTTGGATATTTAGCATAACAATTCTGTCTGGAAGGTTTTACTATGACTAATTTCACATAGGACGTTGGTACCATTTTTCTATCAGTTTCAAATTTGAACACTACAATGCAATGTTTTTGGGCATAGGACTAACATGTCTTATAGTACTTTCCATGAATCCAACATTGTAAGGTTTAGTCATGAAATTAGAAAGAGAGAATAAATAAAACATCTGATACCACTTTTGAATTACATTTAAATCAATCTTTCAGGTCCAAGTAAACACAATATTGCAGGATGTGTACGTTTTAATCATGAACCATCTTGTTTATCTTCTATTAGCTGCTCCAGGTTTTAGATCCTTTCTCGACTTTTGTTCATTTTGAAACGACCTTTACATGTAAAGTACAAATAGCTATTATCACATTTGCTAGTTGACCCTAAAAGTGCTGAGCGTATGGTTAATCCAAGCATCATATGTATAATAGATATATTTATGTAACAAGATGCAAGTGAATCAAACGTAAAAAATACAAAAATAACTCACATGTCAACTTGTTCGGTGAATGTTTTGGTAACCTCCTCCGGGTTTGGTTGATAAGATCTCATAGCCTCAATTACCGCCTGGTCAGCTCGTTCTTTATAAAAATCATCAACTTTTGCGATGTGCGATGGATTCTGATAATCTCTTGCAAATACAATTGGGAGGATGATTACAAAGATTATTGCAACCAAAACACAATCAAGCCGGACCATTTTTGATGATACTTCTGTTTTCACCATTTCCAGATTTTACGGGACTGTAAATTTATTTCTAAAAAAGCATTGCATTCTGTTTCATATAAACCACATAAAGAATATAGAATAAAGATGGAGGATAAAAAATTGAAGGTTATAAGAAACTAACAGTATGATAATGATTCATTTTCATTTATTTTTACTATCGCATGTAAATACTACGGAGTAGTAATTACACGTTAACGTAATAGTTAAATTTATTTACTCCGTATTTAAAGTATAATAACGTCCTTTAAAATTTAAGATCGCTCCACCCGTTAAACCTGACATCATTTCATTTTGACCGGATTTATATATGCTTAATCGCTCGTAATTACAAAACTAAATAAATATAAATATTTTTTAGTATAATATAACGGCCAATTGAACCTTTCGTATAAGGTCATGTACGTGAAACGAGAAGTCTTTTCGTAATTTTAAAATTTGTTTTTATTAACCGATTAAGAAAATTTAAAAATATATCATGCAATGATTATAACAAAAAGACGAAGGGTAACGAATTGTGTCGTTTCTATATTAAGCTTTAAATGCAATCATCCCACATGCATTGCATTCACTCTAACTGGCAATTGCCACGTGTCAATTTTATTTCTCACATAACTTTAACGTAAAAATTGCATGGCGTTGTTCAATGATTTTTTGTTCTGTACGTTTTAGGTCTGTATAGCTGTCAATTGTCGTCTTTACGAATTTAGTAAAATATGATTATCTATTTATCTATATATATGTTAATCATCGTTTGTAAGATTATACAATTTAAAATGTGTGTTTCTATTATATTGATAGTATACAATACATGTGATATGATCTAATGATCTATATCAACCATACATACTGCTATTTTTAAAGTTCACTTCAGTTTAAATGTTCTTTAACTGTTCATTATCGTCTCTCTTGCAACAACTTATCGATTTGAAAAAAGATGTGTGAGTCTTTTATAAATTTAAAATTGCGATTAGGTTTTTAATTGAAATTTGAAGATATCTTATTTGTTCCCTCGTGCATCTCCTAGAGTATAGTAAGAATGCTTAGTAATGATTAGTTTTTGCCCGAACGAGGACAATATACTCATAAACTAGTGAGAGTATTAACTAGTCTATTCATATTATCACTATCACTATTTTGACTATTATAACACTAATTCGACTACTTTTTAAATTATTAATGTGTGCACCTAAGCGCTAGCTAGCCAGCTAGACTGTAATTCTAATGTAAATGTGTGCTTTGGCACGGACATCCTAGCTAACCGTGTTTGCGTTTTGGCAACCACCTCCGAAAGGGACTCGTACCTTTAAATTGCCTTCCCCCGGAAACCCACAATGTGAAGGTAGACGGGTTCAAACCTCCCCCTGTTTTCGATACAAGCCTAACTCAAGGTGGACTCAAGGATCATATGCATCGCGTACACTGAGCTAGAAGCTCATTGGTAGCTAGACTTTATATATATATATATATATATATAGTGGTAGGATCAAGAGTATGTATATATATATATATATATATAGAAGCTTAGGCTAAGAATGGATAAGTAAAATTTCAAATTTTTTTTTAAAAAAAAAATTATCTTTTTAGGGTCTCTTAATATGCAGATTGATCAAAATGCAAAAATTACAAAAAAAAAAAGTTAAAAAATCGATGATGAATGATAATAATCGTGATAAATGATTATTTTATCATTCATCTGAATAGTGATGAATGATAAATATGAATGATAAATTAATCATTCATCACTATTCAGATGAATGATAAATTAATCATTCATTACGATTATTATCATTTATCATCGATTTTTTTAACGATTTTCGAATGTTTTTGGCTTATAAAAATATAGATTAGGAGAACATTTTGATGCATATTTATGAATCTAAAAAAAAATTAAAAAAACAAAAATTTGATTTTGCTTATCTCTACTTGGCCAATATATATATATATATATATATATATATATATATAATATTTTAATCAAGAGAAAAACACTTTTTTGGGGGGAGTAATATTTTTTCATTTTTTTTTTTTGAAATTTTTTCTTGAAGTATTAAGATTACATGAAAATATGAATATTTAAAAAAGACACTTTGTGATATATGTTATTATTCTAGTGGAAAAACGTTCGAAGAAATAAATGATAACATTCATTGCAATTAATATTTTGTTTCTGAGTTTTTTTTTAAGGGGTTAGAAATTAGAGTTTAGAAATTAGAGGGATAAAAATTAGGGTTTAGAAATTAGGGTTTTGAGTTTGGAATTTAGGGTTTAGAAATTAGGGTTTAGATTGAATTTTTAACACGAACGGTTTAGAGTTTATGATTTAGGGACTAAACCCTATACCCCAAACTTAAATCGGGCAAAATTTCGAAAAAAACACTTTCCACAAGATGAAAACAAAACGATGCAAATAAACTCTAATTAAAACATTACTCATGATGAATGTTATCATTTATTTCTTCAAGCGATTTACTGTCAAAATAATAACATTCGTCACAAAATGTTTTTTTTAAATGTTAATATTTTCATGTGATCTTAAAGTTTGAAAAAAAAAAAATTACTTCCCCCAACTTCCACAAAAAAGTGTTTCTCTCTTGATTATATATATATATATATATATATATATATATATATATATATATATATATATATATATATATATATTCATTATTACCTAAAAGTTGGTCGTCTAATATCATAAAAGGGTGATGTATTGTACTTTTATAGATAGTGCTAAACAATCTTGAATATATTTATTGATAGTTTGAACCTATACTAAATAAGTATCCTCTAGCTCAACTCGCAAAGTGACACTGATAGTGACGAATTGAGGAATGACGGGTTTTGTCGGTTAATATTTAAAAAAATTTCTACTAGATAGCTTATTTCAATATTATTAATTATAAAAATTTACATTATTCAATAGTGTTACTAATTAAAAACTCAAATTTTTTTCACTACATCGCGTATTTTACTGGTATCCCGTGCTACCACTTAATATATAATATATCCACCCTAGACACTGATAAAGAAGATTTTGAGCGTGCTGGGAGTTCGAAACTCTACCTATATATATATATATATATATATATATATATATATATATATATATATATATATATATATATATATTATTCTTATAGCTTTTATTTATTATTAATGATTTTAAAAGTTGTATTCAACTTTTTTTTATCAATTTAAAGTTAAATTTATATATTTTAATGAATATCTATTAGAGAAATAATATATTCGGTAATATCTTTAAAAACTAAATAGAAAAATATAATAACTTTTTACGCTTTTACTCCTTTCATTTCATTTTGTACGTTGTTCTAAATTAAATCTCTACTTTCATAGTTTCATAAATAAATAATAAATAAAAATAACGTAGTAAAAAGTTCTTTTACACAACTTGTTTTAATCTCATTTTGTATTGTATGTTCAGAGTTTGATACAATGTAGACAATCATGACTCACTCTGTGTGACACATTAAGACAACTTTCTGGTATGATAAACGTCTAGAGTCGTGTTTTGGAGAACAAAAGCTTTATTAACATCGTTGTTGTAAAGAGGATAACAAGCATATGTTTTATTCTCAAAACCTTTAACATCTTTACGTAGTGACTTACCCGCAGCAACGCGTGGCATCTCACTTCCCTACTTGTAATATCCCGTCTTTTTCCGCTTACTTTCCGTTATACTATTTTAAAATCCGTTATATAATTATAACATCTTCCGTTAATATGCGTTTTAAAATATTTCGTTTAGGTAATTCACGCACCCGCTTTTAAACTTGAGGGACTAAACTTGCCAAGAAACCAAAGATTTGACCAGGTCAACTAGTCAAATCTTTCTCCTCCACTAACTCATTCATCTCCTCTTTCTCCTTTTGATACTTCCAAATCCTCTCAACATTCAATAAAAGATTCATCATCTATTCAAGATCTAGCAAGCATCAATTCAAACAAATTACATATTTGGAATCCTTGCATCTTCCTCTTCGAATCCATACCAACTTTATTGCATTTGGGTAACCTTCTAAAAATACTAGATTTTGTGTTCTTGATGTTTTTAACTTATAAAAGTGTTAATTAGTGTCTATGGCTCAAGTCTAACATGAATATATGATTTGTATGCTTGTTCTTGTCATTTTGATGTAACTAGCTTAAACTTGAAATGAGTGTGCTTAATCTTGAGTTTTGGTTGATCATATGTTGTTAGATGTTAAAAGTGCATGTATTAAATGTGTTACTAGCATAACTAGCTTCAATTTGGTATGTAAGTTGACTTGGAAAAGCCTCATTAACATGATTAAGGATTTTATGATTTTCAATTAGGGTTTGGTAGCCTTAAATGTGATCTTTGATGCATTAAAAGCCTTGTGATGTTGTTTGTAAGTGTTTAGTAGTATTGTATGCGTAATTACCTATGAAACGGCGTGTTATATGTGTGTAGTAAGTTCCCGAATCATCTTATGCGTTTTACGAACTTGAAACCTTGATAACGAGCTTTAAATGATCAATCGACGAGAATTCGATTATTGTAAATGATGTTTTTGTTTGATGAAAAGTGTTTAGTTGTATTCCTTGTTAAATTACCTTTCCAACGATATAAGATACGTGTTTTGAATGTTTACGGTTCCATAGTTATGGTTGTTTGAAGTTGGATTCGTGCATTAAGTGTTAAAACTGCCCAGAATTGCTGAACAGATACATGGAGCGGGCGCTCCATAGCCTTGAGCGGCGCTCCAAACCTTGCTGTCCAAAAATGCACTTTTTCGTTTAATTCTAACTATACTACGCACCTCCGATTAGCATGAAACTTATTCTAACAAGCTCATATATGATTATTAGACTTAGAAAAATAGTTCGGGACCCGACCCGAACGTGTTGACTTTTTCGTTGACTTTAACTTGACCAAAGTTGACTTTTGCCCAAACTTAACCAAATACTTATGCAATCATTCTAACATGCTTTTATCTTTGTATCTTGCATGAAACTTGACAAGTTGACTCATATGCTATATTTATCGAGTCGTAACGAACCATAGGACTAATTGAACACTTTGACCAACCGTGTTTACCGATATTGATACAACCTATTTGTTTAGATCGAGACTAGCATTCTTCCTTGCACACGTTTACTTGTGAAGTACTTTATTACTCGTGCACTCAAGTTGAGATCATAGTCCCACTTTTACTCTTTTATACTTACATTTGGGATGAGAAAAACATAACGTTTCGTTTAACAAAGTGAACACAAGTACGAAAACAAACATTCTACGTACGAGTTAGAACAAAAATCCTCAATTCGATTATCATTAGTTACACTTGCCGGGTGTAAGCGAGAACTTATGTTGTATGGCCATATGGGTTTGACAAACCCTCATTCGGACGGTTCGCTACCGTTATGCGGATGAAATATATTTTCGAGAAACAGTGTATGTTCTAACACTATTTGTGATGGGGTAACGTTAGTTAAGCCTTGATAATTGGGTGCTCGTGATAACAACTTTTAGAATGTTCTTACTATTACTTCAACGTTATAAATCATGTGGTTCAACTTACTTACGTTCTCAATTACTAAACCTATAATTTCACCAACGTTTTCGTTGACAGATTTTCTATGTTTTTCTTAGGTCCTTGAACGATATGTGTTACATGCTTCCGCTCACTATTTTTGATACTTGCTTGGATGTCGAGTATACATGCATACGTGGAGCGTCTTTTGACTTAATTTAATTTGTGTCGCATAGGTTTCAGTTGTACTTAAAACGTTGTAGCATGTTTGGTCGTCGAACTACTTTGTAAACTTTGAAACATCTTTATAATTGAAATGAATGCGACATATTTTGGTCAAACGTTGTTTTAAAGACTTATGACCACGTAACGGGACCTAAGTAGACGGCTCCGTCAAATGACGATTTTATCGGGTCGCTACAGATGGTATCAGAGCATTGGTTGTAGGGATTTAGAGTTCATTGGTGTCAACCCCGAGTCATAGGGTACATTAGTGAGTCTAGACTACAACCGACATATAGACTATGATTGTGAGCTTCGTTACCATCCTGGCAAGGCAAATGTTGTAGCCAACGCTTTAAGCCGAAAGGAGAGGATGACACCTCTTCGTGTCCGCGCCCTGAACATCACCATTCATTCGAATCTCAATAGCCAAATCCGAGTAGCCCAAGATGAGGCTCTCAAAGAGGAGAATATTTCTCATGAACACTTGAACATTCTCGTCTCTCGATTCGAGGTTAAGGAGACTGGACTCCGATATTTCGCCGGAAGAATTTGGGTGCCTAGTTATGGGGATTTGCGAAGCCTCATTCTAGACGAAGCCCACAAGTCAAGATATTTGATTCATCCCGGAGCTAGTAAGATGTACCACGATCTCAAGGAGCAGTATTGGTGGCCTAATCTTAAGAAGGACGTTGCAACTTATGTTGGGAAGTTTTTGACTTGCTCGAAGGTTAATGTCGAACATCAAAGGCCATCTGGGTTACTTCAGCAACCGGAGATCCCGTAATGGAAATGGAAAAGGATAACAATGGACTTCATTACGAAGCTACCAAAGACGGTGGGCGGATACGATACCATCTGGGTTATCGTTGACCATCTTACCAAATCTACACACTTCTTAGCCATGAAAGAAACGGATATCATGGAAAAACTCGCTCAACTATACATAAAGGAAATTGTATCTCGTCATGGTGTGCCTTTATCGATTATTTCAGACAGAGATGATATTGGCGTTCCTTGCAAGAAGCCTTGGGGACACGTCTCGACATGAGCACTGTGTATCACCCACAGACCGACGGACAAAGCGAACGCACGATTTAGACTTTGGAGGACATGTTGCGTGCTTGTGTCATTGATTTCGGAAAGGCTTGGGAAAGGCATTTGCCGCTAGCCGAATTCTCTTACAACAACAGTTACCATTCGAGTATTAATGCCGCACCTTTCGAAGCGTTGTATGGCCGCAAATTCCGTTCTCCTATTTTTTGGGCCGAAGTAGGCGAAAAGCAAATCACCGGACCCGAGTTAGTCCATGAAACAACCGAGAAGATTGTCCAAATTCAAGCGAGACTCAAGACGGCCCGTGATCACCAAAAGAGTTATGCCGACCTTAAACGTAAAGACTTTGAATTCAACGTGGGTGACCGTGTAATGTTGAAGGTCGCACATTGGAAAGGTGTAATCCGTTTTGGAAAACGTGGGAAGCTCAACCCGCGATACATTGGTCCTTTCAAAATCTTGGAGCGTGTTGGACCCGTTGCTTACCGTCTGGATCTTCCGACTCAATTGAGCTCAGTTCATCCTACCTTCCACGTATCAAATTTGAAGAAGTGTCTTGCTTGTAGTGACCCGAACTTTTCCATGTTTATATATATTAAATGAAATTTATATTTACATGATTAAGTGTTTCCAACATCTTAAGCAATCAAACTTGTTAAGACTTGATTAATTGAAATAGGTCTCATATAGACAATTGACCACCCAAGTTGACCGGTGATTCACGAACGTTAACTTGTAAAAACTATATGATGACATATATATGGATATATATATATAGTTAACATGATATTATTATAAGTAAACATATCATTAAGTATATTAACAATGAACTACATATGTAAAAGCAAGACTACTAACTTAATGATTTTGAAACGAGACATATATGTAACGATTATCGTTGTAACGACATTTAATGTATATATATCATATTAAGAGATATTCATACATCATATTATCATGATAATATAATAATTTAAAATCTCATTTGATATTATAAACATTGGGTTAACAACATTTAACAAGATCGTTAACCTAAAGGTTTCAAAACAACACTTACATGTAACGACTAACGATGACTTAACGACTCAGTTAAAATGTATATACATGTAGTGTTTTAATATATATTCATACACTTTTGAAAGACTTCAAGGCACTTATAAAAATACTTCTACTTAACAAAAATTCTTACAATTACATCCTCGTCCAGTTTCGTCAACAATTCTACTCGTATGCACCCGTATTCGTACTCGTACAATACACTGCTTTTAGATGTATGTACTATTGGTATATACACTCCAATGATCAGCTCTTAGCAGCCCATGTGAGTCACCTAACACATGTGGGAACCATCATTTGGCAACTAGCATGAAATATCTCATAAAATTACAAAAATATGAGTAATCATTCATGACTTATTTACATGAAAACAAAATTACATATCCTTTATATCTAATCCATACACCAACGACCAAAAACACCTACAAACACTTGCATTCTTCAATTTTCTTCATCTAATTGATCTCTCTCAAGTTCTATCTTCAAGTTCTAAGTGTTCTTCATAAATTCTACAAGTTCTAGTTTCATAAAATCAAGAATACTTCCAAGTATGCTAGCTTACTTCCAATCTTGTAAAGTGATCATCCAACCTCAAGAAATCTTTCTTATTTACAGTAAGATATCTTTCTAATATAAGGTAATACTCATATTCAAACTTTGATTCAATTTCTATAACTATAACAATCTTATTTCGAGTGGAAATCTTACTTGAACTTGTTTTCGTGTCATGATTCTGCTTCAAGAACTTTCAAGCCATTCAAGGAACCTTTGGAGCTAGATCCATTTTTCTAATTTCCAGTAGCTTTATTCAGAAAACTTGAGGTAGTAATGATGTCAATAACATCATTCGATTCATACATATAAAGCTATCTTATTCAAAGGTTTGAACATGTAATCACTAGAACATAGTTTAGTTAATTCTAAACTTGTTCGCAAACAAAAGTTAATCCTTCTAACTTGACTTTTAAAATCAAATAAACACATGTTCTATATCTATATGATATGCTAACTTAATGATTTAAAACCGGAAAACACGAAAAACACCGTAAAACCGGATATACGCCGTCGTAGTAACACCGCGGGCTGTTTTGGGTTAGTTAATTAAAAACTATGTTAAACTTTGATTTAAAAGTTGTTCTTCTGGGAAAATGATTTTTCTTATGAACATGAAACTATATCCAAAAATCATGGTTAAACTCAAAGTGGAAGTATGTTTTCTAAAATGGTCATCTAGACGTCGTTCTTTCGACTGAAATGACTACCTTTACAAAAACGACTTGTAACTTATATTTTCGACTATAAACCTATACTTTTTCTATTTATATTCATAAAATAGAGTTCAATATGAAACCATAGCAATTTGATTCACTCAAAACGGATTTAAAATGAAGAAGTTATGGGTAAAACAAGATTGGATAATTTTTCTTGTTGTAGCTACGTGAAAATTGGTAACAAATCTATATTAATCATATCCTAGCTAACTTATATTGTATTATACATGTATTCTAATATATTATGTATTCTTGGGATACCATAGACACGTATGCAAATGTTTTGACATATCATATCGACCTATGTGTATATATTATTTGGAACAACCATAGACACTCTATATGCAGTAATGTGGGAGTTAGCTATACAGGGTTGAGGTTGATTCTAAAAATATATATACTTTGAGTTGTGATCTAACCTGAGACGAGTATACACTGAGTCGTGGATTGATTCAAGATAATATATATCGATTTATTTCTGTACATCTAACTGTGGACAACTAGTTGTAGGTTACTAACGAGGACAGCTGACTTAATAAACTTAAAACATCAAAAGTATTAAAAGTGTTGTAAATATATTTTGAACATACTTTGATATATATGTACATATTTGTTATAGGTTCGTGAATCGACCAGTGGCCAAGTCTTACTTCCCGAAGAAGTAAAAATCTGTGAAAGTGAGTTACAGTCCCACTTTTAAAATCTAATATTTTGGGATGAGAATACATGCAGTTTTATAAATGTTTTATGAAATACACACAAGTAATTGAAACTACATTATATGGGTGAATGATCGAAGCCGAATATGCCCTTTTTACTTGGTAGTCTAAGAATTAGTAAACCGATCTACTAATTGACGCGAATCCTAAAGATAGATCTATTGGGCCTAACGAACCCCATCCAAAGTACCGGATGCTTTAGTACTTCGAATTCGTTTTTATCATGTCCGAAGGATTTCTCAGAATGATAGGGGATATTCTTATATGCATCTTGTTAATGTCGGTTACCAGGTGTTCACCATATGAATGAATTTTATCTCTATGTATGGGATGTATATTGAAATATGAAATCTTGTGGTCTATTATTATGATTTGATAATATATAGGTTAAACCTATAACTCACCAACATTTTTGTTGACGTTTTAAGCATGTTTATTCTCAGGTGATTATTAAGAGCTTCCGCTGTCGCATACTTAAATAAGGACGAGATTTGGAGTCCATGCTTGTATGATATTGTGTAAAAACTGCATTCAATAAACTTATTTCGTTATAATATATTTGTATTGTAAACCATTATGTAATGGTCGTATGTAAACAGGATATTTTAGATTATCATTATTTGATAATCTACGTAAAGCTTTTTAAACCATTATTGATGAAATAAAGGTTATGGTTTATTTTAAAATGAATGTAGTCTTTGAAAAACGTCTCATATAGAGGTCAAAACCTCGCAACGAAATCAATTAATATGGAACGTTTTTAATCAATAAGAACGGGACATTTCAGTTGGTATCCGAGCGTTGGTCTTAAAGAACTAGAATTTTGCATTAGTGTATCTCATCGAGTTTGTTAGGATGCATCAGTGAGTCTGGACTTCGACCGTGTTTACTTGAAAAATGATTGCTTAACAAATTTTGTTGGAAACTATATATTTTTAACATGTGAATATTATGTGATATATTAATCTCTTAACGTGTTTGATATTATGTGATAGATGTCTACCTCTAGAACAAGTCCCATTGACTCACCTAATAATAATGAAGAGTCAAATGTAAATTGGAATGATTCGTGGACTGATTCACAAGTTCTCGAAGAGGAACCGGAAGAAGAGTCAGAACCGGAAGAAGAATCGGAACCGGAAGAAGAATCGGAACCGGAAGAAGAAATAAAACCAGTGGGGGAAATAATAAAACGGTTAAGTAGAAGAAAATCCTCAGCCAACCAACCAAAGTTAATTATGGTCAATGGTGTTTCCGCCAAAGAAGCAAAGTATTGGGAGGATTACCAATTCTCCGATGAATCGGATCCCGACAAGGATTCCGATGATGTTATAGAAATTACCCCAACACAATTTAATAAGGCAAAAGAGAACAATAAGGGAAAGGGCATAAAAATAGAGAAATTTGATTCCAAACCCGATGAACTTTATATGTATCGTCAACACCCGTATTTCTTAAGTTTTGACAATAACCCGTGAACCTCTAAACCACCAGGTTTTTCTAAACCAATGTGGAAAACGACGGCTCGTATTATGGGAACATCATATATCCCTAGAATCTTGGCAAAACGAACCAAAACCGAAGAAGAAGAAACGAGCGAGTCGGAATAAGATAGTTGTATTCGTGTGGTGTAATATATGTAATATAGTGTGCTTATGCTTTATGATAAATGTAAAACTTGCTTGTATTAATAAGTATTTTTTTTTTTTGAATCTAACTCTTGTCTATTTTACAGTATAAAAACACAAAATGGATAGACAACCCAATACTTTAAGAGACCTACCCGGAGACATGATTGATGAAATCTTGTCTAGAGTCAGTCAGAATTCCTTAGCACAACTATTTAAGGCGAGATCAGTTTGTAAGACATTCGAAGAACGTTCCAAGAATGCCTTGATTCGTTCGAAAGATGGGGGTTATCACATTGGGAAATCTATAAGTTACGATGTGTTTACTTTGACGCATATATTGCGGGGAACCCAAATGCTATTTTACGCAACGGGTTAAGAAATTATTTTGACTCAATATATCCGAATATAGGACTTCGTGATTTAGAAAAAGCGGCTAACATGCAACATAAAGAAGCATGTTATGCTTACAGGTTAGTAATGTTCGCTTCTCACCAAAGTGAGAACAAGAACATCGGGCTACAACTATTAAACAAAACGTTCCCACAAGTGACGGAGTCGGTAATTGGGGTAAGAAATGAGGTTTTTAGGTTATTACGAGACTGTTGGTCATTACGTAACCTTCATCCTTTTGACGACGTTACAACACATTGTCTTACTATCGGTCACAATAGTTATGTTCCACAAAAACCAAGGATGGGAAGTGGTATTAGTAAAACCAGAATGCATGACTTGTTTCTGGACGTATGAATTACGTGTCTTTATTGCCTTTGCTGAACGCCTTATTTATTAACTAGAATTATCTTCGCAACTACTTTGTATCAAAGTTTTATGTGCTATATTTCATGCTATATGTAAAATAGCGGTATTGTAAGTTTGCAAGTTATTGTATAAAGGTTTGAATATGATATATTTTTTTTGTGATTAGTTTTTCATACAAAATTGTAGTAGTTGAAATGGTATGTTAGCTACTAAGTATGAACTTAACGGGTAGGTACTACCCGAATTAAAGAGTATAAAACGCTAATATGAAGAAAGAGCTTTTATAAATAAGTTCTTATTACGCTACGAAATACTATTGACTACTCTTGATATTCTATATGATTAACTCGTTTCTTTTGGCTATTTTTGAAGGAAATGGCACCAACTACTCGACATACCGTGAGTATGAACGAAGAGGAGTTTTGTACCTTTCTTGCTGCAAACATAGCTGCAGTACAGGTTGCGCTACATACCAATAATAACGCTGAATCTAGCAATGCAGCTAACGGCGCAAGAAATCGTGTAGGATGCACCTACAAAGAATTCACTGCCTGCAAACCTTTGGAATTTGATGGAACCGAAGGACCAATTGGATTGAAACGGTGGACCGAGAAAGTCGAATCGGTGTTTTCCATAAGTAAGTGTACTGAAGAGGACAAAGTTAAGTACGCTATGCATACCTTCACAGGAACTGCGTTAACGTGGTGGAACACCTATCTTGAACAGGTAGGACAAAATGCTGCTTACGCACTACCGTGGTCAGTATTCAAGCAATTGATGAACGAGCAGTACCGTCCTAGAAACGAAGTCAATAAACTCAAGGCAGAACTTAGAGAGTTACAAACACAAGGGTTCGACGTTACCACATATGAACGACGATTCACAGAGTTGTGCCTATTGTGTCCGGGAGCATTCGAAGATGAAGAAGAGAGATCGACGCATTTGTAAAAGGGTTACCAGTAAGGATTCAAGAAGATGTAAGTTCACACGAGCCCGCTTCTATACAGAAGGCAAGTCGAATGGCTCATAAACTCATAAATCAGATTGAGGGAAGAATTAAAGAGCATGCGGCCGAAGAAACCAACACGAAACAACTCAAGAGGAAGTGGGAGGAAAACGGTGACAAGAGTCACCAGAACAACAACAATAACAATTACAACCACAATCGCAACAACTATCCCAACAACAATCGCAACAATAACCGAAATCCTAACAATAACTACAACAAACATCCCAACAACAACAACAACCGTTTCAACAACAATAACAATCCCAACAACAACCTCAATAACAACAACGGCAACAAAAACCAAAAACAGCCATGTCATAGGTGTGAAGAAAATCACCAGGGGGTTTGCACGATATTTTTGCAACAGGTGTAAAAGAAATGGTCATAGCGCGACAAAGTGTGAGGTCTACGGACCAAAGTTTAACAGAACTAAGGGAGCAAATAATGCCAGAACAAGTAATGCCGAAACGAATAGTGTCGGAGCAAGTAATACCAACGCTGTTTGTTATAAATGTGGAAAACCGGGCCACATTATTAGAAATTGCCCGAATAAGGGGAATAATAATGGGAAGGGCCGTGGAAGAGTTTTCAATACTAATGCGGCAGAAGCATAGGAAGACCCGGAGCTTGTTACGGGTACGTTTCTTATTGACGATAAATCTGCTTATTTTTTATTTGATTCGGGTGCGGATAGAAGCTATATGAGTAGAGAATTTTGTGCTAAATTAAGTTGCCCATTGACACCTTTGGATAGTAAATTTTTAATTGAATTAGCAAATGGTAAATTAATTTCAGCAGATAATATATGTCGGAATCGAGAAATTAAACTGGTTAGCGAAACATTTAAGATTGACTTGATACCAGTAGAGTTAGGGAGTTTTGATGTGATAATCGGTATGGACTGGTTGAAAGAAGTAAAAGCAGAGATCGTTTGTTACAAAAATGCAATTCGCATTATACGAGAAAAAGGAAAACCCTTAATGGTGTACGGAGAAAAGAGCAACGCAAAGTTAAATCTTATTAGTAACCTGAAGGCACAAAAAATAATAAGAAAAGGTTGCTATGCTGTGCTAGCACACATCAAGAAAGTCAATTCCGAAGAAAAGAACATCAATGATATTCCTGTCGCAAAAGAATTTCCCGATGTATTTCCGAAAGAATTACCGGGACTACCTCCACACCGATCCGTTGAATTTCAAATAGACCTTATACCGGGAGCTGCACCAATAGCTCGTGCTCCATACAGACTCGCACCTAGCGAAATGAAGAAACTTCAGAGCCAATTACAAGAAATTTTAGTGCGTGGTTTCATTCGACCAAGCACATCACCGTGGGGAGCTCCTGTTTTGTTTGTCAAGAAGAAAGATGGTACATTCAGGTTGTGTATCGACTACCGAGAGTTGAACAAACTTACCATCAAGAACCGCTACCCACTACCGAGAATCGACGACTTATTTGATCAACTACAAGGCTCGTCTGTTTATTCAAAGATTGACTTACGTTCCAGGTATCATCAAATGCGGGTGAAAGAAGATGATATTCCAAAGACTGCTTTCAGAACACGTTACGGTCATTAGGAGTTTATGGTCATGCCATTTGGTTTAACTAATGCACCAGCTGTGTTCATGGACCTTATAAACCGAGTGTGTGGACCATACCTTGAAAAGTTTGTCATTGTTTTCATTGATGACATACTTATTTACTCAAAGAATGACCAAGAACACGGTGAACATTTGAGAAAGGTGTTAGAAGTATTGAGGAAGGAAGAATTGTACGCTAAGTTTTCAAAGTGTGCATTTTGGTTGGAAGAAGTTCAATTCCTCTGTCACATAGTGAACAAAGAAGGTATTAAGGTGGATCCGACAAAGATAGAAACTGTTGAAAAGTGGGAAACCCCGAAAACTCCGAAACACATACGCCAGTTTTTAGGACTAGCTGGTTACTACAGAAGGTTCATCCAAGACTTTTCCAGAATAGCAAAACCCTTGACTGTATTAACGCATAAAGGGAAGAAATTAGAATGGAAGGATAAACAAGAGAAAATGTTTTAGTTATTGAAGAAAAAGTTAACTACGGCACCTATATTGTCATTACTTGAAAGGAATGATGATTTTGTGATATATTGTGACGCCTCAAAGCAAGGTCTCGGTTGTGTATTAATGCAACGAACGAAAGTAATTGCTTATGGGTCTAGACAATTGAAGATTCACGAACAAAATTATACGATGCATGATTTGGAATTAGACGCAGTTGTTTTTGCATTAAAGACTTGGAGGCACTACTTATATGGGGTCAAAAGTATTATATATACCGACCACAAAATTCTTCAACACATATTTAATCAGAAACAACTGAACATGAGGCAGCGTAGGTGGATTGAACTGTTGAATGATTACGACTTTGAGATTCGTTACCACCCGGGGAAGGCAAATGTGGTAGCCGACGCCTTGAGTAGGATGGACAGAGAACCCATTCGAGTAAAATCTATGAATATAATGATTCACAATAACCTTACTACTCAAATAAAGGAGGCGCAACAAGGAGTTTTAAAAGAGGGAAATTTAAAGGATGAAATACCCAAAGGATCGGAGAAGCATCTTAATATTCGGGAAGACGGAACCCGGTATAGGGCTGAAAGGATTTGGGTACCAAAATTTGGAGATATGAGAGAAATGGTACTTAGAGAAGCTCATAAAACCAGATACTCAATACATCCTGGAACGGGGAAGTTGTACAAGGATCTCAAGAAACATTTTTGGTGGCCGGGTATGAAAGCCGATGTTGCTAAATATGTAGGAGAATGTTTGACGTGTTCTAAGGTCAAAGCTGAGCATCAGAAACCATTAGGTCTACTTCAACAACCCGAAATCCCGGAATGGAAATGGAAAAACATTACCATGGATTTCATCACTAAATTGCCAAGGACTGCAAGTGGTTTTGATACTATTTGGGTAATAGTTGATCGTCTCACCAAATCAGCACACTTCCTGCAAATAAGAGAAGATGACAAGATGGAGAAGTTAGCACGACTGTATTTGAAGGAAGTCGTCTCCAGACATGGAATACCAATCTCTATTATCTCTGATAGGGATGGCAGATTTATTTCAAGATTCTGGCAGACATTACAGCAAGTATTAGGAACTCGTCTAGACATGAGTACTGCCTATTATCCACAAACTGATGGGCAGAACGAAAGGACGATACAAACGCTTGAGGACATGCTACGAGCATGTGTTATTGATTTCGGAAACAGTTGGGATCGACATCTACCGTTAGCAGAATTTTCCTACAACAACAGCTACTATTCAAGCATTGAGATGGCGCCGTTTGAAGCACTTTATGGTAGAAAGTGCAGGTCTCCGATTTGTTGGAGTGAAGTGGGGGATAGATAGATTACGGGTCCGGAGATAATACAAGAAACTACCGAGAAGATCATCCAAATTCAACAACGGTTGAAAACCGCCCAAAGTCGACAAAAGAGCTACGCTGACATTAAAAGAAAAGATATAGAATTTGAAATTGGAGAGATGGTCATGCTTAAAGTTGCACCTTGGAAAGGCGTTGTTCGATTTGGTAAACGAGCGAAATTAAATCCAAGGTATATTGGACCATTCAAGATTATTGATCGTGTCGGACCAGTAGCTTACCGACTTGAGTTACCTCAACAACTCGCGGCTGTACATAACACTTTCCACGTCTCGAATTTAAAGAATTTTTTTGCTAAAGAAGATCTCACTATTCCGTTATATGAAATCCAAATCAACGAAAAACTTCAATTCATCGAAGAACCCGTCTAAATAATGGATCGTGAGGTTAAAAGACTTAAGAAAAACAAGATACCAATTGTTAAGGTTCGATGGAATGCTCGTAGAGGACCCGAGTTCACCTGGGAACGAGAAGATTAGATGAAGAAGAAATACCCGCATTTATTTCCAAAAGATACGTCAACACCTCCAACTGCTTAAAATTTCGGGACGAAATTTATTTAACGGGTAGGTACTGTAGTGACCCGAACTTTTCCATGTTTATATATATTAAATGAAATTTATATTTACATGATTAAGTATTTCCAACATGTTAAGCAATTAAACTTGTTAAGACTTGATTAATTGAAATAGGTCTCATATAGACAATTGACCACCCAAGTTGACCGGTGATTCACGAACGTTAACTTGTAAAAACTATATGATGACATATATATGGATATATATATAGTTAACATGATATTATGATAAGTAAACATATCATTAAGTATATTAACAATGAACTACATATGTAAAAGCAAGACTACTAACTTAATGATTTTGAAACGAGACATATATGTAACGATTATCGTTGTAACGACATTTAATGTATATATATCATATTAAGAGATATTCAAACATCATATTATCATGATAATATAATAATTTAAAATCTCATTTGATATTATAAACATTGGGTTAACAACATTTAACAAGATCGTTAACCTAAAGGTTTCAAAACAACACTTACATGTAACGACTAACGATGACTTAACGACTCAGTTAAAATGTATATACATGTAGTGTTTTAATATGTATTCATACACTTTTGAAAGACTTAAATACACTTATAAAAATACTTCTACTTAACAAAAATGCTTACAATTACATCCTCGTTCAGTTTCATCAACAATTCTACTCGTATGCACCTGTATTCGTACTCGTACAATACACAGCTTTTAGATGTATGCACTATTGGTATATACACTCCAATAATCAGCTCTTAGCAGCCCATGTGAGTCACCTAACACATGTGGGAACCATCATTTGGCAACTAGCATGAAATATCTCATAAAATTACAAAAATATGAGTAATCATTCATGACTTATTTACATGAAAACAAAATTACATATCCTTTATATCTAATCCATACACCAACGAACAAAAACACCTACAAACACTTTCATTCTTCAATTTTCTTCATCTAATTGATCTCTCTCAAGTTCTATCTACAAGTTCTAAGTGTTCTTCATAAATTCTACAAGTTCTAGTTTCATAAAATCAAGAATACTTCCAAGTTTGCTAGCTTACTTCCAATCTTGTAGAGTGATCATCCAACCTCAAGAAATCTTTTTTATTTACAGTAAGATATCTTTCTAATATAAGGTAATACTCATATTCAAACTTTGATTCAATTTCTATAACTATAACAATCTTATTTCGAGTGGAAATCTTACTTGAACTTGTTTTCGTGTCATGATTCTGCTTCAAGAACTTTCAAGCCATCCAAGGATCCTTTGGAGCTAGATCCATTTTTCTAATTTCCAGTAGCTTTATCCAGAAAACTTGAGGTAGTAATGATGTCAATAACATCATTCGATTCATACATATAAAGCTATCTTATTCAAAGGTTTGAACATGTAATCACTAGAACATAGTTTAGTTAATTCTAAACTTGTTCGAAAACAAAAGTTAATCCTTCTAACTTGACTTTTAAAATGAAATAAACACATGTTCTATATCTATATGATATGCTAACTTAATGATTTAAAATCTAAAAACACGAAAAAACACCGTAAAACCGGATA
Source organism: Rutidosis leptorrhynchoides (assembly GCF_046630445.1). NCBI lineage: Eukaryota > Viridiplantae > Streptophyta > Magnoliopsida > Asterales > Asteraceae > Rutidosis > Rutidosis leptorrhynchoides. The sequence continues at coordinate 200,106,625 of NC_092342.1, read as the reverse complement.
TACGCCGTCGTAGTAACACCGCGGGATGTTTTGGGTTAGTTAATTAAAAACTATGTTAAACTTTAATTTAAAAGTTGTTCTTATGGGAAAATGATTTTTATTATGAACATGAAACTATATCCAAAAATCATGGTTAAACTCAAAGTGGAAGTATGTTTTCTAAAATGGTCATCTAGACGTCGTTCTTTCGACTGAAATGACTACCTTTACAAAAACGACTTGTAACTTATATTTCCTATTATAAACCTATACTTTTTCTATTTAGATTCATAAAATATAGTTCAATATGAAACCATAGCAATTTGATTCACTCAAAACGGATTTAAAATGAAGAAGTTATGGGTAAAACAAGATTGGATAATTTTTCTTGTTGTAGCTACGTGAAAATTGGTAACAAATCTATATTAATCATATCCTAGCTAACTTATATTGTATTATACATGTATTCTAATATATTATGTATTCTTGGGATACCATAGACACGTATGCAAATGTTTTGACATATCATATCGACCTATGTGTATATATTATTTGGAACAACCATAGACACTCTATATGCAGTAATGTGGGAGTTAGCTATACAGGGTTGAGGTTGATTCCAAAAATATATATACTTTGAGTTGTGATCTAGCCTGAGATGTGTATACACTCGGTCGTGGATTGATTCAAGATAATATATATCGATTTATTTCTGTACATCTAACTGTGGACAACTAGTTGTAGGTTACTAACGAGGACAGCTGACTTAATAAACTTAAAGCATCAAAAGTATTAAAAGTGTTGTAAATATATTTTGAACATACTTTGATATATATGTACATATTTGTTATAGGTTCGTGAATAGACCATTGGCCAAGTTTTACTTCCCGACGAAGTAAAAATCTGTGAAAGTGAGTTATAGTCCCACTTTTAAAATCTAATATTTTGGGATGAGAATACATGCAGTTTTATAAATGTTTTACGAAATAGACACAAGTAATTGAAACTACATTATATGGGTGAATGATCGAAGCCAAATATGCCCCTTTTGCTTGGTAGCCTAAGAATTAGTAAACCGATCTACTAATTGACGCGAATCCTAAAGATAGATCTATTGGGCCGAACGAACCCCATCCAAAGTACCGGATGCTTTAGTACTTCGAATTCATTTTTATCATGTCCGAAGGATTTCCCGGAATGATAGGGGATATTCTTATATGCATCTTGTTAATGTCGGTTACCAGGTGTTCACCATATGAATTAATTTAATCTCTATGTATGGGATGTATATTGAAATATGAAATTTTGTGGTCTATTATTTTGATTTGATAATATATAGGTTAATCCTATAACTCACCAACATTTTTGTTGACGTTTTAAGCATGTTTATTCTCAGGTGATTATTAAGAGCTTCCGCTATCGCATACTTAAATAAGGACGAGATTTGGAGTACATGCTTGTATGATATTGTGTAAAAACTGCATTCAAGAAACTTATTTCGTTGTAATATATTTGTATTGTAAATCATTATGTAATGGTCGTATGTAAACAGGATATTTTAGATTATCATTATTTGATAATCTACGTAAAGCTTTTTAAACCTTTATTGATGAAATAAAGGTTATGGTTTGTTCTAAAATGAATGCAGTCTTTGAAAAACATCTCATATAAAGGTCAAAACCTCGCAACGAAATCAATTAATATGGAACGTTTTTAATCAATAAGAACGGGACATTTCATTGCTGAACCGGAACTTGTCATAGCACTGGAGGAACTTACGATTGATGACAAACTCCAATTCGTGGAAGAACCTGTCGAAATTATGGACCGTGAGGTCAAAACTTTGAAACGCAACAAGATTCCGATCGTCCGAGTCCGACGGAATGCCAAACGAGGACACGAGTTTACCTGGGAACGAGAAGATCAAATGATGCAGAAGTATCCTCACCTTTTCTCAACTCCTCCATCTACCTCAGCTTAAAATTTCGGGACGAAATTTTCTTTAACAGGTGGGTAATGTAACGATCCTGAATTTTCCAACTTATATTATCAATATTTATTATTAATACTTGCGTGTTGATAAATGTATTCTTATACATTTTCTTTGTCACCGTATTTGACTTTCCATGTCCCGACTCATCTTTTCGACACGTGCTTTTCACGAATAATATTACGAATATTATTTACATTCATAATTAATTATTATTAATTATTCCTAATTAACTAATGTAAGTAGTTAATTACTTGGGATTTTTCTCTAAACCTTTTGTCTCTAACTTGCAAGTAAAACTCTTTTTTTTTTCTCCTCCTTTCTTCCTTTGAAAATCGCCTACTAGCACATCATCATCATACTTGTTGTTAGTTGTTGTTAAAGATCAAGCTTTCTGATAGTGCTCCAAATGAACATATATTTAGTAGCAATATCCTCCCAATATGTAAATTATTTAGTTGTAATTGTCCTATTTTAAGTTGTAATCGTTTATATTAAATAAGTGCGAAGACAAAAGGCGAAAACGAAGTTTTGAAGATGCAAACGTCCAAAAAGCTCAAATGTACAAGATACAATCCAAGTGGTTCAATTTATTGATGAGAAACGTCTAAAAATGACAAAAGTACAAGTTGCGGAACGCAAAGTACAAGATATTAAATTATACGAAAAGGCGTTCGAAAATTCGGAACCGGGACATGAGTCAACTATCAACGCCCGACGCAACGGACCAAAAATTACAAGTCAGTTATGCACAAGAATATAATATAATATATAAATAATTATATTAATTATTTATATTTTATATTTATATATTTATTATGTCGACAAGCTAGGAGCCAAAAGTTTGTGAGTTGGATTTTCAAACTCCACGACTCGCGGAGTTTGAAGGCCAAAAACTCCACGACTCGCGGAGCTGCCAAATTCCAAAATGCCTATAAAAGGTCACGAATTCTGCGAGTAAAAATAACATAATAATAATAATACTCCGTAGTATAATATAAATAAATATATATAATATATATATATATATATATATATATATATATATATATATATATATATATATATATATATATATATAATATAGATTTGTGTTATATTAAATTAGTTCGGGTTATGTAAAGGTTATTTTACGGGTTTTAAAGTCGGAGCTCTGTCCGTGTAACACTACGCGATAAATAATCAATGTAAGCTATGTTCTTCTTTTTAAATTAATGTCTCGTATTTAAGTTATTATTATGCTTATTTAAGACGAAGTAATCATGATGTTGGACTAATTACTAAAATTGGGTAATTGGGCTTTGTACCATAATTGGGGTTTGGACAAAAGAACGACACTTGTGGAAATTAGACTATGGGCTATTAATGGGCTTTATATTTGTTTAACTAAATGATAGTTTGTTAATTTTAATATAAAGATTTACAATTGGATGTACCTATAAATAACCATATACACTCGATCGGACACGATGGGCGGGGTATTTATATGTACGAATAATCGTTCATTTAACCGGACACGGGAATGGATTAATAGTCTATGGAATTATTAAAATAGGGGTGAAATTATGTACAAGGACACTTGGCATAATTGATAACAAAGTATTAAAACCTTGGGTTACACGCAGTCGATATCCTGGTGTAATTATTAAACAAAGTATTAAAACCTTGTTACAGTTTAAGTCCCCAATTAGTTGGAATATTTGACTTCGGGTATAAGAACAAATTGACGAGGACACTCGCACTTTAAATTTATGACCGATGGACTGTTATGGACAAAAACCAGACGGACATATTAAATAATCCAGGACAAAGGACAATTAACCCATGGGCATAAAACTAAAATCAACACGTCAACCATCATGGTTACGGAAGTTTAAATAAGCATAATATATTTTATTTCATTTTTCCTCGTACTTTTATTTATTGTCATTTTAATTATTGTTATTTATTTTATATTGTTAGTTAAATATCGTCATTTACTTTACGCTTCGCTTAAAATATAAAATTGACAAACCGGTCATTAAACGGTAAAACCCCTTTTATTTATTATTAATATAATATATTTTGTACGAATATAATTGTTTAAAATATAGTGTGAAATAAGCCAGCTCCCCGTGGAACGAACCGGACTTACTAAAAACTATACTACTCTACGATTAGGTACACTACCTATAGTGTTGTAGCAAGGTTTAGGTATATCTCATTTGTAAATAAATAATTAAAACTTGTGTAATCTGTATCGCTTTTCGTATCAAAAATATAATACTATTTCGTACCCCACTTTGCACACATCAAGTTTTTGGCGCCGCTGCCGGGGACTCGGCGAAACGCTATATTTTTAATTTATTTTTGTATAAATATATTTTTATATATTTTTAGAAAAACAATATAAAATTAAAAAAAAAACATTTTTTTCAAACTCCACGACTCGCGGAGTTTGCAGGCTTAAAACTCCACGACTAGCGGAGCCGCCCTGACCAGCGTGACCAGAAACCCTATTTCGCATTAATTACGGGTTATTATTAATTATTATTATTATTTAACCCTAATTACTTTATTATTATTATTATTTAGTTTAAGTTTTTAAATTAATTAGTTATAATTAATTATATTTAGTTTTAATATATAAAAAATTAATACTTTTATAAAATATAAAAATAATATTTTTTATAAAAATAAGTAATTTTATCACTTTTTATAATTTGTATTTTTTTATTTAGTGTAATCGTAATATTTTATATATTTTTCGTTCGCAATTAGTTTTAAAATTAGTTTTTCCGTAGTTATTTTATATGTATAGATTTTTAGGCTTTGCCGTAAAATCCCTTAAGTGCTATTTCTTTAGACTAAGATTTAGGTGCTTTAGAATTTTGCGACGATTTTAAAATTTTAGTGCCTTTTAAGTCACGACTCGCTACTTTCTTATTTTTATTTTTCGACGTTTTTCGACGCGCATTCTTTTTCTTTCTTTTTTCTCGACGCTTTAGTTTTTAGGACTTAGAAATTTTCTCTATTTCTTATCTAATATCTCAAACGGAAAGAAAAATTATTTAAGTGGTTAAATTAATGGACGTTGACAATTTTCTGCTTCGTAGTAATAGTTGGATTTGTTAGTGGCTGAGTTGTGAGCTTCCGATTTAAAGGGTTCTGGCTCCCTGCTGCATCTTTTGGCTATTCGAAACGTGGGCAAAAGCAGAAAAGTCTATTAATTGGACAACTTATATAAGTTTTTCTATTTTTATAACTAATAGGATAATTAGTAAATGCACCACATTGTAGCTAAAATTTGGCCATCGCAATAAAATGAAAATTTTTGAAAACAAGGCTATGGAAACTCTTTTTGATATCCAAAATCAATTAAATCAATACTCTCAAACGGGTGTTGATGACAATTCGTTCGGTCAATCTTGGATCACGAATGACGAAACAATAACTGGTTGTGAAATCTGTGGAGATTATCACTCAACATGGGAATGTTATTATTACGTTCCTATGGAAAATTATGCACCCACGGAACCTGAATGGAATGATTATGAAGAATACAATTCAAATTGGGATTATTCCTAAGAATATTTCCAAACTCAACAACCAGTAGACGAGGAAAATTACGTGTCTGAAAATTTATTAGACAATATGAAAATCAAACTCGAAGAACTCAATGTTCAAAATGAACAAATGAGAGAGTTTGTAAACCGGCAAGCTGAAACTCTATCAGACTACACACCTGTTGATCTGAGGAGTATTGTGCAAGAAAATCTCATATCATCGAATTTTGATGAATTCGAGAGCTCCGAAATCACCAATTATCCCGATGATACTTTTTATTCAGTCTTACCAATTTCACAACATATCGACACATTAGCCTCTACCGACGAAATCATCGATCCATCAATGGATAAAGAAGAAGTAAGGGTGACAAATTGGTACTCTTGGGAATACGATAACGTTGAAAATTTTACCCCCGAGCCCAAACCGAACTTCACCATTCCACAACCTTCCAACCCAATATTCTCAATAGACGAGTCATCCACCGGAAATGAACTACGAGCTATAATAGATAATGACACCTCGAATTTCACCCAACTGGGTAATAGAGGTGAAAACTTTGATCCTGAGAATAAAAGGAAGGAAATATTAGGAATTGTCCACCCTATAGAAATAAGTATGTCGGTGTATATTGATCCATTTGACCAAGAACCAGAAAAGAGATATATCCATTTACTAAAAGCTACACTTAAAAAAGAATTAAGTAGTGACGATCTGGTGAGTCTAAACTTTAAACCCATTGATATATTATACACCACCCGAAATGTAAATAACTGGCTCACTACTCTAATTCGTGGAACTCATTCTACCGACTTCACATGTCGTCAGCTAAGTGTGGGGAAGTCTAACCCCACTTAACGTTAAATTAGGGGTTCGGGTTAGTGCATAACTCGTTAATAAAAATGCATGATAAGTTAGGGTAAAAGACGCTTTTTCAAATATTAGTAAACAGTTCAGAAAAGCAGCCGTTTTTGAAAAAAAGCATGTGTGATAAAACAAGAAGGAATGAACGATGAGGCGCGCCATCTATCATTCGATGAGCTTTGTAATTACAAACTGGGTATTTTTAATCACTTTTCTACACTTATCACCCTCATGAATTTATAAATATAGTCTGATTTCATGCAAATGAGGGCATTGCATGATCTTAAGTGTGGGGAAGGGTTATAAATTCTCTCGGGTTTATACTTGGCTTATTTTCTAAATTTTAGGAAAATTTTAAAAATTTTCAACTAAATGAATTCAAAATCATGTTTATACATATTTATGAACGATAAAACTAGGTGTTAATGCCTAAATTATCGTTACCTCGGAAAGGACATAAATTGAGAAACAACTAAAATGCTTGAATTTATTTATTTAAGATATAAAAAGACGCATGAAAAAAGCCAAGTGTGGAGAGAATGTACCAAGTTATTCAATTAAAAACTATCTATCACATGTTCCTGTAAAGTTATTGCAGGTGCTTTTGTTTTGGACTAAATTAACTGTTTTACCCGATTTACTATAAAGAGAGATGGATCTACACGATGAATCAATTTCATCATTAAAAGGAAGTAAAGTCTTCCGAAAAAAACACGCGCTTCTTGATTTAGGTCAAGAAATTGTCGTCCAGACCAGCTGTAGGTTGACGAAAAATCTAGAAAAGTCATCTCTAAAATCAGCAGGAAATCCACGGACCTCAGCATCAAACAGGGTCACCAGGTGGTCAGATTTATCCTAACCATGAGAAGGATTTATCTCGTACAATGGAGGGGCACCGTGCAAATTAGCTTGATAAGACTAATGAATCAGATCCCCAGAAAGGATAATCTCCTTAAAGATCAAAAATCAGCTTTTAAGACTGATATTACTCAATCCTTGAGATTGACCTTAAAGATTGAGAATTACAAACTCATGGAATTCAATGATATCTAAACTCGAGCTTGAACGAGAAAATATTTTGATCAAAATTAAAACCGATTTGTTTTCTGAAAACCCATTTTCAATGCGTTCATTACCATTGAACGTAAAATCCTAGGAATTCACCTGGGATTCATTAGGTCACCTGAACCAAATCAAGTGTCAACCGTAAGAACGGTGGTTGCATAGCATGGTCAAAGACAAGACCTTGTGCCAGACCCGAAAATTATAAGGGTGAGCTTTACTATTTCTCCTATAAAGGATAGTAATTGCGTCCGACACGTTATAGACCATAATCAAAAGCAAGTCACGGGACATTGCCTTAACAGTTGCTTGTTCATCGATTTCCTTTACAACCGGACGGTAGTTTACCGAAAGGTAATATACGGGACAAGTAAACTGGACGTGTTGCTTTCCTAATATAAGGTTAGCAAGTGGGTGACACAAAACCTTAAGTTTTGAGCTAAAATTTTCAAATCTGAAACCCACAAAACCCACAAAAATATTTTGCAACACCGGTGAAGGGTTATTCCAGAAAACTTATCTAGGGTAAAAGCTAGATTGAATTTTCAAAAGATCAAATATTTTCATAAAGATCCAATTTCCTTAAGGATCTACATTTTCATAGTCATGTGGGACTGTAAACCACCTTTCAAATGTGCACTTTGCTTTGGAAACCGAAAGTAAATCGGCTATTTGATTGCAAGTGTCGTTGACCTAAACCCGAGGCAACTGTGGATGACACACCCACCTTTAACCATGGTTCTATCGTCACTATCATTGTTTATACCGCTGTATCAAAATCACTGATGTATAAAGTGTGAGAATAAAAAAGTGATTCGAGTGAAGTGTGATTTTATTTCAAGTTATGTATTGCTTGAGGACAAGCAACGTTCAAGTGTGGGGATATTTGATAGTGCTCCAAATGAACATATATTTAGTAGCAATATCCTCCCAATATGTAAATTATTTAGTTGTAATTGTCCTATTTTAAGTTGTAATCGTTTATATTAAATAAGTGCGAAGACAAAAGGCGAAAATGAAGATTTGAAGACGCAAACGTCCAAAAAGCTAAAATGTACAAGATACAATCCAAGTGGTTCAATTTATTGATGAGAAACGTCTAAAAATGACAAAAGTACAAGTTGCGGAACGCAAAGTACAAGATATTAAATTATACGAAAAGGCGTTCGAAAATTCGGAACCGGGACATGAGTCAACTATCAACGCCCGACGCAACGGACCAAAAATTACAAGTCAGTTATGCACAAGAATATAATATAATATATAAATAATTATATTAATTATTTATATTTTATATTTATATATTTATTATGTCGACAAGCTAGGAGCCAAAAGTTTGTGAGTTAGATTTTCAAACTCCACGACTCGCGGAGTTTGAAGGCCAAAAACTCCACGACTCGTGGAGCTGCCAAATTCCAAAATGCCTATAAAAGGTCACGAATTCTGCGAGTAAAAATAACATAATAATAATAATACTCCGTAGTATAATATAAATAAATATATATAATATATATATATATATATATATATATATATATATATATATATATATATATATATATATATAAAATATAGATTTGTGTTATATTAGATTAGTTCGGGTTATGTAAAGGTTATTTTACGGGTTTTAAAGTCGGAGCTCTGTCCGTGTAACACTACGCGATAAATAATCAATGTAAGCTATGTTCTCCTTTTTAAATTAATGTCTCGTACTTAAGTTATTATTATGCTTATTTAAGACGAAGTAATCATGATGTTGGACAAATTACTAAAATTGGGTAATTGGGCTTTGTACCATAATTGGGGTTTGGACAAAAGAACGACACTTGTGGAAATTAGACTATGGGCTATTAATGGGCTTTATATTTGTTTAACTAAATGATAGTTTGTTAATTTTAATATAAAGATTTACAATTGGATGTACCTATAAATAACCATATACACTCGATCGGACACGATGGGCGGGGTATTTATATGTACGAATAATCGTTCATTTAACCGGACACGGGAATGGATTAATAGTCTATGGAATTATTAAAACAGGGGTGAAATTATATACAAGGACACTTGGCATAATTGATAACAAAGTATTAAAACCTTGGGTTACACGCAGTCGATATCCTGGTGTAATTATTAAACAAAGTATTAAAACCTTGTTACAGTTTAAGTCCCCAATTAGTTGGAATATTTAACTTCGGGTATAAGAATAAATTGACGAGGACACTCGCACTTTAAATTTATGACCGATGGACTGTTATGGACAAAAACCAGACGGACATATTAAATAATCCAGGACAAAGGACAATTAACCCATGGGCATAAAACTAAAATCAACACGTCAACCATCATGGTCACGGAAGTTTAAATAAGCATAATATATTTTATTTCATTTTTCCTCGTACTTTTATTTATTGTCATTTTAATTATTGTTATTTATTTTATATTGTTAGTTAAATATCGTCATTTACTTTACGCTTCGCTTAAAATATAAAATCGACAAACCGGTCATTAAACGGTAAAACCCCCTTTTATATATTATTAATATAATATATTTTGTACGAATATAATTGTTTAAAATATACTGTGAAATAAGCCAGCTCCCTATGGAACGAACCGGACTTACTAAATACTATACTACTCTACGATTAGGTACACTGCCTATAGTGTTGTAGCAAGGTTTAGGTATATCCCATTTGTAAATAAATAATTAAAACTTGTGTAATTTGTTTCGCTTTTCCTAGTAAAAATATAAACTATTTCATACCCCCACGCTACGACATCACTTTCTAGTTTGTATCTTCATGTAATCTTGCGTCTTCCATCCTTTGTTTGATGAGGAATCAAGAACAAGGATCTAAGCTTGTTAGCTTATGGTTCTACACTTGAAATGTTATAAAGATCTAAAGTTCATAAGCTTTAAGATCTTACTTGTGCTCATGTTTTTGGAAACTTAAGGTTTATTGTCTTAAGATCCAAGCTTTGACTTGAATCTCCTAAAGTATTTAACAAACATGAACTTGTTACTTGTAACTTTAGTTTATTTCTTCATTTCATTTATTTATTTTCGTGATGTATTATTTTGGTCAAGTATTACTAGTTAAACTTGATCTCATTTTTCTTGAAACTAAAGTTTAAACTTTGTAAGTTCAAGAACATGGAAGTTAAACTTTCTAGTTATAACTTTATACGCTTATGTTGGATCTAAGTTTCTATAGCTTCTGGTCTTCCAATTTTGTCTAAAACAAAAGCTTATAAGCTTATATATACATTCTACAACATTAAAATCTAAGTTTCATAACTTATGGTTTTATTAAAGTGAAGATCCAAGTTCTATAACATAGGATTTAACTTAAGAACACTAGATCTAGACTTTCTAGTCTAGGATCTTCAAGATCTAACTAAGATCTAAGTTCTACAACTTAAGATCTTGTTTATTTAGTTTACATTTAAGTTTATAGCTTAATATTACTATTAGAACTCATGTAAGTGTCGGATCTAAGATCTTGATGTAACTTTGGTTCATCAACCTTCTTACAACCCTTAAATGAGTTGTGCTATTTATCTTAGACATACACTAGTGTTATGATGGTCAAAACTTGGTTAAGGTGATGCAAACACATCAATGAGTTGCACACTTGAAGCTACAAGCATCAAGGATGAGAACCGTGATGAACTCACCAAGAACCCAGTGGAGCACTTTGTTTACTGTTTTTGAGGTCTGGTCATTCACCTGGGCTACTGGAAAAGTTGATTTCCAGATTTTTCGGTTCGAGTAGATGACTTTTCGTTTAGGACTCGTCTTAATTCGATTTATGGTTTAGGATTTATAGCCTTCCGAAAGTCACTATACCTTTGTAACGTTGTGCTGAAATTTCTGACCTACTCACACTTAAACCGTCTCCACGGTCAAACGAAGATGAGTTTGGTTCTGAAAATTGGTCAGTGGTTGGAGGACTCACATACGGCGCCATAGCCACTGAATACGCATATTTCCGATTTGTATAGAGGTCGTAGCAGCTGAACGAATTCAGCCCTTGTTTCGATCTCTATTCTTGATTGAAACTTACTTTACTCTTTTTGATTGATGATGAATGATGATGATACTTAAGACCTAATTTACATACTTTTAAACCTTTGGTAATGATTTACTGACTTAGTAACTTTTAACTTAGGTTGAGGACCTTTCGGACCAACTACTTGCTTACTTATCTCGTACCGACTTTACTACTTTTCACTGTGAGTTATAGCATCCCTTTTTTACTTTAACTATTTTGAGAACTGAGAATACATGCACTTTTTACGTTTTACATACTAGGCACGAGTACTTAAACTTTATATATGTGTGGGTTATATAATGGCATAAACTTTCCCCTTAGCTCGGTAACGTTTAGTCATTAGTTTTTGAACCGGTGAACGCGAATCTTAGATATGGATCCATAGGGTTTGACATCCCCACTCGGGCTAGTCGCGCTAGCATTTAACGGGTGTTTAATACTTCGTAAACTTACGCACTCGCCAAGTGTACTTTTAGGGGGTGATATTACGTTAAGTTAGTTACCAAGTGCCCACGGTTGAACATATACTTTTCATACTGTTTTGAAACACTGAAATCTCGTGGCCTACCTTACGTTACTGTTATATTTAAACTATAGCTCACCAACATTCGTGTTGACATTTTTAAGCATGTTTTCTCAGGTGCTTATAGGTTTGATGCTTCCGCTGTAGTAGTCTTGCTGTGTAGACTCCCGCTGATTTTGTTAGAGATGTCTCTGCATGAAACGTTTACCTTGCATTCACAAACTATGTTACTTTTGAAACAATGAATTTGTAATGACCTTCGGGTCTCATACTTATGTTAATTGCTTCTAGTCATAGAAGCATACTTTCGTTTGTAAAACTTTTGATGTTGGTTATGACGTCACCCCTTCTTATGAATGCAAACTTATTTTAAAACAGCATATAGTGTTTGACCTTGTAATGATCCTGTTGTTGATGATCCATGCACGTTAATTTTGTACGGGGCGTCACATTTGGTATCAGAGCATTGGTTGTAGGGAATTAGGTTGCATTAGTGAGTCTAGACCGGACCGAGTAGGATTCACTAATAGGACTAATCTACAACTTGCTAGTTTACTTGTTTCTGTGGAACTTGCTGCCTCCTGTTGTTTTCACTATTGCATGATACTATCTGCTTTCGATTGCATGATACTTCTGTAGGATTTGTTATTATTGCCATGCTACTTACTGCTATAGATGATCTAGACTGTCATAGTTACTTTGCATAATACGTGCTTGCTATATGACTTACTGACATGGAAAAAGTTATTTTTCCTTGTTCAGATGTCGGATATCCCGCACATTATCATTGACTTGGAGAGCGACTCAGATTTATCTGCCGCCTCGCCTGCTACTGCTGCCGACTCACAGATCCCGTCATCGCTACCCTCCAGTGACTCTGGCGATTCGTCCTCTGGGGACAGTAGCCACGCACCTGACATGATGATCATCTCATACGGAGACGAGAATCCAGAGGAGATTCCAGTTCCACCTAGCCCAGGACTCTCAGAGCCACAACACCATTCCGGTGGTGCTGTGATTCCTGGGGGAAATGGGGACGGTCCTTTCCACAATGAGCATGGACATTGGGCTAGATGCCTTGCTGATGGACGTGTCGTGCCGATCCCACCTATTAGATACCGACTTATGACCACCGGTCAGGCACATCCACCCTCAGATGATTCAGACAACTCATCATCCGATGACTCCAGCGAGGAGGATTCCGACGAGGACCTTCAGGAGGCGCCCGTGCAGCCGCCCTCTACCCCACCGAAGAAGCGGTATCGTTTCGATGGTACTGTTATTCCAGGGGTTAACGGAGATAGACCATTTGTGGATGCACGCGGACAGTTGGTTAGGGTTACCGCCCGTAAGTGGGTTGTGCCTTACCCTGCCGATCCATTCGTGTGTAAGGCTTTCTGTTACGCACTGTCTACTTCTGGTGCTGGACCGTCTGCACCACCAGCTCCACCTGTACCATCTACACCGCCTGCCCCACCATAATCCCCCGTCGTCGAGGAACTGACGTGGGAAGTGCATATCCTCCGTGCTTAGGTAACTGAGCTCGAGGACCAGGTATCCTACATAATGGACATCCTTTATCCACCATCACCATAGGGCTATTGTATTAGATTTCATTATGTAATCTCGTTTGTAGTTTCATGTTTTACTCATGTATTGTACGAACCGTATGCGGATGTATGCAACTTTCTTATTAATGAATGAAACTTAGTGTTGTTTAATCTACTTACATTACTATATGATGATTTTGTGGTATCTGTATCTAGTTGCATACTTAATTAGCATGTGTTGTGTTGATTCCATGTTGGTTACCATATATCGTATTACTATTTATTGAATGCTGGATTTTGACTTAAGTCAAAATTTTTGTCTAGAAGATCAATGGAAAACGGTTCAAGAATTCCAAGGGAATCGCCCACAGTAGCACAGATTGAGGAGATGATAGCCGAACGAGTAGCCGCAGCTATTGCGGATATCAACCCCCAAGCTCCACCGGTTAACCAGCACATTCAAAACTGGTGTACTTATAAGGAATTTTAGAGCTGCAAGCCCCACAATTTCAGTGGTACTGAGGGGGCCAGTTGGACTGACAAGATGGTTTGAGAAATCGGAAGCTGTGTTCCGTGTGAGCAACTGCTCAGAAATGAACAAAACTAAGTATGCCTCCTGTATACTGTTGGGCGGTGCTTTAACCTGGTGGAACACACTTGCTCAAGTTAAGGGAATTGACAAGGCCTATGCTACACCGTAGGAGGAATTTAAGGGGGCTATGATCGAGGAGTACTGCCCCAGAACAGAGATTTAGAAAATGGAAGCTGAGTTATGGGAGTTGAAGGTTGTGGGAACCGATCTTGATGGTTATAACCGAAGGTACCTAGAATTAGCTCTGATGTGCCCCACGATGGTTACCCCGGAATTTAAGCGAATGGAACGGTATTTGTGGGGACTTCCCAAGTCCATTCAGGGAAATGTCACCTCTTCAAAACCAGCTGATGTCCCGGAAGCTATGCACATGGTGCACACCTTGATGAACCAAATTACCAGTAAAGAACCAGAAAAGGGGAAATCCAAATCGGGAGCTAGTAATGAGAAACGTAAGTGGGACAGCAACAAGGGAAGGGTCTTTGATCAAAACCCAGCTAAAAGGCATGAAAGTTTCAAGGGAAACAACGACGTGAGGAACCCTAACCCGAACCCTAGCTCAAACCCTAACTACAAGGGTAGTCTCCCGCAGTGCAAGAGATGCTACAAGGATCATACCGGGTACTGCAACGTGGTCTGTGAAAAGGGTAAAAGGACTGGGCATATTGGCAAAGACTGCAAGATCACCACCCCAACTGTGAAGATAAACCCTACTGGACCAAGGTAGTGCTATGAGTGTGGACAACAGGGCCACTTCAGGAATGAATATCCCAACAAGAGAAAGGACGGCGGGCCAGCGCGTGGAAGAGCTTTTAACGTAAACGTAAGGGATACCCGTGAGAACCCCAACTTGGTTACAGGTATATTCACTATCAACAATCTATTAGCTTCTGTCCTATCTGATACTGGTGCCGATAGGAGTTATGTATGTAGACACTTTTTCTTTAAGATAAATTGGTCGTTAGTTCCTTTAAAGGAGAGTATGCTTGTTGAGGTAGCCAATGGAAAACTTGAGAAAGTTGACCAAATTAGCTGAGGAGGTATTATCAACATAGCTGGTGTGGATTTCGAGATTGACTTGATACCCATCAAATTGAGAAGTTTTGATGTGATTGTCGGTATGGACTGGTTGACCAAGGTAAGGGCCGACATTATCTGTGGAGATAAAGCTATTAGTATACCACACGGAGATGGTGAGCCACTGATTATTTACGGAGAGAGATGTAACTCGAAGCTGAACCTCATTAGTTGCATGAAAGCACAAAGATCATGAAGAAAGGACGTCTTGATGTTTTAGCACATGTGAAAACATTAGAAACCGAGGTGAAGAGCGTGGATGATGTACAAATTGTGAACGAATTTCCCGATGTCTTCCCAGAAGAATTGCCTGGATTACCGCCAACGAGGGCAGTGGAGTTTTAGATCGATTTAGTGCCAGGAGCTGCACCTGTAGCTCGCGCACCTTATCGACTCGCACCTTCCGAAATGCAAGAGTTGCAGAGTCAACTACAAGAACTGCTAGACCGTGGATTTATCCAACCAAGTTCTTCGCCTTGGGGCGCACCTGTTTTATTTGTGAAGAAGAAGGACGGATCTTTCCGCATGTGTATCGACTATCGCGAACTCAACAAATTGACGATCAAGAATCGGTATCCCCTTCCCTGAATTGACGATCTTTTCGATCAGCTGCAAGGATCAAGCGTTTACTCTAAGATCAATTTGCGATCCGGTTATCACCAGTTGAGGGTGAAGGAGAGTGGTGATGTGATGAAAACTGCGTTCATAACCCATTATGGTCACTATGAGTTTCTTGTGATGTCATTCGGTTTAACCAACGTACCTGCCGTGTTTATGGATCTCATGAATCGTGTATGCAAGCCATACCTGGATAAGTTCGTTATCGTCTTCATAGATGATATTCTCATCTACTCCAAAAGCGAAGAAGAACATGAGCAACATCTTCGACTAGTGCTTGAACTCTTGAGACAAGAGTAACTTTATGCCAAATTCTCCAAGTGCGAGTTTTGGTTGAAGGAAGTCCAATTCCTGGGTCATATTGTGAGCGATCAAGGTATCAAAGTTGATCCCACAAAGATCGAAGCTATCAGCAAGTGGGAAACCCCCACTACTCCGACTCATATCCACTAATTTTTAGGTCTCGCCGGTTACTACCGAAGATTTATTGAAGGATTCTCTCTGATTGCGCGTCCTTTGACCGCGCTGACTCACAAAGGAAAGAAGTTCGTTTGGGAAACCGAACAAGAACCAGCATTTCAAACCTTGAAGCAGAAATTGACCACCGCACCTATCTTATCACTTCCTGAAGGCAGTGAAGATTTCGTCGTATATTGTGATGCCTCGAAAAATGGTTTTGGTTGCGTATTGATGCAAGGAACGAAGGTCATTGCTTATGCTTCTCGTCAACTGAAGATTCACGAGCGAAACTACACTACTCACGATCTCGAACTTGGATTCATTGTTTTTGCGCTCAAATTGTGGAGACACTATCTTTATGGAACTAAAAGTACTATCTTCACCGACCACAAAATCCTCCAACACATATTCGATCAGAAACAACTGAACATGAGACAGCGACGATGGATCGAGATGCTGAACGACTATGATTTTGAGCTTCGTTACCATCCTGGCAAGGCAAATGTTGTAGCCGACGCTTTAAGCCGAAAGGAGAGGATGGCACCTCTTCGTGTCCGCGCCCTGAACATCACCATTCATTCGAATCTCAATAGCCAAATCCGAGTAGCCCAAGATGAGGCTCTCAAAGAGGAGAATATTTCTCATGAACACTTGAACATTCTCGTCTCTCGATTCGAGGTTAAGGAGACTGGACTCCGATATTTCGCCGAAAGAATTTGGGTGCCTAGTTATGGGGATGTGCGAAGCCTCATTCTAGACGAAGCCCACAAGTCAAGATATTCGATTCATCCCGGAGCTAGTAAGATGTACCACGATCTCAAGGAGCAGTATTGGTGGCCTAATCTTAAGAAGGACATTGCAACTTATGTTGGGAAGTGTTTGATTTGCTCGAAGGTTAATGTCGAACATCAAAGGCCATCTGGGTTACTTCAGCAACCGAAGATCCCGCAATGGAAATGGGAAAGGATAACAATGAACTTCATTACGAAGCTACCAAAGACAGTGGGTGGATACGATACCATCTGGGTTATCGTTGATCGTCTTACCAAATCTGCACACTTCTTAGCCATGAAAGAAACGGATATGATGGAAAAACTCGCTCAACTATACATAAAGGAAATTGTATCTCGTCATGGTGTGCCTTTATCGATTATTTCAGACAGAGATGATTTTGGCGTTCCTTGCAAGAAGCCTTGGGGACACTTCTCGACATGAGCACTGCGTATCACCCACAGACTGACGGACAAAGCGAACACACGATTCAGACTTTGGAGGACATGTTGCGTGCTTGTGTCATTGATTTCGGAAAGGCTTGGGAAAGGCATTTGCCACTAGCCGAATTCTCTTACAACAACAGTTACCATTCGAGTATTAATGCCGCACCTTTCGAAGCGTTGTATGGCCGCAAATACCGTTCTCCTATTTGTTGGGCTGAAGTAGGCGAAAAGCAAATCACAAGACCCGAGTTAGTCCATGAAACAACCGAGAAGATTGTCCAAATTCAAGCGAGACTCAAGACGGCCCGTGATCGCCAAAAGAGTTATGCCGACCTTAAACGTAAAGACTTTGAATTCAACGTGGGTGACCATGTAATGTTGAAGGTCGCACCTTGGAAAGGTGTAATCCGTTTTGGAAAACGTGAGAAGCTCAACCCGCGATACATTGGTCCTTTTGAAATCTTGGAGCGTGTTAGACCCGTTGCTTACCGTCTGGATCTTCCGACTCAATTGAGCTCAGTTCATCCTACCTTCCACGTATCGAATTTGAAGAAGTGTCTTGCTGAACCGGAACTTGTCATACCACTGGAGGAACTTACGATTGATGACAAACTCCACTTCATGGAAGAACCTGTCGAAATTATAGACCGTGAGGTCAAAACTTTGAAATGCAACAAGATTCCGATCATCCGAGTCCGATGGAATGCCAAACGAGGACCCGAGTTTACCTGGGAATGAGAGGATCAAATGATGCAGAAGTATCCTCACCTTTTCCCAACTCCTCCATCTACCTCAGCTTAAAATTTTGGGACGAAATTTTCTTTAACAGGTGGGTAATGTAACGACCCTGAATTTTCCAACTTATATTATCAATATTTATTATTAATACTTGCGTGTTAATAAATGTATTCTTATACATTTTTCTTGTCACCGTATTTGACTTTCCATGTCCCGACTCGTCTTTTCGACACGTGCTTTTCACGAATAATATTTCGAATATTATTTACATTCATAATTAATTATTATTAATTATTCCTAATTAACTAATGTAAGTAGTTAATTACTTGGGCTTTTTACTAATTTGTTGCATACTTTACATGGGCTTTTATTATTGGACTTGGACTATCAAGGCCCACCCTACATTACTTAATGGACTAGTTAGTGAGCCCGTTATATTACTAGTGATTCATTAAGACTAAACAAGGATTAATTAAGTGAGGAGACAAAGATGTTTCAATCATGCATGACCATCTTCCCATGCATTTAACTTTATACCTCTTCCTAGCATTCACCACCCTCCCGCACTTGAAAGAACTAGTTGACTACCCCCATTTTGAAAGCAAAATCGTCGGCCTTGGGCTAGGGAAAGTGAGATCCAATTTTTTTTGTTACTTATATGCTAGTATTGAACTTCATTTTTCACATATCTTCATACATTACTTTTTCTCTAAACCTTTTGTCTCTAACTTGTAAGTAAAACTCTTTTTTTTCTCCTCCTTTCTTCCTTTGAAAACCGCCTACTAGCACATCATCATCATACTTATTGTTGGTTGTTGTTAAAGATCAAGCTTTCTAGTTTGTATCTTCATGTAATCTTGCTTCTCCTATCCTTTGTTTGATGAGGAATCAAGAACAAGGATCTAAGCTTGTTAGCTTATGGTTCTACACTTGAAAAGTTATAAAGATCTAAAGTTCATAAGCTTTAAGATCTTACTTGTGTTCATGTTTTTGGAAACTTAAGGTTTATTGTCTTAAGATCCAAGTTTTGTCTTGAATCTCCTTAAATATGAAACAAACATGAACTTGTTACTTGTAACTTTAGTTTATTTCTTCATTTCATTTATTTATTTTCGTGATGTATTATTTTGGTCAAGTATTACTAGTTAAACTTGATCTCATTTTTCTTGAAACTAAAGTTTAAACTTTGTAAGTTCAAGAACATGGAAGTTAAACTTTCTAGTTATAACTTTATACACTTATGTTGGATCTAAGTTTCTATAGCTTATGATCTTCCAATTTTGTCTAAAACAAAAGCTTATAAGCTTATATATACATTCTACAAGATTATAATCTAAGTTTCATAACTTATGGTTTTATTAAAGTGAAGATCCAAGTTCTATAACTTAGGATTTAACTTAAGAACACTATATCTAGACTTTCTAGTCTAGGATCTTCAAGATCTAACTAAGATCTAAGTTCTACAACTTAAGATCTTGTTTATTTAGTTTACATTCAAGTTTATAGCTTAATATTACTATTAGAACTCATGTATGTGTCGGATCTAAGATCTTGATGTAACTTTGGTTCATCAACCTTCTTACAACCCTTAAATGAGTTGTGCTATTTATCTTAGACATAAACTAGTGTTATGATGGTCAAAACTTGGTTAAGGTGATGCAAACACATCAACGAGTTGTACACTTGAAGCTACAAGCATCAAGGATGAGAACCGTGATGAACATCAAGCACTAAGAACCCACCGGAGCACTTTGTTTACTGATTTTGAGATCTGGTAAGTCACCTGGGCTACTGGAAAAGTTTATTTCCAGATTTTTCGGTTCGAGTAGATGACTTTTCGTTTAGGACTCGTCTTAATCCGATTTATAATTTAGGATTTATAGCCTTACGAAAGTCACTACACCTTTGTAACGTTGTGCTGAAATTTCTGACCTACTCGCACTTAAACCGTTGCCACGGTCAAACGAAGACGAGTTTGGTTCTGAAAATTGGTCAATGGTTGGAGGACTCACCTACGGAGCCATACCCACTGACTACGCGTCTTTCCGATTTTTATAGAGGTCGTATCAGCTGAACGAAGTCAGCCCTTGTTTCGATCTCTATTCTTGATTGAAACTTAATTTACTCTTTTTGATTGATGATGAATGATGATGATACTTAAGACCTAATTTACATACTTTTAAACCTTTGGGAACGATTTACTGACTTAGTAACTTTTGACTTAGGTTGAGGACCTTTCGGACCAACTACTTGCTTACTTATCTCGTACCGACTTTACTACTTTTCACTGTGAGTTATAGCATCCCTTTTTACTTTAACTATTTTGGGAACTGAGAATACATGCGCTTTTTACATTTTA
The DNA here is from genome assembly GCF_046630445.1 of Rutidosis leptorrhynchoides. Taxonomy (NCBI): domain Eukaryota; kingdom Viridiplantae; phylum Streptophyta; class Magnoliopsida; order Asterales; family Asteraceae; genus Rutidosis; species Rutidosis leptorrhynchoides. Next base: position 200,085,996 of record NC_092342.1, on the reverse strand, counting down.
CATACTAGGCATGAGTACTTAAACTTTATATATGTGTGGGTTATATAATGGCATAAACTTTTCCCTTAGCTCGGTAACGTTTAGTCATTGGTTTTTGAACCAGTGAACGCGAATCTTAGATATGGATCCATAGGGTTTGACATCCCCACTCGGGCTAGTCGAGCTAGCATTTAACGGGTGTTTAATACTTCGTAAACTTACGCACTCGCCAAGTGTACTTTTAGGGGGTGATATTACGTTAAGTTAGTGACCAAGTACCCACGGTTGAACATATACTTTTCATACTGTTTTGAAACACTGAAATCTTGTGGCCTACCTTACGTTACTGTTATTTAAACTATAGCTCACCAACATTTTCGTGTTGACGTTTTTAAGTATGTTTTCTCAGGTGCTTAGAGGTTTGATGCTTACACTGTAGTAGTCTTGCTGTGTAGACTCCCGCTGCTTTTATTAGAGATGTCTCTGCATGAAACGTTTACCTTGCATTCACAAACTATGTTACTTTTGAAACAATGAATTTGTAATGGCCTTCGGGTCTCGTGCTTATGTTAATTGCTTCTAGTCATAGAAGCATACTTTCGTTTGTAAAACTTTTGATGTTGGTTATGACGTCACCCCTTCTTATGAATGCAAACTTATTTTAAAACAACATATAGTGTTTGACCTTGTAATGATCATGTTGTTGATGATCCGTACACGTTAATTTTGTACGGGGTGTCACACAAACCTCACACTTTCGATGGAACCGGGGGACCGGTTGTGCTTACCCAATGGTTTGAGCAAACAGAAGCCGTCTTTAGCATAAGCGGTTGTCGGGATCAAGACAAGGTCAAGTACTCCACTCACACTTTCGCCGGTGTCGCGCTCACTTGGTGGAACACCTATGTACAATCGGTGGGTACCGATGAAGCCCACACCCTCTCTTGGGCCGATTTAAGGGAAAAGATGATCGTCGAATATTTTCCTCGTGAAGAAACCCAAAGGCTCGAACAAGAGCTAAGAACTTTAAAAGCGGTCGGAAACGATCTCAAAGCCTACAATCAACGATTTTCCGAACTAGCCTTGATGTGCCCAAACCTTATGAACCCCGAGTCTCTAAGGGTTGAACTTTACATGGATGATCTTCCAAAGAGCATCAAAGACGGGGTAATGTCATCCAAACCCGCTAATCATCAAGAAGCTTTGAAGATGGCCCGCCAATTGATAGAAATGGTGGACTAAATCGTAGTACCGGCACCTAACGCCGAGGATAAATCGGATGGCAAAAAAAGAAAATGGGAAGCCACTCAATCAAGCAACTACAACAACAACGACATCACCAAGAAGCCTTTCACCTCGGACGGCAAGAAAAGTTATGCCGGTACCAAACCTTTTTGCAACAAATGCCACAAGCATCATTTTGGTGAATGTGGTAAGCTAACTTGCCACTGGTGCCAAGGAATTGGTCATATGGCCAAAGATTGTAGAAACGCCTCCCCCATCGCTCAAAAGGGGCCCAATGCACCAAAGACGGTCACTTTATTTAAGAAATAATCCCCAAGATACATCGGTTTCCAAATACTACACACGTGACGTAACAGTCGAATATAATACATGACAAAGGTTTTATTGAATGCAACACTTTATTTAAATAAAAGTATGAGACTCCATGCACAGCTTGCTCAGATAATGCAACAGCGGAAGACTTTCTTAAGGACCTGAGAATAAACATGCGTAAACAGTCAACACAAAGGTTGGTGAGATATATAGGTTTATCATCGATATAAATATAGACCACAAGATTTCATAGTTATAAATATATGTACACTCGCAAGTGTATAAAAGTATTCTATAAGTTGTTGAGGGCTTTGGTAACCATACTTAACCATTAATGTGGCATATTTCCTTTATTATGAAATCTCCCTACACTGTACCAAGTGTAGTAAAAATGAAGTACTATGCAACCGTTTGCGATGCTAGAGAGACTAGCCCGGTTGGGGTTGTCAAACCCGATAGATCTATCAATAGGATTCGCGTATACATGTTCTTACAATATATAAATATTAGTTACCAAGCTATTAGGGAAGATATGCAAAGTGGTACAACTCAACGTAGAATATATTTTAAGTACTTGTGTCTATGGCGTAAAACATAAAATGCATGTATTCTCATCCCAAAATATTTGTAGAGTTTAAAAATGGGACTATATACTCACAGTAGTAAAAGTATATTAATAATAAGTTTTCAACTTATTAAAAATATGACCGTCGTCCTTGGATTAACGAACCTATAACAATAATAACGATTCAGATAATAATACGACATATGAATAAAATAAAGCAAGTTCATAGAATACTTATATAATAATTTTTAACATTTTATGTTAGTAGTCCACTGTTAGTAGTCCTTTGTTAGTAGGCCAAAATAGTCCGAAAAGTCCAACAGTCCAATAATCGGTATATATATATATATATATATATATATATATATTTATATATAATCTTAGAATTACCCCACGACGTATTGCATACGTATTGTCTTTGTATCAACCCAGAGATGTATTGTATACATATTGTCTTAGAATTAACTAAGACGTATTGTGTACGTATTTTCTTAGGATTTATCAAAGCGTATTGTATACTTATTGTGTTGGGACGTACCAAGAATATTATTATACATATATACAATCACAGAATTAACCAAGATTATAATATTTTGTTATACTACTGATAACATGTCCATATATATATAGGATATAGGAAAAGTTAACAAGGATATGGTTAATATAGTTTTTTTATAATATAAATTTCGTCCATACAACGTTAATTTTAGCAGATTTTATTTTGCTCGCCAAATATTCATTACAACTCCGTTTAAAGTGAATCAAATTGCTATGGATTCATTAAGAAGTACATTTTAAAAACCAATTCGAAAAGTTCATCCCAAGTAGTAATTTTTAGAGATTTACCCTCTTTTTGGGTCGGTGGACAGATTTGAAAAAATCCCGGCATCCACCCAATATATGATTTTTGATAAAATACTTCCACTTTGTCTAAAATTATGAAAAAAATACTGGAAGTATTATTTACATATATTAACATATTTCCGAAGTCTTAGCCTCGAACTCAAAGTCTAAGATAAGTTTTTAATTCCCAACCCAAAACAGGCCGCTTTTTACCGAATGGAGATTAAAGGATATATGTTAAGTTTCAAGGTGTTCTTCATATGTACAAGTTATAAGTTCTTATATTAACTTAATATAACATCATAATACATATAAATAAGTGTTATTAGAGTTAAGTTAGAAAGATTAGATTAGTTTTTCAAACAAGCTTGATGTTCACCAAAACAAGTTCTAGTTTTTACAAGTTTTATAAGTATAATAAGATATCAACTATAAAAGGAATTGAACAAGGATTTTGAGAAGTATTTTACCTTGATTATGAAGAGGAAAGTTTCTGAGATTAAAGTATGATATGAGAGCATTCAAGTGTGTGTTTTTAGTTTAAGAAAATGTGGAGTAAAAATGAGTTAAAATGGTCCTTTTTTATAAGCTTATAATTTTGGCTTTTAGTGAAAATATCTAAGATAAGTTAAATTGTATTAAGTTATGCATGACATATTAAATTGATTAGGTCATGGATGACATATTACACAAATAATTGCAGAATTCTATTGGTATATACCAATAGTAAATACTTCTAGAAGCTGTGTATAATACGGGTAAAAATACCTTATGAATGAAGAATTCTTTGAGAAAATTGAACGGAAATATGAGTATAGCTATCCTTTATATGTATTGGTATATTATAAAGTGTATTCAATACTTGTAAGGATGTATTTACACTCGTAATACATTATATGTAAATACATTTTAACATAAGTTAATTACGTCGTTTAAATAGTAATATATATATTGTTTGAAAACTCTTTAAATTAGTAGTATGAAAATATATATATAATACTTTGTTAATATACTTAATGAGATATTTAATTATCATATTTTAAATTTAAATATATATAAATCCATATATATACACAATAATTAAACAATTAAACAATTAAATCAAGTTATGACGTTCGTGAATCGTCGGAATAAAAGGGTGACCAAAAGTTTGTGTAAAACTCTTTTTGGAGGTTCAAGATTTATTAAAATTCATTGCTTATCAATTCGGAATTATATAAAGATTAAGTTTAAATTTGGTCAGAAATTTTCGAGTCGTCACATTGGCGTACCTTATAAGAAGCGTTGGGAATGCGTTTAGACATGAGCACCGCATATCATCCACAAACTGACGGACAAAGCGAATGCACAATTCAAACCTTGGAAGACATGCTACGAGCTTGTGTTATCAATTTCTAAAAAGCTTGGGACAAGCACTTGCCTCTTGCCGAATTCTCTTACAACAATAGTTACCACGCGAGTATTAATGTCGCACCATTCGAAGCGTTATATGGTCGCATATTCCGTTCACCTCTTTGTTGGGCCGAAGTAGGCGACACACAAATCACCGGGCCTGAACTCATTCATGAAACAACCGAGAAGATCGTCCAAATCTGAGATAGGCTTAGGACGTCCAAAAGAGATATACCGACACTAGACGCAACGACCTTGAATTCCAAGTCGGTGATCGCGTAATGTTAAAATTCGCACCTTGGAAAGGTGTAATCCGTTTTGGGAAACGCGGGAAGCTAAATTCGCGGTATATTGGTCCTTTCAAAATTTGGGAGCGTGTTGGAACCGTTGCTTATCGTTTAGATCTTCCGCCTCAACTGAGCTCCGTCCATCCTACTTTCCATGTATCAAATTTGAAGAAGTGTTTTGCCGAACCCGAACTTCATTTTGTGGAGGAACCGGTTGAAATTGTGGACACCTCCGTCAAGACACTAAAACAAAGTAGAATCTCAATTGTCAAAGTTCGTTGGAATGCCAAAAGAGGACCCGAGTTTACTTGGGAAAGACAAGATCAAATGCAAAGGAAATACTCTCATTTATTCGTGAATTTGGAAATGCAAGATCTCGAGGAAGAAACAACGACTACTACGCCTACTTAAATTTCGGGACGAAATTTCTTTTAAGGAGTAGGTAATGTAACATCCCGTCTTTTTTCATTTACTTCCCGTTATACTATTTTAAAATCCGTTATATAATTATAATATCTTCCGTTAATATGCGTTTTAAAATATTTCGTTTAGGTAATTCACACACCCGCTTTTAAACTTGAGGGACTAAACTTGCCAAGAGACCAAAGATTTGACTAGGTCAACTAGCCAAACCTTTCTCCTCCACTAACTCATTCATCTCCTCTTTCTCTTTTTGATACTTCCAAATCCTCTCAACATTCAATCAAAGATTCATCATCTATTCAAGATCTAGCAAGCATCAATTCAAACAAATTACATATTTGGAATCCTTGCATCTTCCTCTTCGAATCCATACCAACTTTATTGCATTTGGGTAACCTTCTAAAAACACTAGATTTTGTGTTCTTGATGTTTTTAACTTATAAAAGTATTAATTAGTGTCTATGGCTCAAGTATAACATGAATATATGATTTGTATGCTTGTTCTTGTCATTTTGATGTAACTAGCTTAAACTTGAAATGGGTGTGCTTAATCTTGAGTTTTAGTTGATCATATGTTGTTAGATGTTAAAAGTGCATGTATTAAATGTGTTACTAGCATCACTAGCTTCAATTTGGTATGTAAGTTGACTTGGAAAAGCCTCATTAACATGATTAAGGATTTTATGATTTTTAGTTAGGGTTTGGTAGCCTTAAATGTGATCTTTGATGCATTAAAAGCCTTACGATGTTGTTTGTAAGTGTTTAGTAGTATTGTATGCGTAATTACCTACGAAACGGCATATTATATGTGTGTAGTAAGTTTCCGAATCATCTTATGCGTTTTACGAACTTGAAACCTTGATAACGAGCTTTAAATGATCAATCGACGAGAATTCGATTATTGTAAATGATGTTTTTGTTTGATGAAAAGTGTTTAGTTGTATTCCTTGTTAAATTACCTTTCCAACGATATAAGATACGTGTTTTGAATGTTTACGGTTCCATAGTTATGGTTGTTTGAAGTTGGATTCGTGCATTAAGTGTTAAAACTGCCCAGAATTGCTGAACAGATACATAGAGCGGCGCTACAAACCTTGCTGTCCAAAAGTGCACTTTTTCGTTTAATTCTAACTATGCTACGCACCTCCGATTAACATGAAACTTGTTCTAACATGCTCATATATGATTATTAGACTTAGAAAAATAGTTCGGGACCCGAGCCGAACGTGTTGACTTTTTCGTTGACTTTGACTTGACCAAAGTTGACTTTTGCCCAAACTTAACCAAATACTTATGCAATCATTCTAACATGCTTTTATCTTTGTATATTGCATGAAACTTGACAATTTGACTCACATGCTATATTTATCGAGTTGTAACGAGCCATAGGACTAATTGAACACTTTGACCAACCGTGTTTACCGATATTGATACAATCTATTTGTTTAGATCGAGACTAGCATTCTTCCTTGCATACGTTTACTTGTGAAGTACTTTATTACTCGTGCACTCAAGGTGAGATCATAGTCCCACTTTTACTCTTTTATACTTACATTTGGGATGAGAAAAACATAACGTTTTGTTTAACAAAGTGAACACAAGTACGGAAACAAACATTCTACGTACGAGTTAGAAAAAAAAATCCTCAATTCGATTATCATTAGTTACATTGCCGGGTGTAAGCGAGAACTTATGTTGTATGGCCATATGGGTTTGACAAACCCTCATTCGGACGGTTCGCTACCGTTATGCGGATGAAATATATTTTCGAGAAACAGTGTATGTTCTAACACTATTTGTGATGGGGTAACGTTAGTTAAGCCTTGATAATTGGGTGCTCGTGATAACCACTTTTAGAATGTTCTTACTATTACTTCAACGTTATAAACCTTGTGGTTCAACTTACTTACGTACTCAATTACTAAACCTATGATTTCACCAACGTTTTCGTTGACAGATTTTCTATGTTTTTCTCAGGTCCTTGAACGATATGTGTTACATGCTTCCGCTCACTATTTTTGATACTTGCTTGGATGTCGAGTATACATGCATACGTGGAGCGTCTTTTGACTTAACTTAATTTGTGTCGCATAGGTTTCAATTGTACTTAAAACGTTGTAGCATGTTTGGTCGTCGAACTACTTTGTAAACTAATTTGAAACATCTTTATAATTGAAATGAATGCGACATATTTTGGTCAAACGTTGTTTTAAAGACTTATGACCACGTAACGGGACCTAAGTAGACGGCGCCGTCAAATGACGATTTTGTCGGGTCGCTACACTACTTGTATATCCATTTGGTTGATTATGAGCAAGTGAAACTATATGGTTAATTAAATTGATCAAGTACTACTAATCAATTTTGATTGGTCCACTAACATTACATGCTTGATGCATGTTTGTGTTGGTCTATTTATTATATCAATTGAGTTAATTAAATAAAAGGTTTTAATCGTACCAAATAAATCGTCTATATATTGTATGCATGCTAGCTCAAGACCAAAACATATCACAACCATCTAAAGTATAGTAATAAAAAAATAGTTAGTTATTTAGCCATGGTAGGTACTTCCCACATCAACAGTGATAAGCTTCTAAAACTAAGTTCCATTATCATTTTACTCTTCATAATCTCATCTTTTTTGTCCTTCAAAACGCTCGCATCAGCATCAACAACAACATCATCATCATCATCATCAGCTCAATGCGAGCAACAAACCACGAACGTATGCAACAATAAATCAAAAGCTCTTTCGTTAAAACTAATCGGAATTTCTTCAATTCTCGTCACAAGTATCATAGGTGTGTCACTCCCTTTATTGACTCGATCGGTCCCTGCCCTCAACCCTGACCGAATCCTATTCATTATTGTGAAAGCGTTTGCTTCTGGTATCATTTTGGCCACAGGGTTTATGCATGTGTTGCCCGATTCGTTTGATATGTTGAGGTCTAGTTGTTTGGCTGATAACCCTTGGCATAAGTTTCCATTTACGGGTTTTGTAGCTATGTTGTCTGCTGTATTCACACTCATGGTTGACTCAATGGCTACTAGTGTGTATACTAAGAGTAAAAACTCTGTTTCTTCAGCTGAAACGGCTGATAAGTCTATGGTGGTTGACGGAGACCATGAGAACGGTATTAGTGGTGGACATTTTAATGGACATGCGCATGCAGCTTCAGGTCATATAGGATCACAACTACTACGCTATCGCGTTGTTGCCATGGTTAGTTAGTTGGTTCTGATCTTTCAATTTTTAGTCGATCTGCATAAAGACAACTTAAGTACAGATATCCAACTCTTACCGGGTGGGTTTGGTGGGTTTCCATAAGAAACACAGGGTTTGGATGTCTCTGCCGATATACACCTTTTTTAAAAAGACAATTTAAAAAGAGCTACATATATAGATGACCCCAAGACTTATATAAAAACAGTAAAATATAAAAAAGACTGTAAATCAACTAAAGTGGCCCATGAAATGTAGCAGACAAATTTACTTTACGATGTCATTTTATGAAGAATGTAAATTGTGAACCCCAAATTCATCCATTGATGTTTCAAATAAATTATAGGTTCTGGAGCTTGGAATAGTGGTTCACTCAATTGTAATTGGTCTTGGTGTTGGAACTTCAAATGACACTTGCACCATCAAACCATTGGTTGCAGCCCTTTGTTTCCACCAGTTGTTTGAGGGCATGGGGCTTGGTGGTTGCATCCTCCAGGTCTAGCCATGCATATACCTATTGTTAACCACTTATCGATCTACTTCACCATATATTATTATGAATTAATTGGTTATATTTAACGAATTAATAAACCTGCAGGCTGAATACAAGAAGATGAAGAAACTTGCAATGGTGTTTTTCTTCTCGATTACTACACCTTTTGGTATTGCTTTAGGGATTGGGCTATCAAAGACATACGAAGAGAATAGCCCAAACGCTTTGATCACGGTTGGATTACTAAATGCTTCATCAGCTGGTCTTCTCATCTACATGGCTATGGTGGACCTTCTTGCAGCAGAGTTTATGGGTCCCAAACTTCAAGGGAGCATTAGGCTTCAAATTAAATGCTATGTGGCTGTTTTGCTTGGTGCTGGTGGGATGTCAATAATGGCTAAGTGGGCTTAGCTCCAACGTATGGTCGTATGGATGGTTAGCTAATTAAGTTAGTAATCACCGTTGATTTGTTTATCTTGGCATCCTATCATCTTATTATTTGTTACTTATCATTGTGTTGTGATCTTCTAGTTACATAACAATTGCCAATGTGTGGATTAATCGAGTTCCCTAATATTATATATATGTAGTTATAGTTATTGTTAAATGTGCATAAAATATAAGTATAAAGATGCCCGTATAATGAATAACAGGCAGATGAACTCCTGCATCTAGTAGACGGACTGAAAATATTCTTTATATTTTTATTTTGTGAAACTTTGAAACAACATATATAAAACAGTAAACAAATATGGTCTTGCAAGGCCACCATCAATTACTTCCACAATCATGTCCGAACGACGAACCATCACCATTGTCTGAACGAATGCATCAGCAGCAGCTCACTGTGAAACAAATCAACACACACATATTCCATATGACCTTGATTATGCTTTCCTTTTCTTCCAGTCCCATATCCATCACCCTTAATTCTCTCTCATGGAACACCCTTTCCATTATCAGAGCTTGTTCTCGAAGCACCGATCAAAAAAATCAACCCATTTCACTCCACCTCAAAATACGATGCTGCAAACAAGAGAATGTTGGTACTCCTTATACCCATCGCACATGACCAAATTTAATAGAAAAATTAAAGGACGTTAGGGATTTTGACAATCCATGCAATGTGTGCAAACCATAGGATTTATTTGGATCATAAAATTCGTTTTTGACTATCTTAGAAATTTGATAAAAACCTTACAAATGAGTGAGACTGATGTGTAAAATCGTACCTTATAAAATTAAACTAAAAAATACCAAAAAGGATTAACACACAAGTACGCAACTATCCTAACCGTGCAGTAAAAGCTAATAGCAAGTCCTTGTTCGTTCCACAGGGGAGCAGTTGTAATTAAGAATTTTAAACTAATAATTATTCTAAGAATATTGGGGAGTTTGATTTTGATTAAACTAAAATACGAAATAAGATAAACGAAATTCAGATGGACGAATCGATGTTTACTTTAATGCTCGACAATTGATTAGGATTGCTCTTTTGTTATTAAAACAGTTAACATAAAGTTATAAGTAATAGCTCACTTCAATCTCACAATATCAATGAACTAGATCTAATGAACTTAGTAAACTTTCATAAACGTCATTCAAAGTTCTATTTTAATCTGTTTAATTAATTAGACACTTTCTTGATTAAATTTACATAAAACCTAGCTTATTAAGATCACTTAAAATAAACTACATGATTGTGTTATCACAATACCATTCAGTCACCACGTACACTCACATGTAGTTGTCTAGATCACAAAGTGTTGAAGTACAGAGTGTTAATCACTAATCAATTCACATTAACTAGTAAACAACCTGTATAATTAAATTAAAGCGTATAGATAATCACAACAATGGATTCATGAAAGCACACAATCAATCAAACAATATAACCTCAATAACTTAAAAGTTAGAGCAATCCATAATCAAAAGTCTTACAATAAAGCAAACTCTAAGAGATTTAGTCACTCATGATTATTGAACAATCAACAAACACAATCGATAACTAATTAATCATTGTAACAAAAGATTAAATAATAAATATAGACTGTTTTGAAGTAATCAATATCCAAAGTTTAGTGTGACAACCCGAAAAAATCGTCATTGACGGCGCCGTCAACTTTGGTCCCGTTACGTGGTCATAGTCCCTAAATGAGATACGTTTGACCAAAATTATGTCACATTCATTTGAAACGTGTATGAATTGCAAAGTTTTAAGTAAACCAAACGGTTTGACAACAAGTATAAGTTTGCAAAAGTTAATAAGTATAATTGAAATAACTTGCGACACAGTATAAGTTGAAAATCACGAATGCTATCAATACGTATGCATGTAAACATTAAGTTTGAATCCAAAGGTGCTATCACTAGCGTATGCATGTATGTTTGACCCCAAGCAAGTAATCAAAGTGTGCGGAAGCATGTGTCAAGTAGCCAAGAATGAACCTGAGAAACATATAGAAAACTGCCAACGAAAAACGTTGGTGAAATCATAGGTGTATTTGTAAATGTTGTTTTTGAACCACAAGATTTAGTATATGTTGATTATCCAAATCGTTTGCATTCCGAAGATGTTGTTCGTTTGTCGAGCACCCAATTATCAAGGCTTAACTGAATCGTACTTCTGAATCATAGTGTTAGAACCTACACTATACCCGAAAATATATTTCATCCACCGACGGTAACGAACCATCCGAATGAGGGTTCGTCAAACCCGTATGGCCACACAACATAAATTCACTCTTACACTTACACCCTGCAAGTTTAACTGATGATAATTGGACTTGAGGATTTTTGTTCTAACTCGTACGTGGAGTGTTTGTTTTCGTACTTGTGATCAAAGTATAAAAGTATAACCATATATGTTTCTCATCCCATGATTTAAAAGTATAAAAGTTGCTGAAAAGATGGGACTATGATCTCACCGTAGTTGCACGCCAAAGTATTTGAAATTAAGCGTTGTGCAAATGAAAGTTGCTTAGCCTTGACCTAAACAAATAAGTTGTATCAATTTTTGGTTACGACACAAGGTCGGGCGAAATGTGTTCAATTAGTCCTATGGCTCGTTACGACTCGATTAATATAGCATGTGAATCAAGTTGTCAAGTTTCATGTAAGATATAAGTATAAAAGCACGTTAGAACGATTGTATAAGTGTTTGGTCAAGTTTGACTAAAAGTAAAACTTGGTCAAAGTCAAAGTCAACGGGTATCCGACAATTTTTCTTCAATTAGTAATCATATATAAACATGTTGGCCAAATTTTATGTTAATCGGAGTTGCGAGTAAGCGGGAAGGAAACTGTGAAAAACAAAAGTGATTTTGGTCAGCAGGAATCAGAGCCGAGCTCCAACTGGCGCTCAAATAGGCATGTGGGGGCCTTGAGCGGCGCTCCAGGGGCCTTGAGCGGTGGTCAGGGTGTCTGATCAGCAATTTGGGCAGTTTTGAACACTTAATGCACGAACCAAACTTCATTTTAACACAACTAATGATCTGGAAACACTATAAACGCATACCATACATCATTGAAAAGGTATTTTAACGAGGAATACAACTAAACTCAAATCATCAATCAAATTCATCGTTTACAACAACGAAAACCTCGTCGAATGATCATTATTTAACGTTTCAAGCTCAAAAATGCAAATGGCGATTCGGGAATCCAATTTACACATACGATATGCCGTTTCTAAGGTAATTAAACATACATTACAACTAAACACTTAGTAACAACATTTCATAGCATTCAATGCATCAAAATTCATATTTAAGGTTACTAAACCCTAACCCAAAAATCATGAATTCAACAATTTTGTTAATTAAGTTTTTCTAAATCAACTTACATACCAAAACGAAGCTAATGATGCTAGTAACACATTTAATACATGAGCTTTAACATCTAACAACATTTAATCAACCAAAATCCAAGATTTAACAAACCCATTTCAAGTGTTCATGCTAGTTATTCAAAACAAACAAATCGAGCAAACCATTTACATACATAACAACCTAGTGAGCCATAGACACTAATTAACACCATTTCAAGTCTATAAAATGAATTTAGAGAAATCTAGAGTTTTTAGAAAGTTACCCAAAAGAGATGAAGCTAGTATCAAAACGTAGAGGATGAAGAGAGGATTCCAAAAGTACAATTTGTTTTGTTGGAAGCTTGCTAGACTTGAATTAGATGATGATTCTTTATTGAAGATGAAAATGGTGAAAGATGGAAGTAGTAAATGAGAGAAAAAGAGAAAAGAAAAGAAAATAAAATGAATGGTGGGGAAGAGGGGTTTGACTAGTTGACCTAGTCAACTAGTTTGGTCCCTTGGCAACTTTAGTCCTTCGAGTTGAAAAGCGGGTGTGTGAATTAACCAAACGAATTATTTTAAATATGCGAGAGTAAACAGAAGATGTTAAAATCCAAGAACGGGAATATTAAGAACGTTAGTTAACGGAAGGTACGAATTTAGATAATGGAAGATATTATCTAAAAAAAAAAGACGGGCGCTAAAATAAATTAACGGAAAAAGGCGGGTTATTACATTACCTACCCCTTAAAAGAAATTTCGTCCCGAAATTTAGTTAGAAGTAGTAGTCGTTGTTTCTTCCTCGAGATCTTGCGTTGCCAATTCTACGAATAAGTGAGGGTACTCCCTTCTCATTTGATCTTGGCATTCCAACGAACTTTGACGATCGGGATTTTACTTTGTTTTTAAAGTTTGGTTTCACGAATCATAATTTCAACCGGTTTTCCCATGAAGTGGAGTTTGTCATCGATGGTAAGCTCATCGAAAGGAATAACAAGTTCTTGTTCGGCAAGACACTTCTTTAAGTTTAATACATGGAATGTAGGATGAACGGATTTCGATTGAGTTGGGAGTTCAAAACGGTAAGCAACGGGTCCAATATGCTCCAAGATTTCAAAAGGATCAAAATATTGCGGATTTAGCTTTCCACGTTTCTCGAAACGGATTACACCTTTTTAAGGTGCGACTTTTAACATTACGCGGTCGCCCGCTTGGAATTCGAGAGGTTTACATCTAACGTCGGCATAGCACTTTTGACGACTGCGGGCCTTCTTGAGCCCTTCTTGGATTTGAACAATTTCTCGGTTGTTTTATGAATGAGTTCGGGTCCGGTGGTTTGCTTGTCGCCTACTTCGGCCCAACAATTAAGAGAACGACATTTGCGGCCATATAAGGTTTCGGAAAAAAAGTGCGGCGTTAATACTCGAATGATAACTTTCGTTGTAAGAGGAATCAATTAAAGGCAACAATTACAAGTTCATGATATGTTTTCCAAGGTTTGAATCGTATGTTTGCTTGGTCTGTCAGTTTGTGGATGATACGCGGTACTCATGTTTAAACGTGTTCCTAAGGTTTCTTGTAAGGCACTCTGAAATTTAGAAGTGAAACGAGTGTCTCAATCCGAAATAAATGACAATGGCACACCGTGTCGAGATAGAATTCCTATAATGTATAGTCGTATAAGTTTTTCCCATCTTGTCGGTTTCTGAAAAAACGTTTGTTAGAGCAAGTTTCTTATCGGTTTCTGAAAACGTTCGTTAGAACTATTCACCCTCGTGACGAATACTAGTATAACGTGAAGAGTCTCTCATCCATTGAGAATTTCAATAAAAGATTTCCTTATACAGAAGTACGAGTGTAATGCAAGAGAAGTTTCCGCCTCGATGTGAGCATATCATGCATTTTGGTAGTTCGTCAATAAAACTGTGCATAAACGAGATAGTATACACGTGTAGCATATGTTTTGAAGTTGAAAGAATTGGTCATTTATTCAGAAGCATCAATATGATTTGACAATATCAGGATGTCTCCCTGGTATGGTTGTTATCAATATTCTCGAAGTTTTCGGATGGCAACAAGGAAAAATAAAGTCATGTACATGGCACATGGTGGTGATTAGGTTGATCGAGTCCAATCACCATCACGAGTCATTAGAACTTTGGTATGACTTACCATAATATAACCACATTGATCGAGTGTCGTTATATTACGCTAACTCATACCTCCATTCCTACATCACTCCATAAAGTCAAGTTCATGTAATCGTGAAGATTTAAAATGAACAAAGTGTAACGGTGATATTGCTGAAATGGACAGTTTAATTCGTGCGGTGTCGTTAGGCCGCATGACGTCTGATTCAGTTGATCAAGGTAGCACACAGTGGTTTTGTTTATTTATATTGTGCGGGGCCTAAATTTACTTTTACTTTCTAAGGTGTAGAAGGTGTAAGTTAACCTAGTGTCATATTTTTGCTGATTAACGAATTAAAGATCAAGTGGATAATTGTCTTTTAGATAAATTAACTGGATAAAAGATAGTAGTTGATTTTAGCTAAAGGTCCTAAATGCAGAAAAGTAAATAAAGTGGAAGGATATCTGGAGTATGCAGATCAGGGAAATGTTGACCAAGATATCAGTATTGGGTTAGGGAAAGGTAATTATGCTTATGTTAAAACTATACTTGGAATGATGTAGATCTGGTTGGATGACCCAATTACACAGACCTACTTATCTCTGAACTCTCGGAGTTCTCTTTGAGCAGTGAGAAGTATGTCACTTGGTCGTATAATTGAAAGGTAACAATACCTCGGAGGTTATCCTCAGTAAAGTACTAGGTTTATTAGTGAGTAAAGCTCTAATCCTAACCCTTGTTATCAGTTTAGGTAACTGAATAACAACGTGCCGTGTTGATTGAACACTGATCACAAACGGAAGGAATTCGTCGGTTTAAGTTGGCAAAACCTTAAATGAAAACTAACAACCATTCCATCATACTAAAGAGATCATATCAATTCAAACATTATACAGCATCACAGTTAATATACTGGTAGTAAAGCAGATAGAAACCTAATGAATACCTAAACAGTTGATATGACTAAAACCTAAGGCAACAATCAAACAAGAACATGCAATACGCTTGGGTCACACAGTGAAGGCACTAACTAGATCTTAACAGCTCCTAAGAGGTCTCTTTGGAACAGTCAATAGGCATACTAGGTCATTCATGTCTCAATTCCTAAGTTCCGTGTCCTAAAAGTGCATTATATGCCTCTCGGGAACTCCGGCCATACCGAGTTCAAAGATTCTTATGATATAGTATAACCAGGGGTCTTAATCCTATGAAGTAGCTAATTTCATATAGGTGGATAAGTCCTGATCACAACATAGGTTGGTCAATCCTTAAGATGCTAGCATACAAATCTATCAGACTTCCTAGTTCAGTATTATAACAGTAATCGTACTAAATTAACATAATTACGCTAACCCAAACTTCTATCATGGCAACATACAGATTAATTATGCTATCATGGCAATATCAGAATGCATTATTGAACATAAAAAGTACGAACACATGTTTAATATAAAAGACAAGCGTTTCGGATAAAAACCTGAAAAGGCTGAAGAAATCCGCCCGAGATCGCAGGGATTCGCCGGGATATCCTCCGGAAAATAAAAGCTAAGCTAACTACTACTAAAGACTAACTAAAAGCTTGAATATATGAAATGAATTACTTATTGAGTGTGTGTTAAAATGGATGAAGAGAGCCCTTTAAATAGACTTGATTTTTGCCTGCAAACGGCTGGCAGGCCGTTTGGCAGGCCGTTTGACAGGCCGTTTGCTAAGGCAAGCCGTTTATCGAGCCCGTTTGCTCTGAATGTTTGGCAGGCCGCTTGCCATACTGGCAGGCTGTCTGGCAAGATGTATGGCAGGCCATTTGCTGGCCTGGTCAGCTTGATTTCACTGGATCATAACTTGATTTCTTGTCTTTCACCGTTTTCACTCTAGAATCTTCGTTTTAGCTCCGTTTTAGTTGATTCTTTTTGCATCACCTTCGTAATTACTTAATCTACAAAATCAACTAAAAAAACGATAATTTTGCCGACAAAGTTTAAATCTTTATTGTTCTAGGGCTTAATATTGGGGATAAAAAATGTGACTTTTTACCCGATATCAAACGACATCTCTAACGTGACTCGTATTTAATCGAAAGAATTAGTGCAACTCTGAAGATGCGTTTCCCGAGGAAAGTGTATAACTGATTGTTCACGTCAATGCGGTTCAAGTCAAACAATAATGTCTTTAGGTATGAAAAGAGTAACGAATTAGGATAATGAGTAGTACGCAACCGTAGTGATAAGCAGTGATGACGATACTCATCTAAAGTAGTGGTGGTAGTAACAAGAAGTGGTAGATAGTGAAGATCACCGGTGTAACATCGGTAGTGGTTAATGATTTCCATAGTGGTGGAAACTGTAACATCCCGCCTTTTTCCGTTTACTTTTCCGTTTAACTATTTAAGTTCCGTTATAGGTTTATAACACATCCCGTTAATATGCGTTGAATTATCTCGTTTAGGTAATTTCCGCACCCGGTTTAAAGTTGAGGGACCAAACTTGCCAAGGGTTGAAACTTTTGACTAGGTCAAAGAGTCAACCCTCATTCTCATCCATTCAATCCCATCTCTTTCACTCTTACTACTTCAACTTTCTCTCAACTTCCATACAAAGATTCATCATCCAAAATCGAGCTAGCGGTCGTCTTGCCAAATAAATTACATATTTGAACTCCTCGTGATCTCCTCTTCGATTCCATACCAACTTCATCTCATTTGGGTAACTTTCTAAAATCACTAGATTTTGTGTTCTTGATGTTTTTAACTTATAAAAGTGTTAATTAGTGTCTATGGCTCAAGTCTAACATGAATATATGATTTATATGCTCGATCTCGTTGTTTTAGTGTAACTAGCATGAACTTGAATTTTGGTGTGTGGTTCTTGAATTTTGGATGATCATATGTTGTTTGATGATGAAAGTTCATGTTTAAATTGTGTTCCTAACATCACTAGCTTCAAATTGGTATGTAGGTTGACATGGATTAGTTTCATAATCATGATTGTTGAATTTGTGATTTTGGGTTAGGGTTTGATAGAAGTAAATTGAATCTTGATGCATTAAATGCTTGATAATGTTAATTGTAAGTGTTAGGTTGTGTTGTATGCTTAATTACCTTCGAAACGGCATACCGTTCATGTAATTTGGTTGCCAAATCATTAAATTGCATTTATGACTTGTATGCATTGAATGAGGAACATTAATTGCGGTTTTTGGTTGTTGCAAGTGGAAGTTTGATTGATGATATGTGTTTAGTTGTTTTACTCGTCAAAATACCTTTCCAACGATGTATGATAGGCGTTATAAGAGTTTGCGGGTCAAGAGTTGTGTTAGAAAAGGTTTTGGTTCGTGCATACTTTGAAAACTGACCAGAATTCTCTGGCCAGGTAGTGGCGCGGCGCGCCACATCCCCGCGCGGCGCGCGGAATCGCCTGGCCAGATTCTGCTCACCTTGGCGCATTTCACGCGAAATGTTTGACTAGCTATCGACCTCCGATTCACATGAAACTTGTTCTAATATGCTTATATATGAATAAAAACCTCAGAAAAATAGTTCGGGACCGAACCCGAACGTGTTGACTTTTTCGTTGACTTTGACCAAGTTTGACTTTTAGTCAAACTTAACCAAACTTTTATACAATCATTCTAACATGCTTTTATACTTGTTTCTTGCATGAAACTTGACAATTTGCTTCACATGCTATATTAATCGAGTCGTAACGAGCCATAGGACTAATTGAACATCTTTGACCCTTCGTGACTATCGTTATTGATACAACCTATTTGTTTAGGTCAAGACTAGCATTATTCTTTGCACACGTGACTTGTCGAAGTACTTTTTGGTTCGTGCATACAAGGTGAGATCATAGTCCCACTTTTACTCTTTTAAACTTACTTTTGGGATGAGAAAACATAAACGATTCTTTTGAACTAAGTGAACACAAGAACGGGAAAACAAACATTCTACATACGAGTTTAGAACGAAAATCCTCAATCCGATTATCATTAGTTACATCAGATGGTGTAAGCGAGAACTTATGTTATATGGCCATATGGGTTTGACAAACCCTCATTCAAACGGTTCGCTACCGTTTACGAATGAAATATATTTTCAGGAACAGTGTTGTTCTAGCACTAATTGATGGGGTATTCAACGGACGGAACGTTAAGCTTTGATAATTGGGTGCTCGTGAATATTAACTTTTAGAATGTACTATGGCTTTATCGATGTTGCAAATCTTGTGGTTCAACTTACTATTACTCATTTACTTATTTAAACCTATGATTTCACCAACGTTTTCGTTGACAGATTCTCTATGTTTTTCTCAGGTCCTTGAACATTAGGTGATACATGCTTCCGCACATACTATTTGATACTTGCATTGGATGTCGAGTATACTTGCTTACGTGGAACGTCTTTTTGACTACTTTTAATCGTGTCGCACGTGTTTCATACAAACTTTAAACATTGTTATGTACTTGTTATGGAAACTACTTTTGTAAACATTGAAACACCCTTATTTATGAAATGAATGCGACATACTTTTCGGTCAAACTTTGTTATAAAGACTTACGACCATGTAATGGGACCATATGTAGATGACGCCGTCATTTGACGATTTGTCGGGGTCGCTACAAGTGGTATCAGAGCTTTGGTTGTAGGGATTTAGAGTTCATTGGTGTCAACCCCGAGTCTTAGGGTACATTGGTGAGTCTAGACTACAACCGGCATATAGACTTGACATAGGAATTACTTGACAAATTGTGCATTTATACTCTAACTCTTCTACTCATATCTACTCTTATTCTATCTAAATCTTGCGTTATATAATTTAATTGACACGCCACCTTGACTATATGACGTAATGTCGAATGCACATATGAATTAGGGTAATATAATTCCCGGAAATTATATTACGGTGACTCATATGAACATACCGACATTACGACATAAAGAATTTAAGGCGGGTCAAGGATAATTTTCTCTCTATCTTTATCCCATATCACGGTTAGTATTATTTAGAATACTAACCAACGGTATTATTTTGTTTTGAAGGAACAATGGCTCCTCGTCGTGTACGCCGCAATGAAACTCCCGAACAAGCTCTCGAACGGATGATAGCTACCGCCGTAGATGCGGCCATGGCCGGTCACTCTTCCAACAACAATAACAATAACAACAACCACAACAACAACAACAACAACAATGGGGCCGGTAACTCAAACGAGGGATGCTCCTACAAAGCTTTCATGGGGTGCAAACCTCACACTTATGATGGAACCGGTGGACCGGTTGTGCTTACTCGTTGGTTTGAACAAACCGAGGCCGTCTTTAGCATAAGCGGTTGTCGGGATCAAGACAAGGTCAAATACTCCACCCACACGTTCTCCGGTGTTGCTCTCACTTGGTGGAACACCTATGTTCAATCGGTGGGTACCGATGAAGCTCATGCCCTCTCTTGGGCCGATTTGAAGGAAAAGATGATTGTCGAATACTTTCCGCGCGAAGAAACCCGAAAGCTCGAGGAAGAACTAAGAGCTTTGAAAGCGGTCGGAAACGATCTTAAGGCTTATAATCAACGCTTCGCCTAACTATCCTTGATGTGTCCTAATCTTGTTAACCCCGAATCTCAAAGGATTGAGCTCTACATGCTCGGTCTTCCAAAAAGCATCAAACAAGGGGTGATGTCATCCAAACCCACTACTCATCAAGCCGTTATGAACATGGCTCGCCAATTAATTGAAATGGTTGACGAAATCGTAGTACCGGCTCCTAAGGCCGAGGACAAGTCGGGTGGCAACAAAAGGAAATGGGAAGCCACTCCCTCAACTAACTACAACGACAACACCTTCACCAAAAAGCCCTTCAACAACGACGGCAAGAAGGGTTATGTCGGAAACTTACCTTTGTGCAACAAGTGCCACAAACATCATTACGGCGAATGTAACAAGCTAATTTGTCACCGTTGCCAAGGAGTTGGTCATAGGGCCAACAATTGCACAAGCACCGCCCCCGTCGCTCGAAAGGGGCCCAATCCTCCAAAAACGGTCACTTGTTACGAATGTGGCCAAACGGGCCATTATAAGAACGAATGCCCGAAAAAGAAAACCAACCCCAACAACCGAGGCCGAGCCTTTAACATCAACACCGAGGAAGCCCGAGGTGACAACGAACTAGTCACGGGTACGTTTCTTCTCAACAACTCTTATGTTACTTGCTTATTCGATTCGGGTGCCGATAAATGTTTTGTGTCCAAGACTTTAGCTCCTACCCTTTGCACTCCACCACACCCTTTAGATACTACTTATTCCATCGAAGTGGCCGACGGAAAACTCTTAAGTGCCGACACATACTACCGGGGGTGTACTTTGAAAATTTTGGGTAAGGAATTTGAAATTGACTTGATACCCATGGAACTAGGAAGCTTTGATGTAATAATCGGTATGAATTGGTTAGTCAAAACGAAATCTCACATTCTTTGTGATCTTAACGCAATCCAAATTCCTATCGAGAATGGTGAACCTTTGATCGTCTATGGCGATAAGAGTTGCACCGGACTCAACCTCGTTTCGAGTATTAAAGTTAGAAAACTACTCCGTAAGGGTTGTTTTGCGATCCTTGCTCACGTTAAGAAAGTCGAGTCCAATGAGAAGCACATCGATGATGTGCCAATTGTTAGTGACTATTCCGATGTATTTCCCGACGAATTGCCGGGTCTTCCGCCTCATCGACCGGTTGAATTCCAAATCGATCTTATTCCGGGAGCCGCACCCGTAGCACGTGCACCATATAGACTCGCTCCATCTGAAATGCAAGAATTGCAAAGTCAAATCCAAGAACTACTTGATCGTGGTTTCATCCAACCTAGCCATTCACCTTGGGGCGCTCCGATTTTGTTTGTTAAAAAGAAAGACGGATCCCTACGAATGTGCATTGATTATCGTGAACTAAATAAATTGACAGTTAAGAACCGATATCCTCTTCCTCGCATCGATGACCTCTTTGATCAACTACAAGGGTCTTGTGTATATTCGAAAATCGATCTCCGCTCGGGTTATCATCAACTAAGGGTTAAAGGGGAAGATGTCTCCAAAACCGCTTTCCGGACTCGTTATGGTAGTTATGAATTCCTTGTCATGCCTTTCGGTCTCACTAACGCACCGGCGGTGTTCATGGATCTTATGAACCGCGTGTGCAAACCGTATCTCGATAAATTCGTTATTGTGTTCATTGATGACATATTGATCTATTCTAAAAATGAAGAAGAGCACGAACAACATCTCCGACTTGTGCTTGAACTTTTAAGACAAGAACAACTCTATGCCAAATTCTCCAAGTGTGAATTTTGGTTAAAGGAAGTTCAATTTCTTGGTCATGTTGTAAGTGACCAAGGTATTAAAGTCGATCCAACGAAAATCGAAGCCATTAGCAAATGGGAGACTCCTACTACTCCTACTCACATTCGTCAATTTTTGGGTCTCGCCGGGTACTATCGTAGATTCATCGAAAACTTCTCTTTGGTTGCACGTCCTCTAACCGCATTGACTCACAAGGGAAAGAAATTTATTTGGGCGACCGAACATGAATCCGCATTCCAAATCTTGAAAACGAAGCTAACCACCGCTCCTATCTTGTCACTTCCCGAAGGCAATGATGACTTTGTTGTATATTGCGATGCCTCAAAACATGGTTTTGGGTGTGTATTGATGCAACGAACGAAAGTCATTGCTTATGCTTCTCGACAACTCAAAATTCATGAACGAAACTATACGACACATGATCTCGAACTCGGAGCCGTTGTCTTTGCACTTAAAATGTGGAGACACTATCTTTATGGAACCAAGAGTACTATCTTCACCGATCACAAAAGCCTTCAACACATTTTCGATCAAAAGCAACTAAACATGAGACAACGAAGGTGGATTGAAACCTTAAACGATTACGATTGCGAGCTTCGTTACCATCCCGGGAAGGCAAATGTAGTAGCCGATGCCTTAAGTCGAAAAGAAAGAGTGGTGCCTCTTCGTGTCCGAGCCTTAAACATCACCATCCACACAAACCTTAATAGCCAAATTCGGGTAGCCCAAGATGAGGCTCTCAAGGATGAAAACCTTTCACACGAGCTCTTGAACATTCTCGTCTCTCGATTCGAAATTAGGGAGACCGGACTCCGATATTACGCCGGAAGGATTTGGGTGCCTAGTTATGGGGACCTACGAAGCCTTATTTTAGATGAAGCCCATAAGTCACGATACTCGATTCACCCCGGTGCCAATAAGATGTACCACGACCTTAAACAACTATATTGGTGGCCGAACATCAAAAGGGACGTAGCTACTTATGTTTCCAAGTGTTTGACATGTTCCAAAGTCAAAGCCGAACACCAAAGACCGTCCGGACTACTTCAACAACCCGAAATCCCGCAATGGAAGTGGGAAAGGATAACGATGGATTTTATCACCAAGCTACCAAAAACGACGGGCGGTTATGATACCATTTGGGTTATTGTTGACCGTCTCACCAAATCCGCACACTTCCTGGCCATGAAAGAAACGGACAAAATGGAGAAACTTGCACAACTTTACATTAAGGAGATCGTAGCCCGACACGGTGTACCTTTATCGATTATCTCCGACCGAGATGGCCGTTTCGTTTCTAGATTTTGGCGTACATTGCAAGAAGCGTTGGGAACACGCTTAGACATGAGCACCGCATATCATCCTCAAACCGATGGACAAAGCGAACGTACAATTCAAACCTTAGAGGACATGTTACGAGCTTGCGTGATTGATTTCGGAAAAGCTTGGGACAAGCACTTACCTCTCGCCGAGTTCTCTTACAACAATAGTTATCACGCGAGTATTAAAGCCGCACCCTTTGAAGCGCTATATGGCCGCAAATGTCGTTCACCTCTTTGTTGGGCCGAGGTAGGCGACGTGCAAATCACCGGACCCGAACTCATTCACGAAACCACCGAGAAAATCGTTCAAATCCGAGATAGGCTTAGGACGGCCCGAAGTCGTCAAAAGAGCTATACCGACAAACGACGCAACGATCTTGAATTTCAAGTCGGTGACCGAGTAATGTTAAAAGTCGCACCTTGGAAGGGTGTAATCCGTTTTGGGAAACGCGGGAAGCTAAATCCGCGGTATATTGGTCCTTTCGAAATCTTGGAGCGTATTGGAACCGTTGCTTATCGTTTAGATCTTCCGCCTCAATTGAACTCCGTTCATCCTACCTTCCATGTATCTAACTTGAAAAAGTGTCTTGCCGAACCCGATATCGTCATCCCTCTCGAAGAACTTACTATTGATGACAAACTTCATTTCGTGGAGGAACCGGTTGAAATTGTGGACACCTCCGTCAAGACATTAAAACAAAGCCGAATCCCGATTGTTAAAGTCCGTTGGAACGCCAAAAGGGGACCCGAGTTTACTTGGGAAAGACAAGATCAAATGCTAAGGAAGTATCCTCATCTATTCGTGAATTCGGAAACGCAAGATCTCGAGGAAGAAACAACGACTACTACGGCTACTTAAATTTCGGGACGAAATTTCTTTTAAGGTGTAGGTAATGTAACATCCCGCCTTTTTCCGTTTACTTTTCCGTTTAACTATTTAAGTTCCGTTATAGGTTTATAACACATCCCGTTAATATGCGTTGAATTATCTCGTTTAGGTAATTTCCGCACCCGGTTTAAAGTTGAGGGACCAAACTTGCCAAGGGTTGAAACTTTTGACTAGGTCAAAGAGTCAACCCTCATTCTCATCCATTCAATCCCATCTCTTTCACTCTTACTACTTCAACTTTCTCTCAACTTCCATACAAAGATTCATCATCCAAAATCGAGCTAGCGGTCGTCTTGCCAAACAAATTACATATTTGAACTCCTCGTGATCTCCTCTTCGATTCCATACCAACTTCATCTCATTTGGGTAACTTTCTAAAATCACTAGATTTTGTGTTCTTGATGTTTTTAACTTATAAAAGTGTTAATTAGTGTCTATGGCTCAAGTCTAACATGAATATATGATTTATATGCTCGATCTCGTTGTTTTAGTGTAACTAGCATGAACTTGAATTTTGGTGTGTGGTTCTTGAATTTTGGATGATCATATGTTGTTTGATGATGAAAGTTCATGTTTAAATTGTGTTCCTAACATCACTAGCTTCAAATTGGTATGTAGGTTGACATGGATTAGTTTCATAATCATGATTGTTGAATTTGTGATTTTGGGTTAGGGTTTGATAGAAGTAAATTGAATCTTGATGCATTAAATGCTTGATAATGTTAATTGTAAGTGTTAGGTTGTGTTGTATGCTTAATTACCTTCGAAACGGCATACCGTTCATGTAATTTGGTTGCCAAATCATTAAATTGCATTTATGACTTGTATGCATTGAATGAGGAACATTAATTGCGGTTTTTGGTTGTTGCAAGTGGAAGTTTGATTGATGATATGTGTTTAGTTGTTTTACTCGTCAAAATACCTTTCCAACGATGTATGATAGGCGTTATAAGAGTTTGCGGGTCAAGAGTTGTGTTAGAAAAGGTTTTGGTTCGTGCATACTTTGAAAACTGACCAGAATTCTCTGGCCAGGTAGTGGCGCGGCGCGCCACATCCCCGCGCGGCGCGCGGAATCGCCTGGCCAGATTCTGCTCACCTTGGCGCATTTCACGCGAAATGTTTGACTAGCTATCGACCTCCGATTCACATGAAACTTGTTCTAATATGCTTATATATGAATAAAAACCTCAGAAAAATAGTTCGGGACCGAACCCGAACGTGTTGACTTTTTCGTTGACTTTGACCAAGTTTGACTTTTAGTCAAACTTAACCAAACTTTTATACAATCATTCTAACATGCTTTTATACTTGTTTCTTGCATGAAACTTGACAATTTGCTTCACATGCTATATTAATCGAGTCGTAACGAGCCATAGGACTAATTGAACATCTTTGACCCTTCGTGACTATCGTTATTGATACAACCTATTTGTTTAGGTCAAGACTAGCATTATTCTTTGCACACGTGACTTGTCGAAGTACTTTTTGGTTCGTGCATACAAGGTGAGATCATAGTCCCACTTTTACTCTTTTAAACTTACTTTTGGGATGAAAAAACATAAACGATTCTTTTGAACTAAGTGAACACAAGAACGGGAAAACAAACATTCTACATACGAGTTTAGAACGAAAATCCTCAATCCGATTATCATTAGTTACATCAGATGGTGTAAGCGAGAACTTATGTTATATGGCCATATGGGTTTGACAAACCCTCATTCAAACGGTTCGCTACCGTTTACGAATGAAATATATTTTCGGGAACAGTGTTGTTCTAGCACTAATTGATGGGGTATTCAACGGACGGAACGTTAAGCTTTGATAATTGGGTGCTCGTGAATATTAACTTTTAGAATGTACTATGGCTTTATCGATGTTGCAAATCTTGTGGTTCAACTTACTATTACTCATTTACTTATTTAAACCTATGATTTCACCAACGTTTTCGTTGACAGATTCTCTATGTTTTTCTCAGGTCCTTGAACATTAGGTGATACATGCTTCCGCACATACTATTTGATACTTGCATTGGATGTCGAGTATACTTGCTTACGTGGAACGTCTTTTTGACTACTTTTAATCGTGTCGCACGTGTTTCATACAAACTTTAAACATTGTTATGTACTTGTTATGGAAACTACTTTTGTAAACATTGAAACACCCTTATTTATGAAATGAATGCGACATACTTTTCGGTCAAACTTTGTTATAAAGACTTACGACCATGTAATGGGACCATACGTAGATGACGCCGTCATTTGACGATTTGTCGGGGTCGCTACAGAAACTTTATAGTACTAGTGGATAGTAAGCTGGGACGGTGGTGAATAACAACCTGGGAGACAAAGTTCTCGAACTTGTATAACTAATGAAGTCATCGTCATCCTTACGTGTATGAATCTTGAATTTACGTGTGTTATCAGAAAGTGGCAGAATACGGATTCGCATGAAGAGAGTTAGGTACAATTAAGAAGTTCACCTAAGAAAGATTCAATTATATAATGCACAAGTAGTCAAGTAAGTGCTATATATAGCAAATGCAAGTCAGAATGCAATGGTTAACTATCCGATTGTAGTCTAGATTCACTAATGCATCCTAACAACTCTGTCAGACACACTAATGCACATCCAAGATCCCTACAAACAACGCTATGATACCAACTGTGACGACCCGACAAAATTGCCACGGCGCCGTCAACTTAGGTCCCGTTACGTGGTCATATCCCTAAATGAGACACGTTTGACCAAAATTATGTCGCATTCATTTGAAATGTGTATGAATTGCAAAGTTTTAAGTAAACCAAATGGTTCGACAGCAAGTATAAGTTTACAAAAGTTAATAAGTATAATTGAAATAACTTGCGACATAATATAAGTTAAAAATCACGAATGCTATCAATACGTATGCATGTAAACATTAAGTTTGAATCCAAAGCTGCTATCACTAGCGTATGCATGTATGTTTGACCCCAAGCAAGTAATCAAATTGTGCGGAAGCATGTATCAAGTAGCCAAGAATGATCCTGAGAAACATATAGAAAACTGTCAACGAAAAACGTTGGTGAAATCATAGGTGTATTTGTAAACGTTGTTTTTGAACCACAAGATTTAGTATATGTTGATTATCCAAATCGTTTGCATTCCAAAGATGTTGTTCGTTTATCGAGCACCCAATTATCAAGGCTTAACTGAATCGTACCTCTGAATCATAGTGTTAGAACCTACACTATACCCAAAAATATATTTCATCCACCGACGGTAGCGAACCGTCCGAATGAGGGTTCGTCAAACCCGTATGGCCACACAACATAAGTTCACGCTTACACTTACACTCTGCAAGTGTAACTGATGATAATTGGACTTGAGGATTTTTGTTCTAACTCGTACGTGGAATTTTTGTTTTCGTACTTGTGTTCAAAGTATAAAAGTATAACTGTATATGTTTCTCATCCCATGATTTAAAAGTATAAAAGTTGTTGAAAAGATGGGACTATGATCTCACCGTAGTTGCACGCCAAAGTATTTGAAATTAAACGTTGTGCAAATGAAAGTTCCTTAGACTTGACCTAAATAAATAAGTTGTATCAATTACCAGTTATGACACAAGGTCGGGCGAAATGTGTTCAATTAGTCCTATGGCTCGTTACGACTCGATTAATATAGCATGTGAATCAAATTGTCAAGTTTCATGTAAGATATAAGTATAAAAGCACGTTAGAACGATTGTATAAGTGTTTGGTCAAGTTTGACTAAAAGTAAAATTTGGTCAAAGTCAAAGTCAACGGGTATCTGAAAATTTTTCTTCAATTAGTAATCATATATAAACATGTTGGCCAAGTTTCATGTTAATCGGAGTTGCGAGTAAGCGGGAATGAAACTGTGAAAAACAAAAGTGATTTTGGTCAACAGGAATCGGAGCCGAGCTCCAACTGGCGCTCAAATAGGTATGTGGGGGCCTTGAGCAGCGCTCCAGGGGCCTTGAGCGGCGCTCAAGGTGTCTGATCAGCAATTTGGGCAGTTTTGAACACTTAATGCACGAACCAAACTTCATTTTAACAGAACTAAAGATCTGGAAACACTATAAACGCATACCATACATCGTTGGAAAGGTATTTTAACGAGGAATACAACTAAACACATATCATCAATCAAATTCATCATTTAAAATAACGAAAACCTCGTCGAATGATCATTATTTAACGTTTCAAGCTCAAAAATGCAAATGGTGATTCGGGAATCCAATTTACACATACGATATGCCGTTTAGAAGGTAATTAAACATAAATTGAAACTAAACACTTACTAATAACATTTCATAGCATTCAATGCATCAAAATTCATATTCAAGGTTACTAAACCCTAACCCAAAAATCATAAATTCAACAATTTTGTTAATAAAGTATTTCTAAATCAACCTACATACAAAAACGAAGCTAATGATGTTAGTAACACATTTAATACATGAGCTTTAACATCTAACAACATTTAATCAACTAAAATCCAAGATTTAACAAATCCATTTCCAGTATTCATGCTAGTTATTCAAAATAAACAAATCGAGCAAACCATTTACATACACAACAACCTAGTGAGCCATATACACTTATTAACACCATTTCAAGTCTATAAAATGAATTTAGAGAAATCTAGAGTTTTTAGAAAGTTACCCAAAAGAGATGAAGCTAGTATCAAAACGTAGAGGATGAAGAGAGGATTCCAAAAGTACAATTTGTTTTGTTGGAAGCTTGCTAGACTTGAATTAGATGATGATTCTTTGTTGAAGATGAAAATGGTGAAAGATGGAAGTAGTAAATGAGAGAAAAAGAGAAAAGAAAAGAAAATCAAATGAATGGTGGGGAGGAGGGGTTTGACTAGTTGACCTAGTCAACTAGTTTGGTCCCTTGGCAACTTTAGTCCTTCGAGTTGAAAAGTGGGTGTGTGAATTAACCAAACGAATTATTTTAAATACGCGAGAGTAAACGGAAGATGTTAAAATTCAATAATGGGAATATTAAGAACGTTAGTTAACGGAAGGTACGAATTTAGATAACGAAAGATATTATCTAAAAAAAAAACGGGCGCTAAAATAAATTAACGGAAAAAGGCGGGTTATTACATTTAGACTAAAAAAATAAAAACTTGAAGAACATGTCTCTGTTTGTCAGTAGCCACGAGTAATAATAATCATAATATCTCAAGCCACATGTCTCCTTATTCTTACGGAATAAAAAAATAAAATAAAAACCTAATAATAATACTAATGCGGAGCTGAGCTACAATGGGTCCTTGTGGGAAAATATATAGTACGAGTAAACATTATAACGTAATTAAATTCAAAGCCATCACGTGTTAGTTGTTGGCCCAATTCAGTCACTAACCATCGGCCCTTAATTACCCATCTTCTATTAGGAAGAGGAATCCTTGCCATTTGATTGGTCCACGTGGCGCTCTCACTCACATAAATTTACTGTTCACGCATTTTACATTATATATATATATATATATATATATATATATATATATATATATATATGTATATATATATATGTATATATATATATATATATATATATGTGTATATATATATGTATATATATGTATGTATATATATATATGTGTGTATATATATGTATATATATATATATATGTGTGTATATATATATGTATATATATATGTATATATGTATATATATATGTATATATATGTATATATATATATACATATATATATATATACATATATATATACATATATATATATATACATATATATATATATATACATTTTTTTATATTGTATATTTTTTTACATATTTATTTTACATAAACATATAATAAATGTGTGGAGAGTGGCTGGATCTGAACTGTAGTGTATTGTTGACCACACCCTGTTGCGTCCTCTTCTCTCCATCCGCCATTCTCTTTTTTCTAACCCTATCTTTTCCCTCACCCTCTTGCTTCCTCCATTTACGTTCCTCCTTTCAGTTGCCGAAGTTGGATTATTCAGAGTTAAATCAGGTATGCTTGATCGATTTCTTTTCAATTTATATTTAGCGAATTTTTTCTTTAATTTTGTTTGCTATTGTAGTCTGAAAATCGAATTACTTTTGAAGTTGAACGATTTCATTACAGGTATGATTAATCGATTTCGTTACAAGTGTGCTTAATCGTTTTCGTTACAGGTATGCTTAACCGATTTCATCTCGATTGATAATTTTTTTTGTTTGTCTTTCACTTTGCGTTTCAGGTTAACAAGGATAGTTGTTTCTGTGTTGTTTAAAGCTTTGTTGCGCCTTTAATTCTTCATGCTGGTGATAAACCTTTTACATAATTAGTATAAGAGATAAATAATTTGTATTTTAATCTTTTTTTTGTTTGTTTTTATTGCCGTGAATATATGAAATAAATAATTGTTCTATATTTTTTTTATCTTTTTTTCCTTTGTTTTAATTGCTGTGAATACATGAAAAAATATTTCTTATATGAATGAGGTTTTATGATTTGTTATTTCTTCTAATACACTTGAAGTATGTATGGTTCTTTATTGTTAATTTTGTGTGGGATATATTTTTATGTCGTTAACAATGTATACTTTTGTGGGATATATTTTTATATCTTTTTTGTGGGATGAACAAAGGAAGAGGAGAGGCTGAGCAGGGCTTGGTCGCGTACTGTTTCTGCCACTCCAACCGTTACCAGTTAAAAATAAAAATAAGGATACCTTGGCATGGCAACACTTATGCAACTGTTGATGTTTGCAGCCATGGTGGATTTTGAATCCCATTTTCTCCAGAATTGTTAATGTCAGGTACGTGCTTATTGAGCTTTTTAAAACGAAATTTTCGTTACAGTGTTCGATTGTATTTTGAATAAACTATAGTTTTTTTAAGTTTTTGGTGACTGTTATGTTACATGTTGTTGATAGCGCAGGCGACGTTGATGGTTATATTCGTGGTACTTGGCGTGGCAACACTCAGATGTCATTTAATTTATGCAACTACTGATGTCTGTAGCCAGGGTGGATTTTTAATCCCCTTAAACCGACCCGCGTTAATATGGGCTTTGGAAAACAATTTGTTCAAATCTTGGCATGGCAATCTCTGGATTGCAGCCATGACGATCCGTTTTCCCTTGTGTGACTTTATGCACATAAATGAGCTTCGCGGTTTGTCATTTTTCAGTTAGATTTCCTTAACTGTTATGGTTGTTCGTTATTTCAGATATATTATATGGAAAGATACAAAATGCAATGACGATCAATTTTGTATGATATGGAAGCGTTCATAAAAGTTGTAACCATATACTGGCGGGGCAATCTGCAGATTGCAGCCATTCAATTCAGGATTAATTAGTTGAATTTATGCATCAATTTGAGCCTCGGTTTATGTAACGACTCCAACCCATTTAGATAAAAACCAACATAATTTTTTTTAAAGCAGGTGCGGCGCTTTTGTGACTAAGGAGTGGCGCTTTTGGCAACAAAAGCGGCGCTTCTGACGACTGATAAAAAAGACTACCAGTTGCTGACCAGGAGCGGCGCTTTTGCCCTAAAGGCGGCACTCCTGCACCTGAATGTTGCAGATTCGAAATTTGACTAAGTGTCATTCCAACCCAGTTACCCAAACATAAGTTTACACTTCAAGAGCCCAAACACAAGTTCATTATGACATAAAATACCAACGTTTACACATTTTAGTCTTACATAACCATTAGTTGCAACAAAATGACCCATTGTAATCAAGGTGACAAATTCGACCCAATTACACCAAAACAAGGATTAAGACTCGACATCCCGACCCGATACCAAGAGCATAATCCCGGGGACTACCAAATCCCCAATCCGCGTCCAAATCTTCGAAAGCCACCCCATCGAGCCCAAGCGCTCCTACACATCTAGTCTAACGACTAGCTAGCCTTACAATCACGATACCTGTAAAAAGGTAAACAACGAGAGGGGTAAGCTTAACGCTTAGTGAGTGCAATAAGTATACACATGCATATATAATATACATACTTACAGCCACCTACTCACATACCACAAACATGCTAGCAATATAATATAAACATACAAACTCCAAGTATAAAGCTAATAACCTCAATACCGCAACTAGCATGAACAATAACATATACTCCAAAATATAATATGCTACACTACAATACATACACAAACCATATGGTTAACCATACACACGTCATGGTGCTACCTGCTCCGTGGATCACACCATACGTAATGCTATGACGCTACCTGCTCCGTTGTTCACACTTCGGTTTTACCAGCTCCGTGGTTCACACCTCGTTTTATAGTGCTACCGGCTCCGTGGTTCACACTTCGGTTTTACCAGCTCCGTGGTTCAAACCTCGTTTTATAGTGCTACCGGCTCCGTGGTTCACACTTCGATGTTACCGGCTCCGTGGTTCACATATCATTTTATAGTGCTACCGGCTCCGTGGTTCACACTTTGATGCTACTTGCTCCGTGGTTCACATAATAACTTGAGTCATAGTCACGCTAAGGCACTACCGGCTCCGTGGTTCACACCTTAACAACTCGTGCTATAGTGCTACCGGCTCCGTGGTTCACACTACAACACACGTACCATGATGCTACCGGCTCCGTGGTTCACATCATAGCACACTCGCACGTACTATGGCACTACCGGCTCTGTGGTTCATGCCATAGCACACAAATAAATATACTATATACATACATGCATAAATATCCGACTCACCTTGAAATGTCCGCACAAGTCATGTATGTAAATCGCCTCCAAACACAATCGAGCAAACCTTTACCTATAATTAAGGTTGGAGAAATTGAATCTCGGGGAGATCTCGTTTGGACTTTTTAGGGAGATCTCGGCATCTCGGAATAATCTCGGGGAGATCTCGGATGTTGACTTTAATGACCCGTCCTAATCCATCTGGACGAATACATTACATTTGGTTACATCGCGAGGTACTTGACCTCTATATGATATATTTTTCAAACATTGCATTTGTTATTTTAAAATAAAAACTTTCATTACATCGAGAGTTGACGGCATGCATACCATTTCATAATATATCCAATCTATAATTGACTTAATAATAATCTTGTTGAACTCAATGACTCGAATGCAACGTCTTTTGAAATATGCCATGAATGACTCCAAGTAATATATCTAAAATGAGCAAATACACAGCGGAAGATTTCTTTAATACCTGAGAATAAACATGCTTTAAAGTGTCAACCAAAAGGTTGGTGAGTTCATTAGTTTATCATAATCGATCATTTCCATAATTTTAATAGACCACAAGATTTTCATTTCCATTTCTCATAAATATATGTCCCATACATAGAGACAAAAATCATTCATATGGATTGAACACCTGGTAATTGACAATAACAAGATGCATATAGAATATCCCCATCATTCCGGGACTCCCTTCGGACATGATAAATTTTGAAGTACTAAAGCAGTTCAAATTCTCTGACTGGGGGTTGTTAGTGCTCATAGATCTATCTTTAGGATTCGCGTCAATTAGGGTGTCTGTTCCCTAATTCTTAGATTACCAGAATAAAAGGGGCATACTCGGTTTCGATCATTCAACCATATAATGTAGTTTCAAGTACTTGTGTCTATTTCGTCAAACATTTATAAAAGCGCATGTATTCTCAGTCTCAAAAATATATATTGCAAAAGCATTTAAAAAGGGAGTAATGAAACTCACGATACGATATTTTGTAGTAAAAAAATGCATACGACGGAACTGAATAATGCAGGGTTGGCCTCAGATTCACGAACCTATATCAACTATATATATTAACACATAAAATTGTAATCGAACAAAATTATATATTATTAGTGATATAAATGTTATCTTAATAAATTATATGTCTCATTAATAACTTAATATTTATTTTATATACTTTATATAAAGAAAATTTTTAATATAGTTTTATTAAGTTTATTTTTATATGATTAACTCCTATTGTAATAATAATAATAATAATAATAATAATAATAATAATAATAATAATAATAATAATAATAATAATAATAATAATGATAGTAATAATAATATAGTTGTAATATTAATAATAATAATAATAATTATGGTACTTTTAATAATAATTCTAATAATAATACTAATGATAATTTTAGTAAAAATATGATAATAATGATAATAATTTTTAGTAATAATAATAATACTAATAAAGATAATCATATTAGTAATAATAAATATGATAACATTAATAATAATATTTATGTTAGTAATAATAATAACAATAATAATAATAATAAGAATAAGTTTACTACCTTTTAAGGAGTGAGTTCCTAAAAAATTTGCCCCAGTCCGGGCTCGAACCCGCGACCTCCCGCTAACCCAAAACACTCATTAACCATTACACTGCCTCAGTTTTTCTGATTTAAATCAACTGTTACTAATATATGACCCATTTGTTTGTTGCTTCTGTTACAGGCCCAATTATAATATCGTGACATGCAGCCCAATATACTCTTCGGTTCAAGTTAAACAAATCAGTCCATTAACCTTATAAGGGTTTCGATTCCTTTTGTATTTAATATAATTAATCACGAAAGGTAGCAGCCATAGCACATCGATTAGTGGTTTGATGATTGTGATCTTCGTGGGGTACCAAGACTTGGTAAATGTCGGCCATCAAGTGTCAACTTGATCCAATTGAATACATAAATGATATTGTACAGATTAAATATGCTCTTTATTTCCCACTTGACCAAACCCAAGTAAAATGGTATTACTTTTCTTTTTATTCTTTTGTTTTGTAAGCTTAATGAACGCATCTTTTCTTTGTTTCTTTACGTCGATTAAGCAGAAAATAATAGATGCAGTCCAGCGAAAGAATGTGTATGTCTTTGATTTTATAATGGAAAGCATATACGGTGATTTGAGGCAATGGTTGCAGGTACAGCAGTTTGAAAGATGGTTAAAAGGTGGTTGTTTTCACGGTGGGTTGATAATAACTAGGTTCGTTCGAGCAGTAGCAGTAATAAATAACAAACACATTGGGTTCGTAGGTGGTGATGAATTCAAAAAGGAAAGATCAAGAAATAAAGTGGATAACCCACGAACCTTAATGATGGCGAGTTTGATGACGTGGTGAACTTGGGTGTTTGTTTGAATTGAACAAGAACCTTAATGAGTACGATTTACTGTTTTGTGTGGTTGGTTTTCGATTCTATAAAACGTCAAGTAATCGGTGTAATGGAAGAGGTGAGTGATGATTTTTATTTCGAATAGAAACAGGTTGAATAGGTACAATATTTTGGTTGTTTTGGCTACGGCTGAAGTGGAAACAGAATTAGTATATGAGCTCGATTAAGGCAACGGTTTAAGGGGTTTGGTGGTGGTCGTTTCTGATCAATAAGAGGAGAGAGAGAGTAGGGTTGACGGTTAATATTGGTGATGGTGGCCGGATGAAAGTTTACATGGTGGTTGGGTGGTGAATGAATTTAATGTGATTCGAGATGGAGGTGGTTAGTTTGATTATGGGTTTTGAACAACTAAGAAGGAGGAGGTGATCTAAATCGGCCAATACTAGTAATAAACAATAAATGGGTGACATTTTAGTTTTGATGATTTACAACCGAACAGTAGAACCTGCAGGTTAGTCACGAATGTGTGATGTTGGATTGTTATAGATTATCGAACAGGAATAGAAGATATAGCAGGTTAGTTCTTGATTAATTGCAGCAGTGAACAAGATGAGTGGTAAATAAAAATGAGAAATCTCAATTGGTTTATGTTGAAGATGGTTAGTTTTAATGGTGGTACCGAGTTTCAAATGGTGATGATGGTGGTGTTATGGTGATCAAGATTGAGGGTGGTTGATTTAATGATGATCAAGGTGGTGATGTTCCTTGGTGGTGATTGTGGTTGACGGCTGTTAACACAACTCGCATCATGAAATGGTCGTATAGGGTGATGATGGTTATAAGTGATAGATAAGAGATGGTGGAGAGGTGGTCTCAGTGGCGGTTGTTTATGATAACCGGTGGTAGATGGATGGGTGTTTGCAATGAATCGTGTATATGTGGGTTAATTCGGTGGTGGATTTTATTCTCTTACATTGCAAGTATATGTATATAATATATAAGAAAGAATGATTGGTGGGTTAAGGGAGAGAAGTCAAGAAGAGAAATCGAATGTTCAATATATGTATTATAATTACATATCTATATGTATAATAATATTAATTATGATTAACAAATAAAAAAAACAGTAACAAAAATCCTCAATCATCTCTAGTAATCAATCATCTCCAGTAATCGAATAATAATTAAAAGCAAATAGTATCCTAATAGTAATCAATCAAAGTTTCAATCATCACATATAAAGTTAAGAAAGGAGAATAAGGAACGTGGGTATACGGTATCAATCAAGAATCAATTAGTAAATAAAAGACTAAAAAGTAGAAAATGACATGAAACTGATTCTTGTTTGTGTCTGTGAATTGAAATCGACCAGTACAAGATCACAGAAAGGAATTTCACTTTGATGGTAAGTATAACAAAAAAAAAATTTGGATTCCTTATCTAATTTATATATAATTAGTATAAGTAAATAAATGAGTATGTTAATAATAATAATACTAATAATAATAAAGATATAACAAGTTACATGTTTCCATTTTTATATTAAAATACTAATATTAATAATACTGATATTGATATTAATTTTAATAGTAATAATAAATGTAATAATAATATTATTATAACAAATATATTTTCAATTTGTAATTACCTTTAATATATTAATATTATAGTTTATTAATTGTATCATATTATATAATATATAAAATAACATATTTTGAATATTTAATCTTTATAAATTATATATATATATATATATATATATATATATATATAATATTACTTATGCATAGAATTCATATATATATATATATATATATATATATATATATATATATATATATATATATATATATATATATATATATATACATACATATTTACTTACACACAATTGTTCGTGAATCGTCGGGAATGGCCAAAGGTCAATTGAATGTATGAAAACAGTTCAAACTTTTTGAGACTTAACATTAAAGACTTTGCTTATTGTGTCGAAATAATATAAATATTAAGTTTAAATTTGCTCGAAAATTTCCGGGTTGTCACAGTACCTACCCGTTAAAGAAATTTCGTCCTAAAATTTGATTGGAATGGTCATGGCTGACAATAAGTATGTTTTCATGATGCATCGAGCTGAAAATTAAAATTTTGTCATCATTAAGTAATATGGATAAAACAATTCGTTTATGTAAAGAGTACAAGTGAAGCTATCACAAAAGAATGAAATGAGTGAATGCAGGTTCGTTTTAACCGATGACGTAGTCACAGTTGATTTTCAGAATTTAAGTGATTTATAGATAATCTTCGAAATCTTTATAAGATTTGATTCTTCGGTGATTAAGGAAATTAGGATCCTCTTTGGTTAAATGCGATGACCTATTTTGATTGCTTTGTCGGATATTTTACTATCTATCCACCCCCTTCATTTCCTTATTTCCACAACTCACACCTTCTATTCTTTCTCCTCAATTCATACTTTAAAGCATTCGTCAATATGTTCCATCCCGTTCTGATTCTTGATATACTCCTAACCTTCATATCTGTCATTCTTATTTTTCATCTGCCACCGGAAGAATCTATTTACTTCTACTATACTCTTGGTTTTATAGTGTTTTTAGTTCTCCCGTGTCTTTATATTGCTATATGCATCGATATATATGGTTTGTAATTTCTAGGTTGTTGTTGGGCTTTATATCTTCCCTTATATTTCAAAGCCCGTGCTTCTGTCTTCTATAATCATTGTTATCCATAGTTAATGCTCTCTCCTATTTGCTACGATTTATACTCCAATTTCTATTTCAGAGCTTCATTATTTCGTTTCCTCTTCTTGCGATTAAGCACTGTATGTAATGGTCCAGAATTCGTAGATATGAATTTCGGAATGAACATAGTTATTGTTCTAAGAAGGAAATTGTAATTGCAAGATCTTGATTTGTCAAATTACCAGAATATCCGAAAAAGACCGAATCATCAAGAAAATATTTCCTTGATATTTTTAGAGGTTAAATAGAATACAGGAGTCGTGTAACATGGCACATGATGATGTTATGATCTGTGAACCATCACGTTCCATTAGAAGCTCAGCATGACTTACTGTAATATAATCACATTGATCAAATGTCATTATATTATACTAACTCATGCTTCAGTTCCCAACACTACTTCAAAAACATTCATACTTTAAATTCGAATTTTTCAGAATTTAGAAACTAATACAGTTTCTTTTATGATGTAACGCAGATAGCGCGAAGAGATAAATTATTTTAGATACAAAAATGTTATGAAAATATCTTCAGAAATATCGAGGATATTTATAATGAAAACTACGATAATATCTTAGAATTTCTAATATCAGAGGATGATGAAGAATATTGTTCACAATGGTTTTAGAGTAAGGAGCAAGGTATTCGCTAAAGACTTCAACAGATACTGAATCATTTGGATTTTTTGAAGGTAGATTTCGTCCTTGTGATTTGTCCACAGCCTCCTTCATAGTTTGCTCAATCCGTTTTCCAGTTCCAAACCTTCTCTTTTTTTGAGCTTTGTCAACACACTATTCTTTATCATCAAACTTTTGACTATTACGGTTGTCTACAGTTTCTGCTGCTTCATTAAGCTTTTCCAAAACTTCAGAGAAACTAAATTATAGATTGGGTTATTTTTCAGAAACTTCGCATTCGAAGTATGTAAGTCTAGGAGATAGACGTTATATGTACGCCTATAACTGTTGGCGTAGACATGCTGCGAGATTTCAAAATACTGATTGCTGATTCTCAGTAATTGGTATGATAATTCTTGTTACAAGATGTGGATGAGTAAATGATGAGGTTTCGATAAATATAATGATTTTTCGAGAAGTCAAAGATCAGTGAAGTTGTTGGTAAGTTTATTGCTAATGTGGTGGACATAAACGGTTCTCCGGTAACAATGATGAAGGGGTAATCGTTATAATAAGACTTATTCGAATGAAACATTGAAGGTGATTTGCTGGAGCTATGACAAAACTGTCTATTTTGAAAAGAGATTGAAAAGTTATTTTAGCTAATAAATGCCAAAGGGTCTGTCATGGATATGTGTTAAACTATGACTTTGGTTTCGAGAGTTTTTCAGGTACATGACTGTGGGTAACATGTGGTTAGATCATCATATCAATTGTTCATTATTTGAAGTGTCTATAGGAATTTTGAAGGGTTTTAAATGCAGATTGTCATTGTCAATATCCAAATGATGAAATCGTCATGAATCTCGAATGATTCCAATATCCTTCTTAGTGTTACGAATAAAAGTGATGTTCTATCACAGTTTTGAATTCAAAGTATGGCTTTGATAGATGTAGGAATTTAAGAGTGATGTCTTCTGTTAAATCTTGACTTGAATTTTGATTTGTCAAAATCAGAATATGTAACTTAATTTGGATGAAAATGGTTGTTCTGGTTTCCATGAAAGAATGTATATCGTTATGAAAGTAATGAGTATAGTTAATGATTTGCTGAATCAGAATCGAAGAATGTAACATATTAATTGTGAATTTATATATCTCTCGGGTATTACCTACCCATTAAAAAAAAATTTCACAAGTAATATTTTGTACAAGGGAATTTTTATTACAGTCTTTATGAAAATATATGTATATTTTCTTCAGATGTAATACAAATTTAATGAGTTAATATTATTTTAAACTCATTTAATTTTCATCTGGAACTAGAAATGAATAATCTCTACAATTAGAGATTACATAATCTTCGCGGAGTATTTCACTAATGCAATCAATACTTCATTATTTAATCTTATTGGTATTTCCTCAGTGAATCATGTTGGTGCTCATAGAACTTTTGCTAACTTCGCAAGGTACGAATGATGTTTTCTATAAAGTTTCGAGTAAATCGAAAATGAAAGTGTAAAATCAACCATGTACTTGATCAATACACTTGGGTTATTATGAAATGTGTAACGACCCGGATTTTTCTGATCGTTTTATACATATAAGATTAATATTTACATAAATTAAACATTACCAACATGATAAGCAATCCAAATTGTTGAGTCTTGTGTTTTTGAAAAGAGTTTTACACAACGTTTGACCGTCCAATTTGACCGATGATATCATGAACTATATAACATATGATAATTATACGATTGTGTACATATACGTATTTATACATATTTAACATGATTTAAGGATGGTTTAACATATCATTGTGTACTAATAACAATGAGTTATAAGTATACTTTGAGACTACTAACTTAAGTTTTCAAAACGGTAACTATACGTAACGTTCTTTGACATATATACCTATAATCTATAATGCTTATACAAGTATCGTATAAATATGTATTTAATCACTTTTAAAGGGCTTAAATACATAAAACAACATAAGTATATTCACAAAAGATAGTTATATTTGAATTCTCGTTCCATTTCCTCAAGATTTCTACACGTATACTTAGGGTATATGTACCCGTATTATACGCAGCTTCTAAATGTATTTACTATTGATAAATACCAATTATTAGACCTCAATTATCTGCTCTTAGTAGCCATTGTTAGTCAACAACATGTGGGATCAATTAGGAAGACTTATGAGCTAAAAAACAAATTTAAGGATTTTTTTTCTATATAACAAGTAAATTCGTTTTTATGATTTCACCCCATTTTTCCATTCCATTTTCTCATACTTACACTCCAAATTCTCTCTCAAAATACTCCTAACATCATACTTGATCATCTCCAAGAATTTTCAGCATATTTTAGCTTCATAATTAAGGTAAAACTATGTTTAAACTTTGATTCAATTCATGTAAGTTATTTATCTTAAATCAAGATATAAACTTACTTACAACCTTTGTTTCTTTTCATGATTTCACTTCTTAATCTTCCAAGTCATCAAGAACAAGTTCATATCTTATTTATTCAGTAACTTTCTTCATCATACTTGAGGTATAACCTTTGTTCATCATCTTGTTCAATTATAACTATCTTATTAAAAGTATACAAATCATAACAACAAGAACATAGTTTGAATGATCTTAAACTTGTTCGCAAACTAAATAGATCCTTCTAACTTGACTTTTAAAACACTTCAAGACCTGTAATATATCATAATGATATGCTAACTTAACAAGATACAACTTGATTTTACAAAGAACACCTTAAAACTGAATATACATCGTTGGAGTGCAATCGGGGGCTGTTTTGGGTTGGATAATTAAAAACCATCTTAAACTTTGAATTGAAAGTTTATATTCTGGAAAAATGATATATAAAAATCTCATGGTGTAACTCAAAGTGTAAGTATTTTTGTAAAAATGATCATCTAGGTGTTGTTTTTACAACGGAAATGATCACTTTCATAAGATTCACCAAAGTTTGACCTATAACCTGTGATTTTGAATGCAAACTAAGGTATTTACAGTTCATATTCATAAATAATGGCTCAATCCAAGGAAGTGGCAAGTTAAACCAACAAAAATGGAGTTGTATTGAAGAAACTGCGGCTAAAACAAAATTGGGTATCCGAAGCTAGTTTAGCTACAAAATTAATTGGAGTAAAACTAAACTAATCATGTCTTTGCTAATTAATATGATATTTTATATATATTTACTTATGATTTGATTTTATATATTTCAGGACCACCCGTAAACAACACGAGAGGATTAATTATAAGACCTCATGATTGTACGCAACACGTCATTTGACAACACGGTACTTTATGTACGCAACACGTCATTTGACAACATGGTACCATGGGTCAAGATTAATTCCGATCAATACGAATACGATGGTGTCTTTATTTATTTTATTGAACAACTAATTGTGGACTACTAACATCGGACTGCTAACTACGGACTATTAGATATTGAAAGTATTATAAGTATATATGTAACGATTATTTGAAAAGAAAATATGTTGATATATTATATATGGTTAGGTTCGTGATATCTATCGGAGACCAGGTCGGGTTATATATCTTCAAAGCAAAAGTGAGTATATAGTCCCACTTTTAAACTATAAATATTTCGGGATGAGAATACATGCATTTTATGATTTACGTTATGGACACAAGTGATTAAAAATATATATTCTACGTTGAGTTGTACCACTGGCATACTTCCCTGTAACTTGGTAACTACTATTTACATGCGGTATTGTAAACGCGAATCCTGTTGATAGATCTATCGGGCCTGACAACCCCAATCGGACTGGACGACCAGTATTCAACGGCTGCACAATACTTCGTTTCGGTGACTACACTTGGTACGGTGTAGTGAGATTTCATAATAAAGGGAATATGCGATGTTGATTAAATGTTAAGTATGGTTATCAAGTGCTCAACCACTTAGAATATTTTTTATTAAAACGTTTATGTATATTAAATCTTGTGGTCTATATTTATAACGCTGCTAGCATTAAACCTATATCTCACCAACTTTATGTTGACGATTTAAGCATATTTATTCTCAGGTGATAGTTAAAAGCTTCCGCTGCATTATGCCAAATTTAAGCAGGATTTGGAGTATGCATATTTGTGTCAAAAATAAAACTGCATACCGAAAGATTTGTAATGTGAAATATGTTGGAAATCGTATTGTTATTATCAAATGTAAAGTTTGTAAGACTAAGATTATCGCTAAACGATAATCATTATTATGTTGTTTAAGCCTTTGGTTATAATAAAGGTTATGGTTTGTATCATAAAAACGTATGCAGATTTTGAAAAATGTCACATATAGAGGTTAATACCTCGCAATGACACCAATAAGTACGTGACGTTTATAATCGATATGAACGACGCTACAGGTGGTATTAGAGCGTTGGTCTTAGAGAACCAGAAAATTTGCATTAGTGTGTCTTATCGAGTTTGTTAGGATGCATTAGTGAGTCTGGACTTTGACCGTGTTTGATTTCGAAAACTATTGCTTATCCTTGTTGGTTAAAAATTAATATGTAAATATTATGTGGTACTAACATGCTAGTTGTTGTGTGATAGATGTCTGGCTTAGAACTTGTTATCACATTCAGCGACTCCGAACCAGAATCCTCAGATAGTGTTCCAGTCATTAACCTATCCGATGACGAAAATGACATCTTTGGGGAAGACTCACAATTTCCGGATGAATCAATTGAAGAGGAACCGGAAAGTGATCCTGAGGAGGAAGAAATACAGAAAATTACGAAAAACAAGTTCGAACGAGGAAAGAAACGAAAGGCTACTGAATTGGAAAATCCAAATCCCGAGTTTAGTGAGGATGTTGTGGCATCAACTCCACCAGACACTTCCACCCCTATTCCCGCTATTCCTATTAGTTCTATCCCGACATCTAGTTCTTCGGCTCCTCAGCCAAAATGTAGGGAGACAGCTAGGATTAGGGTTAAGCGATTCCCTGAACACAAACGTTTTGGGATATAGGCTAAATGATGCGCTGTTGTTTTAAACCATGGGATCATATAACGTTTTGTATAATATTACTAGTGTGGTTTGCTTAATGTTTGATGTAAGATAAGCATATGTAAAATAGTGAAGTGTGAAATGCAATAATTTTCCATGGTGGAGTATTATTTGGATGGTAGTAATTGATTTCCGTACTAAGCTATTAAGTATGAACTTTAACGTGTAGGTACTACCCTAGATATAATTATAAAACGCTAATAAGAAGAAAAGGCTTTTATAATAATAACTGGTTCATATTATTAATAAGCTACGATGTACTGTAAATACACACTACATCTATAATATTCCATGTGAATAATTATTTTTTTCATTCTTATTGAAGAATATGGCGCGAATGAACCGAATGACGGAACAAGAAATCGAGGAACTCATTAATCAGCGAGTGAACGACAGAATGTTATGGATCGAGGCTGCAAGAGGTGCTGCAGTTAACCCAAATCCTCGTGTGGGATGCACCTACAAAACTTTTCAAGGTTGCAAGCCCTCATCATTCAGTGGAACAGAAGGACCGATCGGTTTAACCCGGTGGATCGAAAAGATTGAGTCTGTGTTTAAAATCAGTGGTTGTATTGAGAAGGACATGACCAAGTATGCATCGTGCACCTTACAAGATAGTGCACTCACGTGGTGGAAAAACTATGTGAAGGCCGTAGGAGGAGATGTAGCTTATGATACTCCATGGGAAGAATTCAAAATAATGCTAATCAACGAGTATTGTCCAAGGAACGACGTTAGGAAGTTGGAAGCTGAATTACGAAGCCTGAAAGTTGTTGGTACTGAACTCACCAACTACAATCAGCGATTCATGGAATTAGCTTTGCTATGTCCTGAATTGGTACCAACCGAAGAACGGAAGATAGAACTGTACAAAGATGGTTTGCCTAAAAATGTCAAGGCAAATGTTACAGCATCGAAACCCAAGACTATTCATGAAGCCATCACTATGGCAAACGAGTTGATGGACCAGATTATTCTGGATAAGAACACCGATGTCAAAACATTGGAAAACAAAAGAAAGTGGGAAGGTAATCAACAATCCAACAAGAAACAAGAAACCACGCAAGGTGTGGGTA
Organism: Rutidosis leptorrhynchoides; assembly: GCF_046630445.1. NCBI lineage: Eukaryota > Viridiplantae > Streptophyta > Magnoliopsida > Asterales > Asteraceae > Rutidosis > Rutidosis leptorrhynchoides. The sequence continues at coordinate 200,041,100 of NC_092342.1, read as the reverse complement.
GTGGTTCAAGCTCAGGTTACAAAGGACGAAATCCTTTATGTAACAAATGCTACAAACATCACTCTGGTTATTGTAATGTGGTGTGCAACAATTGTAATCGAAGGGGTCATCTTACTGAAGATTGTAGGGTTCCCATTACAAATGCAAATGGCACCAAGACTCCTGCCACCAATGCAAACGGAACTGCCTTGGCCACTGTTACCTGTTATAGGTGTGGGAAACAGGGTCATTATAAGAGCCAGTGCCCGAATCCAGAGAAAAATAACAGATCTGCACGTGGAAGAGCATTTATTATTAATGCTAGAGAGGCGTGTGAAGACCCGGAGCTTGTTACGGGTACGTTTACCATTAATAACTTATCAGCATCTATTATATTTGATACTGGTGCCGATAGAAGTTACGTGTGTAGAGACTTTTACGCTAAATTGAATTGTTCATCATTACCTCTAGATGCTAAGTACATGATTGAGTTAGGTAATGGTAAACTAATTAAAGCCGATAAAATTTGCCGTGATTGTAAAATAAATTTAGCCGGAGAAACGTTTAAAATTGATTTGATACCCGTAGAATTAGGAAGTTTTGATGTAATAGTCGGCATGGACTGGATGTTCAAAATAGGAGCTGAAGTTGTGTGTGCCAAGAAGGCAATTCGCATTCCTCGTAAGGATAAAACGTCGGTAATGATTTATGGAGAGAAGGGTAACTCAAAGCTAAAACTCATTAGCTGTTTGAAAGCCCAAAAGTGCTTGAAGAAAGGGTGCTATGCTATCTTAGCACATGTTAATAAAGTGGAAACGAAAGAAAAAGAGAAGTGCATCAACGACGTGCCTGTGGCAAGAGATTTTCCTGAAGTCTTTCCTGAAGAGTTGCCGGGATTACCTCCATTTAGATCTGTAGAATTTCAAATAGATCTAGTACCAGGGGCGGCACCAGTGGCTCGTGCTCCATACAGACTTGTACCATCTGAGATGAAAGAGTTACAAAGCCAGTTACAAGAATTACTGGACCGTGGTTTCATTCGACCGAGCACTTCACCGTGGGGAGCTCCGATTTTATTCGTCAAGAAGAAAGATGGATCCTTCCGAATGTGTATAGATTACCGTGAATTAAATAAGTTAACTATCAAGAATCGGCATCCACTACCGAGAATTGACGACTTATTTGATCAACTGCAAGGATCATGTGTTTATTCGAAAATCGACCTAAGATCGGGCTATCATCAACTACGCGTTAAAGAAGAAGATATTCCAAAAACTGCTTTCCGGACACGCTACGGTCATTACGAATTTTTGGTCATGCCGTTTGGATTGACGAATGCGCCAGCTGTATTCATGGACCACATGAATCGAGTTTGTAGTCCGTATTTAGATAAGTTTGTTATCGTTTTCATTGACGATATTCTCATCTATTCCAAAAATGAGCAAGAGCATGAGCAGCATTTAAGGTTGGTTTTAGAATTGTTAAGAAAAGAACAGTTATACGCCAAATTTTCTAAGTGTGCATTTTGGCTGAAAGAAGTGCAATTTCTTGGTCACGTTGTTAGTAGCAAAGGAATTCAGGTTGATCCAGCTAAAATTGAGGCCATTGAAAAGTGGGAGACTCCTAAGACACCAACACAAATACGTCAATTTTTGGGTTTAGCTGGTTATTATAGAAGATTTATTCAAGATTTTTCCCGAATAGCTAAACCATTAACAGCGTTAACGTAAAAAGGGAAGAAGTACGAATGGACTTCTGAACAGGAGAGTGCATTTCCATTACTGAAGAAGAAGTTGACTACGGCGCCTATTTTATCGTTACCTGAAGGGAACGATGATTTTGAGATATATTTTGACGCTTCGCGACAAGGTTTTGGTTGCGTCCTTATGCAACGAAAGAAAGTTATTGCGTACGCATCCCGACAATTGAAGATTCATGAGCAAAATTATACGACGCATGATCTAGAACTGGGAGCAGTAGTGTTTGCATTGAAGATATGGAGACACTACTTATATGGGGTTAAATGCACTGTGTTTACCGATCATAAAAGCCTTCAACATATTTTCGATCAAAAACAGCTGAACATGAGGCAACATAGGTGGGTCGAGCTGATAAACGACTATGATTGTGAGATTCGCTATCATCCCGGGAAAGCGAATGTAGTGGCCGACGCTCTAAGCAGAAAGGAACGAGAGCCAATTCGAGTATGAGCGATGAACATAAAAATTCGCATGAATCTCAACTCACAAATCAAAGAGGCTCAACGAGAAGCTCTTACTAAAGAAAACATAGGAAATGAAACAATGAAGAAGTATGAGAAGCAACTCATTATACGGGGAGATAGAATTTGATATTTTGCAAAACGTATATAGGTACCAAAGTTGGGTGGATTAAGGAAGTTGATATTGAACGAGGCACATAAGACAAGATACTCGATACATCCTGGAGTTGGAAAGATGTATCAAGATCTTAAGACGCATTATTGGTGGCCTAATTTAAAGACAGACGTTGTATAACAACCCTCACTTTTCGACTTCCGATTTTACTAAAATACCTATAGTTGTTATATACGAATAAATTTAACGGTGACCGAATAAACGTACGCTTAAAATAAATAATATAATTATAAATATTATAAATAAGATTATGTTATATAATATAACATAATTACATCAATGAATATATATATATAATATTTATATTACTTTTGTTATTTAGTTAATAGAATATATAATTAACTAAATAATAAATAATATTATAACATTTATAAAACTAATAAAAACTATAAATTAATAATCATAAATTTTAATTTTTATAAAAACTAAATATAATAATAATTTTTATATAAAATTCGTATTTAATAATTAAACAAATATAGAAATAAAATGTTAAATGTTCTTAGAAATGTATTAAACAATTTTTTTTAGAATTTTATAAAAAAAATATCAAAACTATATCTACTTTTAATAAATAAATACAAAAATACAAACTACTTTTTCTTATTTTAACTTTTAAGATTTACTTTTAATAAAAATACAAACTACTTTTTCTTATTTTAACTTTTAAGATTTACTTTTAATAAAAATACAAACTACTTTTTCTTATTTTAACTTTTAAGATTTACTTTTAATAAAAATACAAACTACTTTTTCTTATTTTAACTTTTAAGATTTACTTTAAAAAAAAATACAAACTACTTTTTCTTTTAAGATTTACTTTTAATAAAAATACAAACTACTTTTTCTTATTTTAACTTTTAAGATTTACTTTTAATAAAAATACAAACTACTTTTTCGTATTTTACCTTTTAAGATTTACTTTTAATAAAAATACAAACTACTTTTTCTTATTTTAACTTTTAAGATTTACTTTTAATAAAAATACAAACTACTTTTTCTTTTAAGATTTACTTTTAATAAAAATACAAAATACTTTTTCTTATTTTAACTTTTAAAATTTACTTTTAATAAAAATACAAACTACTTTTTATTATTTTAACTTTTAAGATTTACTTTTAATAAAAATACAAACTACTTTTTCTTATTTTAACTTTTAAGATTTTCTTTTAATAAAAATACAAACTACTTTTTATTTTAACTTTTAAGATTTACTTTTAATAAAAATACAAACTACTTTTATTATTTTATTTTTTTACCTAACATTTTCAACTCTAAATACCACATACACTTCTCATTTCAAACTTGCACCTTAATCTCTCATTTCTCTCTTGAAGAACTACTTCTAGTTAATATCCCGGTCACTTACTTGCTTTACTTTCCTTTCTTGCGTAGAATACTTCAACTGCTATTTAAGGTGAATTCATAGCCCTTTTTATTGCTAGCAAAACTTACTTACTTTTGGGGTGAGACACATGCTTTTTTTTACTTTTTACACTTTAGACACAAGTACCAAACTGCTTAAACTATGCTATACCCGGCTTTGTTCGGCTAAAGTCCCTACAGTGATATTTTTAAGTGCTCGGCATGCTAGGTTATTGGGGGTAGGCCTATCGGGAGTAACGTCCTCGATACATTTGACTATGTCTTTGTATTACTTGATAATGAAATTAAACCGACAAGTAGAACTAACTTTTCATGGGGCATACTATCGTTTAGTTTAAATATCACGAATTGGCATAACTATTTCTTTCGATCTTTCGAGATCAACTTTACAAGCTAAATCATGTGGTCTAAAACAACGGTCAAACTTTTTGTTAAACCTATGAACTTCACTCAACCTTTTTGGTTGACACTTTAAGCATGTTTTGTCTCAGGTGACGAATAAGATGATTGCCATGACTGCTACTTGATGAATTGAATGCTGCTACATGGAGTCTTCATTTCATTACATTTACTTTACGTTAAGACTACTATTATTATTTCAGTTTGAATTTGATGTAAAACTTTTAATGCTTCCGCTGTTTTATTAATAAATGTTTTATTCAAAACGTCTCATATAGAGTCGTTCTCGTTTATACAACTGTGATTTGATATAATTAGTCACAAATACCCTAGGCCCTATTTAGGGGTGTGACACTATTTGGGGGTGTGACAGATTGGTATCAGAGCAGAGTTGTTGTAGAGAACCAGGATTGCATTTTATGTGTGCCTTATACAATTAGGTACCTTAGCAATGTAGGACTACAACTTTCCTTGACCATAGTGCCTTTAATTGTTGCCTTTAACTGTTAAATGCTACACTATACTTTAAAAACTTTACTTATCTTAGAATGCCAAGCCAATCTAAGAATTTTCCTAAGTACTATCCAATTACGCCACCGCATTTAAATGCGACACCATGATTTCTGAAATTCTTGATATTCCTATGTCATCTATCATGGTTTTGTGTATTACATATGTATTACATAAAATATTATCCATGATTTTTGAAACTCCTATATTTGTTACTACTCACACTCAAACGTATGTAACTCCCTGTTATATATCACGTACCTATATGCCTTATGCCTTTATGCATCGGTTTGCAAACTGAAAAATGTCATTGGGTTATCATAGTATACGAATTGAAAGTCTTTAATCGAAAGATTATTAGATTGCATACTCATCATTTTATGATCTCGACAAGTCATACTGCCATTATTGGAGTATAGACAAATCATATCTTATCATATCTATCCCAATAGACCTTGTCTGACACATTTCCTTACTTCCCTCCGTAATCTACGGGATCCTTTTTACTATATATAGGTATTCTATGTAATTAGAATATCATTCGATATCCAAAAAAAATCATTTCATATAGAAAAATCCTTTATCTGACCGTGTAAGATGGATCCTGCACAAAGTTCGAGTTCCTATAGTTCTGAGGACGATTCTGAAGACTCTGAAGGTAGTGTGACCGAAGTGCGTCAACTGGTTGACTACACTTCTTTCTGGAGGAGATGGAGATGGGTTCGAGACATACTCACTAGATGGAGGAATAAAGAGGGTGAACCCTACAACGAACAAAATTTACCTCCCAACATCGGAGAACTTGACGTGCTTACCGGACAACCAATTCGCAATACCGTTTTCACACTCTTTGCCAGAATATTCCGCCTCGAGGAGCGCATGCATAGAATTATGTTGGTAATTCAACCCCTACTCCCGACTACTAATCAAGTAGGATTAGTGGAAGAAGTCAGGGAGCTTCGTGATAGGCTTGAAGAAAGAATAGCATCTCTGGAAAGTACAACACGCATTTTAGAAGGTAGACTTACGCCTACTACACCAACAGCAGCAATACCCGCATCAACATCATCACCACCAGTACTACCAACAACAACATCCACATCTCACGCCTCAACATCACACTCAGTATCTCAGATATCAACATCATACGCCCCATAGATACCAAGGAATATTAGTAATAATGAGTTAAGATGTATTGACTCATTCTTCCTGAAGAATTATATATGTATACTTTATATATATATAGTTTGAAACAATAATAAATCTTTTCATACTAAGCTATTACGTGTGAATCTTAACTAGAATGTACTACTTGGTTAATTCATATCACTAATATGCTATGATGTACCTCCTTCGTTAATGACTTAACAATCATTAATCACTGCTTCAGCACAATAAACTCCATTTCATAATAAACTAAGTGTATTATTCAAATACATGTTTGATTGTATACTTTCATTTTCGATGTACTCGAAACTTTTTAGAAAACATCATTCGTGTCTTGCGAATTTCACAAGAATTCCACGAGCACCAACTTCATATACCGAAGTATATCAACAATAATGAACGATGAAGTATTGATTCATAACTTCATTAGTGAAATATTCCGTGACAAATATGAAATCTCTAAGGTTTTGGAGAATATTTATTCTCGTTTCAACCGTAAATCAAACGAATTTAATCTTATATTAACTCATTAAACCCATGATTACATCTGAAGAATATATATATGAACGTATATCTTCATAAATATTGTAATTCTTTTGTACAAACTGTTAATTGTGAAAATATTTTAACGGGTAGGTAAAACCCGAGAAATATTTATATCTCACTTTAATATGTTACATTGTACATTCTCCAATTCTGACTCAATAATCAGTAACTATACTACTTACATCCACATATGTATCCGTTCACCTTTTGCATACAAATTCAATTACATATTCTGACATATCAGAATCCAAGAAAAGCTTTAGCATATGTTATCTTCCTAAAGATCACTACATTCATGAATTATATTCATTCGTATTCTATGATGAATTATGACATCAACCCACCGAAATTATCATTCATTACTTTTGAAATCAACAATGCCTATTCATCAACCATTAGATCCGTTGACGATCACAATCAGCGTTTAATCATCTAAAAATGAAATTTCTTAAAACCATCTCAGATTGATAACCGATGATTCAAATATGGTTGCATTAAATACAGAGGAAACAACAAAATTGTAGAAGGTCTTAATGGCCAAAAGTTTGATAATAAAGAATGGTACGTTGGAAAAGCTCAAAAGAAAATTTGGAACTGAAAAACGGATTGAGCTAACCATGGAGGAGACCAAGGAAAAATACAAGGACCAAACCCTATATTCAAAGAATCCAGGTAATTCTGGATCCGATGAAATCTTTAGAGAATATCTTGCTTCAAAGTCATGTTAAAAGCTTGCAAAAATATTTCTTCATCAACTTTCGAACTTAGAAATTCCAAAATATCATCATAAATATCCTCTATATTTCTGAAGATATCTTCATAACGATTCTTGTCTGCAATTAAGTATCTCTTTGCGATATATTTATAAAGGAAAACTGTTTTAGTTTCTATATTCTGTAAAATTCAAGTTTAACTATAAATGTTTTCAAGAAGTGTTGGGAATTGAAGCATGAGTTAGTATAATGTAATGACGTCTGGCCAACGTGATTATATTACAGTAAGTCATGCTAAATTTTAATGGAAGATGATGATTCATAGACTTTATAATCATCATTTTCCATGTTACACGACTCTTACATTCTACTTAATCTCTGAACATATCAAGAAAATATATTCCTGATAGTTCTATCCACAGTAATTCTGGTAACTTACCAAATCAAATCGTGATATTATGCTTAGAACATTAGGTTCATTCGAAACTTCATACCTACAAATTCTGGACCATTATTCACTTAACTTGAGGTCGAGAAGAGAATAAAAAGGCAAAGAGCTCCGACATATAAGGGAAAATATAAAACCCAATAACGATACTGAGATTACAAACCGTGGATATCAATGCGTATAGCAACATAAAGACACGAGAGAATTAAAAACACTATAACTCCAAGGGCATAGTAGAAGTAAACAGATTCCTCTGGTGGTAAAAGAAAAAGAAGAATGACTGCATATATGGTCAATATAATAACAAGTATCAATACGGGATTGAGCATATTAACAAATCTTTTGGAAGTATGAATTTAGGAAGAAAGTATAGAAGTGGTGAAGATAATAAAACGGAAGAAGCTAATTTATAGCAAAATTTCAAACACAACAATTGAAGTAATTCACCACATTTAATCAAATAAAATTTCAAATTCCTTAATTACCGGAGAATCAAATCTTATGGATTACGAAGAATATCTTTAATCCCTTGAATTCCGGAAATCAATCGTGACTACGTCAAAAGTTAAGGAGAACATTTAATTTTCTCATTCACTCTTTTACAATAGCTTCGTTTATACGCTTCCTATAATTAAATCGTTTTATCCATATTATTCAGTAGTGATAAAACTTTATTTTTTCAACTTATATTCATCATTACAATATTCTTGTTGTAAACAATGATAATCTCTATCAAACTTCATGACTATAATTTTCATGAACTACTCTCTGTGTTGTCTACCCTAATATTGTGCCATAAACACTCAAAGTTTTAAATAAGCTCAATACTATTCATAACACATTTCATGTGTTCAGTTTACTAAAATGCTCGTATAGCACCATCATCCCTTTTGAGGATAACCTAGTCAAATGACACTCTTATTAATCCTTTAGATAACCTCCGCATTAATGATAAAATGCACTTTATAGAAGAACCTGTAAGAAATTAGGGTTCGTATGATTTAAATGCATGAAATAGAACAACATTCTATCCATTGAAATTCACGAAAGGCTCCGAACATACCTGGGAACGTGAAGACCAAATAAAACGTAAATATCCTCGTCTATGTACGAACAACGCCGATTGATGGCAAAAAAATAAATTTCGGGACGAAATTTCTTTTAACGGGTAGGTACTATAACAACCCTCACTTTTCGACTTCCGATTTTACTAAAATACCTAGAGTTGTTATATACGAATAAATTTAACGTTGACCGAATAAACATACGCTTAAAATAAATAATATAATTATAAATATTATAAATAAGATTATGTTATATAATATAACATAATTATAGCAATGAATATATATATAATATTTATATTACTTTTGTTATTTAGTTAATAGAATATATAATTAACTAAATAATAAATAATATTATAACATTTATAAAACTAATAAAAACTATAAATTAATAATCATAAATTTTAATTTTTATAAAAACTAAATATAATAATAATTTTTATATAAAATTCGTATTTAATAATTAAACAAATATAGAAATAAAATGTTAAATGTACTTAGAAATGTATTAAACGATTTTTTTTTAGAATTTTATAAAAAAAAATATCAAAACTATATCTACTTTTAATAAATAAATACAAAAATAAAAACTACTTTTTCTTATTTTAACTTTTAAGATTTACTTTTAATAAAAATACAAACTACTTTTTCTTATTTTAACTTTTAAGATTTACTTTTAATAAAAATACAAACTACTTTTTCTTATTTTAACTTTAAAGATTTACTTTTAATAAAAATACAAACTACTTTTTCTTATTTTAGCTTTTAAGATTTACTTTTAAAAAAATACAAACTACTTTTTCTTTTAAGATTTACTTTTAATAAAAATACAAATTATTTTTTCTTATTTTAACTTTTAAGATTTACTTTTAATAAAAATACAAACTACTTTTTTTATTTTACCTTTTAAGATTTACTTTTAATAAAAATACAAACTACTTTTTCTTATTTTAACTTTTAAGATTTACTTTTAATAAAAATACAAACTACTTTTCTTTTAAGATTTACTTTTAATAAAAATACAAACTACTTTTTCTTATTTTAACTTTTAAGATTTACTTTTAATAAAAATACAAACTACTTTTTCTTATTTTAACTTTTAAGATTTACTTTTAATAAAAATACAAAATACTTTTTCTTATTTTAACTTTTAAAATTTACTTTTAATAAAAATACAAACTACTTTTTCTTATTTTAACTTTTAAGATTTACTTTTAATAAAAATACAAACTACTTTTTCTTATTTTAACTTTTAAGATTTTCTTTTAATAAAAATACAAACTACTTTTTATTTTAACTTTTAAGATTTACTTTTAATAAAAATACAAACTACTTTTATTATTTTATTTTTTTTACCTAACATTTTCAACTCTAAATACCACATACACTTCTCATTTCAAACTTGCACCTTAATCTCTCATTTCTCTCTTGAAGAACTACTTCTAGTTGATATCCCGGTCACTTACTTGCTTTACTTTCCTTCCTTGCGTAGAATACTTCAACTGCTATTTAAGGTGAATTCATAGCCCCTCTTTATTGCTAGCAAAACTTACTTACTTTTGGGGTGAGACACATGTTTTTTTTACTTTTTACACTTTAGACACAAGTACCAAACTGCTTAAACTATGCTATACCCGGCTTTGTTCGGCTAAAGTCCCTACAGTGATATTTTTAAGTGCTCGGCATGCTAGGTTATTGGGGGTAGGCCTATCGGGAGTAACGTCCCCGATACATTTGACTATGTCTTTGTATTACTTGATAATGAATTTAAACCGACAAGTAGAACTAACTTTTCATGGGGCATACTATCGTTTAGTTTAAATATCACGAATTGGCATAACTATTTCTTTCGATCTTTCGAGATCAACTTTACAAACTAAATCATGTGGTCTAAAACAACGGTCAAACTTTTTGTTAAACCTATGAACTTCACTCAACCTTTTAGGTTGACACTTTAAGCATGTTTTGTCTCAGGTGACGAATAAGATGATTGCCATGACTGCTACTTGATGAATTGAATGCTGCTACATGGAGTCTTCATTTCATTACATTTACTTTACGTTAAGACTACTATTATTATTTCAGTTTCAATTTGATGTAAAACTTTTAATGCTTCCGCTGTTTTATTAATAAATATTTTATTCAAAATGTCTCATATAGGGTCGTTCTCGTTTATACAACTGTGATTTGATATAATTAGTCACAAATACCCTAGGCCCTATTTGGGGGTGTGACACATTGCAACATATGTCGGGAAATGTTTAACTTGTTCCAAAGTCAAAGCAGAACACCAGAAGCCGTCAGGGTTACTTCAACAACCAGAAATCCCAGAATGGAAGTGGGACGGTATTACCATGGATTTTATCACGAAGTTACCCAAGACTGCATGGGGTTATGACACCATTTGGGTAATAGTTGATCGTCTCACCAAATCTGCACATTTCTTGCCTATAAAAGAAACAGATAGAATGGAGAAACTATTACGATTATACATAAAGGAAATTGTTTCAAGGCATGGAATACCTATTTCCATTATATCCGATCGTGAGAGTAGATTTACATCAAAGTTCTGGCAATCACTACAAGAGGCCCTGGGAACTCGTTTGGATATGAGCACCGCATATCATCCGCAAACTGACGGGCAGTGTGAAAGAACAATTCAGACTCTTGAAGACATGCTCAGGGCATGTGTGATCGATTTTGGAAATGGATGAGATAAATATCTACCATTAGCAGAATTCTCGTATAATAATAGTTATCATGCGAGCATTAAAGCTGCACCATTTGAAGCACTGTATGGAAGGAAGTGTAGATCCCCTATCTGTTGGAATGAATTAGGAGATCGACGACTAACTGGTCCCGAGATCATACACGAAACTACTGAGAAGATAGTACAAATCAAGGAGAGATTGAAAACAGCCCGAAGTCGCCAAAAGAGCTACGCCGATGTCCGAAGGAAACCATTAGAGTTTTAGATCGGTGACATGGTTATGCTAAAGGTGTCACCTTGGAAAGGTGTAATACGTTTCGGTAAAAGGGGTAAACTGAACCCAAGGTATGTAGGCACGTTCAAGATCATCGAACGCATTGGACCGGTAGCTTATCGACTTGAGTTACCACAACAACTCGCCGGAGTACATAATACGTTTCACGTTTCAAACCTTAAGAAGTGTCTTGCAAAGGAAGACCTCACCATTCCTCTTGAAGAAATCCAAGTCGACGACAAACTACAATTCATAGAAGAACCAGTCGAAATCATGGACCGTGAAGTTAAACAGCTCAAGCAGAGCAACATACCAATCGTTAAGGTTCGTTGGAATGCTCGAAGGGGTCCCGAGTTTACTTGGGAATGAGAGGATCAGATTAAACAAAAGTACCCACATTTTTTTCCCGAGAACGCAAAATAGGTACAACTTTAAAATTTCGGGACGAAATTTATTTAACGGGTAGGTACTGTAACGACCCGGATTTTTCCGATCGTTTTATACATATAAGATTAATATTTACATAAATTAAACATTACCAACATGATAAGCAATCCAAATTGTTGAGTCTTGTGTTTTTGAAAAGAGTTTTACACAACGTTTGACCGTCCAATTTGACCGATGATATCACGAACTATATAACATACGATAATTATACAATTATGTACATATACGTATTTATACATATTTAACATGATCTAAGAATGGTTTAACATATCATTGTGTACTAATAACAATGAGTTATAAGTATACTTTGAGACTACTAACTTAAGTTTTCAAAACGGTAACTATACGTAACGTTCTTTGACATATATACCTATAATCAATAATGCTTATACAAGTATCGTATAAATAAGTATTTAATCACTTTTAAAGTTCTTAAATACATAAAACAACATAAGTATATTCACAAAAGATAGTTATATTTGAATTCTCGTTCCATTTCCTCAAGATTTCTACACGTATACTTAGGGTATATGTACACGTATTATACGTAGCTTCTAGATGTATTTACTATTTATAAATACCAATTATTAGACCTCAATTATCTGCTCTTAGCAGCCATTGTTAGTCAACAACATGTGGGATCAATTAGGAAGACTTATGAGCTAAAAAACAAACTTAAGGATTTTTTTTATATATAACAAGTAAATTCGTTTTTATGATTTCACCCCATTTTTCCATTCCATTTTCTCATACTTACACTCCAAATTCTCTCTCAAAATACTCCTAACATCATACTTGATCATCTCCAAGCATTTTCACCATCTTTTAGCTTCATAATCAAGGTAAAACTATGTTTAAACTTTGATTCAATTCATGTAAGTTATTTATCTTAAATCAAGATATAAACTTACTTACAACCTTTGTTTCTTTTCATGATTTCACTTCTTAATCTTCCAAGTCATCAAGAACAAGTTCATATCTTATTTATTCAGTAACTTTCTTCATCATACTTGAGGTATAACCTTTGTTCATCATCTTGTTCAATTATAACTATCTTATTAAAAATATACAAATCATAACAACAAGAACATAGTTTGAATGATTTCAAACTTGTTCGCAAACTAAATAGATCCTTCTAACTTGACTTTTAAAATAATTCAAGACCTGTAATATATCATAATGATATGCTAACTTAACAAGATACAACTTGATTTTACAAAGAACACCTTAAAACTGAATCTACAACGTTAGAGTGCAACCGGGGGCTGTTTTGGGTTGGATAATTAAAAACCATCTTAAACTTTGAATTGGAAGTTTATATTCTGGAAAAATGATATTTCTTATGAATATGTTAATATATAAAAATCTTATAGTGTAACTCAAAGTGTAAGTATTTTTGTATAAATGATCATCTAGGTGTTGTTTTTACAACGGAAATGATCACTTTCATAAGATTCACTAAATTTTGACCTATAACCTGTGATTTTGAATGCAAACTAAGGTATTTACAGTTCATATTCATAAATAATGGCTCGATCCAAGGAAGTGGCAAGTTGAACCAACAAAAATGGAGTTGTATTGAAGAAACTGCGGCTAAAATAAAATTGGGTATCCGAAGCTAGTTTAGCTACGAAATTAATTGGAGTAAAACTAAACTAATCATGTCTTTGCTAATTAATATGATATTTTATATATATTTACTTATGATTTGATTTTATATATTTCCGGACCACCCGTAAACAACACGAGAGGATTAATTATAAGACCTCATGATTGTACGCAACACGTCATTTGACAACACGGTACTTTATGTACGCAACACGTCATTTGACAACTTGGTACCATGGGTCGAGATTAATTTTGATCAATACGAATACGATGGGGTCTTTATTTATTTTATTAAACAACTAATTGTGGACTACTAACATCGGACTACTAACTACGGACTATTAGATATTGAAAGTATTATAAGTATATATGTAACGATTATTTGAAAAGAAAATATGTTGATATATTATATATGGTTAGGTTCGTGATATCTATCGGAGACCAGGTCGGGTTATATATCTTCAAAGCAAAAGTGAGTATATAGTCCCACTTTTAAACTCTAAATATTTCGGGATGAGAATACATGCATTTTATGATTTACGTTATGGACACAAGTGATTAAAAATATATATCCTACGTTGAGTTGTACCATTGGCATACTTCTCTGTAACTTGGTAACTACTATTTACATGCGGTATTGTAAACGTGAATCCTGTTGATAGATCTATCGGGCCTGACAACCCCAACCGGACTGGACGACCAGTATTCAACGGTTGCACAGTACTTCGTTTCGGTGACTACACTTGGTACGGTGTAGTGAGATTTCATAATAAAGGGAATATGCGACGTTGATTAAGTGTTAAGTATGGTTATCAAGTGCTCAACCACTTAGAATATTTTTTATTAAAACGTTTATGTATATTAAATCTTGTGGTCTATATTTATAACGCTGCTAGCATTAAACCTATATCTCACCAACTTTATGTTGACGATTTAAGCATGTTTATTCTCAGGTGATAATTAAAAGCTTCCGCTGCATTATGCTGAATTTTAGCAGGATTTAGAGTATGCATATTTGTTTCAAAAATAAAACTGCATACCGAAAGATTTGTAATGTGAAATATGTTGGAAATCGTATTGTTATTATCAAATGTAAAGTTTGTAAGACTAAGATTATCGCTAAACGATAATCATTATTATGTTTTTTAAGCCTTTGGTTATAATAAAGGTTATGGTTTGTATCATAAAAACGTATGCAGATTTTGAAAAATGTCACATATAGAGGTCAATACCTCGCAATGACACCAATAAGTACGTGACGTTTATAATCGATATGAACGGGACGTTACAAAATGGAATTTATTGAGTTGAAACAGATATTAACGATTGTTAAGTTGTTAACGAAGAATGTACATCATAGCATATTAGTAATATGAATTATCCGAGTAGTATCTACCCTTTAAAATTCACACATAATAGCTTAGTACAAAAAGATTTATGATGGTTTCAAAATTTATATATAAGATATATATATAAATTCTTCAGAGGAAAAGAGTTAATACTTCAGAACTCGTTGATACAATATACGTGTTATTAATTCGTAATGATGTCCACGGTGCTTTCTTGAACTGGCGGAGCTTATGATGTTATAGGTGCTGCTAGTGCTGATAATGCTGACGATACTGACAGTGATGGTAATGCTAACGGTACTGTTGATGCTACTGATAAAACAAGTCTAGCTTGTAAATCGTGCACCATTCTGGACAGGGTTTCTATTCTTCCTTCTATCATTTTGGTTCATTCATCTAATTTATGGTTAGGGCTAGAACATATAATCTCTAAGACTTTAGAGATTACATAATCGTCGCAGAATGTTTCTCCCATGAAGTTATAGATTAATACTTCATCGATTATTGTTGTTGGTACTCCTTGGTATCTATAGGGTGTATGACGTTGATGCTCGAGGTACAGATTGTAAAGTTGAGGTTTACGACGCGGTTGTAGTTGGGGTTGGTAATGGTACTATTGGCGTTGATGATGGTGATACTGGTTATGCTGCTGTTGCTGCTGCTAGTGCTTGTAACCTTTGCACCATATTCTCCAAAGCCACCACCCGAGCACGAAGCTCGCCAACTTCTTCTATTATTCTGGGATGATTGGTGGTCCGGACGAGTGGGTGATTAAGATCTAGAATGTGAGATAGTATATAATCGTGCCGAGATACTCTGGAAATGAGAGAGAAAATGGTGTCTCGGATAGGTTCGCCGGTAAGTGCTTCAGGTTCTTCGCTAAGAGGGCAATGTGGTGGATGGAAAGGATCGCCTTCTTCTTGTCTCCAATGATTAAGGAGGCTACGAACCCATCCCCAATTCATCCAGAATAGATGATGGCTAATTGGTTGATCCATTCTGGTCACACTGCTTTCGGAGCTTGAGTGGGATTCCATTTCGGAATCCGAGTGACTTGAACTAATGACGAATTCCATTTTATACGATTGAATAAAGGATTTTTTGATATGAAATGATTTCCCGGCTATCGGATGGTATTCTAATTACATAGAATATCTATATATATAGAGCAAAAGATTTCGTAGATTACAGAGGAATTTACGGGATATGTCAGGCAATGTTTACAGTAACAGATACGCTAAGATATGAATTAGCAGATACGCTAAGATATGAATTTTTTCTATACACTATTTATGCAATCAATGCAATAAGATGTGTCTAGACTTAGAATGATAAGCAGGTAATTTTCGATAAGAAATGATAAGCAAAAACTTTTGACATGCAACTAATGTCGAAGTCCAGACTCACTAATGCATCCTAACAACTATCAGTTAGACACACTAATGCAGACCTGGTTCACTAAGACCACCGCTCTGATACCAACTTTAGTGACCCGTCCTAATCCATCTAGATGAATACATTACATTTGGTTACATCGCGAGGTACTTGACCTCTATATGATACATTTTTCAAACATTGCGTTAGTTTTTTTTAAAATAAAAACTTTCATTACATCGAAAGTTGACGACATGCATACCATTTCATAATATATCCAATCTATAATTGACTTAATAATAATCTTGTTGAACTCAATGACTCGAATGCAACATCTTTTGAAATATGCCATGAATGACTCCAAGTAATATCTCTAAAATGAGCAAATGCACAGCGGAAGATTTCTCTAATACCTGAGAATAAGCATACTTTAAAGTGTCAACCAAAAGGTTGGTGAGTTCATTAGTTTATCATAATCAATAATTTCTATAATTTTAATAGACCACAAGATTTTCATTTCCATTTCTCATAAATATACGTCCCATACATCGAGACAAAAATCATTCATATGGATTGAACACCTAGTAATCGACATTAACAAGATGCATATAGAATATCCCCATCATTCCGGGACTCCCTTCGGACATGATAAATTTCGAAGTACTAAAGCAGTTCAAATTCTCTGACTGGGGCTTGTTAGTGCCCATAGATCTATCTTTAGGATTCGCGTTAATTAGGGTGTCTGTTCCCTAATTCTTAGATTACCAGACTAAAAGGGGCATATTCAGTTTCGATCATTCAACCATATAATGTAGTTTCAAGTACTTGAGTCTATTTCGTCAAACATTTATAAAAGCGCATGTATTCTCAGTCCCAAAAATATATATTGCAAAAGCATTTTAAAGGGGAGTAATGAACCTCATGATACGATATTTTGTAGTAAAAATATGCATACGAGGGAACTGAACAATGCAGGGTTGGCCTCAGATTCACGAACCTATATCAAGTATATATATTAACACTTAAAATTGTAATCGAACAAAATTATATATTATTAGTGATATAAATGTTATCTTAATAAATTATATGTTTCATTAATAACTTAATATTTATTTTATATACTTTATATAAAGAAATTTTTTAATATAGTTTTATTAAGTTTATTTTTATATGATTAACTCCTATTGTAATAATAATAATAATAATAATAATAATAATAATAATAATAATAATAATAATAATAATAATAATAATAATGATAGTAATAATAATATTGATAGTAATAATAATACAGTTGTAATATTAATAATAATAATAATAATTATGGTACTTTTAATAATAATTCTAATTCTAATAATAATGATAATTTTAGTAAAAATATGATAATAATGATAATAATTTTTAGTAATAATAATAATACTAATAAAGATAATCATATTAGTAATAATAAATATGATAACATTAATAATAATATTTATGTTAGTAGTAATAATAATAATAATAATAATAATAATAATAATAATAATAATAATAATAATAATAATAGTAATAGTAATAGTAGTAGTAGTAATAATAATAATAATAATAATAATAATAATAATAATAATAATAATAATAATAATAATAATAATAATAATAATAATAATAATAATAATAATAATAATAATAATAATAATAATAATAATAATAATAATAATAATAAGTTTACTATCTTTTAAGGAGTGAGTTCCTAAAAAATTTGCCCCAGTCCAGGCTCGAACCCGCGACCTCCCGCTAACCCAAAACACTCATTAACCATTACACTGCCTCAGTTTTTCTGATTTAAATCAACTGTTACTAATATGACCCATTTGTTTGTTGCTTCTGTTACAGGACCAATTATAATATCGTGACATGCAGCCCAATATACTCCTCGGCTCAAGTTAAACATATCAGTACATTAACCTTATAAGAGTTTCAGTTCCTTTTGTATTTAATATAATTAATCACGAAAGGTAGCAGCCATAGCACATCGATTAGTGGTTTGACGATTGTGATCTTCGTGGTGTACCAAGACTTGGTAAATGTTGGCCATCAAGTTTCAACTTGATCCAATTGCATACATAAATGATATTGCACAGATTAAATATGCTTTTTATTTCCCACTTGACCAAACCCAAGTAAAATGGTATTGCTTTTCTTTTTATTCTTTTGTTTTGTAAGCTTAATGAACGCATATTTTCTTTGTTTCTTTACGTCGATTAAGCATAAAATAATAGATGCAGTCCAGCGAAAGAATGTGTATGTCTTTGATTTTATAATGGAAAGCATATACAGTGATTTGAGGCAATGGTTGCAGGTACAACAGTTTGCAAGATGGTTAAAAGGTGGTTGTTTTCACGGTGGGTTGATAATAACTAGGTTCGTTCGAGCAGTAGCAGTAATAAATAACAAACATATTGGGTTGGTAGGTGGTGATGAATTTAAAAAGGAAAGATCAAGAAAGAAAGTGGATTACCCTCGAAGCTTAATGATGGCGAGTTTGATGACGTGGTGAACTTGGGTGTTTGTTTGAATTGAACAAGAACCCATTGTAGCCGCCTACGATTTACAGTTTTGTGTGGTTGGTTTTTGATTCCGCAAAATGTCAAGTAATCAGTGTAATGAAAGAGGTGAGCGATGATTTTTATTTCGAATAGAAACAGGTTGAACAGGTACAATATTTTGGCTGTTTTGGCTACGGCTGAAGTGGAAACAGAATCAGTATATGAGCTCGATTAAGGCAATGGTTTAAGGGGTTTGGTGGTGGTCATTTCTGATCAATAAGAGGGGAGAGAGAGAGAGAGTAGGGTTGACGGTTAATCTTGGTGATGGTGGCTGGATGAAAGTTTACATGGTGGTTGGGTGGTGAATGAATTTAATGTGATTCGAGATGGAGGTGGTTCGTTTGATTATGGGTTTTGAACAACTAAAAAGGAGGAGGTGATCTAAATCGGCCAATACTAGCAATAAACAATAAATGGGTGATGTTTTAGTTTTGATGATTTACAACAGAACAATAGAACTGTAACATCCCGCGTTTTTCCGTTAAATTTATTTTTAACACCGTCTTTTTCTTTTAAATAATACCTTTCGTTATTTAAATTCGTAGTTTCCGTTGACTAACGTTCATAAAAATTCCGTCATTTAATTATAACATCTCTCGTTAACTTGCGTTTTAAAAATATTCGATCGGTTAAATCCCGCACCCGCTTTGAAACTCGAGGGACCGGAGTTGCCAAATGGGCAAACTAGTTGACTAGGTCAACTAGTCAACCCATTTCATCCATTCCATCATCTCCCTCATCCCTTTTCTCTCCATCTCAAGAACACACACACAAACCCATTCCATTCATTCATCATCTAAATTCAATCTTGGAAGCTCACAACAAATCCGACTACATATTCTTGATCCTCTCATCATCCTCTACGATTTGATACTAACTTCATTGATTTTGGGTTAATGCTAAGCAACTTTCATGCACACGTTACTTTGTGAAGTACTTTTATACTCGTGCACTCGAGGTGAGATCATAGTCCCACTTTTTACTCTTTTGAACTTACTTTTGGGATGAGAAAACATAAACGATTCTTTTGAACTAAGTGAACACAAGAACGGGAAAACAAACATTCTACATACGAGTTTAGAACGAAAATCCTCAATCCGATTATCATTAGTTACATCAGATGGTGTAAGCGAGAACTTATGTTATATGGCCATATGGGTTTGACAAACCCTCATTCAAACGGTTCGCTACCGTTTACGAATGAAATATATTTTCGGGAACAGTGTTGTTCTAGCACTAATTGATGGGGTATTCAACAGACGGAACGTTAAGCTTTGATAATTGGGTGCTCGTGAATATTAACTTTTAGAATGTACTACTATTATTTCAACTTTGCAAATCTTGTGGTTCGACTTACTTTACTTTTACTCACTTACTCAAACCTATGATTTCACCAACGTTTTTGCGTTGACAGATTCTTCTATGTTTTCTCAGGTTTTCACATGGCTATTTGTTACACGCTTCCGCACTCTTTGATTACTTGATTGGAGTCTACCATGCATGCATACGCTAGGGATAGCATTTTTGGATTCAAACTTTTGTCTACTTACTTACGCTATTTATAGCAACTGTGGTTTCAAACTAATTATGTCGCAAGTTATTTCATTCATACTTTATAACTTTGTAAACTTAAAATTTTTGTCGATCCGTTTGTTAAACTAAACTTGGTACTTTTCAAATGAACGCGACATAATTTTGGTCAACGAGTCTCATATAGGGACTACGACCACGCAACGGGACCTAAGTTAACGACGCCGTCAATAACGGTTTTGGTCGGGTCGTTACAAGTGGTATCAGAGCGTTGGTTGTAGGGAACTAGGACGTGCATTAGTGTGTCTAACAGAGTCGTTAGGACGCATTAGTGAGTCTAGACTACAACCGGATAGTTAGCCATTGCATTCTGACATACATTTGCTATAGATAGCACTTACTTGACTACTTGTGCATTATACTTGAATCATTCTTAGGAAAACTTTTTAATGGTACCCAACCTTCATTATACGAACTCGTATCCTGCCACTTTAGTTCGGGAACTCTGACTCCTTGGTTGTTATTTCCCCCGTCTCATCTTACTATCCATGAATATTGTAAAGTCACTGACACTACTCTAGATGAGTATCGTCATCACCATTTATCGCTACGGTTGCGTATTACTTGTTATCATGACTCGTTACTCTTTTCATACCTAAATACAATATTGTCTGACTCGAACCACATTGACATGAACAATCATTTATACACTTCCCACGGGGAACGCTTCCTTAGATTTGCAGAAATTCTTTCGATTTAATATGAGTCACGTTTGAGACGTCGTTACATTTTGTTCATTTTAGGTCTTCACGATGACACGAACTTGAATCTATGGAGTGATGTGGGAATGGAGGTATGAGTTAGCGTAATATAACGACACTCGATCAACGTAGTTATATTACGGTAAGACATACCAAAGTTCTAGTGACGCGTGATGGTGGTTAGACTCGATCAACCTAAACACCACCATGTGCCATGTACATGACTTCATCCGTTCAGGTTTGGACATCCGAAAACTCCGAGAATATTTATAACAACCATACCGGGGACACACCTTCAATTATTGTCAAATTATATTTATGCTTCCGAATGAATTACCGATTCCATTCGACTTCAACCGTATGTCACACGGGTATACTAGCTCGTCCTCGCACAGTCTTATTGACTAACTACAACTTACTCGTTATGCTCACATCGGGGCGGAAACTTCTTTTGCATCACCCTCGTACTTCCGGTTCAGGAGGTCCTTATTCTAAATTCCCAATGGAGAGAGACTCTCCACGTTATACTAGTATTCACCTCGAGGGTGAATAGTTCCGACGAACGTTTTTGGAAACCGATAAATCTTCCGCGACGCGAATTCTCTTGAGAAACTTGTCCTAGCTAACGTTTTCAATTCCTAGCAAACGTGTACAATATGCCTTAGGGAAATGTACCCCGTTTCGGATCGAGATCCTCGTTTCACTTCTAGATTTTGGAGTACCTTACAAAAAGCCTCGGGACCGCGTTTAGACATGAGTACCGCGTACCATCCACAACCCGATGGACCGAACAAACATACGATTTAAGTCTTGAAAACCATAATACGATTTTGTATTACCAACTTCAAATTTACTTGAGAAAAGTATTTTCCTTAACCGAATCCTCATACTACAATGATTTTCATTCGAGTTTTAACGTCACTCCTTTTGAGACCACATGTGACCGGAAACGTCATTCTCCTTTGTCGAACCAAGTAAACGATGATCAATTCACCGGGGCCGAGGTTATTCATGAGCAACCGAGAAAATTTATTCATATTCAGGTAAAACCCTACGCGACTCGTAGTCACCAAGAGCTACGCCAATGTTAGACGTAAACATTTCAAATTCCACGTGGGAAACCGCGTCACGTTAAGAGTCGCACCTTGGAAAGGTGCAATCCGTTTCGGGAAAACGTAGGAAGCTAAATCCGCGATATTTTGATCCTTTAAATTCTTGGGGTGTTTTGGACCCGTCGCTAGCCGTTTAGACTTTTCCGACTCATTTTGGGTCTCCGTTTATCCTACATTCGATGTATCAACTCAAAGACGTGTTTTGTGAAACAAGAACTTGTCATTCCTTTTCGATAAGCTTACTATCGACGATAAACTTCATTCCTAGGAGGACCGGTTGAAACCATAAATCGTGAAGCCAAACCTTAAAACAACATATGATCCCGACCGTCAAAATTCGTTGAAATACCCTAGGACGTACTTCTCCCTCACTCGTAGAATTGGCAACGCAAGATCTCGAGTAAGATTCAACAACTACTACTTCCAACTAAATTTCGGGACGAAATTTCTTTTGAGGTGTGGATAATGTAACATCCCGCGTTTTTCCGTTAAATTTATTTTTAACACCGTCTTTTTCTTTTAAATAATACCTTTCGTTATTTAAATTCATAGTTTCCGTTGACTAACGTTCATAAAAATTCCGTCATTTAATTATAACATCTCTCGTTAACTTGCGTTTTAAAAATATTCGATCGGTTAAATCCCGCACCCGCTTTGAAACTCGAGGGACCGGAGTTGCCAAATGGGCAAACTAGTTGACTAGGTCAACTAGTCAACCCATTTCATCCATTCCATCATCTCCCTCATCCCTTTTCTCTCCATCTCAAGAACACACACACAAACCCATTCCATTCATTCATCATCTAAATTCAATCTTGGAAGCTCACAACAAATCCGACTACATATTCTTGATCCTCTCATCATCCTCTACGATTTGATACTAACTTCATTGATTTTGGGTCAATGCTAAGCAACTTTCATGCACACGTTACTTTGTGAAGTACTTTTATACTCGTGCACTCGAGGTGAGATCATAGTCCCACTTTTTACTCTTTTGAACTTACTTTTGGGATGAGAAAACATAAACGATTCTTTTGAACTAAGTGAACACAAGAACGGGAAAACAAACATTCTACATACGAGTTTAGAACGAAAATCCTCAATCCGATTATCATTAGTTACATCAGATGGTGTAAGCGAGAACTTATGTTATATGGCCATATGGGTTTGACAAACCCTCATTCAAACGGTTCGCTACCGTTTACGAATGAAATATATTTTCGGGAACAGTGTTGTTCTAGCACTAATTGATGGGGTATTCAACGGACGGAACGTTAAGCTTTGATAATTGGGTGCTCGTGAATATTAACTTTTAGAATGTACTACTATTATTTCAACTTTGCAAATCTTGTGGTTCGACTTACTTTACTTTTACTCACTTACTCAAACCTATGATTTCACCAACGTTTTTGCGTTGACAGATTCTTCTATGTTTTCTCAGGTTTTCACATGGCTATTTGTTACACGCTTCCGCACTCTTTGATTACTTGATTGGAGTCTACCATGCATGCATACGCTAGGGATAGCATTTTTGGATTCAAACTTTTGTCTACTTACTTACGCTATTTATAGCAACTGTGGTTTCAAACTAATTATGTCGCAAGTTATTTCATTCATACTTTATAACTTTGTAAACTTAAAATTATTGTCGATCCATTTGTTAAACTAAACTTGGTACTTTTCAAATGAACGCGACATAATTTTGGTCAACGAGTCTCATATAGGGACTACGACCACGCAACGGGACCTAAGTTAACGACGCCGTCAATAACGGTTTTGGTCGGGTCGTTACAAGAACCTGCAGGTTAGTCACGAATGTGTGATGTTGGATTGTTATAGATTATCGAATATGAATAGAAGATATAGCAGGTTAGTTCTTGATTAATTGCAGCAGTGAACAAGATGAGTGGTAAATAAAAATGAGAAATCTCAATTGGTTTATGTTGAAGATGGTTAGTTTCGATGGTGGTATCGAGTTTCAAATGGTGATGATGGTGGTGTTAAGGTGATCAAGATTGAGGGTGGTGGTTTTAATGATGATCAAGGTGGTGAGGTTCCTTGGTGGTGATTGTGGTTGACGGCTGCTAACACAACTCGCATCATAAAATGGTCGTATAGGGTGATGATGGTTATAAGTGATAGATAAGAGATGGTGGAGAGGTGGTCTCAGTAGCGGTTGTTTATGGCAGCCGGTGGTAGATGGATGGGTGTTTGCAATGAATCGTGTATATGTGGGTTAAGCCGGTGGTGGATTTTGTTCTCTTAAATTGCAAGTATATGTATATAATATATAAGAAAGAATGATTAGTGGGTTAAGGGAGAGAAGTCAAGAAGAGAAATCGAATGTTCAATATATGTATTATAATTACATATCTATCTATATGTATAATAATATTAATTATGATTAACAAATAAAAAACAGTAACAAAAATCCTCAATCATCTCTGGTAATCAATCATCTCCAGTTATCGAATAATAATTAAAAGCAAATAGTATCCTAATAGTAATCAATCAAAGTTTCAATCATCACATATAAAGTTAAGAAAGGAGAATAAGGAACGTGGGTATACAATATCAATCAAGAATCAATTAGTAAATAAAAAAAAAAAAAAGTAGAAAATGACATGAAACTGATTCTTGTTTGTGTCTGTGAATTGAAATCGACCAGTACAAGATCACAGACAGGAATTTCACTTTGATGGTGAAGTATAACAAAAGAAATTGGATTCCTTATCTAATTTATATATAATTAGTATAAGTAAATAAATGAGTATGTTAATAATAATAATACTAATAATAATAAAGATATAACAAGTTACATGTTTTCATTTTTATATTAAAATACTAATATTCATAATACTGATATTGATATTAATTTTAATAGTAATAATAAATGTAATAATAATATTATTATAACAAATATATTTTCAATTTGTAATTACCTTTAATATATTAATATTACAGTTTATTAATTGTATCATATTATATAATATATAAAATAACATATTTTGAATATTTAATCTTTATAAATTTTATATATATATTACAATATATATAATATTACTTATTTATAGAATTCATATATATATATATATATATATATATATATATATATATATATATATTTACATATTTACTTACACACAATTGTTCATCAATCGTCGGGAATGGCCAAAGGTCAATTGAATGTATGACAACAGTTCAAACTTTTTGAGACTTAACATTAAAGACTTTGCTTATCGTGTCGAAATAATATAGAGATTAAGTTTAAATTTGGTCAAAAATTTTCGAGTTGTCACATTGACTTACGTTGACTCTATAGTTTTTTAAATAAATATATACATAAAAACATAAATATATGTATATTTATATACGTTTTTATGAGATTTTACAAAACTATCCGAGAAGTGAGCGAGAAAATCTTAGAAATTATGAATTTTACAAGAAAATCTTACAAATTAGCAAGAAAATCTGAGAATCGTGACTTTGACTAAGTTTAACCCCGTTGACCGAGAAATCTCTGGAGATAAACATCTCGTCTCGGTTGCCTTCTAAAAACGAGATCTCGGGGAGATCTCGGGGGATTTACAACACTGCCTATAATACACATATAGGTACAATACACATAAATAACAATTCTCTAAAAGAGAACTCAACACTCACATCCCTTAGTCGAGGGATCTCACCTTGCTCATTTGACCCGCCCATTTATCTCCTAATGGACATAAACCAATTAACACTTCGGTGGTAATTCAAACCCACTCTACAAAGTACAATTTAACTCAAATTATACTTAACACCAATTAGGCCAACCTAGGTCTCAACACTAGATTACTACTTAGGTAGTGATCATTTCAAACCGCCATTTACACAAAAATCACAACACGTGCAATATTGACCCATATTGCGTTTGACCACGTTTGACTTATGTTAAAATACCATTTTAACTAAAAATCACTTCCATACTACCAATTGATTAACAACACTATCAAAGGTTGAATTTAGATCAAAACCTAGACATTAACAACAACTTCACCTCTTTGAAGCATTTCATCAAACACTTTATGTGCATGACTTCAAACTTGTTCTTACGAACATCAAAATCACCAATACACATCCAATCTAGTGATTACCATTTAAATCCAAGACAATTATACCCAAATTCATCATCAAACCCTAAACCCACCATATTAGGGTTCATAATCACAAGCTTGCACCAAAACCCCCAAATTTCATAAGAAATGGGTTCTATAACTCATCATAAACTCAAACCCTAACCCAAACAAGAATCAAACACTAAAAATTAGAGTTATAACTTACCATCACCATCAAAATGTAGCTAGAATGAAGATGAACAACATTAGCTCTTGTACTATGAAAGGATTCAAGCTTCTTCATCATGTTCTTGCACTTTCTCACTCTAGAATCAACTTCCTCTCTCTAGGAATGGATGAGAGGGTTTGTGTGGGTGAAATAAGGATAAGAATGAGATAGAAATCTGATTCCCAATCCATATACATGTTAACAAGTGAATTGACCAATATGCCCTTCATTTAAAAGTCCAAAAATCCAAACAGCACCGGATCAGCGCCAAAAGCGCTCTTGGCACAAGAGCAGTGTTCCTGGAGCCTTTCAGCTCACAACTTGAAATTAAAAGTGTCCACGTTCGAATTACGGTCGTCTGGGCTTTTGATTCTCCTCAATCCGAGTTCGTATGAGGAAGTTATGGCCCAAACGGTGAACGCGCGCATAAACTCGCAACATACACCAAACTTTTGCACATCAAATTCCCGACGCTCCCAATACAATATCATCATTGGAAATAATAATATTTCAATTCACTACAACATCTTGAAACATCTCGATCACCCTTGGTATTATTAAATTACCATTTAAAATAATACCCCAAATTTTGAGATGTTACAGTTTATTAGCCGATTTTTTAGTGGTTCTGGGTTTTCGATGATCTTTATTGTTTGATCTATTGTTGGAAAACTTAGAAAATGGATGCTCAATTCAAACACTATTGATTGAGTGTTAATAAAAAAATAAAATCGTATACTGGCGGGGCAAAATGCAGATTGCAGCCATACGGTTTGATACTTTCTTAGTTGACTTTATACATCGATCTGAGCCTCGGTTCATTGTTATATTTACTTACTTTACTTTATCCATCGATCATAGTTGTTGATAGCTGCATGTCATTATTTAGTTATTTGTGTTAACAGTATGATTTGCTTAACTGTTATGGTTGTTCGTTATTTCAGATGTATTATATGGAAAGATACAAAAGGCAATGATGATCATTTTTGTATGATATGGAAGCGGTCATAAAAGTTGTAACTGTATGCTGGCGGGGCAATCTGCAGATTGCAGCCATATGATTCAGGATTAATTAGTTGACTTTATGCATCGATTTGAGCCTCGATTTCTTAGCCAGTTTTTTTCAATTCTTCGTCTTCGATGATCTTTATTGTTCGATCTATTGTTTGAAAAGATAGAAAATGGATGCTCAATTTGAATGCTATTGGTTGACTGTTAATAAAAAATAAAATCGTATACTGGCAGGGCAAAACTCAGATTGCAGCCATACGGTTTGATGCTTTCTTAGTTGACTTTATACATCGATCTGAGCCTCGGTTCATTGTTATATTTACTTACTTTACTTTATCCATCGATCATAGTTGTTGATAGCTGCATATCATTATTCAGTTATTCGTGTTAACAGTATGCAGATTATCTGATTGGTCCACGTGGCGCTCTCACTCACAAGCAATTACTGTTCGCAGATTCCAGATGTTTTTCCTTTTTTTTCACCCAATAAATCTTTTTTTATTTAATAACTTTTATTTTGCATATAATCAATATATGTATAGAATGTCTGGAATTGGAACTGTAGCGTATTTGTTGAACCCACCTTGTTGCGTCCTCTGCTCTCCATACGCCATCCTCTTCTTTCTAACCCTATCTTTTCCCTCACCGATGTATTATATGGAAAGATACAAAAGGCAATGATGATCAGTTTTGTATGATATGGAAGCTTTCATAAAAGTTGTAATCGTATACTGGCAGTGCAATCTGCAGATTGCAGCCATACGATTCAGGATTAATTAGTCGAGTTTATACAACGATTTGAGCGTCGGTTTGTTAGCCGTTTTTAGTGGTTCTTGGTTTTCGATGATCTTTATTGTTGAATCTGTTGTTTGAAAAGATAAATAATGTATGCTCAATTCGAACGCTATTGGTTGAGTGTTAATAAAAAAATAGAATCGTATACTGGCGGGGCAAAATGCAGATTGCAGCCATACGGTTTGATACTTTCTTAGTTGACTTTATACATCGATCTGAGCCTCGGTTCATTGTTATATTTACTTAGTTTATTTTATCCATCGATCATTGTTGTTGATAACTGTATATAATTATTCAGTTATTTGTGTTAACAGTTTGCAGATTTTCTTAAGACAAACAAGATATTCAACAGAGAAAATTGGTTTACATGGGCTATCCTGTTGAATAACAATGAAGAAGATGAATTGCTAGGGTTTAGGATTTGAGGTTTAGGGTTTAGTGACGTTGAGGATTCAGAGTTAAGAGCTCTATTTGAGGTAAATAATAATATTTATTGAAACTTTTAAAATTAATTTACTTTAGATTATGGTTTAAATTTATGCTTTGTCAGTCGTATTCTTGATAATTATATTTAGTGACTTTAAAAAAAAAGAAAAAAAAACCTATATTTAGTGACCTAACATATTTATTTATTTATTATGTGTTTTGTACCAATACGATGATATTAGGATGCCTTGCACACGCTGGTAAACATAGGGGTTTTTTTATTGATATCGTACACCGATATTCGTGCTGCTCGAATTGCCATGCGTGCATTGTGAAATAAGCGTTTGCAGAGAAGGAAACTATACATCCATTACTCAATTCCAAAGGTTAATTCCCCTCCATAGCTAATTCCCCTCCAAGTAATACTTTTTAAAAATGTTTGATATTTGACATAAGTTATCATGTGTGTCCCGTTAGGTAGATTGATTATTTAAACGCTTTGCGCAGTTTCAGCTCGATCTTGATAGAATTGCCAGTAGGGAAGATATTCAAACAACTTTAATGATTAAAAGGAGTCCTAATAAGTAAATAACAACTCCTTTATTTTTTATTATCAAACAAATTAGTAATTAAAGTGTTAATCATTTGAAATTTTTTATTAATCTTTTAGGTATACTTCAAAGATATCGCTAAACTCCATTGGAAGCCATCAGAGAGTTACATCTAACTTCTGAAGATATCAGACCAGTCCTTACAAATATTTTGAATCTGTATAATGGCAATTGAGAACTAATTGAGGAAGATAATTATCGAACTCTTGCAGATGCTATATTTGAATCACTGATGTGTGGTGATTGCATCTAATATTTTTGATTGGAAATATTAAGAACATGTGGGATTTAACTCCTGATACAGAGCTGCTAATGGAACTGCCCGAAGAGTGCACATTTGAGACTGCACTGACTGATTTGACTATGAGTGATAACTATTAAATGCGTGTTATTACTCACAATCAAATCAGCCAATGCAGTCTCAAATGTGCACTCTTCAGGCAGTTCCATTAGTAGTTCTGTATAAGAGTTAAATCCCACATGTTCTTAATATTTACAATCAAAAATATTACATGTAATCACTACACATCAGTGATTTAAATATAGCATCAGCAAGAGTTCGATAATTATCTTCCTCAATTAGTTCCCTATTGCCATTATAGCATCTACAAGAGTTCGATAAATATCTTCCTCAGTTATCTTCCATAATTAGTTCCCAATTGCCGTTAATCTAAGTTTGTAGTAGTTAGGTAATTGATGATGTAAATTATAGTCGGTGATTTTGGATATATAACCTATAACCTGTAAAGGTCAATTTCGCACCATTAATACTTTGCCAACCGTTATATTTATAGATTTTTCTTCGATAATGTATAGCCGCGTAGCGCGTACCTTCAATCTTGTTAAATTCAAAACATTGACCAAGCATTGCAAACAGTGACTTCCATATAATTTCACGTTTCCTAATCTACTTTCACGTTTCGCGAACCAAATGAAACTCGAGAACATTCCTTTAAACTCGAAAAAAATCAACAGATATTTAACTTCTAAAATTCTGCAAATCTCGCGTTCCACATGCAAACTTCAAGAATTAAAAAAATATCATGTTTTGTGAGATAATAAGCAGGACTCGAGATTCTGAACTGAAACTCGAGATTTCAAATTGAAACTAGAAATCATTTTCTTCCTTTTTACTCGCTAGTCGTTTATCTCCCTTTCGATGTCGGTATTCGATATAACTTAATCTCATCTTCAATAAAGTCCCATGTTGCTTCTGATCAAAGATGTGTTGGAGGCTTTTGTGTTCGGTGAAGATAGTGCTCTTGGTTCCATACAGATAGTGTCTCCATAGTTTGATTGCAAAGACAACAGCTCCAAGCTCGAGATCGTGATTAGTGTAGTTTCGCTCGTGAATCTTCAGTTGTTGGGAGGCGTAAGCAATAACATTCTTCCATTGCATCAATACGCACCCAAAACCTTGTCTGGAGGCATCACAATACACAACGAAGTCATCACTGCCTTCGAGAAGGGACAAAATAGGAGCAGTGGTTAACTTCTGCTTCAGGGTTTGGAATGCCGACTCTTGCTCGGTTGCCCAAACGAACTTCTTCCCTTTGTGAGTTAACGCGGTCAAAGGACGCGCAATCAAAGAGAAACCTTCGATGAATCTACGATAGTAACCGGCGAGGCCTAAAAATTGGCGGATATGAGTAGGAGTAGTGGGGGTTTCCCACTTACTGATGGATTCGATCTTTGAGGGATTGACTTTGATACCCTGATCGCTCACAATATGACCAAGAAATTGGACTTACTTCAACCAAAATTCACACTTAGAGAATTTGGCATAGAGTTGCTCTTGTCTCAAGAGTTCAAGCATGAGTCGAAGATATTGCTCATGTTCTTCTTCGCTTTTGGAATATATGAGGATATCATCTATGAAGACGATAACGAATTTGTCCAGGTACGGCTTGTATACGCAATTCATGAGATCCATAAACATGGCAGGTGCATTGGTTAAACCGAATGGCATCACCAGAAACTCATAGTGGCTATAACGAATTCAGAATGCAGTCTTCAGCACATCACTCTCCTTCACCCTCAATCGGTGATAACCTGATCGTAAATAAATCTTGGAGTAAACGCTGGATCCTTGCAGCTGACCAAAAATATCGTCA
Organism: Rutidosis leptorrhynchoides; assembly: GCF_046630445.1. Classification (NCBI taxonomy): domain Eukaryota; kingdom Viridiplantae; phylum Streptophyta; class Magnoliopsida; order Asterales; family Asteraceae; genus Rutidosis; species Rutidosis leptorrhynchoides. The sequence goes on along the minus strand of NC_092342.1, from coordinate 200,009,462 downwards.
ATCCTGGGAAGGGGATACCGATTCTTGATCGTCAACTTGTTTAGTTCACGATAATCGATACACATGCAGAAAGATCTGTCCTTCTTCTTCACGAACAAAACAGGTGCGCCCCCAGGCGATGAACTCGGTCGGATAAATCCACGGTCTAGCAGTTCCTGCAGTTGACTCTGCAAGGTGCGTGAGCTACAGGTGCAGCTCCTAGTACTAGATCGATCTGAAACTCCACTGATCTCGGCGGCGGTAATCCCGGAAATTCTTCTGGAAAGACGTCGGGAAATTCGTTCACAATTCGTACATCATCCACGCTTTTCTTCTCAGTTCCTAATATATATATATATATATATATATATATATATATATATATATATATATATATATATATATATATATATACGCCAAAACAGCAAAACGTCCCTTTTTCATAATCTTTTGTGCCTTCAAGCAACTAATAAGGTTCAGCTTCAAGCTACATCTCTCTCCGTAAAAAATTAGTGGCTCACCATCTTCGCGTGGTATACGAAGAATCTTCTCTCCATAAATAACTTCTGCTCTTACCTTGGACAACCAGTCCTTACCGACTATCACATCAAAACTTCCTAGCTTAATGGGTATCAAATCAATCTCAAAATCCACACCAGCTAAGTTTATGTTACCTCCTCGGCCAACTTGGTCAACTTTCTCAAGTTTTCCATTGGCTACCTCAACAAGTATACTCTCATCCAAAGGCACTAACAACCAATCTATCTTAGAGCAAAAGTGTCTACATACATAACTCCTATCGGCACCGGTATCAAATAGGACAGAAGTTAATAGTTTATTGATAGTGAATGTACCTGTAACCAAGTCAGGATCCTCGTGGGCTTCTCTGGCGTTCATGTTGAAGACTCTTCCACGTACTGGCCGCCATCCTTCTTCTAGTTAGGACATTCATTCTTGAAGTGGCCCTGCTGACTGCACTCAAAACACTTCCTTGGTCCATTTGGGTTTGTCCTCACAGCTGGGGCGATGATCTTACAATTTCTGCCGATGTGTACAGTCCTTTTACACTTCTCACACACTACGTTGCAGTATCCAGTGTGATGCTTGTAGCATCTCTTACACTGAGGAAGGGTACCTTTATAGTTAGGGTTAGAGCTAGGGTTAGGGTTCCTCCAGTCGTTGTTTCCCTTAAAATTCTCATACCTCTTAGCTGCGTTCTGGTCAAAACCTTTTCCCTTACTTCTGTCCCACTTACGTTTCCCATTACTAGCTCCCGATTCTGATTTCGCCTTCTCTGGATCTTGGCGGGTAATTTGATTCATTAGGATGTGCGCCATGCGCATAGCTTCCGGTACATTCGCTGGTTTCGAAGAAGTGACATTTCCCTGAATGTCCTTGGGGAGTCCCCACAGATACCTCTCCATCCGTTTGTACTCCTGAGTAACCATTGTGGGGCGCATCAAAGCTAACTCCCAGTACCTTCAGTTATAGCAATCAAGGTCAGTTCCTACGACTTTCAGTTCCCAAAATTCCGCTTCCATTTTCTGAATTTCGGTTCTGGGGCAGTACTCCTCGATCATAGCCCTCTTAAACTCCTCCCATGGTGTAGCGTAAGCTTTGTCGATTCCCAAGCCTGGGCAAGCGTATTCCACCAAGTCAAAGCGCCATCCGACAAAGTGCAGGATGCGAACTTAGTCTTATTCCCTTCGAAGCAGTTACTCACACGAAACACAGATTCCAACTTCTCAAACCATCTCGTCAGTCCAACTGGCCCTTCTGTTCCACTGAAATTGTGGGGCTTACAACTCTAAAATTCCTTCAAAGTACACCCAGTCCGAATTTTCTGGTTAGCCGGTGGAGCTTGGGGGTTGGCATTAGCCATAGCTGCGGCTACTCGAGCGGCTATCATCTCCTCGATTATGTGCTGCTGTGGGCATTTCCCTTGGACATCTTCCATTAGCCATCGATCTTCTAAACAAAAATTTCGACTTAAGTCAAAATCCATTGACCAACAATGTCACAACATACGGTAAACAACATGGAAACAACACAGTACACGATAACTAAGCAAGGCAAACAAGCAGCAGATAGCACAAAAGCCAACATGTAATAAAACGCCGTACAATAAATCAACAACAGTAGTCCATTCATAATAATAAAATTGCATACAACAGCATAAGGTTCGTACAATACATAAATGAAAAACAGGAAATTACAAACGGAATACATAAAGAAATCTAATACAACAGTCCTAGGGAAAGGATGGGTAAATGATGTCCATCAGGTGGGTCATCTGGTCCTCGAGCTCAGTTACTCGATCACGGAGGGCATGCACTTCTCTCGTCAGTTCCTCGACGGTGGAAGATGCTGGTGGGGCAGGTAGTGCAGATGGTGCCGGTGGTGCAGATGGTCCAGATGATGCGGATGTAGTACTAGAAGTAGACGGCACTGAGCGGGCACCCTTACGTACAAATGGATCGGCAGGATACAGTACAACCCTCTTACAGGCGGTGACCCTAACCAACTGTCCATGTGCGTTCACGAACGGCTTACCTCCATTAACCCCTGGAATAACATTATCATTGAAGAGGTACCACTTCTTCGACGGGGTAGAGGGTGGCTACACGGGCTCTTCCTCGGGGTCCTCCTCAGAATCCTCCTCGGGATCCTCCTCGCTGGTGTCATCAGATGATGATCCGTCTGAATCATCAGAAGGTAGTGCAGGTACGGCACGGGCGGGAGAAAGCGTCTGGCCGGTGGTCATAAGTCGATATCTGCCAGGTGTAATTGGTACGACACGTCCGTTAGTGGTGCGTCTAGCCCAATGTCCATGCTTGTTATGGAAGGGACCATCTCCGTTTCCCCCAGGGATCACAGTACCACCGGAATGGTGCTGTAGCCCCGGGAGTCTAGGGCTGGGTGGTGCTGGAATCTCCTCGGGATCCTCATCTCCATCTGAGACGTCCATGAGGTCAAGCGCGTGTCTACTATCTCCGGAAGACGAATCGCCAGAGTCACCTAAGGATAGTGGTGAGTCAGCAATAATAGTAGGCGAGGTAACAGACGTATCTGAGTCGCTCTCAAAGTCAAAGGTCATAGGCGGTATGTCTGACATCTGAACAAGAAAAAATAACTTTTTCCATGTCAGTAAGACATATAGCAATCACGTAATCAGGCACTACAACATCCTAGCAGTACATAGCATGGAAATCGTAATAGTATTAAACAAAAGTAACATGCAATCAAAAGCAGATAGTAGCATGCAGTAGCGAGAAAGTAGCAGCATACAGCAAGTTCACATAGTAGTAAAGGTAAGCAGTAGCATGCAGTAGTAGTAAGCAGTAACAAGTACGAGCAAGTTGTAGATTAGTCCTATTAGCGAATCCTACTGGGCTCGGTCAAGACTCACTAATGCAACCTAATTCCCTACAACCGATTCTCTGATAGCAAATGTGATGCCCCGTACAAAACCATCATGTACGAATCGTCAACAACAGGTCCATTACACGGTATAATACTACATGCTGTTTTAAAACAAGTTTTGTATTCATGAAAAGATAACGTTTTACAAAAGATAACGTGACACAAAGGTCGTTACAAAGCCATTATTCAAAATAACATAAGTTGTGAATGCAAAATAAAAGTTCCATGATTGAGACATCTCTAAGTAATGCAGCGGAAGTCTAACACAGCGAGTCTGTAACAGCAAGTCTATAACACCAAGACAACAAGTCTAACAGTGGAAGCAACAACGTCTAAGCACCTGAGAAATACCCGCTTAAAAGTTCAACACGAATGTTGGTGAGCTATAGTTTGTATTCAGTAATGTAATGTAGACCACGAGATTTCGTATTCAAAACAGTATGAAAAGTATATGCTTATCCGTGGGCACAAACTAACTTAACGTAATAATAATACCCCCTAAAAGTACACTTGGCGAGTGCGTATGTCCTCGAAGTATCAAACACCCGTTAAATGCTAGCGCGACTAGCCCGAGTGGGGATGTCAAACCTTATGTATCCATATCTAATATTCATGTTCACCGGTTCAAAAACTAATGATTAAACATTACCGTGCTAAGGGGAATCTTTGTGACGTTATATCACACACACATATATAAAGTTTAAGTACTCGTGTCTAGTATGTAAAACATAAAAAGCGCATGTATTCTCAGTCTCAAAAATAGTAGAGTAAAAAGGGAAGCTATAACACACAGTGAATGTGCAGTAAAAGTCGATATGAAAAGTATGCAGGTAGTAAGTCGGTCCGAAAGGTCGTCAACCTAAGTCAAAGGTCACTAAGTCAGTATATTGTCCCCAAAAGTTTACAAGTGAATAAATTAAGTCTTAAGTATCGTCATCACCATCATCATAATTATCATCATACGTAAAAGATAAAGTAAGTTTTCAACAATAATAGAGATCGAAACAAAAGGCTGACTTCGGACAGCTGCTACGACCTCTATACAAAACAAAAAGACGCGTGGTCAGTGGTAACGCTCCTTATGTGAGTCCTCTAACCGCTGTCCAATTTTTAGATAATAACTCGATCTCGTTTGACTGTGGCGACGGTTCAAGCACGAGTAGGTCAGAATTTTTCAGCACGTCGTTATAACGGCGTAGTGACTTTCGGAAGGCTATAAATCCTAAACCGTATATCGGATTTTGGCGAGGCCTAAATGAAAAGTCATCTACTCGAAACAAACTATATGAAACTCAATTTTCTAGAAGTCCTAGGAGTCTGATCAGACCCCAAAAAATAGAAAACAAGTGCTCCGGTGGGTTTCTTGGTGCTTGATGCTCATCACGGTTCTCATCCTTGATGCGTGTAAGCTTCAAGTGTACAACTCTTTGATGTTTTAGCATCACTTTGACCAAGTTTCAACCATCATGTCAAGATCCGTCCTAATCCTTCTGGACGAATACATTACATTTGGTTACATCGCGAGGTACTTGACCTCTATATGATACATTTTACAAACATTGCATTCGTTTTTGAAAGACAAACTTTCATTTCATTGAAAGTTGATGGCATGCATACCATTTCATAATATATCCAAATATAATTGACTTAATAATAATCTTGATGAACTCAACTACTCGAATGCAATGTCTTTTGAAATATGTCATGAATGACTCCAAGTAATATCTCTAAAATGAGCAAATGCACAGCGAAAGATTTCTTTCATACCTGAGAATAAACATGCTTTCAAGTGTCAACCAAAAGGTTGGTGAGTTCATTATTTTATCATAATCATTCATTTTCACAATTTTAATAGACCACAAGATTTCCAGATATTTAATTGTACACGTAACCCGAGTACAAAATAATACGCGTATCCCGCGAATTAAAAATTATTCGTATGGTGAACACCTGGTAATCGACATTAACAAAAATGCATCTAGAATATCCCCATCATTCCGGAACTCTCATCGGACATGATAAAATCGAAGTACTAAAGCATCTGTAACTCGGATTGGGTTTGTTAGGCCCAATAGATCTATCTTTAGGATTCTCATCAATTAGGGCTTCTGTTCCCTAATTCTTAGATTACCAAACAAAAAAGGGTGATATTCGATTCGATAATCCAACCATAGAATGTAGTTTCGATTACTTGTGTCTATTTCGTAAAACATTTATAAAAGCAGCGCATGTATTCTCAGTCCCAAAAATATATATTGCAAAAACATTTAAAAAGGGAGCAAATGAAACTCACAATCCAATATTTTGTAGTAAAAATATTCATACGACGAAACTGAAAAATGCAGGGTTGACCTCAGATTCACGAACCTATATCATTTATATATATTTTAACACATATAATCGTAACCAAATAATTTATTTATTAATTGTTATTTTAGTAACTTATATGTTTCATTAATAACTTAATTATCTATATTTATTTTATATACTTTATATAAATAATTAGTATTTATTACAAAAATATCACTATAGTTATGTTATATGTAATAAATATATTTTTCTTATATATATAATATTTATTTAGTAAATTAATAATAATAATCTTAATAGTGAAAATGAAAATAATAACTTTGATAATAATATGATAATGTAAATAAAATTATATAAAAATCATGTTAATGAAAATAATAATAATAATGATAGTAATAATTTTAATTATAATGTTAATTTTTAATATTAATGATAATAACAATAATAATAATAATAATAATAATAATAATAATAATAATAATAATAATAATAATAATAATAATAATAATAATAATAATAATAATAATAATAATAATAATAATAATAATAATGAAATAATAATAATAAGAGTATTAGTAATAACTACCTCAAAGGAGTAGCCCTTAAAAAAATTTCCCCAGTCCGGGTTTAAACTCGCGACATCCTGCTAACCCAATGATACTCTTAACCATTATTGCAAATCTACTTTCCTGATTTATATCCCGAATTAATTATATTTAACCCATATGTTTAACTAGGTCCATCATCTTCTTCAACGAACTGTATATCGATTCTTAATATCACACTACTACCTTAATCATTATTATTAATCTATCTTCATTTTGTCATCGATTATGGTCATAATCATAATCATTTAACATCATCGTTAGTGGATCGTCATCATCGAACCTTCATTATGTTATCAACGGGTTTTATCATCATCTTCATTCATCATCATTAATTAACCATCGTCTTTATCATGAACATCTCGTTTATCATCTAAAATTATCATTTTCATTTATTCAACATCTCGACTCGATCACTGTCACTATTGGGTCCTAACCCATTAATTAAAATCATACGGCCCAAAAATAAAATGTATGAACATGGCTTAAGTTGGAAAAACTAATCGGCCCAAGGAAAACAACCCAACATTTAATGTTTCGAAGCCCAATAAGAAGAAGTGAAGTCACGGCCCAACAAATAAAACCTGGTAACTCAAATTTCCGCTCAAATCATTCATTGACATGGAATTCGGTTTCCTTTTTACTTAACAAACAAGTGGGGTTACCCCACATTGTAAATTGTCGGCCAAAAAACCAAAAAGGATATAAAAATATTAACTTTATTCACGAGCAATAATTCACTGGAAATTCGATTGTTAATTTGATGATTTATTTGAGTTTTGGGTCGGCTTTTTAGACAGAAAACATACGTAGCACAGGTAGGGTTCTGAGATGGTTTATGGGTCTGAAGATTATAGGAGGAAGACAACGATGGTGGTTCAATCATTCGGTATGCAAATCTTTCTAATTATCTTCATTATCATTCAGCAAATATCGTATATTATTATTGTTGCTGTATAGTAGCCATAACAAAAGCCTGAACCGACCACAAAGATATTTTGTAACAGAAAAAGGGAATCGAGATGGTGAGAGTTGGGTTGTAGGGTTTAGCTCGTTCGATTAAAAGAGATATTTATACTCTCGTGATCAACCGTGCAGTTGATCACACGATCCACCATCAAACGCGCGTCTCACCTAAATCACACGTGCGTGTGACCCAATTGTCTTAGGACAAGTTTGATCAGGGTCATCCGTATGGTTAACCTCAAATGTGTGGTAAATCGTACGGTTCACACATCAAGCGTGCGTGTGAGCACTTAGGCAATTTCAAAACTTCAAAATTTTACAACCTTAGGATTTCGACTCGTTCGGCAATCTTAGATCTAACAAGCACTTTCAACTTGAGTCGAAAATCACTAAACCTTTAAGAAATGACCATTAACACTTAGGTAGATAAAAAATCCTAACCTAAACAAGGTTATTACTCTAATCATTATGTGTTCCAAGAGTAAATCCAACAGTGTAATGTCAACTTAAGTTCATTAGCAATCTAAATCATCAATGTCCTTCAAACAGTCACAAGCTCTACAAACTTCTATCTCATGGATTTGGTGGCCTAATATCTTGATCTCAACAAAGTTCTTTTAGATGTCGTTATGCACTCAGAGGATAATCAGAAAAATAAGGAAATGATAGAATCTTTATGAATTTTCTGATGTAAAAAGTCATGCAACTAAAATTATGCAAATAAAAGACATTCTATCATGAAATTCAATAACATGCAAACCAAAATCTTTTTGTTGTTTTATAGTTTTCAGTGCAAACAAATTAACAGTACAGAAATATAAGACATACAAATCCACATTATTTTTGTGAGCAAGATGATTAACTATTTTAAAAAATGGATCAGAACTGACATATTGAATCAATATCTGTTGTTCATTCCTAATTATCCAGTCTATGTCTATTATCATGTAATTACTGATATCAATCCTCATTAAACATGAACATATTCATTCCGGACATATCGACAATCATGTTCGCATTAATTACTTGAACACTATAAAGCAATGATTTTTGAGATCATGCTAAGTTCATTAATCCTTGATTCTTCCATAACTTATGATTGTGCGTTTTTATTAGGTTGTCAATTCATTACACGTAACTTTCCGTTATCTCTTTCCATGTACTTCATTCAAATTGAATAGGATGGTTCTCACAGCATTTTGAATAACCTTGTTAGCCTTTGGCTTATACTAATGTGTTGACAATCTTCAATCTAGTTGGCTCGGCTGATCTCAGAGTATATTGGATTATCCGAATAGGCGCACTATTTACCGCGGGGATTGGTCTACAGTTAAAGCAGATTTGCCTGATGACCAGTCGTCACACGAAATAAATCTCGAGGCCCTTAACTTCTTTATGTTCAAGTTGTCATGGAAAACAGGATCGAAAGTTAAACTTTCATAAATAAGTATTAGAGTATATCTAGGTAAGTATCTTTCCAACTTACAGTCTTAATGGATATAACTCTAAATTGCAGACGACAAGAATCTTGATAGTTCAGTGTGAACGTCATGATTAAACAATTCAAGCTGCGCGGGGGTGTCACACTAAGAATGATCTGAGTTCTTTATGAGCACATCATGAATCAGCATTCTTCATACTTTCAGGACTTTGCCATCGTGATACGCCAATTTTATTGACATTGATTTTCTTTTGATATTTCTATTTTTCAGCATATCACTGTCTTTTGATATATTGATTTTGAACGCAATCATGAATGGATTTTCCATTTTTATGCATGAACTCATGTTTCTTTGTTGTGTGCTCAGATCACTCGAAGGTGTTCTCCCTTAAATGCTTGAACGGTCCGCAATAAGGAATTATACTTTTCGGCCTTAAGCGAGAAGGGACACTTACTTTCGACATAAACTAATTTTCTCTGTATTTTTAGGGTTTCATTTCGATTATTAAGTCTCAGGCTCGAGACAACGTGGTATGCACCAGCCAAACAGATAATCCTCAACACCTTAAATGATCTATTGAATGTCCCATTCATAGCTGTGAAGCTGAATTGGTAGAGTAACGTTGAATATTGCTTGGGGACATCCAACACCAACTTTCTCTAACGATTATCAATTATGATAGGGGATACCCTCAACCGACTGTTGAGTTCCTCAAAAACTATCATTTCATACAGTTTCGGAGATAATTAGGTGACTACCTTCAAATGCAACAGATCGTTCATGACTTCTGAATCTTAGATGATCGTTATTCTTATTATGATTGTCTAATGCCAAGAATTCATAAGTCACATCTATCAGTACATCACACAACAGATAGACATAAACGTTCAAATCAGTCATTACTAATCAAATATATCAATTCTCAGTACAGTAATTTCTTCATCTCCAACATATTAATCAAAACAAGCTCATTTTCGGATTTTTCAACTTTTTAAGATTTTCTGGTGAGGCATTTTTCACTTTTTAGGTATTTTCTGCTGATAACATATACTCCCCCTAAAATGCGGAAATATAAAATCTTTTTGTGTTTTAGCATTTTAACCAAACAGAAAATATCTACAGACTAGCATGCAATCATGAAAGAAATTATGTAAAGAAATACAGACATGAAGCAAAAATATGCAATACAGATAATTAACAACCAAAAATCTACATGTCATGCATCCTACATGCAAAGTCTAAAAGTTTGACTAACCCTCACACACAACATCCGTAATTACTTTGTCTCGATCAACAATGCCATTCATCTCTAGTAGGAGTAAGAACCTCGGTTTATCAAAAGCCTTAGTGAATAGGTCAGCCCTTTGGTCCTTAGTACCTATTCTCTTAACCTCAATAATCTTTTTCTCATGGCAATCCCTAAGAAAATGATATTTCACACCTATGTGTTTAGTCTTAGAATGTTGCACAGGATTCTTAGTAATTGCTATAGCAGCAGTATTATCAATATAAAGAGGAGAGAAAGAGATTCTTAGCCCGTAATCGCGAAGTTGTTGTTGGATCCAAACAACTTACGAACAACAACTAGCAGCAGCTATATATTCAGCTTCACACGTGGAAAGAGCAACTGCAGTTTGTTTCTTGCATTGCCAAGTCACCAGCCTTTCACCTAGAAATTGACATCCTCCTGATGTAGACTTGTTGTTGATTTTGCGACCAGCATAATCTGAATCGCTATAAGCTACAAGATCAAACTTCTCATCGTTCGAATACCAGATGCTGAGATTTAGGGAATGCAACAGATAACGTAGAATTCTTTTGGCAGCTGTAAGATGAACTGTATTAGGATTAACTTGATAACGAGCACAGAGACATGTTGCGAACATAATATCCAGCCTAGACGCAGTGAGATACATGAGCGATCCGATGATTGCTCGATAGTATGTAGGGTCAACAGGTTATCCATCGCACTCTAGTGAAATACCATGATTAACATCTAGCGGAGTTGACACAGGACGTTCTTGAGTTATACCGAAACGTTCGAGTATATCATTACTAGTCTGTTCGACTTTGCTTGATGAAGAAAAATACCATTACTAGTCTGTTTGACTTGTAAACCAAGAAAGTAGTGTAAGAGACCCAATTTACTCATTTCGAACTCGTCCTTCATCACCTGTTTGAACTCATCAACGAGTTCCTGCTTAGTAGCACCAAAGATAATATCGTCAACATAAATCAGGACTAAAATAATGTCGTCATCTTAAACTTTTATAAACAGAGTACAGTCTACCGTGCCCATTTGATATCCTTTTTCAATCAGATAACTCGATAACCATCCGTACCAAGCTCTAGGAGCTTGATGTAAACCATAAAGGGCTCGACGTAATCGGTAAACTTTGTTAGGATGAAGATGATCTTCAAAACCGGGAGGTTGACTGACATATACTCTCTCATTTAGCTTGCCATAAAGAAATGCACTCTTAACATCCATTTGATAAACTTTAAATTTCATAAAAGACGCGAAAGTCAAGAAAATGCGAATCGCTTCCAATCTGGAAACAGGAACAAAAACTTCATCGTAATCAAATTCAGGATCTTGCTGATAACCTTTAGCAACTAATCTTGCTTTGTTACGGGTAACATTTCCATCTTCGTCGAATTTGCACTTCCAAACCCATTTGAGGTCGATTACTTTCGCACCATGCGGCTTAGTAACTAACTTCCAAATATCTAGACGATGGAATTGCTGAATCTCTTCTTGCATAGCCATCACCCAATCAACATGCTTCAAAGCTTCTTTTGTTGTCTTTGGCTCTATTCTAGAAATATGACATGAGTACTCGATCACAGTTGATAGTCCACAGTTAGCAGTTCAATAATTCATATACAGTTTAATATATTATATTCGAATTAATTAATACGTGTCGTGACCCATTGTATACATGTCTCAAACTCGATCACAACTCAAGGTATATATATTATTTGAGAATCAACCTCAACCCTATATAGCTAACTCGAGCATTACTGCATATAGAGTGTCTATGGTTATTCCAAATAATATATATATATATGACGTCGATATGATATGTCAAAACATTGTATTCGTGTCCCGACGATATTTAAATTGCGTAAAATAAATAACAGAAATTAATGACGATAAATAAAATTGCGAGAATTAAAATTGCGATAATTAAATTGCGAGAAATAAATTGCGATAAATAAAATGTAATAAGGAATTAACAGTTAGCTAGGAACAGTTAGCTAGATTTTTGTTAGCGTGGATTCTTAACAGAATTTCTCTTAGTTAATTTGTTTGTTTCTAACAAATTTTACTTTTGTCCAATGTTTTCTTCATTATGTCACTTGTTGGATTCTGATAGGTCAAAATCCAAATATGAAATTGAAAGAAAATGGTTATTTTGTGGTGAACGGATTCGTATATCTGTGAATGTAAGTAGGATAGTAAATGACTGTTGAATCAGATTCGAAGAATGTATAGTGTAACTTATTAGTGTGAAATCTAAATATTCCTCGGGTATTACCTACCCGTTAAAATATTTTCACCATTAACAGTTTGTACAAAAGAATTTTTAATTACTATCTTTATGAAAACATATATACATATATATTTTCTTCAGATGTAATCATGGATTTAATGAGTTAATATAATATTAATCTCATTTGATTTACCATTAGAACTAGAATACATAATCTCTAAAACAATAGAGATTACACAATCGCCATGAAGAACGAAGATAATTGATGTAGAACGATACGTAGAACGACGATTATACTCGAGGTACAGAATGAGATGTTGAGGCATGGATTATTGATGGTACTGTTGCTGTTTATTGATGGTACTATTGGTGCCGGTGATGTTGCTGAAGCTGGTACATTTTGTACCATATTTTCCAAATTGATTACTCGAGCGCGAAGCTCGTTGACTTCTTCCATTATTCCGTGATGATTGTAGGTCGAAACGAATGGATGAATAAGGTTTAGAATTGTAGATAGAATATAATTGTGACGAGATATTCGGGAAATGAGGGTGAAAATGGTGTTTCGGACTGGTTCACCGGTAAGTGCTTCGGGTTCTTCGTCAAGAGGGCAATTTGGTAGGTGAAAAGGATCGCCTTCTTCGCGTCTCCATTGATTAAGTCAACTACGAACCCATCTCCAATTCATCCAGAATAGATGATGGTTAATTGGTTGATTCATTCCGGTTACACTGCTTTCGGAGCTCGAGTGGAAATCCATATCAGAATAGCTGTCGGAATAACTATCGGAATAGCTATCGAAATCTGAGGGACTTGAACTGGTTGAGGGATTCATCTCGTACGACCAGATGAAGTATTTTCGATAAGAAATAGATTATAGGATGTAGATTAGTACCCTGCAATACATAATTTACATATGCATATATAATACTAAAATCCCATAAGTTACGGAGGAATCTACGGAAGCTGTCAGGCAAAGGTAACAATAACAGATACGCTAAGTTATGAATTTATCTATATAATTTGTATGTAATCAATGCAGTAAGATGTGTCTAGAATAAGAATGATAAGCAGGTAATTTCCTAAGGATGATAAGCAGATAATTTCTGACTAGAAATGATAAGCAAAACTTTTAACATGTAGACACGGTCGAAGTCCAGACTCATTAATGCATTCCTAACAACTACTAGTTAGACACACTAATGCAAAACCTGGTTCGCTAAGACCACTGCTCTGATACCAACTGTCAAGACCCGCCCTAATCCATCTGGACGAATACATTACATTTGGTTACATCGTGAGGTACTTGACCTCTATATGATACATTTTACAAACATTGCATTCGTTTTTGAAAGACAAACTTTCATTTCATCGAAAGTTGACGGCATGCATACCATTTCATAATATATCCAACTATAATTGACTTAATAATAATCTTGATGAACTCAACGACTCGAATGCAACGTCTTTTGAAATATGTCATGAATGACTCCAAGTAATATCTCTAAAATGAGCAAATGCACAGCGGAAGATTTCTTTCATACCTGAGAATAAACATGCTTTCAAGTGTTAACCAAAAGGTTGGTGAGTTCATTAGTTTATCATAATCATTCATTTTCATCATTTTAATAGACCACAAGATTTCCAGATATTTAATTGTACACGTAACCCGAGTACAAAATAATACGCGTAACTTACGAATTAAAAATCATTCATATGGTGAACACATGGTAATCGACATTAACAAAAATGCATCTAGAATATCCACATCATTCCAGGACTCTCATCGGACATGATAAAATCGAAGTACTAAAGCATCCGTAACCCGGATGGGGTTTGTTAGACCCAATAGATCTATCTTTAGGATTCGCGTCAATTAGGGTTTCTGTTCCTTAATTCTTAGATTACCAGACTAAAAAGGGTGATATTCGATTCGATAATCCAACCATAGAATGTAGTTTCGTTTACTTGTGTCTATTTCGTAAAATATTTATAAAAGCAACACATGTATTCTCTGTCCCAAAAATATATATTGCAAAAGTATTTAAAAAGACAGCAAATGAAACTCACAATCCAATATTTTGTAGTAAAAATATTCATACGACGAAACTGAACAATGCAGGATTGACCTCGGATTCACGAACCTATATCATTTATATATATTTTAACACATATAATCGTAACCAAATAATTTATTTATTAATTGTTATTTTAGTAACTTATATGTTTCATTAATAACTTAATTATCTATATTTATTTTATATACTTTTGATAAATAATTAGTATTTATTACAAAAATATCACTATAGTTATGTTATTTGTAATAAATATATTTTTCTTATATATATAATATTTATTTAGTAAATTAATAATAATAATCTTAATAGTGATAATGAAAATATTAACTTTGATAATAATATGATAATGTAAATAAAATTATATAAAAATCATGTTAATGAAAATAATAATAATAATAATGATAGTAATAATTTTAATTATAATGTTAATTTTTAATATTAATGATAATAACAATAATAGTATTAGTAATAATAATAATAATAATAATAATAATAATAATAATAATAATAATAATAATAATAATAATAATAATAATAATAATAATAATAATAATAATAATAATAATAATAATAATAATAATAATAATAAGAGTATTAGTAATAACTACCTCAAAGAAGTAGCCCTTAAAAAAATTGCCCCAGTCCGGGTTTGAACCCGCGACATCCCGCTAACCCAATGATAATCTTAACCATTATTCCAAATCTGCTTTCCTGATTTATATCCCGAATTAATTATATTTAACCCGTATGTTTAACTAGTTCCATCATCTTCTTCAACGAACTGTATATCGATTCTTAATATCACACTACTACCTTAATCATTATTATTAATCTATCATCGTTTATGATTATGATCATAATCATAATCATTTAACATCATCATTCGTGGATCGTCATCATCGAACCTTCATTATGTTATCAACGGGTTTTATCATCATCTTCATTCATCATCATTAATTAACCATCGTCTTTATCATGAACATATCGTTTATCATCTAAAATTATTATTTTCATTTATCCAACATCTCGACTCGATCACTATCACTATTGGGTTCTAACCCAATAATTAAAATCATACGGCCCAAAAATAAAATGTATGAACACGGCCCAAGTTTGAAAAAGTAATCGGCCTAAGGAAAACAACCCAACATTTAATGTTTCGAAGCCCAATAAGAAGAAGTAAAGTCACGGCCTAACAAAGCAAACCTGGTAACTCAAATTTCTTCTCAAATCATTCATTGACATGGAATTCGGTTTCCTTTTTACTTAACAAACAAGTGGGGTTACCCCACGTTGTAAATTGTCGACAAAAAAACCAAAAAGGATATAAAAATATTAACTTTATTCGCGAGCAATAATTCACTGGAAATTCGATTGTTAATTTGATGATTTGTTTGAGTTTTGGGTCGGTTTTTTAGACAGAAAACAGACGTAGCACAGGTAGGGTTCTGAGATGGTTTATGGGTCTGAAGATTACAGGAGGAAGACAACGATGATGGTTCAATCATTCGGTATGCAAAACTTTCTAATTATCTTCATTATCATTCAACAAATATTGTATATTATTATTGTTGCTATATAGCAGCCATAACAACAGCCTGAACCGACCACAAAGATATTTTGTAACAGAAAAAGGGAATCGAGATGGTGAGAGTTGGGTTGTAGGGTTTGGCTCGTTCGATTAAGAGAGATAACAATAACAATAACAATTGAAGTAATCGAATAGCAACAACTGGGTTCCATCGAGTAGCAGTGGAATGGGTTTGTTGTGGATTCCTTGGGTCGAGTGTATTGCTGGGTCGAGATGGATCTAATTGATTAATTCGTAGTAGACTGCGTGTGTTATGTGTTTGCATTATTTACATATTAGGATATTAGGATACGAATATATATATTTGCAGGAGTTAAGGTACGTACTAGGTCATCACGACGAGTAGGTCGAATAATCTAGTAACGAGCAATGTATAACATGGAACCAATACCGAATGCAACACTGAGAAACAAACCATCAAAAAATCTCATTTTCGAACAACAGTAGCAACATGAATGAGGGTGATGATAATTCGATGGTAAAAGGAAACACAACGTGCACTGCAGTAGCAACAAGGGATGGTTGTGGTGGTTTCATGATGAAGGTGGGTTTATGGTTTAGTGACCGGAGGAGGAAAGAGGTGGACGACCGAGGGTGATGAAGGTGGTCGTGTTGTAAACAAAAGGTGAGCAAGAAGGTGATTAATGGAGTAGAGTGGGTAAAAGGTGGTTGATTCTCGGTAATGGTGGTGTGTGGTGTTCTTGGTGGTTTGTTGACAATTAGAAAGAAAGAAGAAGGAAAGACATCAAAATATATTCGTAGTGATGATGGCTTCATAATGTGCAGTATATATATGTATTTTATATAGAGATATATTATCAAATTAGTTAACAAGTGGGGTGGTGAATGAATTCAGTCGACAGATACATATATAATTGAGATGGGTAGGTACAAACACACTAATTCAAAAGTTTGATAACATAAGAAATGAAATTAGCAGCCACAATCTTAACTTTATCTGCCGACGCTTTTCACAGATTGATATATCGTGGTCCATTGCTAAACAGTTAATATCTAAACGTCTTCCGAAAAATGCCCAATTTTTAAATTAAATATATTTATTTATTTTGGTCATTAAATGTTTGAAACCTGATCAAAAATGTGCGTCTAATATTTTTTTTTTATTCCAAGTAATCTGTACGGAGTATTAAAACCCAACTCATCAAAGTAAAAATATTTTTAATAATCCTAAATTTTATATAACTTAATTATGGATCAACGTTTATCTTGATCTCATCATGAATTCGTATTTAGACTTGTTTAATATCAACCATCAAAATTGACCAGTCATTCTAGCTCGATCCCAACTCAAAATTAAATATTTTTAAAATTAATCAAATAGATTCTAAATATATTTTTAATAAAGCTAAAATTGATATAATTTATTTTCAGATCACCGTTTATTTTTAAAATCATATAGGTTTGAATTTAACTTGCTTAATATCAATCGAAACATCAAACGAGTATTAAAATCATTTAATATTTATTTAATATACTTTATTTATATATAGAGATATATTTTAAATAATAATTATTATAATATCCTATTTTTTATTTTATTTCACATAATTACTTATAACAACAACATATAATATTTCAAATTACATTTCTAAATTTAATTTATATATATATACACACACATATTCATTTACAAATAATTGTTCGTGAATCGTCAAAACTGGTCGAGGTCAACTGAATATATGAAACAGTTCAAAATTTTTGAGACTCAACCTAACAGACTCTGCTTATTGTGTCGAATCATATCATGATTAAGTTTAAATTTGGTCAAAAATTTCCGGGTCGTCACACATCAACACACAACTAAGAGTAAAAGCTAACATTCTACAAGTTTTGAATATCAAGGTTGCCTCTTTATTGCATAAACCCAATAAAGCTTCAACCTTTGTCCTTTTTACACAAGTTTATGCATCTTCATCATATGAGATGATGAAGACTTGATCTTTATCATCACAACAATCACAAAAAGGTTCCAAGTAAGTGAGATCTACAATGATAACTTAGATCTCAAGTATTAAGAAAACTCTAAGCTAGAAAGCTTGGATCTTACAAGATTAATGAGACCATAAGCTAGAAAGCTAAGATCTAATGAAAGTAATGAGACCATAAGCTAAAAATCTAAGATCTTTAACAAAATAATGAAACCCTATGCTAAAAAGCTTGGATCTTTAATGTTCTTGAAGATCCTTAAAGCAAAAGACTAGATCTTCAAGTTACATGAAGATCATAAACAAAAGTTTTGATCTTTTTAACAAAATAAAGGAATCATAAGCTAGAAAACTTAGATCCAACAAAGTAATGAAGATTCAAAGCTAGAAAGATTGAATCTTTCATGTTCTTGAGGGATTCAAACCAAAGTTTGAATCTACAAGATATAACAAGATCAAGAAGCTAAAAAGCTTGATCCTTGCATGATGATGATGATGTCGAAAATGAGAAGAGAAGAAGAAGAAGAAGAAGAAAATTTAAAACTTACACTTTTTAGAGTGAGAAAGACTAGAGAGAGAATTAGAGAGTAAGTGTGTGTAAAATGTGAATGAGATTAAGTGTGAAATGAGTGAGATTTCCTTGGTATTTATAGAGTGGTGAGGTGGTGGTGGCCATAGGTTTCAAGGGGGACAAGGGGGGACAACTTTTGCTTTTTGGTTAATGGTGGTCTAAAGTTGGTGCTTATGTTGGGATCCCATGCAACAATTGTGATTATGGTTAACAAAAATGCTAGTATGTTCCCTCTAATAAATGAGTATTTGTCTTACATTTATATGGGTCATATACTTATTAAAATTGGGCTAATTAAATAGTCCACTAGTTAGAGTAGGGTGGGCTAAAGTCCAACAAGGTAGAAAGTCCAACAAGACAACTAGTGAGCATAAGTAAATTACTAAGCGTAATTAAGCAACCAAAAGCCCAAGTAATTGTTATTAGAAAATAACAATTAGTATTTCATAGTCGTAATATTCCAATTACGAAAAAAGTTAAACGTGTACCAAAACGCATAGCTCGTTCTCAACGTCAAGTGACACTAACGGTCGTGAAAGAATTCGGGGATCAAGTTAAGTAACTAAGTACTTAATAGCACGTTGTATGGTTGGTATTAACGAAAGTAATTAATCATGAAATAAGATCCCAGAATATAAACCAACACAGTACGCACAAATACGCAGTTTCGCAGAAAGTAACAAGCACAAAAGTAAGTCAAAAAAGTCGGGTCATTACATCATCCTACATGATATTTTGGTGTCTTTACTTGTAATGGAGTGAATCTCATAAAACCAAGCGATAAGAGGTTGAAGCACGAAAACGCATAACAACATTGCACTTACAGGCATTAAGTGGGTTAATTACCAGTTTAAACATTAATAAAAAGCTGGCTGCCTTTCCCTGAGACTCCTTCCCCCTAGCATCATCTTATGGCTTCTTACCATAAAGGTGGAATTGCTAGGGCCAGACATTTTTCATACCCTGGTGGGGATCTCCACATATGTAATTCAGTGATGGTACACGACTACTCAGTTTCTTTCCCCTATAGGTCATACCTATTGTGTGTGTACTTTTCATCGGTATGTAAATATGTCCAAAAAAGTGATACCCTTATATATAGCAAAAACGGATATGTGAGGGCTCATGTCTGTAGCCTGTTTTCTCGGCTTTCTTCTGCCAAACCGAACGAAGACAGTTTCTCTCCCCTCTGTACCTATTGCACTGATATCTTCTCTTTCAATCTCTTTCTTCATTCAGGAAAGGTGAAGATTGAATCGGGAAGAATCAAAGGTTTTCTCCTCTGCAAAGCTATCAATGCTTTAGTCAAGATCTTTAGAAGTCGATCGCTCATTTTCTCTCGGGAGACATGGCTTCAATTCAATCATTCTCTCTGGCTTCTGAGATAGGCCATTGATAGAGTAGCCTCGTTGGAAAGGATCTTGTACCTGCCATGTCAAGGTAAGGGCATCTTGCATATCAAGTTACTCTATCGATTATCGATAGCGTAATATAGCCCAACACAGAGAAGGAACAGGGTCGGTAGGTAATTCATCTTCGTTTGGATAGCAGTACGGTACACGCACCAAGATATGATCTTTGCTTTTCTACTCGAACCATAACCGGGACTGGAACCTCCATCTAGACCTAAACCTTAAGTTTTATAGAGTGAGTTTTTAAACTGCCACGTCACGCATGTGAGGGTCTTCTTCCCCTTTTTATATCTAAAAACTAACTTGATTTTTTTACAACTTTTTTGTATTTTTTTAAAATGATGTAGACACTTTAGATTATTTCTTTTGGTATATTTTTTGACATTTTTTATGCCAAATTAGCAAGTAGCTTTATTTAGCAGACATAAAATGATCGTATAAAAATTATGTCACACCATTTTTAAAGCATGTGATTTGTAAAATATTTTTTAATCATTATTTTTGACTATCAGTTGTATTTTAACTATTTATTAATTTGAATTTAACGTATGACAGTTAATTTAATAACTAAATAAAAACGTAATACCCGCCGCAATGCGCGAGATGCAATCACTAGTTATTATTATTATTCATAAAAAGGAACTACTAACAATAAGGAACCAATTCAACACATGTATACAACAAAGAGATTATGCCTGAGAATTCTATGAGACTACACTATACAAAATCATAATGTACAAACAATACGCTCGAAAGGACGAAAATGTAAAGCTGCAAGTTTATGCATCAAGGTATTGAGACGGGTTCACGAGCCATTGGTTCCATTCAATTTTCTTTTTGCACTATCGATTAGCACACCACTTGAAACTTTTTATTTGGATCTCGTTAGTAACTAATTAACTAACAAACTTTCTGTATAGGAAATGAAAACTTAAAACGTAATCTATACATATATATATTCACCATTAATTATGTTTTGATTAACATAATCTCAAGGTTAACATATAACAAAACAAGCTACATAAATAAATACATATGGAGAATTTCTACGAAAGTTTTAAGAGTCAGTACAAATGAATTTGTCCAACTATAACTTATAAGTTCTCATATTTTTATGAATATTACCTCTTGTATACTAAAACTATATTTATATCTAAAACTATATTTATATCTACGATAGTTAGTAATCTACATGATTATTCAAAATCTTCTATTAGAAAGACTAATTAGCAGATTCATGATCGAATTTTGCTACAAAACTGTTTATAAAAAATGGGGCTAGAGAAAAGGAACAATATTTTATATGGATCTAAGGGTCTAACAGGTTTTGGGTCCAAACGATCGGGTTGGTCAAAACTTCAAACACTTTCTTTCCTTTTATAATCTTAAGTTCTGTGACCAGGAATTATTCAAATACGATTAAAAGAAAAAACTTACTACAATAATAAACTATATTTTTTAATAGGCTTTTAGGTGACTTCCAACATGATTGGCCTGGTTAATTTGTTCCATTTGACCTATTAGAGACAAAGTATAATCCAAATCGATTTATTTATCATCTAGTCAAATTTGTCACCTATATATAGCTTTCCAAACTCATTCATGGTACAAAATATGCTACATGAAATGAGATTCTGAATATTAATTCAATGTAAATTGTAATCATCTATAAATATCAAATTCTGAATCAACATTAATTCAATGGAAATTGTAATCATCGATGAATGCATCCATCTAAGACAAACTCAAACTAAGCTTACTATTTCCTATCAATAAATGAACTTAGTAAGAGCACTAATTTTCTATTAGCTTCAAATGAGTTGATATATAGTGCAAATGTACTTGATCCAATAAGTATTAATATTTTTCCAGAGTTTGATATTCTAAGCCCTATGCTTGTGCCAATTACCTAATATACTTCAAATTTATATCTGACTTCATGAATCAATAGTTTGAAAGTACTATTTTCTATAAGTGTCGTGTGGATACTACAAAATAAGTACTAACCTTCAATATCTACCAACTAAATTATGAATCAGGGTGTATTACCTATGACTGACAAGAAGATTAGTGTTACAACAATTAAAGATACAGATGTTACCATTAGTGACAAATGAACGAAGTGGATATTTTCTTTCCGAAAAATTGCATCTGCATCTTCAAATGAATCTGATAAACCAAAATATTATTAATTATCAGTATCCAGAACTCAAATGTTAATGGTTATTATTAAATACATGTGTGTGTGTCTAAACATAGATATAATAAACAAAATATTCAAAAATTATTAGGTCTACTTGTCACAACAATCAGAGAGTTTCTCTCTTGTTTGACCTGATCCAAAACATATATCAGATATTGGCACAAATCATGTGACGACCCAGAAATTTTCTACCAAATTTAAGTTTGATCTTTATATGTTTCCGACACGATAAGCAAAGTCTGTAATGTTGCGTCTCAAAATTTTTAAACCGTTTTTATGAATTCATTTGGCCTATAACTACTCCCGACGATTCAAGAATAATTGTGTATAACAAATATGCAATATATATATAAATATGAATATAAGTGTATATATAATATTTTGAATTAATAACATATTTTTAGTTAATTAGAATTAAAAATGTAAAATAATAAATAGAATAATTAAGTTACTATTAAAAAGAATATATATAAAGGTACATATGATATATATATATATATATATATATATATATATATATATATATATATATATATATATATATATATATATATATATATATATGATTACTATCGATAATTATTAATTTGTAATTAAATATTCAATAAATATTACCTTGTAACATATGATATATGATATAATTATTAAAGTATTACATAATTAATGAATTGTAATTACAAGTTTAATTATAGGTATTATACTATTATTAACATTAATATTATTATTATTAATATTATTAAAATCATAATACTGAAATTTGATACATTTGAATTATTGTTATTATTGTTAATATCATCATTATTATAACTAGTATTAAAGTTATAATGTTCGTTATTATAATTAATATTAGTCTTATATTTAGATATTATTATTATTATTAATATTAATATTATTAGTATTCTATTATTGTTAATATTTGTATTAGTATTTATTAATAACAATAACAATATTATCATGAACATTATCATTAATAATTATTATTATCAATAATAGTATTATTTATTAGTTAAATTATATTAATAAAATTATTATTAATATAATTAGTATTATTATTAAATTATTTAATTACTAATTGTGAATTATTAGAATTATTGATATCATCATCATTATTATTAATTTTAATATTATTATTATTTATATACTTATTATTAGTATTAATATTTCGCGTATATATTTATTAATACAGATTAATCAGATACATACACTTATACATATATAAAATACAGTATGTATATATTTAAAAACGTATACAGATATATATTTATAAAAATTCAGTATATACATAGATAGGTATAGATAAATACGTATCCATACTTAGAGAATCAAATTCAGATCCAAGTTGCTATCATACTGTAAATGAATTCCAAAATTTCGTACAAATCAATACCTAATCACAGAATGCAAACAAAAATCGTTAGCCATCTGTTTCATACTTTATCTATTTTAATTATTTATCTTTGTATCTAATTGATTCTGTCGAATCTCATGTATCATAAAATCCTATCAAATACAGTTGTAAGGGATATCAATTGACTTCAAATTATCGATTTTCAATCACAAACGTCTTTACCAGTTTTTATTTAATCAAAATAAAACAGAAAACCCCATTAAAGAGTCGATGACCCTGTTCTTGAGTCAATTTGTCAAAAACTCGATTTTGTTTTGATTTTTAAAATGTGTTAATGAGAAGCTGTTAGAAATCCTTTATTGAATCTTTCTACAAAATCTGAAATCCCAATTCCATCTAACGAGCTCGAATTTAAGAGTCAAACTTTCGTTCCAAAAAGTCAAACAATTTGTTCATCAATAAATTCGAAGTGGTTCTGATGTTATAGGTTCAATTGAGGGTCCAGATTGTTTCCAGGAGTCGTTTACAATATTTTTCATATTATAATTGTTATCTAAAACAACCTAGAGTTTTGAAACTGATTTTGAGTTCAATGAAGAGTCAACAGGTCTGTTATGATCCTGTTATTCTTTTTTCTTGTTTTCTGTTAATTACGCAATTAATACACAAGTAGTTTTCTGTTGTTTACAAGTCTTAATTAAAATCATTAATTCGGTTAGTTTAGTTCTTGAATTTACCTGGTCGACCAGTCTTAAGGGAGGAAGAAGAAGATTAAGAGGCAGAAAAATCAAAACAGGTTAAATAGAATTTGGTAATAGATTAATACAGAAAAACAGTAGCAGAGCCATGGTCGTGAGTGTTTTCGGGTTATCGAGGGGTCATGAGTTCAATCCCGGTCTGGTGCAAATCTTTTTAGAAAAAAAAAACTTCAAAGGGTATATACATTTTTATTTTAACTCTATTATTATTATTATTATTATTATTATTATTATTATTATTATTATTATTATTATTATTATTATTATTATTATTATAATTATTATTATTATTATTATTATTATTATTATTATTATTAATATTAATTATTGTTATTAATACTAGCTATTATTATTATTATTATTATTATTACTAAGCTAAGTATTAATTATCATTTATTATTATTATGATTATAATTACAAATATGATTACAAATATTATTAATGTTATAACTAATATTATTATCATCGTTTAAATATGTAACTTTATCATTTTATTACTAGTATAAATATTATTAGTATTGTTATGATTATGAGTATTATTATTATTATCAGTATTAATAGTATCACAAGTATTATTAATATCACTAATATTATTATTAGTAAAAGTATTATTACTGTAGAAATTATGGTTATTATTATTATTATTATTATTATTATTATTATTATTATTATTATTATTATTATTATTATTATTATTATTATTATTACTACTAATATTATAACTATTATTAGTATTATAATTATCATTATACATACCATAGTCATTATTATGATTATTATCGTTATAAGTATTATTAATTATATTATCATGAGTATTACTAATAGGTAATTACTAAAATCATTATTATAAGTATCATTAATCGATAAATTAATATTTTACAGTTATTATTATAAATATCATTATTAATATCATTAATATAATTATTAACAATAATACCTTATTTAGTAATATTAAGTATTATGATTATTATCATTTTTATCAATATTAAGATAATCGTAGTATTACTAAAATTACTATTTTTAACAAACAAATGATATATACATATATAAAAATAAATTTAATACATATAACATAACAACCTTACTAGTTTTATATACAAAATGAATATATGAGACGTATAAATATTATTAATATAAAAATGATATAATTAGTACATTATATATATATATATATATAAACTTATTCGATTACGATTATGTGTATTAATATATATATATATATATACAAATGATATAGGTTCGTGAATCCAAGGCCAACTCTGTATTGTTCATTATAGTCATATGTATTTTAACTACAAAATACATTAAGTGAGTTTCATTTGCTTCCTTTTTAAATGCTTTTGCAATATATATTTTTGGGACTGAGAATACATGCGCTGTTTTTATAAATGTTTTACGAAATAGACACAAGTAATCGAAACTACATTATATGGTTTTGCAATATATATTTTTGGGACTGAGAATACCCGCATCTATTTCCAGAAGATTCGTCAACACCTTCAACAGCTTAAAATTTCGGGACGAAATTTATTTAACGGGTAGGTACTGTAGTGACCCGAACTTTTCCATGTTTATATATATTAAATGAGATTGATATTTACATGATTAAATGTTTCCAATATGATAAGCAATCAAACTTGTTAAGACTTGATTATTTGAAATGAGTTTCATATAGACAATTGACCACCCAAGTTGACCGGCGATTCACGAACGTTAAAAACTTCTAAAAACTACATGATGTTATATTAATGGATATATATATGGTTAACATGAGATTATGATAAGTAAGTATCTCCATAAATATGTTAACAATGAGTTATATACAAACAAATGAGATTATTGATTTAAGAAACTCAAAAATAATATATATAACGATTATCGTTATAACAACGTCTTACTAAATACATATGTATCATATTAAGATATTGTTACACTATATTTAACATGATAAAATGATAATTAAGTAAATCATTAAGTGTGTTAACAATGAACTACATATGTAAAAACAAGACTACTAACTTAAGGATTTCGAAACGAGACATATATGTAACGATTATTGTTGTAATAGTATTCTAACATATATATATATGATGTTAAGATATATTTATACACCATGTTATTATGATAACATAACAATTTAACATCTTATTTAAGTATTATAACAATGTATTAATTACATTTAACAAGATCGTTAACTTAAAGGTTTCAAAACAACACTTACATGTAACGACTAACGGTGACTTAACAACTTAGTTAAAATGTATATACATGTAGTGTATTAATATATATTAGTACACTTTTGAAAGACTTCAAGACACATATCAAAGTACTTCTACTTAGCAAAAATGCTCACAATTACATTATCATTCATTTTCATCAACAATTCTACTCGTATGTACCCGTATTCGTACTTGTACAATACATAGCTTCTAGATGTATTTACTATTGGTATATACACCTTTAATCATTCATTCTTAGCAGCCATCTTAGAGTCAAAAATATGTGGAACCATTATTTAACAACTTGTATGACTAATGAGCTAAAAACAAACTTAAGGATCTTTTTTTTTCTTTATAACAAGTAATCCCGTTTTTATAATTTCACCCCATTTTTCCATTCCATTTTCTCATATTTACACTCCAAATTCTCTCTCAAAATACTCCTAACATCATACTTGATTATCTCCAAGCATTTTCACCATCTTTTAGCTTCAATTACAAGCTTTAATCATCATAAAAACAACCATTCAAGAACACTTCAAGAAATCTTTCAAACTTGCTAGCTTACTTCCAATCTTGCAAATCTATTTCAAGTGATCATCCAATCTCAAGAAATCTTTCTTATTTACAGTAAGATATCTTTCTAATTCAAGGTAATACTCATACTCAAACTTTTATTCAATTTCTATAACTATAACAATCTTATTTAGAGTGGAAATCTTACTTGAACTTGTTTTCGTGTCATGATTCTACTTCAAGAACTTTCATGCCATCCAAGGATCCTTTGAAGCTAGTCTATTTTTCTATTTTCTAGTAAGTTTATCCACAAAACTTGAGGTAGTAATGATGTTCATAACATCATTTGATTCATACATATAAAGCTATCTTATTCGAAGATTTAAACTTGTAATCACTAGAACATAGTTTAGTTAATTCTAAACTTGTTCGCAAACAAAGTTAATCCTTATAAATTGACTTTTAAAATCAACTAAACACATGTTCTATATCTATATGATATGCTAACTTAATGATTTAAAACCTGGAAACACGAAGAACACCGTAAAACCGGACATACGCCGTCGTAGTGAAACCGGGGACTGTTTTGGGTTAGAAAAATAAAAACTATCTTAATCTTTGAAATGGAAGTTTGTTTTCTGGAAAAATGATATTACATATGAACATGATACTTTATCCAAAAATCATGGTTAAACACAAAGTGGAAGTATGTTTTTCAAAATGGTCATCAAGATGTCGTTCTTTCGACGGAAATGACTATCTC
Source organism: Rutidosis leptorrhynchoides (assembly GCF_046630445.1). Classification (NCBI taxonomy): domain Eukaryota; kingdom Viridiplantae; phylum Streptophyta; class Magnoliopsida; order Asterales; family Asteraceae; genus Rutidosis; species Rutidosis leptorrhynchoides. Next base: position 199,981,835 of record NC_092342.1, on the reverse strand, counting down.
TTTAAAAAATGACTTGTAACCTATATTTCTGACTATAAACTTATACTTTTTCTGCTTAGTTTCATAAATTTCAGTTCATTATGAAACCATAGCAACTTGAATCACTCAAAACGGATTTGAAACGAAGAAATATCGGGTAAAACAAAATTGGAAAAATTTGCTAGTTTTAGCTACGAAAATTTTGTAACAAATCTAGACTAAACATATCCTAACTAATTTATATTGTATTATACATATTATGTAATCTTGGGATACCATAGACACGTATGCAATGTTTCAACATATCATATCGACCCATCTATATATATATATATATATATATATATATATATATATATATATATATATATATATATATATATATATATATATATATATATATATATATATATATATATATATATTTCGTAACAACAATAGACACTCTATATGCAGTAATGTTTGAGTTAGCTATACAGGGTTGAGGTTGATTCCAAAATATTATATATACTTTAAGTTGTGATCTAGCCTGAGACTTGTATACACTGGGTCGTGGATAGATTCGAGATAATATATATTGATTTATTTCAGGACATCTAACTGTGGACAACTAGTTGTAGGTTACTAACGAGGACTGCTAACTTAACAAACTTAAATCATAAAAACGTAAAAAAAAATGTTGTGAATATATTTAAATCATACTTTGATATATATGTACATATTTGTTATAGGTTCGTGAATCGACCAGTGGCCAAGTCTTATTTCCAACAAAGGAAAAATCTGTGAAAGTGAGTTATAGTCTCACTTTTAAAATCTATTATTTTTGGGATGAGAATACATGCAGTTTTATAAATGTTTTACAAAATAGACATAAGTGATCAAAATTACATTCTATGTTGGATTATCGAACCGAATATGCCCCTTTTTTGCTTGGTAGCCTAAGAATTGGTGTTTATTATAATTGTCACCAATTGACGCGAATCCTAAAGATAGATCTATTTGGCCCAACAAGCCTCATCCGAGTTACGGATGCTTTAGTACTTTGATTTATCATGTCCGAAGTGAGTCCCGGAATGATGGGGATATTCTATATGCATCATGTTAAGGTCGGTTACCAGGTGTTCATCATATGAATGATTTTTATGCAGATTGCATGTTGTTTATGAGAAATGGAAATATGAAATCTTGTGGTCTATTATTATGATTTGATAAATATATAGGTTAACCCTATAACTCACCAACAATTTTATTGACGTTTAAAGCATGTTTATTCTCAGGTGATTATTAAGAGCTTCCGCTGTTGTATGCTAATTTATGGACAAGTGTTGGAGTCAGCATGCTTGTATAATATTGTTTAAAAACTGCATTCGAAGACTTAAATTGATGTGTAATATTATTGTAAACCATTATGTAATAATCGTGTGAAAACGCTATATTTTAGATTATCATTATTTGATAATCGTCATAATATTTTTAAACCTTTATCGATAAAATAAAGGTTATGGTTTGTTTTAAAATCGAATGCAGTCTTTGAAAAACGTCTCATATAGAGGTCAAAATCTCGCAACGAAATCAATTAATACGGAACGTTTATAAATCGATATGAACGGGACATTTCAGTCGAAATTTTTCAAATAACATCATTCGTACCTTGCAAAGTTCACAAGAACTTCACGAAAACCAACATCATACATCAACAAATAACGAAGTATTGATTCATAATTTCAATATCATTGAAGAAATACTTATGTAATTTCTAAAGTTTTAGGGATTACTCAAATCTAGTTTCAACCGTAAATCAAATGAGTTTAATTTAATATTAACTCATTAAATCTATGTTACATCTGAAGAAAATATACACATATATATTTTCATAAAGACTGTAATAAAAATTCTTTTGTACAAAATATTAATTGTGAAATTCTTTTTTTTAACGGGTAGGTAATACCCGAAAGATATATAAATTCACAATTAATATGTTACATTCTTCGAATCTGATTCAGCAATCATCAACTATACTCACTATTTTCATAACAATAAATATTCTTTCATAAGAAAGCAAAACAACCATACTCATTCAAATTCAATTACATATTCTGATTTTGAAATCGCAAGATTCAATTCAAAATATAACCTGTATCATCACTTTTAGATTCCTACATCTTTCAAAGCTATATTTTGACTTCAAAACTGTGCTAGAACATCATATTAACGATTAAAATCTGTGTTCAAACCCTCCGAAATTCCTGAAGACACTCCAAATAATGAACAATCGAGATGATGATCCAACCACATATTACCCACAGTTATGTACCTGAAAAACTCTTGAAACCAAAGTCATAGTTTAACACTTATCCGTGTCAGACCCGAGGGCATTTATTAGCTAAAATAACTTTTCAATTCCTTTCCAAAGTAGTCAGTTTTGTCACAGCTCCAGCAAATCAACTTCGAATTTTCGTTCGAAACAACCTTATTATAACTTTGATATATATGCGTGATCTTTTATTGTTACCGGGGAACCTTTTATATTCCACCATATGTAACATCCCATTTTTCCCGTACATATTTAAAGGTACAAACTAAATTATTAGCACGATTATACATGTTCGTTTATGTGATTAATTGAGCTAAAGTGTTAGTTTTTGAGTAAATGTATAATTATATTTATATACGAGAATGCATGTGTATGAGTATTTATAATGTGTCGAGATGGAGTTGAGTCGTGCGAGACTTAAGGTTGAAGCTAGGCGTGTATAGGAAGTGTGAATGAGGTGTGCTAGTTGTTTGAACCATCGTTTTGTGTTAAATGGTCGAAGTGACCAGGCTCAGGCAAACGCCGCGCCGCGGCAAATGGGTCCGCGCCGCAGCATATCAAGCGAACCAGGATCAGGAAGTGTGTTAAGGAGGGCCTATTTTCCTTTTATGTGTCGCGCCGCGACAGTTCTGCTGAACTGGTGTCGGACTTAGCTCAAATTAAGGGATTTTAACGGGCAAAATGGTAAATTGACATGTGGATCTGATGGGAGCATTAACTCTCCACCACATATTCATTTATTTCATTTCCTTTTTCATTTTCTTTCCAATTTCTCTCCCAAAACACATAACCCACTTAGTTTAATCTTGAGATTTGGAGTTGGAGATTTGTGAATCAAACCTAGGAGCGAGATTTAAAGTTGTTCTCCTTGTTACTAGCTACGAGAAGATAGTCTTGGTAAGTTCTAACTTTATATTTTAAGTTTTAATTGGTTAAAGGCTAGGGTTTGGGTTACTAGAGATTTGTATGACCCATTTGAGGGTAAAATGGGAGAGTTTGGGTTATGTTGTTGTAATGAAACCCTAATAGCCATAATCTAGGGTTTTGGCCTTGTGATTTGGAGTTGTAAGTGCCAAATGGTGTTGTTAGTCACTAATGCACTTTAAGATTAATGAAAGAAGTGTAAATGGGTAAGTTTGACTTGATTGTGAATCTAAGAAATATAAAATGGGTCAAAATGTACCAGTTGACCTAATTAGATGAAATGGGTATGGATTGCCCTAAGTTTTGTGTTAATTGAAGTTAATAGACTTTAATTCACTAGTCTTAGTGATTAAAGTCGAGTCTTGGCCATTTATGGGCGGTTGTGAGTAGTTGAGTCATTTAATGCAAATTGGGTCATTTAATGCTCAAGTGGGAGTATTGTGGTTAATCCCACTAGTTGCGAAATTGAATGTGCACTTAATGATTTAGGTACATTGCGTTGAAGCTCGGAAGTGATAAATCATCATCATTGTGATAAGGTGAGTGGAATAATTATACGTTCATGTATATGGCGTGTTTATTTGTGAATGTTATGGTATGAACCATGTGCCGGTAGTGCCATAACATGTATGTGACGGATATAGGATGTGAACCACGTGCCGGTAGCACTATAAAATGAGGCGTGAACCACGTGCCGGTAGCGTCAAAGTGTGAACCATGTGCCGGTAGCACTATAAAAGAGTGAGACTCAAATGCGTATGGTGTGAACCACGTGCCGATAGCACCATAGCATTATGGTTAACCATATTGTGTTGTGATCGTTTAGCATTATATATATATGGTGTTGAGTATATGCTAAAAAGATTTGGTGTCAATGTACGACTTGTTGGTATTTCGGGTATGATTGACTTGCTATGTGAGTTACATGTTCGTGCGAGGTATTTGGTATTTGTGATTGCAAATAGATGGGTTATATATATGTATGTATAACTATTGCATTCACTAAGCATTGCTTACCCTCTCGTTATTTACCATTTTTATAGGTTCCGGCTTGGACAAGGGTAAGGGCATACGGTTGGACTAGTTATCTCCCGTTTGTGTTGACAGGGGGTACTTTTTGGATAGCTTTTGAAGTGGCCTAACGTTTTGGGTAGTTTAGCCCCAAACCATGCTCGAAGGTCGTTTGGATTATAAACTCTCATTGTAGTAGGTCAAACTTGTATTAAACTTAATTACTGGCCTTTGTGCCTTTTGTAAACATTTAAATGGTTGTACGTTTAAATGGAACTCGTGAATGGTTTACATATTTAATTGGCACGTAAATGTGTATTGTATAAAAAAAATTTATAATATGGAATACGGGTTGGGTTGTTTCTGATGGTATTTCGTATGCCCGAGAGACATATTAAATTAATGTGGCTAATGTGTTATGATCCAAGTCGGGTCATACCCAATAACAAGCTTACCGACACTTTATATGTATTTAATTTTAACGATTGGGTCGTTAAATATATATACGCGACACTTGAATTTTAGAAAATGGGTTTTCTAAAATATAATCACTTGAGATAAATTATTTGGATAATTTAGATTTAATTATTTATAAGGTTAAATAATTATAGTGTGTGTTAAATTTTATAAAAGGGTTTATAAAACTTGCAAGTATTATTAATAATTACATAGTTTTATTACATGTTTATAAAAAAATTAGTGTGATTATTATAAGACATGGGGTGGCGGTTTTGAGGAGCCCCATGACCACCTCCCATGCTTATTCCTTTGGTACTTGTGTGGTCTCAAACCCCATGTTCATGCTTTACAAGTATTCCAAGGTTTTGACTCATTTTGAATGCAAGTAACACACACATAAGAACAACAAAAATTCTGCTCTCTCTTGGTGCTGCTGGCCGATTTATTTGAGTGAAAAAAGAGAGCATTTTGGTTGCTAAATCAAGTGATTGAGTGTTCTAAAATCCTAACTAAACAAAGGTAGGTGTTGGTGATTGATTGCTTGGGGTATCACTTGCTTGAGGCTTCAAGTTAGAAGCTATATTCTCCATCATCTTCTTCATAAACTTGCTGTCCAAATTCAGCTCCTAACTCATCTTAGAGGAGGTATAATCTTCTTTCTTCTTTGTTATATGTAAGCATTATTTCATAACTTGATAACTATATGGAATTCAACTAAAATGGTTATGCATATTAACTTGTTTTCTTAGTAATTATGCTTCCGCTTGTTATAACTTAATATGAATTGGTTTCATGATTTTATTAACATTAAGAAACTTGTTATTATGTTGAATTCCATCAATGGTATCTAGAGTTAAAGTCTATGAAATATGCTTCTTATATATGGTCTTTAAAACCCACCAACTTTGCATTTTATGTACATGCATGAAAGTAGAATGTAAAAATATTCGGGTTTGGGTGGGTTCATGATTTTGGCCGAATTTTAAGGGTTCCAAAAGTGGGTTTGGAACTTGCAAATTGGTCATAGTTGTTGTATATTGTAGTTCACAATCAATGCCTTGACCCTATGATGTATGCATGTGTGTTTGAATGGATATTTGTTTCGTTGAATGGTTGTAATATTCATTCAATTTGGTTTGTAAAATTAATTATTCATTTGGTATGTAATATTAATTTTGGTTATGTAATTTATTTTATATTTGGCATGTAAAATAGATTAGGATGTATTTTCATTTTCTAGACAAAATGTATTAGGATATATATTTTGTAACATGATGAAGATGATGAAGACTTGAAGAACACATGAAGAAGCATTTGGATGCAAGATTAAGTGGGAGATTTAAAATCTCCTACTTTGTGTTATAACCCCTTTACCGGTGGCATTTGTTTTCGGCTAAACAAATGTCCACCAAAATGGCTTGATTGTGAACATATGATTTTGCATGCGTGGTTGTTTTGTATGATTATGTGGATTGTATGTTTGTATGCTACAAGTTTATCACACAAGTCAACAACTTGAAAATGGCAATTTAATTGGTTAAATTAAAACATTATTAACGACATGCAAGACGTCAATTTAAATGGTTAAATTAAAAATGACTAAAAGAACATTAATAATCGGTTATTAAGAACATGATAAGGATCATATATATAAAATGGTTTATATCAAGTAATTGGCTAAAATTACAAGACTTGAAAATGGATTTCAAATGAACCATACACTAAATGCATGTTGGTGTATGGCATAAAAGTTTTCTCAAACTAGAAATAATGAAAACTTAAAATCCCTTTAACAAACAAGTCAAACAAGTTAAACGCCATCCTTTTGTGCAAACACTTAAAAATATTAGGGAACTCTTAATGGGATAAAGGTCACCTAACCGTTATGAGAAAACTAATATGATTGAGGTGAATTTCGCACACTTGTGGGATAAAGGTCACCTAACCACTAGTATGTTGAATTTACACGTTAGCACAAGTAGGACGACTTGATTTGGGAATCATGAACTTAGGGTCACCGAAGCATGATGAACAAATAGGCGTTGATGGGATAATATGCCATGCAAAAGGATTGCATGATCCCATAACTTAGATGTTGCAAAAGGATTGCAATTGTCATATAATGACTACCTAGCTAAATCAAATGACGGGATAAAGGTCACCTAACCGAAATTTGGTTTACCGTTGGATTCTAAAATTTAATAAATATCAATTGGATTTAAAGGGTATTGATTGTTAAATTAAAATTAATACTTAAACAACTTTGTTAAATTTTGTAGATGGCCGCCAATAACAACAACAACATTCCAAACACACCTATCAACTTTAACAACCTATCGTTGAGGTCAATCCTCGAAAAGGAAAAACTCAACCATACGAACTTCATGGATTGGTTCCGCAATCTAAGAATAGTCCTCAAACTTGAGGACAGGGCGTATGTGTTGGAAGACCCCATTCCCGATCAACCGGACGAGGATGATACGAAAGCCATGGCTTATTGGGAGAAATATTGCACCGATTCGTTGCAAGTTTCTTGCCTCATGCTTGGGACTATGATACCCGAACTCCAAAAGGATTTTGAGCATCATAGTGCATATGACATGATCACACAATTGAAGGAGATGTTCCTTCAACAAGCTCGTGTCGAGCGCTTTGAAACGGTCCGAGCGCTTCATGCATGTCGGATGGACGACACCCAATCCATTTCATCTTATGTCCTTAAGATGAAAAGCCTCATTGATCGAGCAAACCGTCTAAATTGCAACGTGTCTAATGAATTAGCCACGGACCTTATCCTTAACTCATTGTCAAAGAGGTTTGACACATTCATGTTAAACTATAACATAAATGGTTGGGATAAAAGCATTGGCGAATTACATGCCATGCTTAAGACGGTAGAAGCAAGCATGGGAAAAAGGGCTTCACCCGTGTTTACGATCAATGAAGGCGGGTCCAAAAACCATAACACTTCTAAGCCAAAGGCGGCTAAGAGGAAAGGACCCACCTACCAAGGCAAGGGCAAGGGAAAGGGGAAGATGGTTACCCCAACCAACAACAAGAAGCAAAAGGTTGCCGGTAAAGCTAACCCCAAGGAAGATCCGTGCTTCGGTTGCGGTGAAATGGGTCACTGGAAACGAAACTGCCCGGTCTACCTTAAGGAGTTGAAGGAAAAGAGAGATGCAGGGCAAACCTCAGGTAATGTATATATGGTATACATTGAGCTTAGTATTACTTCTTCTAATACATGGGTATTAGACACAGGATGTGGAACTCATATTTGCAATTCTTTGCAGGGGTTCAAAAGAAGTGATCGAGAAGCGGGAACGACAAGTCTCTTCATGGGAAATGGAGCAAGGGTGCAAGTGAAAGCTTAAGGAGACTTTGTTTTAAAGCTACCAAGTGGTTTGGAGCTTATTTTGAAAAATGTTTTGTATGCACCCGATTTATCTCGAAACATTATTTCTGTATCCCGTTTGAAACAATATGGTTTTAATCTTAATTTCATTAATGATGATATCCATGTTTCTTTAGATAATGTGTTCTATTTTAAGGCTTCGCCTTCGAATGGTATTTATGAATTGGTTCATAATGACACTTCATGCAGTAGCTCAATGTTCCATACGAATACCAAGAAACTCAAAAGGGATTTGAGTGATTCCTACTTATGGCATTGTCGCCTTGGTCACATAAACAAGAACCGAATGCATACACTTCAAAAGAATGGACTTTTGAAATCAAATGAACTAGAATCGTTTGATGTATGTGAGTCTTGCTTACAAGGCAAAATGACTAAAGCACCTTTCCAAGGGACCTATGAAAGGGCTAAGGACTTATTGGGATTAATACACTCGGATGTATGTGGACCCTTTAAGCCCATAACTAGGAATGGTGAAAGATACTTCGTTACTTTCATTGATGACTTCAGTCGTTTCGGATATGTCTACTTATTAAGACACAAGGACGAAACTTTTAAGGCATTCAAGGAATATCAAAACGAAGTACAAAATCAACTCAATAAGACAATCAAGATACTTCGTACCGATAGAGGAGGTGAATACCTAAGTGATGCTTTCCAAGATCATCTTAGAAGTTGTGGGATTATCTCGCAACTTACTCCACCCGGGACACCAAAACTTAATGGAGTTTTCGAAAGGAGGAACCGAACCCTAATGGATATGGTTCGATCTATGATGGCTAGAAGCTCGTTACCTCTATCATTTTGGGGTTATTGTCTATGCTCTGCGGCTCGTATTTTAAATATGGCCCCAACCAAGAAAGTGGAACGAACACCTCATGAGATGTGGTTTGGAAAACCTCCATCTCCATCATACTTAAAGGTATGGGGATGTGAAGCTTATCCTAAGCGTTACGTCCCTAATAAGTTGAATGCTCGATCCACGAAGTGTATCTTCATAGGATATCCCAAGGATGATATGGGATACTATTTCTATGATCCAACCGAGCAAAATGTATTTGTTGCTCGAAAGGCTGAATTCCTTGAAACTAAGTTCCTAATGGAAGGAAATAGTGAAAGGAAGATAGATCTTGAAGAGGTTCAATATCAAGTAGATGATACACAATTGGCTGACACTAGCACTCAACATGAAAATGTTGAGAGTGATCAGATGGATGATCAAAATACACAAGACGTTCACAAATCTAGTAGGATTAGTAATCCTCCTGAGAGATATGGGTTTCTCATGGATGGTTGCTATGTGGTTGATTTGGATGACCCAACAAACTACCAAGATGATTTGTCAAGGACTGATAAGGATAAATGGCAGGAAGCCATGAACGATGAGATGCAATCCATGTATGACAACCAAGTTTGGGAACTGGTTGTATAACCTACTGGCTCAAGGCTAGTTGATTGTAAATGGCTTTTCAAAATGAAAACAGACATACATGGAAACTTGGATACATATAAAGCAAGACTTGTAGCAAAAGGTTTCACTCAAACTCAAGGGGTTGACTATGATGAAACTTTTTTGCCTGTGGCAATGCTAAAGTCTATTAGGATATTGTTTGCCATTGCTGCTCATTATGATTATAAAATATGGCAAATGGATATCAAGACCGCTTTCCTAAATAGATATCTTGTGGAAGATGTCTATATGGTTCAGCCTGAAGGTTTTGTTGATCCGAAATATCCTAAAAAGGTATGCAAGTTAAAGAAGTCAATCTACGGATTGAAACAAGCATCTAGAATGTGGAATCATCGTTTTAATGAGGAAGCCGAGAAATTTGGCTTCATTAAAAATGGAGATGAAGCTTGTGTATATAAGAAAGCTAGTGGAAGTACTATCATGTTCCTTGTACTATATGTGGATGATATATTGGTATTTGGAAATGATATTCCGGCAATGCAAGGAGTTAAAACTTGGCTAAGTAAATGCTTCTCCATTAAGGATCTTGGAGAAGCACAATACGTTTTGGGGATTGGGATCTACAGGAATAGATCCAAGAAACTGATAGGTTTGAATCAAAGTGCATACATTGAAAAGATCTTGAAAAGGTTCAAGATGGACAACTCTAAGAAAGGTTTGGTACCTATTCAAAGAGGAACGCCTCTCAGTTCATCTCAGTGTCCTACCACGAAAGATGAACAAGAGAGAATAAAAAAGGTCCCTTATGCATCTGCTATTGGGTCAATCATGTATGCAATGATATACACTAGATCGGATGTGTCATGCGCTCTTAGCCTGACAAGTAGATACCAGAATAACCCAGGAAACAGTCATTGGATTGCTGTTAAAAGTATATTGAAATACCTTAGGAGGACTAAGGATATGTTTTTTATATACGGGTCTGGTGAGGAGGAACTCGCTGTAAAAGGTTACGTGGACGCGAGTTTCCAAACTGATCGAGATGATTCTCGATCACAATCCGGTTATGTCTTCACGTTAAATGGAGGTGCAGTCTCTTGGAAGAGTTCAAAACAGGATGTTGTTGCATTATCCACTACAGAGTCGGAGTACATCACCGCATCATTGGCAGCTCAGGAAGCTGCATGGATGAAGAAATTCATCGACGACTTAGGAGTAGTCCCTTCCATTCAGGACCCTCTTGAGATCTTTTGTGACAACGAGGGTGCGATTGCTCAAATCAAAGAACCTCGTGCTCACCAAAAGACCCGTCACATTGAGCGGAGATTCAACTACATAAGGGATGAAGTTGAAAAGGGAAAGATATGTATTCGCAAAGTTCACACGGATCTTAATATAGCAGATCCTCTCACGAAGCTCTTACATGGACCAAAACATGCAGGACATGTTTGTGCATTAGGGATTCGATATTCTAGTGATTGGTCATGATCTGTTTAAGTATTGTAACGGAACGAAATTGTTCAAACTCATTTATATAATTATGGCATTAATTTATTTTGAGTTATGTTCCTATTTTGTATATTTTATCCATGAATAAGTAATTATTCTAAATTCCGTAGTCGATCACATTTGTGGGAGCTAATGTGAGGTTTAGACTATTATGAACTTGGATTGGTATGCATTCACGGGATGAATGTGGGGCAAGGTTGCAACCAAGGTTCATAGATATTTGTAGGATACAAATATTGGAAGACCCGCCCTCAAGATTTACTAAATGGAGCCTTTGTGGTTGATCACAGGTAATCTTGAGTAAAGGCGAATATCATTGTATCCTCTGACCTAAGATATGTATTGGGCTCGGATATTTACCAAGTATTGTGCCTTGATTCTTTCCATCGCTATTCTGAAATATGGTAGTTCATAAGGAAGAGCTCAGGTACAATGCAAGGTATATATTTAGGACGTATGTAGTCAAGATGGAATTTATCCCTCTTATTCGTTGAGAGTCAGATGTCTAAGGCCTGATAAAGTTAAATCTAGAAGAGAGTGATCACTCTGTGTCTCTTGGATTTAACATGACATCTAGGATGAAATGAAAAGATTCGCCTATTCATATTCGAGATGGAACTCGAAAGGGATGATGTTATTGAATGGCAAAAGTCATAACATATTGGGGGTGATGGACGGTCGTTAGGTGGTATCCGTCACTTGCATTAATTTCTTATGTTACTCGTGCAAGTGGGAGATTGATGGTATTTCGTATGCCCGAGAGACATATTAAATTAATGTGGCTAATGTGTTATGATCCAAGTCGGTTCATACCTAATAACAAGCTTACCGACACTTTATATGTATTTAATTTTAACGATTGGGTCGTTAAATATATATACGCGACACTTGAATTTTAGAAAATGGGTTTTCTAAAATATAATCACTTGAGATAAATTATTTGGATAATTTACATTTAATTATTTATAAGGTTAAATAATTATAGTGTGTGTTAAATTTTATAAAAGGGTTTATAAAACTTGCAAGTATTATTAATAATTACATAGTTTTATTACATGTTTATAAAAAAATTAGTGTGATTATTATAAGACATGGGGTGGTGGTTTTGAGGAGCCCCATGACCACCTCCCATGCTTATTCCTTTGGTACTTGTGTGGTCTCAAACCCCATGTTCATGCTTTACAAGTATTCCAAGGTTTTGACTCATTTTGAATGCAAGTAACACACACATAAGAACAACAAAAATTCTGCTCTCTCTTGGTGCTGCTGGCCGATTTATTTGAGTGAGAAAATAGAGCATTTTGGTTGCTAAATCAAGTGATTGAGTGTTCTAAAATCCTAACTAAACAAAGGTAGGTGTTGGTGATTGACTGCTTGGGGTATCACTTGCTTGAGGCTTCAAGTTAGAAGCTATATTCTCCATCATCTTCTTCATAAACTTGCTGTCCAAATTCAGCTCCTAACTCATCTTAGAGGAGGTATAATCTTCTTCCTTCTTTGTTATATGTAAGCATTATTTCATAACTTGATAACTATATGGAATTCAACTAAAATGGTTATGCATATTAACTTGTTTTCTTATTAATTATGCTTCCGCTTGTTATAACTTAATATGAATTGGTTTCATGATTTTATTAACATTAAGAAACTTGTTATTATGTTGAATTCCATCAGTTTTAAGTGGTATCAGAGCATGGTCTAAGGGATTTAGGCGACTTGAGATAGGTGCCTAGACTTGGACTTTATTGTGTGAGCGCTTTATGCAGGACTTGTAGGACTTTAGGTCTAATCGGGAATTGTTAGTGCTTTGGTTTATGTGAACTAACCTTGTGCTAATGGATTTATGTTGTGTTTAGCAAGTGTTAAGCGAGATGGAAGTTGTACTAGCAAGTTAATGCGACGTGCTCGCGTAACAATGATTAGCTACCATTGTTACGGGTGCAAATCGTGTCAAACAAGTAATGTACGACGATTGTCGAGCAAGATAGAGTAGTGTGGTGTACATGTATATACTTACATGTTATGACTTTTCGTTCTTTGTTTAATCTTTTCCGTTTTATAGAATGAAGACGAGAAACGGACACGATAATGATAACGGTGGTACGAGTGAGGATGTTGAACTCACGGCCAAGGTTGAGGCCATCTTTAAAAAGTTAAAGAAGGATTTTCTTGACGATGTCCGAAAGGTCTTCCAAGAGTCGGTCGATGGACAAGTGACCGAATTGATCAACGATCGAATGAAAGCCGCAATAGAGGAGGCTTTAGAAGCTAGAAACATTTATCCTCGAGGCGAAGGGGGTGAAGGTAATGGTGGGGGTTGAAGGCGGGACTTCCACTACAAAAATTTCAAGGATACTCAACCTCCGATGTTTAATGGGGTGAGGGATCCATTGAAAAGCACTTGTTGGATTTTTGATATCCAGGGAGCTTTCCGTACCGCGGAATGTCCTCCCGAGAAGAAGACGAGGTATGAGTCTAGCATGTTACGTGAAGAAGGCAAGTTGTTGTGGGACGATAAAATCAATTTGTATGGTGAAGAGCAATGTATGAGCTTGACATGGGAGGAGTTTAAGAAGGAATATTTTCAAGAATACCGAACTTCTTCCGACCTTGATAGAATCCAGGACGAGTTGCATCATTTGCAACAAGGTTCAATGGACTTGGTTACCCTCAAGTCTACCTTTTTGGCAAAGACTCATTTTTGCCCAGAATATGTTGGTGACGATCACAAGCTAATGAAAGATTTCTACCGTACCTTGAACGATGAGTTAAAGGGTAAGATTAGTCGGGGAATGGCTAAGACTTTTGAAGAGCTATTCGAGTTGGCTCGGGGTTTTGAACCGGAGGTTCCGAGGAAGAGTGATTTCACTTTTTCAAAGAGAAAGTTTGAAGGTTCGAGCCATTCGAACATTTCAAATAAAAAGAACAAGAAAGGCTCCGAAAGCTTAAATAATGTGAAGAAGGGTGCTTCCGGGGGTTTCGGGCCCACGTGTTTTAATTGTAAACAAAGGGGACACATGGTATGTGATTGTACCAATGGCCCGAACAAATTTACTTGCTATAACTGTGGTAAAGAAGGACACCGAAAGTCAGAGTGTCCCGATTTGAACAACGATAATGTTAAAAGGCTCGAGAAGGCGGCGGGTACGGCTTGAGGTCGAAACTATTTGATGACTAACGAAGAAGCCAAGCAATCCAACGAAGTTGTCTCAGGTACCTTCTTGGTTAATTCTAATCCGGCAAGGATTCTTTTTGATAGCGGTGCAAATTTGTCGTTTGTGTCTCTAAAACTTGTGCCTAAACTTGATAGACCGTTAGCTAAGTTAAGTCTTCCGGTAGAAGTCGAAATAGCGGACGGTAAGACAGTGCTAGTGGTTGATTTGTGTAAGAACTGTGATGTCGTTTTTGGTGCCGAAAACTTTAAAATTGATCTCATCCCTATGACTTTGGGCGATTTTGATATCGTTGTTGGTATGGATTGGCTCGATCGAAATAGATCTGATATTGCATGCCATGAAAAGTTTATACGTGTGAAGACTCCAAGTGTGAAGACTCCAAGTGGGGGAGAGTTGATTATTCATGGCAAAAGACGAAGAAGACTTGTGCCAATATGTTCTTTTGCACGGGCACGTCGTTTTCTTGTTAGTGGTGGTATGGCTTTTCTTACCCATGTTATTGATACTCGTGATGAGCCACCACCTATTCGTGAAATTCCGGTGGTTATTGAATTCGAAGACGTTTTTTCGGACGAGTTACCGGGTGTTCCGGCGGAAAGACAAGTTGAATTTCGCATTGAGTTGGTTCCGGGAGCTACTCCCATTGCTAAAACTCCTTATCGTTTAGCACCAACAGAAATGCAAGAGTTGTTAAATCAAACCCAAGAGTTGCTTGAGAAGGGTTTTATTCGACCGAGTGCTTCTCCATGGGCGCTCCGGTTTTATTCGTGAAAAAAGAAGGATGGTAGTATGCGGATGTGTATCGATTACCGGGAGTTGAATAAAGTTACAATCAAGAATCATTATCCACTGCCTAGGATCGATGATTTGTTTGATCAACTCCAAGGTGCGACGTATTTCTCTAAGATCGACCTACGGTCCGGCTATCACCAAATGCGGGTCCGTGAGGAAGATATTGAGAAAATAGCTTTTCGAACACGTTATGGAAATTTTGAGTTCGTAGTTATGCCTTTTGGTCTTACGAATGCACCGGCGGCATTCATGGATCTTATGAACCGAGTGTGCCAACCTATGTTGGACAAGTCGGTAATAGTGTTCATTGATGACATACTAGTCTACTCGAAAAGTATGAACGAACATGAACATCATTTGCGTAAAGTATTGAAGACGCTACGAAAGGAGAAGTTGTATGCAAAGTTCTCCAAATGTGAATTTTGGCTAAGGGAAGTTCAATTCCTTGGTCATATTATGAACGAAAACGGTATTCAAGTAGATCCGGAGAAGATTGAGACGGTGAAGAGTTGGGGACGACCGACTACGCCTACGGAAATCTGAAGTTTTCTCGGATTGGCCGGTTATTATCGTCGATTTATCCAAGACTTTTCTAAGATCTCTTCTTCATTGACAAAATTGACGAGGAAGAACGCGAGGTTTGTTTGGGAGAACTAGCAAGAAGTTTCCTTTCAATTGTTAAAGGAGAAGTTATGTCAAGCTCCGGTGTTAGTATTGCCGGAAGGAGTGGAAGACATGATGGTTTATTGTGATGCTTCGTTAAATGGACTCGGGTGTGTTCTAATGCAAAGAGGTAAAGTCATCGCTTATGCCTCTCGACAATTAAAGGAACACGAGACGAGATATCCGACTCATGATCTTGAGTTGGCGGCTATTGTGCATGCATTGAAAATTTGGCGCCATTACTTGTATGGTGTCAAGTGTACGATTTATTCGGATCATAAGAGTTTGAAACACCTCTTTAATCAACGAGATTTGAATTATCGTCAACGTAGGTGGATGGATATGGTGAAAGATTATGATTGTGAAATACTTTATCATCCGGGCAAGGCGAATGTGGTCGCGGATGCGTTAAGTCGAAAGAGTCATCACCCGGCGTTACGATTGGGATTGTTACGTATGATTATTGCTAATTTTCTTGAAAAACTCGGTGTGATTCAAATAGAGGCTTACGTTCACAACAAGCATGCGGAGCGAATTGTGGGACAATCGGAGTTCATTACTATAGGCTCGCGTGGTTTGTTGTTTATCAAGGAAGTCATCTCTCGACACGGCGTTCCTATATCGATTGTTTCGGATCGAGATACTCGTTTTACATCTCGATTTTGGGAAAAGTTTCATGAGGATATGGGTACACAATTGAAATTGAGCACGGTGTATCATCCTCAAACGGACGGTCAAACCGAACGTACGAATCAAACTTTGGAAGATATGTTACGCACGTGCATTATCGATTTTGGTGGTAGTTGGGACGAGCACTTACCTTTGGTGGAATTCTCGTACAATAATAGTTATCATACTTGTATTGGGATGCCACCTTATGAGATGCTTTATGGGCGTAGGTGTCGAACCCCGATTTGTTGGGGTGAAGTGGGACAAAAGAAAATCGGGAGTACCGATTTGGTTTTAGAAACGAATAGCAAGATTGATGTGATTCGAGAGCATTTGAAAAAGGCTCAAGATAGGCAAAAGTCGTATGCCGAC
This sequence comes from Rutidosis leptorrhynchoides, assembly GCF_046630445.1. NCBI lineage: Eukaryota > Viridiplantae > Streptophyta > Magnoliopsida > Asterales > Asteraceae > Rutidosis > Rutidosis leptorrhynchoides. Next base: position 199,965,141 of record NC_092342.1, on the reverse strand, counting down.
AAACGTAGACGAATGATCGAATTTCAAGAAGGTGACAGGGTGATGCTTAAGGTTTCGCCATGGAAAGGTATTATTCGATTTCGGAAATGAGGAAAGTTAGCTCCTCGGTTTATTGGACCATTTAAGGTTTTAGCTCGTGTTGGTGAAGTCGCGTATCGTTTGGAATTACCCGAAGAGCTTGCGGGGGTCTATAGCACATTTCATGTTTCCCATCTCTGTAAGTGTCTTGTGGATGATTCATCTTGGGTGCCATTAGACGAGATTGAGTTAAATAATAAGTTAGAGTATATCGAGGAACCGATTGCAATACTCGATGAGAAGGTCAAAAGGTTGAGACATAAAGAGGTTAGGACTCTTAAAGTTCAATGGCGTCGTAGTAAGGGTTCCGAGTTTACTTGGGAGCCCGAAGAGTTTGTGTTGGTTTATCTTCCTTCTTGTCATGCGGCTTGGATCGCGAGGACGCGTTCCGATTCAAGTGGGGGAGAGTTGTAACATCCCGTTTTTCCCGTACATATTTAAAGGTACAAACTAAATTATTAGCACGATTATACATGTTTGTTTATGTGATTAAATGAGCCAAAGTGTTAGTTTTTGAGTAAATGTATAATTATATTTATATACGAGAATGCGTGCGTATGAGTATTTATAATGTGTCGAGATGGAGTTGAGTCGTGCGAGACTTAAGGTTGAAGCTAGGGGTGCATAGGAAGTGTGAATGAGGTGTGCTAGTTGTTTGAACCATCGTTTTGTGTTAAATGGTTGAAGTGACCAGGCTCAGGCAAATGCCGCGCCACGGAAAATCGGTCCGCGCCGCGGCATATCAAGCGAACCAGGATCAGGAAGTGGGTTAAGGAGGGCCTATTTTCCCTTTATGTGTCGCGCCGCGACGATTAAGTCCGCGCCGCGACAGTTCTGCTGAACTGGTGTCGGACTTAGCTCAAATTAACGGATTTTAAGGGGCAAAATGGTAAATTGACATGTGGATCTGATGGGAGCATTAACTCTCCACCACATATTCATTTATTTCATTTCCTTTTCCATTTTCTTTCCAATTTCTCTCCCAAAACACAAAACCCACTTAGTTTAATCTTGAGATTTGGAGTTGGAGATTTGTGAATCAAACCTAGGAGCGAGATTTAAAGTTGTTCTCCTTGTTACTAGCTACGAGAAGATAGTCTTGGTAAGTTCTAACTTTATGTTTTAAGTTTTAATTGGTTAAAGGCTAGGGTTTGGGTTACTAGAGATTTGTATGACCCATTTGAGGGTAAAATGGGTGAGTTTGGGTTACGTTGTTGTAATGAAACCCTAATAGCCACAATCTAGGGTTTTGGCCTTGTGATTTGGAGTTGTAAGTGCCAAATGGTGTTGTTAGTCACTAATGCACTTTAAGATTAATGAAAGAAGTGTAAATGGGTAAGTTTGACTTGATTGTGAATCTAAGAAATATAAAATGGGTCAAAATGTACTAGTTGACCTAATTAGATGAAATGGGTATGGATTCCCCTAAGTTGTGTGTTAATTGAAGTTAATAGACTTTAATTCACTAGTCTTAGTGATTAAAGTAGAGTCTTGGCCATTTATGGGCGGTTGTGAGTAGTTGAGTCATTTAATGCAAATTGGGTCATTAAATGCTCAAGTGGGAGTATTGTGGTTAATCTCACTAGTTGTGAAATTGAATGTGCACTTAATGATTTAGGTACATTGCGTTGAAGCTCGGAAGTGCTAAATCATCATCATTGTGATAAGGTGAGTGGAATAATTATACGTTCATGTATATGGTGTGTTTATTTGTGAATGTTATGGTATGAACCATGTGCCGATAGTGCCATAACATGTATGTGACAGATATAGGATGTGAACCACGTGCTGGTAGTATCGAGTGTGAACCACGTGCCGGTAGCACTATAAAATGAGTCGTGAACCACGTGCCAGTAGCGTCAAAGTGTGAACCATGTGCCGATAGCACTATAAAAGAGTGAGACTCAAATGCGTATGGTGTGAACTACGTGCCGGTAGCACCATAGCGTTATGGTTAACCATATTGTGTTGTGATCGTTTAGCATTATATATATATATATATATATATATATATATATATATATATATATATATATATATATATATATATATATATATAATGCTAAACGATCACAACACAATATGGTTAATGTACGACTTGTTGGTATTTCGGGTATGATTGACTTGCTATGTGAGTTACATGTTTGTCCGAGGTATTTGGTATTTGTGATTGCAAATAGATGTGTTATATATATGTATGTATAACTATTGCATTCACTAAGCATTGCTTACCCTCTCGTTGTTTACCATTTTTATAGGTTCCTGCTTGGACAAGGGTAAGGGCATACGGTTGGACTAGTTGTCTCCCGTTTGTGTTGACAGGGGGTACTTTTTGGATAGCTTTTGAAGTGGCCTAACGTTTTGGGTAGTTTAGCCCCAAACCGTGCTCGAATGTCGTTTGGATTATAAACTATCATTGTAGTCGGTCAAAATTGTATTAAACTTAATTACTGGCCTTTGTGCCTTTTGTAAACATTTAAATGGTTGTACGTTTAAATGGAACTCGTGTAATGGTTTACATATTTAATTGGCGCGTAAATGTGTATTGTATAGAAAAAAAATTATCGTATGGAATACGGGTTGGGTTGTTTCACCATATTACCATCAGCGTTTAATCATCTAAAAACACAATTCTCTTGAAACCACCTCGAGTTGATAACCGATGATTCAGATATGGTAGCATTAAATGCAGAGGAAACAGCAAAATCGTAGATGGTCTAAACGGCCTAAAGTTTGATAATAAAGAATGGAATGTTGGGAACCCTCGATAAAAAATTTGGTACTGAAAAACTGATTAAGCTAACCATGAAGGAGACCAAGGACGAATACAAGGACCAAACCCTATATTCAAAGAATCCAGGTAATTCTGGATCCGATGAAATCTTTAGAGAATATCCTGCTCCGAAGTCATGTTAAAATCTTGCAGAAAATTTTTCCTCATCAACCTTCGAACTTAGAAATTTCCAAAATATCATCATAAATATCTTCGATACTTCTGAAGATATTTTCATAAATATTCTCATCCAAAATTATATACCTCTTTGATATGGCTGAAATGGATGGTTTTTAATTACGCGGTGTAGTCAGGCCGCGGCTCGCCAGGATCAGCCACTCGTGAGAGAGGGTACTGCTTTAAATTTATATTTAGCGGGGCCTAAATCTTACTACTCCTTATAAGTAAGGGAAGTATGACCTAGATTCGTATTTTTGAGATATCAGTAACATCGAACCTATATTTTAGCCTAAGATAGTTAGGGAGTAGTGAATGTTTATTTTGGGATTTTCTAGTTTATAAGATAGGTAAAGTAAATGCGATAAAATTTGTAGTTCAGATATGGTTAAAGTAAGTGTATACTATGATTTCGTCAGTTATGTTGCCGAGATTATGGAATGCTGGCTCATGAATAGGCAGAGGCCTTGTATTCATTACACTAGTCCTAAACGCCCCTGTCATAAGACATGTCACTGGGTACTGCATTAGGCTTGAAGATTCTAAATAGACAGCAACGTCCCTTACCCCCGACGCCCGTGCAGTCTGACTACAGGCATACACGTTCAGACGGCTCATCCAATTGAGCGACTCGGTTGGGTGACATATTAACATTCCAAAATGGTCTAAACTTTCTTAAGCATAATAGAATACATGGTTTACCATATCCGAGAGACGCGATGTGTTTCAATGCTTTCATTAATGATTGGTAAAAGATAGTTAGGCCCTTAAAAAGAGTTCAACCATAAAGAACACCATGGCCAAGTCAAGTTGACTTCCATGAACACGTTCGGTTATCCTAACGGTCCAATCCTTTATGTGTCTAAACAAATATTTCCTTAATTAACTAAGAATCCCTCAAGCGGGGTGCAATGCTTAAGACCGCGTTATGGTGCAGTGTACTGGTCAACACTAACTGTGTTCCATGGCCTTACTTAGCAGAGGTACAGCTTACAACAACCGTTGTGCTTTAGCGTGCACGTACGAAGTTTATATGCTTGGTGACTACACTAGCATGGTCTAGGACCGACAATGTACTAAGAGCCTCGTCAGATGTTTCACTACGAAAGAGTCCTCATCCGGAATCCAAAGCTCGATAGACTTACTACAACCGGTGTGCCTCGATCGATCTTATGTTGTATCCGATAGACTTCTCTTACCAAGGGGTGACACAGATAGTGTACTCTGAATCAGGGATCGCGACTTCCCAATAAAAGAGCCTATAACTACGTTCTATTAGTTGGAAAAGCGATTAAGTTTAAAGCATAATCGGAAAGCATTTTGACAGCATACACAAACCATAATATTATTTCGGCATTATAACTGCTTACATCATAGCATACACTAAAGATAACTACTCGCTAATCATGGCAACAATATCATAAAACATTATATAAGATAAAGGATAGAAGTACCAGTAGATTAAATGAGTTCCGAATACAAAAGTGACAACTTCAAGACTCCAGACCGCTCCTAATACAATCTTCGACGTTATTCTCCGGGTACTAGGTTTCCCGCACAGAGTCGAAGGCCTTAAGAGTATGACTAATATTGTACAAGAGAGAGAAAGAAGTGAATTGAAGTGTGTGTTGGAATGAATGACAAAGACCCTTTAAATAGACTTGGAATTTAATAGAATATGCCTGGCAGGCCGCATGGCAGGCCGTATGGTGGGGCATATTTGATAGGCCGTATTGCTGGCAGACCGCATGGTGGACCGTGTGTTGGGGCTTATTTGGTAAGCCGTATCCATACAGGCAGGCCGTATGGCAGGCCATATGGCAGGCCGGATTTGATGCTGGTCAGTCTTGATTCCCTGGATCGTAACTTGATTTCTTGTCTTTCACCGTTTTTGCTCTAGAATCTTCGTTTTAGCTCTGATTCTCTTGATTCTTTTTGCACCACCTTCGTAATTACTTGTTATTCAATTCTAACCGACGAAGTGGGTTTTTTGCCAACAAAGTTTGAATCTTTCTTGTTATTGGATCTTAATACCGGGGTAAAACGTGACTTTTTAGCCGATATCAAATATCCCACACTTAGACTTTGCTTGTCCTCAAACAAACTCTCATTTTTTAATAATCTTTTCGGTGTTTCTTTTCTAATAGCCTAAACGGTTTGCTTTTATTATAAGAGCAAAAAGATAAGGTGAGTCATCTATGTTAGGATTGAAATTATCTCTGCAAGCATGCGAGGAGGTTACATGACATAGGCTAGCTTTCACGGGTCACTAAAATTACTCAAGTGTTTAGGGTTCTCTATAGATTTAAGAAATGAATATACTCATAGCCAGTCCTGCTGCACCCATCGTCATAGGCTTGATAAAGATTCAAATCCTTGCTGCTAATGTGAGAACGGTAGTAATCTCAGCTTAATAGGTCATTTGTTAATGATGGGAAAGGAATTTTGGAGTGGTAGTGAAGTTGTTTTTGAAGGGTGAGATAAAAGGGTAATGTAGTCTTTACACAGACTTTTATTCGGATAGATAGGAGTGCTGAAGTATTTTGAGAAGCACTCTTTAACTTCTTCTTCATTTGATAATCATTTACGATCGAGTTCTCTTCGGCATTTCTCTTATTTAGTTCTGCTCCTTTTTTTCAGAACTTGAAAATATTATCATTTTTTTTTTTTTTTAAGATTTCATCTCGAGAAACTTTTTGCCGGTAAACTTTTTCAATATCTTTGCCATGATACTTGAGAGGTTTATAACATCGGGTTTTCGGAAGGAATCTCATTTTCTAAATTTTTCGAGAGATGGTAAAGGTGATATGGATGTGGTGGTGGAGTAGAAGTAGTGGAGGTGCGGAAGGTTTATGTTTGACAAATGGCTAGCTATTTTGAGTACAACCGAATCGCGTTTCGCTGCTTAGAGATGTAGATCTAAAGCAAGTTCTGATTCTGAGCACAGACATCGGCACTCTCAACGGAAAATAGTGAAGCATTAAAGATGAATGCTGGTCTTATTTGGGGTGCCTCACCATAATCAATTTAGGTCGATAATGCCTTAGTCATGCAATGCTCTATTAGAGATTTCAATCTAACAAGATTTCCACCCTACTTAAGCCTTATTTTTATTGACAAACGTTTTAGGTTTTCAAAAATACTCTTTCGAAAAGGGTTTTTTTTGCAAAAATTTTTTTGAAATTTGGCTTAAGGACTTGGAATCTTCGTAATGGTTTATTATAATACAGCATAAAAAGATACCAAAATCCCACACTTAGACGAACATTGTCCTCAATGTTCCTAGTGTATCCCACACTTAGGAGTTTAAGTTAAAGATTTAGGAGTATTTGTCTAGTGTTTTAGTTGGGTGTTATCCCACACTTAGTGAAAAGCTAGGATGTAGCATAGTTTGAATCTTGAGCTAGTAGCAAAAAGAAAGAAATACCCCTAGCAGATGCGGCTGGCTTCCTTGCTTCTTTATCGGCTCATTTGTCATCCTTTATTCTTCTACTCTACTTTATTGCACGGGTTGCCTCCCGAGAAGCGCTTTTGTTTAAGGTCGTTGGCTCGACCGTAGTGATGCTTCAAAAATTAAACATTCCTCGCTGATGTTTGTGATCTTGGTCTTCTCGAGGAAATGTGAGTCTTGGTGGATAAATTTTGAAGATCTTCTGAAAGATAAGTAGTGCGCAGTTTCAGCTCTTGATAAGTCTTGAAGTCCGATGAGAATATGATCCACAGCCCTACTGGTTGACCCATGAATGTCAATCATAGAAGCAGTGCTGGTGTTGATGATTTCTCTGATGGGATGCTCATTTCGGAGTTCTTCAAATAATGTCAGAAACTGTATCTTTAGAATTTCGAAGTCTTCAGAACGGTGATTTCCACAGTAGGAGTCAGTTGCTTTGCACAGATTAGTTAATAGACGAAGCTGGAAAGAAGTGAACAGCAATCCTGATCCGAGTATTAATTTCACCGTCTTTGAGTATATCTCCCGACATCCAGCTTTAAATGTAAAACTAGGATCTGTGGACTCGTGGAAGATACGTGATAGCTGCTTTGTAACATAGGTGGCAATGTTGACTCGATCTGGTTCAAGATGAGAGAATGGATTGTTTCGCCTTGCTTCCTCCATAACAGCGTCTTGTAACTCTTTGATAATCAGATCAGCGTGGTGATCAATTGTTACGTAAATCACTAGTCTGTCTGGTGTGCTTTCGAAATTATCTCTATCCAGAAGAGCAAAAAGACTGTGAATATCCTCGACCATTTGCAAATTAGAGTGATAAGTCGGGCGTCCGGTGGAAAGATCCATATGCTTCCGGATGAGAGTCAGTAGTGCTCGTTGGTTTCGTGAGAACGGAAGTGCAGATCCGGCTAAGGCGTTATAAACCCTAGAGTAAATGATCTTCTGATCTCGACAGAATCTTGTTTCGAGAATAGTGCGAACCACTGAATTATGCTCTCGTTGCCTTTCTTCGTGATAGATATGATTGTGAAGAGAATTGATAAAGTCTTGAATGCGTTCTTCTAGGATTTCAACATCATTGTCTTCTCTTCGGAGATAGAGGTGGTGTTCTTCTCTGATAGCCATAATTCGTTCTGTTAAGCGTAGCGAAAAATCAATGGTTGACTTTTGGATGGCTTCGAGAATGTCTTCAAAATCATCGGTATCATTGATGAAGGATATCATGTCTACATGTGTGGATATAACCGGAATTCAATCTGAAGAAGAGTCCGGCTCCCCTTGATCTGGTTCGGTTAGAGAGTGTGAGTTATTCAGAATGTCTTCATGTTGCTCTTCCTCGTCATCATCGGTATCTGGTTCCTCTGAGGATGCGTCTGATGAACGGGTTTCTTCAGTATTCTGATTCTCCACTTTGATACTTACAGGATCAATTTCTATATCCTTAACCTCAGCCTTGTCAGTCTTCTTCTTGAATTGAATGATTAAACTGTGATCTTCCGTCTCAAGCCTCATTATTTCTTCATGACGCTCAGTTCTTGGAACGGGTATTGTCGCAGTTTCTTTTACATCTTCCATTTCCTCTTCCTCCTCAGATTCCTCCTCTTCCTCTATTTCTTCGCTGGGATCCTCTTCTTCCTTTTCTGGGTCATTTACAGACTGTGATTCGACACCCATCTCGACATCGTCGGCTGGTGGTAAAGACTCGTCATCGGAAGTGATCCGTCTGGTGGAATTAGCAAACATCTCTGCCTGTCCAGAAAGATCGGTTGGTCGGTCAACTTTGAAGGTAGCGCTCTCCCCATGTGATTGTAAGATCAAGGTTTGATTGTACACATCAATGACAGTCCTAGCCGTATTCATAAAAGGCCTTCCTAACACTACTGGGGTGTGTAGGTCTTCCTTGATATTCGTTACTACGAAATCCGTAGGGTAAAAGAATTTGCCGACTTTCACCAAGATGTTCTCAACTATGCCCTTAGGATACCGAATTGTATGATCAGCAAGTTGGATTGTCATTTTGGTTGGTGACATGTCTCCTAACTCTAATCTCTTGTAGAGAGAGTAGGGGATTAGGTTGATACTTGCTCCTAAATCTGCTAGCACATGAATGGTTCCAGATTGGTAGATTGAACACGGGAAAACGAATCGGCTCGTATCTCCTAGCTTAGGTGGTAGAGATTTTCTGAGTAATGCAGAGCATTCTTCACTTAGTGGAACTTTGTTAGAGTCTGGTATCCTCTCCTTTGTAGAAAGAAGCCTTCGAATGTATCTCTTCTGGTTGGGAACTTTGGACATGGTGTCCAGGAATTTGCCATCCAGTTTGAAGGAATCAAGCTTGGATGGTTCTCCTTGTAGCCTTCCAGGATAAGGTACGCGAACTGGAGTTTTAGGGGTCAGCTTCTAAGTATATTTCGATTTGTTCTTGAGCCTAGTTGACCTTCTCTGTGGTTCTTCCTTTGGGATTACGGAATCCATTTGCTTTGCCTCTTCTATGTGGGGATTTTGGATAGTATTACTTGGCAATCTTTCCTACGGTCGGGTTTCAAGGCGTTGTGATAACTGTTCGAGCTGCGTTTCCAAACTTTTGAGCAGAGTCAATTGATTTCTCATTAGTATCTCTGTCTGATCTTGCCTAGCTGCAGTTCTCTGATTTAGATGTTGTTGTCCTTGGATGAACTGAGTTCACTGATCATCAGCTCCGAGAGTGGGGTTAGCTGCTTTTGTAATCTGGGTGGTAGGAGAATTTTCCTCAACTGGGGGACCAGTGAGTGGAAGTGGTTGATCGTAGGTCAATTGAGATTGTTGGGCTGGGTAAGGTGGATAGCGATAGCGGAAAGTTTGATTGCTTCGCTGAAATTGATTAACCCTAGGTGGTTAATTGAATCCGGGATTTGGTGGACGAGCTGCGTATTGGACGTAACAGACTGAACCGTCAGGGTTTTTGTACTCAACTTGATAATCTTTAGTTTGTTGCGGGTTAGTACAATTAACACAAGCCTGAGCTTGGTTAACCTGCTGCGGCTGCGTCTTCAATTCTTCGAGTTGTTTAGCAAGAGATTCCATCTTGTCTGTGAAGGATTTTATGGCCTCCGTTTGATTGTTAAGGGTAGAGAGTGGGGCAGATGATGAAGTTGTTTCACCACTGTTCCAGTCATGATGATGCATCGTCATGTTTTCGAGCATTTCCCATGCTTCGTCTGCGGTTTGGTTCATCAGATTCCCTTGAGCTGCTGCATCGATCGTCATCCTATGATTTACCGTAAGACCATTGTAGAAGGTGCAGATTTGGGCTGACCGTTCTAGCTGGTGATTAGGGCATTTCTTCAGCTGGGTTTTGAAACGCTCCCATACAGTGTAAAGAGATTCATCATAACTTTGTTTGAAGTTAATGATGCCATTCTTCAGCTTGGCTTGTTTAGAAGGGGGGAAATATTTGGTTAGGAATTTAGTAGCCATCTCCGTCCATGACGTGATGGAATCTTTTTCCAGTCCTTCGAACCAAGTTTGAGCATGATGATTGAGAGAATAGGGGAACAGGTATAGCCGGACTATATCTTGTCCTATCCCTGGCTGTTTGTAGGAGTTCGAAAGAGATATGAATTTATCAAGGTGAGAATTAGGATTGTCATTCAGTAATCCATGAAACTGACAGCTATTCTGAATGAGTTGGATGATGTGATGTTTTAACTCGAATGAGTGTCCTTGAATATCTGGAAATCTGATTGGTCCTCCTCGACCTTCAATCGAGGGTTTGGTATTTTCTACTAAAGTAACGCGTAACGCCATTTGGTTTCTAATTCGTGCTTCCTTGCGTACTTTAGAGATTATTGCGTCTGGATTAGGTACGAATAACAACGGCCCTGGTCTAGATCGGGTTTGGGTCATACACTGGGTATGCTTTTTTGTTTTTAATTTTCGCAGATAAGTAAACTAAACTAATTTAATTCTACGGTAATCTAATTTGATCTAATTGTAACCTAAGTTAATCTAAGGTAATCTAATCTAAGGTAGTCTAAGGCAATCTAAGGTAATCTAATCTAAGTTAATCTAGAGTAATCTAAAGTTCTTTAACTAATTAACTAACTATCCTACGGTGGAATATGTTTTTGGTTCTGGCTACTGATTCCCTGGTATTTCGGTGACAGAGCTCCGCACGAACTATTCAACAAACCAAGTGGCCAGGCCGACTACGGAGAGGCTGGATCCTTTTGGTCCCAATATAATTGGCGACTGTTCGGAAAATCCAATAACCAAGTCCGTGTATAATTGTCTTTCTTAGACACCACTAAATGCTTGGGAATAAGTTTGATACAGAGCAGTATTGCCTGATACCAGTTCCCCAGCAGCAGCGCCAAAAACTAGTGACTCTCCTGATATGGCTGAAACGGACGGTTTTTAATTGCGCGGTGTCGTCAGGTCGCGGCTCACCAGGATCAGCCACTCGTGGGAGAGGGTACTATTTTAAATTTATATTTAGCGTGGCCTAAATCTTACTACTCCTTATAAGTAAGGGAAGTATGACCTTGAGTTGTATTTTTGAGATATCAGTAACATCGAACCTATATTTTAGCCTAAGATAGTTAGGGAGTAGTGAATGTTTATTTTGGGATTTTCTAGTTTATAAGACAGGTAAAGTAAATGCGATAAAATTTGTAGTTCAGATAAGGTTAAAGTAAGTGCATACTATGATTTCGTCAGTTATGTTGCCGAGATTATGGAATGCTGGCTCATGAATAGGAAGAGGCATTGTATTCATTACACTAGTCCTAAACGCCCCTGTCATAAGACATGTCACTGGGTACTGCGTTAGGCTTGAAGATTCTGAATAGACAGCAACGTCCCTTACCCACGACGCCCGTGCAGTCTGACTACAGGCATACACGTTCAGACAGCTCATCTAATTGAGCGACTCGGTTGGGTGACGTATTAACATTCCAAAATGGTCTAAACTTTCTTAAGCATAATAGAATACATGGTTTACCATATCCGAGAGACGTGATGTGTTTCAATGCTTTCGTTAATGATTGGTAAAAGATAGTTAGGCCCTTAAAAGGAGTTCAACCATAAAGAACACCATAGCCAAGTCAAGTTGACTTCCATGAACACGTTCGGTTATCCTAACGGTCTAATCCTTTATGTGTCTAAACAAACATTTCCTTAATTAACTAAGAATCCCTCAAGCGGGGTGCAATGCTTGAGACCGCGTTATGGTGCAGTGTACTGGTCAACACTAACCAAGTTCCATGGCCTTACTTAGCAGAGGTACAGCTTACAACAACCGATGTGCTTCAGCGTGCACGTACGAAGTTTATATGCTTGGTGACTACACTAGCATGGTCTAGGACTGACAATGTACTATGGGCCTAGTCAGATGTTTCACTACAAAAGAGTCCTCTGTAGGAATCCAAAGCTCGATAGACTTACTACAACCGGTGTGCCTCGAACGATCTTACGTTGTATCCGATAGACTTCTCTTACCAAGGGGTGACACAGATAGTGTACTCTAAATCGGGGTTCGCGACTTCCCAATAACAGAGCCTATAACTACGTTCTATTAGTTGGAAAAGCGATTGAGTTTAAAGCATAATCGGAAAGCATTTCGACAGCATACACAAACCATAATATTATTTCGGCATTATAACTGCTTACATCATAGCATACACTAAAGATAACTACTCGCTAATCATGGAAACAATATCATAAAACATTATATAAGATAAAGGATAGAAGTACCAGTAGATTAAACGAGTTCCGAATTCAAAAGTGACAACTTCAAGACTCCAGACCGCTCCTAATACAATCTTTGGCATTCTTCTCCGGGTACTAAGTTTCCCGCACGGAGTCGAAGGCCTTGAGAGTAAGACTAATATTGTACAAGAGAGAGAAAGAAGTGAATTGAAGTGTGTGTTGGAATGAATGAGAAAGACCCTTTAAATAGACTTGGAATTTGCCAGAATACGCCTGGCAGGCCGCATGGCAGGCCGTATGGTGGGGCGTATTTGATAGGCCGTATTGCTGGCAGACAGCATGGTGGGCCGTGTGTTGGGGCGTATTTGGCAGGCCGTATCTATACAGGCAGGCCGTATGGCAGCCCGTATGGCAGGCGATTTGATGCTGGTCAGCCTTGATTCCCTGGATCATAACTTGATTTCTTGTCTTTCACCGTTTTTGCTCTAGAATCTTCGTTTTAGCTCCGATTCTCTTGATTCTTTTTGCACCGCCTTTGTAATTACTTGTTCTTTAATTCTAACTGACGAAGTGGGTATTTTGCCAACAAAGTTCGAATCTTTCTTGTTTTTGGGCCTTAATACCTGGGTGAAAACGTGACTTTTTAGCCGATATCACTCTTCGTTGTGATGACCCGGGAATTTCTGACCAAATTTAAACTTAATCTTATATGATTCGACACGATAAGGAAAGTCTGTAATGTTGACTCAAAAATTTTGAACTATTTACATAGAATCAATTACCCTTTGACTGTGCTCGACGATTCACGAACCATTAATTATAAATAAAAATGTATATATAAATAAGAAGATATGTAAATAAATATATATTATAAAATAAATTATTATGCGATTTAATGAAATATAACTTAAGATAATTTAAAAACTGTTATTTAAAATTATTTAGTTAATTATTGAGAGTATATTGAATGTAAATGACTTTGAACATAATTTGTCAACGATAACAAGGTATTAAAGTTGTACTCTTAGATTATTGTTCAAATTATAGATACGAAATTATTATATGTAAATGATTGTAGTGATATTATTACTAATATTATTATTGGCATTAATAATATTAGTATTATTAGAATTAATATAATTATCATCATTAATAATATTATTATCATTTTCATTGTTATCATTGTTACTTATTATTATTATTATTCTTAATATACATATGAAATTTGATTAGTAGTATTAATAATATTCATCATATATATAATATATGAGATTTGATAAGTATAATCTGTTATATCAATACTGCTAGGGTTATCTTTGTTAATATTATTAGTATCTTTTTTTGAGAAAATTACTATTAATAGTTTTAATGTTAAATATCTGTTATTATTATTATTATTATCATTAATATTATTATTATTATTGTTGTTGTTAGCATTCTTATTATTATAAAAATAATAATAATAATAATAATATTCATAGATTTATTAAGAGATTTATATTATTAGTTAATAATACTAAATTTAATATAACAGATATATATAAACAATTTCATATAAATATAGTATACATATAAAAATTACGGTAATATAAATAGGTATATAAAAAGATATATAAATAGGTATATAAAAAGATATATAGATATATAAATTACGGTTATATGATCAATCATACAAGTACAGATATATACAAACATAGATATGTATAAACATATTGATACGCTTATATCCCTATCAAATTCTTTATTTGTTTATTTGTTTCTATCCTGTGAACTCTATTATACCCATGATATTAAAGGTGATTTTCAATCATCACAACAAAACAACAATTAACAAATTATATAGATTACATTCATCCTTCAATCACTGACATATATATTATCTGTTTATTGTATTCAAAGAGATTAAACCAAAGTCCAAATAAATAAAAGAAAACTGTCTTCTCTGTTCGTGACCATAAAACACCATAATTCGATTTAGAACAAATTCTCAAAATCCATAAATGCCATTGTGTTAGGAATCGTACATTCAAACTATCTGTGAAATTTCCAGTTTCAATTCTTCCTATCAAGCCTCAATTTTTGAGTCAAAGTTATTGAGTTAAAAAGTCAAACTTTGTTCATCAGGTAAATTCGTGTTAATCGTTTCAATTCAAACTAAATTGATGATTTGAAATGTTTCCATGAACGTTTTCTAACCTATTTCATGTTATAACTTTTATCTATAACATTATATTTTGCAAAATCAAATTTTTTTTTTTTTTTTGTATACAATGTCGAACAGCACTTGCTGTGTTTGTTTGTTTATTTTTTTTTCTTTTTGTAAATCAAGGTATCACGCTGTATAAATTTATTTTGAATCCACATACTAACTACAAACTGTAAAATTTTCGTATTGATTTTGGGTCTGTTCAAAGTCAGCTGTTGTGAGGAAGAAGAGAGAATTATAATACGTGTTATATTAAATTTAAAGGGGATGAATATCAGAAAAGTTAAGATGGTCGAGTGGTTTGATGGTGTTACCGGTAACCGAGAGGTCTCGGGTTCGAGTCCAAGCATGGACTGATATTTTTTTGAGACTAGTTTCATTTGAGGTAGTTTCTAATTTATTGACTTCTACAATTATGATTATTATTGTTATTCATTATTATTGTTATTATTATTATTAGTATTATTATTATTGTTGTTAAAAGTATTGTTGTTATTATTATGTATTAGGGATATTATTATTATTATTATTATTATTATTATTATTATTATTATTATTATTATTATTATTATTATTATTATTATTATTATTATTATTATCATCATCATTAGCATTAGTTATATAATTATTATTTTTAGTATTATTATCATTTTTAGAATTAGGATTAACATTATTAATTAATGTTATTACTACAAGTATTATAATTATTAATACCATTATTACCACTAATATAAGTATTATGATAAAGTTTTCATTTATTATGATTATAAATACATGTATGAATATTATTAGTATTATTATCACTAACAGTTGTATTGTTATTATTATTATCATGATTAGAATCATTATTATTATCATTATTATGAAAATAATACAAGTTATCATTATTTTCATTAATATTAGTATTAGAAACACTTTTGTAACTATTAGTATTATTATTAACAATATCAATATTATTATTATTAATATTATCATTTTTAACAAAGTTATTATTATTATCATTAGTAAATCAATAATATCAACACTATCATTTTTTTTTTAAACAGATAAATATTTTGTACATAAAATATACTTGTTACATATACTATAATTATATTAAAATTTCACATAACAATATATATCAAACCTATGAATATTATTTATATAAATACATACAAATAACAAACTATCGATTTTTAAATATAACATTAAACAATTATGTATATAAATATGGATATATTAATATAACTATATAAATATTAATCATTATGAATATATACACAAACTAAATAAATATAGTATATAATTTAAGATATAATATATAAACTTGTTCGATTTCGATTATATGTATTAATATACATATAAATGATATAGGTTCGTGAATCCGAGGCCAACCCTACATTGTTCAGTTGTTTAATGTCGTCATATGTATTTTTACTACAAAATACATTAGGTGAGTTTCATTAATCCCTTTTTAAATGCTTTTGCAATATATATTTTTGGGACTGAGAATACATGCGCTGCTTTTATAAATGTTTTACGAAATAGACACGAGTAATCGAAACTACATTCTATGGTTGAATTATCGAAATCGAATATGCCCTTTTTATTAAGTCTGGTAATCTAAGAATTAGGGAACAGACACCCTAATTGACGCGAATCCTAAAGATAGATCTATCGGGCCCAACAAGCCCCATCCAAAGTACCGGATGCTTTAGTACTTCGAAATTTATATCATGTCCGAAGGAGGATCCCGGAATGATGGGGATATTCTTATATACATATTGTGAATGTCGATTACCAGGTGTTCAATCCATATGAATGATATATTTTGTCTCTATGCATGGGACGTATATTTATGAAATGAAAATCTTGTGGTCTATTAAATTATGAAATGATTATTTATGTTAAACTTATGAACTCACCAACCTTTTGGTTGACACTTTAAAGTATGTTTATTCTCAGGTATGAAAGAAATCTTCCGCTGTGCATTAGCTCATATTAGAGACATTACTTGGAGTCATTTATGGCATATTTCAAAAGACGTTGCATTCGAGTTATTGAGTTCATCAAGATTATTATTAAGTCAATTATAGTAAGATATATTACGAAATGGTATGCATGTTGTCAACTTTCGATGTAATGAAAGATTGTCTTTTCAAAAATGAATGCAATGTTTGTAAAATGTATCATATAGAGGTCAAGTACCTCGCGATGTAATCAACTGTTGTGATTCGTTTATAATCGATATGGACTTCGTCCGGATGGATTAGGACGGGTCCTTTCAGTTGGTATCAGAGCGGTGGTCTTAGCGAACCATGTCTGCATTAGTGTGTCTAACTGATAAGTCGTTAGGATGCATTATTGAGTCTGGACTTCGACCGTGTCTGCCTATCAAAAGTTTTGCTTATCATTTTGTGTCAAAAATTACCTGCTTATCATTCTTAGAAAATCACTTACTTATCATTCTTAGTCTAGACACGTTTTACTGCATTGACTGCATGAATAGTGTATAGACAAAAATTCATATCTTAGCGTATCTGCTACTTCATATCTTAGCGTATCTGTTACTGTAACTTTGCCTGACAACTTCTGTAGATTTTTCTGTGTAACTTATGGGATTTTAGTATTATATATGCATATATAAATTATGTATTGCAGGGTACTAATCTACATCCTATAATCTATTTCTTATCAAAAATCCTTCATCTGATAGTACGAGATGAATCCTGCAACCAGTTCGAGTCCCTCAGATTCGATAGCTGTTCCGATAGTTATTCCGACAGCTATTCCGACATAGATGTTCAACTAAGCTCGAAAACAGCGTCATCGGCATGAATCAACCAGTCAGCCATTATCAATTCATCTGATGGGTTCGTAGTTGACTTAATTAATGGAAACGCGCAGAAGGCAATCCCTTCCACCAACTGAATTCACCTCTTGACAATGAACCTGAAGCGTTTACCGGCGAACCTGTTCGAGACACCATTTTTAGTCTCATTTCCAGGGTAACTCGACAAGATCATATTCTATCCACAATTCTGAACCTTATTCATCCGCTCGTTCCGACCGACAATCATCCTGGAGTAATAAGTCAACGAACTTCGCGCTCGAATAATCAATTCGGAGAATATGGTGCAAAATGTACCAGCTTCAGCAACATCACCGGCACCAACAGTACAATCAATAACAGCACCAGTACCATCAACAATCCATGCTTCAATATCATCATATGTACTTTGAGTATGATCTTCGTTCTACGTATCGTTCTACCTCATTTATCTTCGTTCGACATGGCGAATATGTAATCTCTAAAGTTTTAGAGATTATTTATTCTAGTTCCAACCGAAAAGCAAATGAGTTTAATATCATATTAACTCATTAAATCTATAATTACATCTGAAGAAAATATATATGTAAGTATGTTTTCATAAAGATTGTAATAAAAAAAAAATTCTTTTGTACAAACTGTTAATGGTGAAAATATTTTAACGGGTAGGTAATACCCGAGGAATATTTAGATTTCACATTAATAATTTACATTGTACATTCTTCGAATCTGTTTCAACAAGTCATATACTATCCTACTTACATCCACCGATATACAAATCCGTTCACCACAGAATAACCATATTCATCCAATTACATATTTGGATTTTGATCTATCAGAATCCATCAAGTGGCATAACGAAGAAATAATGGACACAATAAAAATTGATTAGAAACAGATTAATTAACAATATGAAATTCTATTAAGAATCCACGCTAACAAAATCCTAGCTAACTATTCCTAGCTAACTGTTAATTCCGTATTACCATTTAATTATCGCAATTTATTTATCGCAGTTTATTTATCGCAATTTATATTCTCGCAATTTTATTTATCGTCATTTAATTTCTGTTATTTACTTTACGCACTTTATTATTCGTCATTTTAATTTCTGTTATTTATTTTTACGCACTTTAAATATCGGGACATGTATACAAGGTTTTGACATATCATATCGACGCATTTATATATATTATTTGGAATAACCATAGACACTCTATATGCAGTAATGAACGAGTTCTCTATACAGGGTTGAGGTTGATTCTACAATAATATATATAATTTGAGTTGTGATCGAGTCTGAGACATGTATACCGGTCACGATACGTATTAATTAATTCGAATATTATATATTAAATTATATATGAATTATTGGACTGTCAACTGTGGACTATCGACTGTGGACTAATAACATTGGACAATTAAAATGAATTAAAATATTGAATATAACATATGAAACTAAACATTTCTTCAAGGTGCCACTTGATTTCATCTTAAACCTCATTTGTATCTTGACGATTACAATCTGCGTTCAAACCTTTCATGATTCTTGAAAACACCTCAATCGATAGGATGAATCAACCGCACTTCATTAACGGAAGGAAAGATTTATGCATATAGTTATGCACCTGAGAAACTCTCGACAACTGAGTAAAAGTTTAACACGTAGCCGCATCAGATCCTTTGACATTTATTAGGAAAAAAAAAAAAAAAACAACCTTTGCGATCCCTTTTTAAAGTAGCCAATTTTGTCACAGCTCCAGCAAGTCAACTTCAACTTTTCATTCGAAGTAGCCTTACTATAATCCTGATATATACAATTACCCTTTTGATACCGGAGAATTCTTTTATATTCCACCATATTACCAGCAGACGTACCAGCAACCTCGTTGCTTTTTGGCTTAAATCTCTCTGATAAATCATTATATTTATTCATTGAAACCCTATCATATACTCATCCGCATCTTATAACGAGAACTGCCATAATAATTACCGGGAATCAGCAATCAGTACTTTGAAAACTCACAGCATATCTACATCAACAGTTATATATATGACATTTATCCCTTAGAATTATGATCTCTCATTCTGAAATTCTGAAAAGCACTCAGTCACAAATCAATACTCTGAATGTTGAAAAAGCTGAATGAAGCAGCAGAAACTGTAGATAACCGTAAACGACCATAATCATCGAAAGTTTGATGATAAAGATTAGTATGTTGGAAAAGCTCAGAAAAGTTGGAACTGGAAAGCGGATTGAGCTAACCATAAAGGAAACCAAGGAGAAATACAAGTAACATACCCTAAATTCATAGAACCCAGATAAATCTAGATCCGTTGAAATCTTTAGAGAATATCTTGCTCCGAAGTCATGTTAAAATCTTGCGGAAAATCTTTCTCCATCAACCATCGAACTTAGAAATTCCAAAATATCATCATCAATATCTTCGATATTTCAGAGGATATTTTCATAAATATTCTCGTCCGAAATTATATACCTCTTCGTGCTTCCTGTGTATCATTATATTGGAAACATTCAATAGAAAATTTAGTACCGAAAAGCAGATTTTGCGAAACTATGAAGAACGCCGTGGACAAATCGCAAAGAATAAGTTTGACTTCAAAGAATCCAAATGATTCTGTTTCTGATGAAATCTTTAGCGAATACCTTGCTTCCGAATCTAAACCTTTACGGATAAATCTTCTTCATCATCCATCGATATTAGAAATTCCAAGATATCATCGTATCTTTCATTATAAATATCCTTCATATTTCTGAAGATATTTTCATAACTATTTTTATCTGAAATCATTAATCTCTTCGTGCTATCAGTGCTACATCATATAGAAACTATTAGTTTCTATATTCTGTAAACTTTCGAGCTTAAAATATGAATGTTATTGAAGTAGTGTTGGGAACTGATGAATGAGTTAGTATAATATAATGACACTTGATCAACGTGATTATATTACAGTAAGTCATGCTGAGCTTCTATTGGAACGTGATGATTCACTAATCATAACGTCATCATGTGCCATGTTATATAACTCTTTCATTCTGTTTAACTTCTGAACATAACAAGAGAATATATTCTTGATAGTTCTATTCTCAGTGATTCTAGTAATTTGACAAATCAAATCGTGCTATAATGTTCTTTCTTGTTTAGAACATTAAATTCATTCAAAACTCCATATCTACGAATTCTGAACCATCACTAGAGATGTCCAATCATAAAAAGAAGAAATAAAGGGACAAAGCTCCAAAAGAAATAGAAAATTGGAGTATAAATCGCAGCAAAATAGGAGAGAGCATTAACTATAGATGACAATGATTATAGAAAACGGAAGTAGGGATTTCGAAATATAAGAGAAAATATAAAGCCCGATAACAACACGGAGGTTGCAAACCATGGATATTAATACGAATAGCAATATAAAGACATGAGATAATTAAGAATAGCATCATCCCAAGGTAATATTAGAAGTAAACAGATTCTTATGGTGGAAGATTGAAAGGAATGATGACAGGAATGATAATTAGGAAAATATCAAGGATTAGAACTGGATTAAGCATTTTCACAATCTTTTGGACGTATGAAATAAGAAGGAAAGTATAGGAATGGTGAGCATAATGGAACGGAAGAGTTAAATTTATAATGAAAATATCAGGCAGAGTAATCGAGGCGGATCACCGTATTTAATTTTAGAGATCTTAATTTTCCTTACTCACCGAAGAATCAAATTCTTTAGATTTCGAAGATTTTCTTTAAATCCCTTGAATTCCGGAATTCAACCAAGACAACGTCAATAGTTAAGACGCACCTTATTTTCTAAATTCAATCCTATCTACGTCAAAAGATATGACGAATCTACATTTACTCATTTCACTCTTTCATGATAGCTTCACTCGTACCCTTCGTAAAAACAAAATGTTTTATCCATATTACTCGATGATGATAAAACTCAATTTATCAACTCGTATTCGTCATGAAAACATTTTTATTGTTAGCCATGACCACCTCACTCAAATTTCGGGACGAAATTTCTTTAACGGGTAGGTACTGTGATGACCCGGGAATTTCTGACCAAATTTAAACTTAATCTTATATGATTCGACACGATAAGGAATGTCTGTAATGTTGACTCAAAAATTTTGAACTATTTACATAGAATCAATTACCCTTTGATTGTGCTCGACGATTCACGAACCATTAATTATAAATAAAAATGTATATATAAATAAGAAGATATGTAAATAAATATATATTATAAAATAAATTATTATGCGATTTAATGAAATATAACTTAAGATAATTTAAAAACTGTTATTTAAAATTATTTAGTTAATTATTGAGAGTATACTGAATGTAAATGACTTTGAACATAATTTGTCAACGATAACAAGGTATTAAAGTTGTACTCTTAGATTATTGTTCAAATTATAGATACGAAATTGTTATATATAAATGATTGTAGTGATATTATTACTAATATTATTATTGGCATTAATAATATTAGTATTATTAGAATTAATATAATTATCATCATTAATAATATTATTATCATTTTCATTGTTATCATTGTTACTTATTATTATTATTATTCTTAATATATATATATATGAAATTTGATTAGTAGTATTAATAATATTCATCATATATATAATATATGAGATTTGATAAGTATAATCTGTTATATCAATACTGCTAGGGTTATCTTTGTTAATATTATTAGTATCTTTTTTTGAGAAAATTACTATTAATAGTTTTAATGTTAAATATCTGTTATTATTATTATTATTATCGTTAATGTTATTATTATTATTGTTGTTGTTAGCATTCTTATTATTATAAAAATAATAATAATAATATTCATAGATTTATTAAGAGATTTATATTATTAGTTAATAATACTAAATTTAATATAACAGATATATATAAACAATTTCATATAAATATAGTATACATATAAAAATTACGGTTATATAAATAGGTATATAAAAAGATATATAAATATGTATATAAAAAGATATATAGATATATAAATTACGGTTATATGATCAATCATACAAGTGCAGATATATACAAACATAGATATGTATAAACATATTGATACGCTTATATCCCTATCAAATTCTTTATTTATTTATTTGTTTCTATCCTGTGAACTCTATTATACCCGTGATATTAAAGGCGATTTTCAATCATCACAACAAAACAACAATTAACAAATTATATAGATTACATTCATCCTTCAATCACTGACATATATATTATCTGTTTATTGTATTCAAAGAGATTAAACCAAAGTCCAAATAAATAAAAGAAAACTGTCTTCTCTGTTCGTGACCATAAAACACCATAATTCGATTTAGAACAAATTCTCAAAATCCATAAATGCCATTGTGTTAGGAATCGTACATTCAAACTAGCTGTGAAATTTCCAGTTTCAATTCTTCCTATCAAGCCTCAATTTTTGAGTCAAAGTTATTGAGTTAAAAAGTCAAACTTTGTTCATCAGGTAAATTCGTGTTAATCGTTTCAATTCAAACTAAATTGATGATTTGAAATGTTTCCATGAACGTTTTCTAACCTATTTCATGTTATAACTTTTATCTATAACATTATATTTTGCAAAATCAAATATTTTTTTTTTGTATACAACGTCGAACAGCACTTGCTGTGTTTGTTTGTTTATTTTTTTTTCTTTTTGTAAATCAAGGTATCACGCTGTATAAATTTATTTTGAATCCACATACTAACTACAAACTGTAAAATTTTCGTATTGATTTTGGGTCTGTTCGAAGTCAGCTGTTGTGAGGAAGAAGAGAGAATTATAATACGTGTTATATTAAATTTAAATGGGATGAATATCAGAAAAGTTAAGATGGTCAAGTGGTTTGATGGTGTTACCGGTAACCGAGAGGTCTCGGGTTCGAGTCCAAGCATGGACTGATATTTTTTTGAGACTAGTTTCATTTGAGGTAGTTTCCAATTTATTGACTTCTACAATTATGATTATTATTGTTATTCATTATTATTGTTATTATTATTATTAGTATTATTATTATTGTTGTTAAAAGTATTATTGTTATTATTATGTATTAGGGATATTATTATTATTATTATTATTATTATTATTATTATTATTATTATTATTATTATTATTATTATTATTATTATTATCATCATCATCATTAGCATTAGTTATATAATTATTATTATTTTTAGTATTATTATCATTTTTAGAATTAGGATTAACATTATTAATTAATGTTATTACTACAAGTATTATAATTATTAATACCATTATTACCACTAATATAAGTATTATGATAAAGTTTTCATTTATTATGATTATAAATACATGTATGAATATTATTAGTATTATTATCACTAACAGTTGTATTGTTATTATTATTATCATGATTAGAATCATTATTATTATCATTATTATGAAAATAATACAAGTTATCATTATTTTTATTAATATTAGTATTAGAAACACTTTTGTAACTATTAGTATTATTATTAACAATATCAATATTATTATTATTAATATTATCATTTTTAATAAAGTTATTATTATTATCATTAGTAAATCAATAATATCAACACTATCATTTTTTTTTAAACAGATAAATATTTTGTACATAAAATATACTTGTTACATATACTATAATTATATTAAAATTTCACATAACAATATATATCAAACCTATGAATATTATTTATATAAATACATACAAATAACAAACTATCGATTTTTAAATATAACATTAAACAATTATGTATATAAATATGGATATATTAATATAACTATATAAATATTAATCATTATGAATATATACACAAACTAAATAAATATAGTATATAATTTAAGATATAATATATAAACTTGTTCGATTTCGATTATATGTATTAATATACATATAAATGATATAGGTTCGTGAATCCGAGGCCAACCCTACATTGTTCAGTTGTTTAATGTCGTCATATGTATTTTTACTACAAAATACATTAGGTGAGTTTCATTAATCCCTTTTTAAATGCTTTTGCAATATATATTTTTGGGACTGAGAATACATGCGCTGCTTTTATAAATGTTTTACGAAATAGACACGAGTAATCGAAACTACATTCTATGGTTGAATTATCGAAATCGAATATGCCCTTTTTATTAAGTCTGGTAATCTAAGAATTAGGGAACAGACACCCTAATTGACGCGAATCCTAAATATAGATCTATCGGGCCCAACAAGCCCCATCCAAAGTACCGGATGCTTTAGTACTTCGAAATTTATATCATGTCCGAAGGAGGATCCCGGAATGATGGGGATATTCTTATATACATATTGTGAATGTCGATTACCAGGTGTTCAATCCATATGAATGATATATTTTGTTTCTATGCATGGGACGTATATTTATGAAATGAAAATCTTGTGGTCTATTAAATTATGAAATGATTATTTATGTTAAACTTATGAACTCACCAACCTTTTGGTTGACACTTTAAAGTATGTTTATTCTCAGGTATGAAAGAAATCTTCCGCTGTGCATTAGCTCATATTAGAGACATTACTTGGAGTCATTTATGGCATATTTCAAAAGACGTTGCATTCGAGTCGTTGAGTTCATCAAGATTATTATTAAGTCAATTATAGTAAGATATATTACGAAATGGTATGCATGTTGTCAACTTTCGATGTAATGAAAGATTGTCTTTTCAAAAACGAATGCAATGTTTGTAAAATGTATCATATAGAGGTCAAGTACCTCGCGATGTAATCAACTGTTGTGATTCGTTTATAATCGATATGGACTTCGTCCGGATGGATTAGGACGGGTCCTTTCATTCGTGCTATCTGTAATACATTCTATTGGAAATTTCTGTAAAATCTAAGTATAAACTATGAATGAATTATGAAGTAGTGTTGGGAACTGAAGCATGAGTTAGTATAATATAATGACACTTGATCAACGGGATTATATTACAGTAAGTCATGCTGAATTTCTAAATGGAACGTGATGATTCACAGATCATAACGTCATTATGTGCTATGTTACACGACTCTTATATTCTACTTAACCTCTAAACCTATCAAGAAAACATTTTTTTTTCCTTAATGATTCGGTCTTGTCTGAGGTATTCTAGTAATTTGACAAATCAAGACCATGCCATTACAATTTCCTTCTTAGAATATTAACTAGGTTCATTTCGAAATCACGTAACTACGAATTCTGGATCATTAATTATTGTACTTAGATTCAAGAAGAGAATAAAAAGGCAAAGAGCTCCGAAATATAAGGGAGAATATAAAGCCCGATAACAACACATAAATTACAAACCGTGTATATCAATGTTAATTGCAACATAAAGACACGAGAGAATTAAAAACATTATAACTCCAAGGGCGAAGTAGAAGAAAACAGATTCCTCTGGTGGTAGTTGGAAAAGAAGAATGATTGTTGCGATAGTAAGGATAAGAACAAGAATCAGAACTAGATTAAGCATTTTCACAATCTTTTGAATTTGGAAATTGAGTATAGGAGTAGTAAAAATAATGGAACGGAAGAAATTAATTTATAGTGAAATAACCGATAAAGAAATCATGGCAGATTTCTGCATTTAATTAGAGAGATCCTAATTTCCTTAATCCCGAGGAAATCATATCTTATTCAGATTTCAAAGATTTTCTTTAAATCCCTAGAATTCCGGAAATCAATCGTGACTACGTCACTGGTTAAGACAAACATACATTTATGTATTTCACTCTTTTGTGATAACTTCACTCGTACTCTTCACATAATTGAATCGTTTTATCTATATTAATCAATAATGATAAAACTCTATTTATCGACTCATATTCGTCATGAAAACATTCATATTGTTATCCATGATGACCTCGATCAAATTTCAGGGACGAAATTTCTTTAACGGGTAGGTACTGTGACGACCCGGAAATTTCTGACCAAATTTAAACTTGATCTTCATATGTTTCTGACACGATAAGCAAAGTCTATAATGTTGCGTCTCGAATTTTTTGAACTGTTTTCATGAATTCATTTAGCCTTTGACTACTCTCGAC
Source organism: Rutidosis leptorrhynchoides (assembly GCF_046630445.1). Taxonomy (NCBI): domain Eukaryota; kingdom Viridiplantae; phylum Streptophyta; class Magnoliopsida; order Asterales; family Asteraceae; genus Rutidosis; species Rutidosis leptorrhynchoides. Next base: position 199,938,868 of record NC_092342.1, on the reverse strand, counting down.
GATTCACGAACAATTGTGTATAACAAATATGCAATATATATATAAATATGAATATAAGTGTATATATAATATTTTGAATTAATAACATATTTTTAGTTAATTAGAATTAAAAATGTAAAATAATAAATAGAATAATTAAGTTACTATTAAAAAGAATATATATAAAGGTACATATGATAATATTGTATATATATATATATATATATATATATATATATATATATATATATATATATATATATATATATATGATTACTATCGATAATTATTAATTTGTAATTAAATATTCAATAAATATTACCATGTAACATATGATATAATTATTAAAGTATTACATAATTAATGAATTGTAATTACAAGTTTAATTATAGGTATTATACTATTCTTAACATTAATATTATTATTATTAATATTATTAAAATAATGATACTGAAATTTGATACATTTGAATTATTGTTATTATTGTTAATATCATCATTATTATAACTAGTATTAAAGTTATAATGTTCGTCATTATAATTAATATTAGTCTTATATTTAGATATTATTATTAATATTAATATTATTAGTATTCTATTATTGTTAATATTAGTATTAGTATTTATTAATAACATTAACAATATTATCATGAACATTATCATTAATAATTATTATTATCAATAATAGTAATATTTATTTGGTAATTTATATTAATAAAATTATTATTAATATAATTAGTATTATTATTAAATTATTTAATTACTAATTGTGAATTATTAGAATTATTGATATCGTCATCATTATTATTAATTTTAATATTATTATTATTTATATACTTATTATTAGTATTAATATTTCACGTATATATTTATTAATACAGATTAATCAGATACATACACTTATACATATATAAAATACAGTATGCATATATTTAAAAATGTATACAGATATATATTTATAAAAATTCAGTATATACATAGATAGGTATAGATAAATACGTATCCATACTTAGAGAATCAAATTCAGATCCAAGTTGCTATCATACTGTAAATGAATTCCAAAAATTCGTACAAATCAATACCTAATCACAGAATGCAAACAAAAATCGTTAGCCATCTGTTTCATACTTTATGTATTTTAATTATTTATCTCTGTATCTAATTGATTTTATCGAATCTCATATATCATAAAATCCTATCAAATACAGTTGTAAGGGATATCAATTGACTTCAAATTATCGATTATCAATCACAAACGTCTTTACCAGTTTTTATTTAATCGAAATAAAACAGAAAAACCCATTAAAGAGTCGATGACCCTGTTCTTTAGTCAATTTGTCAAAAACTCGATTTTGTTTTGATTTTTAAAATGTGTTAATGAGAAGCTGTTAGAAATCCTTTATTGAATCTTTCTACAAAATCTGAAATCCCAATTCCATTTAATGAGCTCGAATTTAAGAGTCAAACTTTCGTTTCAAAAAGTCAAACAATTTGTTCATTAATAAATTCGAAGTGGTTCTGATGTTATAGGTTCAATTAAGGGTCCAGATAGTTTCCAGGAGTCGTTTACAATGTTTTTCATGTTATAATTGTTATCTAAAATAGCCTAGATTTTTGAAAGTGATTTTGAGTTCAATGAAGAGTCGACAGGTCTGTTATGATCCTGTTATTCTTTTTTCTTATTTTCTGTTAATTACGCAATTAATACACAAGTCATTTTCTGTTGTTTACAAGTCTTAATTAAAATCATTAATTCGATTAGTTTAGTTCTTGAATTTACCTGGTCGACCAGTCTTAAGGGAGGAAGAAGAAGATTAAGAGGCGGAAAAATCAAAACAGGTTAAATAGAATTTGGTAATAGATTAATACAGAAAAACAGCAGCAGAGCCATGGTCGTGAGTGTTTTCGGGTTATCGAGGGGTTATGAGTTCAATCCCGGTCTGGTGCAAATCTGTTTAGAAAAAAAAAACTTCAAAGGGTATATACATTTTTATTTTAACTCTATTATTATTATTATTATTATTATTATTATTATTATTATTATTATTATTATTATTATTATTATTATTATTATTATTATTATTATTATTATTAATTATTGTTATTAATACTAGATATTATTATTATTATTACTAAGCTAAGTATTGATTATCATTTACAAATATGATTACAAATATTATTAATGTTATAACTAATATTATTATCATCGTTTAAATATGTAACTTTATAATTTTATTACTAGTATAAGTATTATTAGTATTGTTATGATTATGAGTATTATTATTATTATCAATATTAAGAGTATCACAAGTATTATTAATATCACTAATATTATTATTAGTAAAAGTATTATTACTGTAGAAATTATGGTTATTATTATTATTATTACTATTATTATTGTTATTGTTATTATTATTACTAATATTATAACTATTATTAGTATTATAATTATCATTATACATACCATAGTCATTATTATGATTATTATCGTTATAAGTATTATTATTTATATTATCATGAGTATTACTAATAGGTAATTACTAAAATCATTATTATAAGTATCATTAATCGATAAATTAATATTTTACAGTTATTATTATAAATATCATTATTAATATCATTAATATAATTATTAACAATAATACCTTATTTAGTAATATTAAGTATTATGATTATTATCATTTTTATCAATATTAAGATAATTGTAGTATTACTAAAATTACTATTTTTAACAAACAAATGATATATACATATATAAAAATACATTTAATACATATAACATAACAACCTTACTAGTTTTATATACAAAATGAATATATGAGACGTATAAATATTATTAATATAAAAATGATATAATTAGTAAATTATATATATATATAAACTTATTCGATTACAATTATGTGTATTAATATATATACAAATGATATAGGTTCGTGAATCCAAGGCCAACTCTGCATTGTTCATTATAGTCATATGTATTTTTACTACAAAATATATTAGGTGAGTTTCATTTTCTCCCTTTTTAAATGCTTTTGCAATATATATTTTTGGGACTGAGAATACATGCGATGTTTTTATAAATGTTTTACGAAATAGACACAAGTAATCAAAACTACATTATATGGTTGAATGATCGAAGCCGAATATGTCCCTTTTGCTTGGTAGCCTAAGAATTAGTAAACCGATCTACTAATTGACGCGAATCCTAAAGATAGATCTATTGGGCCTAACAAACCTCATCCATGGTTGCGGATGCTTTAGTACTTCGATGTTGTTTTATCATGTCCGATAGATGTCCTGGAATGATAGGGGATAATCTTATATGCATCTTGTTAATGTCAGTTACCAGGTGTTCAATCCATATGAATGATTTTTGTCTCTATGTATGGGACGTATATTTATGAGAAATGGAAATGAAATTCTTGTGGTCTTTTAAAATGATGAAAATGATCGATTATGATAAACTAATGAACTCACCAACCTTTTGGTTGACACTTGAAAGCATGTTTATTCTCAGGTATGAAAGAAATCTTCCGCTGTGCATTTACTCATTTTAGAGATATTACTTGGAGTCATTTATGACATATTTCAAAAGACGTTGCATTCGAGTCGTTGAGTTCATCAAGATTATTACTAAGTCAATTATAGTTGGATATATTATGAAATGGTATGCATGCCGTTAACTTTCGATATAATGAAAGTTTGTCTTTTAAAAACAAATGCAATGTTGGTCAAATGTATCACATAAAGGTCAAGTACCTCGCGATGTAACCAAATGTAATGTATTCGTCTAGATGGACTAGGACGGGTCGCTACATGTGGTATCAGAGCGATGGCCTTAGCGAACTAGGTCTACATTAGTGTGTCTAACTAATAAGTCATTAGGATGCATTAGTGAGTCTGGACTTCGACCGTGTCTGCATGTCAAAAGTTTTGCTTATCATTTTGTGTCGAAAATTACCTACTTATCATCCTTAGGAAATTATCTGCTTATCATTCTTAGTCTAGGCACATCTTGCTGTATTGATTGCATGAATAGTGTATAGACAAAATTCATATCTTAGCGTATCTGCTAAATTATATCTTATCGTATCTATTACTGTAAACTTTGCCTGACATATTCCGTAAATTCCTCCGTAATCTACGAAATTTTTTGATCTATATATATAGATATTCTATGTAATTAGAATACCACCCGATAGTCAAAAAATCATTTCGTATCGAGAAATCCTTTATCAAATCGTACGAAATGGAATTCGTCATCAGTTCAAGTCCCTCGGATTCCGAAATGGAATCCCACTCAAGCTCCAAAAGCAGTGTGACCGGAATGGATCAACCAATCAGTCATCATATATTCTGGATGACTTGAGGATGGATTCGTAGTCTCCTCAATCATTGGAGACAAGAAGAAGGTGATCCCTTCCATCCACCACATTGCCCTCTTGGCGAAGAACTGGAAGCACTTACCGATGATCCTGTCCGAAACACCATTTTCTCTCTCATTTCCAGATTATCTCGTCACGATTATATACTACATCAAATTCTATATTTTATTTATCCGCTCTTCCAAATCGACAATCACCCCGGTGTAATAGAAGAAGTCAACGAGCTTCGCGCTCGGGTAGTGGCTTTGGAGAATATGGTGCAAAGGTTACAAACACCAGCAACAGCACCAACAGCATAACAAGTACTACCATCATCAACGTCAACAGTACCATTACCACCCCCAACCACAACCGCGTCGTAAACCTCAACTTTACAATCTGTCCCACGAGCACCAATGTCATACGCTCTATAGATACCAAGGAATACCAACAACCACAAATGATGAAGTATTGATTCATAACTTCATTGGAGAAACACTCCGCGGCGATTATGTAATCTCCAAAGTCTTAGAGATTATTTAATTCTGACCGTAAATCAGATGAGTGAACGGAGACGGTACAGTAGAAACTTTGATCGGAAATGGTGCACGATTTACAAGCTAGACTTGTTTTACCAACAGCATCAACAGTACCGTCAACATCGTCAGAATCAGTAGCACCTCTAACATCACAAGCTCCGCCAGTTCAAGAATCACCGTGGACATCATTACGAATCAATAACGCGTATATTGTATCAATGAGTTATGAAGTATTAACTCATTCCCTCTGAAGAAATTATATGTATATTTTATTATATATATAAATTTTGAGATCAAAATAAATCTTTCCGTACTAAGCTATTATATGTGAATTTTAACTACTCGGTTAATTCATATTACAAATATGCAATGATGTACGTCCTTCGTCAGCAACTTAACCATCGTTAACTACAATCTCTGTTTTAATTCAATGAATTAAATCTCATAATAAAACAAGTGTATTAATCAAATATATGTTTGATTTTACACTTTCATCATCGATGTACTCGAAATTTTTCAAGAACTTCACGAAAACCAACATCATAAATCAACAAATAATGAAGTATTGATTCATAATTTCAATATCATTGAAGAAATACTTATGTAATTTCTAAAGTTTTAGGGATTACTCAATTCTAGTTTCAACAGTAAATCAGATGAGTTTGATTTAATATTAACTCATTAAATCTATGTTACATCTGAAGAAAATATACACATATATATTTTCATAAAGACTGTAATAAAAATTCTTTGGTACAAAATATTAATTGTGAAATTCTTTTTTTTAACGGGTAGGTAATACCCGAGAGATATATAAATTCACAATTAATATGTTACATTCTTCGAATCCGATTCAGTAATCATCAACTATACTCACTATTTTCATAACAATAAATATTCTTTCATAAGAAAGCAAAACAACCATACTCATTCAAATTCAATTATATATTCTAATTTTGAAATCGCAAAATTCAATTCAAGATATAACTTGTATCATCACTTTTAGATTCCTACATCTTTCAAAGCTATACTTTGACTTCAAAACTGTGCTAGAACATCATATTAACGATTACAATCTGTGTTCAAAACTTGCAAAATTCCTGAAGACACTCCAAATAATGAACAATTGAGATGATGATCCAACCACATATTACCCATAGTTATGTACCTGAAAAACTCTTGAAACCAAAGTCATAGTTTAACACGTATCCGTGTCAGACCCTTGGGCATTTATTAGCTAAAATGACTTTTCAATTCCTTTCCAAAGTAGTCAGTTTTGTCACAGCTCCAGCAAATCAACTTCAACTTTTCATTCGAAACAACCTTATTATAACTTTGATATATATGCGTGCTCTTTTATTGTTACCGGAGAACCTTTTATATTCCACCATATTACCATCAGCGTTTAATCATCTAAAAATACAATTCTCTTAAAACCACCTAGGATTGATAACCGATGATTCAGATATGGTAGCATTAAATGCAGAGGAAACAGCAAAATCGTAGATGGTCTAAACGGCCAAAAGTTTGATAATAAAGAATGGAATGTTGGGAATGCTCGATAGAAAATTTGGTACTGAAAAACAGATTCAGCTAACCATGAAGGAGACCAATGATAAATACAAGGACCAAACCCTATATTCAAAGAATCCAGGTAATTCTGGATCCGATGAAATCTTTAGAGAATATCCTGCTCCGAAGTCATGTTAAAATCTTGCGAAAAATTTTTCCTCATCAACCTTCGAACTTAGAAATTTCCAAAATATTATCAAAAATATCTTCGATACTTCTGAAGATATTTTCATAAATATTCTCGTCCGAAATTATAAACCTCTTCGTGCTATCTGTAATACATTATATTGGAAATTTCTGCAAAAATCTAAGTATAAACTATGAATGAATTCTGAAGTAGTGTTGGGAACTGAAGCATGAGTTAGTATAATATAATGACACTTGATCAACGTGATTATATTACAGTAAGTCATGCTGAGTTTCTAAATGGAATGTGATGATTCAAAGATCATAACATCATCATGTGCTATGTTACACAACTCTTATATTCTACTTAACATCTAAACCTATCAAGAAAATATTTTTTTTCCTTGATGATTCAGTCTTGTCTGAGGTATTCTGGTAATTTGACAAATCAAGACCGTGCCATTACAATTTTCTTCTTAGAATATTAACTAGGTTCATTTCAAAATCACGTACCTACAAATTCTGGATCATTAATTGTTGTACTTAGAGTCGAGAAGAGAATAAAAAGGCAAAGAGCTCTGAAATATAAGGGAGAATATAAAGCCCGATAATAACACATAAATTACAAACCGTGTATATCAATGTTAATTGCAACATAAAGACATGGGAGAATTAAAAACATTATAACTCCAAGGGTGAAGTAGAAGAAAACAGATTCCTCCGGTGGTAGTTGGAAAAGGAGAATGATTGTTGCGATAGTAAGGATAAGAACAAGAATCAGAACTGGATTAAGCATTTTCACAATCTTTTGAATTTGGAAATTGAGTATAGGAGTAGTAAAAATAATGGAACGGAAGAAATTAATTTATAGTGAAATAACCGATAAAGAAATCAAGGCAGATTTCTGCATTTAATTAGAGAGATCCTAATTTCCTTAATCCCGAGGAAATCATATCTTATTCAGATTTCAAAGATTTTCTTCAAATCCCTTGAATTCCAGAAATCAATCGTGACTACGTCACTGGTTAAGACAAACATACATTTATGTATTTCACTCTTTTGTGATAACTTCACTCCTACTCTTCACATAATCGAATCGTTTTATCTATATTAATCAATAATGATAAAACTCTATTTATCGACTCATATTCATCATGAAAACATTCTTATTGTTATCCGTGATGACCTCGATCAAATTTCAGGGACGAAATTTCTTTAACGGGTAGGTACTGTGACGACCCGGAAATTTCTGACCAAATTTAAACTTGATCTTCATATGTTTCTGACACGATAAGCAAAGTCTATAATGTTGTGTCTCGAATTTTTTGAACTGTTTTCATGAATTCATTTAGCCTTTGACTACTCTCGACGATTCACGAACAATTGTGTATAACAAATATGCAATATATATATAAATATGAATATAAGTGTATATATAATATTTTGAATTAATAACATATTTTTAGTTAATTAGAATTAAAAATGTAAAATAATAAATAGAATAATTAAGTTACTATTAAAAAGAATATATATAAAGGTACATATGATATTATTGTCTATATATATATATATATATATATATATATATATATATATATATATATATATATATATATATATATATATATATATATATATATATATATATGATTACTATCAATAATTATTAATTTGTAATTAAATATTCAATAAATATTACCATGTAACATATGATATAATTATTAAAGTATTACATAATTAATGAATTGTAATTACAAGTTTAATTATAGGTATTATACAATTATTAACATTAATATTATTATTATTAATATTATTAAAATCATAATACTGAAATTTGATACATTTGAATTATTATTATTATTGTTAATATCATCATTATTATAACTAGTATTAAAGTTATAATGTTCGTCATTATAATTAATATTAGTCTTATATTTAGATATTATTAGTATTCTATTATTGTTAATATTTGTATTAGTATTTATTAATAACATTAACAATATTATCATGAACGTTATCATTAATTATTATTATTATCAATAATAGTATTATTTATTTGTTAATTTATATTAATAAAATTATTATTAATATAATTAGTATTATTATTAAAAAAATTTAATTACTAATTGTGAATTATTAGAATTATTGATATCATCATCATCATCATTATTATTAATTTTAATATTATTATTATTTATATACTTATTATTAGTATTAATATTTCGCGTATATATTTATTAATACAGATTAATCAGATACATACACTTATACATATATAAAACACAGTATGTATATATTTAAAAACATATACAGATATATATTTATAAAAATTTAGTATATACATATATAGGTATAGATAAATACGTATCCATACTTAGAGAATCAAATTCAGATCCAAGTTGCTATCATACTGTAAATGAATTCCAAAAATTCGTACAAATCAATACCTAGTCACAGAATGCAAATAAAAATCGTTAGCCATCTGTTTCATACTTTATCTATTTTAATTATTTATCTCTGTATCTAATTGATTATGTCGAATCTCATATATCATAAAATCCTATCAAATACAGTTGTAAGGGATATCAATTGACTTCAAATTATCGATTATCAATCACAAACGTCTTTACCAGTTTTTATTTAATCGAAATAAAACAGAAAAACCATTAAAGAGTCGATGACCCTGTTCTTGAGTCAATTTGTCAAAAACTCGATTTTGTTTTGATTTTGAAAATGTGTTAATGAGAAGCTGTTAGAAATCCTTTATTGAATCTTTCTACAAAATCTGAAATCCCAATTCCATCTAACAAGCTCGAATTTAAGAGTTAAACTTTCGTTCCAAAAAGTCAAACAATTTGTTCATCAATAAATTCGAAGTGGTTCTGATGTTATAGGTTCAATTGAGGGTCCAGATAGTTTCCAGGAGTCGTTTACAATGTTTTTCATGTTATAATTGTTATCTAAAACAGCCTAGATTTTTGAAAGTGATTTTGAGTTCAATGAAGAGTCGACAGGTCTGTTATAATCCTGTTATTCTTTTTTCTTGTTTTCTGTTAATTACGCAATTAATAAATAAACTGTTTTCTGTTGTTTACAAGTCTTAATTAAAATCATTAATTCGATTAGTTTAGTTCTTGAATTTACCTGATCGACCAGTCTTAAGGGAGGAAGAAGAAGATTAAGAGGCAGAAAAATCAAAACAGGTTAAATAGAATTTGGTAATAGAGTAATAGAGAAAAACAGCAGCAGAGCCATGGTCATGAGTGTTTTCGGGTTATCGAGGGGTCATGAGTTCAATCCCGGTCTGGTGCAAATCTTTTTTAAAAAAAAAAAATTCAAAGGGTATATACATTTTTATTTTAACTCTATTATTATTAATATTATTATTATTAATATTAATTATTGTTATTATTACTAGCTATTATTATTATTATTACTAAGCTAAGTATTGATTATCATTTATTATTATTATGATTATAATTACAAATATGATTACAAATATTATTAATGTTATAACTAATATTATTATCATCGTTTAAATATGTAACTTTATCATTTTATTACTAGTATAAATATTATTAGTATTGTTATGATTATGAGTATTATTATTATTATTATCAGTATTAAGAGTATCACAAGTATTATTAATATTACTAATATTATTATTAGTAAAAGTATTATTACTGTAGAAATTATGGTTATTATTATTATTAATATTATTATTATTATTACTAATATTATAACTATTATTAGTATTATAATTATCATTATACATACCATAGTCATTTTTATGATTATTATCATTATAAGTATTATTATTTATATTATCATGAGTATTACTAATAGGTAATTACTAAAATCATTATTATAAGTATCATTAATCGATAAATTAATATTTTACAGTTATTATTATAAATATCATTATTAATATCATTAATATAATTATTAACAATAATACCTTATTTAGTAATATTACGTATTATGATTATTATCATTTTTATCAATATTAAGATAATCGTAGTATTACTAAAATTACTATTTTTAACAAACAAATGATATATACATATATAAAAATACATTTAATACATATAACATAACAACCTTACTAGTTTTATATACAAAATGAATATATGAGACGTATAAATATTATTAATATAAAGATGATATAATTAGTAAATTATATATATATAAACTTATTCGATTACGATTATGTGTATTAATATATATACAAATGATATAAGTTCGTGAATCCAAGGCCAACTCTGCATTGTTCATTATAGTCATATGTATTTTTACTACAAAATACATTAGGTGAGTTTCATTTGCTCCCTTTTTAAATGCTTTTGCAATATATATTTTTGGGACTGAGAATACATGGGCTGTTTTTATAAATATTTTACAAAATAGACACAAGTAATCGAAACTACATTATATGGTTGAATGATCGAAGCCGAATATGCCCCTTTTGCTTGGTAGCCTAAGAATTAGTAAACCGATCTACTAATTGACGCAAATCCTAAAGATAGATCTATTGGACCTAACAAACCCCATCCATGGTTGCGGATGCTTTAGTACTTCGATGTAGTTTTATCATGTCCGATAGATGTCCCGGAATGATAGGGGATATTCTTATATGCATCTTGTTAATGTCGGTTACCAGGTGCTCAATCCATATGAATGATTTTTGTCTCTATGTATGGGATGTATATTTATGAGAAATGGAAATGAAATTCTTGTGGTCTATTAAAATGATGAAAATAATCGATTATGATAAACTAATGAACTCACCAACCTTTTGGTTGACACTTGAAAGCATGTTTATTCTCAGGTATGAAAGAAATCTTCCGTTATGCATTTGCTCATTTTAGAGATATTATTTGGACTCATTTATGACATATTTTAAAAGACGTTACATTCGAGTCGTTGAATTCATCAAGATTATTACTAAGTCAATTATAGTTGGATATATTAGGAAATGGTATGCATGCCATCAACTTTTGATATAATGAAAGTTTGTCTTTTAAAAATGAATGCAATGTTTGTAAAATGTATCATATAGAGGTCAAGTACCTCGCGATGTAACCAAATGTAATGTATTCGTCCAGATGGATTAGGACAGGCCGCTACAAATCAAAGTAGAAAGATTAAATTACTTGAAGTTGAAAGGATTCGTTGACCACCCAAAATGCACACAACCTCAAATTACTTTATTATATATGATTTTATATGTCAGGATACAAATAAAACCCATTATGTCCCGTTAACAAACTCGGTCATGTTTCCTATCATTTAACAGTTTGAGACCAAGATATAAAGACTTTAGTTACCTATGTGATGTACTAACAAAAAGGTATGTTCGACTAATATTGTGATTATGTTATGTATTTAAAAATCTTCATACAGTAATTCCATCAGATCTGCATAAATTTTTAGGCATAAAATCTTCAATCAAAATGTAACATTCATCAAAAAATTCTTTAGTGTTGGATATATGACTTTGTCACTATCATCACAGTGTAGTGGGCATGATGAGTAAAATAATCACTTTCAAGACAGCTTTACAAACTCAAGATCAAAAAGTAAATATCGCTTATTTTTACCATTTCAAGTACTCGAACATAGGTTTAATAGTTGATACGTCCGTAAGATTTGTTTATATAGACGAATGATTACCTTTTGATTGACCCATAACCATGGCTACAAACAATCAACATATAGCACGATGCATCTCTACAGCTTCACATAAAACATTTAGTTTAAAACTCCGAAAGTTCCCTTGACATGTGGATCTGAAACTGTCTAACCCATCAAACAATGTATAAATAGGACAACACACATTGAAGATTCAGTAATTTGTTGAACCTCGTTATTTTCTAAAGCGTTATTTCCAATCTTACTAATAAACCAAAATTCTATTAAAAGCTACATGGAACTTGAATAAAATGTAAAAAAAATGAATGGGTCAAGATTGCTACCTTGTTATGAAAACATCAATTTGAAAAATCGTCAGGTTTCCATGATCATCATCCTATAGTTGTATTAGAAGACACTCGGTTAAAGCCATGTAAAAAAATACATAGTAAAGTCTGCCTTATTAAATTTAATATATAAGAATCAGCTAAAGTGTTAACCTGCAATGCTTTCTGACGGGCACTTTTGCAAGCCAAATTAAGTGTTACCCGCTAACAAAGTGTCTGCTATTACAATTATACATAATAATTGTCTAAGCCAAAAAATACATAATAATGCATGTATATAAACTGGGGTACCTACAATCTCTGGATCATTGTTTCTAACATAAAAATGATAATATTGCTTAATAATACTGCAACAGACAGTGCAGGGCTAACTGGTGCAGGCCTTACAGCACAACAGGCCCTCACATAGCATGTTGGTCTTACCTTTGATAACACCACCCCCACAACTAACATCGTTATCACTTCTGTTCAGGCAAAGTAGGCCAATAAACTGTCTTACTCGCAAAGCTAAGTAATGCCCATCTTACAGCTACTTGTGACTCGAAATATAGAACTAATGAAAAGCCTTGGTGTAGATGAGGTTCACGACTACAAAACTCCAAACGTATTTTAGATCATATAATATTCGACAAATTTAAATAATGGTTTTATTAGAGTGCTTTACAAATATAACTAACGTAGCAGATGAGGTTCACGACTACAAAACTCCAAACGTATTTTAGATCATATAATATTCGACAAATTTACATAATGGTTTTATTGGAGTGCTTTACAAATATAACTGAATTCGTGGGTTTTGTTAATAAAGTTTTTAAAAATAATAAGTTATGTGATCCTCATGCAAAATTGTGCTACAAATTATGTAGTATATAATAAACAAATGAATGCAAAGAGTGTAGTTAAAAACAAAATTAGCTATAAATTAAGTAGAATGGAAACATTAATTATAGGGAAAGACCAATTGGATAAAAAAAATTGTAACACGGAGTTGGATATACTCGTGTACTATTATTTTATGATAGTAGACTATTAAGTTGTATCTAAGTAGGAAGTTGAATGCAACGAACCACTTGAAGTAGTTATTTAGTGTGTATAAGAAAATATCAAGTCAAAGTAGGAAGTTGAACAAAATTGTAGATTTCAGTTAATTATTAGAGAAAGACTGAATAAATAAAGTTCAAACGATTAATAAAAAGAGACAATTGATAACTCCACGACGAATATTTAGTAATAGTCTGAGTATTTGATAATAGAACAGTATCGTTTAGCTAAATATTTATCTGACAAATTTTACACAAATTACTCAATGCAACCAATTAATTGAAGTAGCCAATTAGTGTCAATATTAAAGCAACAAATTGTCTTTCAAGTATATTTTGCAATTCACAGGATTACACATTAAAATTTATTGTAGTGAAGTATTGTAATACATATGAACTAAATATACAATTTTTTAGTTACATGGGATGCCAATAACATCAAACTTGGTACTCAAATATATATTTGAGTACATATTGATGAATATGAAACCATAGAATTTGTAAACAGTTCACTCACATACTGCATGTTGTGATGACCATGAGGTGTCTGGTTTCATATTCCTGAATATGAAACCATAGAATTTGTAAACAGTTCACTCACATACTCCATGTTGTGATGACCAAGAGGTGTCTGATAGTTCTGAATGCAAACAGTCCCTGAATACAAACATGATAACAATCTATATAGATCATACTTTCTATATAGTCACTCTGACCCATATAAAATAACAAGGGTGCAAAATTGACCCATTTTAAAACAACCAATTATTACTCAACACATCTGTTCGACAGCAATTTTACCTTCATATTACATTCATTGAACTTTAACAAAGATGGCAATAAATCGAAACACTTGGCAGTTACAAAAAAATTATACGAAAAATGATTCAAATGAAATCAGGGAATCATTAAATATGCTGATCATTGCAACTTAAAAAACCAGTTTAAAAAAAAATCATAACACCTCTTAAAGACCTAAAAGACTACATAACACTCAAAAGCAGGAAGATTCACACGTTAACACGATTAGCATTTTTGTTCCTTGCCATCTCCTCCCCGTACTTTTCCTATCCAAAAAAGCCATGTGTCATCACACCTGGGAAAAAAAAGAAACCAGAAAAGACCACTAAACCAAATAAAGAACGGCAAATGTGTATGACATTCTGGTAAAAATGTCATACACTCACTATTCTATAACAATATCCAACTAAATGAATGTAATTATTCCTACTATACTATACACAGAACATACAAAATAGCATCTATAACGCAATATAATATTTGAATCAAATTTATAAGTGTATCTTGATAAACACCTACATAGACAAATGCTTTCCTTCTTTATGGATTGCCTCATTCAGCTTGATTTTACATATGAATATTCAAAAAATGGCTAAATTAGATGACAACACGGTTCAGTTCTCCAACGGTCGCACAACCTAATAGTAGATATTCAATATTAACAACCCATAAGATTAACATCGTTCATATACTATATTCACGCTAATCGAGCTGAACAATCTTTATTTAACATAACAGAGGCAATATGATTCATAAATTCTAATCAATACATTTAAAACTATCATCTACATGTTTTGCTGTTATAGACCACTATTTAATTATGATTATCCGATATAACCTCATCACCATGCAAATGCATATCCAAATACCAACTATTACATTTAAATTAAGACAATAGTTTAGATCTTTGTGCTGTGTTGATGAGTAAATTATCAAAATCTAACCTGAGATACAAAAGCATTATCGGGCGTGGGTGCCGACATATATAACAATCAAATAAAGTCGCGTTATATAGAATAGTGTATACCAAGCGACACATATCGTCTTCATCATTCTATTCATTGAAATAATGCTCATACCAAACTCAAGAATCAGTCTCTCAATGTCTGTCATTCAAGATCATAGTTCAACACATCCAAATGATCGATTGCGAAAGATTTTCTAAAACCAGCCCTTGTCAACCTGCCTCATAATATTACCTGATTCGATAATTAAACATAGTTATCAAAATCTTAACTAAAATATTTCCGAAAGTTATGTAATCTGGATATGGCATGTTATAAGAAGTAGGTGTCCACTTTCTAAGATAAGAAACCCCCTTCATTTTAATATTCTGACATGTATCCTACGTGTCAAACCCACCCATTTTTCAGCTTTAGGCACAAACCATGAAAGAAGATTAGACAAACTAAAAACATGTACAAGCAATAGAGAAGAAGACAGAACTATTCATGAAAAAAAACTAATCCATGAAAACTAATCTAACCCACTTTGTATCTAAATGGAAATTCCAACCCACTTAGTATAACCATATTAGAATTAATCCATGAAAAAACTCGCAAAACAAAACGAAGGCTAGTTCCAACAATATTTTGTATACTATAAATGGTAATTCCAACCCACTTTGTACACTTTTTGCAATTATTTAGTGAGTCTCATAAATGTTGCTTCTGTGGATCCCCCATAGAATACATATAACATCCCCCATAGGAGCAGCATGACATACTAATCAGGCACAATGAAAACAGACCAACCTATTTGTCAAGCTCGCATGAGAAAAAAAAAATGCAGAAGTACCAATAAGTTGCATCACAAGTCAGTTTGTAAACACCACATTATCATGGAATCAAAAAGCTGAAACAAAAAGATGATCAAGAAAAGAAAAAAGAAGAATACCTTTTACAAAAGGTTTATTAATACAATGATGATGTCATTACCTCAAAGAAACATCTTGGTTATTGTTGGACCGATTATTCACTAATACGGATCTTTAGATCATGAACAAGCATCGATTATAATATAAAAGTTAAACATTATGAACACGAAGAGGTGAACATGATGAATCTAAGATAAATCAATATAATATAATATATGTCGAAATTACAGGATTGATTTAAACAGAGAAACATGGGTGGCCAGGGGAGATCGAGCATGATCTCCCCTAAGCACAGGATCGCCAAAAGGCTCTCCCAATTTAGGGTTTAGACTGTTATCTCTTAACCCTAATGAACACATAAACTGATATTTATAGGCAATACACGAGCCTGGGATTCATTCATACATATGGGCCTAACAGTTACAGATGCTCCTGCAACTGACCAGTTTCACGCGTTTACATCTAGGTGTACAATATAATAATAAATGTTATTCGTCCAGCGACGGCCATACTAATATATGCATCAAAAAAATCCCCCTTGAACATTGCTGGCGAATTACTGTAAACACCTCTTGCAATCTTCAGTCAATCTCTGCAGTGGTACCATAATCTTATGAATCACAAGCTCCATCAAAAGTCTTTGAGATTACGATAAAACCCAAACTTCGAGCATCAATGTTTCCGCTCATTGAAATCGAAATGCTAAATGTCATCATGTAGTTTCTTCAAACTTCACTCGTATGTGTTACTCATAGTACCATAGCAGTAAGATTCCTCCTAAGACTGAGCTGAGATCCCTCTCGACATCTCTGATAAAATCTTCAAACAAACCGACTCTATCAGAATCATAAACTGTAGAATCTTCCCCCTCACTGTTAGCTTTATCCGATTAAACACTGTAGCATTAAAGTCTTCATCATCTTGTAAAGGCAAAATATGTAGAGGAGTCCGATCCACAATTAATAACTCAAATAAGTCTTTATTACTATCAAACTCACCAAAGAAACTCAAATTGGTGTCTCATGATCACGAAACATCAACCTCAGTTCCTTCCACATAGCGAAACTGGAATAAACATACTCCCTTCATGAAGCGGAATATCGAGAAGTGCGGAATAATAAACGTTGTTGGCCCATAAATAGTCGTATGCTCCCGACTACCCCACAATAATATCTTAAAACACGAGAGTTTTCGTACTCACCTACTAAATAAGTCTAATGGACATAGGAGGTTGTCCACTAAACTTTATATATTAAAACTTCAGTGAATAAAATGATATAAAGGTTTAGGAAAGGTTTGGTGTGGAAAAAAAAATGAATAATAAACATTGAGGATTTCAGTTGAAAAATTTACAAAAGTTGAGGACCAAAGATGTAAAACTTTAAAAGTTTAGGGACCAAACTTGTAAATTTTTCAAAGTTCATGGGCTAAAAATGAATATTTCAGAAACTTGAGGGACCATTTTCGAAAATTCTGAATTTTTTTTAAAATATTTGCACTGGTGGTCCCTGGAGTTAACAGCCGTTAGATATTTACCGAGAAAAGTTAACAGCTGTTAAGTATGGTTGGGTGTGGATCCGGGTCAAATCTGGGTCGGATTTTGTTTATGGATCTGGGTTGTGGGTTGAATCATGGATCCGTTCATGGATTGATAAAATGGCCACAGTTGAAAATTAAATAAATGAAGTAAACTTTTTAGAATGTTTCATGTGGGGAACAAGGGAACAAAAGGAATACTCACGTGGGACCCATCAGTCAATCTTCACCAAAATTACACCTAAGGCCATCTGACTTTTTCTTCTTCCTAAAACATACGTACCAGATCAGTTTTTTTAAGCCCAAAATTCGCGAAATTAGTGTGTTGATTTTCTAGAAACGCCCTTGAAAAATGTTCTCCCACGTGTTAGTTACACGTTTAAGCTTTTTATACGCGTGGAGACACTCAAAACGCGTGAAAACCATGGAAGAACAGCAGCGGCGGCAAGCGGCGGTGGTGTGGTGGTTGGCGGCGGTGTTAATGGAAAACCACTCAAATCTCAACCATAACGCATGAAAATTTACAGATAGCACCATTAGGACCCGGTAAATATTAACCCATTATCTGTTTTCGCAAATAAACACCAAAAATTCCACAATCGATCAACATCAGTCTCAAAAACTCAAAATCAAAAAATTTTGATAACTCGATGAATACGTTGAATTAAGACCTGAGATTTTGAGGAATCATTCACGAGATGATTTCCAACCTTTCCACGTTTTTACTTTTTCTGAATTCGATCTAGATCTTCAAAACCTAAAAGGTTAACAAAAGTCAACTCCGAAATCTAAAAACGAATTTCAGCAACATACTTCAATCGAATCGACGCTTGATGATCTCCGGCTCTGATACCAATTTGTTGGACCGATTATTCACTAATACGGATCTTTAGATCATGAACAAGCATCGATTATAATATAAAAGTTAAACATTATGAACACGAAGAGATGAACACGATGAATCTAAGATAAATCAATATAATATAATATATGTCGAAATTACAGTATTGATTTAAACAGAGAAACATAGGTGGTCAGGGGAGATCGAGCATGATCTCCCCTAAGCATAGAATCGCCAAAAGGCTCTCCCAATTTAGGGTTTAGACTGTTATCTCTTAACCCTAATGAACACTTAAACTGATATTTATAGGCAATACACGAGCCTACACTCCATTCACACAAATGGGCCTAACAGTTACAGATGCTCCTGCAACTGACCAGTTTCACGCGTTTACATCTAGGTGTACAATATAATAATAAACGTTATTCGCCCAGCGACGGCCATACTAATATATGCATCAACAGTTATGAACCTATCTTTTTAAAAATAAAGTGCTTTCTTCTTTGTCTTTCCATGTCTTGGGCACCTAATATATAAAATTCATAATATTATCGAAGGCACAACCTTTTTTGAAAAAAGAATTATTTAGAAACATACAACATCAACAAATTAATATACTGAAGAAACATACATTTGTTGATTGCAATTCTTACTAAGACCAATAATTGTGTAAACTGTGTTTGTGGGGCTAGCATTCCCTCTAAGTTTCAGCAGAATCCTCTTAGCTTGATACAAAAGAAACTGCAACTATATAAAAATATGGTAAGTTTAATTTGACATTCTATGTATAATGTATAGCATATATCTTCATTTGATCACATTTTAATAGCAGTACTGATTGTTTAGTAAACCATGCTAAAATGATGAATAATTTAAAATATATTAATGAAACATCATCAGATAACTGCTACTGAAGTATCATCACAGTACTGCTAAAAAAGTTTAAAACTTTATAATGAAGATAGAAATTACTCAATTGTTACTGTATACAGATAGAAATTACCATTCTGACCCGTCATTCCACCGGCCTTAACCGACTGATTTACCATTCTTGTTTTAAAAGTCAATAACTTGAATGAGAACTTGTGCAAGCTGTTATCCAACCCATTGACTTACCATTCTTGTTTGAAAACCAATCTCAATGTCATAATCAATTCCTATTTCACTGTCTTCTGTAAATATTCACAATAAGTTAATTGGGCGTAATTCTTGCTATTCTTCAGAAATAAACTGTCAAAATGAAATAGATAAAGCAAATTATTCAACTTGTTGTTCTTGCTGTAAACAATCACACATGTTCTACATGTTAATCCAACTCAATATATATGATTGTAAAATTATATGTTCTGCTTGTATCCTGCCAAATTGAATAACTTTTGATACCTCTTTTAAAGATTCAACCTGAAAAACTGAAATTGCAACAAAATATATGACACAAAAGATATAACATAAAATGTATCAGTGGCTCAAGAATATAGCATACTTTGGACAACGGATGTTTGATGAAAACCAATATTGACAACGATTCCTGAAGTTCAACAATCGGTTAGATGAAAACCAATATAGAAAGTAAATACTCACCTGCTGGTGCAACAATTAGTTAGATGATAATGGCATTGACAATCGGCTGTCTCACGAAATCAAACAATCATAGGGTTAGATGATAATTAGACAGACAAAAAGCCACTGAAATCAAAATCCCTAGGGTTAAATCGCAAAGGCCGTCACAAAATCAAAAACCCTAAGGTTAAACATTAAAATCACTAGGCTGAGCATCAGAAAGTTAATTGCACCAATTTCTGTAAACCCTAACAACAATCAGTTTCATTCAAGCAATTCATCAAATAGTTAATATGTGTGATCAAATAGTATAATAGAAATCATACATAAGAAGTAGAGATTAGCAGCTTATAGACCGTAGTACTATAATCAACATGGATTCTTCAAGATTAATCTATTACCTTAACAATATATCGTGAAACCTGATTCTAATAACAATAAGCAATAAATATGCTACAACAACGATTGATATGGTGGAAATCAACCCACTAACTTTGCTTGTTAGTAATTATCGCCAAGAATCCTAATTGCTCGGTATCTTCATAAATCGCCTGAAATATGCACACCCGATTGCACAAATCATAGATGATATATGTAAAACCGATTGATCGAAGCGCCTAAATCAGAAATACTCACCCGCGGTTAATGAAATCTGATTCCAGCAATTAAATTTTGATATTTTGCAATCGTGCTTTTCCTACAAGTCTGACTGTAGAGAAGCTATTGAAGATGATTGAAGGCAATTGTAGGAGGAGGTGATTGCAGGAGGGCGATTGAAGGAAATCGATTAGGGTTACTAGAAATGGGGTGTATGGCATAAGTGATTAAGAATAGCGTGACCCCTATTTTGATGTTTAACTCCCGTACTTTTTTTTATCTTTAAAGGATATTATGGGGAGTTTAGTGATATAACAAATAGTTATAAGGTTATAGTTAGATCCAATGCTTATTAAGCAAGGGCAATGGAGGTCTTTTTTTTCTAAGGGTCCAGAATCATATTGTTAAAAAAGTGTATCTCAATTTGGCTTTTCTTTTAATTTATAGTATAGATATATAAAATATACATATACGTACACCACAACTATAAGTCAACCTACTCCCTAGGTGACTATCATCAAAACAATGTTCAAGTCCACATACTTATATTAGGCACTATCTATCTAAGGCACCAATTTATGCATGAAATAAGGCCCCACATAATCACACATTGGACAAACACAAGTCCTAGTTAGTCCATCAATAAGCTAAGGCACTAATCATTCCAAAGCCAGACCCGTATTCCTACGAGGCCTAAGGCACACTACACATGTACAATTCAGTCTAAGTCTAGGTACCTAACCCAAAGTCATCTAGATCTATTAGACCATGCTCTTATACCACTTGAAACAACCCAAATCCGTTTTACCAAAAATGATAACACTTTTTTTAACAATAGTACATTTGGACGTTCATTACACTTTCAACACTTTCAACCCAAACCAAATAACCCCATTGGATCCCAACTCATTCAAACTTATTTTAACATGTTCATTACATAACCAAACTTGTATTTAATGCAAAACTTATTTCAAAACGTTCATTAGAACCTTAAAGTCCCATTACATAACAAAAGGGGTAATTACTACCCAAACACACAACCAATTTGTTTAAGACATAATCACCCAACCCGATACCAAGAGCATAATCCCGGGGATGTATCAAATCCCCAATCCAAGTCTGGATAGTCGAAGCTACCCCGTCATAAGCTTAAGCACTCCTAGGCGTCTAGTCTAGCAACTACATAGCTTCAAGCCAAATGGTACCTATAAAAAGGTAAACAGTGAGGGAGTAAGCATAAAGCTTAGTTAATGCAATAATTATACATATACATATACAATCCACTTATTTGCAAACACTTACTCAAATACCGCACACAAGCTATATAGTGACCCGTCCTAATCCATCTGGATGAATACATTACATTTGGTTACATCGCAAGGTACTTGACCTCTATATGATACATTTTACAAACATTGCATTCTTTTTTAAAAAACAAACTTTCATTTCATCGAAAGTTGATGGCATGCATACCATTTCATAATATATCCAATCTATAAATGACTTAATCTGTTATCTTCTTAATAATAATCTTTATTGAACTCAATGACTTGAATGCAACATCTTTTGAAATATGCCATGAATGACTCCAAGTAATATCTCTAAATGATCAAATGCGCAGCGGAAGATTTCTTTCAAACCTGAGAATAAACATGCTTTCAAGTGTCAACCAAAAGGTTGGTGAGTTCATTAGTTTATCATAAACATTCATTTCCATCATTTTAATATACCACAAGATTTCGGATATTTTATTGTACACGTAACCTGAGTACAAAATAGTACGCATAACCTGCGAATTAAAAATTATTCATATGGTGAACACCTAGTAACCGACATTAACAAATGCATCTAGAATATCCCCAATATACAGGTACCCTCATCTGTATATAAAATCGAAGTACTAAAGCATCTGTAACCCGGATGGGATGTGTCAAAGTCCATAGATCTATCTTCAGGATTCGCGTCAATTTGGGGGTCTTTTTCCAAATTCTTAGGCTACCAAGCTAAAAGGGTGATATCCAGTATAATAATTCAACCATAGAATGTAGTTTCAAGTACTTGTGTCTATTTCGTAAAATAGTTATAAAAGCAGCGCATGTATTCTCAGTCCCAAAAATATATATATAAAAAGGGAGTAATGAAACTCACAATAAGATATTTTGTAGTAAAAATATGCATACGACGGAACTGAACAATGCAGGGTTGGCCTCGGATTCACGAACCTATATCAATTGTATATCTATTAATACATATGATGGAAATCACATAATTTCATTTATTAATATATATTATTTATTTATTTGTAGTTATATAGAATTTATATTGAATTCCATTTTAAAACATATACTTTATTTATATATATTATATCTTAAAATACATATTTATTTTGTATATATATCTATTCATTTAGTTATGTTAATATATCTATATATAAGATTAGTATTATGTTTAAAAATCAGTAGTTCGTTATGTGTAACTATTTATGTAAATAATATTAATATGTCTGATATATAGCTATATGAAGTATTAATTTAATTATAGTATATGTAATAAATATGTTTTTATATACAAAATTATTTATCAGTTAATAACGATAGTTTTGATGATAAATAAATGACAATTTTAATAAAGATGTTAATTTCAATGAAAATACTAATTATAAATTTTTAAATAAAGTCCCATTATAATAATAATAATAATAATAATAAGCGATCTACAATGGTTTATGGCATTCGAAGTGGTGGTCGTTTAGAATGAAAACAGGAAAAAGTAATAATAAAAGGTGGTAGTTTGTTGGGTTACGAAAAAGGAAGGAGTAGCAAACTAGTGATCATGATGATTCGTTGTTTGGTTAGAATGGGTGTTCATGACAACTATCAAGAGCAAACATGAAGCAAGGAAATCGAATAATAATGGTTGAAGGAGTTCATGATTCGGTGAGGTATTAGTTTTCGAAGTAGATCTATGGGTTTTAATGAAAATGGTGATGATGTCGGGGTTTTTGCGTGATGAAAACAGAATGATATTATGTAGTAGCAATAACAATAATACTGGGTGATAGTTGGCGATGGCTAGACTGAACCTAAGCTTAATGAGTGATAGTAGTGGTTCGAACAAATATAAACAGTTGTGGCATTTGCAGTTTTCCATAAGTTTACTTAGATGATGTTTGTTCACGGTTTAGAGTGGTGGAAGATGGTGGTGAAAGGTGTTGGTTTCGGTTGCTCAAAAGAAGAGAGAAAGAATCAAGCAAATGGGTTGTGTGGTTTTGTGGTGTTGGGTTTGGAAGTCCGGTAATCGTAGTCGATGTTGAAGAAGTATAAGACGATTCTTGGTTAGTTGAATAAAGAATTGAAGGTGTAATCAAAACATAGATAGATAAATGTTTTCATATCATTCATGTTTTAATATATGTATGCTAGTAAATGTATATAAATGTATATATATAAATATATGAGTTACATGACTTAGTGGAAAGAAAATCAGAAAGTAACACAGTGCATATAATAATTCGAATAATAACTTAAATCATTGAAACATATAGATGGATTCGGTTGTTTGACATATTACATACATATAGATACAAACACAGTAAACACATAGTAATCCTAATATAAATATCAAACAAATCATGTACCGAAGATTGAATGAAAATTAACAACAGTAAAGCCATGATTGAAGAATTATTTTGTCGACAGTTTTCACGGACTATTATTTCGTACTCCGTTGTAAACTAGTGGTGGATAAAAGTCCAAAGAAAAATCCCAAAATTTTACATAAATTATATATATTTATTTTAGTCATTATTATAAAATTAAATGGTCGTTGACTGTTTAAAATTTTTTAATTAAAAATTAAATTAATTATTAGCCCTCAACCCCAAGTAAAATATAAGAAATATAAAAATTTAACAAATATCTCCTAAATATATATTTAATAAATCTATAAGTTATATAACTCATTTTCGGATCACCGTTTATTTTAAAATAATATAAGTTCGAATTTAACTTGCTTAAATAACCATCGAATGATGAACGAGTGCTACTATCATATACTAAATGAATTCGAAACCAAATATATATTCAATATACTTTATGTATATAGATTTATTTTAACAATAAATTTTATTTTTACTTACATCATTTTTCATACTTATTTCTAACAATTAAGTTGTGAATTATTTTACATATTTATTTATAATAACAATTTCATACAACGATTAATAATATTTATTATGTACATATATTTATTTACATTTATATTCATATCTACTCACAAATAGTTATTCGTGAATCGTCGAGAACCGTCGAAGGTCAAATGAATATATGAAACAGTTCAAAATTTTTGAGACTCAACCTAACAGACTTTTCTTATCATGACAAAATATTAAATCGTGTCGAGGGTTTGGTTCAAAATTAGTTGAAATTTTTCGGGTCAGTACAGTACCTACCCGTTAAAGAAATTTTGTCCCGAAATTTGAGTGAGGTCATCATGGCTAACAATAAGAATGTTTTCCTGACGAATATGAGTTGATAAATAGAGTTTTATCAATATTGATTAATATAGATAAAAAGATTTGATTATGTGAAGCGTACGAGTGAAGCTGTCACAAAAGAGTGAAATGAAGTAATAGAGGTTCGTCTTCACTTCTGACGTAGTCACTGTTGAATCCCGGAATTCAATGAATTTAAAGAAAATCTTTGAAATCTTTATAAGATTTGATTCTTTAGAAATTAAGGAATTTAGGATCCTTTTTAATTAAATGCGATCATCTACCTTGATTGCTATGCCTGATATTTTACTATAAATTCATCTCTTCCGTTCCATTATTTTCACTCCTCCTATATTTTCTTTCTCAATTCCTACTTTCAAAGATCAGGGAAATGATTAATCCAGTTTTGATCCTTGACCTCATTCTGACTATCGCAACAATCATCCTTCTTTTCTAACTCCCACCGGAGGAATCTGTTTACTTCTACTTCGTTCTTGGAGTAGTGGTTGTAATAATTCTTCCTTGCATCTGTCTTTTCATAATGATTGATATCAACGGTTAACAATCTCTTCTATTTGCTGTGATTTATACTCCTATTTATATTTTGAGGCTCTATGCTTTTATTTTCTCTTCTCGACTTCAAGTCAAGCGAATAATGGTCTAAAATTTGTAGGTATAGAGTTTCGAATGACTATAATATTCTAAGTAGAGAGGAACATATTAGTATGATTTGATTTGTCAAATTACCAGAATATCCGGGAAAGATATAACCATCAAGTAATTATGTTCTTGATATGTTTAGAGGTTAAATAGAATGAAAGAGTTATGTAACATGTCACATGATGAGGGTAAGGTCTGTGAACCATCATCACATTTCATTAAGAATTTAGCATGACTTACTGTAATAATATAATAACGTTGGTCGGGCGTCATTATATTTTACTAACTCATGCTTCAACTCCCAACACTTCTCCAGAAATCATTCATAATTTAAACTCAAATTTTATAGAAGGATAGAAACTAAAACAGTTTCTTTTATGATGTAACAAAGATAGCACGAAGAGATAACTAATTTCAGACAAGAAGAGTTATGAAAATATCCGCAGAAATATCGAAGATATTTTATGATGATATTTTCAGAATTTCTAAGATTGAAGGTTGATGACGAAAGATTTTCCACAAGATTTAACATGAGTACGGAGCAAGATATTCTCTAAAGATTTCATCGAATCCCGAATTACCTGAATTCTTTAAATATAGGGTTTGGTCCTTGTATTTGTCCTTGGTCTCCTTCAGGGTTAGCTCAATCCGTTTTTCAGTACCAAATTTTCTATCGAGCGTTCCCAATCCCTCCATTATTTATTATCAAACTTTTGGCCGTTTAGACCATCTACAATTTTGCTATTTTCTCTGCATTTAATACTACCATATCTGAATCATCGGTTATCAATCCGAGGTGGTTTCAAGATAATTGTGTTCTTAGATGATTAAACGCTGATGGTAATCGTCAGATACAAAGGATGTTTAAGATGAAATCAAGTGGCAAACCTGAAGAAATGTTTAGTTTCATATGTTATAATCAATATTTTAATTCATTTTAATTGTCCAATGTTAGTAGTCCACAGTTAGTAGTCCACAATTAGTAGTTCAACAAGTCATATATAGTTTAATATATAATATTCGAATTAATTAATACATATCGTGACCCATTGTATACAAGTCTCAGACTCGATCACAACTCAAAGTATATACATTATTTGAGAATCAACCTCAACCCTGTATAGCTAACTCGAGCATTACCGCATATAGAGTGTCTATGGTTATTCCAAATAATATATATAGATGACGCCGATATGATATGTCAAAACATTGTATATGTGTCCCGATTTATACGACAATATTTAAAGTGCGTAAAATAAATAACATAAATTAAATGACGATAAATAAAATTGCGAGAATTAAAATTGCGATAAATAAATTGCAATAAATAAAATGTAATAAGGAATTAACAGTTAGCTAGGAACAGTTAACTAGAATTTTGTTAGCGTGGATTCTTAACAAAATTTCTCATGGTTAATTTGTTTGTTTCTAACAAATTTTATTTTTTTGTCCAATGTTTTCTTCATTATGACACTCGTTGGATTCTGATAAGTCAAAATCCAAATATGAAATTGAATGAAAATGGTTATTCTGTGGTGAACGGATTCGTATATCTATGGATGTAAGTAGGATAGTAAATGACTGTTGAATCAGATTCGAAGAATGTACAGTATAACTTATTAATGTGAAATCTAAATATTCCTCGGGTATTACCTACCCGTTAAAATATTTTCACCATTAACAGTTTGTACACAAGAACTTTTAATTACAATCTTTATGAAAACATATATACATATATATTTTCTTCAAATGTAATCATGGATTTAATGAGTTAATATGATATTAAACTCATTTGATTTACCCTTAGAACAAGAATATATAATCTCTAAAACATTAGAGATTACATAATCGCCATGTCGCACGAAGATAAATGATGTAGAACGTCATGTAGAATGAAGATAATCGATGTAGGACATCATGTAGTATGATGATTATGCTGGAGGTACAGACTGTAAGTTTGAGGCATGTAGTGTTGAGGCTTGTGCTGCGGATGTTGTTGTTGGTGGTACTGGTGTTACCAGTGCTGTTGCTTAAGCTGGTAGGTTTTGCACCACGTTTTCCAAATTGATTACTCGAGCGCGAAGCTCGTTGACTTCTTCCATTATTCCGGGATGATTATCTGTCGGAACGAGTGGATGAATAAGGTTTAGAATTATGGATAGAATATAATCGTGTCGAGATACTCTGGAAATTAGAGAGAAAATGGTGTTTCGAACAGGTTCGCTGGTAAATGCTTCAGGTTCATCGCCAAAAGGAGAATGTGGTGGATGGAAAGGATCACCTTCTTTGCGTCTCCATTGATTAAGTAGGCTACGAACCCATCCCCAATTCATCCAGAATCGATGATGGCTAATCGGTTGATCCATTCCGGTCACACTGCTTTCGGAGCTCGAGTGAAACTCCATATCGGAATCCGAGGGACTTGAACTAGTGGCGAGTTCCATTTCGTACGATTGAGTAAAGGGTTTTTCGGTATGAAATGATTTCCGATTATCGGATGGTATTCTAATTACATAAAATATCTATATATATATATATATATATATATATATATATATATATATATATATATATATATATATATATATATATATATATATATATAGAACAAAAGATTTCGTAGATTACGGAGGAATTTACGGTATATGTTAGGCAAAGTTTACAGTAACAGATACGCTAAAATATGAATTAGCAGATACGCTAAGATATGAATTTTGACTATACACTATTCATGCAATCAATGCAGTAAGATGTGTCTAGACTAGGAACGATAAGTAGGTAATTTCCTAATGATGATAAGCAGATGATTTTCGACTAGAAATGATAAGCAAAACTTTTGACATGCAGACACGATCGAAGTCCAGACCCACTAATGCATCTAAACAACTATCAGTTAAACACACTAATGCATGACCTGATTCGCTAAGACCACCGCTCTGATACTACCTGTAGTGACCCGTCCTAATCCATCTGGACGAATACATTACATTTGGTTACATCGCAAAGTACTTGACCTCTATATGATACATTTAACAAACATTGCATTCGTTTTTAAAATACAAACTTTCATTTCATCGAAAGTTGACGGCATGCATACCATTTCATAATACATCCAATCTATAAATGACTTAATCTGTTATCTTCTTAATAATAATCTTTATTGAACTCAATGACTTGAATGCAACGTCTTTTGAAATATGCCATTAATGACTCCAAGTAATATCTCTAAATGATCAAATGCATAGCGGAAGATTTCTTTCAGACCTGAGAATAAACATGCTTTCAAGTGTCAACCAAAAGGTTGGTAAGTTCATTAGTTTATCATAAACATTCATTTCCATCATTTTAATAGACCACAAGATTTCGAATATTTCCATCATTTTAATAGACCACAAGATTTTGGATATTTTGTTGTTCACGTAACCCGAGTACAAAATAGTACGCATAACCTGCGAATTAAAAATCATTCATATGGTGAACACCTGGTAACCAACATTAACAAATGCATCTAGAATATCCCCAATATACAGGTACACTCATCTGTATATAAAATCGAAGTACTAAAGCATCCGTAACCCGGATGGGACGTGTCAAAGTCCATAGATCTATCTTCAGGATTCGCGTCAATTTGGGGGTCTGTTCCCAAATTCTTAGGCTACTAAGATAAAAGGGTGATATCCAGTATAATAATTCAACCATACAATGTAGTTACAAGTACTTGTGTCTATTTCGTAAAACAATTATAAAAAGCTGTGCATGTATTCTCAGTCCCAAAAATATATATATAAAGGGAGTAATGAAACTCACAATAAGATATTTTTTAGTAAAAATATGCATACGACAGAACTGAACAATGCAGGGTTGGCCTCGGATTCACGAACCTATATCAATTGTATATCTATTAATACATATGATGGAAATCACATAATTTCATTTATTAATATATATTATTTATATATTTGTAGTTATATATAATTTATATTGAATTCCATTTTAAAACATATACTTTATTTATATATATTATATCTTAAAATACATATTTATTTTGTATATATATCTATTCATTTAGTTATGTTAATATATCTATATATAAGATTAGTATTATGTTTAAAAATCAGTAGTTCGTTATGTGTAACTATTTATGTAAATAATATTAATATGTCTGATATATAGCTATATGAAGTATTAATTTAATTATAGTATATGTAATAATATGTTTTTATATATAAAATTATTTATCAGTTAATAACGATAGTTTTGATGATAAATAAATGACAATTTTAATAAAGATGTTAATTTCAATGAAAATACTAATTATAAATTTTAAAATAATGATACTTTTAGTAATAACTAGAAAAAGGAGCCCGCGCGATGCCGCGGGGCCTTTGGTTTGCGTATTCATAGTTAACGGGGCCTTTGGGTTGCGTATTTATAGTTAACGGAGCGTATTATAGGTGTGTATAAGTATTGAATATAGTCTGAGGTATTGAGGGTTTTTTTTAAGTGTCCGTTTTGCGTATAGTTAGTCCCGTTGTGGTCGTAAGATTTTTTTGAGTTGAACGGTGGGTTCTGAAAAATTTAACTCATACCAACCGAGAAGATAGAGCCCTCTAAAAATTCGGGTGGAATAAGTTTATTTTATTTTAGTAAAATTCTATATTTACACTTTTTACCCCTTAAAAATGTGAATTTGAGGGGTTGTTTTGTAAATTGAGATAAAGATGAGGGGCCGATTGCAGTGTGAACGCAAACTTAAAACTACAACCCAAAATAACTAAAACTACAAAAATTTTGGTGAGTATTAGTATGTAGGGGTAATAATAATAATAATAATAATAATACTGATAATAGTAATAACTATAATAATAGTAATTTTTATTACTAATGATAATGGTATAGTTGTAGTATTTATAACAATGGTAAAAGTAGTAATAATAATAATAATAGTAATAATAATAATAATAATAATAATAATAATAATAATAATAATAATAATAATAATAATAATAATAATAATAATAATAATAATACTAATACTAATAATAATAATAATAATAATAATAATAATAATAATAATAATAATAATAATAATAATAATAATAATAATAATATTCATAACACTTAATAATAACCATACTAATAATAATAATAATAATAATAATAATAATAATAATAATAATAATAATAATAATAATAATAATAATAATAATAATAATAATAATAATAATAATAATAATACTAAATAATAATGATAATAATAACAATAAAAAATAGAGTACAACCTTTGAAGACAAGCCTTAAAAAAATAAACGCCTTAGCCAAGGTTCGAACCCACGACCTCTTGTTCCTCGACCACACCCCTAACCATCTAATCCGTTTCATGTTTCTGAAATTAATCCCAATTTAATTCCTTTTAATCTTTAAATCTCTATCATCTTTATGTCACTCGATTTTTACAGCCACCACAGACTAGGTCTCGGCCCAACAACATAAACAATCCACGACCCAATTACAAATACAGCCCAGTAGAAACATCGGCCTAATCACAACAGTATGTCACGGCCCAAAAAAAACAAGGTTAAATTAAATTGCATAATGTAATTGTGGTGGTGGGGTTCAGTAACTCGATCAAGACAGAAACAATAAGCAATTTAGGCATGCCCGGTATTTGTATATCATCACTATCTCCTAGAAATCATCATCTTTCCTTCATCATTTAGATACACATAAAATCATAATCGTAAATTTATAATCCTCATTGTTTTCACTCACCATCGTCCCTGTACGAGTTGTGCATCATCTTTTGTTTCATCGGGGTGTTGACCGAAAAGAAGAAAAGGAAAAGTAAATTAAACATAAGCGATCTACGATGGTTTATGGTGTTCAAAGTGGTGGTCGTTTAGAACGAAAACAGGAAAAAGTAATAATAAAAGGTGGTAGTTTGTTGGGTTTTGAAAAAGGAAGGAGTAGCAAACTAGTGATCATGATGATTCGATGTTTGGTTAGAATGGGTGTTCATGACAACTATCAAGAGCAAAAATGAAGCAAGGAAATCAAATAATAATGGTTGAAGGAGTTCATGATTCGGTGAGGTATTAGTTTTTGAAGTAGAACCATGGGTTTTAATGAAAATAGTGATGATGTCGCGGTTTTTGCGTGATGAAAACAGAATGATATTATGCAGTAGCAATAACAATAATACTGGGTGATAGTTGGTGATGGTTGGACCGAACCTAAGCTTAATGAGTGATAGGAGTGGTTCAAACAAATATAAACAGTCGTGGCATTTGCAGTTTTCCATAAGTTTACTTAGATGATGTTTGTTCACGGTTTAGAGTGGTGGAAGATGGTGGTGAAAGGTGTTGGTTTCGGTTGCTTAAAAGAAGAGAGAAAGAATCAAGCAAATGGGTTGTGTGGTTTTGTGGTGTTGGGTTTGGAAGTCCGGTGATAGTAGCCGATGTTGAAGAAGTATAAAACGATTCTTGGTTAGTTGAATGAAGAATTAAAGATGTAATCAAAACATAGATAGATAAATGTTTTCATATCATTCATGTTTTAATATATGTATGCTAGTAAATGTATATAAATGTATATATATAAATATATAAGTTACATGACTTAGTGGAAAGAAAGGTAGAAAGTAACACAGTGCATATAATAATTCGAATAGTAACTTAAATCATTGAAACAGATAGATGGATTCGGTTGTTTGACATATTACATACATATAGATACAAACACAGTAAACACATAGTAATCCTAATATAAATATCAAACGAATAATGTACCAAAGATTGAATGAAAATTAACAAGAGTAAAGCCATGATTGAAGAATTATTTTGTCGACAGTTTTTACGGACTATTATTTCGTACTCCATTGTAAACTAGTGGTGGATAAAAGTCCAAAGAAAAATCCCAAAATTTTACATAAATTATATTTATTTATTTTAGTCATTATTATAAAATTAAATGGTCGCTAACTGTTTAAATTTTTTTAATTAAAAATTAAATTAATTATTAGCCCTCAACCCCAATTAAAATATAAGAAATATAAAAGTTTAACAAATATCTCCTAAATATATATTTAATAAGCCTATAAGTTATATAACTTATTTTCGGATCACCGTTTATTTTAAAATAATATAAGTTTGAATTTAACTTGCTTAAATAACCATCGAATGATGAACGAGTGCTACTATCATATACTAAATGAATTCGAAACCAAATATATATTCAATATACTTTATGTATATAGATTTATTTTAACAATAAATTTTATTTTTACTTACATATTTTTCATACTTATTTCTAACAATTAAGTTGTGTATTATTT
This sequence comes from Rutidosis leptorrhynchoides, assembly GCF_046630445.1. Taxonomy (NCBI): domain Eukaryota; kingdom Viridiplantae; phylum Streptophyta; class Magnoliopsida; order Asterales; family Asteraceae; genus Rutidosis; species Rutidosis leptorrhynchoides. The sequence goes on along the minus strand of NC_092342.1, from coordinate 199,905,575 downwards.
TACATATTTATTTCTAATAATAATTTCATACAACGATTAATAATATTTATTATGTACATATATTTATTTACGTTTATATTCATATCTACTCACAAATAGTTGTTTGTGAATCGTCGAGAACCGTCGAAGGTCAAATAAATATATGAAACAGTTCAAAAATTTTGAGACTCAACCTAACAGACTTTTCTTATCGTGACAAAATATTAAATCGTGTCGAGAGTTTGGTTCAAAATTAGTCGAAATTTTCCGAGTCACTACAAGCTAGCAATCCAATTAGCATACTATAACAACGTAAAATGCTAAGCGCACAGAACATACAAATAGGATTCATACAACGTACATGATGAAACACTAACGCAATCAATAAACAACACGCACATTATGGTCGACCATAAAACACTAGAGAAGGTAAACGCCACTACCATTAGTGTTCATACAACGTATACTATGAAACACCAACCCCCATGGGTGGTATCGAACGCACGAACTTTAACACACGTCTCACGCTCAATGTAGTATCGAACGCACGAACTTGAGTGAATCCAACATACACGGATAGCACTATACCCACATTTCACGCCACAACACGACGTGGTATCGAATGCATGAACTTGAGTGAATCCAACGTACACATATAACACTATACCCATATCAGGTCCCACACAAATAAATAAATCATATACACACACGTATAATCATTCCACTCACCTCGAAGCGCATGCAAGTGATGTGTCATATGATTTCCGTCCTCATATCCGAGCAAGTAGCTACCTATATCACATATAGGCATAATATACATATAAATATCAATCCTCTAATAGAGAATCGGACACACACATCCCTTAGATGATAGATCACACCTTGCTCGCCAAAACCCGCCCATTTAACCACTAATAGACACAATCCAATTACCACTTCGGGTGGTAATTCAAACTCGCACTACCGATAGCCCAAATTACACTTGTCTCCACATACACCAAACCTAGCTCCCGACACTAGATCACTAGCTAGGTAGTGATCATACCCGAAACGTTACTCATACCAATTCTTATAACATACGCAATATTGACTCATATTGCACTTGACCACATTTGACTTATGTTAAACTCACCCATTATCATTAATGGCTAGTGATTATGTCACAAAATACCAATTAACACATAAACTAAGTATTTACATACTTGATTCACCAAAACTTAACTCACCAAAACTTGACTCAAACCTTAGCTTTGACAACAAATCAAAGTCAACACCCATTTTGACCAACCACATGTTGTTAAGAAGATCAAAATCACCAACACACTTCCAAACTAGTGATTAACACCCAAAACCATGACAAATATAACGAAATTCGTCACCTAACCCTAAACCCAGAATATTAGGGTTTACTTACCCAAATCACACACCAAAACCCTTAATTTCATGAGAAATGGGGTTTATAACCCAACACTAACTCAAACCCTAACTCAAATCAAGAATCAAACATTAAAATTCGGATATAGAGTTTACCTTAGCACCAAAACGAGTCCTAGTAGCTAGATTCACCAAGATGCACCAAGATCCACTCCAATTTGGACCATAGTGCCCACATCCATTTTACCAATTTACAAAACAAAACCCACCAGCACACATATGTGCCACATATATTCATTATATGCACCGCATATGGCCTTTAAAAAGATATGCGCCGCATATTACGGCCTCATGCGCTACATATTTTTGTCTGACTTCAAGTGGCCCAAAAGTAAACTACATATGAGCCGCATTTGGTCAGTATGCAACATTTCCCTTTTTTCCATCTTGGTTCACGTTTAGGCCAATCTTTGTCAATTTTATACTCTTATTGATCGAATATTCACCTTGCAAGCTTAATCAACATCCAAAAGCCTGCTTCAAAAAATAAGTTGTTATAATTATAGAGTGTATAATCTGGATCAATGAGTAGAAAGTATATAGGAAATTGATCAAATTTTGTAACACATTTTAAGAAATAGAGATTCTATTTATAATAGTCGAAAAGGAGCAATTGAAGAATTGCAATCTTTTATAATCGTCATAATGAAATGACACAACACTTGGTAATCAACACCCTTGAAATAATATTAAAATAGGCTTAAAATCCATGTAAAACCGTACTTTAACATTAACTTGTGCAAAGTTTAGTGTTCCAGCATGGCGTGCCACTGCCAATTCAGGTCATGATTGCCATTTTAAGTCTTTTCTAAGATTACCAAGCGCACTTTTGACTTCCGCAATCTATTTAACTCTTTACGAATGTGTACTTAACACTTCACCGAATCCGTTTTAGAGTATCAATAGATAGTTAATACTTTCCACCTAGTAAATTCAATTCACTAAAATCGTTCTTTGGATCACATTAAAATCACTAACAGAGACCATATAAAAGATATAAGTATAGCTACAAGTTGTTCAAGAGTTATTCCTCAAAAATTCAATACGTTTTTATAGCGCACGTGTTTAGATAGACTTCCGACTTGGCTTAATTTTGTCGCAATGTGGATTGGAGATTCAGAGAATTGAGTGTCCGACCTGTTGTAGTGGAGCGGAATCTATGGGGAACTACACATCCTTTTTTCCTTGCGAGTTGGCTTCTCAAGTGTGGCGGAGGGTCTATTTTGGACTTGTGTTCGGTTTATGGCTTTCTTTTCATGGGTGAAACTCTTATCATGGTTCAACTCTCAAAGGATGTCATTGGATGATAAGGATCGATTGTACGCTATTATTGTTGCTATAGTTTGGTTGCAAAGAAGATATCAAAATAAGTTTTTTTTCTCTCCTAACTCGTTGAAGAAAAATGAGATTTTTGATTACATATGTAATTATTCATCTGCACGGATTATATAGAGGTAGGACAACAACAACAATACTCAATCACACATGCGAGGTATGTAGGAGGTGAGATGTAGACAATTCTTCTTCTACCCGAGAATAGAAGAGTGGTCATTTCTCTAGTCATGATTCAAGAAAAAAATTCTCCACCCACAGGAAGAGAAAGTCATCATTCTCTTTACTCCAAAGTAGAGAGATTGCTTCCGTGAGGACCTCTGACCAAAATGAAAACAGATAAATAAATAAAAAAATAAAAAAAATAAAAATAAAGATGAGATATAATGAAAATGGTAGAATCAAATTTTTATTGTTTTAAAGTCATTCTGAAATTCAATTTAGTCTATAAACATCAGTCAAGTTGTCACAAAATTGACGCTTGCTGTTTTCTCAAAAAATAGAGCCAAATAGAGACGAGAGATTCTATGAATCTAAAATAAAATAAAAAAAAGTACTACGTAATTTAATTGAAAGAGAAACACATAGTTTACATACTTGTAATATAAAAATTATTTTCGTAAGAACATATTGGTTCAATAATTGAAGTATCATTGGGAACGGATCAGTCACATGTCCCCATCTCACAGCGACAGGCCCACACACCTGCTGCTACTTCAATTGCTGATCTGATCTGATACTAAATTTCTATCTTTTAATTTGTGGATCAAAATATTTCTACTACTAAGATCACTTTCAATGGTAAGTTATGGGAGCCATCATCAAGCATGTCATTCGAGAGGTTTATTAGCATTGTCAAGCCCTTACCTAGCCCTCACTTGCCCTCACCTCTCTCGCCCTGTAATTTTTCATATTGAAGCATAAATGAGTAGAATGAAGAGAGAGAATTGTTGTTTTCACTTGTACCCATAGCTTATACATTTGTAACTTAATTTATTTAATTAATTTTGTGGGCTATGTGATGGGGAGGAAGTATGTTATGGTTGACAATTGTGTTTATGGGAGTGTTATGGGAGGAAGTGGTGAATAACTAGTCCAGTCCAGTCCGCGCGATGCGGCGGGGACTTTCAGTCGGCATATTCATATTTAACGCAGTTTTATTTACAAAATGGAAAACGGCACACGTGTTATGCGTCGTTGTTGGTTGTGTCGTCTTTAGTGTTTTTTAAAATCTGTCAAGTTCGAACGTAGTTATTTTCGTTTTGTTGATAAAATTATTTCGAGCCTAATGGTGCTGGCAAAATAATTTAACTCGCGGCGAGTAGGAAGATACGGGCTGTCGTTGTATTTAGCGTTTTTTAAAAAGTGTCTGTGTCCGACCAAATTTAAACTTAATCTTTATATGATTTCGAAACGATAAGCAAAGTCTATAATGTTGAGTCTCAAAAATTTTGAACTGCTTCATTTATGCAATTACCCTTTGACTGTTCTCGACGATTCACGAACAACTATTTGTAAATAGTTATGTGTGTATATATATATATATAATAATTGGAAGTATAATTTAAAATATTATTGTTATGAAATATGATATTATAATAGTTATTTAAAAACATATCTATATATAAATAAAAGTATATTAAAAATAAATATTAAATAATTGTAATACTCGTTTGATGTTTCGATTGATATTAAAGCAAGTTAAATTCAAACTTATGTAATTTTAAAATAAACGGTGATCTGAAAATGAGTTATATAAGTTATAGGCTTATTAAAAGTATATTTAGGATCTAATTATTTAATTTTAACACTTTTTATATTTTACCCATAAATGAGAGGGGCAGTTGATGTAATTTTTATTTAATATATTAATGACTGAATTGAATTTTATACCATAATGATCAAAATAAATAAAGCTATTTAATTTAAAAATATGGGATTTTTCTGGAGACTTTTTATCCGCCACTAATTAACAACGGACTACGATATAGCATTCTGTAGGAAACTGTCGGCATATATTAACAATTTAAGATCACCATTTAATCTTTATAGAACACGTTTTTTCCTTATTCTATTATTATTATATTCTTGATTCTTGATAAATTCACCCGTGAACTTACATGAAGCATGATATTGATATTATTGAATGATGTTACTGTGCGAATTATTAATGCTCCATTATGTTGTCAATGCTTTGCTTTTTGGTTATCTGATTCACCTATCTAACAAACCTCTACGGAGTATTACATATACATTATTACATATCATATAGAATATAGATACACAATATACAATTACACTTACATGATCAACCACCAAACCACTCTTCTTTCTTTTCTTTATTATTATGTGAAATAACCTGACACCACCTTCTCCTTCATCCAAGAACCCCGACACCATCTATCACCTACAAACCCACCATCATCTAACCCTTGCTACCACTTAATTCCTATTTCTAATCCTACTACTGCTATAATATTTTTCTGATCAAGAAACATTTATAACTGATGATCGACTAATCCCCATCACTGGCAAATACTATCGATTTACCCTCTTCTTCGAAACTAACATCTTTTGCCTACTACCCCATCGTGAACCACCGGTTCTTTCACCATGATCGACCACGTTTATGTTTCTAAATTCGGTTTAAACCACCATTACGACCAAAAGCTGTCTCAAACATCATCTTCAAACCACTAAACGACCACCCTCAAGTTATGTAAGTTCATGTTCGTTATTCACCCACATGTTAAGTTCCCATTTAATATTTAGCTACGTTATGATTTGTTATTAATCAACTCCAAAAACCCTTTTGATCGTGATTTTATAATTGTCAATGATATGCTGCTTCTTGTTTCCTATCCAATCGAAACCAATCTTAAAACCATCTCACAAACCATCACCTTGCTAAATACCATCAACACCTTTCTAAACCGCTGTATATTTGGTTATATGTTCCTGTTTTCTGATAGACTAACCCACAAAACCACCACCAATTGAACCCACTTTGCTACTGTTTAATGTTTCTAATTTTAATCAAGACCATCACCACTCTTGTAATTTAATGCTGTGTTGCAGTTGTTCACCCGACCCAAACAAAATCGAACAACCATACGAACCATGGACAACCACTAGAAACCACCACACCCTCACCCACTCGTTTTATTGTTACTACGTATCTTATTTCATTATAAGATAATACTAGGGTAATGATGAATACGTTATTATTGATGATGAATGTTGTTGTCGTTCCTTTTAAAAACGAACCCCACCTCACCACTCAACTTTGTTCTAAAAGTTAGAAACATGTACCATAACAAATTTAATAATATGTACCGTTTATGATTGAGGGTTAGTGGAATGATAGAAAGTATTGTGGGGCATTTTTTTTTATGAAAGCGAATCCTAGATGATTTATTAAACTGGAGTTATACGTGATCAGTGGCGTAATCCTTTATATCTTTGTTGGGCCTTTTTATTAAATGGGTTTAGATAACTTGGACTATTACTTGGGCCAAGAGTTTTATGGTATTGTTGGGCCAAGGTCTATTGTATACTTACTGTTGGACCAGGATCATAAAATCACTAATCGATATTGTTATATACAACTAGCTCGCTGGTAAACTGTCTGTTAGATGATGATGATTAAATGGGATGGTGATTTTGAAATAAGTTAGGAAAAACTATGATGACGAGGCGTGATTATGATTATGATATGTGATTACTAATAATGATAAAATGATGATGGTAACTCATGAAAACATATTGATGGTAATAGATGATGATGAAGCGGGTTAGACATTAATGATGAAGTAGGTTAATAATGAAGATGATTATATGACTATATGACGATGGTTACAAATCGATTATGTGATGATGAATATCACGATGATGATTGTGATGTTATCATGGTCATGATGACGGGGTATAATATTGATGATAGTGAAGTTAGGATAGTTAAAATATTGATGTTTAAGTTAAGATGATGATGAAGAGAGTATGATATGCTAACAATGGATCAAAAGAATAAATGGTATGAATTAGAACAGAAAAACAGTTACGGACGAATGGTTATCGCGGGTTCAAACCCGGGCTTGGGCATTTTTTTAGGGCTACTCCTTTGAGGTAGTTATTACAAAAACACTTACTATTATTATTTTATTATTATTTTTATTGTTATTATTATTTTTGTTATTTAATATAGATTGTTATTAAGTAATTACTATTATTACCAATATTGGAAATAATATTGCTAGTATAATTAATATTATTATCATTATTATTATTATTAAAATATATAGTATTATTATTAATATGACTATTAAAATTTCTATTAGAATCATCACTTTTATTAAAAGTATCATTATTATTTAAAATATTATTTTTATGAAAACTAACATTTTTATCTTATCATTATTACCTTTTCATTAAAATTATAATTATTACTAACATTATTTTTATCACTAGTATTATTATCAAAACTATTAATAGCAGTATCATTACTAAATCTAATTACTTTTAGTATTATTATTATTAATATAGAAAGATACAAATTTTTAGTTATTATTATTGATATTATTTTACCAAATAAATAGCTATATAAGAATATATTTTAAAACATATCGCGTAACAACATTAATATTTTCATAATAAATACTAATTATTTATCTAAAGTATATAAAATAAATATAGTTAATATAGTTACCAATGAAACATATAAGTTACTGAAATAACAATTAATAATAATATCTAAACTTGTTCGATTACAAGTATATGTTTTAATATATATATATATATATATATATATATATATATATATATATATATATATATATATATATATATATATATATATATATATATATATATATATATATATATATGAATAATATAGGTTCGTGAATCCGAGGCCAACCCTGCATTGTTCAGTTTCGTCGTATGAATATTTTTACTACAAAATATTGTAGAGTGAGTTCATTTGCTCCCTTTTACTCTTTACATTTTTGGGACTGAGAATACATGCACTGTTTTTATAACTGCTTTATTAAATGCTTTTGAAATATATTTTGAACTGCGAATACATGAAATGCTTTTATAAATATTTGACGAGATAGACACAAGCAAAATATTCCTCGAATGAATTATGTGGACATGATAATTGCCACCATTGAATTATGTGGACATGATAATTGCCACCATTGAATTATGTGGACGAGATAATTGCCACCAATTGATATGAATATTTTTCCCTGATTATTATTGCTTGGTAACATAAGAATTAGAATCGGGTATGGCCCTAATTCACGCGAATCCTAAAGGTAGCTACCGGGTTTAACCCCCCACCCAGAATGTTCACTAGACGGAAGAGCTAGTGGGCGTGGTGTATAGTACTTCGAAGTTTATATGATTATTATACAGACGAGATGTTCTGTTTTGGGGATATTACTATGCGCATTATATATTAAGGTCGGTTACCAAGCCAAGCTATGAAAGTAAAGTGAATGTTATGAATCGAGAGAATGATTTTATACACAAGTTATGTGTACGATATTTTGTACACGAGATATGTGTACGGTTACTAAGATTTATGAAAAATGGTTTTGTACACGAGAAAGGTGTACTGTATTTAAAAGATATCGCATGTACATTACAGGTGGGTATAGGATTTGGTTCCATTTGTACCATGCAGCATTTATATCTTGTGGTCTATCAAAATGATGAATTTTATTGTTTACGATAAACTTATGAACTCACCAACCTTTTGGTTGACACTTGAAAGCATGTTTATTCTCAGGTATAAAAGAAATCTTCCGCTGTACATTTACTCATTTAGAGATATTACTTGGAGTCATTCATGACATATTTCAAAAGACGTTGCATTCGATTCGTTGAGTTCATCAAGATTATTATTAAGTCAATTATAGATGGTTATATTATGAAATGGTATGTATGCCGTCAACTTTCGATGTAATGAAAGTTTGTCTTTTAAAAATGAATGCAATATTTGTAAAATGTATCATATAGAGGTCAAATACTCGCAATGAAATCAACTATTGTGAATCGTTTGTAATTGGTATGGACTTCGTCTAGATGGATTAGGATGGGTCACTACAGGTGGTATTAGAGCGGTGGTCTTAGCGAACCAGGTCTTGCATTAGTGTGTCTAACTAGTAGTTGTTAGGATGCATTAATGAGTCTGGACTTCGACCGTGTCTGCATATCAAAAGTTTTGCTTATCATTTCTAGTCGGAAATCATCTGCTTATCATCCTTAGGAAATTACCTGCTTATCATTCTTAGTCTAGACACATCTTACTGCATTGATTGCATGAATAGTGTATACATAAATTCATATCTTAACGTATCTGCTAATTCATATCTTAGCGTATCTATTACTGTAAACTTTTCCTGACATATTCCATAAACTCCTCCATAATCTACGGGATCTTTTGTACAATGTATAGCTATTCTATGTAATTAGAATATCATCCGATATCCGAAAATTATTTTATATTGAAAAACCCTTTACTCAGTCGTACGAAATGTAACTCGCCACTAGTTCAAGTCCCTCGGATTTCGACAGCTATTCCGACATGGATGTTCACCTAAACTCCGGAAGCAGCGTCACCAGAATGAATCAACCAATCAGCCATCCCCAATTCATCTGATGGGTTCGTAGTTACTTAATCAATGAAGACACGAAGAAGGCGATCCCTTCCACCAACCGAATTCACCTCTTGGTGAAGAACCTGAAGCACTTACCGACGAACCTGTCCGAAACACCATATTCACCCTCATTGCCAGGATATCCCACAACGATTATATGATATCCCAAATTCTGAACCTTATTCATCCGCTCGTTCCAACCGTCAATCATTCATGGGTAATAGAAGAAGTCAACGAACTTCGCGCTCGAGTAATTAATTTGGAGAATATGGTGCAAAACTTACCAGCTTCAGCAACATCACCGGCACCAACAGTACCATCAACAATCCATGCCTCAACATCTCATTCTGTACCTCGAGTATAATCATCGTTCTACGTATCGTTCTACATCAATTATCTTCGTTCTTCATGGCGATTATATAATCTCTAATGTTTTAAAGATCATGTATTCTAGTTCTAACGGTAAATCAAATGAGATTAATATTATATTAACTCATTAAATCCATGATTACATCTGAAGAGTATATATATGTAAGTATATTTTCATAAAGATTGTAATTAAAAATTCTTTCGTACAAACTGTTAATGGTGAAAATATTTTAACGGGTAGGTAATACCCGAGGAATATTTAGATTTCACATTAATAAGTTACACTGTACATTCTTCGAATCTGATTCAACAGTCATTTACTATCCTACTTACATCCACAGATATACATATCCGTTCACCACAGAATAACCATTCAATTTCATATTTGGATTTTGACTTATCAGAATTCAACAAGTGGCATAATGAAGAAAACATTGGACAAAAATAAAATTTGTTAGAAACAAACAAATTAACTATGCGAAATTTTCTTAAGAGTCCACGCTAACAAAATCCTAGCTAACTGTTCCTAGCTAACTGTTAAATTCCTTATTACATTTATCGCAATTTATTTATCGCAATTTTAATTCTCGCAATTTTATTTATCGTCATTTAATTTCTGTTATTTATTTTACGCACTTTATTTATCATCATTTAAATACTGTTATTTACGCATTTTAAATATCTCGACACGTATACAATGTTTTGACATATCATATCGACGCATCTATATATATTATTTGTAATAACCATAGACACTCTATACGCGGTAATGATCGAGTTAGCTATACAGGGTTGAGGTTGATTCTCAAATAATATATATACTTTGAGTTGTGATCGAGTCAGAGACTTGTATATAATGGGTCACTACAGTGTCCGTTTTGAACGTAGTTAGTATCGTTTTGTTCATAGAATTATTTTATAAAATTAACTCGCGGCGAGCGGGAAGATACGAGCTGTCGTGTTTTGCGTTTTTTAAAAAGTGTCCATTTCGAACGTAGTTAGTTTCATTTTGTTCGTAAAAATATTGAGTTTAACGGAGTGGTTGGTGAAATTTAACTCGGAGCGAGACGGAAGATACGGGCTGTCGAACGGTTAAGGTGGAGTTTTTATTTTGTTTAGGGAATTTACATTTTACCCCCTGAACTTTGGTATATTTTTTGCAAGTTGGGTATAGGTTGGGGGGAAGAATGAAAATTGCAAGTGTGACAAGGCTTGTTTACTGTTGTCGTTTTGGACTTGATCATACGACCAAGAGTCCCACGTGTTTTAGGATGTATAGGGTTAAATGTGGAGAGAGAAAACTAATGTGGCGATGAGGAAGTGTTGAGGAAAACGTCATGGTCGAGATTGGTCTAACACCACAGATAACGCTGCTGATAATGCTAAAAACGAACATATATTTCATACCATTATCCCTCAAGAAAGACAAGCTTTTAGTTTCAATTGTTCTATTTACAAGTGATATTCGTTTAAATAATAAAAGGTGAAGACAAAAGACAGATTCGACGAATTAAAGACGCAAATGACCAAAAAGCTCAAAAGTACAAAGTACAATCAAAGTGGTTCAAATTATTGATGAGAAACGTCTAAAAAGTTACAAGAGTACGAGCCGCAAAACGCAAAGTACAAGATATTAAATAGTACGAAAGGACGTTCGAAAATCCGGAACGGGGACCGGAGTCAACTCTCAACGCGCGACGCAACGGACTAAAAATTACAAGTCAACTATGCACATGAATATAATATAATATATAATTAATTCTTAAAAATTAAATAATACGAAACGACGTTCGAAAATCCGGAACTGGGACCAGAGTCAACTCTCAACGTGTGATGACCCGTCCTAATCCACCTGGACGAAGTCATCAACATCTGGTCCCATTGCGAGGTACTGACCTAAATATGTCATGTACGACTCCAAGTAATATCTTTAAAATGAGCAAATGCACAGCGAAAGATTTCTTTCATACCTGAGAATAAACATGCTTAAAAGTGTCAACCAAAAGGTTGGTGAGTTCATAGGTTTATCATAACAATCATTTCAATATATTAATAGACCACAAGATTTCCGTTTATACAAATGTTTTAATAAAAATATGCTAAGTGGTTGAGCACTTGGTAACCATACTTAATATTTAATCAACGTCGCATATTCCCTTTATTATGAAATTTCACTACACTGTACCAAGTGTAGTCCCTGAAACGAAGTACTGTGCAACTGTTGAATACTGGTCATCCAGTCCGGTTGGGGTTGTCAGGCCCAATAGATCTATCAACAGGATTCGCGTTTACAATACCACATGTATATAGTAGTTACCAAGGTATTAGGGAAGATATGTAGGGTGGTACAACTCAACGTAGAATATATTTTAAGTACTTGTGTCTATCTCGTAAACATTTATAAAAGCAGCGCATGTATTCTCAGCCCAAAAATATATATTGCAAAGTAATTAAAAAGGGAGCAAATGAAACTCACCATACTGTATTTTGTAGTAAAAATACATATGACTATATTGAACAAGTGTAGGGTTGACCTCGGATTCACGAACCTATATCAATACTATATACATTAACACATATAATTATAATCAAACAAATATATATATTATGTCTTAAATTACATATCTTATATGTATATTTAAAATAGTTAATATTTATATAGTTATATATATACATACGATTAATATTATATTAAAATAAATAATTTGTTACATGTAAATATTTATATAAATAATCCTAATATATATATAATTATATGAAATATTATGATAGTTGTAATAAATATACTCTTTTATAGAAAATATTTATTTGTTATGAAAGTAATAATGATAATTATAATAATAATAATAATAATAATAATAATAATAATAATAATAATAATAATAATAATAATAATAATAATAATAATAATAATAATAATGTTAAAGATAATAATAATAAGGATTATAATTTAATAATAGTAACATAAAAACAATAATAATAATAATAATAATAATAATAATAATGGTAATATTATCGACAATAATAACAGTAAATATAACATTAAAGATATTACTACCTCAAGTGTGTGTAGCTTCCATGTTTTTAAAAAAAATAATGTCACTACCAAGACTTGAACACGCGACCTCTCGCTTAACAAATACACGCTCAACCACTGCTCCGCTTATCCCATTCTTGTAATATCTCGCGTTTTTATTAATATATATATATAACTGAATCTCGTTTAACACGCATGGATAAATACAACAGCGTATTTTTGCTGTAGCATTGGATTGGGCTTCAGTCAAAATCGAAATTAAATGGGTTTTTGCTAACAGCCCAAAATATAGCCCATTTAAATAAAAGCAGTCTAAAATTGCAAAACCCATTTCGATTGATACTTGGTTTGTACAGAAGCAGAAGTTTCGGTGGTTCTTCGAAGGAGCTATGAATAAACATGAAACAGAAAACAACTACGAGCAGCGATAGACATCCATGGTTGCAAGTTCACATCTCGTTACTATTCATCGTCACTTTTATCGTTATCATCATCGGATTCGTTATTGTTTTATCTCATCCTAATCGTTATCATATAAATCCTAAATCATACAATCTTTCAACTGTAATATCATATGTCATATTCATTCGTTATCTCATTATTAACTTTCATCTATATCACCACATTTGTTAATCATAATCTTTATGATTTCATCATCATCAATCTTCATTATTCTCGATCATTATCGTTACTGTTAACAGGAAATAGAAGCAATAATAGCAGCTGCGTTGGGTTCTCCGGTGATGGGTGTTTAATGGTTTCACACAGAAAATAGACGAGGGAGATAACAGGGATGAAGGTGATTTATAGTTGTGGGTTTTAATGGTGGTGTTAAGGTGAAAGATGAAGTTATGGTGAGGGTGGTGGTTGACGTGTGGTTTGTGGTGGTTCCAAGTGATGGCTCAAAGTGGCTCGGTTTGTTTAAGTTAAACAAGAAAGAAAAAAATGCATGAACTCAAATGGGTTTGTGTAGGATTGGTTGTGATGAAGGTGGTTTTTAAGGAAATGAGTTCTCCCACAATGCAGTGTATATGTGTATGTCTATATAGATTAAAAGGAGAAGATAGTAGGAGACAAGGAAAACAAATGTACTAATATTTATAATATTAAAATATAATATAATAATAATATTCAAATTATAAAACGTGCTAAAGTAATTCATAGTTAGCCATCGGACGTTTGTCCATTTCTAGTCGACATCTATAATATACGGGTATTGTTTCGTGTCCATTGCTAAACAGTTAAAATATAAAAGTGTTCCTAAAAGTCCCAAATTTTTAGATTAAATATATTTAATTATTTCACTCATTAACTGTTTGAAACCTGATCAAAAAGGTTCGATAATTATTTATTTTCTGTTCCAATTTATATGTATGGAGTACTAATATTTAAACTTAAAAAGGTAAAAATATTTTTAACAAATCTAACATCTTCGCAATCGATTTACAGTTCAACTTTTATTTTAGTCCTTCATGAACATATAATATATCTATATTAAAACTAACGAAACGTCAACCGAGTGTTACTGACGTTTACTAATTAGGCTCGAAATCATTCATTTTCAATATACAGATTCTATATATATATCCAATCTTAATTAACAAGTTTAAGTAAATAAATATATTAATTATATCCTTTTAAACAACTAAATATAATATTATATATTTACAAGTAATATTTATATATATATATATATATATATATTTAATAACATAATAGTTTTTATTAAATCGCATATCATTTTACATATTTATTTCCTACAATTAAATCATATATTATATCAAATAATATTTCAAATTAATATATATATATTTACATTTAGTTGTTCGTGAATCGTCGAAGGGTAATTGCATTCATAAAAATAGTTCAAAATCTTTGAGACTAAACCTAACAGACTTTGCTTATCGTATCAGAATTATGAAATCGTATCGTGAGTTTAGTTTAAAATTAGTCGAAATTTTCCGGGTCATGACAGTACCTACCCGTTAAAGAAATTTCGTCCCGAAATTTGATCGAGGTCATCATGGCTAAAAATAAAAATGTTTTCATGACGAATATGAGTTGATAAATAGAGTTTTATCATCATTGAGTAATATGAATGAAACAATCCGATTACTCGAAGCGTATGACTGAAGCTATCACAAAAGAGTAAAATAAGAGAATAAAGTTTTGTCTTAACTTTTGACGTAATCGCGATTGCCTTCCGAAATTCAAAGGATTTAAAGAAAATCTTCTAATCAGAAAGAAAATGTAATAGCACGATTTATTAGCAACTGCTGGAATTACGGAAGAACAGATATATTAAGGAAATATTTTTGTGATATGCTTAGAGATTAAGTAGAATGAAAGAGTCGTGTAACATGGCACATGATGAGGATAAGGTCTGTGAATCATCATCACGTTACATTAGAAATTTAGCATGACTTACTGTAATATAACTACGTTGGCCTGACGTCATTATATTATACTAACTCATGCTTCAATTCCCAACACTTCTCTAGAAAATTATTCATAATTTAAACTCGATTGTTACAGAATATAGAAACTAAAACAGTTTCTTTTATGATGTAATATAGATAGCACGAAATGATAAATAATTTCGGACAAGAATAGCTATGAAGGTATCCTCAGGAATATCGAAGATATTTATAACGGAAGATACGATGATATTTTAGAATTTCTAAAATATTTAAGATCAGAAGATGATGAAGAAATTTGTCCGCAAGGATTTAGAATAAGTAGGAGCAAGATATTTGTTTAAAGGTTTCAGCAGATACTGGATCATCTGGATTCGTTAAGTACAGGCTTAGTCTTTGTGATTTGTTAACAATCTCCTTCATGGTTTGCTCAATTCATTTTCCAATACCAATTTTCTATGGAGTGTTTCCAACACTCCATTCTTTATCATCAAATTTTTGGCCATTAAGACCATCTACAACTTTTGCTACTTCATCAGCATTTTCAGAACTCAGAGATCTGATTTGTAACCTAGAGTGTTTTTCAGGAATTCAGAGATTCCGAATTGAAATTCATCGGTCAAGAAGATATATGTTATATATAGATATATAACTGTTGACGTAGGAATGCTGCGAAATTCGAGAATTAATGATTAATACTTCCCGGTATTTTGTATGGCAACTATCGCTACAAGATGTCGGTGAGTACATGATAGAGTTTCAATAAATAAATATAGCAATTTTTCGGAGAGATTTAAGCCAAGGAGCAAAAGGTTGTTTGTACGTCTGTTGGTAATACTATAGAATATATAAGGTTTCCCGTTAACAATAACAATGGCAAACGTATAAATCCAAGTTATAATAAGGTTGATTCGAACGAAAAGTCAAAGTTGACTTGCTGGAGCTGTGACAAAACTGACTATTGTGAAAAAGAATTGCAATGTTATTTTGGGTAATAATAACACTAAAGGTATTAGCACAGCTATGTGTTAAACGTTTACTCAGTTTCCGAGAGTTTTTCAGGTGCATAACCTTATGCATAAATCCTTCCTTCCGTAGATGAAATACGGTTGGTTCATTCTCTCAATCGAGGTGTTTTCAGGAATCATGAAAGGTTTAAACGCAGATTATAATCGTCAAAATACATATGAGGTTTAAGATGAAATCAAGTGGCAAACTTGAAGAATTGTTTAGTTTCATATGTTATAATCAATATTTTAATTCATTTTAATTATCCAATAATGGCAGTCCTTAGTTGATAGTCCAATAATTGATTTATATATATATAATCTTAGAATTATCCCAAGACGTATTGTATACGTATTGTCTTTGCATCAACCGAGAGACGTATTGTATACGTATTGTCTTAGAATTAACTAAGACGTATTGTGTACGTATTGTCTTAGGATTTATTAAAACGTATTATATACTTATTGTGTTAGGATGTACCAAGAATATTATTATACATTTATACAATTACAAAATTCGTGTACATGTCTCAGACTCGATCACAACTCAAAGTATATATATTATTATAGAATCAACCTCAACCCTGTATAGCGAAATCAAGCATTACAGCATATAGAGTGTCTATGGTTATTCCAAATAATATATATACATGCGTCGATATGATATGTCAAAACTTTGTATACGTATCCCGTTATTTAAAGTGCGTAAAATAAATAACAGAAATTAAATGACGATAAATAAAATTGCGAGAATATAATTTGCTAGAATGTAAATTGCGATAATTAAATTGCGATAAATAAAATGTAACCGGTTAGCTAGGAGCAGTTAGCTAGGAACAGTTAGCGTGGATACTTATCAATATTTCAATTAGTTAATTAGTTTGTTTCTAACAAATTTTATTTGTCCAATGTATTCTTCATTATTCCACTTGTTGGATTCTGAGGAGTCAAAATCCAAATATGAAATTGAATAAAAATGGTTATTTTGTGGTGAATAGATTCGTATATCAGTGAATGTAAATAGGATAGTAAATGACTGTTGAATCAAATTCGAAGAATGTACAATGTAACTTATTAATGTGAAATCTAAATATTCCTCGGGTATTACCTACCCGTTAAAATATTTTCACCATTAACAGTTTGTACGAGAGAATTTTTAATTACAATCTTTATGAAAACATATGTACATATATGTTTTCTTCAGATGTAATCATAGATTTAATGAGTTAATATTATATTAAACTCATATGATTTTCGGTTCGAGCTAGAATAAGTAATCTCTAAAACTATTAGGAACCACTTATTCTTCGCAGAATATTAATGAAGTTATGGATCAATACTTCATCGTTCGTTGTTGTTGGCATTCCTTGGTATCTTTGGTGCGTATGATGTTGATGTTCGAGGTATTGTTTATGGTGTCGAGAAGTGTGATGCGGATGTTGTTGTTAGTGGTACTGGTGCTGTTGGTACTGATATTGATGGTACTGTTAGTGCCGATGATGCTGATGGTGCTTGTAAGTTTTGAACCACATTCTCCAAGGTTAGTACTCAAGCTCGAAGTTCTTTAACTTCTTCTACTAACCCTGGTTGGTTATCAGTGTGAGGTAGAGATCGGATATCTTCTCTAGTTCCGTTAATAGTAGCCTCAAGATGAAAAATTCTCGCAAAAAGGTATAAACGGTGTTGCGAACAGGTTCGCCGGTGAGCGGGTCGAGTACTCCAAGGTTAGGTGGTAGATTCGGTTCATGATATGGAGTACCTTCTTCTCTTCTCCATAGGGTGAGTATATCACGAACCCACTCCCATTTTCTCCAGTAATCACGGTAGTTGATTGGTTGTTGTGCTCCCGTCACGCTGTCTTCGGAGTCAGAGGAACTTGGTCGATTCGTAGAGGCCATCTTATGCGATTACAGAAAAGATTTTCGATATGAAAAGATTAGTGATTGCAAATGATAGTTGGATGGTATTCTCAATGCATAATATGCATAGATATATATAGTACCAGGATCCCTTAAATTACGGAGAAATTTACGGAAGATATCAGGCAAAGTTTACCGTAATAGATACGATAGGATATCAATTTGTCTATACACTATATATGCAATAAAGGCAGTAAGGCGTGTCTAGACTTAGGAATGATAAGCAGGTAAATTTCTACTAGGAATGAAAAAAAAAACTTATAATATGCAGCTAAGGTCGAAGTCCAGACTAGCTAATGCATCCTAACAACTATCAGTTAGACACACTAATGCAAGACCTGGTTCGCTAGGACCAACGCTCTGATACCACCTGTGATGACCCGTCGTAATCCACCTGGATGAAGTCATCAACATCTGGTCCCATTGCGAGGTACTGACCTAAATATGTCATGTACGACTCCAAGTAATATCTTTAAAATGAGCAAATGCACAGCGGAAGATTTCTTTCATACCTGAGAATAAACATGCTTAAAAGTGTCAACCAAAAGGTTGGTGAGTTCATAGGTTTATCATAACAATCATTTCAATATATTAATAAACCACAAGATTTTCGTTTATATAAACGTTTTAATAAAAATATTCTAAGTGGTTGAGCACTTGGTAACCATACTTAACATTTAATCAACGTCGCATATTCCCTTTATTATGAAATTTCACTACACTATACCAAGTGTAGTCACTGAAACGAAGTACTGTGCAACCATTGAATACTGGTCGTCCAGTCCGTTTGGGGTTGTCAGGCCCGATAGATCTATCAACAGGATTCGCGTTTACAATACCACATGTAAATAGTAGTTACCAAGCTATTAGGGAAGATATGCAGGGTGGTACAACTCAACGTAGAATATATTTTAAGTACTTGTGTCTATCTCGTAAACATTTATAAATGCAGCGCATGTATTCTCAGCCCAAAAATATATATTGCAAAGCAATTAAAAAGGGAGCAAATGAAACTCACCATACTGTATTTTGTAGTAAAAATACATATGACTATATTGAACAAGTGTAGGGTTGACCTCGGATTCACGAACCTATATCAATACTATATACATTAACACATATAATTATAATCAAACAAATATATATATTATGTCTTAAATTACATATCTTATATGTATATTTAAAATAGTTAATATTTATATAGTTATATATATACATACGATTAATATTATATTAAAATAAATAATTTGTTACATGTAAATATTTATATAAATAATCCTAATATATATAATTATATGAAATATTATGATAGTTGTAATAAATATACTCTTATATAGAAAATATTTATTTGTTATGAAAGTAATAATGATAATAATAATAATAATAATAATAATAATAATAATAATAATAATAATAATAATAATAATAATAATAATAATAATAATAATAATAATGTTAAAGATAATAATAATAAGGATTATAATTTAATAATAGTAACATAAAAACAATAATAATAATGATGATAATATTATCGACAATAATAACAGTAAATATAACATTAAAGATATTACTACCTCAAGTGTGTGTAGCTTCCATGTTTTTAAAAAAAAATAATGTCACTGCCAAGACTTGAACACGCGACCTCTCGCTTAACAAATACACGCTCAACCACTGCTCCGCTTATCCCATTCTTGTAATATCTCGCGTTTTTATTAATATATATATAACTGAATCTCGTTTAACACGCATGGATAAATACAACAGCGTATTTTTGTTATAGCATTGGATTGGGCTTCAGTCAAAACCGAAATTAAATGGGTTTTTGCTAACAGCCCAAAATATAGCCCATTTAAATAAAAGCAGTCTAAAATTGCAAAACCCATTTCGATTGATACTTGGTTTGTACAGAAGCAGAAGTTTCGGTGGTTCTTCGAAGGAGCTATGAACAAACATGAAACAGAAAACAACTGCGAGCAGCGATAGACATCCATGGTTGCAGGTTCACTGTACCATTTTCATTATCACATCTCGTTACTATTCATCGTCACTTTTATCGTTATCATCATCGGATTCGTTATTGTTTTATCTCATCCTAATCGTTATCATATAAATCCTAAATCATACAATCTTTCAACTGTAATATCATATGTCATATTCATTCGTTATCTCATTATTAACTTTCATCTATATCGCCACCTTTGTTAATCATTATCTTTATGATTTCATCATCATCAATCTTCATTATTCTCGATCATTATAGTTACTGTTAACAGGAAATAGAAGCAATAATAGCAGCTGCGTTGGGTTCTCCGGTGATGGGTGTTTAATGGTTTCACACAGAAAATAGACGAGGGAGATAACAGGGATGAAGGTGATTTATAGTTGTGGGTTTTAATGGTGGTGTTAAGGTGAAAGATGAAGTTATGGTGAAGGTGGGGGTTGACCTGTGGTATGTGGTTCCAAGTGATGGCTCAAAGTGGCTCGGTTTGTTTAAGTTAAATAAGAAAGAAAAAAATGCATGAACTCAAATGGGTTTGTGTAGGATTGGTTGTGATGAAGGTGGTTTTTAAGGAAATGAGTTCTCCCACAATGCAGTGTATATGTGTATGTCTATATAGATGAAAAGGAGAAGATAGTGGGAGACAAGGAAAACAAATGTACTAATATTTATAATATTAAAATATAATATAATAATAATATTCAAATTATAAAACGTGCTAAAGTAATTCATAGTTAGCCATCGGACGTTTGTCCATTTCTACTCGATATCTATAATATACGGGTATTGTTTCGTGTCCATTGCTAAACAGTTAAAATATAAAAGTGTTCCTAAAAATTCCAAATTTTTAGATTAAATATATTTAAATATTTCACTCATTAACTGTTTGAAACCTGATAAAAAAGGTTCGATAATTATTTATTTTCTGTTCCAATTTATATGTACGGAGTACTAATATTTAAACTTAAAAATGTAAAAATATTTTTAACAAATCTAACATCTTCGCAATCGATTTACAATTCAACTTTTATTTTAGTCCTTCATGAACATATAATATATCTATATTAAAACTAACGAAATGTCAACCGAGTGTTACTGACGTTTACTAATTAGGCTCGAAATCATTCATTTTCAATATACACATTCTATATATATATATCTAATCTTAATTAACAAGTTTAAGTAAATAAATATATTAATTATATTCTTTTAAACAACTAAATATAATATTATATATTTACAAGTAATATTTATATATAAATATAAATATCTATATATATATATATATATATATATATATATATATATATATATATATATATATATATATATATATATATATTAATAACATAATAGTTTTTATTAAATCGCATATCATTTTACATATTTATTTCCTACAATTAAATCATATATTATATCAAATAACATTTCAAATTATTATACATATTTAAATATATATATATATATATATATATATATATATATATATATATATATATATATATATATATATATATATATATATATATATACACATTTAGTTGTTCGTGAATCGTCGAAGGGTAATTGCATTCATAAAAATAGTTCAAAATCTTTGAGACTTAACCTAACAGACTTTGCTTATCGTGTCAGAATTATGAAATCGTATCGTGAGTTTAGTTTAAAATTAGTCGAAATTTTCCGGGTCATGACACAACGCGCGACGCAACGGACTAAAAATTACAAGTCAACTATGCACATGAATATAATATTATATATAATTAATTCTTAAAATTATATATATATTATATTATATATTAAAACCATCAGCAAACAAGAAAACAAAGTATGTGAGCTGGATTCCTGCTCCATATGATCGCATGGCCTGGAGGCCTAATTCCCATGCGATCGCATGGCCTACTTTTTCTGGCCACATTCCTATAAAAGGCGCAGTTTCAGTCGAATATGATATACCTAATTCAATCTTTCACTCTCTATGATATACATATATATATATATTAAAATTTTAATTTTAATTTTAATTTAATAATAATAAGGGTATGTTAGGGAATGTTGTAAGTGTGTAAGTCGAAATTCTGTCCGTGTAATGCTACGCCATTATTAATCATTGTAAGTTATGTTCAACCTTTTTAATTTAATGTCTCGTAGCTAAGTTATTATTATGCTTATTTAAGCCAAAGTAATCGTGATGTTGGGCTAAAATAT
The DNA here is from genome assembly GCF_046630445.1 of Rutidosis leptorrhynchoides. Classification (NCBI taxonomy): domain Eukaryota; kingdom Viridiplantae; phylum Streptophyta; class Magnoliopsida; order Asterales; family Asteraceae; genus Rutidosis; species Rutidosis leptorrhynchoides. The sequence goes on along the minus strand of NC_092342.1, from coordinate 199,883,212 downwards.
TAAGACTATGGGCTATTAATGAGCTTTATATTTGTTTAATTGAATGATAGTTCGTTAATTTAATATAAAGATTTACAATTAGACGTACCTATAAATAATCATATACACTCGATCGTACACAATGGGCGAGATATTTATAAGTACTAATAATCGTTCATTTAACCGAACACGGGAATGGATTAATAGTCAATGGACTTATTAAAACAGGGGTGAATTACATACAAGGAAAATTGGTGTAATTATAGTTTAAGTCCCCAATTAGTTGAAATATTTGACTTCGGATATAAGGATAATTTGACGAGGACACTCGCACTTTATATTTATGACTGATGGACTGTTTTGGACAAAAACCATATGGACATATCAAATAATCCAGGACAAAGGACAATTAACCCATGGTAATAAATTAAAATCAACACGTCAAACATCATGATTACGGAAGTTTAAATAAGCATAATTCCTTTATTTCATATTTTATCGCACTTTTATTTACCGTCATTTTTATTTATCGCACTCTTATTTATCGCACTTTAATTTATCGTTATTTATTTTACGCTTTAAATTAAGTTATTTTTTATTTTTAATATTTTACATTAGGTTTTAACTGCGACTAAAGTTTTAAAATCGACAAACCGGTCATTAAACGGTAAAAACTCCCTTTATTAATAATAATACTACTTATATATATTTATATACAAATATAGTTTAAAAAAATATAGCGTTAAACTTGGCTAGATCCCTGTGGAACGAACCGGACTTACTAAAAACTACACTACTGTATGATTAGGTACACTGCCTATAAGTGTTGTAGCAAGGTTTAGGTATTTCCACTCTATAAATAAATAAATAACTTGTGTAAAATTGTATCATATTTAATAGTATTTCGCGGTAACAATATAGCTATTTCGTATACACCTCTACGCACATCAAGTATTTTTGGCACCGCTGCCGGGGAAAAACAACGCCGAAAGCGAAACGCTATATAAAAAAAAAGATTTTTATCAAGTCTTAATTTATTTTTGTAAAAATACGTTTTAAATATCAAAAATATAAAAACAAGAAAAAGAAAAATAAATAAATATATATATATATATATATATATATATATATATATATATATATTACTATATATTTTTACATTTTTTTAAAAAAAATTAAAAAGTTTGTATTTTTTTTAGTTACAAAAACTAATAGGTAGTTTTTTTTAAAAATATAAGTTTTTACTTATATAAATATTTTATATAAATTAAAAACAGAAAATAATATAATTAAAATTGTAAACGGGCTAAACTGTAGCAGCCCAAATAATCTGGCCCAGTTTCCTAATTCATGCGATCGCATGGAATTAATAAAGAAACCCCATGCGATAAAGACACGCCCAACTGAACCTGGTACTGCAATAATTATGGAGTATTAATTATTATTATTATTATTTAACCCTAATTAGGGTTACTTATTATAATAATTTAGTTTTAGTTTTTAATTAATTTGTATTTTAAGTTAAAATTAGTTTTATTAAATATTTAAACTTATTACTTTTATAAAATAAATAATATAAAATAATATTTTTATAAAAATTGTATTTTTATATCCTTAATTTTATTTTTATTTTTGTATCTTTTTAATTAGTTTAATTAGTAATTGTATATTTTTCGTTCGTAATTAGTTTTAAGATATAGTTTTTGACGTTGTAATTTTTATTTCTAGATTTTTAAGCTTTGCCGTAAAATCCTTTAAGTGCTTTTTCTAGATATAGTATTACTTTTAAGCTTTAATACTTTTAGACGTAAGTTTTAATTCTTAATTTTTAGACTTTTAAGTTTCGACGCGCTACGTTCTTTTTATTATTTTTCGACCTTTTATTTTTTTGACGTTTTCCGACGCGCTCTTTTTCTTTCTTATTTCTCGACGCTCTAGTTTTTAGGACATAGAATTTTCTATTTCTTCTCTACAATTTCTTTAAAATTTCGACGAAGAATTATTTTAAGCAGTTAAATTAATAGACATCCAAAATTTTCTGGTTCGTAGTAATAGTTGGATTTGTTAGTGGCGAGTTGTGGGCTTCCGATTTAAAGGGTCCTGGCTACCTGCTGCATCTATTGGCTATTCGAAACGTGGGCAAAATTAGAAAAGTCTATTAATTTGATAACTTATATAATTTTTATTTTTATAACTAATAGGATATTCAGTGAATGCACCGAGCAAAACGTTCACCACCTTTCATACGTTCACCACCTGTAACTCGATCAAGACATCTAGCCAATATTGTCGCCATTGATTTTTCTTTAGAATCATCATCTAGACGAACAAGTTCTTCAACTCAAATTTCCGATAATCTATTTTTTGAACCCGACTTCAAAATTGAAAACCCAGAGGATATTCAAGGACAATTCCAAGATCCTGAACCAATAATCATTCCTCCTGAACCACAAACTGTTAAATCAAAATCTTCTAGTGATTCAGATTCAACAAATTCAATTATGGAAGTAACGGAACCTCTAAGTATGGAAGACCGAATGAGAGCCACACGCACTGGCCAAGGTCACGCCATTATTAAACAAGACATCAATGCACCAGATTATGAAATCAAGGGACAAATCCTACAGATGGTAACTAATCAATGCCAATATAGTGGTACGCCAAAAGAAGATCCAAATGAACATCTTCGAACCTTTAATAGGATCTGCACTCTATTCAAAATCAGAGAAGTTGAGGATGAACATATCTATCTCATGTTGTTTCCCTGGACTTTAAAGGGAGAAGCCAAAGATTGGTTAGAATTGTTACCTGAAGGGGCGATTGATACACGGGATGTCTTAGTTGAAAATTTTCTTAAATAATTCTTTCCGGCATCTAAAGCCGTAGGACTTCAAGGAGAAATAGTTACGTTCACGTAAAAGCCAAATGAAACTTTGTATGAGGCATGGACAAGATTTGAAAAGTTGTTGAGAGGATGTCCGCAACATGGTTTAGACACTTATCAAATAGTACAAATATTCTACCAAGGTATCGACATTGCTACACGAAAAGACATCGATATAGCAGCTAGTGGTTCCATTATGAAGAAAACCGCAACTGAAGCTTACAAAATCATTGATAACACAGCCTCCCACTCACATGAGTGGCACCAGGAAAAAGATATTTTTCGTTCATCTAAAGCGGCTAGAGCTGATTCTAGCCATGACTTTGATTCCGTTTCTGCAAAAATAGATGCTTTCGAGAGACGAATGGAAAAGATGAATAAAGATATTCAGGCAATATGAATCCGTTGTGAGCAATGCGGTGGACCACACTTAATGAAAGATTATCACATTGAGCAAACGATGGAACAACGTGAGAATGTTTCCTACATGAACCAAAGGCGGGGAAATAATTATCAAAATAATTATCAACCGCCAAGGCTAAACTTCAATCGAAATCAAAACATTCTTTACAATCCAAATGGACCCAACAATAACTCGTACAACCAACAAGGTCCGAATAACCAACCAACTCAAAACAACACTTTCAATCAATAAAGACCTGGCTTGTATAAACCACCACAACAAACCGAAGAGAAAAAGCTAAATCTGGAAGAAACGATGGCAAAGCTAATGGAATCTCAAACACAATTTATTACATCTCAAACCCAAACAAATGAGAGGTTTGATTAGTCACTAAGAACTCAACAAGCTTCCATTTTGAATCTAGAAAAACACGTAGGTACTCTTGCTAGCATGATGAGTGAGAGGGAACAAGGAAAGCTACCGAGTGATACTGAAGTAAATCCTCAGAATGAGAATGTTAATATGGTGTCAACAAATTCTGAAAAACCAGCTCCAGAAGATTGGAAGGTTTTAGATGTGAGTAACAATGAAGAAGTTACAACACCACCACCACCCGAGTATGTAAAGCCAGTGGTGGCACCATACAGACCACCCATCCCATTTCCAAGAAAAGGAGTTGAGTATGAGCAAGTAATAGGTAATAAAGTTTGTGATACCTCTGGAAAGAAGAAGAAGAATAAGAAAGTACAAGAAACAAAAACCGTAAAACTAAATCCGGTGAAGACAGTTCCACCAAAAGTTCCACCTAGGTTGGGTGATCCGGGTGAATTTATTGTTCCTTGTCTACTTAGTGATTGTGTCATGTATGATGCACTAGCAGATTTAGGGGCAAGTGTGAGTGTTATGCCTCTTTCATTATATAAGAGATTAGGAGTAGGTGAGTTAATTTCAACAGAGATGAGTGTTCGACTCTTTGATCAAACCATTAGGCACCCAGTTAGAATTGCTGACAACTTACCCGTTCAAGTGGGTAATTTAACATTTTTAGTCGAATTTATTGTCATTTACATAGAAGAGGACTCAAACGTTCCTCTAATTTTAGGACGACCATTCTTAGCGTCCACCGGGGCGTTATTTGATGTAAGAGAGGGTAGAATGACACTTAGTGATGATGAAAAATCGATCACCTTTGTGAGTCGAAAGTCTAAATCTCCACCAACCAAAACCGTTGAACCGATTGGTAAAAACCATATTGATTTATCAACTCCAACGGTAGTGCTTAACAATAATAAAATGCCTAAGTGTGGTGAAGATGAAGCAACACCTAATGATGACCTGATAACAAAGAACCCCGTTGTTGATACGAAATTAAATGACCCCGTTATTAATAGTTCAATGAAGAAACTTATTAAACGGATTCGCGATGCTAGAACCATGGGGAACTTTAAGTTATGTAACCGGTTAGTATCCAATCTATCGCCTAAAGAAAAGGCAAAACTAGTTGAATTTGTGAATATTACACAGGAATCCGACTAATGGCTTAAAGCAAAAGTCACATATATGCAAGTTGATTATGGTCCAAAAGAAATTGACAATAAAGTTAATCACAATTTCGACACCACAACTACCTAAGTGTGGGGAGATTCAAATGTTCTAAAAAGAAAATACTGTCTAGAGTTAGTTGTTCTATTCTCGTGTAGTTCTGAGAATGGAATCCGATTGGTCTTTTCCACTAGCAGACACTAAAGAACTAGTTTTCTTCCCCCATTCTGAATTTTATTTTGTTTTGTAGGTTTTGTATGAAATTTATATGCATTTTTAAATTTAAGTTTTGTGTGAATTTAAAACAAAAATTACTTTATTTCATTAAGTTTAAAAAATGATTTCTAAAATTCATCGTAAGTAGAAGACTAGGTCATAGAACCGAAATTGCTTTACCCGAGGGCGGGGCAAAAAAATTTGTTATCATCATTTTTAATTTTATTGATCTAAAGTATACCAAAAAAATTAAAAAATCAAAAATCTTTACTTTTAAAACAATCGCTTTAAAAATGACAAATTTTAAATTTTGTCGAGGGACGGACTAGGTAAATATACCGAAACTACCTAAAGTAAAAGGAAACAAAATTTTAAAAAATTATTCATTTAAATTGTTTTAATAAATAAAGGTTTTTATAAAAAAAAACATATATATATATATACATATATATATATATATATACATATATATATATATATATATACATATATATATATATATTATATGTTTGTAGTTTATCTTATGTACAAAACAGGGTAAAATAGCGCATTTTCAAAGAATGACATAAAAGTTCAGCAAAAGCTACTAATTTTGACGATAAGACGCAAAACATATGTGAAATTACAACAAAAGGAATGAACGATGAGGTGCGCCATCTATCATTCAACGACCTTAGTAATTACAAACTGGGTATTTTTAATCATTTTTCTACGCTAATCACCCTCAATAATTTAAATTGTACTGATTTCTTGCAAATGAGGGCATTGCATGATCTTAAGTGTGGGAAGGGGTTAAATTCTTTCGAATTTTTAAAATTTTTAATTTAAACACTTGGTTACCATTAAAAATACTAGTAACGCAGTAGTTGTATTAGAATCTAGTGCTCTCTGATAATAAAGAACAGCCCTAGTCTTATATACTGACTACCCAATTCTAGTAAAAAAATTTAAAAAAAAAAATTTCAAATAAATGAATTCAAAATCATGTTTATACATATTTATGAACGATAAAACTAGGTGTTAACACCGAAATTATTGTTACATCGGAAAGGACATAAATTAAGAAACAACCCAAAATGTTAGAATTCATTTAAAATGGAATAGAGGAAAATAAAAAGGCAAAGAAAGGAAAATAAAAGCCAAGTATGGGAAAAATTTACCAAGTTATTTAAAACATATATTACATATTTTTGTACAAATAATTGAAGATACTTTTGTTTTGAACAATATTAATCAGTTTTACCCTGTTTATTGTAATATAAATGGAATTTAAAAGGAAGTAAAGTCTTCCGAGAGAAAAAGAAACGCGCTTCTTGATTTAGGTCAGGAAGTTGTCGTCCAGACCAGTTGTAGAGTCTACGAAAAACCTTGAAAAGTTTTCTCGAAAATCAGCTAGAAATTCACGGACCTCAGCATCAAACAGGGTCGCCAAGTGGTCAGACTTATCCTAACCATGAGAGGATCTGTCTCGTATAATGGGGGTACCGTGCAAATTAGCTTATAAGACTAATGAATCAGATCCCCAGAAAGGATAATCTCCTTAAAGATCAAAAATCAGCTTTTAAGACTGATATTACTCAATCTTTGAGATTGACTTTAAAGATTGAGAATTACAAACTCATAGAATTCGATGATATCTAAACTCGAGCTTGAACGAGAAAATATTTTGATCAAATTACAAACCGATTTGTTTTCTGAAAACCCATTTTTAATGCGTTCATTACCATTGAACGTAAAATCCTAGGAATTCACCTGAAATTCATTAGGTCATCTGAACCAAATCGGGTGTCAACCGTAAGAACGGTGGTTGCATAGCATGGTCAAAGACAGGACCTTGTGCCAGACCGAAAAACTATAGGGTGATCTTTACTATTGCTCCTACAAAGGATAGTAATTGCATCCGACACGATATAGACCATAATTAAAAGCATGTTACGGGACATTGCCTTAACAGTTGCTTGTTCAACGCTTTTCTTTACAACCGGACAGTAGTTTACCGAAAGGTAATATACGGAGCAAGTATACTGGACGTGTTGCTTTCCCAATACAAGGTTAGCAAGTGGGTGACATAAAACCGCAAGTTTTGAGCTAAAATTTTAAATATGAAACCCACCAAACCCACAAAAACAATTTGCAAACACCGGTGAAGGGTTATTCCGAAAAACTTATCTAGGGTAAAAGCTAGATTAAATTTTCAAAAGATCAAATGTTTTCATAAAGATCCAATTTCCTTAAAGGATCTAAATTTTCATAGTCATGTGGGACTATAAACCACATCGTTACTATCATTGTTTATACCGCCGTATAGAAATCACTGATGTACAAAGTGTGAAGAATAAAGAAGTGATTCTAGTATTTTTATTTCAAGACTATATTGTTTGAGGACAAGCAACGCTCAAGTGTGGGAATATTTGATAATGCTAAAAACGAATATATATTTCATACCATTATCCCTCAAGAAAGACAAGCTTTTAGTTGCAATTGTTCTATTTACAAGTGATATTCGTTTAAATAATAAAAGGTGAAGACAAAAGACAGATTCGACGAATTGAAGACGCAAACAACCAAAAAGCTCAAAAGTACAAAGTACAATCAAAGTGGTTCAAATTATTGATGAGAAACGTCTAAAAAGTTACAAGAGTACGAGCCGCAAAACACAAAGTACAAGATATTAAATAGTACGAAAGGACGTTCAAAAATTAGGAACCGGGACCGGAGTCAACTCTCAACGCGCGACGCAACGGACTAAAAATTACAAGTCAACTATGCACATGAATATAATATAATATATAATTAATTCTTAAAAATTATATATATATATATATATATATATATATATATATATTATATTATATATTAAAACCGTCGCAAAACAAGAAAACAAAGTATGTGAGCTGGATTCCTGCTCCATGCGATCGCATGGCCTGGAGGCCTAATTCCTATGCGATCGCATGGCTTACTTTTTCTGGCCACATTCCTATAAAAGGCGCAGTTTCAGTCGAATATGATATACCTAATTCAATCTCTCACTCTCTATGATATATATATATATATATATATATATATATATATATATATATATATATATATATATATATATATATATATATATATATATATATATATATATATATATATATATATATATATATATATATATATATATATTATAATTTTAATTTAATAATAATAAGGGTATGTTAGCGAATGTTGTAAGTGTGTAAGTCGAAATTCTGTCCGTGTAACGCTACACCATTATTAATCATTGTAAGTTATGTTCAACCTTTTTAATTTAATGTCTCGTAGCTAAGTTATTATTAGGCTTATTTAAGCCAAAGTAATCATGATGTTGGGCTAAAATATTAAGACGGGGTAATTGGGCTTTGGACCATAATTGGGGTTTGGACAAAAGAACGACACTTGTGGAAATTAGACTATGAGCTATTAATGGGCTTTATAATTGTTTAATTGAATGATAGTTCGTTAATTTAATATAAAAATTTACAATTAGACGTACCTATAAATAACCACATACACTCGATCGTACACAATGGGCGGGATATTTATAAGTACTAATAATCGTTCATTTAACCGGACACGGGAATGGATTAATAGTCAATGGACTTATTAAAACAGGGGTGAATTACATAGAAGGAAAATTGGTGTAATTATAGTTTAAGTCCCCAATTAGTTGGAATATTTGACTTCGGATATAAGGATAATTTGACGAGGACACTCGCACTTTATATTTATGACTGATGGACTGTTATGGACAAAAACCATATGGACATATCAAATAATCCAGGACAAAGGACAATTAACTCATGGTAATAAATTAAAATCAACACGTCAAACATCATGATTACGGAAGTTTAAATAAGCATAATTCCTTTATTTCATATTTTATCGCACTTTTATTTACCGTCATTTTTATTTATCGCACTCTTATTTATCGCACTTTAATTTATCGTTATTTACTTTACGCTTTAAATTAAGTTATTTTTTATTTTTAATATTTTACATTAGGTTTTAACTGCGACTAAAGTTTTAAAATCGACAAACCGGTCATTAAACGGTAAAAACTCTCTTTATTAATAATAATACTACTTATATATATATATATATATATATATATATGTATATTTATATACAAATATAGTTTAAAAAAAATATAGCGTTAAACTTGACTAGATCCCTGTGGAACGGACCGGACTTACTAAAAACTACACTACTGTACGATTAGGTACACTGCCTATAAGTGTTGTAGCAAGGTTTAGGTATTTCCACTCTATAAATAAATAAATAACTTGTGTAAAATTGTATCGTATTTAATAGTATTTCGCGGTAAAAATATAGCTATTTCGTATACACCTCTATTTTATCGTATAAATAAAGAGAATATGTGTGTGTTTCTGTTGGTTTGATAAATAAAAATATATATTTCGCGGTGATGTTATTTCCAAATTTATATTTGATAAATCCAACTCAATTTAGTGTTATCTTCCTAAAATGCCCTCAAATAAATTCAAACATAAAATTTATTTAAAGTATCATTTAAGGACATACTAGTACATTTATGTGTATTTATTAAAAATAGATTTGGATATATCACTACCCTTTCTATTTATAATCACTCTTTATTTTAATTTAATTTTAATCAAAATTAAAAAGATATCCAGTAATCCAGTATGATCAGAAAAGGACAAACATTTTTTTTTTCTAATAAAAAAAATTGATAGATAAAACACTCCACATGGTTGTTGTTTGATTCAGAGCCTTCTTCTTGTCCCCATTGTCACTGATCCAAATAGCTTAGCCCATACTTGTATGTATTCTATCTGAAGTTCATCTTACTCATTTTTTGTATGCTTATTATTATCTCAAACGATTTTATTGGGTGAATCTAATCTAATCTAATCTAATCTAATCTATGGTGGAAGCACAACACATGGACAAGAAGGTACTAAATTCTTAATCTCTTCACTACTTCAACTTCACCCATCATTATTAGTTTGTAGCTTTTACAATTAGGGTTTATATCTTTGAGTGACATAATTCCCCTATCCAATTTGGGTCTTAAACTAGTTTAAACTGACCCATTTATCTACCTTGACTACAAATATGTCAGATTTTTATTTAATTTTGACTTGTAACATTTTTTCCCAACAATTGTTGCTTAGATTATTTCTTATGATTGTTAGTTGAATTGAATTTTATAGTAAATATTAAATACAGATGAGAGAATCAAATGGGTCACTTGGAGTGTCAGTTTCATTTGGTAAGTATGAGAGTGATGCACTTTCTTGGGAGAAATGGTCAAGTTTTTCACCTAATAAGTATTTGGAGGAAGTAGGCAAGTGTTCTACACCTGGATCTGTAGCTCAAAAGAAAGCCTTTTTCGAAGCTCACTACAAAAAAGTTGCAGCCATGAAAGCTGAGGCCGAGTTAATGGATCGCCTAAACGCCACACAAACTGATGATCCATCAAGATCATATGAATATGCTGAAAACAGTTCTGTAGAAATAATTAAAGATGTTCATGAAGATTGCCCTGAAATCAAGGTATGTCATAGTGAGGAACAAGTGAAAGCTGAGATTTCAATGGTAGATGAATCTGGTAATAGTCAAGATGAAAAACTAGGTAACGATTACAAAGATCAGTGTCAGTTTGCAGCAGAAGCTACTAATACTTCAGTTAAGGATGAACGCTTTCGAGATGAATCTTCTGTTGTGTTGGAATCGGCTGAAAAACCGATAGAAATGAACAGCAGCAGCAGAAACAGCAAAGCTGATAAGCTAGAAGAAGCTGTTTTGGTTAATAGTGAGAGTATGAAATTGGTTAAAAGGCATTTCAAAATGGATTTAGAGACCAACGAAAGTAATAAGCTAGAGATTCCAAAACCACAGTCTCAAGATGTGACGCGAAAGGTGAGTTCGATCAAATTCACTAAAGAAAAAGTTATCCTTTCAAATTATTTGGAGTGATTTTTTTTAACAGCAAAAAAGGTGGAGAGCCGAAACCAAAATCAATTACAATGGCTTTAATAGTCAATTGTTTCAGATTATATTATGTTTTCTTCTATGACTAACAAGTAATAACTAATTCATTGAAACAAACTGACTAACGTTATAAACTTTTTCTTCCCAATTTGGTTTTATAGGTAAATCCAAACAAAATGGAAAAGAATCAGGTAGGAACGAAGAAAAAACCAGCATCAATTGTATCTGCATCTTCACAAACATCGTTCGCTAAATTGACTAAACCAAAAGTTACACATACACCCGTGCCTAAAAGGGCGAATTCGTCATCAGCATCGAAGAATACAATTTCATCATCAGAGTTTAAGAAGCCAATTGATTCAACGTCATCGTTATTAAAGAGCAAAACTCCTTATTTATCGCAAAGCATGCGGGTTACTCCAACTTCACACCATTTGTCAATGATCATGACTTCTGTAAATTCTGATGCGGGTTCTTCGGTTACTTCATCAAGAAGACGATCTCTGTTCATGGAGCAAATGGGAGACAAGGACATTGTTAAACGAGTGTTTAAGACGTTTCAGAACAGAGTTAATCAGTTACCATCAACTGATAGTGGACCCCCCAAACATGTAAGTAATTTTTAACTTACTAAATGCATCATTGGCTAAAGCTATAGCATGTGATTTACAACATAGACGCCCTTTTTGCAGCTACTAACAAAGATATCGGACAAAAAAGCTACAACTTCGACAGCCTTGCAAAAGGAAAACGATCGGTAATGTCTTCTTTTAACATGTCTCCTTTAAGACATAATCTTTCCTTGTTACCAATTGTTTTTTGGGTTTAATACTAAAATGCCCAAAAGAATAATGTAAAGTTGTAAGGTTTTCCCTGTTCGGGTTACCCGGGAAGGGCGAGTAATCCGACCCCATACTCTAGTGTACGCAGCCCATCAGGAATACTCCCTGGCTGTTTCCAACCCTTCCCTGGCCACCCCAAGAATTGAACTTCAGACCTCTTGCAAGGATCTCAAGGCCCCAACCACTTGGGCTACCTTGGGATGGTTGCCCAAAAGAATAATGTGTTAATAAAAAATGTTGCGATTTTGGGTTACACCTATTCGCAAGCGATTTGTGACTAGGCTATTCGGGCCAAAAGTCGGATACACTCATTCGCAAGTGATTTGCGTATGAATATTTATTTTTGTGGGCAAAACGTAATAAAGTTTTTTTTTTTTTTTTTTCTTTTTCTTTTTTTTTTTTTTTTTTTGCAATTTGGTTAATAACCCTTATTCATATAGATATAGATATTTATCATTATATTAAGTTTGTAAATCAACATTTAGATCAAGAAAGGCAGTAGAGAAAATCACACCTGTAAGAGGTCAGTTAGGACCAACATGGAAATCTGTATCATCCGGGTAAAAAATTACTATCCTCTGTTTGTTTAATATTTCGATTCCAATCGGACGATTGTCAAATTATACAAAATGTGGATTACTCTATAAAAATTTTCTGGCGTTAGAAATTGGGATGATGTTTTAATACTATGCACTTAAAAACTTACTGTTGAACAGGTCACTTAAAGGAGTCGGTGTGGGTGACAGACGGCTAAATGCTACACAAACTTCAGTAAATTTGATAAGCAATGAAAAAGCTGAAAGACGAAAAAAGGTATCCATCCGTTATACTATGCATGAAAAACAATTGTTTATTAGTTTGTTTTACAACACCTTAAATAAATTGTTGTACTTTGATATAGTTCTGTAAGAACTTGGAGGAAAAATCAAATGCTAGAGTGGCAGAAAGAGCTCAACTTAGTTCAAAATCTAAGGTAATATTCTTATATTGATTATCAGATTTTATTTATTTATTTAATTTTTTTGAATGTTATCTCACTTTAAACAATATGTGTGATTACTGGTTACTGGACTTAGGTAGCAAAAGATGCTGAGATAAAAAGGCTTAAACAAAACCAAACTTTCAAAGCAAAACCGATGCCAAATTTTTATCGGGCTCAAGGGTTATCGAAAAGCACTTCCGAAAAGGTTAAGATTCCTAATTCCTATCGGTTCTTTCATTTTCTTTATATAAGACGATTTCTGGCCAACCTACTGCTTTTGGCTCTCAAATTATTGGAAAACATTTATTAGTATGTATAACTGTGAATAGATGCATATAACAAATTTGGTTAGGTTCTTGAACTAAGCTAAAAATGTAGGTACTGTATTAATTATGATCCTGAATCTGTATGTTGCCTACTGTACAATTCCCTCCACATTGGCCCTTGTTGTAAGCTTTTATGTTTTTACCACCAAAAAACTATTAAAGTCAAGCACTTGAAGTTTACATTTATTAATTCGATTACAAAATAATAGAAATTAGGGGTATATGCATTCTTGTTGAGATGGCTAGATTTTTCTTTTCCACTTGTCTGGTGGCCTCCATTGCTGTCATTCAAATAGATACATTTGGTACATAAACATTCATATTATTAATTTGAGGACCACAAGATTCATTTATTGTTACTCATCCACTGAAGAATAGTTTAGATAGTAAATAAAGTAGGACTTTTTTCTATATCTCTTTAGTCTAACAATATAACAACAACAACAATACTCAATCCCACGAAAGTGGGGTATGGGACTCTTTAGTCTAACAATGTGGTCCTCAAACTTCATGAAATTACAGAATACATACTATACTATTCTTTTCTTCTTATTCTTTTAGGTAAATCATCCCGACGTAGAAATAAGCAAACACCATTAGCTTTGGTCAAGTGTAGGGGTGTTCATCGGTTCAATTTTGGGTTTTTCGGTTTGGTTTTTTTGGTTTTGAAACTTATAAAATCAAAACCGAAAACCAAACCGAAACCAAATTTAAATATCAAAACCGAACCGAAAACCGAATTTGATTTCGGTTTGGTTTCGGTTAAAACCGAAAATCACTAAAAATAAAAATCCTAACCAAGGTTTTAAAAAACGGAAACGTGCCTTGAGGCGATTTCCCTTTGTGAGGCGAGGCGTATGCCTCGAGGCGAACCGAGGCGTACGTTCGAGGCGGAGTTAAAAAAATACATAGAAAATTATAAGTTCATTACAAGTTTCAACCGTTTCAAAATATAAGTTCATTACATCAACAAATGCTGGTAAAAAACACAAAACAAAGATTATATTGAAGCTCAAATAACATAAGGATAATCATCATCATCATCATCCGGGTCATCATGATCTTCCACATTCAAAAAAAAAAGTTAGTTTTGTTTGTTTTCTTTAATTTGTTGATAAAAACCCCGAATGCAAAAGTTTTCCCTTAGTATTAAGCATGTCTCATTACTTTTTCACCCATTAATAATAGTATTTACCAAATTTACCAAAGCCAGAAAGCAAAAGCATAGATGAAACAAAACTTTATGATGTTTGCCACTAACCTCCTCCTTAGTGCAATTATATAATCCTATGTTGGATTTAAACATTTAAATTGGGCAACTCAAAAATGACACTGAGTAAAAGCAAAAGCAAAAGCAGTTCAATAATTTACAAAAAGTAACACATTAGCCCAAACAAATACGAGTAACAAAAAGCTACTTTTTTGCTAAACACAATTATGCCGCTACTTTTTTGGTAAAAACGGTGAGGCGCACGCCTCTTCAATCGTATCGCCTCTTTCCAAAATCGAACCGCCTCTCAATTTTGAGGCGTACGTTTTTTTCTGAGCTGTGAGGCACCCGTTTCAAAACGCAAAACATGAAAATCGCACCGAGGCGCGCCTCGAGGCGTACGCCTCAACTGTTTTTTAAAACCATGATCCTAACCAACATAAACTTACATATAAATTAGGAATAACGGTTGTGGAATTAATTCAAGTATACAGTGTATATAACATGTTTATTGTTAAATAAAAATGTAAGAATAAATATTATAATTATAGATATGTTTTAATATGTAATTAATTTGAATTCGGTTTTTAATTCGGTCTTCGGTTAACCGAATTTAAAATTTTCAAAACCGAAAACCAAACCAAAAACCGAATTGCGAATTCGGTTTCGGTTTTGATCGATCCGAAAACCATTTAAAAAATTCGGTTTGGATTTTTTTTGTTTGGATTCGATTTGATATTCGGTTTGAAACCAAATGGTGCACATCTCTAGTCAAGTGTCCTTGAAATGGCTATTTGCAGACAGCCTTAGGGTTCTACAATCTTTTTTATTATATTAATGTAGGCACAGTTTTGTGGCTGGCATTGAAATTAACTATTCTTTCTCTCATATATTTTCGTTCGTTCGTTTATTTTTATTTTTTTATAACTATTTATTTTATTTTATTTTTTTGTGGAATTTAACAATAGCAGGAGGCCATTAAAAATGGAACCCCAAGGCGACCCGATCTACACAGATGATCAATTCTGGGAACATTTGAAGATGATATGTTAAACAACGTAAACTTTTGGCTTTACAAACATCATTAAATGCATTTAAATTATTTGGTGGTTCAACTGCCAAATTATTAGTAGGGTTGTACAGTTGTTTGCATCATTGTTTGTGATACTAGAATGTGTCTTTTGTGTAGGATTCTCCTTAACCAAACTCGGGAAGCCTACAATGGCTAATGTTTTCATGTGCCTTGGGAGGAGGATAGTTAGAAAAAGTAAGAAGACAGATTGTTCATTGAAGAAAGATTACAGATTCAAAGTACTTAATTATAGATTGTTTAAATATTTCGTTTCATGTACTGTAAGGTTCTGGAGATGAATTTATCATGAGAATATTTGGTAGTTTTGGAAAAAGATGATCCATTAAGTATAGCTTGGATATCATTTGTAACGTCAATTTTTTGTACATTGTTACTTTTAGAAGACGTGATAGAATGAAGCGTATCATATTCTTTGAGTGTCCCTTATCGGACACAGTTATGTTTAAGTGAAGCCAACTAAAAAAAGAGATGAGACAACTGATCCATGGATTCGAACAGCAACTGTCTACTCGATAAAATTTGGGGCTTGGTTTCCATAGATTTCATATTCGGATCTTTTGTGTGCAATCAACTGCTTTAGCCTCATATGAATGAAGATGTAGATTAGGTAGGCAAAAACTGTGATGTACCATCATTAAATGGGTGTTTTGTCTTTAAATGGTCAAATGTGTCTAATCTGAAGGTTACCCAAATATAATATGGGCCAAAAGGTTGTGCATGTCAAAGTAGTTGAAAGTCATTTGAAACCCTTAAATCTAGGGGTTATCTAAATCGGTTTTCTACTTATTATACCTGGTCAACAATAATAATTATATTTTGATTACGCCTTTTTATATTTTCAAGATACTCTACACCTATTTAATGTGTTTAAAAGTTATACGTACAAATTATATATTATCTATATATTCAAATAGAAAACATAAAAAGTCAAAAAAACGGTACTATTCATTTGAAACTTTTTTGCAATTTTGTCACTTTACACCCCCCAATTTTTACATTATGTTAAATTTTACCTCTTTTGACTATCTTTTTAACTTTGACCAACCCTCTAATTTTAAGGGATATATGTTAAACAAACTATAAATTTATTAGAGTGAATATGTAGATTAGTTGGTAAGGATGTTTGTTGAAATTTAAAGGGACCCATGTTCAAAACTTGAAGTTGGCCTTTTTGGGCCGACCCAAATACTTGTATATATCAATAGAAAATAGAGATTTACTATTCACAGCAATATTTTAATGTTAAAGGATATTTTCATCTTTTTATACTATAAGATATTTTTATCGGTCTGAGTTTTATACAGACATTTCTCTCTACATCCATACTCCCAAAAATCTCTCACTTCCTCTCTTTCTTCAAAACCCAGATGACTCCCAACCTCTTCTACCTCTTTATTTAAAATCCAAACAACCCCAAACAATTTTTGATGATCGCGTATTTCCGACAAACCAGGAGACCCTACCACCACCAATAAATTGTTATCGACTTTCCAAACACGGTCGTACAAATTTCAGCATATATTACCTACTAACTGTGTACTTACGATGGAAGTACGATATCTGGTCATCGGCGATGTAATCGATGGTGGTGGCGGCCGGATTTAGGAGGGAGAGGCGGTAGCCGTTATGAAGGTAGTGATAATTGCAGTGGTGGATCGTCGTGGTTGCGATGGTTGGATCATTTTTAGGTATAAATTTAACACTTAATCATAAAAAATAATCACCTATATGGATGACAAACCAACAACCTATCTCAACAAAAATCATCATTTTTAAAATCGATCCTTTTCTAAAAAGAAACTTATTTTTTATTACTAAAAAAAGTGACATAAATAATAAAACTGTTATAATAATAATAATAATATAGATATGGATAGTCAATTTTGGTGTATACATATAGTCAATTTTGGTACACAAAGTATGTATTTTTATATTGAGATTTTAGGCTATAAATACTCATGAATGCAAGCATTAAACTTGCACCATTTCTCACACTTACAAAGTGTTTCTTTCTTTCTCTCCATTATCATCTTTGTTCTTACACTTCATTATTAGTATTCTAAATCAAGAATCAAACCACTAAAGGTAGTTATAAGCCTACTGAATTATAACATCAAGAATCAAACCACTAAAGGTAGTTATAAGCCTACTGAATTATAACACGTTATCAGCACGATAATCTTAATACTAAATATGGTTGGCTCTGCCACCAAAATGATATATGGTCGGTTATACCACCAAAATGATATATGGTCGGTTATACCACCAAAATGATATATGGTCGGTTATACCACCAGAATGATATAGGTCGGTTATACCACCTGAAAAAATATATGGTCGACACTGTCGCCAAATTTTCATTTATGTTTACTAATATTTATATTTTTGTTATATAACATTTATTTATGATTACTTACACATGGTCGACACTGTCACCTACTTATCATTTATGTTATATTAAATTTATGTTTAATGTTTATATACTTATGAATATAAATTGACTCTAATTTATCATGATGTTTGTTTTAATTTTTGATAATAGAAAATGTCGAATCTGGAAAAGCTTAAATTTACTCCTTTAGAATCAACTGGAAACAACTACATGCCATGGGTTATAAAAGTAAAAATGCATCTTAAATCAATGGGCATTCTTGAAACCATAAATGAAAACAACACTTGTTCTGAAAAAGAACAAGCTACGGCATGTTGCTTTATTCATCAACATATTGATGAATGCTTACAAAATAATTATGTGACTGTAGAAGATCCCCATGTTTTATGGGAAGGTCTCAAAAGCAGATTCAATAATCAAAGAGAAATTTTACTTCCAGCTGCAATGGAACAATGGAGAACATTAAGGTTCCAAGACTTTAAGAAAGTAAATGAATACAGCTCAGCTCTGTATAATACATGTTCACAACTTAAATTCTGTGGACATGAAATTAGTGATGCAGACATGATGGAGAAAACTTTCTCCACAATGAATGCTGCAAACATCACAGTGCAAAGAAATTTGAGAATGCTAAAGTTCAAAACATATCCTGAACTTAATTCATATCTCTTAGTTGCAGAGCAAAATGATGAGCTATTAATGAAAAATCAGCAATCCCGTCCTACTGGTACACTTGCAATCCCTGAAGCAAATACTGCAAATAATTATAAACAGGGACAAGGACGCGGGCAAGGTCGTGGTTATAATAACCATCACCATCATCATGCCAAAAGCCATAACTATGGTAGAAACCATCCTTATGGTAATGGTAATGGGCGTGGACGTGGTCGTGGTCGTGGCCGTGGTGGTCAAAGAAATAGTAATCCACGAAAATATAAATATCAACCACAAAACAAGCCCATTAAACAAGATGTTGAAGAAAATTCTTCTAAAAATTCTGAAGAATCTTGCTACAGATGTGGTAGAATGGGCCACTGGGCTAATACTTGCCGAACATCTAAACATCTTGTTAAGATGTATCAGGATTCGCTGAAAGGTAAAGAAAAGGAAGTAAATTTTGTGGATAATATTGATCCAACAGTCACTGAGAAACCATCTGATTTATATGAAGATTTCTTGAATGTTTAAGTTGTGTGTTTTTTGAAAAATAAACGATTTAATATCGTCTGTCTTTGTCATTATGTTTGCTAAATGTTTCAGTACTATCTATTTGCGTTTAAAATATTGTGTAATATTAATGTACTCACTATTTATTTCTTATATATGAAGTTCAATATGAATTTTGCTGGAATACAACATCAATCAAGTGGTGGAGATCTCTGTATAGCAGACAGTGGAACTACACACACTATACTTAAATCCGAGAAATATTTTATTGATCTAAAACCAACGGAAGGAACTATACATACAATATCAGGACCTGCTAACTTGATAAAAGGGATAGGAAAGGCAAATTTCATACTACCAAATGGTACAAAATTTTTAATAAATGATGCCTTATTTTCTCCCAAGTCAAGCAGAAATTTATTGAGTTTCTCCGACATATACCTTAACGGGTATGATTATCAGTCAGTGACAACAGAAAATGAGAAATATTTAAGTATCACTGACAAGAGTCATGTGGTTGAAAAACTGCCAAGACTTAGTTCTGGATTACATTATACACATATAAATGTACCAGAAATACATATGGTAGTTAACGAAAAATATATTGATCCTGGTGTATTCAGTTTATGGCATAACAGATTAGGCCATCCAGGATCAACAATGATGAAAAGGATTATTGAATGTACTCATGGACATCCACTAAAGGATAGAAAAATCCATCATGATACAATGGTTCCATGTACATCTTGCTCTCTTGGAAAATTGATAACTAGACCCTCACCACTTAAGGTTGAGAAAGAATCACCAATGTTTCTTGAAAGAATTCAAGGTGATATATGTGGACCAATTCATCCACCATGTGGACCATTTAGATATTTCATGGTTCTAATAGACGCATCTAGCAGATGGTCTCATGTTTGTCTGTTATCAAGCCGTAATGTGGCATTTGCAAAATTTCTTGCCCAAATTATTAAATTGAGAGCTCATTTTCCTGATTACACCATTAAAAGGGTGAGACTTGATAATGCTGGTGAATTTACATCTCAAGCATTTAATGACTATTGCATGTCTATAGGAATTGTTGTTGAACATTCTGTTGCTCATGTGCATACACAAAATGGTTTAGCCGAGTCATTGATTAAACGTTTACAATTAATCGCTAGACCATTGATAATGAGAACAAAACTCCCTGTATCTATATGGGGTCATGCAATTTTACATGCTGCTGCATTGATTCGCATCAGACCAAGTGCAAGTCATAAATATTCCCCCCTACAACTTGCTTTTGGTCAAGAGCCAAATATTTCCCATCTTAGAACATTTGGTTGTGCAGTGTATGTTCCAATTGCGATACCACAACGTACAAAAATGGGTCCTCAAAGGAGGTTGGGAATATATGTTGGATATGAAACATCTTCAATATTAAGGTATATTGAACCTATGACAGGTGACGTTTTTACAGCACGTTTTGCTGATTGTCATTTTAATGAAACATTGTTCCCTAGATTAGGGGGAGAAATGAAAAATAAAGAAAATGATGTTTCATGGTGTGAACCTCAATTAAAGTATCTTGATCCTCGCACAAAAGAATGCGAGACAGAAGTTCAAAAGATAATGCATATACAAGAACTTGCAAATCAATTGCCTGATGCATTTACAGATACAAAAACGGTGACAAAATCATATATACCAGCAGTAAATACTCCAGCTCGAATTGAAATTCCAAAAGCTGGCAATAACGTCACTCATGAATCTTTGCCACGTCAGAAACGTGGAAGACCAATCGGTTCAAAGGATAAAAATCCTCGAAAAAGAAAATCAGCTGATAATGAAGTAAAAGAAAGTGTTCAAGAAGAACCACAAATCAGTACTCCTACTGCAGAGGAGATTGATGATGTCAATACAGAAATTGCAATCAATTATGCATATTCAAAAATATTATGGAACCGAAATGAAATGAAAAATCTTGATGAGAAATTTTCATTTAATGTTGCATATGACATCATGAATAATGATGATGATCCAGAACCAACATCTATGGTTGAATGTCAAAATAGACATGATTGGGCTCAATGGAAAGAAGCAATACGAGCTGAATTAGAATCACTCAATAAAAGAAAAGTTTTCGGATCCATCATTCTCACTCCTAAAGATGTGAAACCTGTAGGATACAGATGGATTTTTGTCCGAAAAAGAAATGAGAAAAATGAAGTTACAAGGTATAAAGCTAGACTTGTAGCTCAAGGTTTTTCTCAAAGACCGGGAATTGATTATGAAGAAACTTATTCTCCTGTTATGGATGCAATTACTTTTAGGTACTTAATCAGTCTGGCAGTTTCTAAAAATTTAGAAATGCATCTCATGGATGTTGTGACTGCTTATCTATATGGATCACTTGATAGTGATATATATATGAAGATACCTGAAGGATTTAAGGTACCAGAAGCATCAAATGCAAAACCCAAAGAAATGTATTCGATTAAATTACAAAGATCTTTATATGGGTTAAAACAATCGGGACGTATGTGGTATAACCGATTAAGTGATTACTTGATAAGCAAAGGGTATACAAATAATCTTACTTGCCCTTGTGTTTTCATTAAGAAAACAACATCCGGATATGTGATCATAGCTGTTTATGTTGATGATCTTAACATCATAGGTACAAATAAAGAGATCCATGAAGCCATTCAACTTCTAAAGAAAGAATTTGAAATGAAAGATCTCGGAAAAACCAAGTATTGCCTTGGTTTACAAATTGAGCATATGCCTAATGGTTTACTTGTACATCAAACAACATATACTGAAAAGATTTTGAAACGTTTCAATATGGACAAGGCAAAACCATTAAGTACTCCTATGGTTGTTAGATCACTCAATGTTGAAGCTGATCCATTTCGTCCATGTGAAGATCAAGAAGACATTCTTGGACCAGAAGTACCATATCTTAGTGCAATTGGAGCTCTTATGTATCTTACAAATTGTACAAGACCTGACATTTCTTTTGCAGTTAATTTGTTGGCAAGGTTCAGCTCTGCTCCTACCAAAAGACACTGGAATGGGATCAAACACATATTTCGATACCTTCGAGGAACTACTGATTTAGGATTATTTTATTCTAACGAATCAAAACAAGATTTGGTTGGTTATGCAGATGCAGGTTATTTATCTGATCCACATAAAGCTAAATCTCAAACTGGATATGTATTCCTAAATGGAGGTACTGCAATATCATGGCGTTCTCAAAAACAAACACTTGTTGCTACATCGTCAAATCATGCCGAAGTGATTGCATTACATGAAGCTACTCGAGAATGTTTTTGGTTGAGATCAATGACACAACTCATTACTGATTCTTGTGGACTAGAACGCGATAAAAGTCCAACAACTATCTATGAAGATAATGCAGCTTGCATAGCACAGATGAAAGAAGGGTATATCAAAAGTGACCGAACAAAACACATACCACCTAGATTCTTCTCATACACTCAAAATCTCATTAAGGACAACCAGATTGAAATGAGATATGTGCAATCTAGCAAAAACTCTGCTGATCTTTTCACGAAAGCACTTCCAACTGCTATTTTCAGAACACACGTTCATAACATTGGCATGAGACATGTTCAAATGATGTAACAGCTGAAGCGATGTCTACTTGAGGGGGAGTCAACTCCATGCTGCACTCTTTTTCCCTTAGCTAAAGTTTTTTTCCCACTGGGTTTTCTTTAGCAAGGTTTTTAACGAGGCAGTAATTTATAGTTGATCTTCAACAAAATAAAATTGCTATCCAAGGGGGAGTGTTATAATAATAATAATAATATAGATATGGATAGTCAATTTTGGTGTATACATATAGTCAATTTTGGTACACAAAGTATGTATTTTTATATTGAGATTTTAGGCTATAAATACTCATGAATGCAAGCATTAAACTTGCACCATTTCTCACACTTACAAAGTGTTTCTTTCTTTCTCTCCATTATCATCTTTGTTCTTACACTTCATTATTAGTATTCTAAATCAAGAATCAAACCACTAAAGGTAGTTATAAGCCTACTGAATTATAACATCAAGAATCAAACCACTAAAGGTAGTTATAAGCCTACTGAATTATAACAAAAACCATTTTTTAATTACCTAACTTAACAAGCAATAGTTGATGCTCCGAAAAGCAAACTCGCTAAATAAACAATAAATGATAAATTAATGAAGGATACTACCATCTTCACTTTCAGTAATTGCATTATTAAGAAAAGAAGAACGTGTAGAAAATGACGCGGTCGAGTCGGTTGATCACGCCATTTTTTCATGCAAATCCGCTCAAGAAGTTTGGATTGGCATCCTAAAATGGTGGAATCTTCCTCTCCAATCGGGTATCACGCTTGATGAAATGATCAAAGGTTCGATTGCACTAGTTTCGGCTCCAAGATTCAAGAGAATATGACAAGTGATTGTTTGGGTTGCATGCTACTTAATATGGAAGAATAGGAATCTAAAAGTGTTTCAAAATGACGCTTGGGCTACATCAAAGATCGTTAGTGAAGTTCAAGTGAAGTCCTTTGAGTGGATTAAAAATCGTTCGAGAAAACTCTTTTCATCGTGGCACCAATGGATTATTAGTCCGTCATCACCAAACGTGTTAGATGTGAATCTCGACCCGGGTTAAGTATTGTTTCGTTGTTGTTGTAATGGTTTCAAAAGTCGTGTCGTGTATTTTTGCTCTCTCGTGTAATTTGCTTTGTAAATCTCGTGTCCGGTGTTGGTAACCCAATCGGCTACTACACCTCTCTGTACATTATTTCGTATATATATATATATATATATATATATATATATATATATATATATATATATATATATATATATATATATATATGTATATATATATATTTGCCTTTTAAAAAAAAAAAAAAAATGTATGGGGTTGGATGATATAAGACAAAGTTAATTTTTTTTGTTTATAAAAACAAAAAGCAAAGACAGAGACATTGAGGGGATGTAAGATGTATGGGGGGTTTTGTGGAATCAATGGGTATGAGATGGTTGTTTACGGAGTATTTTTTCATTTTTATTTAAAAAACAATAAATAAAAAAATCTGTTTCACAATTTTGAACTGTTTAAAGTTGAGCCCAATTTAAAATGGTCCATTAGCCAGCGAAGTTGGCCAGACAAAACTTTTTTTTTTCTTTTTAAAAACACCATTTTTTAGAGGTTTCAAGAGTTCTGTCATTTGCAGAAACAAATTTTCCTAAATGCCATTGATTCCCCTTTCTTAACAAGGAGACACATGTTCAAGTAAATGTTACTTTATTTTTATTGAAAACATATAGTTATATATCGAAAAAAGTTTCTCCGTGCCAGCGAAGCGCGCTAACCAAATGCTTGTTATTCATAATAATTGTAACCCCTCAAACTCAAAATTAGTCATGTAACCGTAGCAATAATAGGTACCTTTTTCAAAAATCCCAGATCTTCAACACAATCCCAACCCCATCACAATTTCAAACCAACTTTTCCTAACTCGATCCCGATCAAACAACAACTCCCTTTCACTTACAATCTCTGTTGTAAAACACCCCGTCTCGAGCCGTCTCGACGCCCGTTGCGACGTTTTGGTGACTAAGAAAACCGTCTAATATGACAGTCAACGGTCAAAATTCGGGTCAAAGTTGAAAAAAATCAGGTCAAAGTCTCTCAAAATTCGGAAAAGCCAGAAAGTCGGTAAAATCAGTCAAATTTGTCGTATTTTAGTTTGAATTGTCTGTATTATATTAACGGTGATAGCAATTATGAGTACAAATTAGTCAATTAAAGTTTTTGGCTTTAAAATATGTACACATATATACATTTATATACTTATATATTTAAAAGTCAAATTTGGTCAACGTCCGTCTCGACTCCCGTCTCGAAGGTCTCGACCTTTTTAGAACCCGACCGTCTCGACCCTGTCTCACGTATTTTGCAACCTTTCTTACAATCAACAACATCCTTCTTTTCCCAAAAAAGCAACTTTGTTCTTGGGTGGTCTTTCAAGGTTCACTAATCAAACCACCATCTACAACTTATTTCATAAATTTGGCCCAATCAAAGGAATTTCATGAAAACAAAATCGATCATATGCCTTTATTAGATTCGATAACGCTACCCAAGCCTACAATGTTTTAAAGACTATGAACGGTAAGGTGATTAATGAAAGAGCTTTGTTTGTAGGATACGCAAAAAAAGATTTATGTATTATCCCTTCTCCAAAAAATCAACACACAAATGCTTCCACAAAACCACCTGCACAATTTGTTCCGGCGTACAAAAACGAAAAAATCAACCTCTCTCCCAACCAATTTACGTGCAATCGTCTAGCCTTAACCGCACTAGTTGTTGACAAAGAACCCATCGAAGCTTTCAAGTTATTCAAGTGGTTGAAAAGCAGGTTCATTTCTATTGTTTCAATCTCTGCTTGGGGCCCTTATGGCTATATCGTAGAGTGTAGCGATACACAAAGCTTTCAAAGAATGACTATGGGTTCTACTATGAACGAGATTGAGTTCATGGAAGTCATCCCAATGATTACAAGGAAAAGCTCCTATTTTAGATTCACAAAAGTAAGGATTGAATGGATCCCTTTTGATTGTGTTCCCCTAATTGTGTTATGGAAGTTGCAAAGAGTTTTGGCAGGGTGTTATACGTCGATCAAAACGCGTGCAATCTCAAAAGAACTGATATCATTTTGGCATTGATTGAAGTCTCTGATCCTGGCCCCATTAAAGGTTATTCTAATGCTAGCGTTGCCGATGTATCTGATTACAAAATTTGGGTTGAAGAAGTAGGGTTTGATAAACCAATCGTTAATGTGGGTGACGACATTATTGGTGAGTACAATGATGCCCTTCATCTCATGTTGCAAACAATGAATAACAAAGAACAACCCGTGAATTCTGAAAATCTGATGCCGAAATCCTCACCGGAATTAGTATCTGAAGAAGGTGAAATAGCCGTTATGGATGATGACATGGACATTGGTTTCAAAACCCTAACCAAACTTGTTAAGGTAATGGAACTAAGGGTGGTCCACAATTCATTGGAAAAAGTGGCTAAAGCAATATTAGTTGAAAAAGAAAAGGTTGCAGAAGACATAAAGAAATCTTTATTTTCTCCTAACAATATTGATAAAGTACAATTGAATGATGGTTTGGGGACAAAGTCAATATCTGCTTCACAACCCATTACCAAACACTTTCCTTTTAATTTAAACGAAAAAGACTATCCTGCCCTTAGTAACTCTCCCCCAAAAAACCCTTCCCATTTGACAGAAACTGTGAAACCAATTGGCACTATTTCTTTCAAAAATAACAAAGGTGAAACCTTTGCCTCAATACTAACCCATTCCATCAATATCATCGATTCGTAGCAATGGTTGGGTGATAAATGTAAGGAATCTGATTGTGTTGGAAATTCTTGTAAGAAATCGTGTCAAGAAATCAAAGCTAGATGCTTACCGGTTGTTGAGCCCACACAACCTTTTCTTCAAACAAAAAAAGATGGCAAGAAAACGTCTAAAGTTAACACCAACAAGTGGATGGATGAGGTTCCAAACTTATTCGATTTATTCGACACCACCAGCGAAATCAACCATGTAGTAGGCACGTCTACAAATGTCAAATACAAAAACACAAACCGACAACAATTTGGCTCAAAAAAGTTAACTTTAAAAGAAGAACTATATAATTTTGGAGTAATGATGGAAAATATGGCGAATGATGATACTCCTGCCAATAATCATAAATCCTGAGGCTTGTTTCTTATGTTTCCATCATTCTTATGTATAATTTATGTAGTCGCTTCATTGGCCTTTCATATCCGGGGCTCTGGCATTTGGATTACTTCATTTTTTTCTCGTTTGCATCTTTTCGATTACCAAGATGTTTCTATTTTAGGGTACAAATTGATTTGATCGATTTTGGGTTTTTCATTCTGCTATCGAAGTTGTTTTTCTCTCAAGCTTTTGCTCTTAGGGTCAAGGTAGGCTTGATTCAATTGGAGAAGATGTATTGATGTATCGTCGTTATCTTTCAAGATTGGTCTTCATCGTCGCTTGTGTTCCTGCTGGATGTCGATTGTGTTCTTTGGTGGGTGTTCATGTTTTTCTTCAACTTTTGGAATCTTGGGCCCAAAGTGTTGGTTCTCTTTCATTGGGTTTTATCTTCCATTTGGGCTCCCGAGGCCAGTAGCGTTTGCTGAGTTTCAATCTTGGTGATGCTTTCAAATATGGCTCGTTTGCTATTGGCCTCCTTATGTATGGACCCCTAAGCCTAACCAATGTTAGGTTTAGCGTCTCATTTTAGAGTTTTTTCTCAATGTTCTTTCATTTTCTGTCATTTTTTTAGGCTAACAAGCCTCTTTCAATGTAATATGTAATATGTTTGTTTTTCTTCATCGTTCCGATGAAGTCTTTATTAATATATTTCTTTTTTCGTCGTAAAAAAAACGTAGCAATATTACTATATTAACTATTAGACAAAAATGGTAAATAGTAACCAGGGGCATTTTCGTCCTTTCACTTTTTTTTACTTTTCCTTCCTTTTTTTCAAATAAAGCCCCCCAACTTTGTTCAAAAAATAAAACCGACCCCCTAAACAGAGGGTAAAGTGTCAAATAACTATTTTCATAGACAAAAATGGTGAATAGTAACCAGCGGCATTTTCGTCCTTTTACATTTTTTTTTCAACTTTTTCCTTCATTTTTCCAAATAAAGCCCCCCAACTTTGTTCAAAAAATAAAACCGACCCCCTAAACAGGGGGTAAAGTGTCAAATAACTATTTTCATAAATTTTTTTTTAACTAAACTCCACCCAATTATTCAACGGATCATATCTTCTCGCTCGCAACGAGTTAAATTGTTCCGACAACATCGTTAAACTCGAAATAATTTTAGGAACACAATGTCACTAACTATAGGCAAAACAGACGCTTTTTAAAAAACGATAAATATTTGAGGTACTTTTCATACACGTTGATTTTTCGTTAAATTTTTAAAATTCGAAAATTCCATGTCGAAACGCGGAGATGTAAAATAACATATAAATCTTTGACGGGTTATACCTTTTAGTTCGACTCGAGTTGCGCTTCAACGACATGATCGTTAGCCACGAAATAATTTTATAAACTAAACACAATAAAATACATTGAAAATCGAACCCCCGGCGCGAAGCGAGGGTTCGATAACTAGTATTAACTATTAGACAAAAATGATGAATAGTATCAGGGGTATTTTCGTCATTTCGCCTATTTTTTTTTAAACTTTCACTTTGCCAAAAAATCACCTCACACTTTGTTCAAACATTAAAACCGGCCCCCCAAGCAAGGGGTAAAGTGCCAAATCAACATTTTTATAAAAAAATTTAAATAAACTCCACCCAAATATTTAACAGGTCATATCTTCTCGCTCGCAACGAGTTAAATTTTTCTGGCATCATCGTTAAACTCGAAATAATTTTACGAACACAACGTCACTAACTATACGCAAAACGGATTCTTTTTTAAAAGAACTCTAAATATTTGGGGTACTTTTCATACACGTTGATTTTGCGTTAAATTTTTAAAAGTCGACAATTTCTTAGCGAAACGCGAAGATGTACATATATTGTTAATTTAAAATAACATTTAAATCTTTCACGGGTTATACCTTTTAGTTCAATTCGAGTTGTGCTTCAACGACATCATCGTTAGCCACGAAATAATTTTACAAACTAAACTCAATAAAAAAAACATTGAAAACCGAACCCCCGGCGCGAAGCGAGGGTTCGAAAACTAGTTTGAAATATTAAATAATCATTAATTTATATTATATAAATGTTTTTAAAAAATAATATATGCAGAAAATATTTCATTATTTTAGATAATTTATACAAATAATATTTAAATATAGAAATATTTAGGAATGAATAATACAATACTAAAAATATTGTAACTCATTCGGCGCACTTCACACTATAATTACTAACCAAAAATTAAAAAGATAAATAAATTAAAGAAAAGTGTAGCTGTGGGGACCAGCAATCAATAAAAAATGAAGAGGTAAATAACCAAACTGACAATAAAGTTAGGTAAATTAAAAAAAAAAAAAAAAACCTAGTTTAAGAACCCATAAATTTAGGGGTTTGTTAAAATAGTAATCAAAGAAAAGAGCAAGAAAATTATGGTTATAAAAACATTTTAATTATTAAAGCTTTTAAAGTAATCCTATGATCACTCATCACAATTATAAAATAATCCTACAAACATCTAGGGATGACAAAAATACCCGTACTCGATGGGTAAATCCGAAACCCGATATTATTAGTCCGGGTTTGGTTCGGGTATACGGGTTTAGGGTCGGGTATGGGTATAGGTTTACTTTTTCGCGGGTTCGGGTTTGATTTTAAATAAAAACTCATATACCCGACCCGTATGCCCTACCCATATACCCGATTAGTTTATTCAATATATTACACTGAAAATTACAAACAAATAAGCCCAACAAAATAGACAAGAAAAACATGTATACATTACATCCGAGTACAGACATGTAACTGAGATTAATCCTTGGATGCTATTATGAACAAGCTGCACAACAAGATTCTTTAACATTTAATTTTTAACATTTTAATCTCAGTTAGTAATGTAGTTTGTAAATTCTTTAACATTTAATTTAATTTGATTTGATTTAAATGGTTACTCGATTATCCGTGGGGAAATTCGTTACCCGACGGTTAATTAGTTAATGGTTACCCGCCGGGTATAGTACCGGGTTTGGAAGTGAGTTTTTTATCGGGTTTGGGTTTGATATTGCCTATACCCGATCAAACCCGACCCGATGCCATCCCTACAAACATCCACTTTTATCCCCTTCTATATTCTATTAGATGCTTAGTATGTATTTATGTTAGGTGCTTTATATGCTTCAAGAAAAAGGCCGGAAAAGATGACGTGGATACTTTGATTAGACCACTTGTATCCAAGTTAAAAATTAAAAAACCTAAAAAACCTTAAGAAAATCCCTCTCACAATAAGCTAAATAGGAATAAACCACATGCATTTTTTTTTACAGCGATTGGGATCACCCGAGGGGGACTAAACCACCCGTTGCGATCATCTCCCATTTCACCTATGCCGATGCAGCGATAATAACCCCGCCCCCATCGCTGTCCAGGAGGAAACCTTGAAACCGATCCAAGGGCACAGCCAAGTAAAAACCCTCCCCTTTACCCCCCAAACGATATGTAAAAGGTATCATGAGTGGATACTTCATGGCAGTGATGAAATTGTATTTTTATGTAGCCATCGGAGGTCGAACTCCCGACCTCCCATAAAGGAGTCATGTCACCAACCGCTGAATCACATCACAACTTCAAAAACCACATGCATTTATAACTTGTTGCAAACTCATTTTTGCCCAATGTATTGTGCTAGCTGCAAAATGATTTACCAAATTTGATAAATTCACGGCATTTAACATCATCTAGTTCACATAAAAGCAAATATGAACTTAAAGCTATATATAATCATAAGTATCATCATAATGTACCATTCATAGACACATAACACTATGAGTTTCGACCCTTAGGTTCATTAAGCATCCATTACGTTAACAGTTAATTAGTATACACACTAACCTCATGCCATAACCAAACGAATCATAAGAAAAATTAGAACAATTCAAGGCAAAATAAAATTCAAAAACACTCTATAACTCATTAAAGTACTTAATATGAGTAATATGGTTCAACCTCATTATTTTTAGTGCATTTCAATACAAATCACATATAATATTAGTTAATGTTATGTATAAAGTGAAAATAATTAACCTTAAATGGAGATGCAAATGACCATCTCTGAATTTTAGCACTATCAAGTTTAAGAAAGGAACTCAAATGCAACTTTAAACTCCAATAACTTAACCAAGTTAGCTGTATCACTTTGTGTATAGAACAAATGTCAATCCTTCCACCTACATTAAAAAAACACACAAACGTATAGTCAGTCAAACTGCAAATATAAACTTTCGGTGATTTAACGTTAGTAGTTTGAGTTATAAGAAGACCCGTATCATTTTTGGCGAAATAGAAGTAACATAAATCAATGAGTATTATCTATGTATAACCCTCTCAATCATTTCATTGGACACCTTTCAAGCACTTACATAATCACCATTTGGCAGTAACTTGTCACACCTTCATCAAATTCATTTATCAAGAACTTCAAATTGGATCTTAGAAATAATTCAAACAACAAAATACTTGAGATTGAGTGCCCAGCTGTGATGGCCCCGTCAATACACTTAACGGCTCCGTCACTTGATCCCACAACTTGATCGAATTTTAAATGAATTTAATAAACAACATTGCATTCTTTTATTCAAAAAGTTACCCAAAAAGGAAATTTATCAAAATATGTAGTTTAAACAAACCCAACATATTAAATATCCAAAGTTGACATAAAACTTAGCCAACCAAATACCCACAAGTTTAAATATCCAAAAAGAGAATGCAAGTTTAATGTTTCATAAATTGTTTAACAAAATCTGCCCAAATGCATGCAGACACTTCTAACACAGCGGAAGCACCAAACAAATCAAGTGCCTGTGAAAACATGCGAGTAAACTGTCAACAAAAATGTTGAGTGAATTATAGGTTTAAATAAACGAATAAACTTTAGACCACAAGATTTAAAATGTTAGAAAACATAAAACATTATTCCATTATCTATGAGCCACCTGGTAACCACTTAACCATTTACTTACCCTTGCCAAACACAATATATATACACTGAACAGGTATATCTTCAAATAAATATGAAGTACTAATACATTCCGATTATAAATTGCTAGCGCGACTAGCTCGAAATGGGGCTGTCAAGCCAGATAGATCTATCCATAGGATTCACGTTCACCAGTAGAAACTAGTGATTACAGTTACCAGACTAGGGAATATTTTTGTTCAACTCATAATGAATAATTTAAATTTAATTGCCACTTGTGTCTAAACGTAAAACAAAATGCATGTAATCACATCCCAAAATACTTTAAATAGTATGAAAAACGGGACTATAACTCACCTTAAAGCAAAGGGTAGTGATATCTACACAACCTTTTTTTCTTTATACACAACCAAATTAAAGAGAAAGGGAAAGGGGATAACTTCTACAACAAGAGATCCTTCAAGATTTGAGTATGTTGAATCGTCACAATCACAAAATCCTTCGTGTTCTACTTATCTATTCCAAGGAAGCAATGAAGTGGGAGACGAGGTTAGCCATATCCATCATGAAAACAGTAACATTGATTTGAATGTTTATCCCGAATTTGGAAGTTACACGTTTGATAGTCTTATATGAAACTAGATTATCTAGTCTGAAGATGCATCAACTATTTAGTATTTTGGTACTTTGAGAATGATTATCTTTTGGTACTTTGGAACTAGATTATCTTTTGTAATTAAATGGTGATGGCGATAGTCATAAACCTGCTCATAAAACTTGTGTATGTGTTTACTGACGTTTTTTGGTATGTGTATATATAACTTGACGTATGTGTTTACTTGATGTAGTTTTTTTTTTTTTTTTTTTTTTTTTTTTTTTTTTTTTGTTCATCCTAATAGCTGTATATCCATTGCAATTGTTAATCTACATAATAGTATAACAATTAGACTAATTTATGCATTTTGGGTTGAATTTATGCTAAATTTAAATGTCAATATTTAATTTAATTTAAAAAAGACAATAAGTACATAGTTAAAATCAATGAGTTGAAAAGTCAAAGAATTAATGAGGAAGGGTATTATAGTCCACAAATTTAATTTGGTTGTGTATGAAGAAAAAAAGGTTGTGTAGATATCACTACCCTAAAGGAAATGAAGTAACCACACAAAAAGCGAACAACAAACGAAGTAAAGTGATCAAGTATGATCACAACGCCGACCAATAAATAAAGCAGGTCGATATAAATAACTAACTTAGGTCAAGTCTTAGTATGATAGCTATAGTACTTGTTGCAAGTAAATATAGAACAACACTCAACATGCTTCGGTTTGATCAGAACAGCGTAAGGACACGTACTTTCTATTTTTAGAAAGTTTCTATTTTTAGCAGGTTTCCAAATTTGAAAAGTTTATATTTTATGAAAGTTTCTATTTTAGGAAATTTTTTATTTTTGGAAAGTTTCTATTTTAGGAAAGTTTCTATTCTTGAAAAGTTTCTATTTAGGAAAGTTTCTATTTTAGGAAAGTAACCATATTTAGAAAGTTGCTATTTTTGGAAAGTTTATACCTTAAGAAAGTTTCCTTAATTAGAAAGTTAACAAAAGTCAACTAAAAGTCAAAGTCAACCGAAAGTCAACTCAAAAGTCAACTCAAAAGTCAACATTGGTCAAACATAGTCAACATTGAATTTTAAAGTGTAAATTATATTAATAATATAAGTTATAATGTTATTTAAAGTCATGTATGTATAATTATGTCATATCATAAGTTTAATTAAATTAAAATGAATTAATAAAGTATAAGTTTAAATGATATAATTAATATAGCATAAGTATTTAATTAAATAATTAAATATTAGTCATAATATAAGTATTATTAATTAATAATAAATTTTAATCATATCATAAGTATTATTAATTAATAATGAATTATTAATCATATCATAAGTTTCTAATTATAATTATTGAATCATAAGTATTTAATAATTAAATTATAATTAAGTAATAACTAAGCCTTATAATAATTAAGTAATTAATTAATCTTTATTATAAGTCTTAATATAATAATCTCATAACATAAGTTTAATACTTATCATAAGTATTTTTCATTAATATTAAAAGTATTATTAATCATAAGTTTAATTAAAGTTTCATTAATCAAAATGTAATTAATAAATGATATAAAAAATATATATATCATAAGTCTTAAATTAGAATAATTACTTTTTATATCATAAGTAATTTGTTAATAATGAAAATCATTATTTATGTCATAAGTCCCATTTTATAACAATAAGTTTTAATTAAAAGTTCATCGGGTCATAACTTGAGCCTCAGATATTAGTTTTCGACGAGTCTTATATATATCTTCGCCTAACCAAATCACCCGACACATTAGTACACTCAAGAACACCTCAAGAACAGCCACCAAGTCATGACCAACAGCCACCATTCAACTTGGAGCTTTAATCCGTTTAAAAACATGTTTTAGTCATAACGGGTGATCCGTGGGTCGGATTTCGATGACCCAAACATGAAAGTTCATCCAATCATCAATACTAACACACTAGTACACACTAGAGACTCCAAAAGTGGTCACAATGTCGGACCAAACCTGAACACATTCTTTTTATGTTTTAATTCCATGAAAACACCATTTTAATCATATCTTAAGCTCCGGGAATCGAAATAACATAAATCCGGAGTCTAAAATCAATGCCTTGATAAGAGGAACACATCTAGACACTTTAATTTTACAAAAACATTAGTTAAGTTTACAGAAAAGACAAATTACTCCGCTGTCCAAAATCAATCAAACCGAAATCATGAATTAACGAGTGATTCTACGCATAAAATCAATAATCCAACATCATACAAGCACTATACCATCATAATAACATATAAAAACAGAAAAATTAAAGAAAAATCAAAAAGTTAGGGTTATCGTTTATACCCTAATCAACGATCAAAGAGTATAGGCGCGTAGAGAACGGAATGAGGAATCCGATTGTGTTGAATGCTTTAAGAAATGATGAACAATTTTTGAGATGATGATGATATTATGGTGGTGGTATGGCGACGGCTACCAATATAGAAAGAGAGGGAGAGAGCAAAAAAATGTAAAGCTAGGTTTTAGATAAAAAAATGAAATGAAAGGTAAACTGCAAAAATGAAAAACAAATGGGAGTATACTCCCATCCCATGTATTCGGCCGATGGTGGGGTATGGTGGTGGGCTCCATGGACCAAATTTGATAAATGGTGAATTTCTTTTAGCCCGAACGCTCGATCGAAGCCCGAAACGCGAAAACGCGACTACGCGATTAATTATTCGGAGAGATAACAAATACACGACGAATAAAATATATAAACACTATGTATAATCATATGACATTAAAATATCATACTTAAAATAATTTGGATTTAAAAATCCCAAAAGTTTGACCGTTGGTTTGAAAACCGAAAAGATTCGCCGGATAGAAATCCACAATACGTAGAAACGTACAATTTAAAATATGAATACAAATATTCACATAACACATAATAATTAATATATTATTACAAAAATAATAATATAGGTCATAGAAATGAAGTGGCACGAATAAAAATTAACGGACGTTAAATAATAAACGGTAAAAGATAACGAAAAAAGTAGGGTCGTGACAGTACCTTCCCGTTACGGAAATTTCGTCCCAAAATTTAAGCAGGTGCAGGGGTTGACTCGTCATCTGGAAACAAATGCGGGTACTTCTGCCTCATCTGGTCTTCACGCTCCCAAGTGAACTCGGGTCCGCGTCTGGCATTCCATCTCACTCGAACGATAGGAATTCTACTTTGTTTGAGTGTCTTAACCTCTCGATCCATAATTTCAACAGGTTCCTCAATAAAATGGAGTTGTTTATCAACATGAAGTTCGTCAAGAGGAATGGTTTCATCGACCTCGGCCAAACACTTCTTTAAATTCGATACATGAAAAACATCAAGAACAACACTGAGTTCTTGTGGCAATTTCAAACGGTAAGTGATAATGCTAAAAACGAACATATATTTCATAGCATTATTCCCCAAGAAAGACAAGCTTTTAGTTGCAATTGTTCTATTTACAAGTGATATTCGTTTAAATAATAAAAGGTGAAGACAAAAGACAGATTCGACGAATTGAAGACGCAAACGACCAAAAAGCTCAAAAGTACAAAATACAATCAAAGAGGTTCCAATTATTGATAAGAAACGTCTCGAAATTACAAGAGTACAAGATTCAAAACGCAAAGTACAAGATATTAAATTTTACGCAAGGACGTTCGAAAATCCGAAACCAGGACCAGAGTCAACTCTCAACGCTCGACGCAACAGACTAAAAATTACAAGTTAACTATGTATATAAATATAATATAATATATAATTAATTATATTAATTATATATATATTATATTTATAAAATAAATCGTCGGCAAACAAAGAGCCAAATGTGGGTGAGCTGTAAAAACGAACTCCGCGACTCGCGGAGTTTGAAGAAGAAAAGGGCCGCGAGTCGCGGAGCCCCAAAAAACTGAAACTCCCTATAAAGCCCAACGAATTCTGATCAATTTTTCATCCATAATATATATCCATCCATCTATATACGTTATATTTATATTTATAATTTATATTTTAATTTTAATTTTAATTTTAATCCTAATAATAAGGGTATGTTAGCGAATGTTGTAAGGGTGTAAGCCAAAATTCTGTCCGTGTAACGCTACGCTATTTTTAATCATTGTAAGTTATGTTCAACCTTTTTACATTAATGTCTCGTAGCTAAGTTATTATTATGCTTATTTAATACCGAAGTAATCATGATGTTGGGCTAATCACTAAAATTGGGTAATTGGGCTTTGTACCATAATTGAGGTTTGGACAAAAGAACGACACTTGTGGAAATTAGACTATGGGCTATTAATGGGCTTTATAATTGTTTAACTAAATGATAGTTTGTTAATGTTAATATAAATATTTTCAATTGGGCATCCCTATAAATTACCATATACACTCGATCGGACACGATGGGCGGGGTATTTATATGTACGAATAATCGTTCATTTTACCGGACACGGGAATGGATTAATAGCCACTAGAATAATTAAAACAAGGGTGAAATTATGTACACGGACACTTGGTATAATTGATAACAAAATATTAAAACCTTGGGTTACACTCAGTCGACATCCTGGTGTAATTATTAAACAAAGTATTAAAATCTTGTTACAGTTTAAGTCCCCAATTAGTTGGAATATTTAACTTCGGGTATAAGAATAATTTGACGAGGACACTCGCACTTTATATTTATGACTGATGGACTGTTATGGACAAAAACCAGACGGACATATTAAATAATCCAGGACAAAGGACAATTAACCCATGGGCATAAAACTAAAATCAACACGTCAAACATCATAATTACGGAAGTTTAAATAAGCATAATTCTTTTATTTCATATTTTATTTCCTTTATTTTATATTTAATTGCACTTCTAATTATCGCATTTTATTTATTGTTATTGTATTTAATTGCAATTTAATTTTCGTACTTTTTAATTATCGCAAGTTTATTTTATCGCACTTTTATTTATCGCAATTTCATTATCGTTATTTACTTTACGCTGTTATAATTTAGCAGTATAACTACCTTTAGTGGTCTGGTTCTTGACTGTAGGCTATTGATTATTAGAAGATAAAAGAGAGGGAGAGAGTATATTATAATTTTTTGGTAAATTTGATTTACATTCATCGATCCTTATTTATACTACTCAAATTCTACTGTACAATTCATTCATGAGATATCAAATAGGATTTGCTTTTTGACTTTATGTACAAATTTGTCGGCCACTTTTTTATGTCTTATAACACTCCCCCTTGGACGACAATTTTATTTTGTTGGAGATCAACTATAAGTTACTGCCTCGTTAAAAACCTTGCTAAATAAAACCCAGTGGGAAAAAACTTTAGCTAAGGGAAAAAGAGTGCAGCATGGAGTTGACTCCCCCTCAAGTAGACATTGCTTCAGTTGTTACATCTTTTGAACATGTCTCATGCCAATGTTATGAACGTGTGTTCTGAAAATAGCAGTTGGAAGTGCTTTCGTGAAAAGATCAGCAGAGTTTTTGCTGGACTGCACATATCTCATTTCAATCTGGTTGTCCTTAATGAGATTTTGAGTGTATGAGAAGAATCTAGGAGGTATGTGTTTTGTTCGGTCACTTTTGATATACCCTTCTTTCATCTGTGCTATGCAAGCTGCATTATCTTCATAGATAGTTGTTGGACTTTTATTGCGTTCCAGTCCACAAGAATCAGTAATGAATTGTGTCATTGATCTCAACCAAAAACATTCCCGAGTAGCTTCATATAATGCAATCACTTCGGCATGATTTGATGATGTTGCAACAAGTGTTTGTTTTTGAGAACGCCATGATATTGCGGTACCTCCATTTAGGAATACATATCCATTTTGAGATTTAGCTTTATGTGGATCAGATAAATAACCTGCATCTGCATAACCAACCAAATCTTGTTTTGATTCGTTAGAATAAAATAATCCTAAATCAGTAGTTCCTCGAAGGTATCGAAATATGTGTTTGATCCCATTCCAGTGTCTTTTGGTAGGAGCTGAGCTGAACCTTGCCAACAAATTAACTACAAAAGAAATGTCAGGTCTTGTACAATTTGTAAGATACATAAGAGCTCCAACTGCACTAAGATATGGTACTTATGGTCCCAGGATATCTTCATGGTCTTCACAGGGACGAAATGAATCAGTGTCAATATTAAGTGATTTAACAACCATAGGAGTACTTAATGGTTTTGCCTTGTCCATATTAAAATATTTTAAAATCTTTTCAGTATATGTTGTTTGATGTACAAGTAAACCATTAGGCATATGTTCAATTTGTAAACCAAGGCAATACTTGGTTTTTTCGAGATCTTTCATTTCAAATTCTTTCTTTAGAAGTTGAATGGCTTCATGGATCTCTTTATTTGTACCTATGATATTAAGATCATCAACATAAACAGCTATGATCACATATCCGGATGTTGTTTTCTTAATGAAAACACATGGGCAAATAAGATTATTAGTATACCCTTTGCTTATCAAGTAATCACTTAATCGTTTATACCACATGCGACCCGATTGTTTCAACCCATATAAAGACCTTTGTAACTTGATTGAGTACATTTCTTTGGGTTTTGCATTGGTTGCTTCTGATACCTTAAATCCTTCAGGTATCTTCATATATATATCACTATCAAGTGATCCATAAAGATAAGCAGTCACAACATCCATAAGATGCATTTCTAAATTTTTAGAAACTGTCAGGCTGATTAAGTATCTAAAAGTAATTGTATCCATAACAGGAGAATAAGTTTCCTCATAATCAATTCCTGGTCTTTGAGAAAAACCTTGAGCTACAAGTCTAGCTTTATACCTTGTAACTTCATTTTTCTCATTTCTTTTTCGCACAAAAACCCATCTATATCCCACAGGTTTCACATCTTTAGGTGTGAGAATGATAGATCCGAAAACTTTTTTTTATTGAGCGATTCAAATTCGGCTCGTATTGCTCCTTTCCAATGATCCCAATCATGTCTATTTTGACATTCCATGACAGATTTTGGTTCTGGATCATCATCATCATTCATGATGTCATATGCAACATTATATGAAAATATCTCATCAAGATTTTTCATTTCATTTTGGTTCCATAATATTTTTGAATGTGCATAATTGATTGAAAATTCCGTATTGACATCATCAATCTCCTCTGCAGAAGGAGTATTGATTTGTAGTTCTTCTTGAACACTTTCTTTTACCTTATTATCAGCTGATTTTCTTTTTCGAGGATTTTTATCTTTGGAACCAATTGGTCTCCCACGTTTTTGGCGTGGCAAAGACTCAAGAATGACATTATTGCCAGTTTTTGGAATTTCAATTCGAGCTGGAGCATTTGCTGCTGGTATATATTATTTAGTCACTCTTTTTGTATTTGTAAATGCATCCGGCAATTTATTCGCAAGTTCTTGCATATGCATTATTTTTTGAACTTCGGTCTCGCATTCTTTTGTGCGAGGATCAAGATACATTAATTGAGGTTCACACCATGAAACATCATTTTCTTTATTTTTTATTTCTCCCCCTAATCTAGGGAATAATGTTTCATTAAAGTGACAATCAGCAAAACGTGCTGTAAAAACATCACCCGTCATGGGTTCAATATATCTTATTATTGAAGATGTTTCATATCCAACATATATTCCCATCCTTCTTTGAGGACCCATTTTAGTGCGTTGTGGTGGTGCGATAGAGACATAAACCGCACAACCAAATGTTCTAAGGTGGGAAATATTTGGCTGATGGGCAAAAGCAAGTTGCAAGGGAGAATATGTATGACTTGCACTTGGTCTAATGCGAATCAATGATGCAGCATGCAAAATTGCATGGCCCCATACAGATACTGGGAGTTTTGTTCGCATTATCAATGGTCTAGCTATTAGCTGCAATCGTTTAATTAATGATTCAGCTAAACCATTTTGTGTATGCACATGGGCAACGGGATGTTCAACAATAATCCCAATAGACATGCAAAAGTTATTAAATGCTTGAGACGTAAACTCACCGGCATTATCTAGTCTCACCCTTTTAATAGTATAATCAGGGAAATGTGCTCTCAATTTAATAATTTGAGCAAGAAATTTTGAAAATGCCATATTTCGACTTGATAATAGACAAACATGAGACCATCTACTAGATGCGTCTACTAGAACCATAAAATATCTAAATGGTCCACATGGTGGATGAATTGGTCCACATATATCACCTTGAATTCTTTCAAGAAACATTGGTGATTCTTTTTCAACCTTAAGAGGTGATGGTCTTATTATCAACTTTCCAAGTGAGCATGATGTACATGGGATAAGTGCATCATGAGGGATCCTTTGATCCGCCAATGGATGTCCATGTGTATTTTGTATTATTCGTTTCATCATTGTTGATCCTGGGTGGCCTAATCTCTCATGCCACAAACTGATCATTACAGGATCACATGATTTTTCTTTAACTACCACATTTACTTCAGGTACATTTATATGTGTATAATGTAAACCAGAATGAAGTCTTGGTAGTTTTTCAATTACACGATTCTTATCAGTGATACTTAAATATTTTTCATTTTCTGTTGTCACTGACTGATAATCATATCCATTTTGGTATATGTCAGAGAAACT
Source organism: Rutidosis leptorrhynchoides (assembly GCF_046630445.1). NCBI lineage: Eukaryota > Viridiplantae > Streptophyta > Magnoliopsida > Asterales > Asteraceae > Rutidosis > Rutidosis leptorrhynchoides. The sequence goes on along the minus strand of NC_092342.1, from coordinate 199,842,189 downwards.
TAACAAATTTCTCTTTGACATGGGAGAAAATAAGGCATTATTTATCAGAAAATTCGTACCATTTGATAACATGAATTTTGCCTTTCCCATTCCTTTTATTAAGTTCACAGGACCTGATATAGTATGTATAGTTCCTTCCGTTGCTTTCAAGTCTGTGAAATATTTTTTAGATTTGAGTATGGTGTGAGTAGCACCACTGTCTGCAATACAAATATCTCCACCATTTGACTGATTTCTTACTCCAGCAGTATACATCATGAACTTCAAAAAAAAAATATGAGAAACAAATAATGAGTACATAATTCATCAATATATTACATTCAAAACATGTTACAAACGATAGCACATAATAAGGAAATATGTAGTAAACTAGATATGGTATAGATTTAAAATCTACAACCATTTATTTAACGAGAACATATAATAGGATATCTATATATATAGATATTAGAAATTTATTCATTAAAGTAGTCACAAGTTGGCTCAGTGATTTTAGTATCAAGGTCATCCACAAGATTTGCTTCTTTTCCTTTTCCCTTTAGGGATTCTTGATACCGATTAACAGAATGTTGATTTGTTCGGCAGTTTTTAGACCAGTGGCCAATTTTACCACATCGGTAACAAGAATCTTCAACATTCTTTGAAGAGCCTTCTTCAACATTGTGATTTGTGGGATTGTATGGTGTTTGGATTTTATAATTTTGTGGATTATTATTTCTTTATCCACGACCACGACCACGACCACCACCACGACCATTACCATAAGGGTGATTTCAAACATAATTATGATTTTTATTATTGTTATGGTAATTTCCATGATGATGGTTTTGGCCAATATGGCTACGACCTTGTCCACGCCCTCGTCCATGTGCATTTCTTCTTTTATTATTATTATTGTTAATAACATTAGCTTCAGGAAATGCTAGCGCACCGGTAGGACGAGATTCTTGATTTTTCATCAGTAATTCTTTATTAACTTCTGCAACTAAGAGATAAGTTTGAAGTTTGGAAAAAGTTTTATAATTCTGCAATCTTAAATTTTCTTGCACAGTTATGTTTGCAGAATGCATTGTGGAGAAAGTTTTCTCCATCATATCAGCATCACTTATTTCTTGACCACAGAATTAAAGCTTTGAACGGATCTTGAACATGGCTGAGATGTATTCACTTACCTTTTTGAAATCTTGGAACCTTAGATTTCTCCATTCTTCCCTCGCAGCTGGGAGTAATATTTCCTTTTGATTATCGAATCTACTCTTGATACTTTCTCATAAAACATTTGGATCTTTGATAGTGAGAAACATATGTTTTAAGGTGGTATCAATATGTTTGCGAATAAAAGTAATTGATTTTAATTTATCTTGATCGGAACAAGTATTGTTTTCTTTTAAAGTTTCTAGAATACCCAATGATCCAAGATTTATTTCTACATCCATAACCCATGATGTGTAGTTTGTTCTCGATACGTCTAAGGCATCAAACTCAAGCTTTGATAAGTTTGACATTTTCTATTTTAAGACAGATGAACAACATAAATCATAATCATAATCAATAGACAAATAACAACATGAAATTAGAATTAGTTTAGATTCATAAGTAGCAAACAAAGGAATAATGGTATGATTACAAATAATAAAATCATAAGGGAAGGATAAAATATAGGTTCATCTAGTGGTGTACAAGCAACAAGGATGATAGCTATTATGACCAATACAGTAGGAAAAATCATCCTTGAGTTAATCATCCTTTTTTTTTAAAAAATTTTGAGAGTAGTAATTTGAGAAAATGAAGATTGATTTGTGAAAATGTGAAAACGGGGATGTTTAATTTATATTTGAAAAATATAATTGTTGTAACGTCGTCAGTTGACGTTAACAATCGTTATGTATATATGACCGTTGTAACGTCGTTAGTTGTCGTTAACGAATAAAGTCACTATATCAAAACACGTATGAGTAATATAAAGGACAAGATTTTTTTCTTATATCAAACGTAAAGAAGAAAAAAAAAATAAAAGACAAAATCTTTCAAAAAGATACGGAGTATATATATGAGATCAATTTATCAAGTTGTTGATTTTGAAAATCTTATGTATTTAAAAAGTCGTATTTTTCAAATACTTTAGGGGTATGTTATGTAACTTATAATTAATAATTTCTATCATGTCACTTTCATGTGAATAGTAAATTAATTAATTTCGTTTTATTTACTATTCATATGAATAGTAAATGAATTAATTTCGATTTACTATTTTGTTACTTGAGTAATATATATACATCATATATATATTTTATTTGACGTCACGGTGTATATGTGTGTGACCCCGAAGACTCAAATAAAAATAAACATTAGTATGCATGAAATAAATAATGATTAATTGTATAAGTAATCATAAATGTTAGATTACATAAATATAAATGTTAGTGAAGTTAATAAGAGTTAGATTACAGAAATATATTTCAGGCGGTATAACCGACCATATATAACATAAATATAAATGTTAGTGAACATAACTGTAAATGTTAGTATACATAAATAAATGTTATATACATAAATGTAAATTAGGCGACAGTGTCGACCATAGATCATTTAGGTGGTATAACCGACCATATATTAGTTAGGTGGCAGGGCAAACCATATTTAGTATAAATGTTGAGATAATCGTGCTGATAACGTGTTATAATTTAGCAGTATAACTACCTTTAGTGGTCTGGTTCTTGACTGTAGGCTATTGATTATTAGAAGATAAAAGAGAGGGAGAGAGTATATTATAATTTTTTGGTACATTTGATTTACATTCATCGATCCTTATTTATACTACTCAAATTCTACTGTACAATTCATTCATGAGATATCAAATAGGATTTGCTTTTTGACTTTATGTACAAATTTGTCGGCCACTTTTTTATGTCTTATAACATACGCTTTAATTTAAGTCTTATATTTATTTTTAATATTTTACATTTGGTTTTACCTGCGACTAAAGTTTTAAAATCGACAAACCGGTCATTAAATGGTAAAAATCCCCCTTTATAATAATAATATTACTTATATATATATTTGTATTTTTATAAAAGTAAACTAATATAGCGTTAAACTTTGTTTAAAGATTTTCCCTGTGTAACGAACCGGACTTACTAAAAACTACACTACTGTACGATTAGGTACACTGCCTATAAGTGATGTAGCAAGGTTTAAGTATATCCATTCTATAAATAAATAAATATCTTGTGTAAAATTGTATCGTATTTAATAGTATTTCCTTGTAAAATATAAAGCTATTTTATATACACCTCGTACGACATCAAGTTATTTTTGGCGCCGCTGCCGGGGAACTCTTAAACGCCGAAAGCGCAACGCTAAATATATATAAAAAAAAAGATTTTTATTTTTAGTTTACTTTTATTAAAATTCACTTTTGTAAAAATACGTTTTTTATTATTCGAAAATATAAAAAGAAAACAAAAATTTATATATATATTTTTTAAGATTTTGTCAAATATTTAAGTCTTATAAAGTTTCTTTATTTTTATTTTATAAAAATATAAGTTTTATTTAACTATTTTTATTTAAAAAAAATTAATATATATGTAAATCTATTTTTAAGATATTTTTAAAATTATAAAGTAGTTCTATTTTTATTTTAGTTTTTAAATATAAATTTTTATTATATAAATATTTTCATTTAAACAGAAAACAGAAAGAAAAAAAAAACGCGTCGAATTTTAAACTGTACCTGAGTTGAAAATTGGAACCCCGCGACTCGCGGAGTTTGCTGCTTGGAATACCACAACTCGCGGAGTTCTCTCTGACGCGCCTGACAGAACCCTAATCAGCATTTATTACGGAGTAATTATTATTATTAATTTTTAATTAAAACCCTAATTAGGTTTATAGTTTTTAATTAGTTTTTAGTTTTTATTATTATTTTGTATATTTAGTTTATTTAGTTAATTAAATTGTAAAATTAATAGTTTTATAAAATAAATAATATAAAAATAATATTTTTATAAAAATTGTAATTTTTACAACTTTTTGTATATTTTTATATTTTGTCCCTTTTTAATTGTTTTAGCGTAACTTTTGTATTTTTCGCTCGTATTTAGTTTTAATTCATAGTTTTTGCCATAGTTATTTTTACTTCTAGATTTTTAGGCTTTGCCGTAGAATTCCTTAAGTACTTTTTCTTTAGACTAAGATTTAGGTATTTTAGAATTTTGCGACGCCTTTTTAAGTTTTAGTTTCTTTTTAAGTTATTTCCATTTGGGATTTAGTTTTTCCTGTAAGCTTTAATATTTTTAGAAACCTTTTACCTATGTATCAATTATCATTCCAATTAGTAATCTCAATTTGCGATTACAATTTTAAGTTAGTGGTAGTAATAAGGTTGGGTTAGGCAAGTGTTTTAAAGTTTTATAAGTCACTCTTTTTATTTCTTATTTTTCGACGCCTTTTATTTTTCAACCATTTTTCTTTTTCGACCTTTTTCGACGAACTCTTTTTCTTTCTTATTTCTCGCCATTCTAGTTTTTAGGACATAGAGTTTTTATTCTACTTCTTATCTAAATTTCTTAAAATTACGAAAATTTATTTTAAGTGGTTAAATTGATAGACATCAAAATTTTCTGGTTCGTAGTAATAGTTGGATTTGTATGTGGACCGGGTTATTGGAGCCAAACATTCCTCAATTATATTGAGACCAAACGAATCCTGCCCCTCTGCTGCATCTTTTGGCTATTCGAAACGTGGGCAAAATCTGAAAAGTCTATTGATTGGATAACTTATTATAATTTTTCTTTCCTTTTAAAAACTAATAGGATATTCAGTGAATGTACCGAGCAAGACGTTCATCACCTTTTGTACGTTCACCACCTGTAACTAGATCAAGACATCTAACTAATATTGTCGCCGTTGATAATCCATTTTTTGAACCCGACCCCACAATTGAGAATCCGGAGAATATTCAGGGACGATTCATAGATCCTGAACCACTAAACTTTCCTCCGGAACCACCAATCATTCAAACAGAGATTGTTGAGGAACGAACCATTAAATCAGAATCCTCTAGTGATTCCGATTCAACAAATTCAATTATGGAAGTAACAGAACCATTAAGTATGGAAGACCGAATGAGAGCTAAACGCACTGGCCAAGGTCACGCAATTACTCATCCAGACATTAATGCACCAGATTATGAAATCAAAGGACAAATTCTACACATGGTGACTAATCAATGCCAATTTAGTGGTGCGTCGAAGGAAGATCCAAATGAACATCTACGTACCTTTAATAGGATCTGCACACTATTTAAAATCCGAGAAGTGGAGGATGAACAGATATATCTCATGTTATTTCCCTGGACTTTAAAGGGAGAAGCCAAAGATTGGTTGGAATCGTTACCTGAAGGGGCGATTGATACATGGGACGTTTTAGTTGAAAAATTTCTTAAACAATTCTTTCCTGCATCTAAAGCCGTAAGACTTCAAGCAGAAATTGTTACGTTCACACAGAAGCCAAATGAAACTCTATATGAGGCGTGGACAAGATTTGGAAAGTTATTAAGCGGATGTCCGCAACATGGTTTAGATATCTGTCAAATAGTACAAATATTCTACCAAGGAAGCGACATCACTACAAGGAAAGACATAGATATAGCAGCTGGTGGTTCTATTATGAAGAAAACCGAAACTGATGCTTACAAAATTATTGATAACACTGCTTCCCACTCACATGAGTGGCACCAAGAAAAAGATATCGTTAGATCATCTAAAGCAGCTAGAGCCGATTCTAGCCATGACTTAGATTCCATTTCCGCAAAGATAGATGCTGTCGAGAGACGAATGGAAAAGATGACTAAAGATATTCACTCAATACGAATTAGTTGTGAGCAGTGTGGAGGATCACATTTGACAAAAGATTGTCTCAGTATTAAACTAACAATGGAACAAAGAGAGAATATTTCATACATAAACCAAAGGCCTGGAAATAATTATCAGAATAATTATCAACCGGCAAGACCGATCTACAATCAAAACCAGAACTATAACCAAAATATTCCATACAACAACCAACAAGGTCCTAGCAATCAACAAGTATCCAATAATACTTACAATCAGCAAAGACCTAATTTTCAAAATAAACCACCACAACAAACCGATGATAAAAAGCCGAATTTAGAAGATATGATGACGAAGCTAGTTAAAACTCAAACGCAGTTTTTCACATCTCAAAAACAAACTAATGAACAAAATGCTCAAGCATTTAGAAATCAACAAGCTTCTATTCAAAATCTAGAACAAGAAGTAAGTAACCTAGCAAGGTTAATAGGTGAAAAAAAACCGGGAAGTTTACCTAGTGATACAAATGCTAACCCCCGGAATGAAACAGCTAAAGCCATTACCACAAGAAGTGGTACAACACTTAAACCACCTGAAATACCTGTAACTTCTGATGAAGCTATTCCTACTCCACAAGAACCACAACCTGATCAAGATAAGAAAAAAGAACCGGTAGTTGAAAAGGTTAATGAAGATAACACAATTAAGGATAAACCTTATGTTAAACCATACCAACCACCACTTCCTTACCCGAGTAAAATGAAGAAAGAGAAACTTGAAGCCGAGCAATCCAAATTCTTGGATATGTTTAAACAGATAAATGTAAATCTTCCTTTCATTGATGTGATTTCAGGAATGCCTAGATATGCTAAATTCTTGAAAGATCTAATCTCAAATAGAAAGAAAATGGAAGAACTCTCGGCTGTTACTATGAACGCTAATTGTTCAGCAGTGCTGTTGAATAAGATACCAGAAAAATTATCTGATCCAGGAAGTTTCACAATTCCATATTTTCTGGGTAGTCTTAGTTCAATAGAAGCACTGGCAGACTTAGGTGCTAGTATAAATTTAATGCCGCTTTCACTATACACTAAACTAGACCTTGGAGAATTGAAACCAACCAGAATAAGTATACAACTAGCCGATCGATCAATAAAATATCCTAGAGGGATAATGGAGAACATGCTAGTTAAAGTTGGTACTTTAGTATTTCCAGTAGATTTTGTTGTTCTGGACATGGAAGAAGATTCTCAAGTTCCTCTCATATTAGGAAGACCATTCTTAAACACGGCTAAAGCAATGATAGACGTGTTCGGTAAGAAATTGACCCTAAGTATAGAGGACGAGAGTGTTACCTTTTCAGTTGATAGAGCAATGCAACAACCACAATCTGCAGATGATACATGTTATTATATTCAAACTATAGATTCACATGCAGAATTTTTAGAAGAATTTCTAGAATTACAAGGAATAGGAGAATGTTCTTTAGGAGAAGGAACTGAACTAATTGATGAAGTTGAAATGTTAGCTACACTTATAGCTAATGGATATGAACCAACAACAGAAGAAATTCAAATGCTAAAAGAAGAAGACAGATATCGATACAAATCATCGATAGAAGAACCTCCTAAATTAGAGTTAAAGCCACTTCCAAACCATTTGGAATACGCTTATTTACATGGTGAATCTAAATTACCTGTAATAATATCGTCTTCTCTTACTGAAAATGAGAAATCACAACTCATTTCTGTGTTGAAAGCTCATAAACCAGCCATTGCATGGAAGATTCATGATATTAAAGGAATAAGTCCTTCGTATTGCACACATAAAATCCTTATGGAAGAAGGTCATAAAACGTATGTGCAACGCCAACGAAGACTAAATCCTAATATGCAAGATGTAGTTAAGAAAGAGATTATTAAACTGCTAGATGCAGGTTTAATATATCCAATTTCTGATAGTCCATGGGTAAGCCCAGTTCAATGCGTGCCTAAGAAGGGTGGCATGACTGTCATTACAAATGAAAAAAATGAGCTTATTCCTACTAGGACTGTAACAGGATGGCGTGTATGTATTGATTATAGAAAATTAAATGATGCCACCAGAAAAGATCACTTTCCCTTACCTTTCATTGATCAAATGTTGGAAAGATTAGCCGGAAATAGTTACTATTGTTTTCTAGATAGATTTTCCTGATATTTTCAAATTCCAATAGCACCCGAAGATCAAGAGAAAACCACATTCACGTGCCCTTATGGTACTTTTGCTTACAAACGCATGCCATTTGGACTTTGCAACGCCCCTGCAACCTTTCAAAGGTGTATGATGGCGATTTTTCATGACATGATAGAAGAATGCATGGAAGTTTTCATGGATGACTTTTCAGTCTTCGGTGATACATTTGAATCATGTCTAGCTAATCTGGAACGAATGTTTATTAGATGCGAACAGTCAAATCTAGTACTTAATTGGGAGAAATGCCATTTCATGGTTAAAGAAGGCATCGTTCTTGGACATAAAATTTCAAAAGAAGGAATTGAAGTGGATAGAGCTAAAGTAGATGTAATTGCTAAACTTCCACATCCCACAAATGTTAGAGGAGTTAGGAGTTTTCTAGGGCATGCCGGTTTTTACCGACGTTTCATAAAAGATATTTCTAAAATTGCCACTCCTATGAATAAACTCCTAGAAAAGGATGCTCCATTCATCTTTTCAGATGAATGTATCAAATTTTTTAATAATCTTAAAGAGAAACTCACTAATGCGCCGATCATGATAACACCAAATTGGAATCTACCGTTTGAATTAATGTGCGATGCAAGTGATTTTGCAATGGGAGCCGTTTTAGGACAAATGATTGAAAAACGATTTCAACCTATATATTATGCTAGTAAGACGTTACAAGGAGCACAAACGAACTATACAACTACTGAAAAAGAACTCCTTGCTATTGTCTTTGCTTTTGACAAATTTCGTTCATATCTCGTTCTAGCAAAAACGGTGGTCTATACCGACCATTCTGCTCTTAGATACTTATTTTCGAAACAAGATGCTAAACCAAGATTAATCCGTTGGATCTTACTCTTACAAGAGTTTGATATTGAAATCCGAGATAAAAGAGGAGCAGAAAATCTCGCCGCTGATCATCTTTCTCGTCTTGAAAATCCCGAATTAGAAGTTCTAAATGAATCGGCCATACAAGACAACTTTCTTGATGAATATCTATTGAAGATAGATTATAATGAAATTCCATGGTTTGCAGACTATGCAAACTACTTAGTTTGTGGATTCTTTGAAAAAGGATTATCGTACCAAAAACGAAAGAAATTCTTCAGTGATATAAAACACTATTTTTGGGAAGATCCACATCTGTTTAAAAGTTGTCCAGATGGAATAATACGCCGATGTGTATTCGGAGATGAAGCTAGTAAAATTTTAAACCATTGTCATACAGGACCAACAGGAGGGCACTATGGGCCTCAACTAACAGCAAGAAAAGTTTATGATGCTGGATTCTATTGGCCTACAATTTACAAAGACGCACACCTTCTTTGCAAATCCTGTGATGCTTGTCAAAGGGCCGAAAAAATAAGTCAACGTGATGAAATGCCACAAAATGTCATTCAAGTATGTGAAGTATTTGACATTTGGGGTATTGACTTTATGTGTCCATTTCCAAAATCTCATAATAATCTCTATATTCTCGTAGCCATTGATTATGTATCTAAATGGGCGGAAGCACAAGCTCTCCCAACTAACGATGCACGAGTTGTAGTCAAGTTTTTAAAATGTCTTTTTGCAAGGTTTGGAACACCGAAAGCTTTAATAAGTGATCGGGGTACTCATTTCTATAATAATCAACTTGAGAAAGTTCTTAAAAGATTTGGAGTAAGTCATAAAATCTCCACCGCATATCATCCACAAACAAGTGGACAAGTTGAAAATACCAACCGAGCTTTAAAACGTATTCTAGAGAAAATCGTAGGATCAAATCCGAAGGAATGGTCCATTAAATTGGAGGATGCACTCTGGGCTTTTAGAATAGCCTACAAAACTCCAATTGGAACCACACCTTTTAGACTCATTTACGGAAAAGCATGTCATCTTCCAGTAGAAATTGAACACAAAGCATTTTGGGCTTTGAAGACATGTAATCTTGATTTACATGAAGCTGGACGTCTACGATTAAGTCAACTAAACGAATTAGAAGAATTAAGACACGAAGCATACGAAAATTCGTTAATCTATAAAGAAAGAACGAAGAAATGGCATGATAAAAGAATCAGAAGTTCAAAAGAATTTAAAGAAGGAGACAGAGTTCTTCTTTTCAATTCACGATTCAAGCTATTTCCTGGAAAATTGAAATCAAGATGGTCTGGACCATTCATAGTTAAAAGAGTTTTTCCATACGGAACGATAGAATTAATAAATTCAAATGGGATTGAATTTAAAGTTAATGGTCACAGAGTTAAACATTACATACATGGTCCGATGGAAGTTGACAACGAAGTTAATCACAATTTCGACACCACAGCTAACTAAGTGTATGGAGAATCAAGTCTTTTAAGGATAATATGTATTTCTGTTAGAGTTAGATTGTCTGTTTTCGTGTAGTTCTCGAAAATGGAACCCGAATGGTCTTTCCCTAGCAGACCCTAAAGAACTAGTCTTCTCCCCCCATTCTGAATTTTTATTTTTTTAGGTTTTTATGAAATGAAGACTGCCTGTGAACTAAACCATGGTCTAATGCTACATGCTTTGATCACTAAACATAATAATGACACACTTCCGAGTGAAATAGTATCAGTAATCAGAGAAAGATTGGACGGAGTAAGAAAAGAATCCAGATGCGAAGATAATAAGTTACAATTTGGTAAAGGAAAATCAAAATCCGCAGCGAAAAGAAGAGCACGACACCTAGAAAGATGTCACAAATGCGGAAAATGGTCACATGGAGGTAAATGTTCAAATAATCAAACCTATTCAAACACCGAATTTGTTACTTTATGCAGAGACGGACCATTCATATGTTTAGAAGAAAAAACACTGAATGCTCGAGGTTACGCCTATGTAGCTATGGAAAACCAATTAAACCGACTATCTTATGAATGGGATAGATCATATAACTAAGAATACTATCTCACAGGTAAGTCTGTACAGTTTTTTTTTTTTTTTTTAACCTTTTGATAATAAACACTAATTTGTTCGCTATAAAGTATTAAATTGGTATTGAATAAAATTAGGTTTGGCGACCGAAATTATTGATATCATTCAAAAATTTATTACATCACTGCGAAATTTAACGTTTATTCTTAAGGTATAAATATCTTTAATCAATCAACCCAAAATATTTCAAAAATTCGTCATGAGTTAAATTAGGTCTTGGAACCGAAATTACTTTACCGAAAAGAGGGGCGCATATTTTTGATAATATTTGATTGATTAAAGTGGGATAAAAGCCAAAAAGATTTTTAATTTTATTTTTACCATGTTTTTAAAATTAATATATAAATCTTAAATTAATATTGTAAACTTTGTAAAATCAATATATTTAAAATTATAAATATTTGAAAAATATAATATAAGTTTGGTGTGAATTTATAATATGAATTTTTAAATTAAGTTTGGTGTGAATTTTTAATTTTTAAAATAAGAATTTTTAATTTTATGCATTTCAAATTTTAAGTTTGGTGTGAATTTTTAATATTAATTTTGAATTTTATATTTAAATTGTGTGAATTTAAAAATAAAAATTTACTTTATCTCATTAAGTTAAAAATATGATTTTTAAAAAATTCGTCGTAAGTTGAAGACTAGGTCTTTGAACCGAAATTGCTTTACCCGAGGGAGGGACGAGAACTTTTATTATCATTATTTTTAATCTTATTGAATTAAAGTATGCCAAAAACATTAAAAAATCAAAAAATCTTAGCTTTTAAAACAATCGCTACAAAAAGACAAATTTTAAAATTTTGTCGAAGGACGGACTAGGACATCGATCCGAAACGACCTCGTCCTAAATAACAAAGGAAAACAAAATTTTAAATTTATTTTATATTTGTTTATTAAGTTAAGATTTTATTTATAAAAAAAAAAAAACCAAACACCGCGACTCGCGGTGTTTGAGGCTACCAAACCCCGCGACTTGCGGGAGGACCAAAATACAGAAAAAAATAAAATCGAGCTGAACTGATCAGTCCACACCACAACTCAAACATACAGCGAAAATAAACCCGAAAAAACCCGAGAAAACACCCCCAAAATCACAATTTTTAACCGTTAATCATCAAATCTTTTACTAAAATCATGTTAAGAAGGATGCTATCAAGGAATTACTCAAGAAAAACGGTAAATTTCTACACCTAAACACCATTTAATCCGAAAATTAGTGTTCTTGAGCAATTTTGTACCCAATTCGATTTTGATGCTTTTTAGTGTAATTATGCTTAAATTGCTTATGTATTATGCTTGTATAACCTAGATTGATGCTATTTAACATGATTAGAAGCCTTAAACTTCAAATTTTGAATAATCTAGGGTTTGTGTTCTTGAGCAATTTGGGGCTTTTTGATATAAACAGGTTATGGCCGATTTTTGTCATGAATTGTTGCTAAACTAAGAAGTGTAACATGTTTAGGTAGTTAAATGATCCAAACTTTGAGCCTAAGCATGATTTTGAGAATTAAAGTGGACTTTTTCAAGTCTAAAATTCATGAACTTGATATTTTGATAGATAATGCCATTTGAAACTTGTTTAATTACTAGTAATGATTATTTTGACATGTTATTTAAATTGAATGCTTATGAACTTGGCGAACATTTTCGTATATGTTTATTTGAAAAAGTGTAGATTTGATAAAAATATAAAAATGAGCATAAGTTTGATATAAATTGGACATGTCATTGTAATTATTTTGATTAATGATTTTGCTGACACTAATACATATTTGGATGCACAAAAATTGTGTTTGATGTGTTTTGCAGACCGAAAGGGGTGAATCTTTATCCCAAGCTCGCAATGCTCCTCCTGAGAATGCGGACTAACAGGAGGTGGACAACTACTACAAGCAAGATATACCTCATCCAGTAATGATATTTTCTGATATGCACTTGGAAGATTTGCACCCAAACTTGAGATTTGACAGACGTTGGATAGATTATCCAAAATACCAACGGGGATTGCATACTCTTCATTCTAAAGCTGTTGAGGTACCTAGGGTCATAGAATGGGGACCATTAGAAGCTGTAGAATTGGCCGGGCCAATTAGGGAATTACTTGCACAGAGGTATGGTAATTCTACTTTTAACGACTGGGTACGTTTATTTACCATGCGTAGACCTGTATATAAAGTATGGTGTGAAGAATTGTTGTGTAGTATAGAGTTAAATGATCGGGTAGCTAGTATTACCGATCGATCTTTTATTAGATTTTTGTTAGGAGGTTCGATGCGCCACATGTATTTACTAGACATGGCTCAGGATTTACGTATATATACGCCTGAGGAGTTAGCATCTGCCGATTGTAGAGGGTTGATATACTAAATGGTAGAAAGATAGATGAGAATTTTGATACACATGGTGTATGGAGTCAGATGACTAGCCATCACCGATTTAAAGGGGGGAATTACTCTTATTTGGATATAGATAGAGCAGAGTTAAGAGTAATTCATAGGTTTTTAGTGAACTCGATTACACAAAGAGGTAAGAATAAGGAAAAGGTAAATGAACAGGATTTGTTTTACCATATGTGTATTCGAGACCCACAAAGCGCTGTAAGTATACCTTATTGTGTGGGTTATTATTTATCAGCTATGGTTAGGGGGATGAGACCGCATAGCATAATAGGAGGTGGTATATTTATTACTTTGATTGCTGAATATCTTGGTGTGGATATAAGTCGGGGGGGATTACTAATCGAAGAACCAGAACCCCGCGATACAAAAGGTTTAAATGTATACCATGGTGCGAAAGTTTTGAAGAGGCGAAATAACGCCGCAGTACAATACCATGGTAGGCATCCACAGGTTGAGAGAAACCAACAGCAAGGTAATGTAGGAGGGGAAAATGAAATGGCAGAAATGCAAAGGTTTATAGCTTCACAAGAGTATGAAAATGCTAGACATAGAGCATTTGAAGATTGGCAAGTTCATCAAAACCAAATCATAGCTTATTGCCAACATATAGGTAGAAACTATATTCCTACTCCATCACCCATATTCCCTCCCTGGTCTATAGAGATTCAACCACCGTATCCTACGTATAACCCAGCCGAATCATTTTATAGCACCTATGGTTATGCATGGAACCCCTATTGGTATCAGTATCATCCCTAGTCTACTTAGTTTTATTTATTTTGTAATTTGTAATGTTGATAAGTTTAATACTTATTTAATATTGTATTAGTTTTTATAATTTTCTAACTTTTATTCTTAGATTTTAATAATTTTTGAATGTGGGGTAATATACCAAACTTCAAAAATATGTATATATGAATGCAGTTTATCTTATGTACACAACAGGGTAAAATAACGCATTTTCAAAGACTGGCATTAAGTTCAGCAAAAGCAACTAATTTTGACGACAAGATGCAAAATATATGTGAAATAACAACAAGACGGAATGAACAAATGATATGCACCATTTATCATTCAGCAAGCAAACACAAATATGTTTGGAAACTTTGGTAAAATTTAATCATTTTCACACAAATCACCTTCAATAATTTAAATTGTTACTGATTTCTTGCAAATGAGGGCATTGCAAGATCTTAAGTGTGGGAAGGGGTTAAATTCTTTCGGATTTTAAAATTTTTATCTTAAACACTGGGTTACCATTAAAAATACTAGTAAAGCAGTAGTTGTATTAGAATCTAGTGCTCTCTGATAATAAAGAACAGCCCTAGTCTTATATACTGACTACCAAATTCTAGTAAAATTTTTCAAAATTTTCAATTAAATGAACTCAAAATCATGTTTATACATATTTATGAACGATAAAACTAGGTTTTAACACCGAAATTATTGTTACCTCGGAAAGGACATAAATTGAGAAACAAACCAAAATGTTAAAATTCATTTAAAATGGAATAGAGGACAATAAAAAGGAAAATAAAAGCCAAGTGTGGGAAAATTTACCAAGTTATCTTAAACATATGTCACATATATCTGTAACAAATAACTGAAAATACTTTTGCTTTGGACTAAACTAAACTGTTTTACCCGATGAAAGAAAAGAAGAGATGGATCTACACGATGAATCAATTCCATCATTAAAAGGAAGTAAAGTCTTCCGAAAAAGACACGCGCTTCTTGATTTAGGTCAGGAAGTTGTCGTCCAGACCAGCTGTAGGTTGACGAAAAATGTAGAAAAGTCATCACTAAAATCAGCAGGAAATCCACGGACCTCAGCATTAAACAGGGTCGCCAAGTGGTCAGACTTATCCTAACCATGAGAGGATCTGTCTTGTAAAATGGGGAGGGCACCGTTCAAATTAGCTAGATAAGACTAATGAATCAGATCCCCAGAAAGGATAATCTCCTTAAAGATTAAAAATCAGCTTTTAAGCCTGATATTACTCAATCCTAGAGATTGACCTTAAAGATTGAAAATTCAAACTCATGGAATTCAATGATATCTAAACTCGAGCTTGAACGAGGAAATATTTTGATAAAATTACAAACCGATTTGTTTTCTAAAAACCCATTTTCAATGCGTTCATTACCATTGAACATAAAATCCTAGGAATTCACCTGGAATTCATTAGGTCACCTGAACCAAATCGGGTGTCAACCGTAAGAACGGTGGTTGCATAGCATGGTCAAAGACAGGACCTTGTGCCAGACCGGAAAATTATAAGGGTGATCTTTACTATTGCTCCTACCAAGGATAGTAATTGCATCCGACACGTTATAGACCATAATTAAAAGCATGTCAGGGGACATTGCCTTAACAGTTGCTTGTTCAAGGCTTTCCTTTACAACCGGACGGTAGTTTACCGAAAGGTAATATACGGGATAAGTAAACTGGACGTGTTGCTTTCCTAATACAAGGTTAGCAAGTGGGTGACACAAAACCATAAGTTTTGAGCTAAAATTTTCAAATATGAAACCCACCAAACCCACAAAAATAATTTGCAAACACCGGTGAAGGGTTATTCCGGAAAACTTATCTAGGGTAAAAAAAAAAAAAAAAAAACTAGATTTAATTTTCAAAAGATCAAATGTTTTCATAAAGATCCAATTTCCTTAATGGATCTAAATTTTTATAGTCATGTGAGACTGTAAACCATATCGTTACTACCATTGTTTATACCGCCGTAAAGAAATCACCGATGTACAAAGTGTGAAGAATAAAGAAGTGATTCTAGTATTTCAAGACTATATTGCTTGAGGACAAGCAATGCTCAAGTGTGGAAATATTTGATAATGCTAAAAACGAACATATATTTCATAGCATTATTCCCCAAGAAAGACAAGCTTTTAGTTGCGATTGTTCTATTTACAAGTGATATTCGTTTAAATAATAAAAGGTGAAGACAAAAGACAGATTCGACGAATTGAAGACGCAAACGACCAAAAAGCTCAAAAGTACAAAATACAATCAAAGAGGTTCCAATTATTGATAAGAAACGTCTCGAAATTACAAGAGTACAAGATTCAAAACGCAAAGTACAAGATATTAAATTTTACGCAAGGACGTTCGAAAATCCGGAACCAGGACCAGAGCAACTCTCAACGCTCGACGCAACGGACTAAAAATTACAAGTTAACTATGTATATAAATATAATATAATATATAATTAATTATATTAATTATATATATATATATATATATATATATATATATATATATATATATATATATATATATATATATATATATATATATATATATATATATATATTATATTTATAGAATAAATCGTCGGCAAACAAAGAGCCAAATGTGGGTGAGCTGTAAAAACGATCTCCGCGACTCGCGGAGTTTGAAGAAGAAAAGGGCCGCGAGTCGCGGAGCCCCAAAAAACTGATACTCCCTATAAAGCCCAACGAATTCTGATCAATTTTTCATCCATAATATATATCCATCCATCTATATACGTTATATTTATATTTATAATTTATATTTTAATTTTAATTTTAATCCTAATAATAAGGGTATGTTAGCGAATGTTGTAAGGGTGTAAGCCGAAATTCTGTCCGTGTAACGCTACGCTATTTTTAATCATTGTAAGTTATGTTCAACCTTTTTACATTAATGTCTCGTAGCTAAGTTATTATTATGCTTATTTAATACCGAAGTAATCATGATGTTGGGCTAATCACTAAAATTGGGTAATTGGGCTTTGTACCATAATTGGGGTTTGGACAAAAGAACGACACTTGTGGAAATTAGACTATGAGCTATTAATGGGCTTTATAATTGTTTAACTAAATGATAGTTTGTTAATGTTAATATAAAGATTTACAATTGGGCATTCCTATAAATTACCATATACACTCGATCGGACACGATGGGCGGGGTATTTATATGTACGAATAATCGTTCATTTTACCGGACACGGGAATGGATTAATAGCCACTAGAATAATTAAAACAGGGGTGAAATTATGTACAAGGACACTTGGTATAATTGATAACAAAATATTAAAACCTTGGGTTACACTCAGTCGACATCCTGGTGTAATTATTAAACAAAGTATTAAAATCTTGTTACAGTTTAAGTCCCCAATTAGTTGGAATATTTAACTTCGGGTATAAGAATAATTTGACGAGGACACTCGCACTTTATATTTATGACTGATGGACTGTTATGGACAAAAACCAGACGGACATATTAAATAATCCAGGACAAAGGACAATTAACCCATGGGCATAAAACTAAAATCAACACGTCAAACATCATGATTACAGAAGTTTAAATAAGCATAATTCTTTTATTTCATATTTTATTTCCTTTATTTTATATTTAATTGCACTTCTAATTATCGCATTTTATTTATTGTTATTGTATTTAATTGCAATTTAATTTTCGTACTTTTTAATTATCGCAAGTTTATTTTATCGCACTTTTATTTATCGCAATTTCATTATCGTTATTTACTTTACGCTTTAATTTAAGTCTTGTATTTATTTTTAATATTTTACATTTGGTTTTAACTGCGACTAAAGTTTTAAAATCGACAAACCGGTCATTAAATGGTAAAAATCCCCCTTTATAATAATAATATTACTTATATATATATTTGTATTTTTATAAAAGTAAACTAATATAGCGTTAAGCTTTGTTTAAAGATTTTCCCTGTGGAACGAACCGGACTTACTAAAAACTACACTACTGTACGATTAGGTACACTGCCTATAAGTGTTGTAGCAAGGTTTAAGTATATCCATTCTATAAATAAATAAATATCTTGTGTAAAATTGTATCGTATTTAATAGTATTTCCTTGTAAAATATAAAGCTATTTTATATACACCTCGTACGACATCAGTAAGCTACGGGTCCAACTCTCTCTGTAATCTCAAACGGTCTAACAAAACGAGGATTCAACTTTCCCCTTTTACCAAAACGTACCACACCTTTCCAAGGTGATACCTTCAACATAACACGGTCACCAACCTAAAAATCTAAATCTTTCCTTCTCTTATCGGCATAACTCTTTTGCCGACTTTTGGCGATTCTCAACCGTTCTTTGATCTGTACGATCTTCTCGGTAGTCTCATGAATAATTTCTGGCCTGTGAGTTGAGCATCCCCAACCTCATTCCAACAGATGGGAGACCTACACTTTCTACCATACAGAGATTCAAACGGTACGGATTTAATACTTGCATGATAGCTGTTATTATAAGAAAATTCAGCCAACGACAAATATCTATCCCACCCATTACCAAAATCAATAACACACGCTCGCAACATGTCTTCTAACGTTTGAATGGTCCTTTCACTCTGAAAATCCGTCTGCGGATGATAAGCGGTGCTCATATCCAACTTAGTTCCCAAAGCTTCCTGTAAGGATTGCCAAAACCTCGATATGAATCGACTGTCTCGGTCTGAAATAATAGATACAGGAACACCATGTCTAGAAACAATCTCCTTCAAATACAAACGAGTAAGCTTCTCCATCGAATCCATTTTCTTAATCGGCAAGAAATGAGCTGACTTTGTGAGGCGGTCAACAATCACCCAAATGGTATCATAACCACCCACAACTCTCGGTAACTTTGTAATAAAATCCATCGTAATACCTTCCCACTTCCACTCGGGAATCTCTGGTTACACCAAAAGTCCAGACGGTTTCTGATGTTCAGCTTTAACCTTAGCACATGTCAAACACTTAGCCATATCAGTTTTCAAATTGGGCCACCAATATAGCTCTTTAAGATCATGATACATCTTTCCTGAACCAGGATGAATAGAGTACCTAGACTTATGAGCCTCATCTAAAACAAGTTGTCGTAGATTACCAAATTTCGGAACCCAAAGACGTCCCGCAAAATAATAGTACCATCTGCTCGTACCTCAAACTTCTTACTCATGCCTCTGACTTTCTCGTTCACAAAATTCTCCTCCTTCAAGGCTTCTTGTTGTGCCTTAAGAATCTTCCTTACGAGGTTTGTTCGAATGGTCATATTCAAAGATCTAAACCTGCGAGGTTCAGCCCTCTCTTTACGACTTAACGCATCGGCCACAACATTGGCCTTTCTTGGATGATATAAAAGTTCACAATCATAATCATTCAACGTCTCAACCCATCTACGCTGCCTCATATTCAACTGTTTCTGATCAAGGATATGTTGAAGACTTTTGTGATCAATGTACACTGTACTTTTTACCCCATAAAGATAATGTATCCAAATCTTTAGCGCAAACATAATAGCTCCCAACTCTAAATCATGGGTTGTGTAATTCTGCTCGTGAATCTTCAACTGGCGTGATGCGTAAGCAATAACTTTCTTTCGTTGCATCAAAATGCAACCAAAGCCCTGACGCGATGCATCACAATAGACAACAAAATCATCATTACCCTCGGGCAGTGACAATATCGGAGCGATAGTCAACTTCTTCTTCAAAGTTTGAAAAGCAGTCTCTTGTTCATCCTTCCACTCATACTTCTTCCCCTTGTGTGTTAAAGCAGTCAGAGGTTTCGCTATACGAGAGAAATCTTGAATGAACCTTCTATAGTAACCTGCCAACCCTAGAAACTGACGAATCTAAGTAGGAGTCTTTGGAATTTCCCACTTCTCAATTGCCTCAATCTTGGCAGGATCAACTTGTATTCCCTGTTTACTAACAACATGTCCAATGAATTGAACTTTTCTTAACCAGAAAGCACACTTAGAGAACTTAGCGTACAACTCTTCTTCCCTCAACAGATCAAGCACCAACTTCAAATGTTCTTCGTGCTCTTCATCACTCTTGGAATAAATAAGGATGTTGTCGATGAAAACAATGACGAATTTGTCCAGCTAGGGTCTACACACACGGTTCATGAGGTCCATGAATATAGCGGATGCGTTTGTCAATTCGAATGACATAACAAGAAATTCGTAATGACCATAACGGGTGCGAAATGCGGTTTTAAGAATATCAGATTCTTTAACATGCAGTTGATGATAACCGGAACGAAAATCAATCTTAGAATAAACAGAAGAACCTTGAAGCTAATCGAACAGATCATCAATTCTAGGAAGAGGATAACGGTTTTTAATTGTAAGCTTGTTCAGTTCACGATAATCAATACACAAACGGAAGGAACCATCTTTCTTCTTAACAAATAGAATAGGGGCTCCCCAAGGGGACGAACTGGGACGAATAAAACCCTTTTCTAACAACTCACGGAGTTGACTCGACAATTCTTGAAGTTTGGAAGGCGCAAGTCGGTAAGGAGCACGTGCTACAGGAGCAGCACCGAGAACAAGATCGATTTGAAATTCTACCGCGCGTTGCGGCGGAAGGCCAGGTAAATCTTCGGAAAATACCTCGGGAAAATCTCTAACAATATGAACATCACCAATGCTCTTCTCTTCTTATCAGAATCAACAACATGAGCTAGAATAGCATGACAGCCTTTGCGAAGATATTTATGAACTTTCAAACAGCTAACAAGATTCAACTGTCTGCATTTTTATCCCCAAAAACCATCAGCGGCTCTCCAACCACATTAGTAATACGGACAGCTTTCTCATAACACACGATTTCTGCACGATTAGCAGACAACTAATCCATACTAATAACAACGTCAAAACTGCCTAGGTCAATCGGTATTAAGTCTACCTCAAAATCTCTACCAGCCAGATTAATGTTACATTTACGATACACAGTCTTAGCAGTAAGCACTTTACCATTAGCTATCTCTATAACATAAGTTCTGTCTAAAGAAGTTAACGGTGTTTTGATTTTTGGACTAAATTTACTCGACACAAAACTCAAATCAGCCCCTGAATCAAATAGTAGATAAACTGATAAATCGTTGACCGAGAACGTACTCGTAACAAGTTTTGAATCTTCCTCAGCATCCCTGGCATTAATGTTGAACGCCCTTCCACGTACATTCTCAGTAGTCTTCTTGTTAGGGCAGACATCACGGAATTGCCCCGGCTTACCACATTCATAACAAACTTTCTGACTTCTACCATTTCTCGGCTTTCCATTACCATTACCTCCATTGTTACCAGCATTATTACCACCACCTGCAGCAGGAGTAGTAGTACCCCGCATAACCACCGTATAATCTTTAGCAATGTTTCCCTGCTTGGAACACCTTTTACAAGTAACCGTACAATAACCATCATGAGCCTTATAACATCTCGGACAAACACACTGATTACGGTTATTAGAACCAGAAGTATCTTATTTCTTCTACTGACCTTGGTTCTGGTTGCGGTTTTTATCCCACTTCCTTTTCCCATTATCAGCCTTTTTAACAACTTCCTCACTGGCATCAGTCATATCTTTCTTACTTCTCCTTAAAATCTTTGAAGGTTTTTCGTATGCCCAAGAGACATATTGAATTAATGTGGCTAATATGTTATGATCCAAGTCGGGTCATACCCAATAACAAGCTTGCCGACACCTTAATCGTATTTAATCTTAATGAATGGATCATTAAATAAATACGCGACACTTGGATTTTAGAAAATCAGTTTTTCAAAATGTTATCACTTGAGATAAATTATTTGGATAATTTATATATAATTGTTTATAAGTTTAAATGATTATATTATGTTATATTTTATAAAAGGGTTTATAAAATATAAAAGTAACATAAAATTATATACATGTTTTATATATATATCTAGTTTATATATATGTATAAATACATTGTTATATAATATATATATAGTGCAGAATTTGTGACTCCTAGAACAACAAGCATGCCTAGTTTATGTTTACTTTTAATAACACACAAGTGCCAAGGTGCATGCTAATGTATTAACCAAGGCCTTGACTCAAGAGAGAGGAGATAACACACATAAAATAGACTTCAAAATTCTGGTGCAGCTGTCCATGAATGCCGAACTGTTTTGAAGTAAAAGGGGGTTCCTTTGCTTGCTATTTTATCACTTTTAAGTGTTCTAAATCCTAACTAAATACAAAGGGTGTGTTGGTGATTAAAGCTTGTGGGTATTTCAAACTTGAGGCTTCAAGTTAGAAGCTATAATCCTTCATCTTCATCATCATTTATTGTTACTGCTTGCTGTCCAGTTTCTGGGGTTCAAAGCAAGTGGGTTTCAAGCTTGGGTTTAAGGTCATTAGGTGTCTTAAATCTTATCTATCTTAAGGGTGGTAATGGTGAATTAAAGGCTTAGGGTTTTGGTTGCTTAAAGCTTCATATTGGAGGTCATTTACACACATCTTCATCAACTTTCTGCACATTTTGAGCAGCCCTCAAACTTGGTTTTGAGGAGGTATATTACTCTCCCTTCTTGTTAATTTGTAAGCTTATGTTCACAACTTGATCCTATTGGGATTTAACTTTAAATTGGTTTAAAGATTAACAAGTTTAATTGGTAATTACACGCTTCCGTTTATAATGATTCTTAAAAGGTTTTAAGACTTATCAAACTTGTTAAATCCCAACAATGGTATCTAGAGCCGAAGTTGTTGAAATATGCTTCGAATTGTTGTTTTAAAACCCATCAACTTTGCATTCTAAGTACATGCATGAAAGAAGAATGCAAAAATTGTTGGATTTGGGTGGGTATTAGGAAATGGCCGAATTCAAGAGGGCTTCAAAAGTGGGTTTTGGACTCTCTAATTTGGTCATACTTGGTTGCATGTTGAAGTTCACAATCTATGCCTTAACCTTGTGTTTGGTTGAATGTTTGAATGAATTGTATGATTCATATGGTTTGTAATATTATTCATTCATATGGCTTGTAATATTATTCATTTGGCATGTAATAATTCATTCATAAGGCTATGTAATTTATTTTATGTTTGGTATGTAAAATAGATTAGGTTGTATTTTCATTTTCTAGATAAAATGTATTAGGATACATATTTTGTAAAAATGAAGATACAAGATGATGATGACTTGAAGAACACAAGGAGCATATGGATGCAAGGTTAAGTGGGAGATTTTTATCTCCTACTTTGTATTATTACCCCTTAACCCGGTGACATTTGTTTTCGGCTAAACAAATGTCCACCAAAATGGTTAGATTGTGAACATACTTATTTTGCATGTGTGGTTGTTTGTATGTTTATGGATTGTATGTTTAATTGCAACAAATTTATCACACAAGTTAACAACAAACAAAATGACAATTTAATTGGTTAAATTAGACGCATTAAGTGCATGCAAAACGGCAATTTAAATGGTTAAATTGAAAAGGCAACTAAAGAACTTAATAAATGGTTATTAAGAACAAGAAAAGGATAACACATATAAAATGGTTTATATCAAGTAATTGGCTCAATTACAAGGTATGAAATTGGTTTTTCATAAGTACTATACACTAAATGCATGTTGGTGTATGGCATACAAGTTTTCTCAAACTAGAATTAACGAAAACTTAAAATCCCTTTTTACAAACAAGGCAACAAGTTTAACGCCATCCTTTTGTGTGACACTTGAACATATTAGGGAACTCATGATGGGATAAAGGTCACCTAACCGTCATGAACAAACTAATGTGGTTAAGGTGAATTTGACATGCTTGTGGGATAAAGGTCACCTAACCATTTGTATGTTAAATTCACATGTTTACACAAGTAGGACGACTTGATTTGGGATTCATGAACTTAGGGTCACCGAAGCATGAGGAACAAATAGGCGTTGATGGGATAATATGCCATGCAAAAGGATTGCATGATCCCATACTCTAGAAGTTGCAAATGGATTGCAATTGTCATATAAGACTACCTAGCTAAATCAAATTACGGGATAAAGGTCACCTAACCGGAATTTGGTTTACCGTTGGATTCTAGAATTTAATATATCAATTGGATTTAAAGGGTATTGAATATTGAATTGAAATTGATACTTAAACGAACTTTGTTAAATTTTATAGATGGCCGCCAATAACAACAACAACATCGCAAACGCACCAATGAACCTAAACAACCTATCATTAAGGTCTCTCTTAGAGAAAGACAAACTCAACCATACCAACTTTATGGATTGGTTCCGCAATCTTCGGATTGTCCTCAAACAAGAGGATAAAGCGTATGTACTTGAGGACCCCATTCCCGATCAACCGGATGAGAATGATGTGGAAGCAATGGCCTCTTACGATAAGTATTGCCACGACTCCCTTCAAGTCTCATGCTTAATGCTTGGGACTATGATACCCGAACTCCAAAAGGATTTCGAGCATCATAGTGCATACGACATGATAACGCAATTGAAGGAGATGTTCCTCTAACAAGCGCGTGTCGAGCGTTTCGAGACCGTTCGGGCGCTACATGCTTGTCGTATGGACGATACCCAATCGGTTTCATCTTATGTGCTTAAGATGAAGAGCCTTATTGATCGTGCTAACCGCCTTAACCTAAACATATCAAATGAGTTAGCCACCGATCTTATCCTTAACTCCCTATCAAAAAGGTTTGATCAATTTGTAATTAATTACAATATGAATGGGATGGATAAGAGCATAGGTGAGCTTCACGGTATGCTTAGAACGGCGGAAACTAGCATGGGTAAAAGGGCTTTACCCGTGTTAGCAATCGATCAAGGTGGATCCAAAGGTAACACCTCTAAGCCAAAGGTGGCCAAGAGAAAAGGACCCGTCCGTCAAGGCAAAGGGAAAGGGAAGATGGTTACCCCAACCATCAACAAGGCTAAGAAGCAAAAGGTAACCGAGAAGGCAAACCCCAAAGAAGACCCATGTTTTGGTTGCGGTGAGATGGGTCATTGGAAACGAAACTGTCCGGTCTATCTTAAGGAGTTGAAGGACAAGAGGGATGCAGGGCAAACCTCAGGTAATATATATATGGTATATATAGAGCTTAGTATTACTTCTTCTAATACATGGGTATTAGACACGGGATGTGGAACTCATATTTGTAATTCTTTGCAGGGGTTCAAAAGAAGTGATCATAAGGCGGGAACATCAAGTCTCTATATGGGCAATGGTGCAAAGGTGCATGTTAAAGCTCAAGGAGATTTTATTTTGAAGTTTCTAAGCGGATTGGAACTTATTTTAGAAAATGTTTTGTATACTCCGGATTTGTGTAGAAACATTATTTCTATTTCTCGCTTAAAACAATGTGGTTACGTTGTTAATTTTATTAATGATGATATTCATGTTTCTAAAGACAATGTATTCTATTTCAAGGCTTCGCCTTCAAATGGAATTTATGAATTGGTTCATGATGACGCATCATCGAGCTCCATATACCATACAAGCACCAAGAAACTCAAAAGGGATTTGAGTGATTCCTATTTATGGCATTGTCGCCTTGGCCATATAAACAAGAACCGAATGCATACACTTCAAAAGAATGGACTTTTGAAATCAACTGGAATGGATTCGTTTGATGTATGTGAATCTTGTTTACAAGGAAGGATGACTAAAGCACCTTTCAAAGGGACCTATGAAAGGGCTAAAGACTTATTGGGATTAATACATTCGGATGTGTGTGGACCCTTTAAGCCCATGACTAGGAATAGTGAAAGATACTTTGTTACTTTCATTGACGACTTTAGTCGTTTCGGATATGTCTACTTATTAAGACACAAGGACGAAACGTTTGAAGCATTCAAAGAATATCAAAACGAAGTACAAAATCAACTCAATAAGACAATTAAGGTACTTCGTACCGATAGAGGAGGTGAATACCTAAGCGATGCTTTCCAAGATCATCTTAGGAGTTGTGGGATCATCTCACAACTTACTCCACCCGGAACACCCCAACTTAATGGAGTTTCCGAAAGGAGGAACCGAACCCTAATGGATATGGTTCGATCTATGATGGCAAGAAGCTCGTTACCTCTATCATTTTGGGGTTATTGTCTAAGCTCCGCGGTTCGTATTTTAAATATGGCCCCAACCAAGAAAGTGGAACGAACTCCTCATGAGATGTGGTTTGGAAAACCTCCTTCTCTTTCATACTTGAAAGTATGGGGATGTGAAGCTTATCCTAAGCAATATGTAGCTAATAAGCTACATGCTCGATCCACAAAGTGTATCTTCATAGGATATCCCAAAGATGACATGGGGTATTACTTCTATGATCCATCCGAGCAAACGGTATTTATTGCTCGGAAAGCGGAATTCCTTGAAACCAAGTTCATTATGGAAGGTGATGGTGAAAGGAAGATAGATCTTGTAGAAGTACAAGATCAAACCGATCATACACAATTGGTTGGCACTAGTACTCAACATGAGGATGTTGAAAATGATCAAGTGGATGATCAAGGTACACAAGACGTTCGAAGATCTAGTAGGATTAGTAATCCTCCCGAGAGATATGGGTTTCTCGTGGATGGTTGCTATACGGTTGATTTGGATGAACCGACAAACTACGAAGATGCTTTATCAAGGATTGATAAAGATAAATGGCAGGAAGCCATGAACGCCGAGATGCAATCCATGTATGAAAATCAAGTTTGGAAACTTGTTTTGCAACCACCTAGCTCCAAGCTAGTTGATTGCAAATGGCTTTTCAAAATGAAAACCGACATACATGGAAACTTGGATACATACAAAGCTAGACTTGTAGCAAAAGGTTTCACTCAAACTCAAGGGGTTGATTATGATGAAACTTTCTCGCCTGTGGCAATGCTAAAGTCTATTAGGATATTATTTGCCATTGCTGCTCACTATGACTATGAAATATGGCAAATGGATGTCAAAACCGCTTTCCTGAATGGATATCTTGAGGAAGATGTCTATATGGTACAGCCCGAAGGTTTTGTTGATCCAGAAAATCCTAAGAAGGTATGCAAGTTAAAGAAGTCAATCTACGGATTGAAACAAGCATCTATAATGTGGAATCATCGTTTTAATGAAGAGGCAAAGAAATTTGGCTTCATTAAAAATGGTGATGAAGCTTGTGTATATAAGAAGGCTAGTGGGAGCTCCATAATGTTTCTTGTGCTATATGTGGATGATATATATTATTATTTGGGAATGATATTACCACAATGCAAGAAGTCAAAACTTGGCTAAAGAGTTGCTTCTCCATTAAGGATTTTGGAGAAGCACAATACATATTGGGGATAGGGATCTATAGGAATAGATCCAAGAGATTGATAGGTTTGAGTCAAAGTACATACATTGATAAAATCTTGAAAAGGTTCAAGATGGAAGACTCTAAGAAAGGTTTAGTACCTATTCAAAGAGGAACTTTTCTCAGTTCATCTCAGTGTCCTACCACGAAAGATGAACAAGAGAGAATGAAGAAAGTCCCATACGCATCTGCTATTGGGTCTATCATGTATGCAATGATATGTACTAGACCGGATGTGTCATGCGCTCTAAGCTTGACAAGTAGATACCAGAACAACCCAGGAAACAGTCATTGGATTGCTGTTAAAAGTATATTGAAATACCTTAGGAGAACTAAGGATATGTTTCTAATATATGGGTCTGGTGAGGAGGAACTCGCTGTAAAAGGTTACGTGGACGCGAGTTTCCAAACTGATCGAGATGACTCTCGATCACAATCCGATTATGTCTTCATGTTAAATGGTGGTGCAGTCTCTTGGAAGAGCTCAAAACAGGAAGTTGTTGCGTTATCCACTACAGAGTCGGAGTACATTGCCGCCTCATTGGCAGCTCAGGAAGCTGCATGGATGAAGAAATTCATAGACGACTTAGGAGTGGTCCCTTCCATTCAGGACCCTCTTGAGATCTTTTGTGACAACGAGGGTGCGATTGCTCAAATCAAAGAACCTCGTGCTCACCAAAAGACCCGTCACATTGAGCGGAGATTCAACTACAAAAGGGATGAAGTTGAAAAGGGGAAGATATGTATTCGCAAAGTTCACACAGATCTTAATATAGTGGATCCTCTCACAAAGCTCTTACATGGATCAAAACATGCAGGACATGTTTGTGCATTAGGGCTTCGATATTCTAGTGATTGGTCATGATCTATTTTAAGTATTGTAACGGAACGAAATTGTTCAAACTCATTAATATAATTATGGTATTAATTTATTTTGAGTTATGTTCCTATTTTGCATATTTTATCCATGAATAAGTAATTATTCTAAATTCCGTAGTCGATCACATTTGTGGGAGCAAATGTGAGGTTTAGACTATTATGAACTTGGATTGGTATACATTCACGGGATGAATGTGGGGCAAGGTTGCAACCAAGGTTCATAGATATTTGTTGGATACAAATATTGGAAGACCCGCTCTCAAGATTTACTAAATGGAGCCTTTGTGGTTGATCACATGTAATCTTGAGTAAAGGCGAATATCATTGTATCCTCTGACCTGAGATACGTATTGGGTTCGGATATTTACCAGGTATTGTGCCTTGATTCTTTCCTTCGCTATTCTGAAATATGGTAGTTCATAAGGAAGAGCTCAGGTATAATGCATGGTATGTATTTAGGACATATGTAGTCAAGATGGAATTTGTCCCTCTTATTCGTTGAGAGTCAGATGTTTAAGGCCTGATAAAGTTAAATCTAGAAGAGAGTGATCACTCTGTGTCTCTTGGATTTAACATGACATCTAGGACGAAAGGATACTATGAAAGATTTACCTATTCACATTCGAGATGGGAACTCGAAAGGGATGATGTTATTGAATGGCACAAAGTCATAACATATTGGGGGTGATGGACGGTCGTTAGGTGGTATCCATCACTTGCATTAATTTATATGTTTCTCGTGCAAGTGGGAGATTGAAGGTTTTTCGTATGCCCAAGAGACATATTGAATTAATGTGGCTAATATGTTATGATCCAAGTCGGGTCATACCCAATAACAAGCTTGCCGACACCTTAATCGTATTTAATCTTAATGAATGGATCATTAAATAAATACGCGACACTTGGATTTTAGAAAATCAGTTTTTCAAAATGTTATCACTTGAGATAAATTATTTGGATAATTTATATATAATTGTTTATAAGTTTAAATGATTATATTATGTTATATTTTATAAAAGGGTTTATAAAATATAAAAGTAACATAAAATTATATACATGTTTTATATATATATATCTAGTTTATATATATGTATAAATACATTGTTATATAATATATATATAGTGCAGAATTTGTGACTCCTAGAACAACAAGCATGCCTAGTTTATGTTTACTTTTAATAACACACAAGTGCCAAGGTGCATGCTAATGTATTAACCAAGGCCTTGACTCAAGAGAGAGGAGATAACACACATAAAATAGACTTCAAAATTCTGGTGCAGCTGTCCATGAATGCCGAACTGTTTTGAAGTAAAAGGGGGTTCCTTTGCTTGCTATTTTATCACTTTTAAGTGTTCTAAATCCTAACTAAATACAAAGGGTGTGTTGGTGATTAAAGCTTGTGGGTATTTCAAACTTGAGGCTTCAAGTTAGAAGCTATAATCCTTCATCTTCATCATCATTTATTGTTACTGCTTGCTGTCCAGTTTTTGGGGTTCAAAGCAAGTGGGTTTCAAGCTTGGGTTTAAGGTCATTAGGTGTCTTAAATCTTATCTATCTTAAGGGTGGTAATGGTGAATTAAAGGCTAAGGGTTTTGGTTGCTTAAAGCTTCATATTGGAGGTCATTTACACACATCTTCATCAACTTTCTGCACATTTTAAGCAGCCCTCAAACTTGGTTTTGAGGAGGTATATTACTCTCCCTTCTTGTTAATTTGTAAGCTTATGTTCACAACTTGATCCTATTTGGATTTAACTTTAAATTGGTTTAAAGATTAACAAGTTTAATTGGTAATTACACGCTTCCGTTTATAATGATTCTTAAAAGGTTTTAAGACTTATCAAACTTGTTAAATCCCAACAATCTTATCATTAAGCTTGTGTGCCATGGACATGGCAGCTTCAATAGTCTGGGACACTGGATTCAACCCCATGCTCAATCTGCTCAGATAACCCATCAATATAAGCTTCAATCTTATGGTCCTCATCAGCATAAGCATTTGGACACAACAACATCAGTTCAAAGAACCTTGGCTCGTAGGCATCTAAATCGGTGCCCTTCATCTTTAAGTTCTTAAGTTCAGTCTTCAAC
The DNA here is from genome assembly GCF_046630445.1 of Rutidosis leptorrhynchoides. NCBI lineage: Eukaryota > Viridiplantae > Streptophyta > Magnoliopsida > Asterales > Asteraceae > Rutidosis > Rutidosis leptorrhynchoides. The sequence continues at coordinate 199,811,697 of NC_092342.1, read as the reverse complement.
TTCTTAAGGTCACCCCTGGGATGATAACGGGTGATCATTCTATCTTTAAAATCATTCCAAGTCAAACCATAAGAAGCATCATTACACAAACTATTAACCAAATTGTTCCACCAAGTTAAAGCACCGTCTTTGAGAGTGCAGCTGGCGAAACTAACCTTGTCCTCATCTCGGACTCTAATAACCCAAAAAATAGACTTAACCTTCTCAAACCATCGAGTAAGTCCTATGGGTCCTTTGGTGCAACTAAATTCTTGTGGATGACTTGCCATAAAAGTCTTGTGGGAGCATCCCACCTGATTGTTGGCATTGGCATTAGCATTAGCTGCCATAGCAGCTGCAATTCCTTCAGAAATTAGGCGTTGCATACGAGCTTCGTTGGACTCACGGGGCGTCATGATCTTCAAAACACAATAACACAACCGTTAGTACTAAGAATAATACCAGTATTATAAAGGAATAGATCGAACACGAAAAGATTAAACATTAAAATAATAGTCAATGAACACTATGAGTAACAACATGATAGTTATGATAGTTATAGAAATAGCCACCACATGCATACATACTTTATGATAGAAATCATACAACATACATAGCACCTAACATACATGAACTATATTACGAATAATATAACATGCCAAGAGTCACAACACCAGAATAAAAATATGATAATGATAACCAGATGTTATAAAAGAAATAACCATCCATACATAAACGAAATATCTCATAACAAAATCCTCGGCAAAACGCCGTACATCATCCAAAAATGAATGTATAAAAAGGATAATATGTCTATGAAATAAAATGATCACTCATGATATCATCACATCACATCTGCTTGGAGCGGGTGTGATAAGCTGGGCCGGTATGAGGCTCTTCAGGAGTCTCATACTTCCTCAACTTTCCTTTCGCCTCCTCCAACTCCGTCTTCAGACCACGAATCACGCTCTCAAGAGCCTCGAACTTAGCGTCCAAATCTCGGTTACGCTTTCGAGTCTCGAACTCATACCCATGCTTGAAGCTAACGAACGTATCCATATCAGCTCTAATCTCATCCAGCACCTCTGTATGCGGCAAGAAACACATACAGTAGCTAATAGCATCAATGCGAGCCTCGTTCGTATACGCCCGAGTCATATGAGTGATGGTAGCCATGTAGTAGTTAACAGGGTCCCTCAGGCGAGGTTTCTATGCACGACGACAGGCGGCAGACGGGGAAACGGGAGCAGGAACGGAATTGTTTCTCGAAGCTGACATCTGCAAACAGTAAAACCACAAGCCACATACAAAAGTAGAATTGACATAAGCAATAACTTATAAGTATCTCTCATATGAAATGAAATGCATAATAATGCTATAACAAGAAAGGCCGGGTTGTAGACTAGACTCTAATGCACCCTAAAAACCACGGGTTGACCACATTATGACTGCCTAGTTCCCTACAACCAGATCTCTGATACCAACTGTGATGACCTCGTCAATACACTTAATTGCTCCGTCACTTGGTTCCACAGCTTGATCGAACTTTAAATGAATTTAATAAACAACATTGCATTCTTTTATTGAAAAAGTTTTCCAAAAAGGAAATTTACCAAAATATGTAGTTTAAACAAACCCAACATATTAAATATCCGACGTTGACATAAAACATAGCCAACCAAATACCCACAAGTTTAAATGTCCAAAAAGAGAATGCAAGTTTAATGTTTCATAAATTGTTTAACAAAAACTGCCCAAATGCATGTAGACACTTCTAACACAGCGGAAGCACCAAACAAATCAAGTACCTGTGAAAACATGCGAGTAAACTGTCAACAAAAATGTTGAGTGAATTATAGGTTTAAATAAACGAATAAACTTTAGACTACAAGATTTAAAATATTAGAAAACATAATACATTATTCCATTATCTATGAGCCACCTGGTAACCACTTCACCATTTACTTACCCTTGCCAAACACAATATATATACACTGAACATGTGTATCTTCAAATAAATACGAAGTACTAATACATTCCGATTATAAATTGCTAGCGCGACTAGCTCAAAATGGGGCTGTCAAGCCCGATAGATCTGTCCATAGGATTCGCGTTCACCAGTTGAAACCAGTGATTACAGTTACCAGACTAGGGAATATTTTCGTTCAACTCATAATGAATAATTTAAATTTAATTGCCACTTGTGTCTAAATGTAAAACAAAATGCATGTAATCACATCTCAAAATACTTTAAATAGTATGAAAAACGGGACTATAAGTCACCTTAAAGCAAATGAAGTAACCACACAAAAAGCGAACAACAAACGAAGTAAAGTGATCAAGTATGATCACAACGCCGACCTATAAATAAAGCAGATCGATACAAATAACTAACTTAGGTCAAGTCTTAGTATGATAGCTATAGTACTTGTTGCAAGTAAACATAGAACAACACTCAACATGCTCCGGTTTGATTAGAACAGCGTAAGGACACGTACTTTCTATTTTTAGAAAGTTTCTATTTTTAGCAGGTTTCCAATTTTTGAAAGTTTCTATTTTAGGAAAGTTTCTATTTTTGGAAAGTTTCTATTTTAGGAAAGTTTCTATTTTTGGAAAGTTTCTAATTTAGGAAAGTTTCTATTCTAGGAAAGTATCCATATTTAGAAAGTTGCTATTTTTTGAAAGTTTATAACTTAAGAAAGTTTCCTTAATTAGAAAGTCAACAAAAGTCAACTAAAAGTCAAAGTCAACCGAAAGTCAACTCAAAAGTCAACCTTGGTCAAACATAGTCAACATTGAATTTTAAAGTGTAAATTATATTAATAATATAAGTTATAATGTTATTTAAAGTCATATACGTATAATTATGTCATATCATAAGTTTATTTAAATTAAAATGAATTAACAAAGTTAACATAAGTTGAAATGATATAATTAATATAGCATAAGTATTTAATTAAATAATTAAATATTAGTCATAATATAAGTATTATTAATTACTAATAAATTTTAATCATATCATAAGTATTATTAATTAATAATGAATTATTAATCATATCATAAGTTTCTAATTATAATTATTAAATCATAAGTATTTAATAATTAAATTATAATTAAGTAATAACTAAGCCTTATAATAATTAAGTAATTAATTAATATTTATTATAAGTCTTAATATAATAATCACATAACAAAAGTTTAATACTTATCATAAGTATTTTTCATTAATAATAAAAGTATTATTAATCATAAGTTTAATTAAAGTTTCATTAATCAAAATGTAATTAATAAATGATATAATAAATATATATATCATAAGTCTTAAATTAGAATAATTAATTTTTATATCATAAGTAATTTGTTAATAATTAAAATTATTATTTATGTCATAAGTCCCATTTTATAACCATAAGTTTTAATTAAAAGTTCATCGGGTCATAACTTGAGGCTCGGGTATCAGTTTTCGGTGAGTCTTATATATATCTTCGCCTAACCAAACCACCCGACATATTAGTACACTCAAGAACACCCTAAGAACAGACACCAAGTCATGACCAACAGCCACCATTCAGCTTGGAGCTTTAATCCGTTTAAAAACATGTTTTAATCATAACGGGTGATCCGTGGTTCGGATTTCGAAGACCTGAACATGAAAGTTTATCCAATCATCAATACTACCACACTAGTACACCCTAGAGACTCCAAAAGTGGTCACAATGTTGGACCAAACCTAAACACATTCGTTTTTATGTTTTAATTCCATGAAAACACCATTTTAATCATATCTTAAGCTCCGGGAATCGAAATAACATGAATCTGGAGTCTAAAATAAATGTATTGATGAGAGGAACACATCTAGACACTTAACATCAGGTGAGTTTACATAAAATACCAATTACTCTGCTGTCCAAAATCAATCAAACCGAAATCATGAATTAACGAGTGATTCTACGCATACAATCAATAATCCAACATCATACAAGAACTATACCATCATAATAACATATAAAAATAGAAAAATTAAAGAAAAATCAAAAAGTTAGGGTTAGGGTTTATACCCTAATCAACGATCAAAGAGTATAGGCGCGTAGAGAACGGAATGAGGAATCCGATTGTGTTGAATGCTTCAAGAAATGATGAACAATTTTTTAGATGATGATGATGTTATGGTGGTGGTATGATGGCGGCTACCAAGAGAGAAAGAGAGGGAGAGAGAAAAAAAAAATGTAAAGCTAGGTTTTAGATGAAAAAAATGAAATGAAAGGTAAATTGCAAAAATGAAAAACAAATGGGAGTATACTCCCCTCCCATGTATTCGGCCGATGGGGGTATGGGGGTGGGCTCCATGGCCCAAAGTTGATAAATAGTGAATTGCTTTTAGCCCGAATGCTCGATCGAAGCCCGAAACGCGAAAACGCGACTACGCGATTAATTATTCGGAGAGATAACAAATATGCGACGAATAAAATATATAAATACTATGTATAATCATATGACATTAAAATATCATACATAAAATAATTTGGATTTAAAAATCCCAAAAGTTTGACCATTGGTTTGAAAACCGAAAAGATTTGCCGGATTGAAATCCACGACACGTAGAAACGTACAATTTAAAATATGAATACAAATATTCACATAACACATAATAATTAATATATTATTACTAAAATAATAATATAGGTCATAGAAATGAGGTGACACGAATAACAATTAACGGACGTTAAATAATAAATGGTAAAAGATAACGAAAAAAGTAGGGTCATGACACCAGCACATCCGTAGTAAAAGCTTTCAAATCAGCCACTTCATGCACAAACTAAAAATTGCTTTTCATTGAACTAATGTAATTCAACAGTTAAAAAAACTTAATAATTCGAATAGATATAACTGAAGATACATATCTTATTGGATTCTTCATCCATCCTTTCTTCATGTTTCACTAGCACGGAACCACAATTAATCTACCAGAAACACCACATAAGCAAACGAAATAAAAATATAAGCAAACCTAATCGAAATAACCAAATGCAGCAAACGCTAAAAGCAAACACAAAAATAATTTAAATAACTAAATCGAACCTAATTGTTATAGTATTTGGAAGATCGGGAAAACTTGTTATAAGTTGGTAATCGATTTAGCCTATGTTCTAAAATTTCATAACTGAAATAGGAAGTATGGTTTTTGTATTTGGCAATGAAAAAGATGGAATTATTGAGGAAAATAAAGTACCTCCTACTTTCTGATCAAACATGCTTTCATTATCAGAAGAAGATAATAGAAAAACCTAACTTCGGGCATTAACAAGTACTTCGGGGATTAATTTAAGCATAACCAAAATACAACTAATGAGAAAAATCTGAACAAACAAAAATATAAAACGTATGAAGAAAGAAAATCACGTTCTAATGAAACAAACTTGAACTCTTACTTGAATCATAAAACAAATGTTACTGAGTATATCTTTATTGAGTCTTTTCATCATATCTGCATCTTCCAAGTCAACTGATCAAATAAACTAGTAACCTAACAAATATCATAAACCCCAAAAAGCGTATTACATTCCAGAACCGAAAGTAAAACTCAAATTTATAAAGACAATTATAGAACTATATAAAAACATGAAAGTAAAGTAATACCGTAATTGCTTTCTATCATCATCTTCATCGTTGAAACATCGATTGGCCCTTTATTACTTTGAATGAGCATGTAACACCCCATGTTTCCTTGAACATGGTCCAAAGGTGCGTATTTAATCTCTCGAATGTTTAACTTTAACTGTGGTCGACTTTAAATGGTTTAAATGTTAGAAAGTGGACTGATCAGGTCACCATCGCGTTTTGGGCAAGTACATCGCGTTTCAGGTCGTCGCTAAACGCGACAGTTTAAAAAAACCCCCGACCTGGCCACTTTTTCGCGTACTGGTCAACCTTGTCGCTTTTGGAGTCATCGCGGAACGCGACATCATGTCGCGAAATGCGACACGTTGGCAAATCTGGTTTTTTAACTCATTTTTAAAGGGCATTTTAAGGGGTATTTTGGTCCTTTCACTTTGTGGACGGGTTTGAGACCATAAAAAATGATCAAGGCATATTATTATCTCATTTTTCACTCTTTCACCTACACACTTTCATCTTAGAGAGAGAATTAGAGTTTTAGAGGGAGAGAGAGAGAGAGAGAGAGAGAGAGAGAGAGCTCATTTTAGAGAAGAAGGAACCCAATTCTTGCCCAAGTCCAAGCTTTAAAGTCGTTCCCTACATCTCTAGCTATGTTTTGGTAGTAGTGGTAAGTTTTAACTCCGAGTTTCAAGTTCAATTTGATTTTTAGCTAGGATTTGTTCATGTGTAGTTTGTAAAACTCATTTTAGTGTTAAAGGGGTGAATTTGGGTAAGTTGATGTATGGAATCCCTAAGGTTTGTAATCTAGGGTTTAGTCTTGTTGATTTGGAGTTTGTAGGGTTAATCGTTTTGTTAAATCACTAACACACTTATGTGTTAGTGGGAAGTTTTTAATGGGGTTCAAGTTTGACCCAATTGTGGGTCTTGACTTTGAAATGGGTCAAATGGGTAATGTTTGACCTAGCTGGACAATTTGGGTATAAGAATACCCCAAACTAGTGTTAGTTAGTGTGTTGGGCTATAATCACTAGCTATTAGTGATTTAAAGTGGTCTTGACCTAGGATGGGTGTCATTAATGTAAATGGGTCATAATTGCACTTGAGTAATTAATGCACTAGGAGTTATGAGTTAGTAAGTAGTCCAACTTGTTTATGTGTTAATTGTGTATTTAATGTAATAGGTACTTTACATTGAAGCTTGCGGAGTTGTATAATCATCACCTAGGCGATAAGGTGAGTGAAATAATAATATGTGTATGTATATAGTGTATTTATTTGTGTGCTATGGTATGAACCACGGAGCCGGTAGTGCCATAGCATGTGTGGGTGTGCTATGATGTGAACCACGGAGCCGGTAGCATCATGATACGTGTGTTGTAGTGTGAACCACGGAGCCGGTAGCACTATAGCACGAGTTGTTAAGGTGTGAACCACGGATCCGGTAGCGCCTTAACATGAGTATGACTCGAGTCATGATGTGAAACACGGAGCCGGTAGCATCATGACAATGCATATGGTGTGAACCACGGAGCTGATAGCGCCATGACGTGAGTATGGTTAACCATATGGTGGGTATGTGTGTGGGTTACATGAGCATTATTTATATTATATGCTATGAATTATGCTAGCTTGTGACGTGTTGAGGAATTAGCTTGTACTTTGAGATTGTATGCTAATTAAATTGAGAGCATGTATGCGGTATGTGCGTAAGTGTTTGCAAATAAGTATGTTATATATGTATATGTATAATTGTTATATTCACTAAGCGTTTTGCTTACCCTCTCGTTGTTTACACTTTTTAGGTTCCAGCGTAGACAAGGGCAAGGGTATTCTTTGGATTAGAGACCTCCATCTATTGGGCTATTGGAGGGAACTTTTGGAAGCGACCTAGTTGGGTAGTTTAACCCCCGTATTTTGTTTGGCAATTAAACTCATAGGTCGTTATTACATTTTGAATTGTACTAAATTTTAATACTTGAAGCGTTGTACGATACCTTTTATGTCATGGTGGTTGTTATTATTCGAGTAACGTATTTGAATGTTGTACAATTTCGTTAATGTTTTTTTTTTAAATTATCGGGTTAAAGACGGGTTGGGTTGTTTCAAGTGGTATCAGAGCATGGTTTAAAGGATTTATGTGACTTGAGATAAGTGTCTAGACTTAGACCTTATTGTGTGTGCGCTTTATGCAGGACTTCTAGGATGCGAGTCGGACCGGGATTGGTTAGTGCCTTAGCGTAGGTTAACTAACTATGTGGTAATTGTATTGTTTTGTGTTTGCAATCGTCGAGCAAGATAGTCGTTGTACTATCGAGTTAACGCGACGTGCTCGCATAACAATGACTAGCTACCATTGTTACGAGTTTAAATCGTGTCAAACATGTAATGTACGACGAGTGTTGAGCAAGACGGGGCGGTGTGGTGTGTGTGAATCGTTTCCGTGTGTTTTGTTGTTTAACTTATTCCATTTTATAGCATGAAGACGAGAAACGGTCATGACAATGGAAGTCCGAGTGCCGAAGGTGACTTCACGGCAAAGGTGGAGGCCATCTTTGCAAAACATAATGGGGATTTTCTTGCGAATATTAAGAAAGTTTTCCAAGAGTCGGTTGACGAGCAAGTGACCGATATGATAAAAGAGCAAATGGGTGCTATCATCCAAGAAGTGTTTGAAAAGAGGTTCCCTAAACCTCAAGGTGTGAATGCCGAAGTTGACTCAGGTGATGTGGGAAGGAGGGACTTCCTCTACAAAAATTTTAAGATTTCTCAACCTCCTACCTTTGATGGTGAAAGAGACCCACTAAAGAGTACTCGTTAGATCTCTGATTTGTAGGGGGCTTTCCACACTAGTGAATGCCCTCCCGATAAGAAAACGAGGTACGTAAGTAGCATGTTGAGGGGTGATGCAAAGTTGTGGTGGGACGCAAAGATTCAGCTTTACGGTGAGGAACAAAGTATGAGTTTGACTTGGGACGAGTTCAAGGCAGAATTTTTCAAGGAGTTTTGAACTCCGGCCGATCTTTTGAGGCTTAAGGATGAGTTGCTAGCCTTGAAGCAAGGGACAATGGATTTGAACACTCTCAAGTCCACATTCTTATAGAAGACCCAATTTTTCCCGGAGTATATCGGTAATGATCATATGTTGAAGGAAGACTTATATCGAACTTTGAATGACAACTACCAAGAAAAGATTAGTAGGGGTTCGGTGAAAACTTTTGATGAGTTGTTTGATGTATATAAGGGTTTCGAGTCACTTGCTTCGAAAAAGAGTGACTTCACATTTAGCAAACGAAAGTTTGAAGCTACTAGCCATTCCAACAAGGAGACTAAGGGCGCGACTGAGAGCGTCAGTAGTGTGAAGAAGGGTGCTCCCGGGGGTTTTGGACCCTAATGTTATAATTGTGGGCGACTAGGGCACATGGCTCGTGATTGTACAAACCCATCTTCAACACCCAAACTCACTTGTTATAATTGTCAAAAGGAAGGGCACCGAAGGACGGAATGTCCCGAGTTGCAGAATGATCAAGTCAAGAAGCTCGAAAAGGCGACGGGTACGGCTATGGAATGAAATTATTTGATGACTAATGATGAAGCCAAACAATTCAATGAAGTTGTCTCAGGTACTTTCATGGTTAACTCTAATCCGGAAAGGATACTCTTTGATAGGGGTGCTAATTTATCGTTTGTGTCTCCAAAGTTTGTGCTTAAGCTTAATAAATCGCTAGCTAAGTTAAGTCATCCGGTAGAAGTTGAAATAGCGGATGGTAAGACGGTGCTAGGGGTTGATGTGTGTAAAAATTGTAATGTTGTGTTTGGTGCCGAAACCTTTAAAATCGATCTTATCCCAATGACTTTGGGTGAGTTTGATATCGTTGTTTGTATGGATTAGCTCGATCGTTATAGAGCCGATATTGCATGCCATGAAAAGTTTATTCGTGTAAAGATGCCAAGTGGGTGTCATACCCCCAAATAGGGCCGGGGAAATATGACTTCACAATATCACAACACAAGTATGTATAAACGAGAACGACTCTATATGAGACGTTTTAATTAAAAACCAATGTATTTATAAGCAACGGAAAGTATTAAGTCATTACAAATGACTCCTTAAAGTATAAATGTAATCTAAAATGTTTTAATGCAATAATATGAATGATGATATGCAGACTCCAAAAGCAGCAAAGTCCAAATAGCAAATAATCTTTAGCAATCTTCACATGAGACAAAACATGCTTAAAGTGTCAACCAAAATGGTTGAGTGAACAACATAGGTTTAATATATTTAGTTTTAGACCACAAGATTTAGTTATCAAAAATAAATGCTGAAGTTATGATATCGAGACGTAAACAAAGTTATCCCAGGACACCTTGAACTGTCAGTGTCGTTTAATCATTATTATGTAACCGAAGACCAACGGTCAAATGGTTAGAGACGTCACTCTCAATAGCGCTATTTACAATAACTAAGCTTGCCTTTATACGTAGCAACTAACGATATCATGGTAGGAATTTAGCATGAATTAAAGCATGTCAGCACAGTTAAATAGTTTTCAGGTACTTGTGTCTAAGCGTAAAACAGTTTGAAAGCAAGCATGTGTCTCACCCCAAAAGTTATAAAATAAGTAGTAGAGAAAGTTAAAAAGTGGGGCTATGAAGTTCACCTTAATAGCAGGCAAGAAAATCCACGCAAGTAGTATGAATGGAGTGTGTAAGCGGAGATCTCAATCTAGAGATATAATGTTCAATTAATTAATGTCTAATAGACATAAAGTTTGTTTATTAATATAGCAAACTATATTAACAGTGACCGTTTTCGAGAAAAGTTATATTTATATAAGTAATAATATACTTAGTGTTATTAAGTGTTACTATATAATTAAGCGTATAAGTTATCCTAATAATAGTATTATTATTTACTTTAAAAGTCAACTATTATGTTATAAATATACTTTATATGATACATACATATATAACCTTTATTTATTATTATACATGTATGTGTTTATAACTATATGATATATATATATACACACACACACACACATACACATTAGGTGTAGGTGTTACATACATACATATATAAGTGTAAGATGATACATATAGATATATATACACTTATTACTTTTTATTATTAAGTTTACTAACTTATATAACTTACATAATGCACATTCATACATACATACACACGTACATATATATACATATATACACATACATATACACGTATGTATATATTTACATATACACACACACATATACATACAGTGTATACATGCACATACGTACGTATGCATACATGCATGCACGTTCATCATGAACATAATTACTTTACTAATCACAAAATCATAACCTAATTATCATAACCTTAAATTAATAGCTTTAACATAAAATTGTAAGTTTTTTAACATAATAACTAGTAATCTTTATTAGCCATAATCAATTTGTAATCTTTATCTATTTTAATTAACTAGTTTATTAACTTTTCACATAAAATCATAACTTTTTATCATTCTATCCAATTATGTTCATTTACCCTAAACATATTAATCAAAATCAATCCATGTTATTCATAACCAAATTTCAACATAAAATAATAAACTTCTTATTAATAACTAATCATAATACTTGATTAAGATCTTACCCTAAATACTTTTAACTCTTTCTTTTATCCATAAACTTTTATTCATCTTTTATCTTTTATCCTTATCTAGCTTACTTACATAAAATCACAAACTTTAACCTTATTAATACTTCATGATCAATTCATAATTCATAACTTTTATTCATAATCAAAATCTTCATCTTATTATTAACAATTAATTATAATACTTGATCATAACCTTTATTATTAATCATTATAATTATCCTTACAACAATTCATAAATCTTTATCTACCTTAAACATAATTATTATTCATACTTCAATATTATACTTAACATAATACTTATTAGTATACATATATGTAACCAAATAAAGAACAAGATCCCTAGGGTTTAGACTACCTTAACAGATTTGATGATCTAGGATGATGTTGATGATGCAAATCAAAACAGAAAAACAGGAGCCAAGCAGTAGCAAAGATGACCCAGAAAGGCTGTTTGGGTCCTCCTTTGTTCTCGTACAGCAGCAAACTAGAAAACAAAAGAAAAATGCAGCAATTATACAGCAACTTGGATGACTTCTTGGACTTGTTTGATCACGTTAGAAAGACAGAAAGTACAGCGGCAGATTCAACAAGAATCACGACCAACAGGAGGTTCTACTTGGGCTTCTTTGATCGACAGAAACAGCAGGTACAACAGCAGAATAATGGACGAATTTGAGCAGGTTTAATGGCGATTGAAGGGCTGTGATGGTGGTGGTGATTATCGACTGCAGAAGGGGTTTTGTGAGGGATGTTGTCGATAGAAAAACAGGCTGGGTGAGTGCAGATTAGTTGACATAAATTGTAGGGATTGCAGGAGAACTAGTCGACTTATTTTCTGCAGGATATTGTGGTGAGTTAACTTGGAAATCATGAGGGATTTTATAGTTGTTGTAGGTTTCCTAATTGCTCTCTAATACTTGGAGATTAAGGACCATAATTATAGTTTAACTAGGATTGTATCTTTCTTAGGGATCAAGTTTTATCCTCTAAACCTTAAGCAGCCGATTGACAAAGTTGTGTTATGCATCTTTATTATTATTTTTTTATACGGCCTTATTACTTAATCATGTATTTTATATATTTTTTTATTATTATTATTAAGTTTATAATTATTTTAATTACATTTTATTTAAATACATTTTATTTATTTATTTGTCCCTAACTTTTATAAATCTTTAATTTGATCCTGATTAGTTTTTAAAGTTTATATAATGTCACATATAGCTTATTTTATTAAATTAGTGTTAGGGTTAGGGTTTACAAGATTAGAGTTTAGCATTTAATGTATAGGGTTAGGTTTTAAGATTAATAAATTCAAGAATTAATTAAGATAATTAATTATGATCGAATAACAACCCTAATGATAACACCCAGAATAGGACAATGAAACCCTAAGGGCAATTTGGTAAATTCAGAAGGGAAAAGTGAGGGTTGTTATAGTACCTCCCCGTTAATTTAAACTTCGTCCCGAAGTTTCAGTAAGACTTCTCGGATGCATCAACGTTTGAGAATAGATGGGGATATTTTTGCTTCATTCGGTCTTCACGTTCTCAGGTATACTCGGGGCCTCTATGTGAATTCCAACAGATCTTAACAACCAGAATAGAGCTTTGTTTCATACATTTAATCTTACGATCCATAACTTCTTTAGATTCTTCGGTGAAGTGCAATTTACCATTATGGCGAAGATCATTCAAAGGAATAACAAGTATGTTGTCAACAAGACACTTTTTAAGATTCGAGATGTGAAATGTATGAACTTTATTTAACAGGAAGTGTTGTCTAAAAATTACCATTCGGTCAACGTTTTGTTAAAGCAAAGTTTACACTTAATTACAGGGGGAATCTATTTGAGTGAGAGTTGATGTTGTATGAAAATGTCGGCTAAAAGAGCCTGGGTGATTAGAATATCTAGTCTTATGGACTTCCTCCATGACTAGTTCTTGAAAATTTCCGATTAATGGTGATTTTTATAGGATCGACATGTATTCCTTCACTATTAACTACATGTCCAAAGAATTGTACGATTCGTAGCCAAAGTTCACACTTGGAAAAACTTGGCATACAGTTATTCCTTCTTTAAGAGCTCTAGAATCAATTACAGATGTTGCTCATGCTCTTTCTCGCTCTTGGAATAGATTATGATGTCATCAATGAAAACAGTTACGAATTTATCAAGATAAGGTTTGCATACACGGTTCATAAGATCCATTAATACAGTAGGAGTATTGGTTAAACCAAAAGGCATGACAAGAAACTCATAATGCCCATAGCGAGTTCAGAAAGAAGTCTTAGAAACATCGGTTTTCTTGACTCTCAATTGATGATAACCCGACCTAAGATCAATTTTCGAATAAATACTTGACCCTTGCAGTTGGTTAAACAGGTCATCAATGTGCGGAAGAGGATAACGATTCTTGATGGTTAGCTTGTTGAGTTCACGGTAATCAATACACATTCTCAACGTGCCATCTTTCTTTTTGACAAATAGAACAGGTGCTCCCCACGGAGACGAACTAGGACGAATGAAACCTTTCTCCAAAAGTTCTTGTAGTTGGCTAGATAATTCCTTCATTTCGGATGCAGCTAAACGGTATGGTACCTATGCAATAGGTACAACACCGGGCGTGGATAATTGACAAGTGAAGGATATATATTATCTAAGGTTGATATTTTTAGTTGACAATATAGTGATAAGGAGTAGGTAATGGTACACAATTGTCCTAAAGTTGATCAAATCTTATTCCCATCATGATCCATAGGATTTCTGTATGACTTATCATAATATAATGACGTTGATCAAGTGTCATTATATTATTCTAAATCATACTTTTATCACTCCATAAGGTTACTACTATGTCATCTAGTCAATATGCATCTTCATCGAGGCGAATGATTCAATGGAAAATGAAAGAAAAGAAAATAACATCATTCATTAAAAGAAAATAACTAGAGTATTACAGAAACTTAACGAAATCTTCCAAATTATAGAAGTACTAAATGGTAACATAAAGAATACTATGAAAATTTAAATGTCTCTAGTGGTTTCCAAAAACTCTTCACTGTGCCTCTTCATTCTTCTTCTTATCCGAACATTGATTTTTGAAATGCCCTACTCCTCCGCATTTATAGCAAGTAGGAACGGTTGCATTTGCTGGAGTTTTGATTGATGGGATAACAACTCTACAATTCTTGGCTACGTGACCCACCTTCTCACACTTGGTGCACTTGGCCTTACACCATCCTTCATGATGTTTCTCACATCTCTTGCAATAAGGACGTTTTCCCTTATACAACTTGTTGAATTTGCTTTTAGAATTTTCTTGCCCCATTCCTTCTCTTTTCCTTTTTGCACCATCTTTCTCCTTATGTTTGTCGATGAAATAGCTTGCCATGCAAGTAGCTTCTTGTATGGTGCCCAGGTTCTCCAAGATAACATCTCTTCGGACTTCATTAGGCAATCCATTGATGTAGCATTGGATCCCTAGATACTCGGGAGTAGCCATGAGAGCAAACTCTTAAAATCGGTTGGTGTAGCTCATGAGATCAGCATTCACCATTTCTATATTACTGAGCCCAGGTCTTTCAGTACTCTTGTATGTAGGGGGCGGGTAGCTTATAAAACTTTGATGAGAACGAATAGTCGAGAGGTTTCGCGGTACGCTTTTGTTGCCATTGCCTTGAACAGAGGGCTCGGACTTGGATTCTTCCTCAACTTCTTCTTCTTTAATCATCTCCTCCACAAACTCTTCCTCCTCGTCATCTCAATCATAGTTATCATTAGTGTGGGATTCTTCCAAATGAGGGGAGTGTGGTGGACTAGCAGGGACATAGTTTGGGTGAGTTGGTGAAAATGGCGGGGAAACGGGTCCATAAGTCAGTGTGCGGACAGATCTTTCGGAGTAGGATTCCTCGGAGTCAGAAATGACGACCGGGTTAAGGCGAGACATCCTAAATGAAAATAAAGAAAGATGATTAGGTAGGTTCTAAGGATGACGCAAAAGCACGAATAAAATGTAAGGGGAAAATGCACCAGAAACTAAAACAGGAAAGGTTATAGTCCTATAGATTGCTAAGGCACCTAACTAACACATAAGGCACACATAATATGCAATCCTGGTTCTCTATAACAACCTGTCTCTGATACCACTCTGTCATACCCCCAAATAGGGCTGGGGAAATATGACTTCACAATATCACAACACAAGTATGTATAAACGAGAACGACTCTATATGAGACTTTTTAATTAAAAACCAATGTATTTATAAGCAGCGGAGAGTATTAAGTCATTAAAATGACTCCTTAAAGTATGAATGTAATCTAAAATGTTTTAATGCAATAATATGAATGATGATATGCGGACTCCAAAAGCAGCAAAGTCCAAATAGAAAATAATCTTTAGCAATCTTCACCTGAGACAAAACATGCTTAAAGTGTCAACCAAAATGGTTGAGTGAACAACATAGGTTTAATATATTTAGTTTTAGACCACAAGATTTAGTTATCAAAAATAAATGCTGAAGTTATGATATCGAGACGTAAATAAAGTTACCCCAGGACACCTTGAACTGTCAGTGTCGTTTAATCATTATTATGTAACCGAAGACCAACGGTTAAATGGTTAGAGATGTCACTCTCAATAGCGCTATTCACAATAACTAAGCTTGCCTTTATACGTAGCAACTAACGATATCATGGTAGGGATTTAGCATGAATTAAAGCATGTCAGCACAGTTAAACAGTTTTCAGGTACTTGTGTCTAAGCGTAAAACAGTTTGAAAGCAAGCATGTGTCTCACCCCAAAAGTTATAAAATAAGTAGTAGAGAAAGTTAAAAAGCGGGGCTATGAAGTTCACCTTAATAGCAGGTAAGAAAATCCACGCAAGTAGTATGACTGGAGTGTGTAAGCGGAGATCTCAACCTAGAGATATAATGTTCAATTAATTAATGTCTAATAGACATAAAGTTTATTTATTAATATAGCAAACTATATTAACAGTGACCGTTTTCGAGAAAAGTTATATTTATATAAGTAATAATATACTTAGTGTTATTAAGTGTTACTATATAATTAAGTGTATAAGTTATACTAATAATAGTATTATTATTTACTTTAATAGTCAACTATTATGTAATAAATATACTTTATATGATACATACATATATAACCTTTATTTATTATTCTACATGTATGTGTTCATAACTATATGATATATATATATATATATATATATACACACACATTAGGTGTAGGTGTTACATACATACATATATAAGTGTAAGATGATACATATAGATATATATACACTTATTACTTTTTATTATTAAGTTTACTAACTTATATAACTTACGTAATGCACATTCATGCATACATACACACGTACATATACATACATATATACACATACATATACATGTATGTATATATTTACATATACACACACATATACATACAGTGTATACATGCACATACGTACGTATGCATACATGCATGCACATTCATCATGAACATAATTACTTTACTAATCACAAAATCATAACCTAATTATCATAACCTTAAATTAATAGCTTTAACATAAAATCATAAGTTTTTTTAACATAATAACTAGTAATCTTTATTAGCCATAATCAATTCGTAATCTTTATCTATTTTAATTAACTAGTTTATTAACTTTTCACATAAAATCATAACTTTTTATCATTCTATCCAATTATGTTCATTTACCCTAAACATATTAATCAAAATCAATCCATGTTATTCATAACCAAATTTCAACATAAAATCATAAACTTCTAATTAATAACTAATCATAATACTTGATTAAGATATTACCCTAAATTGTGACGACCCGAAAATTTTCGACTAAATTTAAACTTAATCTTTATATGATTTCTATACGATAAGCAAAGAATATAATGTTGAGTCTAGAAAATTTTGAAACAATGTTCATATATTCAATTGACCTTCGACTGCTCTCGACGATTCACGAATAATTAATTGTAAATAGATATGTGTGTATGTATATATAAATAATAATTCGAAATATAATTTGTAGTATTATATGTTGTTGTTACTAAAATTTAATAAAATAAAAATAGGACATTATAATAATTATTACTTAAAATATATCTATATATAAATAAAGTATATTAAAAATAAATAATAAATGATTGTAATACTCATTTGATGTTTCGATTGATATTAAGCAAGTTAAATTCAAACTTATATTATTTTAAAATAAACGGTGATCCGAAAATGAGTTATATAAATTTTAGGCTTACTAAAAATGTATTTAGGATATAGTTATTAAATTTTAACACTTTTCATATTTCACCCAGAATTGAGAGGGACAGTTGATGTAATTTTTAATTTACAAATTAAGGATCGAATTTTATTCCATAACGACCAAAATAAATAAAGATAGTTAATTTAAAAATATGGGATTTTTACGAGGACTTTTATCCGCCACTAATTTACAATGGAGTACGATATTCCAGTCCGTGTTAGAGTGTCGGCAGATTATTACATAATCAAACCCGTGATTTTATTATTAGGACACTGTTTATTTTAATCATTGTGTTATTTAATATATATACATGCATGTATATGCAAATGCATATAAACAGATGATCATTCAGTTCAATATCAAAAACCATCACTGTCTCTTACCTTGTTTCTTCTTCAATCATCAATAAACACCTTATCACCACCTCACCAGGCTGTCACCACCGTCTCCTGCTACCCTAAACCACCGTCACCTATATCTCTCTCCCTCTATCTCTTGGCCGAAGACAACCATCAAGAACACCACATCGAATCACCATTCTATTGAATTCTTTTCCTTCTTTCTGTCTTCTCGGTCGACAAGACCAAACACCCCACTCTCACCATTTTGTTTGTGCTTTTCCTCATCACAATCAAAACCATAAAATACCATCAAAATTTATGTACCTGCAAGTGTTTCCGGTTTTTGTTCGAACCACCACTTGAAACCCTCTAACATCACTACTATCAATCTTCTAACACCACTTTCACCACCCATAGAGCTTACTGCTGCATATTTCTGTCTATTATTCGATTGCTACCAGCTGCAGTTGTGTTACTATAATCATTGCAGCCGGGAATAACCAAGAGTCACCATCACTTGCATGGTTATTTGTTTTTAACTGCAACTACAAACCAAACATCACTGCGACAGCGTATTTTTCAATTCCTTTTTCCCTTTGAACCACTTTTGCTATATATATATATATATATATATATATATATATATATATATATATATATATATATATATATATATATATATATATATATATATATTTCTTTCCATTTTTTTTCTTCAAGTGGACGACAACTAAAAAGCACCCACTTGGATGTGGATCTCTTCCTTCACATAGACGTAACACTCTTATCATAACAAGACTTCTTCATATTCTTTATTTGGGGCCACGATCTTTGAATTAAATGATGAGCTGTAAAGAAAATATCAACTATGTGCTTGATTGTTTCTAACGAATCCCCCTCATATTCCATCATCAATCTAATTAAAAAAAATGAACTGGAACATTTAAATCGGGCCTGCATAATTATTTTGGACTATTTTCACCTTGGGCCGTGTTTGTTTATGATGTCGGGCCTATAAAAAAAGACATCACGGTTAAACAGGATTACAAACCCTTTTCTTGTCACTGCTGCAAACTTTATTTTTTTTCCCTCTCGAATGAATGCTGCGAGAATGCAGCTGTTCCAACGAAACGTTTTCTTGTTTCAATTTGAACGAAAGGATGATGATGATTATGAGATGGCGAGTGATAATAAAAAGGGATTGACGATGATTATAAAGCGAAAGAATAAGATGAGGATTCATATACGTAAAAAATCATGATAATGGAAAATTGTTGTGATTTTATGTGTTGATAGTTTAATTATAGTCACGATGAAAGAATAAAGATATTACGCGTATGTTAATGATACCGAGATGATATTATAATGATGTTCTTGTCATGAACGATGATGATAATAGATGAAGTATGATGATCGTGATGATTAAAAACAATATCGATTGAAGATGATGTGAAGAAGATAATGAATAGAATTAATGGTGTTTATGATCGAGAAAACGATGGCAAGTGAAGATGATGGTGATGTCGACATAGATGATGGTGATTATTATTAGATGATGGAATGATAATAGGATTGATACGTTGGAGACTATTCGAATTAAGCTTGATCGAGAAACACATAAATCCTAAACCTAAATCTGTGATTTTGCATCATGGGCTTTTAATTATTAACTGGACTTGTGAGTATTTTGGGTTTGTAATTCAACTTGGGCAAAATTAAATTAATTCTACTAGGTTGTGTTATTGGGCCGAATGAAAAACAAAGAGGATTAAATACATTTTTGGGTATGATATATCTCAGAAAGAAACTGATGGATCATTGGTTAAGGGGTGGGTGTTTAAGCGAGAGGTCACGGGTTCGAGCCCTGTCTGAGGCTTTTCTTTTAGAAACCCTTTTTGAAGGTAGTTTTCATTTTTAAAGTTTATATTATTATTAGTATTGTTATTATTATTATTATGGTTATTTTTAGAACACTTATTACAAATACAAGTATTATTATAAAGTCTATCATTTATTATAATTATTATGATTATAACTATGATTAGGATTATTGTTATTATTAGTATTATGAAAATAATACAAGTTATTATTATTAATATCACTTTTGCAACTATTATTATTATTATTATTATTATTATTATTATTATTATTATTATTATTATTATTATTATTATTATTAAACATAAGTATCATTGTTAACAATATCATTATTAATAAAGCTATTATTATTATTATTATTAATAAAATTATTATTATCAGGATTATCATTTTTAAGCAAATAAATATTTGGTATATAAAATATACTTAATATATATATACAATAATTATATTATTATTTCACATAACTATATATATTAAACTCATTAACATTATACTTACATATAACAACTATTAATTTTAGATATAACACTAAACATATATATATATATATATATATATATATATATATATATATATATATATATATATATATATATATATATATATATGTTTAGTGTTATATCTAATATATATATATATATATAATTATATATATATATATATATATATATTGTAAAATAAATAAATGAATAAATAATAATTATTTTAAAGAAATTTATATAAAATATAAATTAAGCTATTATAAATATAAATGAAGTATATTTTTTTAACAAAAGTTAGTATAAAATTTATGTAAACTACAAACACATAAATAATATATAATTAATAAAGGAAATTATGAGATTCCCATTATATGTTTTAATAAGATATACAAATGATATAGGTTCATGAATCCGAGGCCAACCCTGCATTGTTCAATGTCGTCATATGTATTTTTACTACAAAATACATTATGTGAGTTTCATTTGCTCCCTTTTTAATTGCTTTTGCAAAATATATTTTTGGGACTGAGAATACATGCGCTACTTTTATAACTGTTTTACGAAATAGACACAATTAATTGAAACTACATAATATGGTTGAATGGATCGAAGCCGAATATGCCCCTTTTAGCTTGGTAGCCTAAGAATTAGGGAACAGACCCCCTAATTGACGCGAATCCTAAAGATAGATCTATCGGGCACAACAAGCCAAATTCTGGAATTTGGAATGCTTTAGTACTTCGATTTTATCATGTCCGATGGGTGTCCCGGAATGATGAGGATATTC
Organism: Rutidosis leptorrhynchoides; assembly: GCF_046630445.1. Lineage (NCBI taxonomy): Eukaryota > Viridiplantae > Streptophyta > Magnoliopsida > Asterales > Asteraceae > Rutidosis > Rutidosis leptorrhynchoides. Next base: position 199,790,673 of record NC_092342.1, on the reverse strand, counting down.
TATATGCATCTTGTTAATGTCGGTTACCAGGTGTTCAATCCATATGAATGATTATTTTTGTCTCTATGCATGGGACGTTTATTTATGAGAACTGAAAATGAAAATCTTGTGGTCTATTAAAATGATGGAAATGATTATTTATGGTAAACTAATGAACTCACCAACCTTTTGGTTGACACTTTAAAGCATGTTTATTCTCAGGTATTAAAGAAATCTTCCGCTGTGCATTTGCTCATTTTAGAGATACTACTTGGAGTCATTCATGACATATTTCAAAAGACGTTGCATTCGAGTCGTTGAGTATCAAGATTATTATTAAGTCAATTATAGTTGGATATATTATGAAATGATATGCATGCCTATCAACTTTTGATGTGAAGAAATTTTGCCTTTTAAAAACGAATGCAATGTTTGTAAAATGTATCATATAGAGGTCAAGTACCTCACGATTAAATCATATGTTAATGTATTCGTCCTTATGGATTAGGACAAGTCGCTTCATGTGGTATCAGAGCGGTGGTCTTAGCGAACCAGGTCTGCATTAGTGTGTCTAACTGATAAGTCATTAGGATGCATTAGTGAGTCTGGACTTCGACCGTGTCTGCATGTCAAAAGTTTTGCTTATCATTTTTGTCGGAATTCATCTAGTTATCATCCTTAGGAAATTACCTACTCATTATTCTTAGTCTAGACACGTTTTACTGCATTGACTGCATGAATAGTGTATAGACAAAATTCATATCTTAGCGTATCTGACAATTCATATCTTAGCGTATCTGTTGCTGTAGACCTTGCCTGATATCTCTCATAAATTTCTCCTTAATTTAAGGGATCCTGGTACTATATATATCTATGCAAATTATGCATTGAGAATACCATCCAACTATCAATTGCAGTCACTAAACTCTTCATACCAAAAATATTTTCTGAGATCGCGTAAGATGGCCTTTACGAATCGACCAAGTTCCTCTGACTCCAAAGACAGCGTGACAGGAGCACACCAACCAATCAAGTACCGTGATTACTGGAGAAAATGGGGGTAGGTTCGCAACATACTCACCCTATGGAGAAGGGAAGAAGGTACTCCATATCATGAATCGAATCTACCACCTAACCTTGGAGTACTTGACCCGCTCACTGGCGAACCCGTTCGCAACACCGTTTATACCCTATTTGCAAGAATATTTCGTCTTGAAGCAACCATTAACAAAACTAGAGAAGATATTCGACCTCTACCTCACACTGATAATCAACCAGGGTTAGTAGAAGAAGTTAGAGAACTCCGAGCTCGAGTAATAACTTTAGAGAGCACGGTATACAATTTGCAAGCACCAGCAGTATCACCTGTGATGACCCGGGAATTTCCGACTAAATTTAAACTTTATCTTTATATCATTCCGACGATAAGCAAAATCTGTCATATTGAGTCTCGGATAAATTTTGAACTGTCTTCATATATTCAATTGACCTTCGACTGTTCTCAACGATTCACGAACAATTAATTTCAAATATATATGTATATATTATAACTTGAATACATTATTTAGGAATATTCATTCAATTAATAAAGATAATAATGAAACATTATATATTAACAATGGAAGTTAATATATGTAATATATATACAATTTTGTTACATAAGTAGTTAAATGAATATGTTAATATAAATAATTTATAAATATTATATGTAAGAATTTATAATATTTCATTTTTTATGAAAATGATTATGTATTAATATTAATTTATTATATTAATATTATTCTTATTATTATTAATGTTAAAGGTAATATTATTAATAATATGTTTATGTTTATAGTTATTAATTATTAATGTTAATTGAATATAAATTATAAAGATAGTTAATTAGGCAAAATGTGTTTCATGTCAAACTGTTGCTAATTAATTTCTTTATATTTTCATGTCTCGCTTTACGACAAACATAATTACACACACATCTTTTATCTTTTCCTTACACATGCATATCTCCACTTATAGATTCACATGTTTGATATTATGTACCACTTTTGTTTGATATAGAATATTTTAATTTATACATATACACATGTTCATGCATCTAACTTTCCACACTAAAATTCTTCATCTCCAATACATTAAATTATTTCTTTTTTCTTCCCTACTTACTATCGACATATTCTATTTCCCTTGAAATATTTTTGATTGAACAACTCATTTAACCACCACCTTGTAACCAAGAATCGCCCAAACAACCCTCATCATCATCATCATCATCATATTTTTCCTTCTTCTACTTTTAATTCTATTTATGTCTTGAATAACAAAGTCATCACATAAACCCACTTCACAAACTATTACGGTTACCATTATAAATTGAAGCAACCATCAACCTTGTCACCACCTCACCCATAATACCACTCACGGTCACCATATCAACCATCTTACACCATCACCACTCTAGCACCGGCTACCATGAACCACCTTTTATCATCAAACACCACACGAACAACTAACTATTACTGCATGTTACTTCTATTTTCGTCTCCATGGAGCACCACAACCACCACCATCAACCTGCTGCTCGAGCAACAGTCTTCTCAGTTGCATTGTTCTTCTGTCCCAACTATCACGAGCCACCACCATTCGAACACCCATGCTTACTACTACAACCGGCCTTAAACCACCATCGATTACATCACGATATCTACTGCTGCTATCGGGATTTTTTTTTCTGTTTCTAATCTAAGATTCAACAAAACCAAGAAGATGTTATGGAACATAATAAACCGTGAATGATAAAACAATAATTGGAAATACTGTGTTTTATTTTTCCTTGTGGCCGACAAGTATGATGTATATAGCACCACCAACATTTTCTTTCCTTTTCTTATTCGGTTGCTATTTGTTTTTCCCTTTCTTTACACCTCATGCATACCTCAGACCCTACAAATTATTTACTGATTTTGCTACCGGGCCGTTTGGTCTTATCAAGTATTCGACTTCACATAAATGGACTAAAAAAAAATGTTATTGGGACAACTATTGGCCGAAAAAAGAGGAATGGGTTAGGAGCAAAACGAATTAATTTAATCAAGGTGGTGTGATTCATATTGACGACAAAGGCAGAAAGCAAAGTAAGTCATTTTATATCTTGTTCCTTTTAAACTATAAGAAAAAGCAGTTTTTTCTTTCTTTTAATCGCTAGATATAGAAACGGGCCACAAGTGTCGCTTTGGGTTAATCATTCTTGGGCTCCATATGGGCTGTACCAACTTAACAGAACCTGCTATTCCAGTCTTTCCTGTACAAGATTGATAAGATAATGATACTATAGCGATTGTTTGTTTGTTTCTATATTTTCTTCTTCCTTCGATGATGAGGGATTAAGGTGATGATTACGGATAGATTATATTATGATGATGAAGCCGTGATATATTAAGGAAATGTGGACGAGATAGATAATACTTTGATGATGTTTACATGAAATAATGAAAATGATGATGATGAAATTAAGAAGAAGAAAAAGGAAATCAGTTAAAGATTTAATGGATTTAAGTTGTAAAAAGAAACAGAAGTCATCCAGTAGAGGAATGGTTGGATGTGGGGGTTGTTAATCGCAAGGTCGCAGGTTCGACTCAAGGTTGTGACATTATTAATTTTTTTTCTTAAAAAGAAGGAGATAGACCGATTTAAGAGTTTAAAGGGACTAAGTTAAGAATTAAGATAGAAAAATGGAATGGTTCAGCTATATAGGAGTGTTTGGGTGTAACGAGAGGTCTCGGGTTCGAACCCGGGCAGTGACACTTAATGTTCTTTATTTTTGTTGGAAGCTCTTTCTTGAGGTAGCTATTATTACTATTATTATTAATAATAATATTATTATTGTTATTATTGTTATTGTTATTATTATTATTATTATTATTATTATTATTATTATTATTATTATTATTATTATTATTATTATTATTATTATTATTATTATTATTATTATCATCATCAAAATTAGTATTTTCATTATCACTATTAATATTAGTATTATTAAATTACTAAATAAATATTATATATATAAGAAAAATATATTTATTACATATAACTTAACTACATTGATATTTTTATAATAAATACAAATTATCTATCTAGTATATATAAAATAAATATAGTTAATTAAGTCATTAATGAAACACATAAGTTACCAAAATAACAATTAATAAAAAAAATATATAAGTTGGTTCAATTACAATTATATGCGTTAACATATATATGAATAATATAGATTCATGAATCCGAGGCCAACCCTGCATTGTTCAATATAGTCATATGTATTTTTACTACAAAATACAGTATGGTGAGTTCATTTGCTTCCTTTTTACTCATTACATTTTTGAGCTGAGAATACATGCAAATGCTTTATTAACTGTTTTACAATATTTATATGCGTGAGTTTCATTTGCTCCCTTTTTAAATGCTTTTGCAATATATATTTTTGGGACTGAGAATACATGCACTGTTTTTATAAATGCTTTACAAAATAGACACAAGTGATCGAAACTACATTCTATGGTTGGATTATTAAACCGAATATGCCCCTTTTTATTAAGTCTGGTAATCTAAGAATTAGGGAACAGACACCCTAATTGACGCTAACTCTAAAGATAGATCTATCGGGCCCAACAAGCCCCATCCAAAGTACCGGATGCTTTAGTACTTCGAAATTTATATCATGTCCGAAGGAGGATCCCAGAATGATGGGGATATTCTTATATGTATATTGTGAATGTCGGTTACTAGGTGTTCAATCCATATGAATGATATTTTTGTCTCTATGCATGGGACGTATGTTTACGAGAAATGGAAATATGAAATCTTGTGGTCTATTAAAATTATGAAATGATTATGTATGTTAAATTAATGAACTCACCAACCTTTTGGTTGACACATTAAAGCATGTTTATTCTCAGGTACGAAAGAAACCTTTCGCTGTGCAATTGCTCATTTTTTTAAAGATATTATTTGAAGTCATTCATGGCATATTTCAAAAGACGTTGCATTCGAGTCGTTGAATTCATCAAGATTATTGTTAAGTCAATTATAGTTAGATATATTATGAAATGGTATACATGCCTTCAACTTTCGATGTAATGAAAGATTTACTTTTCAAAAACGAATGCAATGTTTGTAAAATGTATCATATAGAGGTCAAGTATCTTGCGAGGTAATCAACTGTTGTGAATCGTTTATAATCGATATGTACTTCGTCTGGATGGATTAGGACGGGTCTTGACATCACCAACACCAGTAACATCACCAGCCTCAGCACCAATGGCACCAGTACCACCAATAACCCAAGTTTCAACAATCCATGCCTCAACATCTCATTCTGTATCTCAAGTATAATCATCGTTCTACGAATCGTTCTACATCATTTATCTTCGTTCGACATGGCGATTATGTAATCTCTAATGTTTTAGAGATTATATATTCTTGTTCTAAATGTAAATCAAATGAGTTTAATATCATATTGACTCATTAAATCCATGATTACATCTGAAGAAAATATATATGTATATATATTTTCATAAATATTGTAATTAAAAACTCTTTCGTACAAACTGTTAATGATGAAAATATTTTAACGGGTAGGTAATACCCGAGAAATATTTAGATTTCACATTAATAAGTTACACTGTACATTCTTTGAATCTGATTCAACGGTCAATTACCATCCTACTTACATCCACAGATATACGAATCTGATTCACCACAGAATAACTATTTTCATTCAATTTCATGTTTGGATTTTGACCTATCAGAATCCGACAAGTGGCATAATGAAGAAAACATTGGACAAAATAAAATTTGTTAGAAACAAACAAATTTACTATGATAAATTTTGTTAAGAATCCATGCTAACAAAATCCTAGCTAACTGTTCCTAGCTAACTATTAACTCCTTATTGTACATTTAATTATCGTAATTTATTTTATCGCAATTTAATTCTATCAATTTTATTTATTGTCATTTATATTCTGTTATTTATTTTACACGCTTTATTTATCGTCATTTAAATACTGTTATTTACGCATTTTAAATATCGGGACACGTATACAAGGTTTTGACATATCATATCGACGCATATATATATATTATTTGGAATAACCATAGATACTCTATATGCAGTAATGATCGAGTTCTCTATACAGGGTTAAGGTTTATTCTATAATAATATATATACTTTGAGTTATGATCGAGTCTAAGACACGTACGCGGGTCACGATACGTATTAATTAATTCGAATATTATATATTAAACTATATATGAATTATTGGACTGTTAACTGTGGACTATCGATTGTGGACTAATAACATTGGACAGTTAAAATGAATTAAAATATTGATTATAATATATGAAAATAAACATTTCTTCAAGTTTGCCACTTGATTTCATCTTGAACCTCATTTGTATCTTGATGATTACAATCTACGTTCAAACCTTTCATGATTCTTGAAAACACCTCAATCGAGAGGATGAACCAACCGCACTTCAACTACGGAAAAAAAGATTGGTGCATATAGTTATACACCTGAAAACACTCGGAACCTATGTAAACGTTTAACACGTAGTTGTATTAATTCCTTTAGCGTTATTATTACCGAAAATAACATTACAAGTCTTTACCAAATTAGCCAAATTTGTCATAGCTCCAGCAAATCAACTTTAACTTTTCGTTCTAAACAACCTTATTATAACTTTGATATATATGCGTGCTCTTTTATTGTTACCGGAAAACCTTTTATATTCCACCATATTACCATCAGCGTTTAATCATCTAAAAACACAATTTTCTTGAAACCACCTCGGATTGATAACCGATGATTCAGATATCGTAGCATTAAATGCGGAGGAAACAGAAAAATTGTAGATGGTCTAAATGGCCAAAAGTTTGATGATAAAGAAGAGAGTGTTGGGAACGCTCGATAGAAAATTTGGTACTAAAAAAAAAAACAGATTGAGCTAACCACGAAGGAGACCAAGGACAAATACAAGGACCAAACCCTATATTCAAAGAATTTAGGTAATTCTGGGTCCGATGAAATCTTTAGAGAATATCCTGCTCCGAAGTCATGTTAAAGTCTTGCGGAAAATTTTTCTTCATCAACCTTCGAACTTAGAAATTCCAAAATATCATCATAAATATCTTCGATATTTCTGAGGATATTTTCATAAATATTCTCGTCCGAAATTATATACCTCTTCGTGCTTCCTGTGTTTCATTATATTGGAAATTTTTGTAAAATTTAAGTTTAATTTATGAATGAATTCTGGAGAAATGTAAAGAAATTGATGCATGAATTAGTATAATATAATGACACTTGATCAACGTGATTATATTACAGTAAGTCATGCTAAGTTTCTAATAGGACATGATGATTCACAGATCGTAACGTCATCATGTGCCATGTTACACAACTCTTTCATTCTGCTTAACTTTTGAACGTATCAAGAAAGTATATTCTTGATAGTTCTATTCTTAGTGATTCTAGTAATTTGACAAATCAAATCGTGCTATTACGTTCTTTCTTGTTTAAAACATTAAGTTCATTCGAAACTCCATAATTGCGAATTCTGGACCGTTACTCGCTTTACTAGAAATCGAGAAGAGAATAAAGAGGCAAAGAGCTCCAAAATATAAAGCCCAATAACAACACAGAGGTGACAAACCGTGAGTATTAATACGAATAGCAATATAAAGACACGGTATAATTAGGAATAGTATCACCCTAAGGTAATAGTAGAAGTAAACAGATTTTTTCTGGGGGAAGATTGAAGAGAAGGATGACAGAAATGATAATTAGGAAAATATCAAGGATTAGAACGGGATTAAGCATTTTCACAATCTTTTGGATGTATGAACTAAGAAAGAAAGTATAAGAATGGTGAGAATAATGGGACATAAAAGTTTAATTTATAATGGAAATATCAGACAGAGTAATCGAGGCAGATCACCGTATTTAATTATAAAGATCTTAATTTCCTTATTTGTCAAAGAATCAAATCTTTTAGATTTTAAAGATTTTCTTTAAATCCCTTGAATTCCGGAAATCAATCGTGACTACGGTATCGGTTAAGTCGAATCTTCATTTACTCATTTCACTCTTTTGTGATAGCTTCATTAGTACCCTTCAAATAATCGAATTGTTTTATTCATATTACTCAATGCTGATAAAACTCTATTTATCAACTCATATTCGTCATGAAAACATTTTTATTGTTAGCCATGACCACCTCACTCAAATTTCGGGACGAAATTTCTTTAACGGGTAGGTACTGTGATGACCCAAAAATTTTTGACTAAATTTAAACTTAATCTTTATATGATTTCGATACGATAAGCAAAGTATATAATGTTGAGTCTAGAAAATTTTGAAACAATGTTCATATATTTAATTGACCTTCGACTGCTCTCGAAGATTCACGAACAATTAATTGTAAATAGATATGTGTGTATGTATATATAAATAATAATTTGAAATATAATTTGAAGTATTATATGTTGTTGTTATTAAAATTTAACAAAATAAAAATAGGATATTATAATAATTATTATTTAAAATATATCTATATATAAATAAAGTATATTAAAAATAAATAATAAACGATTGTAATACTCATTTGATGTTTTGATTGATATTAAGCAAGTTAAATTCAAACTTATATTATTTTAAAATAAACGATGATCCGAAAATGAGTTATATAAATTTTAGGCTTACTAAAAATGTATTTAGGATATAGTTATTAAATTTTGACACTTTTTATATTTCACCCAGAATTGAGAGGGACAGTTGATGTAATTTTTAATTAACAAATTAAGGATCGAATTTTATACCATAATGACCAAAATAAATAAAGATAGTTAATTTAAAAATATGGGATTTTTACGAGGACTTTTATCCGCCACTAATTTACATCGGAGTACGATATTCCAGTCCGTGTTAGAGTGTCGGCAGATTATTACATAATCAAACCCGTGATTTTATTATTAGGACACTGTTTGTTTTAATCATTGTGTTATTTAATATATATACATGCATGTATATGCAAATGCATATAAACAGATGATCATTCAGTTCAATATCAAAAACCATCACTGTCTCTTACCTTGTTTCTTCTTCAATCATCAATAAACACCTTATCACCACCACACCAGGCTGTCACCACCGTCTCCTGCTACCTTAAACCACCATCACCTATATCTCTCTCCCTCTATCTCTTGGCCGAAGACAACCATCAAGAACACCACATCGAATCACCATTCTATTGAATTCTTTTCCTTCTTTCTGTCTTCTTGGTCGACAAGACTAAACACCCCACTCTCACCATTTTGTTTGTGCTTTTCCTCATCACAATCAAAACCATAAAATACCATCAAAATTTATGTACCTGCAAGTGTTTCCGGCTTTTGTTCGAACCACCACTTGAAACCCTCTAACATCACTACCATCAATCTTCTAACACCACTTTCACCACCCATAGAGCTTACTGCTGCATATTTCTGTCTATTATTCGATTGCTACCAGCTGCAGTTGTGTTACTATAATCATTGCAGCCTGGAATAACCAAGAGTCACCATCACTTGCATGGTTATTTGTTTTTAACTGCAACTACAAACCAAACATCACTGCTACAGTGTATTTTTCTATTCCTTTTTCCCTTTGAACCACTTTTGCTACATATATATTTCTTTCCATTTTTTTCTTCAAGTGGACGACAACTAAAAAGCACCCACTTGGATGTGGACCTCTTCCTTCACACAGACGTAACACTCTTATCATAACAAGACTTCTTCATATTCTTTATTTGGGGCCACGATCTTTGAATTAAATGATGAGCTGTAAAGAAAATATCAACTATGTGCTTGATTGTTTCTAACGAATCCCCCTCATATTCCATCATCAATCTAATTAAAAAAATGAACTGGAACATTTAAATCGGGCCTGCATAATTATTTTAGACTATTTTCACGTTGGGCCGTGTTTGTTTATGATGTCGGGCCTATAAACAAAGACATCACGGCTAAACAGGATTACAAACCCTTTTCTTGTCACTGCTGCAAACTTTATTTTTTTTCCCTCTCGAATGAATGCTGTGAGAATGCAGCTGTTCCAACGAAACGTTTTCTTGTTTCAATTTGAACGAAAGGATGATGATGATTATGAGATGGCGAGTGATAATAAAAAGGGATTGATGATGATTATGAAGCAAAAGAAGATGATGAGGATTCATATACGTAAAAAATCATGATAATGGAAGATTGTTGTGATTTTATGTGTTGATAGTTTAATTATAGTCACGATGAATGAATAAAGATATTACGCGTATGTTAATGATATCGAGATGATATTATAATGATGTTCTTGTCATGAACGATGATGATAATAGATGAAGTATGATGATCGTGATGATTAAAAACAATATCGATTGAAGATGATGTGAAGAAGACAATGAATAGAATTAATGGTGTTTATGATCGAGAAAACGATGGCAAGTGAAGATGATGGTGATGTCAACATAGATGATGGTGATTATGATTAGATGATGGAATGTGATGTGTGCGAGGTGGTGTATAAAATAGTTAAATTTTTACAAGGAAATACTATTAAATACGATACAATTTTACACAAGTTATTTATTTATTTATAGAGTGGATATACCTAAACCTTGCTACAACACTTATAGGCAGTGTACCTAATTGTACAGTAGTGTAGTTTTTAGTAAGTCCGGTTCGTTCCACAGGGATCTTTTAAACAAGCTTAACGCTATATTTTTAAAAACTATAATTCTAAAAATACAAAAATATATATAAGTAGTATTATTATTATAAAAGGGGGTTTTTACCGTTTAATGACCAGTTTGTCAATTTTTAAAACTTTAGTCGCAGTTAAAACCTAATGTAAAATATTAAAAATAAATATAACTTAATTTAAAGCGTAAAGTAAATAACGATGATGAAATTACGATAAATAAAAGTGCGATAAAATAAAATTGCGATAATTAAAGAGTACGATAATTAAAAGTGCAATTAAATAAAATGACAATAAATAAAAGTGCGATGATTAAAAGTGCAATTAAATATGAAATAAAGAAATTATGCTTATTTAAACTTCCGTAATCATGATGTTTGACGTGTTGATTTTAGTTTATTCCCATGGGTTAATTGTCCTTTATCCTGGATTATTTGATATGTCCATACAGATTTGTCCATAATAGTCCATCAGTCATAATCATAAAATGCGGAAGTCTTCGTCAAATTATTCTTATTCCCGAAGTCAAATATTCCAACTAATTAGGGATTCGAATTGTAACAAGGTCTTAATACTTTGTTTAATGAATACACCAGGTTATCGACTGCGTGTAGACCAAGGTTTTACTACTTTGTTAACAATTACACCAATTACCCTTGAATGTAATCCACCCCTGTTTCAACAAGTCTATTAACTATTAATCCAGTTCCGTGTCCGGTAAAATGAACAATTATTAGTATTTATAGATATCCCGCCCACCGTACCCAGTCAAGCGTTTGTGGTTATATATAAATATGTCAAATTATAAGCCTATATATTAAATCAACGACGTATCATTTAGTTAATATAAAACCCATTAATAGCCCATAGTCTAATTTCTACAAGTGTCGTTCTTTTGTCCAAACCCCAATTATGGTCCAAAGCCCAATTACCCAATTTTAATATTTAGCCCAACATCACGATTACTTCGGCATTAAATAAGCATAATAATAACTTAGCTACGAGACATTAAATTAAAAAGGAACATAACTTACAATGATTAAAAATAGCGTAGCGTTACACGGACAGAATTTCGACTTACACCCTTACAACATTCGTTAACATACCCTTATTATTAGAATTTAAAATTAAAATTAAAATTATAATTATAATATATATATATATATATATATATATATATATATATATATATATATATATATATATATATATATATATATATATATATATATTATACGTTGAATGATGGAAGAGAAAAAGATATATGGATATATGATCACCAAACTGCGAAATTTATAGGCATGTGGCCAGCCACCTACTGCCATGCGATCGCATGGAAAATGCTCTTCCAGGCCATGCGATCGCATGACCCCTTTTTCCAGCTCACATGAACTTGTTTCCTAGCTTGCCGACGGTTTTAAATATAATATATAATATATAAATAATTTTAAGAATTATTTAAATATTATATTATATTTATGTGCATAGTTGACTCATAATTTTTAGTCCGTTGCGTCGAGCGTTGAGAGTTGACTCTGCTCCCGGTTCCAGATTTTCGAACGTCCTTGCGTACAATTTAATATCTTGTATTTTGCGTTTTGTGACTTGTACTCTTGTAATTTCGAGACGTTTCTCATCAATAATTTGAACCACTTTGATTGTACTTTGTACTTTTGAGCTTTTTGGTCGTTTGCATCTTCAATTCGTCGAATCTGTCTTTTGTCTTCACCTTTTATTATTTAAACGAATATCACTTGTAAATAGAACAATTGCAATTAAAGCTTATCTTTCTTGAGGGATAATGCTATGAAATATATGTTCATTTTTAGCATTATCAAATATTCCCACACTTGAGCGTTGCTTGTCCTCAAGAAATATAGTCTTGAAATAAAAATACTAGAATCACTTCTTTATTCTTCACACTTTGTACATCAGTGATTTCTATAAGGCGGTATGAACAATGGTAGTAACGATGTGGTTTACAGTCCCACATGACTATGAAAAATTAGATCCTTTAGGAAATTGGATCTTTATGAAAACATTTGATCTTTTTGAAAATTCAATCTAGCTTTTACCCTAGATAAGTTTTCTGGAATAACCCTTCACCGGTGTTTGCAAAATGTTTTTGTGGGTTTGGTGGGTTTCAGATTTGAAAATTTTAGCTCAAAACTTGCGGTTTTGTGTCACCCACTTGCTAACCTTGTATTGTGAAAGCAACACGTCCAGTTTACTTGCTCCGTATATTACCTTTAGGTAAACTACCATCCGGTTATAAAGGAAAGTGTTGAACAAGCAACTGTTAAGGCAATGTCCCCTGACATGCTTTTAATTATGGTCTATAACGTGTCGGATGCAATTACTATCCTTTGTAGGAGCAATCGTAAAGCTCACCCTATAATTTTTCGGTCTGGCACAAGGTCCTGTCTTCGACCATGCTATGCAACCACTGTTCTTACGGTTGACACCCGATTTGATTCAGGTGACCTGATGAATTCCAGGTGAATTCCTAGAATTTTACGTTCAATGGTAATGAACGCATTAAAAATGGGTTTTCAGAAAACAAATCGGTTTGTAATTTGATCAAAATATTTTCTCGTTCAAGCTCGAGTTTAGATATCATCGAATTCCATGAGTTTGTATTTCTCAATCTTTAAAGTCCATCTCTAGGATTGAGTAATATCAGGCTTAAAAGCTGATTTTTGATCTTTTAAGGAGATTATCCTTTCTGGGGATCTGATTCATTAGTCTTATCAAGCTAATTTGCACGGCGTTCTCCCCATTTTATGAGACAAATCCTCTCATGGTTAGGATAAGTTTGACCACTTGGCGACCCTATTTGATGCTGAGGTCCGTGGATTTCCAGCTGATTTTCGAGAAAACTTTTCAAGGTTTTTCGTAGACTCTACAACTGGTCTGGACGACAACTTCCTGAACTAAATCAAGAAGCGCATTTCTTTTTCGGAAGACTTTACTTCCTTTTAATGATGGAATTGATTTATCGTGTAGATCCATCTTTCTTTCAAATATCTTACAATTTACCGGGTAAAACTGTTAATTTTGTCCAAAACAAAAGTATCTTTAATTATTTGTACAAAAATATGTGATATATGTTTTTAAATAACTTGGTAAATTTTTCCCACACTTGGCTTTTATTTTCCTTTTTATTGTCCTCTATTCCATTTTAAATGAATTCTAACATTTTAGGTTGTTTCTCAATTTATGTCTTTTCCGAGGTAACAATAATTTCGGTGTTAACACCTAGTTTTATCGTTCATAAATATGTATAAACATGATTTTGAGTTCATTTAATTGAAAATTTTGAAAATTTTACTAGAATTGGGTAGTCAGTATATAAGACTAGGGCTGTTCTTTATTATCAGAGAGCACTAGATTCTAATACAACTACTGCATTACTAGTATTTTTTTTTAATGGTAACCAAGAGTATAAGTCAAAAATTTTAAAAATCTGAAAGAATTTAACCCCTTCCCACACTTAAGATCTTGCAATGCCCTCATTTGCAAGAAATCAGTAACAATTTTAAATTATTGAGGGTGATTCGCGTAGAAAAATGATTAAATTTTACCAAAGTTTCCAAACAAATTGGCGTTTGTTTGCTAAATGATAAATGGTGCATATCATTTGTTCATTCCGTCTTGTTGTTACATCACATTTGTTTTTCGTTTTGTCATCAAAATCAGTAGCTTTTGCTGAACTTAATGCGAGTCTTTAAAAATGCGCTGTTTTACCCTGTTGTATACAATTGACAATATACATACATACAAATATAAACATGCATGGTAATTTAAAATGGGACTTAAAATCCCACTTTCAAATCAAATATGAAATATTAGTACAAAATAATAAAAATATCAAACAATACATTAATATATCACAATATCATATGTTTAAACATAAATAAATATCATAAAAAGATAAAAATCATAAAAATCACCGACGGAACTTTATCAATCTGGATAGGGGTTCCAGTTCATGTCGTCATCCGGGTACCATGGTTGGTGATAGGTGTACTGGTAGGCCTGGTTAGGGTTGTAGAGAGTATATGGTGGTCTCATCTAGGGCTGGTATGGAGGATAGTAAGCGGGTCGGGTCGGAACGTAGTGATCCTGAGGTGACAGCCAGCTCATAATCTATCGCTAATGATAGTCCCATCTATCATGCTGTCGTTGCCTGGAATGCTCGTAATCATTCTGGGCTTGCTACTGCTCCATCCGACGAAATCTCTCCCCGTTTGTCATATCTACCCCATCTACACGCTGGTAGACGTCAGTCATAGCCTTCCTAATAATATCCCTAATGTCATCCGCTTCCTCCATTTCGTCATCTGAAACTCTCTCTACCTGAGGATGACTACCTTCATAGGGTACTGCCTAGTTTCGTCTGCTCTTTAATACCTTAGCACCCTGATAGACCTTCAATCCTAAAGGCTCAACCTGTTCCCTACATTCCAAAAGTGGACCCCCTTGGTCCCTATCTACACCTAAATACTCTCCAATGAGAGTAACAAAAATACCTCCTCCTATAATCCCCCCTTCCTGTATTCCTTCCACCATTTTAGATAAATAAAAACCAACACAGTAGGGGATATTAACAAAGCTTCTTGGGTCTCGAATACACTTTAGGTAAAATAAATCATGTAAGGTCATTTTCTCTTTATTGTGACCTCTCTGTGTAATCGAGTTAGCCAGAAATCTATGAATTATACGAATTTCGGCTTTGTTAATATGTAAGTAGGAGTGTTTTCCTCCCAGCGTAAAAACATTATAGTTTGACATACACCTCCAAACGGCGTTCGCGTCAAAATTCCTATCTACCCTTTCACCACGATAAATCAAATTCAAACAATCCGGTAGTAGCAATTCACTAGGAGTGTAAATCTGTAATGCCCTGGCCATGTCCAGCATGGACATCCTGTACATCCTACGGCCAAGTATAAACCTAAGAAAATTTCTATCATCTAACCTATCTACATCTACATTTAATGCTATAGTACTCATCAGCTCAACACACCATTCCTTATATACAGGTCTACGAATGGTGAATAGACGTTCCTAATCGGTAAAAGAAGAACTGCCATACCTTTGGATCAGATGCTCCCTAACTGAGTTAGCTAGTTGGACCCTTTTCAAAGGATCCCAATCGATTACCCTTGGCTCTTCTACATTTTTCGGTAGCAGTTTGAATTTGTTACTTTGATATGCCGGGTAATCCCTCCAGCTTCTATCGAATCTCAGATTAGGATGCAACGTGTGTTCAGGAATCGTTGGGTATTCTACTGGTGGATGTATCGGAAATACTATGAAGGCATCAACAAATTGTAGCGGATCATAATAAGGTACGTGTTGATCAGGCTGTTGTTGCTGTTCCTGTTGTTACTCCGGTTCAGGTTCATATTGCATTTCTGGTTCAAGTTCTGGAGCAGGTCGTCTAGATGATGATGAAGCACCATCAGTATCTGTAAATCTCTACAAAACACATTAAACACAAAATTTGTGCATCCAAATATGCATTAGTGTTAGCAAAATGACAACTTGAAACAATTAAATTAACATGTTCAATCAAAATTAAACTTATACACATTTTCACAATTTTAACAATTCTACACTTTTTCAAATAAGCATATATGAAAATGTATACAAAGTTCATAAGCATTTAACTCAAATAACATGTCAAAATAGTCATTACTAGTAATTAAACAAGTCTCAAATGGCAATTATATCAAATTAATCAAGTTCATGAATTTTGGACCTAAAAAGTCTACTTTAATTCTCAAAAATCATGTTTAGGATCAAAGTTTGGATCATTTAGCTACCTAAACATGTTACACTACTTAATTTAGCAATAATTCATGACAAAAATCGGCCATAACATGTTTATATCAAAAAGCCCCAAATTGCTCAAGAACACAAACCCTAGATTCCTAAAATTTTTGAAGTTTTTGGCTTTAAATCATGTTAAATAAGATCAATCTAGGTTATACATGCATAATATACTAACAATTTAACTCTAATTACACTAGAAACTAACAAAATCAAATTAGGTAAAATATAGCTCAAGAACACTAAAAATTAAATTTAAAGAGATTTAGGGGTGAAATTGTTACCTTCTTGATAAACTCCTTATCAAATTCATATTTAGAGCGGATTGTAGCGAGAAATTTGGTTGAATTTGGTGAAAATTTGATGAAAATTGAGAGGTTTTGGGGTGTATGTTCGTGTGTTTTATGTGTGGTGGAGTGTAGAAACAGACCCGCTGGAACTTTTGTCTCTGGCCAAAAATTCAGCTCCATGCGATCGCATGGTCCTGAAGGCCAAATCCCACACGATCGCATGTGGTCCGGGTACAGTAACTTTTTATTTATTTATTTATTTTTTATAAAAACCTTATACTAATGAAACATATAATTAATTAAAAATTAAAATTTTGTTTATTTTTAGGATGAGGGTGTTTCGAAACGATGTCCTAGTCCGTCCCTCGACAAAATTTTAAAATTTGTCATTTCAAAGCGCGGTTTTAAAAGCAAAGAATTTTGGGTTTTTTTTAATGTTTTTGGCATACCTTAATTCAATAAGATTAAAAATAATAATAATAAAAGTTCTCGTCCCTCTCTTGGGTAGAGCAATTTCGGTTCAACGACTTAGTTTTCAACTCACGACGAATTTTAAAAATCATATTTTTAACTTAGCGAAATAAAGTAAATTCTTTTTTTAAATTCACATTAAACTTAAATTTAAAATGCATAAAATTAAAAATTCATATTATTAAAATTAAAATTTCACACCGAATTTATATTAAATTCACACTAAACTTATATTAAAAATATTAATTTTTCAATTATTTACAAACTTAAATATATATTAATTTTAAAAAGTTTATAATAATAATTTAATATTTATACATTAATAAACAAAGTAAAAATAAAATTAAAAATCTTTTTGGTCTTTTATCCCACTTTAATCAATCAAATATTATCAAAAATATACGCCCCTCTTTTCGGTAAAGTAATTTCGGCTATATTACCTAGTTTTACTCCTGACGAATTTCTGAAATATTTTGGGTTGATTGATTAAAGATATTTATACCTTAAGAATAAACGGTAAATTTCGCAGTGATGTAATAAATTTTTTGTATGATATCAATAATTTCGGTCGCAAAACTTAATTTTATTGAGTATCAATTTAATACTTTATAGCGAACAATTTAGCGTTTATTATCAAAAGGTTAAAAATAATAAAATAAAAATAAAAACTGTACATACTTACCTGTGAGATAGAATTCTCAGTGACCTGCTTTAGCCCACTCATAAGATAGTCGGACTAATTGGTTTTCCATAGCTACATAGGCATAACCTCGAGCATTCAACGATTTTTCTTCGAAACATATGAACGGTCCTTCTCTACATAAAGTAACGAACTCGGTATTGGAATATGTCTGATTCGTCGAGCATTTTCCTCCGTGTGACCATTTTCCGTATTTGTGACATCTTTCAAGGTGTCGTTCTCTTCTTTTCGCTGCGGATTTTGATTTTCCTTTACCAAAATGTAACTTATTATGATCATTTCTGAGTTCTTTTCTTACTCAGTCCAATTTGGCTCTTATTACTGATACCAGGTCACTAGGGTGTGTGTCATTATTATGTTTAGTGATCAAAGCGTGTAGCATTAGACCATGGTTCAGATCAAAGGAATTCTTCATCTCGTAAAACCTAAAAAAATAAAAATTCAGAATGGGGGGAGAAGACTAGTTCTTTAGGGTCTGCTAGGGAAAGACCATTCGGATTCTATTCTCGAGAACTACACGAAAACAGAATATCTAACTCTAACAGATATATATATTACCCTAAAAAGATTCGAACCTCCCCACACTTAGTTAGATGTGGTGTTGAAATTGTGATTAACTTCGTTGTCAACTTCCATCGGACCATGTATGTAATGTTTAACTCTGTGACCATTAACTTTAAATTCAATCCCATTTGAATTTATTAACTCTATTGTTCCGTATGGGAAAACTCTTTTGACTATGAATGGTCCAGACCATCTTGATTTCAATTTTCCAGGAAAGCTTGAATCGTGAATTGAAAAGAAGAACTCGGTCTCCTTCCTTAAATTCTTTTGAACTTCTGATTCTTTTATCATGCCATTTCTTCGTTCTTTCTTTATAGATTAACAAATTTTCGTATGCTTCATGTCTCAATTCTTCTAATTGGTTTAGTTGACTTAATCGTAGACGTCCGGCTTCATGTAAATCAAGATTACATGTCTTCAAAGCCCAAAATGCTTTATGTTCAATTTCTACTGGAAGATGACATGCTTTTCCGTAAACGAGTCTAAAAGGTGTGGTTCCAATTGGAGTTTTGTAGGCTGTTCTAAAAGCCCATAGTGCATCCTCCAATTTCATGGACCATTCCTTCGGATTTGATCCTACGGTTTTCTCTAGAATACTTTTTAAAGCTCGGTTGATATTTTCAACTTGTCCACTTGTTTGTGGATGATAAGCATATAAGTTACTCCATATCTTTTAAGAACTTTCTCAAGTTGATTATTACAAAAATGAGTACCCCGATCACTTATTAAAGCTTATGTGTTCCGAACCTTGCAAAAAGACGTTTTAAAAAATTGACTACAACTCGTGCATCGTTAGTTGGGAGAGCTTGTGCTTCCGCCCATTTAGATACATAATCAATGGCAACGAGAATGTAGAGATTATTATGAGATTTTGGAAATGGACCCATAAAGTCAATACCCCAAATGTCAAATACTTCACATACTTGAATGACATTTTGTGGCATTTCATCACGTTGACTTATTTTTCCGGCCCTTTGACAAGCATCACAGGATTTGCAAAGAAGGTGTGCGTCTTTGAAAATTGTAGGCCAATAGAATCCAGGATCGTAAACTTTTCTTGCTATGAGTTGAGGCCCATAATGCCCTCCTGTTGGTCCTGTGTGACATTGGTTTAAGATTTGACTAGCTTCATCCCCGAATACACATCGACGTATTATTCCATCGGGACAACTTTTAAACAAATGTGGATCTTCCCAGAAATAGTGTTTTATATCACTAAAGAATTTCTTTCGTTTTTGGTACGACAATCCTTTTTCAAGGAATCCACATACTAAGTAGTTTGCATAGTCTGCAAACCATGGAATTTCATTATAATCTATCTTCAATAGATATTCATCAGGAAAGTTGTCTTGTATTGCCGATTCATTTAGAACTTCTAATTCGGGATTTTCAAGACGAGAAAGATGACCAGCTGCGAGATTTTCTGCTCCCTTTTTATCTCGGATTTCAATATCGAACTCTTGTAAGAGTAAGATCCAACGGATTAATCTTGGTTTGGCATCTTGTTTCGAAAATAGGTATCTAAGAGCAGAATGATCGGTATAGAACACCGTTTTAGCTAGAACGAGATATGAACGAAATTTGTCAAAAGCAAAGACAATAGCAAGGAGTTCTTTTTCAGTAGTTGTATAATTCATTTGTGCTCCTTGTAACGTCTTACTAGCATAATAAATAGGTTGAAATCGCTTTTCAATCCTTTGTCCTAAAACGGCTCCCATTGCAAAATCACTTGCATCGCACATGAGTTCAAATGGTAGATTTCAATTTGGAGTTATCATGATCGGCGTATTAGTGAGTTTTTCTTTAAGAATATTAAAAGATTTGATGCATTCATCTGAAAAGATGAATGGAGCATCCTTTTCTAGGAGTTTATTCATAGGAGTGGCAATTTTAGAAAAATCTTTTATGAAACGTCGGTAAAAACCGGCATGCCCTAGAAAACTCCTAACTCCTCTAACATTGGTGGGATGTGGAAGTTTAGTAATTACATCTACTTTAGCTATATCCACTTCAATTCCTTCCTTTAAAATTTTATGACCAAGAACGATGCCTTCTTTAACCATGAAATGGCATTTCTCTCAATTAAGTACTAGGTTTGATTGTTCACATCTAATAAGAATTCGTTCAAGATTAACTAGACATGTTTCAAAAGTATCACCGAAGACTGAAAAGTCATCCATTAAAATTTCCATGCATTCTTCTATCATGTCGTGAAAAATCGCCATCATGCACCTTTGAAAGGTTGCAGGGGCGTTGCAAAGTCCAAATGGCATGCGTTTATAAGCAAAAGTACCATAAGGGCACGTGAATGTGGTTTTCTCTTTGTCCTCGGGTGCTATTGGAATTTGAAAATATCCGGAAAAACCATCAAGAAAACAATAGTAACTATTTCCGGCTAATCTTTCCAACATTTGATCAATGAAAGGTAAGGGAAAGTGATCTTTTCTGGTGGCGTCATTCAATTTTCTATAATCAATACAAACACGCCATCCTGTTACAGTCCTTGTAGGAATAAGCTCATTTTTCTCATTTGTGATGACAGTCATGCCACCCTTCTTAGGTACGCATTGAACTGGGCTTACCCATGGACTATCAGAGATTGGATATATCAAACCTGCATCTAGCAGTTTAATAATCTCTTTCTTAACTACATCTTGCATATTAGGATTTAGTCTTCGTTGGCGTTGCACATACGTTTTATGACCTTCTTCCATAAGGATTTTATGTGTGCAATACGAAGGACTTATTCCTTTAATATCATGAATCTTCCATGCAATGGCTGGTTTATGAGCTTTCAACACAGAAATGAGTTGTGATTTCTCATTTTCAGTAAGTGAAGACGATATTATTACAGGTAATTCAGATTCACCATGTAAATAAGCGTATTCCAAATGGTTTGGAAGTGGCTTTAACTCTAATTTCGGAGGTTCTTCTATCGATGATTTATATCGATATCTGTCTTCTTCTTTTAGCATTTGAATTTCTTCTGTTGTTGGTTCATATCCATTAGCTATAAGTGTAGCTAACATTTCAGCTTCATCAATTGGTTCATTACCTTCTCCTAAAGAACATTCTCCTGTTCCTTGTAATTCTGGAAATTCTTCTAACAATTCTGCATGTGAATCTATAGTTTGAATATAATAACATGTATCATCTGCAGATTGCGGTTGTTGCATTGCTCTATCAACAGAAAAGGTAACACTCTCGTCCTTTATACTTAGGGTCAATTTCTTACCAAACACGTCTATTATTGCTTTAGCCGTGTTTAAGAATGGTCTTCCTAATATGAGAGGAACTCGAGAATCTTCTTCCATGTCTAGAATAACAAAATCTACTGGAAATACTAAAGTACCAACTTTAACTAGCATGTTCTCCATTATCCCTCTAAGATATTTTACTGATCGATCGGCTAGTTGTATACTTATTCGTGTTGGTTTCAATTCTCCAAGGTCTAGTTTAGTGTATAGTGAATACGGCATTAAATTTATACTAGCACCTAAGTCTGCCAATGCTTCTATTGAACTAAGACTTCCCAGAAAACATGGAATTGTGAAACTTCCTGGATCTGACAATTTTTCTGGTATCTTATTCAAAAGCACTGCAGAACAATTAGCATTTATAGTAACAGCCAAGAGTTCTTCCATTTTCTTTCTATTTGTGATTAGATCTTTCAGAAATTTAGCATATCTTGGCATTCCTGAAATCACATCAATGAAAGGAAGATTGACATTTATTTGTTTAAACATATCTAAGAATTTAGATTACTCGGCTTCAAGTCTTTCTTTTCTCATTTTACTTGGGTAAGGAAGCGGTGGTTGGTATGGTTTAACATAAGTTTTAGCCTTAACTGTGTTATCTTCATTAACCTTTTCAACTACCGGTTCTGTTTCCTTATCTTGTTCAGGTTGTGGTTCTTGTGGAGTAGGAATAGCTTCATCAGAAATTACAGGTATTTTAGGTGGTTTAAGTGTAATACCACTTCTTGTGGTAATGGCTTTAACTATTTCATTCTGGGGGTTAGCATTTGTATCACTAGGTAAACTTCCCGGTTTTCTTTCATGTATCAACCATGTTAGGTTGCTTACTTCTTGTTCCAAATTTTAAATAGAAGCTTGTTGATTTCTACATGCTTGAGTATTTTGTTCATTGGTTTGTTTCTGAGATGCAAAAAATTGAGTTTGAGATTCAACTAGCTTTGACATCATATCTTCTAAATTTGGCTTTTTATCATCAGTTTGTGGTGGTTTGTTTTGAAAAATAGGTCTTTGCTGATTGTAAGTATTGTTGGATACTTGTTGGTTGTTAGGACCTTGTTGGTTGTTGTATGGAACATTTCAGTTATAATTCTGATTTTGATTGTAGATTGGTCTTGGCGGTTGATAATTATTCTGATAATTATTTCTAGGCCTTTGGTTTATGTATGAAACATTCTCTCTTTGTTCCATTGTTAGTTCAATACTGAGACAATCTTTTGTCAAATGTGGTCCTCAACACTGCTCAGTACTAATTCGTATTGAGTGAATATCCTTAGTCATCTTTTCCATTCGTCTCTCGACAGCATCTATCTTTGCAGAAATGGAATCAAAGTTATGGCTAGAATCGGCTCTAGCTGCTTTAGATGATCTAACGATATCTTTTTCTTGATGCCACTCATGTGAGTGAGAAGCAGTGTTATCAATAATTTTGTAAGCGTCAGTTGCGGTTTTCTTCATAATGGAACCACCCGCTGCTATATCTATGTCTTTTCTTGTAGTGATGTCGCATCTTTGGTAGAATATTTGTACTATTTGACAGGTGTCTAAACCATGTTGCGGACATCCTCTTAATTACTTTCCAAATCTTGTCCACGCCTCATACAGAGTTTCATTTGGCTTTTGTGTGAACGTAACAATTTCTCCTTGAAGTCTCATGGCTTTAGATGCCGGAAAGAATTGTTTAAGAAATTTTTCAACTAAAACGTCCCATGTATCAATCGCCCCTTCAGGTAACGATTCTAACCAATCTTTGGCTTCTCCCTTTAAAGTCCAGGGAAATAACATGAGATATATCTGTTCATCCTCAACTTCTCTTATTTTAAATAGAGTACAGATCCTATTAAAGGTTCGAAGATGTTCGTTTGGATCTTCCTTCGGCGCACCACTAAATTGGCATTGATTAGTTACCATGTGTAGAATTTGTCCTTTGATTTCATAATCTGGCGCATTAATGTCTGGTTGAGTAATTGCGTGACCTTGGCCAGTGCGTTTAGCTCTCATTCGGTCTTCCATACTTAGAGGTTCCAGATTCTCCATGATTAAATTTGTTGAATCTGAATCACTATAGGATTCTGATTTAATGGGTTGTTCCTCGACAATCTCCGTTTGAATGATTGGTGGTTCTAGAGGAAAGATTAGTGGTTCAGGATCTCTGAATTGTCCTTGAATATCCTCCGGATTCTCAATTGTGAGGTCGGGTTCAAAAAAAGGATTATCGGAAATTTGAATTGGAGTACTTGGTCGACTGGATGATGATTCTAAAGAAAAATCAACGGCGACAATATTTGCTAGATGTCTTGATCGAGTTACAGGTGGTGAACGTATAAAAGGTGGTGAACGTTTTGCTCGGTGCATTAACTGAATATCCTATTAGTTATAAAAATAAAAATTATATAAGTTATCAAATTAATAGACTTTTCTGCTTTTGCCCACGTTTCGAATAGCCAATAGATGCAGCAGGGAGGCAGAACCCTTTAAATCGGAAGCTCACAACTCAGCCACTAACAAATCCAACTATTACTACGAACCAGAAAATTTTGGATGTCTATTAATTTAACCGCTTAAAATAATTTTTCGTTGAAATTTAAAGAAATTAGAGAGAAGAAATAGAAAATTCTATGTCCTAAAAAACTAGAGCGGCGAGAAATAAGAAAAAAAAAGAGCGCGTCGAAAAACGTCGAAAAATAAAAGGTCGAAAAATAATAAAAAGAACGTAGTGCGTCAAAACTTAAAAGTCTAAAAACTAAGAATTAAAAGTTGCGTCTAAAACTATTAAAGCTTAAAAGGAATTCTATATCCAAAACAGTATAAACTTAAAAAGTACTAAAATTTATAAAATGGTGTCGCAAAATTCTAAAGCACTTAAATCTTAGTCTAAAGAAAAAGCACTTAAGGAATTTTACGGCAAAGCCTAAGAATCTAGAAATAAAAATAACTATGGCAAAAACTACGACTTAAAACTAAATACGAGCGAAAAATACAAATATTACGCTAAAACGAATAAAAAGATACAAAATATAAAAATAAACTTAAAGTTGTAAAAAGTACAATTTTATAAAAATATTATTTTTATATTATTTATTTTATAAAAGTATTAATTTTATATATTAATAAAAACTAATTAAACTTAAAATACAAATTATAAATAAACTAAAACAAATAAATATTAAATATAACCCTAATTAGGGTTTTAGTTAAATAATAATAATAATAATTATTACTCCGTAATCTGGTCGCCTGAGGTATTAGACAGGTCAAATCAAGCCATGCGATCGCATGGTTTGATAGTTAAATTTCCATGCGGTCAGAGTTGGGCTGCTACAGTGATCGGGCCGAGTGTTTTTCTTTTATTATTTTTTTCTGTTTTTCTGTTTTTAAATATTTAAATAAAATAATAAAATACTTATATTTAAAAATTAAAATAGAAAAAAATACTTTTTAACTTTATATATTTTAAACAAACTCTTAAAAATAAATATATAGATATTTTTCTTTTTATATTTTTGAATTTTTAATATTTAAAACGTATTTTTTTTTTACAAAGAACGTAATAAAACTCTAATAAATTTTTTTTTATATAGCGTTGCGCTTCCGGCGTTTTAGTGTCCCCGGCAGCGGCGCCAAAAATACTTGATGTGTGCGAGGTGGTGTATAAAATAGTTATATTTTTACAAGGAAATACTATTAAATACGATACAATTTTACACAAGTTATTTATTTATTTATAGAGTGGATATACCTAAATCTTGCTACAACACTTATAGGCAGTGTACCTAATCGTACAGTAGTGTAGTTTTTAGTAAGTCCGGTTCGTTCCACATGGATCTTTTAAACAAGCTTAACGCTATATTTTTAAAAACTATAATTGTAAAAATACAAAAATATATATAAGTAGTATTATTATTATAAAAGTGGGTTTTTACCGTTTAATGACCGGTTTGTCGATTTTTAAAACTTTAGTCGCAGTTAAAACCTATTGTAAAATATTAAAAATAAATATAACTTAATTTAAAGCGTAAAGTAAATAACAATGATGAAATTGCGATAAATAAAAGTGCGATAAAATAAAATTGCGATAATTAAAGAGTACGATAATTAAAAGTGCAATTAAATAAAATGATAATAAATAAAAGTGCGATAATTAAAAATGCAATTAAATATGAAATAAAGAAATTATGCTTATTTAAACTTCCGTAATCATGATGTTTGACGTGTTGATTTTAGTTTATTCCCATGGGTTAATTGTCCTTTGTCTTGGATTATTTGATATGTCCATACGGATTTGCCCATAATAGTCCATCAGTCATAATCATAAAATGCAGAAGTCTTCGTCAAATTATTCTTATTCCCGAAGTCAAATATTCCAACTAATTAGGGATTCGAATTGTAACAAGGTCTTAATACTTTGTTTAATGAATACACCAGGTTATCGACTGCGTGTAGACCAAGGTTTTACTACTTTGTTAACAATTACACCAATTACCCTTAAATGTAATCCACCCCTGTTTCAACAAGTCTATTAACTATTAATCTAGTTCCGTGTCCGGTAAAATGAACAATTATTGGTATTTATAGATATCCCGCCCACCGTACCCAGTCGAGCGTTTGTGGTTATATATAAATATGTCAAATTATAAGTCTATATATTAAATCAATGAGGTATCATTTAGTTTATATAAAACCCATTAATAGCCCATAGTCTAATTTCTACAAGTGTCGTTCTTTTGTCCAAACCACAATTATTGTCCAAAGCCCAGTTACCCAATTTTAATATTTAGCCCAACATCAAGATTACTTCGGCATTAAATAAGCATAATAATAACTTAGCTACGAGACATTAAATTAAAAAGGTTGAACAAAACTTACAATGATTAAAAATAGCGTAGCGTTACACGGACATAATTTCGACTTACACCCTTACAACATTCGTTAACATACCCTTATTATTAGAATTTAAAATTAAAATTATAATATATATATATATATATATATATATATATATATATATATATATATATATATATATATATATATATATATATATATATATTATACGTTGAATGATGGAAGAGAAAAAGATATATGGATATACGATCACCAAACTGCGAAATTTATAGGCATGTGGCCAGCCACCAACTACCATGCGATCGCATGGAAAATGCTCTTCCAGACCATGCGATATAATATATAATATATAAATAGTTTTAAGAATTATTTAAATATTATATTATATTTATGTGCATAGTTGACTAATAATTTTTAGTCCGTTGCGTCGAGCGTTGAGAGTTGACTCTGGTCCCGGTTCCGGATTTTCGAACGTCCTTGCGTACAATTTAATATCTTGTATTTTGCGTTTTGCGACTTGTACTCTTGTAATTTTGAGACGTTTCTCATCAATAATTTGAACCACTTTGATTGTACTTTGTACTTTTGAGCTTTTTGGTCATTTGCGTCTTCAATTCGTCGAATCTGTCTTTTGTCTTCACCTTTTATTATTTAAATGAATATCACTTGTAAATAGAACAATTGCAACTAAAAGCTTGTCTTTCTTGAGGGATAATGCTATGAAATATATGTTCGTTTTTAGCATTATCAGAATGATAATAGGATTGATACGTTGGAGACTATTCGAATTAAGCTTGATCGAGAAACACAGAAATCCTAAACCTAAATATGTGATTTTACACCATGGGCTTTTAATTACTAACTGGACTTGTGAGTATTTTGGGTTTGTAATTCAACTTGGGCCAAATTAAATTAATTCTACTAGGTTGTTGATGTTATGCGAGGTGTATATAAAATAGCTTATATTTTATTAGGAAAAACTATTAAATACGATACAATTTTACACAAGATATTTATTTATTTATAGAATGGATATACTTAAACCTTGCTACAACACTTATAGGCAGTGTACCTAATCGTTCAGTAGTGTAGTTTTTAGTAAGTCCGGTTCGTTCCACAGGGAAATCTTTAAACAAAGCTCAACGCTATATTAGTTTACTTTTATAAAAATACAAATATATATATAAGTAATATTATTATTATAAATGGGGGTTTTTACCGTTTAATGACCGGTTTGTCGATTTTAAGATTTTAGTCGCAGTTAAAACCTAATGTAAAATATAAAATAAATACAAGACTTAAATTAAAGCGTAAAGTAAATAACGATAATGAAATTGCGAATAATAAAAGTGCGATAAAATAAACTTGCGATAATTAAAAAGTGCGATAATTAAAAGTGCAATTAAATATAAAATAAAGGAAATTAAATATGAAATAAAAGAATTATGCTTATTTAAACTTCCGTAATCATGATGTTTGACGTGTTGATTTTAGTTTTATGCCCATGGGTTAATTGTCCTTTGTCCTGGATTATTTAATCTGTCCGTCTGGTTTTTGTCCATAACAGTCCATCAGTCATAAATATAAATTGCAAGTGTCCTTGTCAAATTATTATTATACCCGAAGTTAAATATTCCAACTAATTGGGGATTCGAATTGTAACAAGGTTTTAATACTTTGTTTAATGAATACACCAGGTTATCGACTGCGTGTAAACCAAGGTTTTACTACTTTGTTAACAATTACACCAATTACCCTTGAATGTAATTTCACCCCTGTTTTAATTATTCTAGTGGCTATTAATCCATTCCCGTGTCCGGTTAAATGAACGATTATTCGTACATATAAATACCCCGCCCATCGTGTCCGATCGAGTGTATATGGTAATTTATAGGGACGCCCAATTGTAAATCTTTATATTAACATTAACAAACTTTCATTTAGTTAAACAAATATAAAGCCCATTAATAGCCCATAGTCTAATTTCCACAAGTGTCGTTCTTTTGTCCAAACCCCAATTATGGTACAAAGCCCAATTACCCAATTTTAGTAATTAGCCCAACATCATGATTACTTCGTTTTAAATAAGCATAATAATAACTTAGCTACGAGACATTAATGTAAAAAGGTTGAACATAACTTACAATGATTAAAAATAGCGTAGCGTTACACGGACAGAATTTCGACTTACACCCTTACAACATTCGCTAACATACCCTTATTATTAGGATTTAAAATTAAAATTAAAATATAAATTATATATATATATTACGTATATATTGAGAGAGAGATTGAAATAAGATATGAAATTTGATCAGAATTCGGTTTGCTTTATAGCCAGAGTTGAAAATTGGGGCTCCGCGACTCGCGGCAAAAACCCCTTCAAACTCCGCGAGTCGCGGAGGATGTATTTACAGCTCACACCCTTGGAGTTTCTTGCTGCCGACGGTTTTAATAATATATATATAATATATATATAATTAATATAATTAATTATATATTATATTATATTTATATACATAGTTAACTTGTAATTTTTAGTCCGTTGCGTCAAGCGTTAAGAGTTGACTCTGGTCCCGGTTCCGTATTTTCGAACGTCCTCGCGTACAATTTAATATCTTGTACTTTGCGTTTTGAATCTTGTACTTTTGTAATTTCGAGACGTTTCTTATCAATAATTGGAACCTTTTTGATTGTCTTTTGTTCTTTTGAGCTTTTTGGTCGTTTGCGTCTTCAATTCGTCGAATCTGTCTTTTGTCTTCACCTTTTATTATTTAAACGAATATCACTTGTAAATAGAACAATTGCAACTAAAAGCTTGTCTTTCTTGAGGAATAATGCTATGAAATATATGTTCGTTTTTAGCATTATCAAATATTCCCACACTTGAGCGTTGCTTGTCCTCAAGCAATATTGTCTTGAAATACTAGAATCACTTCTTTATTTTTCACACTTTGTACATCAGTGATTTCTATACGGCGGTATAAACAATGGTAGTAACGATATGGTTTACAGTCCCACATGACTATAAAAATTTAGATCCATTAAGGAAATTGGATCTTTATGAAAACATTTGATCTTTTGAAAATTAAATCTAGTTTTTTTACCCTAGATAAGTTTTCCGGAATAACCCTTTACCGGTGTTTGCAAAATATTTTTGTGGGTTTGGTGGGTTTCAGATTTGAAAATTTTAGCTCAAAACTTGCGGTTTTGTGTCATCCACTTGCTAACCTTGTATTTGGAAAGCAACACGTCCAGTTTACTTGTCCCGTATATTACCTTTCGGTAAACTACCGTCCGGTTGTAAAGGAAAGCGTTGAACAAGCAACTGTTAAGGCAATGTCCCGTGACATGCTTTT
Organism: Rutidosis leptorrhynchoides; assembly: GCF_046630445.1. Lineage (NCBI taxonomy): Eukaryota > Viridiplantae > Streptophyta > Magnoliopsida > Asterales > Asteraceae > Rutidosis > Rutidosis leptorrhynchoides. The sequence goes on along the minus strand of NC_092342.1, from coordinate 199,760,577 downwards.
AATTATGGTCTATAACGTGTCGGACGCAATTACTATCCTTGGTAGGAGCAATAGTAAAGCTCACCCTTATAATTTTTCGGTCTGGCACAAGGTCCTGTCTTCGACCATGCTATGCAACCACCGTTCTTACGGTTGACACCCGATTTGGTTCAGGTGACCTAATGAATTCCAGGTGAATTCCTAGGATTTTACGTTCAATGGTAATGAACGCATTGAAAATAGGGTTTTCAGAAAACAAATCGGTTTATAATTTTGATCAAAATATTTTCTCGTTCAAGCTCGAGTTTAGATATCATTGAATTCCATGAGTTTGTAATTCTCAATCTTTAAGGTCAATCTCTAGGATTGAGTAATATCAGTCTTAAAAGCTGATTTTTAATCTTTAAGGAGATTATCCTTTCTGGGGATCTGATTCATTAGTCTTATCCAGCTAATTTGCATGGTGCCCCCCATTGTACGAGATAAATCCTTCTCATGGTTAGGATAAATCTGACCACTTGGCGACCCTGTTTAATGCTGAGGTCCGTGGATTTCCTGCTGATTTTAGTGATGAATTTTCTAGATTTTTCGTCAACCTACAGCTGGTCTGGACGACAACTTCATGACCTAAATCAAGAAGCGCGTGTCTTTTTCGGAAGACTTTACTTCCTTTTAATGATGGAATTGATTCATCGTGTAGATCCATCTCTTCTTTTCTTTCATTGGGTAAAACAGTTTAGTTTAGTTCAAAGCAAAAGTATTTTCAGTTATTGGTTACAGATATATGTGACATATGTTTAAAATAACTTGGTAAATTTTCTCACACTTGGCTTTTTATTTTTCTTTTTATCGTCCTCTATTTCATTTTAAATGAATTTTAACATTTTAGTTTGTTTCTCAATTTATGTCCTTTCCGAGGTAACAATAATTTCGGTGTTAAAACCTAGTTTTATCGTTCATAAATATGTATAAACATGATTTGAATTCATTTAATTGAAAAATTTTACTAGAATTGGGTAGTCAGTATATAAGACTAGGGCTGTTCTTTTTTATCAGAGAGCACTAGATTCTAATACAACTACTGCTTTACTAGTATTTTTAATGGTAACCAAGTGTTTAATATAAAAATTTTAAAATCCGAAAGAATTTAACCCCTTCCCACACTTAAGATCTTGCAATGCCCTCATTTGCAAGAAATCAGTAATAATTTAAATTATTGAGGGTGATTTGTGTGAAAATGATTAAATTTTACCAAATTTTCCAAATATATTGGCGTTTGTTTGCTGAATGATAAATGGTGCACATCATTTGTTCATTCCGTCTTGTTGTTATTTCACATATATTTTGCATCTTGTCGTCAAAATTAGTTGCTTTTGCTGAACTTAATGCCAGTCTTTGAAAATGCGTTGTTTTACCCTGTTGTGTACATAAGATAAACTGCAAACATATATACATATTTTTGAAGTTTGGTATATTACCCCACATTCAAAAATTTTTAAAATCTAAGAATAAAAGTTAGACAATTATAAAAATGATTACAATATTAACAAAAATATTAAATGTATCAATAATTACAAATTACAAAATAAAAAAAAAAATAATAAGTAAACTAAGGATGATATTGGTACCAATAGGGGTTCCAGGCATAACCATAAGTGCTATAGAATGCTTCGGCAGGGTCATACGTAGGATATGGTGGCTGCATCTCTATCGACCAAGGAGGGAAGACGGGTTTCGGTGTAGGAATATAGTTTCTACCTATATGTTGGCAATGCGCTATGATCTGGTTCTGATGAACTTGCCAATCTTCAAATGCTCTCTGTCTAGCATTTTCGTATTCCTGAGAAGCTATAAACCTATGCATTTCTTGCATCTCATTCCCCCCTCCTACATTACCTTGTTGCTGGTTTCTCTCCACCTGTGGATGTCTACCATGGTATCGTACTGCGGCGTTATTTCGCCGCTTCAAAACTTTCGCACCATGGTATACATTTAAACCTATAGTGTCGCGGGGTTCTGGTTCTTCTACTAATAATCCCCCCGACTTATATCCACACCGAGATATTCACCAATCAAAGTAATAAAAATACCACCTCCTATTATGCTATGTGGACGCATCCCCCGAACCATAGCTGATAAATAATAACCCACACAATATGGTATACTTACAGCGTTGTGTGGGTCTCGAATACACATATGGTAAAACAAATCCTGTTCATTTACTTTTTCTTTGTTCTTACCCCTTTATGTAATCGAATTAGCTAAAAACCTATGTATCACTCTTAATTCGGCTCTATCTATATCCAAATAAGAGTAATTTCCCCCTTTGAAACGGTGATGGCTTGTCATTTGACTCCACACACCGTGTGTATCAAAATTCTCATCTATCTTTCTACCGTTTAGTATCAATCCTCTACAATCGGCAGACGCTAATTCCTCAGGCGTATATATACGTAAAGCCTGAGCCATGTCCAGTAAAGACATGTGGCGCATCGAACCGCCTAACAAAAATCTAATAAAAGAACGATCGGTTAAACTAGCTACCCGATCATTCAACTCTATACTACATAACAACTCTTCACACCATACTTTATATACAGGTCTGCGTATGGTGAATAAACATATCCAGTCATTAAAAGAAGAATTACCATACCTCTGTACAAGTAATTCCCTAATTGGCCCGGCCAATTCTACAGCTTCTAAGGGTCCCCATTCTATGACCCTCGGTACCTCAACAACCTTAGAGTGAAGAGTATGCAAACCCCGTTGATATTTTGGATAATCTATCCAAAGTCTGTCAAATCTCAGGTTCGGGTGCAACTCTTCCAAATGCATATCGGAAAAGGTCATGACTGGATGAGGTACATCCTGCTTGTAGTAGTTATCTACCTCCTGTTGTTCCAAATTCTCGGCAGGAGCATTGCGGGCTTGGGATGAAGATTCACCCCTTTCATTCTGCAAAACACATCAAACACAAATTTTGTGCATCCAAATATGCATTAGTGTCAGCAAAATCATCAATCAAAATAATTACAATGACATTATCAATTTATATCAAACTTAAGCTTATTTTCACATTTTTATCAAATCTACACTTTTTCAAATAAGCAAATACGAAAATTTTCGCCAAGTTCATAAGCATTCAACTCAAATAACATGTCAAAATAATCATTACTAGCAATTAAACAAGTCTCAAATGGCATTATCTTTCAAAAATCAAGTTCATGAATTTTGGACTTGAAAAAGTCCACTTTAATTCTCAAAATCATGTTTAGGCTCAAAGTTTGGATCATTTAACTACCTAGACATGTTACACTACTCAATTTAGCAACAATTCATGACAAAAATCGGCCATAACCTGTTTATATCAAAAAGCCCCAAATTGCTCAAGAACACAAACCCTAGATTATTCAAAATTTGAAGTTTAAGGCTTCTAATCATGTTAAACATCATCAATCTAGGTTATACAAGCATAATACATAAACAATTTAAGTCTAATTACACTAAAAAGCATCAAAATCAAATTGGGGAAAAAATAGCTCAAGAACACCAAAATTCGAATTAAATGGTGTTTAGGTGTAGAAATTTACCGTTTTTCTTGAGTAATTCTTAGATATCATCCTTCTCAACATGATTTTAGCAAAAGATTTGGTGATTAACGGTTAAAAATTGTGATTTTTGGGGGTGTTTTTCGGGTTTTTTCGTGGGTTTTCGCTGTTATTTTGCAGTGTTTTTGAGTGTGGGAGAGTGAACTGATCGTTCAGCTCTTTTATTTTTTTTTCTGATTTTCGGTACCTCCGCGAGTCGCGGGGATTTACCCTCCAAACTCCGCGACTCGCGGAGTTTGGTATTTTTTTTTTTTTTTTTTTTATAATCTTTAACTTATAAAACAATTAATTACTTAATTTTAAAATTTTGTTTCCCTTGTTATTTAGGACGAGGTCGTTTCGGATCGATGTCCTAGTCCGTCCTTCGACAAAATTTTAAAATTTGTCTTTTTGTAGCGATTGTTTTAAAAGCTAAGATTTTTGGGTTTTTTTTTTTTTTTTTTTTTTTAAATGTTTTTGGCATACTCTAATTCAATAAGATTAAAAATAATGATAATAAAAGTTCTCGTCCCTCCCTCGGGTAAAGCAATTTCGGTTCAAAGACCTAGTCTTCAACTTACGACGAATTTTAAAAATCATATTCTTAACTTAATGAGATAAAGTAAATTTTTGTTTTTAAATTCACACAACTTAAATATAAAATTAAAAATTAAAAATTAAAAATTAAAAATTCACACCAAACTTAAAATTTGAAATGCATAAAATTAAAAATTTATATTTTAAAAATTAAAAATTCACACCAAACTTAATTTAAAAATTCATATTATAAATTCATACCAAACTTATATTAATTTTTCAAATATTTACAATTTTAAATATATTGTTTTTATAAAGTTTACAATATTAATTTAAGATTTAAATATTAAGATTAAAAACATGGTAAAAATAAAATTAAAAATCTTTTTGTCTTTTTATCCCACTTTAATCAATCAAATATTATCAAAAATATGCGCCCCTCTTTTCGGTAAAGTAATTTCGGTTCCAAGACCTAATTTAACTCATGACGAATTTTTGAAATATTTTGGGTTGATTGATTAAAGATATTTATACCTTAAGAATAAACGTTAAATTTCGCAGTGATGTAATAAATTTTTGAATGATATCAATAATTTCGGTCGCCAAACCTAATTTTATTTAATACCAATTTAATACTTTTTAGCGAACAAATTAGCGTTTATTATCAAAAGGTTAAAAATAAAAATAAAAACTAAAAACTGTACAGACATACCTGTGAAATAGATTTCTTAGTTATATGATCTATTCCATTCATAAGATAGTCGGTTTAATTGGTTCTCCATGGCTGCATAGGCGTAACCTCGAGCATTCAGTATCTTTTCTTCTAAACATATGAACGGTCCGTCTCTGCATAAAGTAACAAATTCGGTATTTGAATAGGTTTGATTATTTGAACATTTACCTCCATGTGACCATTTTCCGCATTTGTGACATCTTTCTAGGTGTCGTGCTCTTCTTTTCGCTGCGGATTTTGATTTTTCTTTACCAAATTGTAACTTATTATCTTCGCATCTGGATCCTTTTCTAACTCCGTCCATTCTTTCTCTGATTACTGATACTAATTCACTCGGTAGTATGTCATTATTTCTTTTAGTGATCAAAGCGTGTAGCATTAGACCATGGTTTAGTTCACAGGCAGTCTTCATTTCGTAAAAACCTAAAAAAAAATAAAAATTCAGAATGGGGGGAGAAGACTAGTTCTTTAGGGTCTGCTAGGGAAAGACCATACGTGTTCCATTTTCGAGTACTACACGAAAACAGACAATCTAACTCTAACAGAAATACATATTATCCTTTAAAGACTTGATTCTCCCCACACTTAGTTAGCTGTGGTGTCGAAATTGTGATTAACTTCGTTGTCGACTTCCATCGGACCATGTATGTAATGTTTAACTCTGTGACCATTAACTTTAAATTCCATCCCATTTGAATTTATCAATTCTATCGTTCCGTATGGGAAAACTCTTTTGACTATGAATGGTCCAGACCATCTTGATTTCAATTTTCCAGGAAATAGCTTGAATCGTGAATTGAAAAGAAGAACTCTGTCTCCTTCTTTAAATTCTTTTGAACTTCTGATTCTTTTATCATGCCATTTCTTCGTTCTTTCTTTATAGATTAACGAATTTTCGTATGCTTCATGTCTTAATTCTTCTAATTCGTTTAGTTGACTTAATCGTAGACGTCCGGCTTCATGTAAATCAAGATTACATGTCTTCAAAGCCCAAAATGCTTTGTGTTCAATTTCTACTGGAAGATGACATGCTTTTTCATAAACAAGTCTAAAAGGTGTGGTTCCAATTGGAGTTTTGTAGGCTGTTCTAAAAGCCCAGAGTGCATCCTCCAATTTAATGGACCATTCCTTCGGATTTGATCCTACGGTTTTCTCTAGAATACGTTTTAAAGCTCGGTTTGTATTTTCAACTTGTCCACTTGTTTGTGGATGATATGCGGTGGAGATTTTATGAGTTATTCCATATCTTTTAAGAACTTTCTCAAGTTGATTATTACAAAAATGAGTTCCCCGATCACTTATTAAAGCTTTCGGTGTTCCAAACCTTGCAAAAAGACGTTTTAAAAAGTTGACTACAACTCGTGCATCGTTAGTTGGGAGAGCTTGTGCTTCCGCCCATTTAGATACATAATCAATGGCTACGAGTATATATAGATTATTATGAGATTTTGGAAATGGACCCATAAAGTCAATACCCCAAATGTCAAATACTTCACATACTTGGATGACATTTTGTGGCATTTCATCACGTTGACTTATTTTTCCGGCCCTTTGACATGCATCACAGGATTTGCAAAGAAGGTGTGCGTCTTTGTAAATTGTAGGCCAATAGAATCCAGCTTCATAAACTTTTCTTGCTGTTAGTTGAGGCCCATAATGCCCTCCTGTTGGTCCTGTGTGACAATGGTTTAATATTTTACTAGCTTCATCTCCAAATACACATCGGCGTATTATTCCATCGGGACAACTTTTAAACAGATGTGGATCTTCCCAGAAATAGTGTTTTATATCACTGAAGAATTTCTTTCGTCTTTGGTACGATAATCCTTTTTCAAGGAATCCACAAACTAAGTAGTTTGCATAGTCTGCAAACCATGGGATTTCTTTATAATCTATCTTCAATAGATATTCATCAGGAAAGTTGTCTTGTATGGCCGATTCATTTAGAACTTCTAATTCGGGATTTTCAAGACGAGAAAGATGATCAGCGGCGAGATTTTCTGCTCCTCTTTTATCTCGGATTTCAATATCAAACTCTTGTAAGAGTAAGATCCAACGGATTAATCTTGGTTTGGCATCTTGTTTTGAAAATAGGTATCTAAGAGCAGAATGGTCGGTATAGACCACCGTTTTTGCTAGAACGAGATATGATCGAAATTTGTCAAAAGCAAAGACAATAGCAAGGAGTTCTTTTTCAGTAGTTGTATAGTTCGTTTGTGCTCCTTGTAATGTCTTACTAGCATAATATATAGGTTGAAATCGTTTTTCAATCCTTTGTCCTAAAACGGCTCCCATTGCAAAATCACTTGCATCGCACATTAGTTCAAATGGTAGATTCCAATTTGGTGTTATCATGATCGGTGCATTAGTGAGTTTTTCTTTAAGAATATTAAAAGATTTGATACATTCATCTGAAAAGATGAATGGCGCATCCTTTTCTAGGAGTTTTTTCATAGGAGTGGCAATTTTAGAAAAATCTTTTATGAAACGTCGGTAAAAACCGGCATGCCCTAGAAAACTCCTAACTCTTCTAACATTGGTGGGATGTGGAAGTTTAGCAATTACATCTACTTTAGCTCTATCCACTTCAATTCCTTCTTTTGAAATTTTATGTCCAAGAACGATGCCTTCTTTAACCATGAAATGGCATTTCTCCCAATTAAGTACTAGATTTGATTTTTCGCATCTAATTAGCATTCGTTCCAGATTAACTAGACATGATTTAAATGTATCACCGAAGACTGAAAAGTCATCCATGAAAACTTCCATGCATTCTTCTATTATGTCGTGAAAAATCGCCATCATGCACCTTTGAAAGGTTGCAGGGGCGTTACAAAGTCCAAATGGCATGCGTTTGTAAGCAAAAGTATCATAAGGGCACGTGAATGTGGTTTTCTCTTGGTCCTCGGGTGCTATTGGAATTTGAAAATATCCGGAAAATCCATCTAGAAAACAATAGTAACTATTTCCGGCTAATCTTTCCAACATTTGATCTATGAAAGGTAAGGGAAAGTGATCTTTTCTGGTGGCGTCATTTAATTTTCTATAATCAATACATACACGCCATCCTGTTACAGTCCTAGTAGGAATAAGCTCATTTTTCTCATTTGTGATGACAGTCATGCCACCCTTCTTAGGTACGCATTGAACTGGGCTTACCCATGGACTATCAGAGATTGGATATATCAAACCTGCATCTAGCAGTTTAATAATCTCTTTCTTAACTACATCTTGCATATTAGGATTTAGTCTTCGTTGGCGTTGCACATACGTTTTATGACCTTCTTCCATAAGGATTTTATGTGTGCAATACGAAGGACTTATTCCTTTAATATCATGAATCTTCCATGCAATGGCTGGTTTATGAGCTTTCAACACAGAAATGAGTTGTGATTTCTCATTTTCAGTAAGTGAAGACGATATTATTACAGGTAATTCAGATTCACCATGTAAATAAGCGTATTCCAAATGGTTTGGAAGTGGCTTTAACTCTAATTTCGGAGGTTCTTCTATCGATGATTTATATCGATATCTGTCTTCTTCTTTTAGCATTTGAATTTCTTCTGTTGTTGGTTCATATCCATTAGCTATAAGTGTAGCTAACATTTCAGCTTCATCAATTGGTTCATTACCTTCTCCTAAAGAACATTCTCCTGTTCCTTGTAATTCTGGAAATTCTTCTAATAATTCTGCATGTGCATCTATAGTTTGAATATAATAACATGTATCATCTGCAGATTGTGGTTGTTGCATTGCTCTATCAACTGAAAAGGTAACACTCTCATCCTCTATACTTAGGGTCAGTTTCTTACCGAACACGTCTATCATTGCTTTAGCCGTGTTTAAGAATGGTCTTCCTAATATGAGAGGAACTTGAGAATCTTCTTCCATGTCCAAAACAACAAAATCTACTGGAAATACTAAAGTACCAACTTTAACTAGCATGTTCTCCATTATCCCTCTAGGATATTTTATTGATCTATCGGCTAGTTGTATGCTTATTCTGGTTGGTTTCAATTCTCCAAGGTCTAGTTTAGCGTATAGTGAATACGGCATTAGATTTATACTAGCACCTAAGTCTGCCAATGCTTCTATTGAACTAAGACTACCCAGAAAACATGGAATTGTGAAACTTCCTGGATCAGATAATTTTTCTGGTATCTTATTCAACAGCACTGCTGAACAATTAGCATTCATAGTAACAGCCGAGAGTTCTTCCATTTTCTTTCTATTTGAGATTAGATCTTTCAAGAATTTAGCATATCTAGGCATTCCTGAAATCACATCAATGAAAGGAAGATTTACATTTATCTGTTTAAACATATCCAAAAATTTGGATTGCTCGGCTTCAAGTTTTTCTTTCTTCATTTTACTCGGGTAAGGAAGTGGTGGTTGGTATGGTTTAACATAAGGTTTATCCTTAACTGTGTTATCTTCATTAACCTTTTCAACTACTGGTTCTTTTTCCTTTTCTTGCTCGGATTGTGGTTCTTGTGGAGTAGGAATGGTTTCATCAGAAGTTACAGGTATTTCCGGTGGTTTAAGTGTTGTACCACTTCTTGTGGTAATAGCTTTAGCTGTTTCATTCCGGGGGTTAGCATTTGTATCACTCGGTAGACTTCCCGGTTTTCTTTCACCTATTAACCTTGCTAGGTTACTTACTTCTTGTTCCAGATTTTGAATAGAAGCTTGTTGATTTCTAAATGCTTGAGCATTTTGTTCATTAGTTTGTTTTTGAGATGTGAAAAACTGTGTTTGAGTTTCAACTAGCTTCGTCATCATATCTTCTAAATTCGGCTTTTTATCATCGGTTTGTTGTGGTGGTTTGTTTTGAAAATTAGGTCTTTGCTGATTATAAGTATTATTGGATTCTTGTTGATTGCTAGGACCTTGTTGGTTGTTGTATGGAATATTTCGGTTATAATTCTGGTTTTGATTGTAAATCGGTCTTGGCGGTTGATAATTATTCTGATAATTATTTCCAGGCCTTTGGTTTATGTATGAAATATTCTCTCTTTGTTCCATTGTTAATTCAATACTGAGACAATCTTTTGTCAAATGTGGTCCTCCACACTGCTCACAACTAATTCGTATTGCATGAATATCTTTAGTCATCTTTTCCATTCGTCTCTCGAAAGCATCTATCTTTGCCGAAATGGAATCTAAGTCATGGCTAGAATCGGCTCTAGCTGCTTTAGATGATCTAATGATATCTTTTTCTTGGTGCCACTCATGTGAGTGGGAAGCAGTATTATCAATAATTTTGTAAGCATCAGTTTCGGTTTTCTTCATAATAGAACCACCAGCTGCTATATCTATGTCTTTTCTCGTAGTGATGTCGCATCCTCGGTAGAATATTTGTACTATTTGATAGGTGTCTAAACCATGTTGCGGACATCCTCTTAACAACTTTCCATATCTTGTCCACGCCTCATATAGAGTTTCATTTGGTTTATGTGTGAACGTAACAATTTCTGCTTGAAGTCTTACTGCTTTAGATGCAGGAAAGAATTGTTTAAGAAATTTGTCAATTAAAACATCCCATGTATCGATCGCCCCTTCAGGTAACGATTCCAACCAATCTTTGGCTTCTCCCTTTAAAGTCCAGGGAAATAACATGAGATATATCTGTTCATCCTCCACTTCTCGTATTTTAAATAGTGTGCAGATCCTATTAAAGGTACGTAGATGTTCATTTGGATCTTCCTTCGGCGCACCACTAAATTGGCATTGATTAGTCACCATGTGTAGAATTTGTCCTTTGATTTCATAATCTGGCGCATTAATGTCTGGATGAGTAATTGCGTGACCTTGGCCAGTGCGTTTAGCTCTCATTCGGTCTTCCATACTTAAAGGTTCCAGATTCTCCATAATTGAATTTGTTGAATCGGTATCACTAGATGATTCTGATTTAATGGTTCGTTCCTCAACAATCTCTGTTTGAATGATTGGTGGTTCCGGAGGAAAGTTTAATGGTTCAGGATCTATGAACCGTTCCTGAATATTTTCCGGATTCTCAATTGTGAGGTTGGGTTCAAAAAATGGATTATCGGAAATTTGAACTGAAGTACTTGGTCGACTGGATGACGATTCTAAAGAAAAATCAACGGCGGTTATATTTGTTAAACGATGTCTTGATCTAGTTACAGGTGGTGAACGTACAAAAGGTGATGAACGTCTTGCTCGGTGCATTCACTGAATATCCTATTAGTTTTAAAAAGGAAAGAAAAATTATAATAAGTTATCCAATTAATAGACTTTTCTGATTTTGCCCACGTTTCGAATAGCCAAAAGATGCAGCAGAGGGGCAGGATTCGTTTGGTCTCAATATAATTGAGGACTGTTTGGCTCCAATAACCCGGCCCACGTACAAATCCAACTATTACTACGAACCAGAAAATTTTGATGTCTATTAATTTAACCACTTAAAATAAATTTTCGTAATTTTAAGAAATTTAGATAAGAAGTAGAAAAAATTCTAAGTCCTAAAAACTAGAATGGCGAGAAATAAGAGAGAAAAAGAGTTCGTCGCAAAAGGTCGAAAAAGAAAAAAAAATGGTTGAAAAATAAAAGGTGACGGAAAAATAAAAAAAAAACTTATAAAAACTTAAAAATACTTTACTAACCTAACCTTATTACTACAACTAACTTAAAATTATAATCGCAAATTGAAATTACTAATTGGAATGATAATTGATACATAGTAAAAGGTCTAAAAATATTAAAGCTTACAGGAAAAACTAAATCCCAAATAGAAATAACTTAAAAAGAAACTAAAACTTAAAAAGGCGTCGCAAAATTCTAAAGCACCTAAATCTTAGTCTAAAGAAAAAGCACTTAAGGAATTCTACGGCAAAGCCTAAAAATCTAGGAGTAAAAATAACTATAGCAAAAACTAAGTTTAAAATTAAATATGAGCTAAAAAATACAAATATTACGCTACAACGAGTAAAAAGGTACAAAATATAAAAATATACAAAAAGTTGTAAAAAGTACAATTTTTATAAAAATATTATTTTTATATTATTTATTTTATAAAACTACTAATTTTACAATTTAATAAAACTAATTTAACTAAAATATATAAATAAAAAGTAAAAAGTAAAATGAAAACTAATAATAATAATAATAATAATTAGGTTTAAATAATAATAATAATTAATTAAAACCCGTAATTAATGCAGATTTAGGGTTTCTGTTCGCGTGTCAGAGTAGCTCCGCGAGTCGCGGCAATTAAAGAAGAAAACCCCGCGAGTCGCGGGGTGCAGAAATTCAGTTGACAGCTTTCAATTTTTACGCGTTTTCTTTATTTTTTTTTTATTTTCTGTTTTCTGTTTTTTAATTAAATAAAAGATATTAAAACAAAACTTATATTTTTATAAACTAAAATAAAAATAAAGAAACTTATAAAACTTAAATATTTAACAAAATCTTAAAAATACATATATTTTTGTTTTTCTTTTTATATTTTTGAATAATTAAAACGTATTTTTACAAAAACGACTTTTAAAAATTTTTTTTTTTTTTTTTTATATTAGCGTTGCGCTTCCGGCTTTTAAGAGAGTTCCCCGGCAGCGGCGCCAAAAATACTTGATGTTATGCGAGGTGTATATAAAATAGCTTATATTTTATTAGGAAAAACTATTAAATACGATACAATTTTACACAAGATATTTATTTATTTATAGAATGGATATACTTAAACCTTGCTACAACACTTATAGGCAGTGTACCTAATCGTTCAGTAGTGTAGTTTTTAGTAAGTCCGGTTCGTTCCACAGGGAAATCTTTAAACAAAGCTCAACGCTATATTAGTTTACTTTTATAAAAATACAAATATATATATAAGTAATATTATTATTATAAAGGGGGGTTTTTACCGTTTAATGACCGGTTTGTCGATTTTAAGATTTTAGTCGCAGTTAAAACCTAATGTAAAATATAAAATAAATACAAGACTTAAATTAAAGCGTAAAGTAAATAACGATAATGAAATTGCGAATAATAAAAGTGCGATAAAATAAACTTGCGATAATTAAAAAGTGCGATAATTAGAAGTGCAATTAAATATAAAATAAAGGAAATTAAATATGAAATAAAAGAATTATGCTTATTTAAACTTCCGTAATCATGATGTTTGACGTGTTGATTTTAGTTTTATGCCCATGGGTTAATTGTCCTTTGTCCTGGATTATTTAATCTGTCCGTCTGGTTTTTGTCCATAACAGTCCATCAGTCATAAATATAAATTGCAAGTGTCCTTGTCAAATTATTATTATACCCGAAGTTAAATATTCCAACTAATTGGGGATTCGAATTGTAACAAGGTTTTAATACTTTGTTTAATGAATACACCAGGTTATCGACTGCGTGTAAACCAAGGTTTTACTACTTTGTTAACAATTACACCAATTACCCTTGAATGTAATTTCACCCCTGTTTTAATTATTCTAGTGGCTATTAATCCATTCCCGTGTCCGGTTAAATGAACGATTATTCGTACATATAAATACCCCGCCCATCGTGTCCGATCGAGTGTATATGGTAATTTATAGGGACGCCCAATTGTAAATCTTTATATTAACATTAACAAACTTTCATTTAGTTAAACAAATATAAAGCCCATTAATAGCCCATAGTCTAATTTCCACAAGTGTCGTTCTTTTGTCCAAACCCCAATTATGGTACAAAGCCCAATTACCCAATTTTAGTACTTAGCCCAACATCATGATTACTTCGTTTTAAATAAGCATAATAATAACTTAGCTACGAGACATTAATGTAAAAAGGTTGAACATAACTTACAATGATTAAAAATAGCGTAGCGTTACACGGACAGAATTTCGACTTACACCCTTACAACATTCGCTAACATACCCTTATTATTAGGATTTAAAATTAAAATTAAAATATAAATTATATATATATATTACGTATATATTGAGAGAGAGATTGAAATAAGATATGAAATTTGATCAGAATTCGGTTTACTTTATAGCCAGAGTTGAAAATTGGGGCTCCACGACTCGCGGCAAAAACCCCTTCAAACTCCGCGAGTCGCGGAGGATGTATTTACAGCTCACACCCTTGGAGTTTCTTGCTGCCGACGGTTTTAATAATATATATATAATATATATATAATTAATATAATTAATTATATATTATATTATATTTATATACATAGTTAACTTGTAATTTTTAGTCCGTTGCGTCGAGCGTTAAGAGTTGACTCTGGTCCCGGTTCCGGATTTTCGAACGTCCTCGCGTACAATTTAATATCTTGTACTTTGCGTTTTGAATCTTGTACTTTTGTAATTTCGAGACGTTTCTTATCAATAATTGGAACCTTTTTGATTGTCTTTTGTTCTTTTGAGCTTTTTGGTCGTTTGCGTCTTCAATTCGTCGAATCTGTCTTTTGTCTTCACCTTTTATTATTTAAACGAATATCACTTGTAAATAGAACAATTGCAACTAAAAGCTTGTCTTTCTTGAGGAATAATGCTATGAAATATATGTTCATTTTTAGCATTATCAGTTGTGTTATTGGGCCGAATGAAAAACAAAGAGGATTAAATACATTTTTGGGTATGATATATCTCAGAAAGAAACTGATGGATCAATGGTTAAGGGGTGGGTATTTAAGCGAGAGGTCACGGGTTCGAGCCCTGTCTGAGGCTTTTCTTTTAGAAACCCTTTTTGAAGGTAGTTTTCATTTTTAAAGTTTATATTATTATTAGTATTGTTATAGTTATTATTATGGTTATGGTTATTTTTAGAACACTTATTACAAATACAAGTATTATTATAAAGTCTATCATTTATTATTATTATTATGATTATAACTATGATTAAGATTATTGTTATTATTAGTATTATGAAAATTATACAAGTTATTATTATTAGTATCACTTTTGCAACTATTAGTATTATTATTATTATTATTATTATTATTATTATTATTATTATTATTATTATTATTATTATTATTATTATTATTATTATTATTATTATTATTATTATTATTATTATTATTATTATTATTATTAAACATAAGTATCATTGTTAACAATATCATTATTAATAAAGCTATTATTATTATTATTAATAAAATTATTATTATTAGGATTATCATTTTTAAGCAAATAAATATTTGTTACATAAAATATACTTACTATATATATACAATAATTATATTAATATTTCACATAACTATATATATTAAACTCATTAACATTATACTTACATATAACAACTATTGATTTTAGATATAACACTAAACATATATGTATATGTATATATATATATATATATATATATATATATATATATATATATATATATATATATATATATATATATATTGTAAAATAAATAAATGAATAAATAATAATTATTTTAAAGAAATTTATATAAAATATAATAATAATTATTTTAAAGTATATTTTTTACAAAAGTTAGTATAAAATTTATGTAAACTACAAACAAATAAATAATATATAATTAATAAAGGAAATTATGAGATTCCCATTATATGTTTTAATAAGATATACAAATGATATAGGTTCGTGAATCTGAGGCCAACCCTGCATTGTTCAATGTCGTCATATGTATTTTTACTACAAAATACATTATGTGAGTTTCATTTGCTCCCTTTTTAATTGCTTTTGCAACATATATTTTTGGTACTGAGAATACATGCGCTATTTTTATAACTGTTTTACGAAATAGACACAAGTAATTGAAACTACATTATATGGTTGAATGGATCGAAGCCGAATATGCCCCTTTTAGCTTGGTAGCCTAAGAATTAGGGAACATACCCCCTAATTGACACGAATCCTAAAGATAGATCTATCGGGCCCAACAAGCCCCATTCTGGAATTTAGAATGCTTTAGTACTTCGATTTTATCATGTCCGATGGGTGTCCCAGAATGATGGGGATATTCTATATGCGTCTTGTTAATGTCGGTTACCAGGTGTTCAATCCATATGAATGATTATTTTTGTCTCTATGCATGGGACGTTTATTTATGAGAACTGAAAATGAAAATCTTGTGGTCTATTAAAATGATGGAAATGATTATTTATGTTAAACTAAAGAACTCACCAACCTTTTGTTTGACACTTTAAAGCATGTTTATTCTCAGGTATTAAAGAAATCTTCCGCTGTGCATTTACTCATTTTAGAGATACTATTTGGAGTCATTCATGACATATTTCAAAAGACGTTGCATTCGAGTCATTGAGTTCATCAAGATTATTATTAAGTCAATTATAGTTGGATATATTATGAAATGATATGCATGCCTGTCAACTTTTGATGGGGGTGGGTTCGCGACATACTCACCCTATGGAGAAGGGAAGAAGGTACTCCATATCATGAATCGAATCTACCACCTAACCTTGGAGTACTTGACCCGCTCACCGGCGAACCCGTTCGCAACACCGTTTATACCCTATTTGCAAGAATATTTCATCTTGAAGCTACCATTAACAAACTAGAGAAGATATCTGACCTCTACCTCACACTGATAATCAATCAGGGTTAGTAGAAGAAGTTAGAGAACTCCGAGCTAGAGTAATAACTTTAGAAAGCACGGTATACAATTTGCAAGCACCAGCAGTATCACCAACACCAGTAACATCACCAGCCTCAGCACCAATGGCACCAGTACCACTAACAACCCAAGTTTCAACAATCCATGCCTCAACATCTCATTATGTACCTCGAGTATAATCATCGTTCTACGAATCGTTCTACATCATTTATCTTCATTTGACATGGCGATTATGTAATCTTTAATGTTTTAGAGATTATATAATCTTGTTCTAACAGTAAATCAAATGAGTTTAATATCATATTGACTCATTAAATCCATGATTACATCTGAAGAAAATATATATGTATATATATTTTCATAAATATTGTAATTAAAAACTCTTTCGTACAAACTGTTAATGATGAAAATATTTTAACGGGTAGGTAATACCCGAGAAATATTTGGATTTCACATTAATAAGTTACACTGTACATTCTTTGAATCTGATTCGACGGTCAATTACCATACTACTTACATCCACAGATATACGAATCTGATTCACCACAGAATAACTATTTTCATTCAATTTCATGTTTGGATTTTGACCTATCAGAATTCGACAAGTGGCATAATGAAGAAAACATTGGACAAAATAAAATTTGTTAGAAACAAACAAATTAACTATGATAAATTTTGTTAAGAATCCACGCTAACAAAATCCTAGCTAACTGTTCCTAGCTAACTATTAACTCCTTATTGTACATTTAATTATCGTAATTTATTTTATCGCAATTTAATTCTCTCAATTTTATTTATTGTCATTTACATTCTGTTATTTATTTTACGCACCTTATTTATCGTCATTTAAATACTGTTATTTACGCATTTTAAATATCGGGACACGTATTCAAGGTTTTGACATATCATATCGACGTATATATATATATATATATATATATATATATATATATATATATATATATATATTATTTGGAATAACCATAGACACTCTATATGCAGTAATAATCGAGTTCTCTATACAGGGTTGAGGTTTATTCTATAATAATATATATACTTTGAGTTGTGATCGAGTCTGAGACACGTACATGGGTCACGATACGTATTAATTAATTCGAATATTATATATTAAACTATATATGAATTATTGGACTGTTTACTGTGGACTATCGATTGTGGACTAATAACATTGGACAGTTAAAATGAATTAAAATATTGATTATAACATATGAAACTAAACATTTCTTCAAGTTTGCCACTTGATTTCATCTTGAACCTCATTTGTATCTTGACGATTACAATCTGCGTTCAAACCTTTCATGATTCTTGAAAACACCTCAATCGAGAGGATGAACCAACCGCACTTCAACTACGGAAGAAAAGATTGGTGCATATAGTTATACACCTGAAAACACTCAGAACCTGAGTAAACGTTTAACACGTAGCTGTGTTAATTCCTTTAGCGTTATTATTACTGAAAATAACATTACAAGTCTTTACCAAATTAGCCAAATTTGTCATAGCTCCAGCAAATCAACTTCGACTTTTCGTTCGAAACAACCTTATTATAACTTTGATATATATGCGTGCTCTTTTATTGTTACCTGAAAACCTTTTATATTCCACCATATTACCATCATCGTTTAATCATCTAAAAACACAATTCTCTTGAAACCACCTCGGATTGATAACCGATGATTCAGATATCGTAGCATTAAATGCAGAGAAAATAGAAAAATTGTAGATGGTCTAAACGGCCAAAAGTTTGATGATAAAGAAGAGAGTGTTGGGAACGCTCGATAGAAAATTTGGTACTAAAAAAAAAAAACAGATTGAGCTAGCTATGAAGGAGACCAAGGACAAATACAAGGACCAAACCCTATATTCAAAGAATTCAGGTAATTCTAGGTCCGATGAAATCTTTAGAGAATATCCTGCTCCGAAGTCATGTTAAAATCTTGCGGAAAATTTTTCTTCATCAACCTTCGAACTTAGAAATTCCAAAATATCATCATAAATATCTTCGATATTTCTGAGGATATTTTCATAAATATTCTTGTCCGAAATTATATACCTCTTCGTGCTTCCTGTGTTTCATTATATTGGAAATTTTTGTAAAATTTAAGTTTAATTTATGAATGAATTCTGGAGAAATGTAAAGAAATTGATGCATGAATTAGTATAATATAATGACACTTGATCAACGTGATTATATTACAGTAAGTCATGCTGAGTTTCTAATAGGACATGATGATTCACAGATCGTAACGTCATCATGTGCCATGTTACACGACTCTTTCATTCTGCTTAACTTCTGAACGTATCAAGAAAGTATATTCTTGATAGTTCTATTCTCAGTGATTCTAGTAATTTGACAAATCAAATCGTGCTATTACGTTCTTTCTTGTTTAAAACATTAAGTTCATTCGAAACTCCATAATTGCGAATTCTGGACCGTTACTCGCTTTACTAGAAATCGAGAAGAGAATAAAGAGGCAAAGAGCTCCAAAATATAAGAAAAAATATAAAGCCCAATAACAACACGGAGGTGACAATCCGTGAGTATTAATACGAATAGCAATATAAAGACACGGTATAATTAGGAATAGTATCACCCTAAGGTAATTGTAGAAGTAAACAGATTTTTTCTGGTGGAAGATTGAAGAGAAGGATGACAGAAATGATAATTAGAAAAATATCAAGGATTAGAACGGGATTAAGCATTTTCACAATCTTTTGGATGTATGAACTAAGAAAGAAAGTATAAGAATGGTGAGAATAATAGGACAGAAAAGTTTAATTTATAATGGAAATATCAGACAGAGTAATCGAGGTAGATCACCGTATTTAATTATAAAGATCTTAATTTCCTTATTCGTCGAAGAATCAAATCTTTTAGATTTCAAAGATTTTCTTTAAATCCCTTGAATTCCGGAAATCAATCGTGACTACGTCATCGGTTAAGTCGAATCTTCATTTACTCATTTCACTCTTTTGTGATAGCTTCATTCGTACCCTTCAAATAATCGAATTGTTTTATCCATATTACTCAATGCTGATAAAACTCTATTTATCAACTCATATTCGTCACGAAAACATTTTTATTGTTAGCCATGACCACCTCACTCAAATTTCGGGACAAAATTTCTTTAACGGGTAGGTACTGTGACGACCCGGAAATTTAAGACTAAATTTAAACTTAATCTTTATATGATTTCGATACGATAAGCAAAGTATATAATGTTGAGTCTAGAAAATTTTGAAACAATGTTCATATATTCAATTGACCTTCGACTGCTCTCGACAATTCACGAACAATTAATTGTAAATAGATATGTGTATGTATATATAAATAATAATTCGAAATATAATTTGAAGTATTATATGTTGTTGTTATTAAAATTTAACAAAATAAAAATAGGATATTATAATAATTATTATTTAAAATATATATCTATATATAAATAAAGTATATTAAAAATAAATAATAAATGATTGTAATACTCATTTGATATTTCGATTGATATTAAGCAAGTTAAATTCAAACTTTAATTATTTTAAAATAAACGGTGATTCGAAAATGAGTTATATAAATTTTAGGCTTACTAAAAATGTATTTAGGATATAGTTATTAAATTTTAACACTTTTTATATTTCACCCAGAATTGAGAGGGACAGTTGATGTAATTTTTAATTAACAAATTAAGGATCGAATTTTATACCATAATGACCAAAATAAATAAAGATAGTTAATTTAAAAATATGGGATTTTTACGAGGACTTTTATCCCCCACTAATTTACAACGGAGTACGATATTCCAGTCCGTGTTAGAGTGTCGGCAGATTATTACATAATCAAACCCGTGATTTTATTATTAGGACACTGTTTGTTTTAATCATTGTGTTATTTAATATATATGCATGCATGTATATGCAAATGCATATAAACAGATGATCATTCAGTTCAATATCAAAAACCATCACTGTCTCTTACCTTGTTTCTTCTTCAATCATCAATAAACACCTTATCACCACCACACCAGGCTGTCACCACCGTCTCCTGCTACCCTTAACCACCGTCACCTATATCTATCTCCCTCTATCTCTTGTTCGAAGACAACCACCAAGAACACCACATCGAATCACCATTCTATTGAATTCTTTTCCTTCTTTCTGTCTTCT